>NC_064635.1:30818149-32081006 GCF_023864275.1 Schistocerca cancellata | reverse complement strand
GTGTAACGACATTCCTCTCAACAGCAAGTAGTTCGTCTTCCGTAATGTTCGCACATGCATTAACAATGCGCTGACGCATATTGTCGGGCGTTGTCTGTGGATCACGATAACAAATATCCTTCAACTTTCCCCACATAAAGAAATCCGGGGACGTTAGATCCGGTGAACCCGCGGTATGGTGCTTCGATGACCAATCCACCTGTCATGAAATATGTTATTCAATACCGCTTCAACCGCACGCAAGCTATGTACCGTACATCCATCATGTTTGAAGTACATAGCCATTCTGGCATGCAGTGAAAATATCTTTAAGTAATATCGGTAGAACATTACGTAGCAAATCAGCATACATTTCACCATTTAGATTGCCATCGATAAAATGGGGGCCAATTATCCTTCCTCCCATAATGCCGTACTATACATTAACCCGCCAAGTTCGCTTATGTTCCACTTGTCGAAGCCATCGTGGATTTTCTGTTGCCCAATAGTGCATATTATGCCGGTTTACGTTACCGCTGTTGGTGAATGACGCTTCGTCGCTACATAGAACGCGTGCAGAAAATCTGTCATCGTCCCGTAATTTCTCTTGTGCCCAGTGGCAGAACTATACACGGCGTTCAAAGTCGTCGCCATGCAATTCCTGGTGCATAGAAATATGGTACTGGTGCAATCGATGTTGATGTAGAATTCTCAACACCGACGTTTTTGAGACTCCCGATTGTCGCGCAATTTGTCTGCTACTGATGTGCGGATTAGCCGCGACAGCAGCTAAAACAGCTACTTGGGCATCATCATTTGTTGCAGGTCGTGTTTGACGTTTCACATTTGGCTGAACACTTCCTGTTTCCTTAAATAAGGTAACTATACAGCGAACGGTCCGGACACTTGGATGATGTCGTCCAGGACACCGAGCAGCATACATAGCACACGCCCGTTGGGTATTTTGATCACAACAGCCATACATCAACACAATATCGACCTTTTCCACAATTGGTAAACGGTCCATTTTAACACGAGTAATGTATCACGAAGTAAATACCGTCCGCACTGGCGGAATGTTACGTGATACCACGCACTTATACGTTTGTAACTATTACAGCGGCACCTATCACAAAGCGAAAAAAGTGGTCCAACTAAAACATTCATATTTCTTTATGTACTACACGAATATGTAATAAAAAATGGGGGATTCTATTTAAAAAAACGCAGTTGACATCAGTTTGACCTGTGGCAGCGCCATCTAGCGGGCCAGCCATAGCGCCATGTGGTTTCCCCCTTCAAGCTAGACGAGTTTGTTCTTTGTAGTTTTTTCGTTTGATGCTTATTTCGTGAGATATTTGGCCCGGTCACCATCAATGTACCACCCCGTATATAATTTTTTACCAACGACTACTAATTATTTCAGTCGTTGCAGATACAAACTGTTGTGTACATAGTTCCGCGTAGTCAGCGCGTACACAACTTTCCCAATAGAGCGCGCCCCGCTAAACACAACAGCGCAGGCGCAGCGTTCGTCCGTTTCCGCGCTACGAGATGGCGCTGTCTTAGAGACGGACCAAATTCTGCTTCCGCCGATCCGCGTATTAATAGGTAACGCAGCCAATGAGATTGCTGCTAACGTAGAACCTTTTCTCCTCGCGGATCACAATCGCACTGTGATACCTGAACGCTCGAGGTATTATAACGAGTGTACAGACCTCCGATTAGTCAGTCTGCATTAGTCTGTAGTCAAGTTTCAGTCTGCGCCTACTAAGATTACCATATTCCTGTACATCGCCATGAAGAGAAATGTATAGACACTTTGTCAAGTATCAGAGATATGTGAGAATAAGATTAACGTACCAAGACCAAAGGAACTTCAGATTGTCAATTGTAAATAGCATCCAGAGCCAAGTTAAGTCTTTTTTATGCTTGTTATTATTTTAATAAATGTGTGTGAAAATTAATCAAGTTCTGTTTAAAGTTGGTCTGCTACTCTAAGCGTGCAAGTGGCATTTCTATCGTCTGACCTAACGGCAGAAGATAAACACGCCACGATAAGACCACGAGACATATCGCTGACACTCGCCTACTTCGTTAGAGCGACAAGTCAAATAATCTGATGGTGTGTGTACCGAAGGTCTTACAGTACGCACACCACACAAACTTTGCAGCCAGATCCTTACCGATTTCACTGCCAAACCTGCAATATATGTTTCTATTTAGCATTGGCCACCTGTCATCATAACAACTGACAACGATAATCATAACACTGGGACCCTTATCAACATTCTTACACGAACAAAGTCAAATGGCTCTGAGCACTATGGGGCTTAACATCTGAGGTCATCAGTCCCCTAGAATGTAGAACTACCTAAACCTAACTAACCTAAGGACATCACACACATCCATGCCCGAGGCAGGTTTCGAACCTGCGACTGTAGCGGTCACGCGGTTCCAGACTGTAGCGCCTAGAACTGCTCGGCCACACCAGCCGGCTACACGAACAAATCTTGAGTATTGTCCGCCAGTCTGGAATCCTTACACTTGCACGACCAACTGCTCAGTGTTCGTCGGAGTCGGTACTTTACCAAGTTGAATGAACGAAAGAGACATAAAATATTCAAAGAGGAACTGAAAACGAATCACGGTTTTCCAAGGCACTGAGAGAGTGTGAAGGTGATGCTCAACTAACTGCATTTGGAGGCATTACATGAGAAACGACGTACATCTGGGATAGCTTCAGTCTCAAAATTCTAAGATACCACGATTTAAGGCGAGTCAAGAGAATATTCTGCTGCTTCAAAATCATCTTGCACAATGATCCGGACGCTAAAATTAGAAACTTTGGGCCTATACAGAAGGGTACCAACATTCGTATTTCCCAAGTGCCATCTGCAAATAGAAGCAGATAAAGGACGGCGAATTAAGGCGGGGGTGGAGGGCGGAATTAAAACTGGTACGCTATGTAACCTCTACCACACTCCGCACAATGGCTTTTGCAGTATAGCTGTAGATGTACATTTTAAAAGAATCATAGCGATGCCCAGCTGTGATACTTACCCCGAGATCACTAGAGCAGTTAACGCCTGGGATCGTCCAGAAGTTGTCCGCCGTCTTGATTCCCACTGTTTTACCCGCAACTGCAAAGCCGATGGCAGTGGCAGAAATGTTTAACTCCGCGGGGTACCTGTAGCAAATATCACATTCATCAAAACGAGCTCAAGCTTTGCAAAGAGCCCACGAGATCCGTATAAGCGTGAATGTATCAATGTTGTGGACATGAAACAAAAGTGACAGTGCCAGTCCAATGAAATATTTCATATACTGTCAAGAGACGATTCCTAAAAACGGTGTGCTGCGGCAGTTGAATTATACCAGACCACGACTCGGACCCAGGTTCCCTGCCTCTGACTACAAATAATATTAGCGATTAGTCTGCCTGACCATGCCTCCAGACTTTCATTGACACTACTGTTTACACTATTGCAGCATAACCTTCAGAAGGACTTTGCAACTGGAAAAGGTGTACGCAGGCGAGCAGCCTATGTTATTAAGGGGAGGTTCACTACCTTTGGACCGAAAAAATCATGTTTTCGAGAATTTTTTTCTCGTGATGGGTTATAGATATCAATTTCAAATTTGGTCAAAATGTTTACTGATATTTCCTCTACAAACTGGAATTTTTTCGACCGGAAATGTCGAAGAGCAAATGCGGAAGTGTCGTCGGAACGAAACAAAATTTCGATGTAGACCTCCACGCGCGGTATGTCACAGGTCAGCCGGCTGGTCTCAAATCAAAACAGAGTTGAAGTTACCGAAGTATATGCTATTCTTTAGGAGTTGTACCTCACTTAAGTTACTTGGACCATAGGAAACAAAATCGCGGCCATTTGAAAAAAATAGGGTTTTTGCATCGATTTTTCGACTTCGTCGGCCAAATAAAAATATTTATAGTTGATGGATCGAAATAAAAGTGGTACAACTTCTAGACAATTTAGTTAGCTTCGTCGGAATCCAAGAATCATGCCAGTCAGTTCAGTAGATTTGAAGTTACCAAGTTGTTGTTGTTGTGGTCTTCAGTCCTGAGACTGGTTTGATGCAGCTCTCCATGCTACTCCATCCTGTGCAAGCTTCTTCATCTCCCAGTACCTACTACAATCTACATCCTTCTGAATCTGATTAGTGTATTCATCTCTTGGTCTCCCTCTACGATTTTTACCCTCCACGCTGCCCTCCAATACTAAATTTCTGATCTCCTGATGCCTCAGAACGTGTCCTACCAACCGGTCCCTTCTTCTTGTCAAGTTGTGCCACAAACTCCTCTTTTCCCCAATTCTGTTCAATACCTCCTCATTAGTTATGTGATCTGCCCATCTACTCTTCAGCATTCTACAGTAGCACCACATTTCGAAAGGTTCTATTCTCTTCTTGTCCAAACTATTTATCGTCCACGTTTCACTTCCATACATGGCTACCCTCCATACGAATACTTCCAGAAACGACCTCCTGTCGCTTAAATCTATACTCGATGTTAACAAATTTCTCTTCTTCAGAAACGCTTTTCTTACCATTGCCAGTCTACATTTTATATCCTCTCTACTTCGACCATCATCAGTTATTTTGCTCCCTGTAGTAAATTTGGTTTTTTGGTAGGTAGTTTATTTTTTAAAGTTTTGGGGGATAGGAACTCGTGAATTAGACTACCCCTGATTTTCGATCGGAAGTAAAATTGCCAAAAAAAAATTTATTTCTATGTGAACAAATTTCTATTAAAGTTTTCTAAGTCGCCAAAAGAAAGTGTTTTTAATGCAGTATTGAGAATGTAGCTTTTCACGACCGTATCGGACAATATGGGTAAATTTACTACAGAAATAACAACCTTGGATAATTTTTGAGATTTAACAGAGTGAATTTGCTTTTAGAATCCCTTTTTACCTAATTTTGCAGTAGGCTGTGTAGATCTTCGTTTTCTCTTGATAGCTGCTCGTCAGGCTATTGTCTCCGTTGATTTTCTCCCTCCGATTCTTGAAGTAGGTGGGTATGGATATGATTTTTTTTTTCTAACTCTTGATCTTGCTGTTTTTCATATTCGTTTATTGCTTGTACTTATTTACGACCATACGAAATTGAGTTGCAATGAAATCTGACATTATCGAATCTTCAAACTGGTCAATATCATTTACAAGAATACATCAGTCACTTGCACTATTTCTATGAACTGCTCTACGTGTTATCAGAGTAAGAGATCTAAGTTGCAATTGCAACTGCTCTCGACTGGCGGACTTCTATCAACGCTACCGCACCTCTTTGGTCAGAGATAGCAATGCCTTGTCTTCGCTGCTTCCGACCAAAGAGCGCGTTTACAAGAAAATTTATTTATTTATTTTAATATTAATTTACAAAAATGATAATTTAAATAATTAATTGTGTAATTTCATTTGAATAAAAAAAATAAACATTTTCCTTTTTCGTCATTTGCGTCAGTGGGGAGGGGTCTGTTCCACTACATCCCCAAATAGCAAAACTCCTTTACTACTTCAAGTGTCTCATTTCCTAATCTAATTCCCTCAGCATCACCCGATTTAATTCGACTACATTCCATTATCCTCGTTTTGCTTTTGTTGATGTTCATCTTACATCTTCCTTTCAAGACACTGTCCATTCCGTTCAGCTGCTCTTCCAGGTCCTTTGCTGTCTCTGACAGAATTACAATGTCATCGGCGAATCTCAAAGTTTTTATTTCTTCTTCATGGATTTTAATACCTACTACGAATTTTTCTTTTGTTTCCTTTGCTGCTTGCTCGATATACAGATTGAATAACATCGGGGAGTTACCACACGGCGCGATAAAAAAAAGTCATTTCGAGAAAAACGCGTTTGAAATTTTGACTACATAGAACTGCAATATTACGCAACTTACGTTTAATCTAATATTCCGCGTCCATAAACTGGTCCTTCCTCTTCCTCATAGAGGGCGTTCTGCTCGATCTGGGCCATCCTGCGCTGCTCCAGAGCCGCTCGTACGACCGGTGACAAGCGGTTTTCGGCCGCTCGAATCCGGTGGTCGTCTGAATTTTTGACGGACTGCATCGAAGGCCGACGTCCATCGCTGTCATAGACTTCAGAACTGCTGAATACCCTTCGCTGAAGCCGCTCACTGCCAGGAAAGCCGCAGTCTCTACAGTCTTCGCACCAGAATGCAAATGCTGGGGGTGGGGGGTGGGGAGGTGGGGGGTGGGGGGGAGGGGAGGGGGGGGGACTTCCAAACACATACGTTCAAACTTCTATTTGAATTTTGTGTGTACCTGTCCTGCACCGTACAATAACTCGTCCTCAGAAAGAAAAAAAACTGGTGCGTGAAAAAGGCCGATTCTGGCAGGTGCATTTTTTTGTCCAACCGCGAATAACAAACATTTCCGTTCCGTATTCGGAAAAACCATTTCAGAGGTGGATTCTAAACACTTTTATTGATCCAAAAATGCAATTTTAAAACATCGATAGTATAATATATTTTTCCAATGAATACACGTTATCATCTGTACTTCTTCTTGGTGTAGCAATTTTAATGGTCAGTAGTGTAGCTTGGCCGAGTATTTCTCCAGGAAAATTCCAGCGGCTTGTTGAGTCCACGGCACGTCGGTTTGCTGCACTACGCCAGGCAAAAGAGATCCGAGACGATATTAGGAGGTATCCAACGACTTTTGACACCTCAGTCTAGTGCTGGCTCGGCACCCTGCAACGCGGCGTTCCACCATTAGTGGTGGACATGGTTAGTAGACGGTGGAGCTCAACACTCTGATTCCACACCCAGCTTTATGATCGGACTCTAATCCGGCTGAAGGGAATGTAAGTGCCCCTAGCTCAGCCGGTAGCAGCATCCTTGGGCACCGCTCACTCGACCAGTGCAGTCTCGCACTAGCTATTACAGCCTCGTCGAGGAGCATCACCAGCTGGGTCAAGCCACTTACTGAAGAACCTTCAGCTAGCCCTCGTCCCGGTCTTCAAACCGAACCTGTCGAGGCGAGGTCACCCCACGGGTGGCATCACCTGACTGATACTCCAGTCTCCAAGGCTCCCGGGTTCATTTTGGGGCATTTCCACTTTCCTGGCAACCACCTGTTATTGCATCCTGCGTACATAAGCCTGGCTGCAAAGCCTTGCCATGCCAGAAATCTAAAACCTGATTCCATACTGGAGAATCTTTCCCACAGTTTCCCGCAAATATACACTCCTGGAAATTGAAATAAGAACACCGTGAATTCATTGTCCCAGGAAGGGGAAACTTTATTGACACATTCCTCGGGTCAGATACATCACATGATCACACTGACAGAACCACAGGCACATAGACACAGGCAACAGTGCATGCACAATGTCGGCACTAGTACAGTGTATATCCACCTTTCGCAGCAATGCAGGCTGCTACTCTCCCATGGAGACGATCGTAGAGATGCTGGATGTAGTCCTGTGGAACGGCTTGCCATGCCATTTCCACCTGGCGTCTCAGTTGGACCAGCGTTCGTGCTGGACGTGCAGACCGCGTGAGACGACGCTTCATCCAGTCCCAAACATGCTCAATGGGGGACAGATCCGGAGATCTTGCTGGCCAGGGTAGTTGACTTACACCTTCTAGAGCACGTTGGGTGGCACGGGATACATGCGGACGTGCATTGTCCTGTTGGAACAGCAAGTTCCCTTGCCGGTCTAGGAATGGTAAAACGATGGGTTCGATGACGGTTTGGATGTACCGTGCACTATTCAGTGTCCCCTCGACGATCACCAGTGGTGTACGGCCAGTGTAGGAGATCGCTCCCCACACCATGATGCCGGGTGTTGGCCCTGTGTGCCTCGGTCGTATGCAGTCCTGATTGTGGCGCTCACCTGCACGGCGCCAAACACGCATACGACCATCATTGGCACCAAGGCAGAAGCGACTCTCATCGCTGAAGACGACACGTCTCCATTCGTCCCTCCATTCACGCCTGTCGCTACACCACTGGAGGCGGGCTGCACGATGTTGGGGCGTGAGCGGAAGACGGCCTAACGGTGTGCGGGACCGTAGCCCAGCTTCGTGGAGACGGTTGCGAATGGTCCTCGCCGATACCCCAGGAGCAACAGTGTCCCTAATTTGCTGGGAAGTGGCGGTGCGGTCCCCTACGGCACTGCGTAGGATCCAACGGTCTTGGCGTGCATCCGTGCGTCGCTGCGGTCCGGTCCCAGGTCGACGGGCACGTGCACCTTCCGCCGACCACTGGCGACAACATCGATGTACTGTGGAGACCTCACGCCCCACGTGTTGAGCAATTCGGCGGTACGTCCACCCGACCTCCCGCATGCCCACTATACGCCCTCGCTCAAAGTCCGTCAACTGCACATACGGTTCACGTCCACGCTGTCGCGGCATGCTACCAGTGTTAAAGACTGCAATGGAGCTCCGTATGCCACGGCAAACTGGCTGACACTGACGGCGGCGGTGCACAAATGCTGCGCAGCTAGCGCCATTCGACGGCCAACACCGCGGTTCCTGGTGTGTCCGCTGTGCCGTGCGTGTGATCATTGCTTGTACAGCCCTCTCGCAGTGTCCGGAGCAAGTATGGTGGGTCTGACACACCGGTGTCAATGTGTTCTTTTTTCCATTTCCAGGAGTGTATCATCGCTGTCTGAAATGGTCACCCACTGACCCTTGTAGAAACCAGTTCCAACACTAGCTCCAGCTTCTACTCACTACATCTTGATATTTTCTCGTGATGAAAGGCAAGGCGCTTCCTAAAGCACGTTAACCCAGTGCTACTATTTCTTCATAGGCCAAGTGTGAACCTCTGGAAGTAGTCAAAAGTCACAGATCAAACATCAGTGTCAATGAAAGTTTGTCACACTCAGATGCAGAGGCAGCTACAAATTCGGTTCCAGGATTCGATTCGGTTTTTCACTGTCACACCCACTATCGAGCAAAATATAAGTTATCAGCAGTTCAACATAGAACGCTCCGTAGATGCCTGGGATCTTAATAATAATAACAACAATGAAATATACATGCTGCTTAAATTAATCATAATAATTTGTTTACATTATGTCATTCTTCACCTAATTTTGCAAAATTCGGACTTTTGTTGACTGCACGCAAAATAAAAAAAAGTCGTAAATAAATACGATAACAAACGCGCACGCCCTTATGTAGTCAGTACAACCCTTGTTTGTGTCTCTCTGGGTCCTCTACTTTGACCACAAAAGGTAACAGAGATACACTGAAGAGCCACAGAAACTAGTACACCTGCCTAACATCGTGTAGGGGTCCCGCGAGCACACAGAAGTCCCGCGACAGTACGTGGCATAGAGTCGATTAAGGTCTGAATTACTGCTGGAGGGAACTTACACCATGATTCCTGTAGGGCTGTCCATAAATACGTAAGAGTACGAGGGGGTAGAGACCTCTTCTGAACAGCACATTGCAAGGCATCCCAGATATGCTCAATAATGTTCACGTCTGAAGAGTTTAGTGGTCAGCGGAAGCATTTAAACCAAGAAGAGTGTTCCTGGAACAACTATGTAGCAATTCTCTACGTGTGGGGTGTGTCATCCTCCTGCTGGAATTGTCCAAGTCCCTCGGAATCCACAACATGAATGGATGCAGGTAATTAGGCAGGATGCTTACGTACCTGTCACCTGTCAGAGTAGTATCTGGGCGTATCAGGGGTCCCATATCGCTCCAACTGCACACACACCACACCATTATAGAGACTCCACCAGCTTGAACAGTCCCCTGCTGACACACAGGGTCCGTGGATTCGTGAGGTTGTCTACATACCCGTACACGTTCGTCCGTTCGATACAATTTGAAACGAGACTCGTCCGACCACGCAACATGCTTCCAGTCATCAACAGTCCAATATCGGTACTGACGGTCGCAGGAGAGGCGTACATCCTTGAGTCATGCAGTCATCAAGGGAACACGAGTGGCCCCTCGGCTCCGACAGCGCATATCGATGACGTTTCGTTGAATGGTTCGCACGCTGACACTTTTTGATGGCCCAGCACCGAAATCTGCAGCAATCCGCGGAAGTTTCCTGGCAGATTAAAACTATGTGCCGGACCGAGACTCAAACTCGCGACCTTTGCCTTTCGCGGGCAAGTGTTCTGCCAACTGAGCCCTGTGAGGACGGGGCGTGAGTCGCGCTTGGGTAGCTCAGTTGGCAGAGCACTTGCCCGCGAAAGGTAAACGTCCCGAGTTCGAGTCTCGGTCCGGCACACAGTTTTAATCTGCCAGGAAGTTTCGTATCAGCGCACACTCCACTGCAGAGTGAAAATCTCAATCTGAGGAAGGATTACACTTCTGTCACGCTGAACGATTCTCTTGAATTGTCGTTGGTGCCGTTCTTGCAGGATCTTTTTCTGGCCGCAGCGGTGTCGGAGAGTTAATGTTTTACCAGATTCCTGATATTCACGGTACACTCGTGAAATGGTCGTACGGGAAAATCCGTACTTCATTGCTACCTCGGAGATGCTGTGCCCCACCGCTCGTGCGCCGATTGTAACACCACGTTCTAACTCACTTAACCCATTACTGGCGATTGTCCCTTTTTTGGGACGCGTATATTTTACTTATTTCTACGTAAGCAATGGAGCTTTTAGCCTTTATTGTTGCACCTGTAAAACCATTTCAGAGGTGGATTCTAAACACTTTTATTGATCCAAAAATGCAATTTTAAAACATCGATAGTATAATATATTTTTCCAATGAATACACGTTATCATCTGTACTTCTTCTTGGTGTAGCAATTTTAATGGTCAGTAGTGTAGCTTGGCCGAGTATTTCTCCAGGAAAATTCCAGCGGCTTGTTGAGTCCACGGCACGTCGGTTTGCTGCACTACGCCAGGCAAAAGAGATCCGAGACGATATTAGGAGGTATCCAACGACTTTTGACACCTCAGTCTAGTGCTGGCTCGGCACCCTGCAACGCGGCGTTCCACCATTAGTGGTGGACATGGTTAGTAGACGGTGGAGCTCAACACTCTGATTCCACACCCAGCTTTATGATCGGACTCTAATCCGGCTGAAGGGAATGTAAGTGCCCCTAGCTCAGCCGGTAGCAGCATCCTTGGGCACCGCTCACTCGACCAGTGCAGTCTCGCACTAGCTATTACAGCCTCGTCGAGGAGCATCACCAGCTGGGTCAAGCCACTTACTGAAGAACCTTCAGCTAGCCCTCGTCCCGGTCTTCAAACCGAACCTGTCGAGGCGAGGTCACCCCACGGGTGGCATCACCTGACTGATACTCCAGTCTCCAAGGCTCCCGGGTTCATTTTGGGGCATTTCCACTTTCCTGGCAACCACCTGTTATTGCATCCTGCGTACATAAGCCTGGCTGCAAAGCCTTGCCATGCCAGAAATCTAAAACCTGATTCCATACTGGAGAATCTTTCCCACAGTTTCCCGCAAATATACACTCCTGGAAATTGAAATAAGAACACCGTGAATTCATTGTCCCAGGAAGGGGAAACTTTATTGACACATTCCTCGGGTCAGATACATCACATGATCACACTGACAGAACCACAGGCACATAGACACAGGCAACAGTGCATGCACAATGTCGGCACTAGTACAGTGTATATCCACCTTTCGCAGCAATGCAGGCTGCTACTCTCCCATGGAGACGATCGTAGAGATGCTGGATGTAGTCCTGTGGAACGGCTTGCCATGCCATTTCCACCTGGCGTCTCAGTTGGACCAGCGTTCGTGCTGGACGTGCAGACCGCGTGAGACGACGCTTCATCCAGTCCCAAACATGCTCAATGGGGGACAGATCCGGAGATCTTGCTGGCCAGGGTAGTTGACTTACACCTTCTAGAGCACGTTGGGTGGCACGGGATACATGCGGACGTGCATTGTCCTGTTGGAACAGCAAGTTCCCTTGCCGGTCTAGGAATGGTAAAACGATGGGTTCGATGACGGTTTGGATGTACCGTGCACTATTCAGTGTCCCCTCGACGATCACCAGTGGTGTACGGCCAGTGTAGGAGATCGCTCCCCACACCATGATGCCGGGTGTTGGCCCTGTGTGCCTCGGTCGTATGCAGTCCTGATTGTGGCGCTCACCTGCACGGCGCCAAACACGCATACGACCATCATTGGCACCAAGGCAGAAGCGACTCTCATCGCTGAAGACGACACGTCTCCATTCGTCCCTCCATTCACGCCTGTCGCTACACCACTGGAGGCGGGCTGCACGATGTTGGGGCGTGAGCGGAAGACGGCCTAACGGTGTGCGGGACCGTAGCCCAGCTTCGTGGAGACGGTTGCGAATGGTCCTCGCCGATACCCCAGGAGCAACAGTGTCCCTAATTTGCTGGGAAGTGGCGGTGCGGTCCCCTACGGCACTGCGTAGGATCCAACGGTCTTGGCGTGCATCCGTGCGTCGCTGCGGTCCGGTCCCAGGTCGACGGGCACGTGCACCTTCCGCCGACCACTGGCGACAACATCGATGTACTGTGGAGACCTCACGCCCCACGTGTTGAGCAATTCGGCGGTACGTCCACCCGACCTCCCGCATGCCCACTATACGCCCTCGCTCAAAGTCCGTCAACTGCACATACGGTTCACGTCCACGCTGTCGCGGCATGCTACCAGTGTTAAAGACTGCAATGGAGCTCCGTATGCCACGGCAAACTGGCTGACACTGACGGCGGCGGTGCACAAATGCTGCGCAGCTAGCGCCATTCGACGGCCAACACCGCGGTTCCTGGTGTGTCCGCTGTGCCGTGCGTGTGATCATTGCTTGTACAGCCCTCTCGCAGTGTCCGGAGCAAGTATGGTGGGTCTGACACACCGGTGTCAATGTGTTCTTTTTTCCATTTCCAGGAGTGTATCATCGCTGTCTGAAATGGTCACCCACTGACCCTTGTAGAAACCAGTTCCAACACTAGCTCCAGCTTCTACTCACTACATCTTGATATTTTCTCGTGATGAAAGGCAAGGCGCTTCCTAAAGCACGTTAACCCAGTGCTACTATTTCTTCATAGGCCAAGTGTGAACCTCTGGAAGTAGTCAAAAGTCACAGATCAAACATCAGTGTCAATGAAAGTTTGTCACACTCAGATGCAGAGGCAGCTACAAATTCGGTTCCAGGATTCGATTCGGTTTTTCACTGTCACACCCACTATCGAGCAAAATATAAGTTATCAGCAGTTCAACATAGAACGCTCCGTAGATGCCTGGGATCTTAATAATAATAACAACAATGAAATATACATGCTGCTTAAATTAATCATAATAATTTGTTTACATTATGTCATTCTTCACCTAATTTTGCAAAATTCGGACTTTTGTTGACTGCACGCAAAATAAAAAAAAGTCGTAAATAAATACGATAACAAACGCGCACGCCCTTATGTAGTCAGTACAACCCTTGTTTGTGTCTCTCTGGGTCCTCTACTTTGACCACAAAAGGTAACAGAGATACACTGAAGAGCCACAGAAACTAGTACACCTGCCTAACATCGTGTAGGGGTCCCGCGAGCACACAGAAGTCCCGCGACAGTACGTGGCATAGAGTCGATTAAGGTCTGAATTACTGCTGGAGGGAACTTACACCATGATTCCTGTAGGGCTGTCCATAAATACGTAAGAGTACGAGGGGGTAGAGACCTCTTCTGAACAGCACATTGCAAGGCATCCCAGATATGCTCAATAATGTTCACGTCTGAAGAGTTTAGTGGTCAGCGGAAGCATTTAAACCAAGAAGAGTGTTCCTGGAACAACTATGTAGCAATTCTCTACGTGTGGGGTGTGTCATCCTCCTGCTGGAATTGTCCAAGTCCCTCGGAATCCACAACATGAATGGATGCAGGTAATTAGGCAGGATGCTTACGTACCTGTCACCTGTCAGAGTAGTATCTGGGCGTATCAGGGGTCCCATATCGCTCCAACTGCACACACACCACACCATTATAGAGACTCCACCAGCTTGAACAGTCCCCTGCTGACACACAGGGTCCGTGGATTCGTGAGGTTGTCTACATACCCGTACACGTTCGTCCGTTCGATACAATTTGAAACGAGACTCGTCCGACCACGCAACATGCTTCCAGTCATCAACAGTCCAATATCGGTACTGACGGTCGCAGGAGAGGCGTACATCCTTGAGTCATGCAGTCATCAAGGGAACACGAGTGGCCCCTCGGCTCCGACAGCGCATATCGATGACGTTTCGTTGAATGGTTCGCACGCTGACACTTTTTGATGGCCCAGCACCGAAATCTGCAGCAATCCGCGGAAGTTTCCTGGCAGATTAAAACTATGTGCCGGACCGAGACTCAAACTCGCGACCTTTGCCTTTCGCGGGCAAGTGTTCTGCCAACTGAGCCCTGTGAGGACGGGGCGTGAGTCGCGCTTGGGTAGCTCAGTTGGCAGAGCACTTGCCCGCGAAAGGTAAACGTCCCGAGTTCGAGTCTCGGTCCGGCACACAGTTTTAATCTGCCAGGAAGTTTCGTATCAGCGCACACTCCACTGCAGAGTGAAAATCTCAATCTGAGGAAGGATTACACTTCTGTCACGCTGAACGATTCTCTTGAATTGTCGTTGGTGCCGTTCTTGCAGGATCTTTTTCTGGCCGCAGCGGTGTCGGAGAGTTAATGTTTTACCAGATTCCTGATATTCACGGTACACTCGTGAAATGGTCGTACGGGAAAATCCGTACTTCATTGCTACCTCGGAGATGCTGTGCCCCACCGCTCGTGCGCCGATTGTAACACCACGTTCTAACTCACTTAACCCATTACTGGCGATTGTCCCTTTTTTGGGACGCGTATATTTTACTTATTTCTACGTAAGCAATGGAGCTTTTAGCCTTTATTGTTGCACCTGTAGGTTCAACTAACAGTTATAATGCCTGTAAATGTAAAATAAATAACTTTTTTCTAAGTACTTCATGTTAGGAAAATTACGAACTTGCCGATTTTTTGTTCTCGCACTTGGCAGCACTGTATGTCTGCTGGTAGTTCCTGGACGACAATGAGCTGTGATTTAGTTGTCTGGGTGTGTTTGTTATGAACATATGGATGTCCGTGTAAGATTACGTATACTTCTGACCGAGCGGGGTGGCGCAGTGGTTAGACACTGGACTCGCATTCGGGAGGACGACGGTTCAATCCCGCGTCCGGCCATCCTGATTTAGGTTTTCCGTGATTTCCCTAAATCACTCCAGGCAAATGCCGGGATGGTTCCCTAATCCGATGGGACCGATGACCACGCTGTCTGGTCTCCTTCCCCAAACCAACCAACCAACCAACGTATACTTCTGATATATTTTATGCGTCCCAATAATGGGACAATGGTATGTTACACTATCATTTATTGTTGATGTGCCCATATGAGTGGCGTAGAGCTACTGGACAAGCAGATATCACTTTATAGGACGAGGATAAGGTCAAAGAAATGGTGGTGGCCATTATTCACACAGATGATAGATATCTGCATAGTAAACACATAGCGTGCATACCAAATTGCAAACTCTAATGAGAAGCTCTCACTTTTGGATGTCCGACGGAGAATAGTGATCTTTTACCTATCAAAGAAAACAGGATCAGTACCAAAACGCAGAGGACCACAAGGAAGCAAGTTGATGGGAGGACGGGTGAGCACAGATGTACGACTAGATCCTGGAAATCACTTCATTGTGCCAAGTAAAACACAGGTGTGCTTACTGCAAGAAAAAAAAACAACAAAAGTTTGTGATAGGTGCAATATTGGTGTACACGACAAGTGTTTTGCTTCATTTCATACTGAATAGACATTCAATAATATTAAAACATTCTTTATTTATTGTTTGTGTTGTTTCTTATGCATGGAGAATAAGGTTGTGAATTTGGATAGCGCATTTGGCCAATGTCCCAAAAATGGGACGGTCTATAGTTTTTGTCCTAATAAACTGAAAATTTTCAAAACAACTTTTTATTCAATTACTCACTCAATGTAACGTATTTATGTATGAAAGTTTGCAAAAAATGCTCCGATAGAGTTTTGGCCAGTAATGGGTTAAATCTTGATAACCTGCCATTGCAGCAGCAGTAACCGATCTAACAACTGCGCCAGACACTTGTGTTGTATAGGGGTTGCCGACCCCAGAGACGTATTCTGCGTGTTTACATGTCCCTGTATTTGAATACGCATGCCTATACCAATTTCGCTGGCGCTTCAGTGTATTTCCTGGGTCTCTTCTTGCTCTTTACGGACCCTCACTTCTCTTCATTTATTTACAACTTTTATCACGCAGTCATCAAACTGATGACTTTCGTATATGTAATTACGCCTCAGAGGCATTACAGGACTAATTTGAAACATATGAATGAAAATACATATCCGTTACATACATACAGCAGTACTGGACGTAATAACAACAATAATAAAAATAATAATAATAAACTCTTACAGAAAGTAAATGATATCAATCATGTTTTAGAAACATTTGCTGAAAAAATTAAATAATTGTCCCGGTTCTTAAAATTCATTATGTCAAAACAAACATTTATTACATATAATCATTTAACATACTTCTGAACCATTTTGCTTCAAATGTTCTTATAGTTTACTGGTTGGTTGTTAAGCCTTATTCGGCGATTGATAAATAAACTACGGTTGGCTATTAATTCAGTTCTATATCTTCAGTGTCTGTCTCATACCGTCATTGCATTTATCTACTTCTCTTTCATTCTATACAATATAACGTTATCAGTTTATAGAAACACAAGGAACGCTTTGTTAGATATTTATGTTTTACAAAGGACTGTCGACAAGACTCTCTGTACCTAATCCATGAAACAAACTAATTGTACTTTTCTGTAGTACTAATGTACCACTGAAAGTATGAATACAGTACATAGTTCCACATCGTAATTATTAATTGATGGATAAATTTTTCTAGAATGAAACTTTTTTAATACACTCTAAGATAAAAAAGCGACACACCACGAAGGAATTATCCGAATGGAACGGAAATCGGTAGATGTGATGTACATGTACACACAAACAACTAATTATAATTTCAGAAAGGTTGGATGATTTATGCAAGAGTAAGAGCTGTACAAATTGAGGAAGTCAGTAACCCAGTGCTGGCCAAAGTAAGGTATGACAACCACGGAGACGAGCGTTGGAAACCCTCGCCGTTTGCAGTCGGGCATTATCTTGCTGAAGTGTAAGCCCAGGATGGCTTGGCATGTAGGACAACAAAATGGGGCGTAGAATATCGCCGACTTATCGCTGTGCCTTGTGGTTGCCACGAGTGGAATTTCATTGACTGGAGTAGAATTGTTTCCAGTAATGAATCCCGCTACGACGTGAGCCCCGATGACCAGCAAAGACGTGTCTGGAGATGCCCTGGGCAGTGGTGGGACACCAGCGCGACTGCACCCCGCTGTACGGCCCGAGAACCAGCGGTGATCGTCTGCAGTCCCATCAGTTTTCACAGCAGGACCCCTCTGGTTGTCATCCATGTACAGCGTAGAGGGTACGTCGACGATTACCTATCCGCCATTTTGTTGCCCTACAAGGCAAGCAATTCTGGGCTTGCATTTCAACAAAATAACGCCCGACTGCACACTGCGAGAGTTGCCACTGCTTGTCTTCACACACGGCAAACCCTACCTTGGCCAGCAGGGTCGCTGGCTCTAGCGAAATGAGAACGTTTGGAGCCTTATGGGCGGGGCCCACAAACCAGGTCGGGATTTTAATTATCTAACGCACCTATTTTACAGAATTTGGCACGAAATCCCTCAGGAGGATACCCAACAAGACTATTAATTAGTGCAAATCCGAACAACTGACTGCGTGTTATTGATATGCCCAGTTTTGCGAAGCTCTTTCTCTTGGATAAATCATCCAATTTTTCTGAAATTGTAATCATTTGTTTTTATGTACAAGTACATCACATCTACCGATTTCTGCCCCATTCGGATAATTACTGCGGAATGCAGAGTTTTTTTTTCTTTGTCTTACAGCATATATTTCTGAGAAGTACATTTGACAGTTGTGTACAGCGTTACTACAGTCCAGTAAACATGCCTGGCTGAACACAAACAATCCTCGGATAATTTTCCAAAATACGCTCTCTGATTAACGACCCGTCATGAAACTTCCTGGCAGATTAAAACTGTGTGCCGGACAGAGACTCGAACTCGGGACCTTTGCCCTTCGCGGGCAAATGCTCTACCAACTGAGCTACCCAAGCACGGACTCACGCCCCGTCCTCACAGCTTTACTTCTGCCAGTACCTCGTCTCCTACCTTCCAAACTTTACAGAACCTCTCCTGCAGGGTTCGCAGAAGAGCTTCTGTGAAGTTTGGAAGGTAGGAGACGAGATACTGGCAGAAGTAAAGCTGTGAGTACGTGGCGTGAGTCGTGCTCGGATAGCTCAGTTGGTAGAGCACTTGCCCGCGAAAGTCAAAGGTCCCGAGTTCGAGTCTCTGTCCGGCACACAGTTTTAATCTGCCAGGAAGTTTCATATCAGAGCACACTCCGCTGTAGAGTGAAAATCTCATTCATTAACGACCCATTATGTTAGGCGAGGGCGCTAACGCGCTGCTTCCTGGACTCGGGTAGGTGTACTGGCCCCAGGTCGGATTCGCCTGGCGTATTAACGACGAGTACCGTTGTTCCGGCCAGCCTGGATGTGGTTTTTAGGCGGTTCTCCACATCCCACATGGTGAGTACTGGGCTGGTCCCCATGTCCCACCTCAGTTACACGACTCGCAGACATCTGGAAAGCGTTCGCACA
Source organism: Schistocerca cancellata (assembly GCF_023864275.1). NCBI lineage: Eukaryota > Metazoa > Arthropoda > Insecta > Orthoptera > Acrididae > Schistocerca > Schistocerca cancellata. The sequence goes on along the minus strand of NC_064635.1, from coordinate 32,062,257 downwards.
ATTTCACGGCTTACACTAGAAGCAGACTGGTGGAGTACAATAATTCTGTCCCAGAGGGCAGGGGGTGGCGACGGGAAGGGCATCTCGCCAGCCTCCGCCACTAACATCGCCACATCCACAGTAACAAGGCGGACCCTGCGTTGAAGTGGGACAAAGGCCCCACAAAATGGTGATGATGATGATGCTATCTGATCAGTTTCTGTCGCACCTATGTAATGCAGATGACCACTAAACAGCACAAGAGGAGGCCCCATCACTATAAAAAAAAGGCGGAGATTATTGAATATCAGTAGAGAAGCAGAAACAGCAGACTGGGGCTTTCACGGAGCTCATTGACTTTCCAGGGGGCCAAGTCATTCGAAGTCACCTAAGTAACAAATCTGTTAGAATCACTTCAACCCTTCTAAAGCTGCCCAAGCCAACTGTTGGGGATATGCCTGTGAAGTGGAAAAGCAAAGGAATAACCACAACTAAAACGAACACCAAGCAGGTCTCATGTAATGACGGCCGGGGACCATCTAACTTTGCGTAGAATGGTTGTAAATACCCCACGAAATCAGCGGCAGGAAACACTTGTGAGTTACAAGGTGGTACCAGGAGTCCAGCTAGCGTAATTACAATGTGTAGAGTGTCAATAAGAATGGGGTACAACGGTCGACCGGCTGCTCATAAGCTACACCTTCTGTAAATGGAAGGTGGACGGGGAAGAACCGAAAGGAAAGGGAAGGTAAGGGTTGGTTGGTTGGTTTGGGGGATGAAAGGGACCAGACTGCTACGGTCATCGGTCCCTTTTTCCAAATACAAAGAACACCCACAGAGAATAAAAACGAGGAACAGAATAGATCACAGACGATACAGAACAAGAGAAACTGAGACAAAGACAAGACAAAACGAACTAAAACCACACAGAGTGTGACAGTGGTTGGCCGACCATAGAAATAAAAAAGGAAAAGCCAACCACTTAGAAACACACTAAAAAATCAGTTTAAAATCAACACAAAACAATAAAATAAAACAGAAACACTCAGATTAAATGATAAAATCCCCCTGCCCGAATAAAACGTAAAACTAAGTCAGCCATAGTGGAGTCGTCTGTTAGAAGGGCAGGGAGCGTATCAGGCAGCGCAAATGTCTGCCTGACCACAGCTAAAAGGGGGCAGGCCATCAAAATGTGGGCCACTGTCAAAGCTGCCCCACATCGACATAGAGGAGGGTCCTCCCGGCGCAGTAAATAACTGTGTGTCAGCCGGGAGTGGCCAATGCGGAGCCGGCAAAGAACTAGTGAGTCCCTGCGAGTGGCTCGCAGGGATGACCGCCACACAACCGTCGTCTCCTTGACATCACGGAGTTTATTGCGCGTTGTCAGTTCGGGCCATTCATCGTCCCATAGCGCCAAGATTTTGCGGCGGAAGACTGCCCGCAAATCAGTCTCTGGGAGGCCAACGTCCAGAGATGGCTTACTGGTGGCCTCTTTCGCCAGGCGGTCAACATGTTCGTTACCCGGGATACCGACATGACCGGTGGTCCACACAAAGACCACAGAGCAGCCGCAACGGGCAAGAGTATGCAGAGACTCTTGGACAGCCATCACCAGACGAGAACGAGGGAAACACTGGTCGAGAGCTCGTAAACCGCTCAGGGAATCGCTACAGGTAACGAAGGACTCACCTGAGCAGGAGCGGATATACTCTAGGGCACGAGAGATGGCGACCAGCTCAGCAGTGTAAACGCTGCAGCCATCCTGCAAGGAACGTTGTTCGGAACGGTCCCCTAGAGTGAGCGCATACCCGACACGACCAGCAACCATCGAACCGTCAGTGTAAACAATGCCAGAGCCCTGATACGTGGCCAGGATGGAATAAAAGCGGCGGCGGAAGGCCTCTGGAGGGACTGAGTCCTTCGGGCCCTGTGCCAAGTCGAGCCGAAGGCAAGGGCGACGAACACACCATGGGGGTGTATGCAAAGTAGCCCGGAAAGGAGGTGGAACAGTGAAAACCTGAAGCCCAGAGAGAAGCTCTTTGACACGGACCGCTATTGTACAACCAGACCGGGATTACTGACGTTAGCTACATCGGGACATTACGCGGAATCAGCGGTGAAGGGTGAAAATGTGTGCCGTAAGGGATTCAAAACCTTAATCTCCTGCTGGCTACGCATGTTCGTTAACCGCTGCGCCACCTGGGGGACAGTGTTCATTGCTATTGCGCGGTTTATCCCGGTGCGCCTCACCACCGACCGACATTCCGACCGAGCACCACCCATCCCCAGCCCCTGTCCACTCCCTCCGTGGTCGCTACTCAGATTCCCGCCGGACGTCGGACGTAACTGTGCCTCTGTAGGGAGTGATGAGTGAAGCTTCACGTGACTAAAGAGCGAAGTCACTTGGTACATACAGGGTGTTTCAAAAATGACCGGTATATTTGAAACGGCAATAAAAACTAAACGAGCAGCGATAGAAATACACCGCTTGTTGCAATATGCTTGGGACAACAGTACATTTTCAGGTAGACAAACTTTCGAAATTACAGTAGTTACAATTTTCAACGACAGATGGCGCTGCGGTCTGGGAAACTCTATAGTACGATATTTTCCACATATCCACCATGTGTAGCAATAATATGGCGTAGTCTCTGAATGAAATTACCCGAAACCTTTGACAACGTGTCTGGCGGAATGGCTTCACATGCAGATGAGATGTACTGCTTCAGTTGTTCAATTGTTTCTGGATTCTGGCGGTACACCTGGTCTTTCAAGTGTCCCCACAGAAAGAAGTCACAGGGGTTCATGTCTGGCGAATAGGGAGGCCAATCCACGCCGCCTCCTGTATGTTTCGGATAGCCCAAAGCAATCACACGATCATCGAAATATTCATTCAGGAAATTAAAGACGTCGGCCGTGCGATGTGGCCGGGCACCATCTTGCATAAACCACGAGGTGTTCGCAGTGTCGTCTAAGGCAGTTTGTAACGCCACAAATTCACGAAGAATGTCCAGATAGCGTGATGCAGTAATCGTTTCGGATCTGAAAAATGGGCCAATGATTCCTTTGGAAGAAATGGCGGCCCAGACCAGTACTTTTTGAGGATGCAGGGATGACGGGACTCCAACATGGGGCTTTTCGGTTCCCCATATGCGCCAGTTCTGTTTATTGACGAAGCCGTCCAGGTAAAAATAAGCTTCGTCAGTAAACCAAATGCTGCCCACATGCATATCGCCGTCATCAATCCTGTGCACTATATCGTTAGCGAATGTCTCTCGTGCAGCAATGGTAGCGGCGCTGAGAGGTTGCCGCATTTGAATTTTGTACGGATAGAGGTGTAAACTCTGGCGCGTGAGACGATACGTGGACGTTGGCGTCATTTGGACCGCAGCTGCAACACGGCGAACGGAAACCTGAGGCCGCTGTTGGATCACCTGCTGCACTAGCTGTGCGTTGCCCTCTGTGGTTGCCGTACGCGGTCGCCCTACCTTTCCGGCACGTTCATCCGTCACGTTCCCACTCCGTTGAAATTTTGCAAACAGATCCTTTATTGTATCGCTTTTCGGTCCTTTGGTTACATTAAACCTCCGTTGAAAACTTCGTCTTGTTGCAACAACACTGTGTTCTAGGCGGTGGAAGTCCAACACCAGAAAAATCCTCTGTTCTAAGGAATAAACCATGTTGTCTACAGCACACTTGCACGTTGTGAACAGCACACGCTTACAGCAGAAAGACGACGTACAGAATGGCGCACCCACAGACTGCGTTGTCTTCTATATCTTTCACATCACTTGCAGCGCCATCTGTTGTTGAAAATTGTAACTACTGTAATTTCGAAAGTTTGTCCGCCTGAAAATGTACTGTTGGCCCAAGCATATTGCAACAAACGGTGTATTTCTATCGCTGCTCGATAAGTTTTTATTGCCGTTTCAAATATACCGGTCATTTTTGAAACACCATGTAACTGGAAACAAGCGATTTGGAGATATGAATCGCGCTATATCCTGTGGAAATCCGATGGAGGGTCAACGTGTGTAGTGCGAACACTGATTTACAGAGGAGGTGGTGTTACGGTACATGTTTTTCGTGGATAGGACGTTTTCCCCTTGTTGTTGTTGTTGTTGTTGTTGTTGTTGTGATCTTCACTCCAGAGACTGGTTTGATGGAGCTCTCTATGCTACTCTATCTTGTGCAAGCTGCCTCTACGTCTACATCTACATACATGCTCCGCAATCCACCATACGGTGCGTGGCGGAGGGTACCTCGTACCACAACTAGCATCTTCTCTCCCTGTTCTACTCCCAAACAGAACGAGGGAAAAATGACTGCCTATATGCCTCGGTACGAGCCCTAATCTCTCTTATCTTTGTGGTCTTTCCGCGAAATGTAACTTGGCGGCAGTAAAATTGTACTGCAGTCAGCCTCAAATGCTGGTTCTCTAAATTTGCTCAGTAGCGATTCACGAAAAGAACGCCTCCTTTCCTCCAGAGACTCCCACCCCTGAAGCATTTCCGTAACACTCGCGTGATAATTAAACCTGACAGTAACAAATCTAGCAGCCCGCCTCTGAATTGCTTCTATGTCCTCCCTCAGTCCGACCTGATAGGGATCCCAAACGCTCGAGCAGTACTCAAGAATAGGTCGTATTAGTGTTTTATAAGCGGTCTCCTTTACAGATGAACCACATCTTCCCAAAATTCTACCAATGAACCGAAGAAGCCTTCCCCACAATTGCCATTACATGCTTGTCCCACTTCATATCGCTCTGCAACGTTACGCTCAAGTATTTAATCGACGTGACTGTGTCAAGCGCTACACTGTTAATGGAGTATTCAAACATTATGGGATTCTTTTTCCTATTCATCTGCATTAATTTACATTTATCTATATTTAGAGTTAGCTGCCATTCTTTACTCCAATCACAAATCATGTCCAAGTCATCTTGTATCCTCCTACAGTCACTCAACGACGACACCTTCCCGTACACTACAGCATCATCAGCAAACAGCCGCACATTGCTATCCACCCTATCCAAAAGATCATTTATGTAGATAGAACACAACAGTGGACCTACCACACTTCCCTGGGGCACTCCAGATGATACCCTCATCTCCAAGTAACTACTGCACACTACCTCCTTCTGAATCTCCATTGTGTATTCATATATTGCCCTCCCTCTACGATTTTTACCCTCCACACTGCCCTCCAATACTAAATTGGTGATCCCTTGATACCTCAAAACATGTCCTACCAACCGAAACCTTCTTCTAGTCAACTTGTGCCACAAATTCCTCCTCTCCCCAATTCTATTCAGTACCTCCTCATTAGCTGAGTGATCTAACCATGTAATCTTCAGCATTCTTCTGTAGCACCACATTTCGAAAGATTCTATTCTCTTCTCGTCTAAACTACTTATCATCCATGTTTCACATCCATACATGGCTACACTCCATACCAATACATTCAGAAATGATTTCCTGACACATAAATCTATACTGGGTGTTAATAAATTTCTCTTCTTCAGAAACGCTTTTCTTGCCATAGCCAGACTACATTTATATCCTCTCTACTTCGACCATCATCAGTTATTTTGCTCCCCAAATAGCAAAACTAATCTACTGCTTTAACTGTCTCATTTTCTATTCTAATACCTTCAGTATCACCTGATTTAATTAGACTACATTCCATTATCCTCATTTTGCTTATGTTGATGTTCATCTTATATCCTCCTTTGAAGACACTGTCCATTGCGTTCAACTGATCTTGCAGGTCCTTTGCTGTCTCTGACAGAATTACAATGTCATCGGCAAACCTCAAAGCTTATATGTCTTCTCCGTGGATTTTAATTCCTACTTCAAATTTTTCTTTTGTTTCCTTTATCGCTTGCTCAATATATAGATTGAATAACATCGGCGACTGACTACAACCTTGTCTCACTCCCTTCCCAAACACTGCTTCCCTTTCGTGTCCCTCGACTCTTATAACTGCCATCTGGTTTCTGTACAAATCGTAAATAGCCTTACGCTCCCTATATTTTACCCCTGCCACCTTCAGAATTTGAAAGAGAGTGTTCCAGTCAACATTTTCAAAACCTTTCTCTAAGTCTATAAATACTAATAACGTAAGTTTGCCTTTCCTTAATCTGTCTTCTGAGATAAGCCGTAGGGTCAGTATTGCCCCGAGTGTTCCAACATGTCTACGGAATCCGAACTGATCTTCCCCAAGGTCGGCTTCTACTAGTTTTTCCATTTGTCTGTAAAGAATTCGCGTTAGTATTTTGCAGCTGTGACTTATTAAACTGATTGTTCGGTAATTTTCACATCTGCCAACACCTGCTTTCTTTGGGATTGGAATTATTATATTCTTCTTGAAGTCTGAGGGTATTTCGCCTGTTTCATACATTTTGCTCACCAGATGGTAGAGTTTTGTCAGGACTGGCTCTCCCTAGGCTGTCATTAGTTCTACTGGAATGTTGTCTACTCCCGGGGCCTTGTTTCGACTTAGGTCTTTCAGTGCTCTATCAAACTCTTCACGCAGCATCGTATCTCCCATTTCATCTTCATCTACATCCTCTTCCATTTCCATAATATTGCCCTCAAGTACATCGCCCTTGTATAGACCCTCTATATACTCCTTCCACCTTTCTGCTTTCCCTTCTTTGCTTAGAACTGGGTTTCCATCTGAGCTCTTGATATTCATACAAGTGGTTCTCTTTTCTCCAAAGGTCTCTTTAATTTTCCTGTAGGCAGTATCTGTCTTACCCCTAGTGAGGTATGCCTCTACATCCTTACATTTGTCCTCTAGCCATCCCTGCTTAGCCATTTTGCACTTCCTGTCGATCTCATTTTTGAGACGTTTGTATTCCTTTTTGCCTGCTTCATTTATTGCATTTTTATATTTTCTTCTTTCATCAATTAAATTCAGTATTTCTTCTGCCACCCAAGGATTTCTACTAGCCCTCGTCTTTTTACCTACTTGATCCCTCTGCTGCCTTCACTATTTCATCCCTCAAAGCTACCCATTCTTCTTATACTGTATTTCTTTCCCCCGTTCCTGTCATATGTTCCCTTATGCTCTCCCTGAAACTCTGTACAACCTCTGATTTAACCAGTTTATCCAGGTCCCATCTCCTTCAATTCCCACCTTTTTGCAGTTTCTTCAGTTTTAATCTACAGTTCATAACCAATAGATTGTGCTCAGAGTCCACATCTGCCCCTGGAAATGTCTTACAATTTAAAACCTGGTTCCTAAATCTCTGTCTTACCATTCTATAATCTATCTGAAACCTATCAGTATCTCCAGGCTTCTTCCATGTATACAACCTTCTTTTATGATTCTTGAACCAATTGTTAGCTATCATCAAGTTGTGCTCTGTGCAAAATTCTACCAGGCGGCTACCTCGTTCATTTCTTACCCCCCAATCCATATTCACCTACTACGTTTCCTTCTCTTCCTTAGCCGGCCAGAGTGGCCGTGCGGTTCTAGGCGCTACAGTCTGGAGCCGAACGACCGCTACGGCCGCAGGTTCAAATCCTGCCTCGGGCATGGATGTGTGTGATGTCCTTAGGTTAGTTAGGTTTAATTAGTTCTAAGTTCTAGGCGACTGATGACCTCAGAAGTTACGTCGCATAGTGCTCAGAGTCACCCTTCTCTTCCTTTTCCTACTATCGAATTACAGTCACCCATGACTATTAAATGTTCGTCTCCCTTCACTATCTGAATAATTTGTTTTATCTCATCATACATTTCTTCAATTTCTTCGTTATCTTGTCATCTTGTGATCTTGTCATATTGCACTTAAACAATGAAGCTGGAAGGATGTGAAAACATTTTTCTTCATTGTATACTGTGTACAGGAGAAAAACTGTTCTAAGACGATTCCTTGTGTCAGCATGACAATGCACCCTGTCGCAAAGCAGTATTTGTGAGGCAATGGTTTGTAGACAATAACGTAGCTAAAACGAACTGACCTGCCCAAAGTCTCTATGTGAACCAAATGGAACACCTTTGGAATGAGTCAGAACGTCGACTTCTGTGCAGATCCCCACGTCTGACATCACTATCGTCTGTGGAATAGACTGCCATTCCTCCACAGAAATCCCGACGCATCACTGAAAGCACCCGCAGCAAAGTTCAAGCCGTCACAAAGGCAAAGGGTGAACCACAAATCATTGTCTAGGTAGCATATGAACTTAATACGATATACCCAGAAAAGGAGCGGTAGTAAATAACAAGGAGCGTAATGTTTGTGTCGTCCATTGACTTACAGAATTGGGTAGCATGTAACAACATTTAAAAAAGAAAAGAAAAAAAATTCATCGTGCTACGAGGGCTATCCACAAAGTACATTACGTTTTGGAATTAAAAATAAATAAAGTATTGGAAATTTTTTTATTATATACAGATGAAAGCCACACTTAAATACTAGTTTTCTACATAGTTGCCATTTAAATTAAGGCACTTATCGTAGCATTGGACGAGCTTGGAAATTCCTTCGCCGTAAAATTCGGCCGCCTGCGCCTTCAACTACGTGGTTACCTCTCAAAGGTATTGCCAAACTCTGCACAACCTCACAAGAGCAATACAAAACAAGCGCAGGGGAAAGTTGGGTTCAAAGATCTTGCTGATTCACGACAACGCCCGGGCCCACACGGCAAATGCCACTCGTGAAGTTCTCGAATCTTTTAAGTGGGAGTTGTTTCCTCATCCGCCGTACAGTCCCGACCTGGCACCGAGCGACTTCCACTTATTCCCAACAATGAAGAAGTGGTTGGCTATGCAGCGTTTTGATGACGACGCACAGCTTCAAGAAGAGGTAACCACGTAGTTGAAGGCGCAGGCGGTCGAATTTTTCGGCGAAGGAATTTCCAAGCTCGTCCATCGCTACGATAAGTGCCTTAATTTAAATGGTAACTATGTAGAAAAGCAGTATTTAAGTGTGGCTTTCATCTGTATAAAATAAAAAAAAATTCCAATATTTATTTTTAATTCCAAAACGTAATGTACTTTGTGGATTGCCCTCTTATTTTAAAGCTGGTGTAACTGTGGAAGATACTCACGAGCGGTCTGGCGTCAGTCTGCCAAAAGTCACATAGTTCCTATAGAAAATGAAGGGACGATGCGTCTTCAGCAGCACCACCATCTCCGGTGGACTTGAGTAATAGTACTGCGACACAGTGCGAATTTGGATGTTTGTTCTTTCGAAGGTCTTGTTTCCGATGTAGTTCGCATCGCCGGCCAGCACGATACCTGCGGAAACAGGGCAGTGATGAGTCTACCGATCACTCCTTTTGTGAAGGAAGCGTATCTGGCATATTTCGTAATTAAACTTGGAGATCAAGACAAGGCGTGGGCACCCCATAAAGTTTGTAAATGCTGTGTGGAGTGCTTACGGCAGTGGACAAAACGAAAAAGGAAAAGCTTAAACTTCGGAGTGCCTGTGGTATGGCGAGAGCAGAAGAACCATACAGATGATTGCTATTTTTGCATTGTTAATGTGAAAGGTTTTAATAGGTTCAAAAAACGAAAGTGGGAATATCCCGATTTGGAGTCAGCAAGAAGACCGGTGGTGCACAGCAACGATGTTCCTGTACCAACCTTCACAACATTACCCACGCTAACATCATCAGATGACGAGGTGCACGGCGAGGAATGTACAAGTAGTGGTTCGGAATACGAAGGACGTGAGACACAACCCCAGCAGTTCGACCAGAAGGAGCTCAGTGACTTGATACGAGAACTCAATCTTTCAAAGCAAGCATCAGAACTCTTAGCATCCAGGCTTAAGGAAAAGAACTGTCTTCATCCAAGTGTTAAAATAACAGCTTACCGGACGAGAGAAGAAAACCTTCTTCCATACTTCAACCAAGAAGAGGTTATAGTGTATTGTAGCAATATACCTGGACTTTTACTTGAATTGGGGCTGCCGGAATATAGACCAGAGGACTGGCGTCTCTTCATAGACAGTTCCACTAGAAGTTTAAAATGTGTTCTCCTACACAATGGCAATCGTTACGCATCTATTCCAATTGCCCACTCAATGAAACTTTGTGAAGCATATGCTAACATCAAGATGGTTCTGCAGAAAATTCAGTATATGCAGCACCAGTGGTTGATTTGTGTTGATTTGAAAATGGTGAACTTCTTGCTTGGACAACAAAGTGGATACACAAAGCACCCATGTTTTATCTGCATGTGGGATAGTAGGGCAAAGCACGAACATTGGAAGCAGAAAACATGGCCTCCAAGGGAACATATGGCTGTTGGTGAAGCAAACATCATTAATGAACCTCTGGTTAGTAGGGACAAGATTGTTCTTCCACCATTACATATTAAGTTAGGACTAATGAAGCAATTCACCAAAGCTTTAGACAGAAATGGTAATTGCTTCACATACATCTGCAATACGTTCCCTGGACTCAGTAGTGAAAAACTTAAGGCAGGAATATTTGATGGTCCTCAAATTCGCAGGCTCATCAACGATACCAATTTTACAAGTGTCATGACTGTCACTGAAGCATCGGCCTGGAACAGTTTTGTCGCTGTTGTAAAATGTTTTTTGGGCAATCATAAAGCTCCCAATTACGAGGAACTGGTCAAAAACATGCTCACTAACTTTCAAAACTTGGGAGCTAACATGAGCATAAAATTGCACTTCCTTCACAGCCACTTGGATCGATTTCCTCGTAATGTAGGTGATTTCAGTGAGGAACAAGGAGAGCGGTTCCATCAAGATATGAAAGGAATAGAGGAAAGATGTAAAGGAAGATGGGACAGGCATATGATGGCAGATTATTGCTGGAATCTGCAACGTGACTGTTCTGAAGAGACCTATAAAAGGAAAGCGTGCAGGAAGCGGTTCGTCATGGACGGAGAATGATATACTTATAGAGAAACTTTTCAATTATGTTTTATACGTGGACAAATGCCTATCAGGTTTTCATAGAAGCTATTTATAAAGATTATTTTCTTTTTTCATTGTAGTTTGTAGCGCTCGAGTTCAGTATTAGCAATTTTTTCTAATTTTTTGAATAAATCATGCATTATCTCAAAAACTAGAGCCAAACTGCATAAATGGTTGCTATATTCGTCCTCAGCACCACTAACCCATCCTAAAGCCACTCAAATATCCTCGGCAAGAAAATGAGTGTTGACCAGTGTAGTGGTTCACTACTTACAAAAAACTACACTGACGAGAAAAAACCGCAGCACCAAATAATAATTAATGCAGAGTTATGAAATTCCGGGAATACATTTGCCTAGGTAGCATATTTAAGCGATTAACATTTCAAGATGACTGGTTAACGTAAGGGCGAGATAAGCCTTGCACATGTTTAATGCTGGTTCATCAATAACCGGTGTAACCGCCAGAATGTTGAACGCAAGCATGCAAACGTGCATGTACTGCGCTGCACAAGCGCCGGATGTCTGTTTGTCCCTGTTGCACTTGGTCGGCCTTCCAAGCTAGCTATGTTACTGTAGACCAGATATCGCTCAGATTCAAAGATACAGTCTCTACAGCAATAGATTCATACCGCGTAAGTTAATAAGAGACGGGACTGATCCACCATGGAACACAAAACACGCCAGAACACTGTTGCAGAAGCAACGAAAAAAGGTTGCCAAATTCAGAAGAACGCAAAATCCCCAAGACTGGCTAAGTTTCACGGAAGCTCGAAATTTAGTGCAGACGTCAATGCGAGATGCTTTTAATAATTTCCACAATGAAACATTTTCTCAAAATGTGGTACAAAACCCAAAGAGATTCCGGTCGTATGTAAAGTACACCAGTGACAAAAAACAGTCAATACCGTCATTGCGCGATAGCGATGGAAATGTTACCGATGATGGTGACACTAAAGCAGAGTTACTAAATACAGTTTTACGTAATTCCTTCACGAAAGAAGATGAAGTAAATATTCCAGAAAAGTAAATATTCCAGAATTCGAAACCGGAACAGCTGTTAGCATGAGTAACATAAAAGTAGATATCTTAGATGTTGCGAAACAACTCAAATCACCTAAGAGAGGCAAGTCTTCCGATCCAGATGGTATACCAGTCAGGTTCCTTTCAGAGTAGGCAGATACAATAGCGCCTTTTTTTAGCAATCATATACAACCGCTCACTTGATGAAAGGTCTGTTCCTAAAGACTGGAAAGTAGCACAGGTCACATCAATATACAAGAAAGGAAATAGGAGCAACCCATTGAATTACAGATCCATATCACTGACGTCAATTTGCAGTAGGATTTTGGAGCATATACGGTACTCGAACATTATGAATCACCTTGAAGAAAATAAGTTATTGATACATAACCAACACGGATTCAGAAAACATCGTTCTTGTGCAACGCAGCTAGCTCTTTATTCCCATGAAACAATGAGTGCTGTCGACAAGGGATCTCAGAGCGACCCCATATTCCTAGATTTCCAGAAGGCTTTTGATACCGTTCCGCACAAGCGACTATTAATCAGATTGCGTGCGTATGGAGTATCATCTCAGTTGTGTGACTGGATTCGTGATTTCCTCTCAGAGAGGTCACAGTTCGTAGTGATGGACGGTAAATCATCGAGTAGAACAGAAGTGATATCTGGCGTTCCGCAAGGTAGTGTCATAGGCCCTCTGCTGTTCCTGATTTACATCAATGATCTAGGTGATAATCTGAGCAGCCCCCTTAGATTGTTTGCAGATGACACTGGAATTTACCATCTAGTAAAATCATCGGACGATCAATTACAATTACAAAATGGTGTAGAGAGAATTTCTATATGGTGCAGAAAGTGGCAATTGGCACTAAACTAAGGAAAGTGCGAGGTCATCCACATGGGACTAAAAGAAATCCGATAAATACGATAAATCGGACAAATACCTAGGAATTACAATTACGAGCAACTTAAATTGGAAAGACCACACAGATAATATTGTGGGGAAGGCTAAACAAAGACTGCGCTGTGTTGGCAGAACACTTAGAAGATGCGACAAATCCACTGAAGAGACAGCCTGCATTACACTTGTCCGTCCTCGGGTGGAATATTGCTGCGCGGTGTGGGATCCTTACCAGGTAGGATTGACGGAGGACAACGAAAAGGTGCAAAGAAGGGCCGCTCGTTTTGTGTTATCGCGCAATAGGGGTGAGAGTGTCACCGATATCATACGCGAGTTGGGGTGGCAGTCACTGAAACGAAGGCGGTTTTCTTTGCAGCGAGATCTATTTACGAAATTTCAGTCACCAACTTTCTCTTCCGAATGCGAAAATAATTTGTTGACATCCACCTACGTAGGGAGAAATGATCATCATAAAAAAAGTAAGAGACGGCAAGTTACATTTCCTCGATGTGCTTGTTTTTAGAAATGAAAATGGTAGTTTGGGCCACTCAGTATACCGCAAACCCACGCACACGGACCGTTATTTGGACCGGGATTCGAACCACCATCCACAACAGAAGCAGGGTGTTATCAAGACGTTAGCGGACAGAGCTGGAAATATTTGTGAACCTGAGTTGCTCGACGCTGAGATGGAACATCTCCACAATGCACTAATGAAGAACGGATATTCGTCCGCCGAAATAAAACGTGCGTTGAGGCAGCCACGCAGAAATCATACTGACGTACAGCCTACTGCAAAATCTAAAGTTTTCCTGCCGTTTGTTAAAAATGTAACGGAAAGAATAGGGAGGATCTTGACGAAGCGGAATATTACCGTAATTTACAAGCCCACCAGGAAGATACAGGAATACCTTAGGCCTGCCAAGGACGCTCGCAAACCACTGGAAAAAGCTGGAGTGTATAGGATCCCATGCAGCTGTGGTGATGTTTATGTGGGTACCACTAAAAGAACTGTTTCTAAACGTTTGGAAGAGCATAAGGGAAATTACAGAAGAGGAGAAACGGAACGATCAGCTGTTGCGGAGCATGCTTTCCAGCCAGGGAACCACAATATTCGTTTCGAGGAGACGCAAGTACTAGTGGCCACGAGCGGATATTACGAAAGGGTCTACAGGGAGGCAATCGAAATCGCTAAACACCCAAATAATTTCAACCGTAAGGAGGAGGGCGTGAAATTAAACGGCATATGGACGCAGGTGTTAAAGAAGATGTGTACCACCCGCCCACTACTGGGTGATGGCAACGGCGATCGACGGCGACGGACAGCGGCCAGTTGCACTGACGTTTTCAAAACACGTGACGTCACGCCGCGGCGTGGGAGCGCGCGGACACGGAATTTAGCGGCAGTCAGTAGCGAGCCAGTGGGTGTGTTGGACCTTCCATAGAGCTACGGACCCCCTTGAAGATGTCTCCCGCAGTCGGAGACGAAACGTTGGGAAACGACACAGAATTCATCAAACGACCACGGCATAACAGCCCGGATAATTATAATGGACAAAGTAAGAGAAATCAGAGCTCGAACGGAATGATTTAGGTGTTTCTTTTTCCCACGCGCCATTCGAGAGTGGAGTGGTTAGAGAAGTAGTATGAAAATGGTTCGATGAACCCTCTGCCAGGCACTTAAGTGTGAATTGCAGAGAAACCATGTAGATGTAGATAGGGACGGTTAGTGCTGTTTCTGGATGACGCAGGAGTTGTTGTCCGATGATGTCTGTATGCGCTCCATTGGAGAGAGATCTAGTGGTCGAGCAGGCGAAGGCAACATATCGACGCTATACAGAGCAAGTTGGGTTATAACAGCAGTATGCGGACGAGCGTTATACTGTTGGAAAACACCAGTAGGAATACTGTTCATGAATGGCAGCACGACAGGTCTAATCACCAGACTGGCGTACAAATTTGCCGTCAGGGTGCGTGGGATAGTGTAAGTAGGCTGTTTAGATTTTTATATTGGTAATGCCACGTAGCGCTCTGTATGAAAATCACTGGCTGTGCTGTGTGCAGTCTGTGGCTAGTTTGCATTGTTGTCTGCCATTGTAGCGTTGGGCAGCGGCAGCTGGATGTGAACAGCGCGTAGCGTTGCACAGTTGGAGGTGAGCCGCCAGCAGTGGTGGATGTGAGGAGAGAGATGGCGGAGTTTTGTAATTTGTCATGAACTGCTATATATATTATGACTATTAAGGACTGCAGTGGGTCTGCGCCTCTGGTGGCCCACCAATACCATATTCTCTACCAGGACTACAGTGGGTCTGCTCTGTGATGACCTACCTACCAATATTCTTCAAAACGTCGAATGACTCTGCTGTGGGTTTGCTCTGTTGTGGCCCATTACCTGTCAGCATGTCAAGAGTCAGCACTGTCTTTCCGTTGGAAGGACAACACTACTTCTTCAAGACTGCATGGAAATCCACTACTTCCGTGTGCATTCTCTTTTACTACTCAGACTTTGAGAAAAAAAAACACTGTAATATTACTGTGATAAATGATAAGGACTGTATTTATGGACTGTGAGAAAATTTTAGCCTTTGACCAACATTGTATAAATAAGTGTGTGCATTTGATATCTTTGTTATTGTAATTATGAAAAATTTTATCAAATCATTATTGGCCACTGCCCAAAAATATTTTGTAAAATTTTTTTGTGGGGAGCATGGGGGCTATGTAAGTAGGCTGTTTGGATTTTTATATTGGTAATGCCACGTAGCGCTCTGTATGAAAATCACTGGCTGTGCTGTGTGCAGTCTGTGGCTAGTTTGCATTGTTGTCTGCCATTGTAGAGGGGCAGCTGGATGTTAACAGCGCGTAGCGTTGCGCAGTTGGAGGTGAGCCGCCAGCAGTGGTGGATGTGGGGAGAGAGATGGCGGAGTTTTGAAGTTTGTAATACTGGATATGATATATTATGACTATTAAGGTAAATACATAGTTTGTTCTCTATTAAAATCTTTCATTTGCTAACTATCCTTATCAGTAGTTAGTGCCTTCCGTAGTTTGAATCTTTTATTTAGCTGGCAGTAGTGGCGCTCGCTGTATTGCAGTAGTTCGAGTAATGAAGATTTTTGTGAGGTAAGTGATTTGTGAAAGGTACAGGTTAATGTTAGTCAGGGCCATTCCTTTGTAGGGATTTCTGAAAGTCAGATTGCGTTGCGCTAAAAATATTGTGTGTCAGGTTAAGCACAGTCTTGTATAAATTGTTCTAAGGGGCGTCTCAATACCCACGAGTGTGTCTAAGTTGTCATACAAAATCGCACACCAGACCGTAACTCCACATGTAGGTATTACGTATATAGCACGCGTACAGGTGGTTCCAGGCCATCAACTGGCCTCCTAACCAACACACGGCCATCACTGGCACCGAAGCACAGCCAGCTTTCGTCAGAAAACATGACAGAGCTGCCCTCCAATGAGTTTTCGCTTGACGCCACTCAAGTGGCGGCGGTTTGGCGTCAGTGGAATGCATGTTACAGGGCGTCTGGCTCGAGCTATTCTCGAAGTAACGGATACGTGACAGTTCGTTGTGTCACTGTGGTGCCAGCTGCTGCTCAGATTGCTACTGCAGATGTACACTACTGGCCATTAAAATTAAAACACCAAGAAGAAATGCAGATCATAAACGGGTATTCATTGGACAAATATATTATACTAGAACTGACACGTGATTACATTTTCACGCAATTTGGGTGCATAGATCCTGAGAAATCGGCACCCAGAATAACCACCTCTGGCCGTAATAACGGCCCTCATACGCCTGGGCATTGAGTCAAACAGAGCTTGGATGGCGTGTACAGGTGCAGCTGCCCATGCAGCTTGAACACGATACCACAGTTGATCAGGAGTAGTGACTGGCGTATTGTGACGAGCCAGTTGCTCGGCCACCATTGACCAGACGTTTTCAATTGGTGAGAGATCTGCAGAATGTGCTGGCCAGGGCAGCAGTCGAACATTTTCTGTATCCAGAAAGGCCCGTACAGGACCTGCAACATGCGGTCGTGCACTATCCTGCTGAAATGTAGGGCTTCGCAGGGTCGAATGAAGGGTAGAGCCGCCGGCCGCGGTGGTCTCGCGGTTCTAGGCGCAGGTTCGAATCCTGCCTCGGGCATGGATGTGTGTGATGTCCTTAGGTTAGTTAGGTTTAAGTAGTTCTAAGTTCTAGGGGACTGATGACCACAGCTGTTAAGTCCGATAGTGCTCAGAGCCATTTGAACCATTTTGAAGGGTGGAGCCACGGGTCGTAACACATCTGAAATGTAACGTCCACTGTTCAAAGTGCCGTCAATGCGAACAAGAGGTGACCGAGACGTGTAATCAATGGCACCCCATACCATCAAGCCAGGTGATACGCCAGTATGGCGATGACGAATACACGCTTCCAATGTGCGTTCACCGCTATGTCACCAAATGCGGATGCGACCATCATGATGCTGTAAACAGAACCTGGATTCATCCGAAACAATGACGTTTTGCCATTCGTGCACCCAGGTTCGTCGTTGAGTACACCATCGCAGGCGCTCCTGTCTGTGATGCAGCGTCAAGGGTAATCGCAGCCGTGGTCTCCGAGCTGATAGTCCGTGCTGCTGCAAACGTCATACAACTGTTCGTGTAGACGGTTATTGTCTTGCAAACGTCCCCATCTCTTGACTCGGGGATCGAGACGTAGCTGCACGATCCATTACAGCCATGCGGATAAGATGCCTGTCATCTCGACTGCTAGTGATACGAGGTCGTTGAGATCCAGCACGGCGTTCCATATTACCCTCCTGAATCCATCCATTCCATATTCTGCTAACAGTCATTGGATCTCGACCAACACGAGCAGCAATGTCGCGATACGATAAACCGCAATCGCGATAGGCTACAATTCGACGTTTATCAAAGTCGGAAACGTTATGGTGCGCATTTCTCCTCCTTACACGAGGCATCACAACAACGTTTCACCAGGCAACACTGGTCAACTGCTGTTTGTGTATGAGAAATCTGTTGGAAACTTTCTTCATGTCAATACGTTGTAGGTGTCCCCACCGGCGCCAACCTTGTGTGAATGCTCTGAAAAACTAATCATTTGCATATCACAGCATCTTCTTGCTGTCGGTTAAATTTCGCGTCTGCAGCACGTCATCTTCGTGGTTTAACAATTTTAATGGCCAGTAGTGTAGTACAGTGTGCCACAGCCTTACGCCGAACACGGTGGTCATCCCTCTCGTCCAGACATGGTCTTCTTGCGACCGTACGTTCTCCTGACACAGCTTCCAGTAATCGTGTACACGGGCTATACTCCTGAAAGGCCTTTCTGCATACTGCGGAAGGAAAATCCGCTTCTCGTAGCCCTATTACACCGCTTTTTTCTTGCTCATTGGGGTGTTGATAAAGGCACCTTTGCCGCCTTACAAGCATTCTTGAGTAACGTCTACTCACCACGTCCAATCTCAAAAGTCTCTAATACTAACGACCGTTACAGCGTGTATTTAAAGCAAATCTGATTTGCCACACTTATGCGACTGGCGCGAAATTTGAATAGATATCTTTCTCAAGTAGAAACACGCCTACCAACTTTCATTCATGTCGCACAACTCCTGCTAGCTGTTGCGATTTTTCTTTTACCAACAACTATTCGCTTACACCATTGGCGACGAATCACAGGAAACAGTTACTGCCTTAAAGTGGCTAGAAGTAACCATGCGAAGTGATCTAAAGTGGAACGACCACATAAAAGAAACAGTAGGAAATGCAAATGCCAGACAGATTCATCAGGAGAACCGTAAAAACAAACACCACTCACAAGGGAACATTTCCAAGTGGCAATAAATCATCTTTTATTAAAAATGGTGGGTGTATAGAGGGGAAAAAATATTGCAATACGTATTTTTTTTTATTTTGTCCAATTTCACTTTTAAGGGGTAAATCACACACAGAAAGGTACTCGTAATTTGGCATTTAGATTCAGAGGGAATGGCTTCGAAGCCATGAAATATAAAAGAATGTGTTTCATTTAAAAATTAAAATGTAACTGATTTTCTGGAAAACTGTGCAATTAACTTCTGAAAAAAATTGAAAATTTGCAAATTATCCCCACAATTAATTAATTTTGTAAAATAGAAACTTTTGTCACACGTAAATTAAATAAGCTTTCGTGCTACATACATTCATGTGCAATAAAGCTGTTTTTTTCGAAAATAAGTTATACAAGATATGCTGTCAGAGCATGTGCAACATACCTAATTAAAACATCTAAATGTTCATTATTATTCTGATTATTTGTTTTACTTTGGTTCAAATGGCTCTGAGCACTATGGGACTTAACATCTGAGGTCATCAGTCCCCTAGAACTTAGAACTACTTAAACATAACTAACCTAAGGACATCACACACATCCATGCCCGAGGCAGGATTTGAACCTGCGACCGTAGCGGTCGCGCGGTTCCAGACGGAGGCGCCTAGAACCGCACGGGCACTTCGGCCGGCCCACCGTTCAGGACTTGTCATTCGATAGCAACCCTGTCGTCAGCTGCATTAGCTAGGCACTAGACCAAACCCACCACACCACCCAGTAACTACTGTTATCAACTAGCATCCGTCTAATTCCTGGCTGAACAACAATGTTCAACCGACAGAATATGTATCAGCCCCGGCATCCATCGATGACGCCATTTCAACCCTGACTGCCAAGATCAGGAGAGCGTTTCAGTAGGCATCGCTTACAACGATACACACTCTAAACATTTTCTCCACTGTTGCAGGATCTCAAGTCGCTCAAAAATATAGCTCAGAGTTGCTAACAATCCTCTGGGCAAGTTTTTGCGGCAACATATGAGACTCAAAACACCTTAGACCTGGATAATGGTGAGGACTCTATGTCTCGAACTAAACACTAAGCACATGCACTCCGAGATGAAGTCCAACAGCTAGAACCAGGCCTTACTACCCTGGCAGAAGTAAGAAAAATCATCGCCCACTTTGAAAATCACACAGCGCCAGATCCAGATGGAATTACCAGTGAACAACTTAAACATACTCCGAGGAAGCCAACTGTGCTCTTAACGCGCATCTGAAATAACTGTATGCTGGAAAGATATTTCCCTACTCCATGCAAGGTAGCCCGGTTGATGACAGTACCAAAACCAGGAAAGGACTTAACACACCCGGAAAATTACCATCCAATAAGTTTACTCTCGACCGTTATCAATATCCTCGAAAGGCTATTATTGAAGACAACGATATTTTACCTCCAAACCAATTTCCCTTTCAACCTTCATTGTCTGCAGAACTGCAACTCATCTGGGTCTGCGAATTTATCACATACAATCTTAATATGTCCATTTATACAGCGGCAGTTTTCTGGACTCGAGTCTGGTGGGAGAAATTACTACTCAAACTAGCGAACTTGTAACTACTCCTGGACTACAGCCTCAAGACTATCGACACATTTTTGCACAACAGGCAGGTACTAGTGAAGATCGAGGGGCAGCAGTCTAGCCCCAGACTCCTCACAGAGCCGGCCGAAGTGGCCGTGCTGTTAAAGGCGCTGCAGTCTGGAACCGCAAGACCGCTACGGTCGCAGGTTCGAATCCTGCCTCGGGCATGGATGTTTGTGATGTCCTTAGGTTAGTTAGGTTTAACTAGTTCTAAGTTCTAGGGGACTAATGACCTCAGCAGTTGAGTCCCATAGTGCTCAGAGCCATTTGAACCATTTGAACTCCTCACAGACGGCATCCCTCAAGGTTCTGTATTGTCCCCACTGCTCTTTATCATCTATGTCAATCGCATTCCGCTATTGCCTCGGATGGTGCTTGCTCAGTTCGCGGACGACGCCATCTTGGTGACAGGTAGATGGAGGGTCAACGCGGTCATCACTCACCTACAACGTTAGCTCTCAGTGGTAGGAGATTGGGCCAAGGAAAACACAATTACTGTCAATGCACACAAGACGAGAGCTGCGATGTTTACCCGATGCCACTCCGATATGAGACACAGGCTGGTTCTCCACTACCGGGAAATCCCGTAGGGCAACAACGTCAAGTACTTTAGGGCCATATTCGAAAGTAAGTTACTTGTCAAGCAGCACGTACGGGATAAGAGGATCAAGATTTCACAACTCATCTACCAACTGGCCAGCTCGCAGATGAAGGTCAATATGAAACTTTGTCTTTACAGGGCAACAGTGCTCCCAGATGTTTTATATGGTTGTTCCACGCGTGAGACAACGAGCCGTTCTAATTTGAAAACCATCCAGACTTTACAAAATTGATGTCTTTATGGAGAAAACACAATCCCTACCACACACGTCACATCACCTCGAATGTGTTGCATGAATAGCTCCTGACCAGTGACACTGGCTCCAGGTGCCAGGGGCGATTATCAAAGTCCGACAGTAACTAACCACCTCACCTTTCACCTACACACTCTAAGGGCTAAAAGACAAATCCCAGTGTGCTTATCAATATTATAATAAAGATAAAGTTACACTTTGACCATCCACAGGGGAAGTCCAGCCACTAATTTGGTAGTGTTTCGTCACAACCATAAGAAAAGCCCTTGCTGCTGCTACTACTACAGAACTGCACATCGCTGCACGATCTATGGACCTCGCTACACACCTCAGGACTTAAAGATAAAGTTACACTTTGACCATCCACAGGGGAAGTCCAGCCACTAATTTGGTAGTGTTTCGTCACAACCATAAGAAAAGCCCTTGCTGCTGCTACTACTACAGAACTGCACATCGCTGCACGATCTATGGACCTCGCTACACACCTCAGGACTTAAAGTTACACTTTGACCATCCACAGGGGAAGTCCAGCCACTAATTTGGTAGTGTTTCGTCACAACCATAAGAAAAGCCCTTGCTGCTGCTACTACTACAGAACTGCACATCGCTGCACGATCTATGGACCTCGCTACACACCTCAGGACTTAAAGTTACACTTTGACCATCCACAGGGGAAGTCCAGCCACTAATTTGGTAGTGTTTCGTCACAACCATAAGAAAAGCCCTTGCTGCTGCTACTACTACAGAACTGCACATCGCTGCACGATCTATGGACCTCGCTACACACCTCAGGACTTAAAGATAAAGTTACACTTTGACCATCCACAGGGGAAGTCCAGCCACTAATTTGGTAGTGTTTCGTCACAACCATAAGAAAAGCCCTTGCTGCTGCTACTACTACAGAACTGCACATCGCTGCACGATCTATGGACCTCGCTACACACCTCAGGACTTAAAGATAAAGTTACACTTTGACCATCCACAGGGGAAGTCCAGCCACTAATTTGGTAGTGTTTCGTCACAACCATAAGAAAAGCCCTTGCTGCTGCTAATATTTGTCGAATGCTAATCCATCATTTCGGCAGTATTGAATTCCCTGAGAGTTCTATAAATTCGCAGGAAGCGGAACTGGAAGACACCATTGTAGCCTTCATTTGTGACAGCATGGATGAATATTCGACTGTTATGCAACAGGATAATGGGCTATGTTTTGCAGGACAGGAGCCCCATGGTATAACAATGACTGATAATGATTGTGTATTTGAAGCACGTGTGGAGTCCTTCATCCCAGGCAATGTCTTTTCTTCAGAAAGCGAATCAAATTTTGAACAATGGCTCTGAGCACTATGGGACTTAACTTCTAAGGTCATCAGTCCCCTAGAACTTAAAACTACTTAAAGCTAACTAACCTAAGGACATTAAACACATCCATGCCCGAGACAAGATTCGAACATGTGACCGTAGCGGTCGCGCGGTTCCAGACTGTAGCGCCTAGAACCGCTCGGCCACCCCGGCCAGCTCAAATTTCGAACATAAGAACTATACAGTTGAATTTTAGAGAAACAGAAAGAAGGGCAAAAGGTCACATTCATTCATGCAGCATAACTAACACAAAGTTACGTCAATGAAATAGCTGTATCGCTGGGTAAAGTATGTTCCTCATGATGGCTCGGTACGTTATAAGATTAAGGTAACGCAGTGCTGGACGTTACAAAACTGGAGGCTACGGAACATCGACTGGTTATCCATGATACTGACCTTCAAAAGTGGGCCTTGCAAATAAGCAGGGAAGTAAAGTGACATAATTTCAAGGCAAGCCCCAAATGGCTATTGAATTTTAAAAAGAAGCACGAAATTATATCTTGGAAAGCAACGAGTTTTATAACCAGACTCAAACGATAAAAAGTATCCCTACGAGGTCATTTTACCAGTTGTAGTGCAAGTTAAGGAGCATGTCAGCGTTTTTGTGGCTGAGAATTTGTACGACTCTGATTGGAGCGGATTCAACCTGTACTTGCACTCTGTATGTACAAAGAAAGGGTGCAAAGAAAGTTGAAGAAATGGTGCAGACATTGACATCAGTTACTCACAGTTACACAATTCGGCCTACAATCTCTGCAGCTGGCAAAATGCTTACCCCCGTTTTTCATAGTTTTAAAAAAAACTAACGTAGAGTACGAACCAAGAATAGATCATCTCTTTTTGAAGTCCCAAATGTTAACGGCATCGAAAACTCTTAAACTAACGTCTCACCTCGTCAAAAGATATTTGACAGAAGTTATCTTTCCAAATGCGGGAGAAAAATCTGTATTATTGGTAAATTTTTAGGGTAGTCAATGTCAAAGAACTGTTTTTGAGTGTTGTAACTGACGACATAAAACTTGCTCATCTGGTGACCCCAAAAGGCTCGTCTGCGCAGGTACAGCCACTGGACGTATACAGCTTTCCATGAGGGAAGAAATGTGTGAGAAAATTTTCACATCTACAATACTGGCCATTAAAACTGCTACACCACGAAGATGACGCACTACAGACGCGAAATTTAACCGATAGGAAGAAGATGCTGTGATATGCAAATGATTAGCTTTTCAGAGCATTCACACAAGGTTGGCGCCGGTGACGACACCTACAACGTGCTGACATGAGGGAAGTTTCCAACCGATTTCTCATACACAAACAGCAGTTGACCGGCGTTGCCTGGTGAAACGTTGTTGTGATGCCTCGCGTGGAGGAGAAATGCGTATCATCACGTTTCCGACTTTGATAAAGGTCGGATTGTAGCCTATCGCGATTGCGGTTTATCGTATCGTGACACTGCTGCTCGCGTTGGTCGAGATCCAATGTCTGTTAGCAGAATATGGAATCTGTGGGTTCAGGGGGGTAATACGGAACGCCATGCTGGATCCCAACGGCCTTGTACCACTAGCAGTCGAGATGACGGGCATCTTATCCCCATGACTGTAACGGATCGTGCAACCACGTCTCGATCCCAACTGATGGGTACGTTTGCAAGACAACGACCATCAGCGCGAACAGTTCGACGACGTTTGCAGCAGCATGGACTATCAGCTCGGAGACTATGGCTGCAGTTACCCTTGATGCTGCATCACAGACAGGAGCGCCTGCGATGGTGTACTCAACGACGAACCTGGGTCCACGAATGGCAAAACGTCATTTTTTCGGATGAATCCAGGTTCTGTTTCAGCATCATGATGGTCGCATCCATGTTTGGCGACATCGCGGTGAACGCACATTGGAAGCGTGTATTCGTCATCGCCATACTGGCGTATCACCCAGTGTGATGGTACGGGGTGCTATTGGTTACACGTCTCGGTCACCTCTTGTTCGCATTGACGGCACTTTGAACAGTGTACGTTACATTTCAGATGTGTTACGACCCGTGGCTCTACCCTTCATTCGATCCGTGCGAAACCCTACATTTCAGCAGGATAATGCACGACCGCGTGTTGCAGGTCCTGTACGGGCCTTTCAGAATACAGAAAATGTTCGACTGCTGCCCTGGCCAGCACATTCTCCAGATCTCTCATCAATTGAAAACGTCTGGTGGCCGAGTAACTGGCTCGTCACAATACGCCAGTCACTACTCTTGATGAACTGTGGTATCGTGTTGAGGCTGCATGGGCAGCTGTACCTGTACACGCCATCAAAGCTCTGTTTGACTCAATGCCCAGGTGTATCAAGGCCGTTGCACCCAAATTGCGTGAATATGTAATCACATTTCAGTTCTAGTATAATATATTTGTCCAATGAATACCCGTTCATCATCTGCGTTTCTTCTTGGTGTAGCAATTTTAATGGCCAGTAGTGTAGTTCTGATGCATGATTATGATATCAATCACTACTTGAGAAACAGTAGAATAAAGCTACAGTTGCTAGTAAATAGCCCGTTCTCTTCACCGAGGTTTTCCAGTGTATTGAAATCCGTCTGGCACAAATCAAGATGTTTAGAGTATTGCCTGCCACAATTTGCGACTCCTGCTGAATTTTGTTTTTATTGTCTTGTACATCGTGTGTTTTATGTGAAGAAATGTCGCTCATTTTGTGCGCATGACGTACAAAAATGTTATCTTATAAGAATTTCTTTGCAGATTATCATTATTGTAACGACTTTGTATCATAATAATGAGTTACTTATTATTTTAAATTAACAGAATGCACAAGAAACAAATGCATAAATAGAAAACATAAAGTAACAATTACCACAATACAACAAAAATATGCGCAACAAATTAGTAGAATAATGTGAGCGTGTGGGGTTGCTATTATGTCATTCCGCGTAACGGATTAATCTGAGATGTACCCTTTACCCTGTGGCTCCTGCAAGATTCAGTTTCCACCCCCACACTACTACAGAAGTCAGACAGACGCTCCTAACGTTCTAAAGAGAAATGCCTGAAAAACGTTCAGCAATAAATGTCTCCTGGAGTCTTCCGCTGTAAGGAAATTACACAAAAATTCACAAAATTTCTTAAGTAACTAGTGGGATACTTGGGTACTGGAGAAGTGCTAGTTAGTGTAAGAAAAACATGAAACTAACGAAATTATTATTTATTTTGATAAAATTCTGAGAAATCACAATGGCACTTTTAGTTATGAACTGAACACGTTATTCCCTGGTTCTTTTCGGAATGTGAAGTTACCTCTTAAGGTAACTTCGCTAATGAAATTTCTATACAAAGTTTAAGATTGTTATTGACTTGGCAGAATGGCTGAGAGCCGCGCCTACTCAACTTGAATAATTATCCGCTAGAATGTTGCTAGGTACGGTCGAGGTTGTTGCAAGTGAAATGCAGTGAAGGGTTCTGTCGTGGAGGAAATATGGGGCTCGCAAGAGCTGTAGCGCACAATACCATAAGCTGCGATGACTGCTGTCTGCACCGCTCGCTGCTGACAAATAAGATAACTCTCGTTCTATATGGATTGAACTTCGCCAATCAAACTCTCCCTACGCCTTGATGAAGTCAAGGACTCCTATTCGCCCCTAGTCTAACTATTGTTCCTCGCTCTTTGAGTACACGTACGAGCGGCACGCTCTCGTTACGTGTTCTCACTCCAAGAGCGACAACGGAACGGCGCCTCTCCACGCCAGACGTGAAGGGGTATACAGGGTGTTTCAAAAATGACCGGTATATTTGAAACGGCAATAAAAACTAAACGAGCAGCGATAGAAATACACCGTTTGTTGCAATATGCTTGGGACAACAGTACATTTTCAGGCAGACAAACTTTCGAAATTACAGTAGTTACAATTTTCAACAACAGATGGCGCTGTGGTCTGGGAAACTCTATAGTACGATATTTTCCACATATCCACCATGCGTAGCAATAATATGGCGTAGTCGCGGAATGAAATTACCCGAAATCTTTGACAACGTGTCTGGCGGAATGGCTTCACATGCAGATGAGATGTACTGCTTCAGCTGTTCAATTGTTTCTGGATTCTGGCGGTACACCTGGTCTTTCAAGTGTCCCCACAGAAAGAAGTCACAGGGGTTCATGTCTGGCGAATAGGGAGGCCAATCCACGCCGCCTCCTGTATGTTTCGGATAGCCCAAAGCAATCACACGATCATCGAAATATTCGTTCAGGAAATTAAAGACGTCGGCCGTGCGATGTGGCCGGGCACCATCTTGCATAAACCACGAGGTGTTCGCAGTGTCGTCTAAGGCAGTTTGTACCGCCACAAATTCAGGAAGAATGTCCAGATAGCGTGATGCAGTAATCGTTTCGGATCTGAAAAATGGGCCAATGATTCCTTTGGAAGAAATGGCGGCCCAGACCAGTACTTTTTGAGGAGGCAGGGACGATGGGACTGCAACATGGGGCTTTTCGGTTCCCCATATGCGCCAGTTCTGTTTATTGACGAAGCCATCCAGGTAAAAATAAGCTTCGTCAGTAAACCAAATGCTGCCCACATGCATATCGCCGTCATCAATCCTGTGCACTATATCGTTAGCGAATGTCCTTCATGCAGCAATGGTAGCGGCGCTGAGGGGTTGCTGCGTTTGAATTTTGTATGGATAGAGGTGTAAACTCTGGCGCATGAGACGATACGTGGACGTTGGCGTCATTTGGACCGCAGCTGCAACACGGCGAACGGAACCCGAGGCCGCTGTTGGATCACCTGCTGCACTAGCTGCGCGTTGCCCTCTGTGGTTGCCGTACGCGGTCGCCCTACCTTTCCAGCACGTTCGTCCGTCACGTTCCCAGTCCGTTGAAATTTTTCAAACAGATCCTTTATTGTATCGCTTTTCGGTCCTTTGGTTACATTAAACCTCTGTTGAAAACTTCGTCTTGTTGCAACAACACTGTGTTCTAGGCGGTGGAATTCCAACACCAGAAAAATCCTCTGTTCTAAGGAATAAACCATGTTGTCTACAGCACACTTGCACGTTGTGAACAGCACACGCTTACAGCAGAAAGACGACGTACAGAATGGCGCACCCACAGACTGCGTTGTCTTCTATATCTTTCACATCACTTGCAGCGCCATGTGTTGTTGAAAATTGTAACTGCTGTAATTTCGAAAGTGTGTGCGCCTGAAAATGTACTGTTGTCCCAAGCATATTGCAACAAACGGTGTATTTCTATCGCTGCTCGTTTAGTTTTTATTGCCGTTTCAAATATACCGGTCATTTTTGAAACACCCTGTATCTTTAGGTCTCTTCCATTACTCCTTCAGCTCAAGACGTTAGAAATATCGTCTGCCAAGTAGCATTGCTCTTCTACGAGGTTTGTCCGGAAAATACGTGTAGAAGCTGAATAATAACTTTATTTTACAATTATTCAGGTATTACAATATGGTCTCCTTCAAAGTACTTGCCCTGATACGCGATACACTTCTGCCAACGCCGTTTCCACTGTTGATAACATTGCTGAAAGTCTTCAGTTGTGATGTTGTTCAGTTGGCGTGTCGTTTCCGCCTTGATGGCTTCCACATTTCCCAAGTGCCGTCCCCGAAGCACCATTTTGCATTTCGGAAACATGAAGAAGTCACGCGGGGCTAAATCGGGTGAATAAGGCGGGTGGTCTGTCACGGTGATTGAGCTTCGGGCCAAAAACTCGCGCACAACGAGCGACGTGTCAGCGGGCGCATTGTCGTGATGAAGGATCCACCTGCCCCCTTTTGCCAACTCCGGTTGAACTCAGGCCACACGAGCTCTGAGACGTGTCAGAACTTCAACGTAAAAATTTCCGTTCACTCTCTGGCAGGGAGGGACAAATTCCTTGTGAACAATGCCCCTAGATTCAAAGAAAAACAATCAACAGTGTCTTCGTATTCGACCTTGATTTTCGCGACTTTTTTGTTCTCGGTTCTCCTGCTAGTTTCCATTCCTTGCTTTGAGATTTGAGCTCCACATCGAATCTGGACTCGTCTCCAGTGATGACTCGATTGAGAAAGTCCCCTCGTTCCTCTGCTTCCAACCAATCCTCACAGCACTCAACCCTCTTTGCTTTCTGTTCTGGCGTCAAGAGCTACGGTACGATTTTCGCACACAATTTCTTCATTTCAAGTTTTTGTGTCAGGATTTCGTGAACGATTGTTTTGGGGATTGACAGCTCGTCAGCAATCATTCTGGTCTTTAAGAACACAATCCCGAATTCGTTCAACATTTGCATCGGAACTCGATGTCGACGGGCGTCCTGGGCGAGGGTCATCGTTCACTTCTTCTCGGCCATCCCGGAACCTTTTTTAACCACTTGTTCACAATTGGTTCCTTCAGAGAATTGTCGCCGTAAACCTGTTTCAAACACTCAAAAATCTCACGCCCATTCGTGCCTAGCTTAGCAAGAAACTTGATGTTGACGCGCTGTTCCTCAATCAGAGAGATATCCATGCCGACACAAGGTGAAAAAGGATAATTGTCAAAAAGCTGCCGCACACTCCCACCTTCACGCAGAGTGCTCCGACTCGAACTGAGCGTTGATGGGATTGATTACAGCAGTAGTCCCACCTGGCGATGACTGCAACTTGTAACATAAAGACATTATTCAACTTTTATACGTGTTTTCCGGACAAACCTCGTAAAATGGGAGAATGACGTTTCGTTTAAGCCGACCAATCCAGAAACCTGTAGTATCAGCGTTTGGCGTTTGCTGTCTCCCTGTGAAAATCTCTGAAACTGCGTGCTATGTGTAAAGAATGTGTAGGCTGGGCGCTCCCACACAATGTAGCGGAATTTGCTTTTAAGCTGAACACGGGGTCGTTCCTCCTTTCACTCGGGCAACCGCTGTCTGCTCCACGAGCAGTCACCGGCCGGCATACACTCCTGGAAATGGAAAAAAGAACACATTGACACCGGTGTGTCAGACCCACCATACTTGCTCCGGACACTGCGAGAGGGCTGCACAAGCAATGATCACACGCACGGCACAGCGGACACACCAGGAACCGCGGTGTTGGCCGTCGAATGGCGCTAGCTGCGCAGCATTTGTGCACCGCCGCCGTCAGTGTCAGCCAGTTTGCCGTGGCGTACGGAGCTCCATCGCAGTCTTTAACACTGGTAGCATGCCGCGACAGCGTGGACGTGAACCGTATGTGCAGTTGACGGACTTTGAGCGAGGGCGTATAGTGGGCATGCGGGAGGCCGGGTGGACGTACCGCCGAATTGCTCAACACGTGGGGCGTGAGGTCTCCACAGTACATCGATGTTGTCGCCAGTGGTCGGCGGAAGGTGCACGTGCCCGTCGACTTGGGACCGGACCGCAGCGACGCACGGATGCACGCCAAGACCGTAGGATCCTACGCAGTGCCGCAGGGGACCGCACCGCCACTTCCCAGCAAATTAGGGACACTGTTGCTCCTGGGGTATCGGCGAGGAACATTCGCAACCGTCTCCATGAAGCTGGGCTACGGTCCCGCACACCGTTAGGCCGTCTTCCGCTCACGCCCCAACATCGTGCAGCCCGCCTCCAGTGGTGTCGCGACAGGCGTGAATGGAGGGACGAATGGAGACGTGTCGTCTTCAGCGATGAGAGTCGCTTCTGCCTTGGTGCCAATGATGGTCGTATGCGTGTTTGGCGCCGTGCAGGTGAGCGCCACAATCAGGACTGCATACGACCGAGGCACACAGGGCCAACACCCGGCATCATGGTGTGGGGAGCGATCTCCTACACTGGCCGTACACCACTGGTGATCGTCGGGGGGACATTGAATAGTGCACGGTACATCCAAACCGTCATCGAACCCATCGATCTACCATTCCTAGACCGGCAAGGGAACTTGCTGTTCCAACAGGACAATGCACGTCCGCATGTATCCCGTGCCACCCAACGTGCTCTAGAAGGTGTAAGTCAACTACCCTGGCCAGCAAGATCTCCGGATCTGTCCCCCATTGAGCATGTTTGGGACTGGATGAAGCGTCGTCTCACGTGGTCTGCACGTCCAGCACGAACGCTGGTCCAACTGAGGCGCCAGGTGGAAATGGCATGGCAAGCCGTTCCACAGGACTACACCCAGCATCTCTACAATCGTCTCCATGGGAGAATAGCAGCCTGCATTGCTGCGAAAGGTGGATATACACTGTACTAGTGCCGACATTGTGCATGCTCTGTTGCCTGTGTCTATGTGCCTGTGGTTCTGTCAGTGTGATCATGTGATGTATCTGACCCCAGGAATGTGTCAATAAAGTTTCCCCTTCCTGGGACAATGAATTCACGGTGTTCTTATTTCAATTTCCAGGAGTGTAGATAGGCTGAGTCGTCCTATGAAGGGACCGGCATCCCGTTGTGCAGTTTCTCACCCGAACTAAAAGCAAGCCCCTGCGACCGTCGTGTCTTGAATGTGTGTGTGTGTACGCCAGCCTCGAGTATTTCAACCATGGTGCGCTTACTTGTTATTTGCATATCGTTTACATGAACATCGACTTTATCTTATCGAGTTTGGGTTCGAATGAAGCGTCTTGATGTGTGGAATATGATTGTGAGGGCGGAATATGTAAGCAATGAAGGTCAGGAGACCACGACGTCTTACAATAATAATAAAAGTTTAGATGCTTTAATTAGGTATGTCGCACATACTCTAACACAACTTATTTCCATAAAGTGCTATTACAGGAACTATGTTTACTGCACATGGATAAGTGTAGCGCAAAACCTTCTTACATTTACTTTGTAACAAAGTTTCCATTTTGCAAAGTTGATTTGTGGTGGTGAGATGAATTGCAATTTTTACTTTTGAAAAAAAGTTGATTATGTAAGTAGGCTGTTTATATTTTCTTATTGGCAACGTTACGTAGCGCTCTGTATGAAAATCACTGGCTGTGCTGTGTGCAGTCTGTGGCTAGTTTGCATTGTTGTCTGCCACTGTAGTGTTGGGCAGCGGCAGCTGGATGTGAACAGCGCGTAGCGTTGCGCAGTTGGAGGTGAGCCGCCAGCAGTGGTGGTGGATGTGGGGAGAGAGATGGCGGAGTTTTGAAATTTGTTATACTGGATATTATGAACTGCTATGTATATTATGGTTTTTCACACTATTAAGGTAAATACATTGTTTGTTCTCTATTAAAATCTTTCATTTGCTAACTATGCCTATCAGTAGTTAGTGCCTTCAGTAGTTTGAATCTTTTATTTAGCTGGCAGTAGTGGCGCTCGCTGTATTGCAGTAGTTCGAGTAACGAAGATTTTTGGTGAGGTAAGTGATTTGTGAAACGTATAGGTTAATGTTAGTCAGGGCCATTCTTTTGTAGGGATTTTTGAAAGTCAGATGGCGTTGCGCTAAAAATATACTGTGTCAGTTTAAGCACAGTCTTGTATAATTGTTCTAAGGGGACGTTTCAATTATACTGTTTTGAAGAACGTTAGTTACATTTCAGTTTTCATATGAAATACAATTTTCGTACACTGACGGAAAAAAATCGCAACAAGAGTTGTCGGACACAAACGAAAGTTTGTAGGCCTGTTTCTACATATGAAAGATGTCTCTTCAGATTTCGCACCAGTCACGTAAGAGTGACGCTATACTATGAGGAAGCAGATCAGGTTTGCTTTAAATGGTCGTGAACTTTAGTGACCCTTGGAACTGGAAGTTAGTCAACAACGCCTCTAAGGCCTCAAAGACGCCGTTATGAACACCTCACTGAGTTTGAACGAGGTCGTTTAATAAAGCTACGAGAAGCTGGGTGTCCCTTCTGCGATACTGCAGAAAGACTCAGCAGGAACGTAGCCACGGTACACGATTGCTGGCAGTGGTG
Source organism: Schistocerca cancellata (assembly GCF_023864275.1). Lineage (NCBI taxonomy): Eukaryota > Metazoa > Arthropoda > Insecta > Orthoptera > Acrididae > Schistocerca > Schistocerca cancellata. The sequence continues at coordinate 32,029,922 of NC_064635.1, read as the reverse complement.
GTCACGGGAAGGTAAAGTCGCAAGGAGACCAGGCTCCGGACAGCCACGTGTTGCTATCGAGAGAGAAGATCATCGTTTTCGGTGTTTGGTTGTGGCGCATCGTACTGTATCTACAGCAGAAATTTCAGCAGCAATTGGTTCAAAAATGGTACAAATGGCTCTGAGGACTATTGGACTCAACTTCTGAGGTCATCAGTCCCCTAGAACTTAGAACTACTTAGACTTAACTAACCTAAGGACATCACACACATCCATGGCCGAGGCAGGATTCGAACCTGCGACCGTAGCGTCGCGCGGTTCCGGACTGTAGCGCCTAGAACCGCTCGGCCACCCCGGCCGGCAGCAATTGGTACCACAGTGACACAAGGAACTGTTACAAATCGGTTATTTCGAGGACAGCTTAGTACCAGACGTCCTGTAGCGTGCATTCCGCTGACATCAAACCACCGCGGTTTTCAACTTCGGTGTTGTGAAGCGAGAGGTCATCGGAGAGTAGAGTGAGGGTCTGTTGTGTTTTCTGGTGGAAGCTGCTTCTGCCTCGGCCGTTTTTTTTTCGGTTAGAAGGAGGCCAAGTGAACGCCTGAAACGAAACTGTCTGCATGATAGACACACTGGATCTACACCTGGAATTACGGTTTTGTATGACATCAGAAGCACTCTCCTGGTTATCCCAGGCATCCTGACTGCAAAATTGTACGCCAGTCTGTTGATTCGACCTGTTGTGTTGGCATTCACGAACAGTATAGCTGGGCGTGTTTTCCAACAGGATAACGCTCGCCCTTCTGCCGCTGTTGTAAGGCGACATCCTCCACAGAGTCCCGGCAAGTTGCTTTGGCCTGCTCGAGCACCAGATCTGTCTCCATTCGGGCACATATGGAACATCATCGGACGACAATTCCAGCGTCATCCACAAACAGCGCTAACCGTCCCTGTATTGACCAACCAAGTGCAACAGGCATGGTGTTCCATCCCACACACTGTCAACCGGCACCTGCACGATACGATGCATGCACGTTTGCATGCCTGCATTCAACATTTTGTGGACTACATAACCTAACCTAACCTAACCTAACCTAACCTAACCTGTTATTATTGCCAACGGCCTTGCCGCAGTGGTAACACCGGTTCTCGTCACATCACCGAAGTTAAGCGCTGTCGGGCTGGGCTAGCACTTGGATGGGTGACCATCCGGTCTGCCGAGCGCTGTTGGCAAGCGGGGTGCACTCAGCCCTTGTAAGGCAAACTGAGCAGCTACTTGACTGAGAAGTAGCGGCTCCGGTCTCGGAAACTGACATACGGCCGGGAGAGCGGTGTGCTGACCACATGCCCCTCCATATCCGCACCTAGTGACGCCTATGGGCTGAGGATGGCACGGCGGCCGGTCGGTACCTTTGGGCTTTCATGGCCTGTTCGGGGGGAGTTTTTTACATCTGTTATTATTGTACCAGTAGTTCACTTCTGCAATGGCTTATCTCGCGGTTACATTAACCTGTGATCTTTCAATGTTAATCACTTAAATACACTCCTGGAAATGGAAAAAAGAACACATTGACACCGGTGTGTCAGACCCACCATACTTGCTCCGGACACTGCGAGAGGGCTGTACAAGCAATGATCACACGCACGGCACAGTGGACACACCAGGAACCGCGGTGTTGGCCGTCGAATGGCGCTAGCTGCGCAGCATTTGTGCACCGCCGCCGTCAGTGTCAGCCAGTTTGCCGTGGCATACGGAGCTCCATCGCAGTCTTTAACACTGGTAGCATGCCGCGACAGCGTGGATGTGAACCGTATGTGCAGTTGACGGACTTTGAGCGAGGGCGTATAGTGGGCATGCGGGAGGCCGGGTGGACGTACCGCCGAATTGCTCAACACGTGGGGCGTGAGGTCTCCACAGTACATCGATGTTGTCGCCAATGGTCGGCGGAAGGTGCACGTGCCCGTCGACCTGGGACCGGACCGCAGCGACGCACGGATGCACGCCAAGACCGTAGGATCCTACGCAGTGCCGTAGGGGACCGCACCGCCACTTCCCAGCAAATTAGGGACACTGTTGCTCCTGGGGTATCGGCGAGGACCATTCGCAACCGTCTCCATGAAGCTGGGCTACGGTCCCGCACACCGTTGGGCCGTCTTCCGCTCACGCCCCAACATCGTGCAGCCCGCTTCCAGTGGTGTCGCGACAGGCGTGAATGGAGGGACGAATGGAGACGTGTCGTCTTCAGCGATGAGAGTCGCTTCTGCCTTGGTGCCAATGATGGTCGTATGCGTGTTTGGCGCCGTGCAGGTGAGCGCCACAATCAGGACTGCATACGACCGAGGCACACAGGGCCACACCCGGCATCATGGTGTGGGGAGCGATCTCCTACACTGGCCGTACACCACTGGTGATCGTCGAGGGGACACTGAATAGTGCACGGTACATCCGAACCGTCATCGAACTCATCGTTCTACCATTCCTAGACCGGCAAGGGAACTTGCTGTTCCAACAGGACAATGCACGTCCGCATGTATCCCGTGCCACCCAACGTGCTCTAGAAGGTGTAAGTCAACTACCCTGGCCAGCAAGATCTCCGGATCTGTCCCCCATTGAGCATGTTTGGGACTGGATGAAGCGTCGTCTCACGCGGTCTGCACGTCCAGCACGAACGCTGGTCCAACTGAGGCGCCAGGTGGAAATGGCATGGCAAGCCGTTCCACAGGACTACATCCAGCATCTCTACGAATGTCTCCATGGGAGAATAGCAGCCTGCATTGCTGCGAAAGGTGGATATACACTGTACTAGTGCCGACATTGTGCATGCTCTGTTGCCTGTGTCTGTGTGCCTGTGGTTCTGTCAGTGTGACCATGTGATGTATCTGACCCCAGGAATGTGTCAATAAAGTTTCCCCTTCCTGGGACAATGAATTCACGGTGTTCTTATTTCAATTTCCAGGAGTGTATGTTTCCTGGAAAAATGTATTCCCGAAATTACATTCGAGTCGCCAACTGCTGCCTGTAAGGCAGTAAAAGGAGCGATCTGTGATCATGGGATATGTGATCAGCATGTCGTCAGTCCCTTCAGCCATTATTGTCAGGAGGTGAATCCTGGTAATGTCGCTGATTCTATATTCAAGCCTCTGAGCTTCAAGAAGTCTGAGTAGACATGGTGCAAGACCTCCCTATCTTAGGGGACGTACCAGGTATCGAAACCGGCTCCTTGCGCACGAAAGGCAGCTACGCTATTCATTTTCTCTTTTGTGGTCTTTCTTTCTATCTGTTTCTTTGTCGTTTTTCTTTAGTGGGTCTGTGAAGATATCACGTGAGAGCTTTCAATTCTGTAGATGAGAAGGTCACTCAGTTTCTTTTCTTTTTTTTTTTTTGTTTTTCGTTTTTTTTCTGCAGAAAGTGTCCAGTTCCTTGACCAACCACGCTGATCTACCGTTCGGCTTACTCTTGGCTGTCAGTTCTTACCCCGTTACCAAAAATCGTAAATAAAGTGGGATCTGAGCTATGATACTGTAGCGAATAAGCGTCCGCCGCTCGTGGTCTCGCGGTAGCGTTCTCGCTTCCCGAGCACGGGGTCCCGGGTTCGATTCCCGGCGGGGTCGGGGATTTTCACCTGCCTCGAGATGACTGGGTGTTTGTGTTGTCCTCATCATTTCATCATCATCCAGGAAAGTGGCGAAATTGGACTGAGCAAAGGTTGGGAAATTGTACGGGCGCTGATAACCACGCAGTTGAGCGCCCCACAAACCAAACATCATCACCCTGTAGCGAATAAGCACGATACCACTGCTCTTCACATCCTTGGTCAACTTCAGTAGCCGGCCGCGGTGGCCGTGCGGTTCTGGCGCTGCAGTCCGGAACCGCGGGACTGCTACGGTCGCAGGTTCGAATCCTGCCTCGGCCATGGGTGTGTGTGATGTCCTTAGGTTAGTTAGCTTTAAGTAATTCTAAGTTCTAGGGGACTTATGACCTAAGATGTTGAGTCCCATAGTGCTCAGAGCCCTTTGAACCATTTTGAATCAACTTCAGTCCTGGTATCAAGTTGTTAAGATGGCTGTAAAACACTTCTTCAAAGTTTCGCGGAAACCTGAACGTATCAAAATACACTAAGCGCTGTACGGGCTAAAATACGGCGTCCCAAAATCTCTTTACTTTAGCTACAGGAGATGCTGCGGACAGAATTCTAGTTCTGCGCTCCCGAATGCTCACTCCATAGATATACAGAGTGAGCACAAATTCTTGCCCTGATTATAACAATATAACAGAGAATAACCGTTTGACATAATAATTTACATTTGATGCCATTACATAGGTTAGTGTTACCAGTTTTTTTTTTAAGAGCACTTACGCTAGTAAACCTCAACGTGTGCTCCCTTGGTAGCTCGGAGAATGTCGAGGCGGTATTCCAGTTCCCGCCAGGTGTTTCGTAACATGTGTTCTGTCACAGTACGCAGAGCAGCTTGTATCCTAGCCTTCAGTTCGACGAGGTCAGCAACTGGTGTGGCGAAGACTCTGTCCTCGATATAGCCCCAGAAAAAAAAGTCAAGGGGCGTAATGTCTGGAGAGCTGGGTGACCAGGGTGTTGGACCGTTCCTTCCGATCCACCGACCCGGAAATGTTTCATCCAGGAAATCACGCCCTATCAAAGCCCAGTGGGGGATGGGGGGGGGGGGAGGGGGGTGACGCTCCATCTTGCTAGAAAATTATCCATGGTTGATATTCTTCTAACTGTGGGGCTTTGATAATGCTTGATTTCCTGGATGAAACATTTCCGGGTCGGTGGATCGGAAGGAACAGTCCAACACCCTGGCCACCCAGCTCTCCAGACATTACGCCCCTTGACTTTTTTTTCTGGGGCTATATCGAGGACAGAGTCTTCGCCACACCAGTTGCTGACCTCGACGAACTAAAGGCTAGGATACAAGCTGCTGTGGGTACTGTGACAGAACACATGTTACGAAACACCTGGCAGGAACTGGAATACCGCCTCGACATTTTCCGAGCTACAAAGGGAGCACACGTTGAGGTTTACTAACGTAAGTGGTCTTAAAAAAAAAAAAAAAGAAAACTAGTAACTCTAACCTATGTAACGGCATCAAATGTAAATTATTATGTCAAACAATTATTCTGTAATAAATTGTTATCATGAGGGCAAGACTTTGTGCTCACCCTGTATATACTCTATGGTCATAGCAGCAGTTGTTTATTGTTCGAAAGTGTTATGTCTTTTCGTCGTTCTCTGAGTTATTCAAATAAAGTATGCCGCATCTAATCTGTGAATGAATGGGTGCGTGTAGTTGAAGTTTACATCTGTACTGGTTCATTTAAGAAAACTCCTGAAATTTTTTCTTGAAAAAATCTTGATCTCCATTACTCCTCCCAAAAGAAATGCTCAGACGTTATTACGAAATGGTGGTCCAGTGGTTGATACCTGTAATTCTAAACGTAACCGTTAGCCTTCAGTTCCAACAGCGGAAGTTGTTGCAAAAATTACGTAGAAAATTATTGGCAATGGGAAAGAAAGAATCTGTCAGGAGGGTTTCGATACTAGCCGATGTCAAACGTAGATCTTGTCACCCGTAGTTAAGTTCTCAAATCTGACACCTTCCAACCATTCAGGTGTTACGTCTGCTAGAGAAAGAAAAGAGGGTTAAGTGTTGCAAGTCGTTGTTTAAAGATTATTTATGTCGAACATCTGCTCTTTCACTTGCACTGGCAGAAGTGCAAAGTTTGTAGCCTATCAGTCCCTTTTCTGATAAACCAGGTACCGAAATGTTTGGAAATACTAACAGACGGTTCAAGGAAAAATGATTACCATCAAATTACGATAAGACACAGTATACACGATTCAGTACTTTCATATAACTCCAGAACCGACAAAAATAGTCACCTCAAGCACTGAAATAATAAACAGAAAGTGTTTACGTCTTTGATACTATAGATAGATCACAACCTTAATTGAAAAACCTATTTCCTAGAGTTAATAAAGCGTTTTAGTTCAGCTGCACAATTCCTACTGATGACTTAAAAAGTGAGAAGCTAGTTTATTCTTCATTTCTCCATTCACTAGTGACTTTCAGAATTATTCTTTGGGGGAACTCAATTTACCGGGATAATATTTTCAGAATATAAAAGCGTTTTGTTAGAACTGTATCTGGTTATAGTTCCAGAACATCCTTTTAAGGCCATATTACATCTGTCCTCTGTTGTTATAAGCTGCCATTTGCTGCTTTAAGGTTATAGCACTGGTAACCTTTTTCGGAAAACTAATCGTAAAAAAACACGAAAATCTATGCCTTGTCCTTTGTGGTGTATGAAACTTCGTACATTCATGTGTAAATTACATAGCAGGAAGCATGCAATGGAAGGAATAAGTATGGAAAGAGCTTAGTGGACTGCACATTGTAGGCATGTAGGATCCATAATCTCATTTCTTAGTATATTCCTTCTACTTTTGTTGGCCTAAACACATAGTCTCAATTTTTAGCGAAGTTTGTTTACTGCATCTACTGTAAATTCGATTTAGAATTTTATTTTCTCGTAATTCTCATGTTCTGTATAAAAATATACACTACTGACAATTAAAATTGCTACACCAAGAAGAATGCAGATGATAAACGGGTATTCATTGGACAAATATATTATACTAGAACTGACATGTGATTACATTGTCACCCAATTTGGGTGCATAGATCCTGAGAAATCAGTACCAAGAACCACCACTTCTGGCCGTAATAACAGCCTTTATACGCCTGGGCATTGAGTCAAACACCTCTTGGATGGCGTGTACACGTACAGCTGCCCATGCAGCTTCAACACGATACCACAGTTCATCAAGAGTAGTGACTGGTGTATTGTGACGAGCCAGTTACTCGGCCACCATTGACCAGACGTTTTCAGTTGGAGAGAGATCTGGAGAATGTGCTGGCCAGGGCAGCAGTCGAACATTTTTTGTATCCAGAAAGGCCCGTACAGGACCTGCAACATGCGGTCGTGCATTATCCTGCTGAAATATAGGGTTTCGCAGGATCGATTGAAGGATAGAGCCAAGGATCGTAACACATCTGAAATGTAACGTCCACTGTTCAAAGTTCCGTCAATGCGAACAAGAGGTGACCGAGACGTGTAACCAATGGCACCCCATACCATCACACTGGGTGATACGCCAGTATGGCGATGACGAATACACGCTTCCAATGTGCGTTCACCGCGATATCGCCAAACACGGGTGCAGCCATCATGATGCTGTGAACAGAACCTGGATTCATCCGAAAAAAATACGTTTTGCCATTCGGGCACCCAGGTTCGTCGTTGAGTACACCATCACAGGCGCTCCTGTCTGTGATGCAGCGTCAAGGGTAACCGCAGCCATGGTCTTCGAGCTGATAGTCCATGCTGCTGCAAACGTCATCGAACTGTTCGTGCAGTTGGTTATTGTCTTGCAAACGTCCCCATCTGTTGACTCGGGGATCGAGACGTGGCTGCACGATCCGTTACAGTCATGCGGTTAAGATGCCTGTCATCTCGACTGCTAGTGATACGAGGCCGTTGGGATCCAGCACGGCGTTCCGTATTAGCCTCCTGAATTCACCGATTCAATATTCTGGTAACAGTCATTGGATCTAGACCAACGCGAGCAGCAATGTCGCGATACGATAAACCGCAATCGCGATAGGCTGCAATCCGACCTTTATCAAAGTCGGAAACGTGACGGTACGCATCTCTCCTCTTTACACGAAGCATCACAACAACGTTTCACCAGGCAACGCCGGTCAACTGCTGTTTGTGTATGAGAAATCGGTTGGAAACTTTCCTCATGTCTGCACGTTGTAGGGGTCGCCACCGGCGCCAACCTTGTGTGAATGCTCCGAAAAGCTAATCATTTGCATATCACAGCATCTTCGTCCTGTCGGTTAAATTTCGCGTCTGTAGCACGTTATCTTCGTGGTGTAGCAATTTTGATGGCCAGTAGTGTATCTAGCTTCTTAACCGAAAAAGCTTCCATTGCTATAAATAGAATTTATGAGACCGCCCATATCAACATTAAACTGCCACGCAACATATAGCGTTTCTAATTGCGTCTTTGCCTTAAATTACGCACAGTGTCTCTCGCTTTACGTGAGACGTGATACACAATTTTATCTGAATAAATGGAGCACTAAAAAGATTTAAGATCCGGATTTGGCGAGTGTTCCACACAGACTGAGAGGCTCACTAATCTGTAATGTGCTTGACCTTAGAAGTGATGACCAGTTGCTTCTCCTGCAAGTTCTTTTACCATTACTTGCAAACTGATGACGATCACATGTTGGTGAGAGAGCACACCATCAAACTCTTTAGTGTCCATCATTATTAACAAATTATACCAATTTTTGCAGGTATCTTAGCCCACTTGCAGTTCAAACAATTATGTAAACGAAGTGTCCACAGCCAACACAGAACATGCAGTATTTTGTTTTTCATACTCAACAGAAATTATCGAAATAATTTGTTTCCGAAGAAGCGAACATCCCAGTTGCAGATTGTCTGTCGAACGTCTTCCAGTGACAACGAAGGCTTGATTTCCAGTATTTCGAATAACTACTGGCCGAATTTAAAAATGTCAAATGCTGTTATAATCTACTCATTAAGAGGTATAATCTTAAGTCAAAGATTTAACACAATAAGTCAAATACTAAAGTTAGGAATTGTGTATATGTCACGAAGACTGACAACGGCCGAAAGAACGGTGAGCTGACCACATGCCCTTCTATATGGGCTTCCAGTTACGTCTATCGCCTCAGGATGACACGGTGGTCGGTCGGCGCCACTGGACCCTCTGGAGCTTGTTCTGACGGAGTCAGTCACTCACTCTCATTTCAAGTATTCGACAGTGAGCGCACTTAGCGACTTCCAACCAACTTCACCCATAATTTCAAACCTTAACTATACTGTTTCCTGTTGGCATACCCTTGAAAATGATTTACTATATTATTGCTGTTCATGGGGTAAAACTCAGCATCAGACGTAAGGTTTCAATTTATTACTGCTGTACTACTATATTCGCGACATTGCAATTCTGTCAGACACAGGAAAGGACTTGGAAGAGCAGTTGAACGGAATGGACAGTGTCTTGAAAGGAGGATATAAGATGAACATCAACAAAAGCAAAACGAGGATAATGGAATGTAGTCGAATTAAGTCGGGTGATGCTGCGGGAATTAGATTAGGAAATGAGACACTTAAAGTAGTAAAGGAGTTTTGCTATTTGGGGAGTAAAATAACTGATGATGGTCGAAGTAGAGAGGATATCAAATGTAGACTGGCAATGGCAAGGAAAGCGTTTCTGAAGAAGAGAAATTTGTTAACATCGAGTATAGATTTAAGTGTCAGGAAAGTCGTTTCTGAAAGTATTTGTATGGAGCGTAGCCATGTATGGAAGTGAACATGGAAGATAAATAGTTTGGACAAGAAGAGAATAGAAGCTTTCGAAATGTAGTGCTACAGAAGAATGCTGAAGATTAGATGGGTAGATCACATAACTAATGAGGAGGTATTGAATAGGATTGGGGAGAAGAGAAGTTTGTGGCACAACTTGACTAGAAGAAGGGATCGGTTGGTAGGACATGTTATAAGGCATCAAGGGATCACCAATTTAGTATTGGAGGGCAGCGTGGAGGGTAAAAATCGTAGAGGGAGACCAAGAGATGAACACACTAAGCAGATTCAAAAGGATGTCGGTTGCAGTAGGTACTGGGAGATGAAGAAGCTTGCACAGGATAGAGTAGCATGGAGAGCTGCATGAGACCAGTCCCAGGACTGAAGACCACAACAACAACAACTCTATTCGCCAGCATTTTGCACACAGTATCCCAATGTACTACTGTTTGTACCTACAAAATTATATCATTGAACGACACACAGTCTTGAAGACTGAAATGCATGAAAAACTAGCCTTTGCTTAAAATGGAGCGCAAATTACCCCGACTAATCTCATCCAGTGTTTCATAATGACAGCATTAGCGATTTCCAGCAAACTTTAAACAATTTCAACCTCTTTAACAGAAATTTCCACCATTTCACTGTAAATTACTAACTTAATGACTCAGTCACGACAAATGAGATGTAGATGTAGTTGTAGAAATCGGTTGACATATGCACGTGGGGAATAAGGTCACAGTAATGTGATAGCCGTCTAATACGCAACACAGCTTGTTAATGATTATTCGCTGTGCACATTGTTAGCCATATTGGGTAATTTCCAAGAATGATTGCCTATCGAAGTCGCTGGGTCCAAATGAAACATATCGAACGTGCGATCGGAAATCGATCATGCGACTCGGGTGGCGGGCGTTGTGATCAATTATTTGTGACCGTCATTTTTATCTGTTTTCGATCGTTCCCTTATTTGCTCTAAATTACATACCTCCGCGAATTATTTGTGAGTTACTAGGGAAACCCAGGTTATTTATGTCGTTAGTGAGTGGAATGTTTGGTGTTCTTGACGTTTCTTCGGCGGATTTTCTCACATGGAAGAATCTAATTCCATGTTTATCCAGCGTAGAAAATTGTTTCACTTTTTATCGCAAATATGGAGTCTACCGGACGAGGAAAGAAGGGACTGTGTAGACCGTGGTGGTGCCAAGTGTGTAAAACTTCGTAAGAACAGTTTCGATGCTGAAATACCGTTACAATTTCATTGCGGAGAAAGAGTATCGGGAAGAATACATAGTTCGACTCTTCCAAATTATCCATCCAGAACACCGTAATGGACTTTCACGTGACGACAACAAGGACGACGAGTAAGGTATGTCGTCTCCCTTCCAATTACAAGTATTTTTGTAACTCTCTTCTTTTGTCGTAGCTGTAGTGACCAACGTAAACATATTCGTAACGCCCGCCATTAGAGTCTCATGGTCGATTTCCGATGGTACGTTCGTTATGTGTCGTTTGGACCCAGCCACTTCAGTAAACCGTCATTCTTGCAAATTACCACATATTGTGTGTCTTTGATTGGTACTCAGACCCTGTAATATGAAGACTAGATTATCAGACCAAGCATATGTTATTTCGACGATACATGTTATTCAGGCAGAAAAAATGGTTCAAATGGCTCTGAGCACTATGGGACTTAACAGCTGTGGTCATCAGTCCCCTAGAACTTAGAACTGCTTAAACCTAACTAACCTAAGGACATCACAAACATCCATGCCCGAGGCAGGATTCGAACCTGCGACAGTACCGGTCGCGCGGTTCCGGACTGCAGCGCCTAGAACCGCTAGTGAAGCAGGGGATACAACTCGTGGGCTTTGACCAACAACGTCATACATTAGTCATAGATAGTAATGTCTTCACTTCGAGGCATAGTTAATAAAACAGTTCCGTGTTCCGGATAAGCGCTATCATTGTACATTAAAATTATTCGCAATGATATTGAGGTAATTTGGAGTATTAGTTTGTTATTGTAGAACAATTTATACTGTCTTATTTTCGTTTATAGGAATGGATTTGTCCGTTTGTGGGTATGTAATTTTCGTTACTGTCTGTCTAGGCGAGCTTCGGCTATTCCTCGATATTTCCGTGTGGTAAGTTTGTAACAACTGTACATTAATAATTTTTTTCTTTATGAATTTAGATAAATTAATATAAGCAATGTTTTGAATTTCTTTTTCTTTTCGTGTCATGTTAAAGAAACTGTAAGCAACTTTTGAAAATGAATATTATTATTTATGTTAGATTTCAAGCAATGTGATAATCAAAGGGAAGTGTATTTAATGTTAAAACTATTGTAAGATGTGAAAATTGTAATTTATACACTTGGTCCATACGTAGGTAATGCATTAGGATATGTGTAGTAGAAAACCTGAGGTGAATACCCTACCTGTAGGGGAGCGGGAAAAGGTGGATGTAGGCGAGCGCGGGAAAACGCACACTGGCGCGGTTCGGCACAACGGGCTCAATAGGACAGTCGGAGTTGGGCATCGGTCAGAGGAACATGTACGGTACCGAGGAGGCTATCTAGGAAAAGTGGATTCAATTGAGCCTCGGATGGGCCGATTCCGACGACTACTTGGCATAGCTATATTCTTAGGCACGAAATTGGAAAGATTACTACGCTAAGAAGAAGGAAAGTGCCGATGCAGTGAGAGCCTTAGCCGTGCTTGTATGTGTGCTGTGCTGCCCGCTATCTCGCTGCCCGCCAACCGCCGCACCGACTTGCACAGGTCAAACATTTATTTCATCTTTAGAAGTGTATCTGAGTGGACCAGTGTCGAAACTGTTTCTAACTGTTCAATAATAACGTGACTTTTACCAGAATTGCCTTAGCCGTTACTCATCCTTATCACTGACCTAGACAGGGTCCTTACCACATATTGTGCAACCCGAGTATCCCGAACTGAAAGTTTAAAGATAGTGTTAACGAGAATTATCAGTAGACAAAGCTATGCTATAAAGAAGTTTAAATTTATGTGTGTTATTGTAAATGTTGATAAAGAACAAAAGTATGACTATATTGAACGAGAGTTTTTTGAAATGAGTTAGCAATGTTATTTAATTAATGTGAGACTGTCAAATAATTCAGAAATAAGAGAAAAGAGTAGTTATCCATAGATTGATAATTTTGAGTGTTAATTTACCTTCAGGACTTAATAGTTTCAGTATAACGACCATAACAGTTTCAGGCCCCCCCCCCCTTCTCTTGCCCATTCTTTCACATCTTGAAGTGTACTGATCAGATTTGAACAGTAAAGTTAATTTCTATATAAAACCTAAGTGTATTAGTGTTATTTCCAATTTTAATAGTGACATTGTATGTGTGCTTTCAAAATTGCTAATTCTAGGGTAATCTATGCCCGATTTCAGTCTGATCAGTATACAAAATGCAGTTCGTAGTAATCATTGCTGTGTGGTGTTGTGTAATGTTAGCTCGTCCAAATTAGTACAAAAGAAGAAAACCTTAGTTCAGTAGATTCTTTCTGGTTCCAAATTTTGCCATAAAACGCAACATTACTACGTGTCATTATGCTTGTACATGCACCCACTTGTACAAGGAAAAACTCACTCAATGCCTAATTAGGCTGGCGACCGAATTATTAATCATTGGTAATATCTACTGTGTGTACTTCTTGTCCGTGCGAACGCGTAATTATACTTTACATTTGCTTGACGCATCACTGTAGTTACTGACTGAGTATAGGTCCGATCTTGCTTCCATTAGGTACACGCGGTCAATTTATGTACTAAAATCCTTGTTTACAAGGTGAAGCCCGTGAACTTATTACAGTACAGGCTTTATAGAGTTAACGCACGTCCGACAGGGCGGTAGTGTTACAAGTGGCGACCGTGACAGGACATCCAGTGTTGTCGGTTACAAATTAACGTAAAGACCGAACAGTGGATGTTCAGTGGCACGAATAGCAATAAAGTTCAGTAAAATAAACTGCAGTGTGAGTCAAGTATAGTAGTGTGGTATAGTTGGCATTTAGTATGGACAGAAACGTGGACGGGGTAGATGCGCCAAGCGAAATGGAGAATGCGGCTGGCAGTAGCAGGAGTTTACGCGGCCAGATAACAGATGGCGTTAGCGGAAGACAATTGTACATACAATACCATGAACACGTCAACGAACAGATTGAAATGTCGAGATCGTCTCGAACACAGCAAGGGACAAAACAGGAAGAAGAGGGTGACTTTGTAGATGATAGTGGGTACGTGAACGAATCCACTGACATATTTGATTCACCACAGATAAAGAAAGAACCGAAAGAAACTTATGAAGTAGGACCGGAACACACGGATTCCGTAGAACAAAACAGTGTAAAAATTTTAAGCATGAACGACTTATTTGAACAATTAACCAAACAAATTGCAGGGCAGAATGAGCAACTTCAAAGACAAGTCGGTAAACAGAATGAGCAACTTCAAAAACAAGTCGGCAATCAGGTTAATCAGCTTCAAAAACACGTTGATGAGCAGCTCAAAACACAGGGCCATCAGATCAAAACACAAAACGAGCAGCTTAAAACACACGTTGATCAGATTAAAGCACAGGTCGAAGGACAAGTAATTAAAATCAGTAAACAAATAGAACAAGTAGAACAAAAAGTGGGAAATTTAAGTTCTGTGGTAAATATTCTGAAATTTGAAATTGATACCATTAACAAAAATATGGATACTATGCAGGAGGAAATTGGTAACATTAATAGTAGATTCGATGTTGAAATTCTCAACATCCAAGAGAAAGTAGAACCTCTGGTTGAAACTAAGGTAGACGAAAAGGTTTTCGGTCTTAAAAATGAGATCGTAAATGAATGTCAACACGGGATATCACAATTGAAAAAGGTAGTTTTAGACACTGAAAGGGATTTAGGTAAAAAAGTAACCGGATGTGTTCAAAATTGTGAACAAAATACTACGGAAATTCAAGGCAGAATTTTCGATCTGGAGAGCAAAATTAAAGATAGGCCTGGTGTTGTCTGTAATGGCACGCCAATTACGAAGCTATTAGAAGGTGAGGAACGCTTCGATCCAGCCAAGAAACATAACGGGTGGCATCTGTTAGATTTCATCAAAAATTGCGAGAGAGTATTTCCTGAGCATTTATCTGATCAGGAAAAGATAAACGTAGTAATTAGCACCTTAGCAGGTGACGCTAAGCGCTGGGGAATCAATTTAGATACCGAACGAATGACGTTCGAAGAATTCAGGCAAAGATTTACAGAAGAATATTGGTCTGAACAAAAGCAGGACCATTTATGGCGCGAGCTTATCATGGCCAAACAGCATGATAACAGGGGCAGGAATTCTTTGAAAGATTTCTGCGAGTATTGGTACCGGAAATTGACGCATTTAAGAGGCCGAAGATCAGATTCAGAAATTATCTGGGAGCTATACAAAAAGCTTCCAGAAGATTCTAAGAGGTATGTAGGAAGCAACCATCATAGCTTCCAAGCATTTCTAGAAAGGGTCGAAGACGAAGACCATTGGCGCGCAAGTCGTGCCAATTATCAAAATTTTGGTAACCGTAATAACCGAAACCATGACGAACGAAATGACGGCGAGGGATTTCGCGTCAATGTAATACAGAGAGGAAGAGGCAGAGGAAGAGGCAGAGGAAATAATCCAGGTCGCGGTAGAGGATACACCGCGCAAAATAATAACGACGCGGGAAACTAATTTCCGCGAACGTTGCGGGCCAAACGGAAGCGGACAATACATACCGGCCCCGATTTAAGAAAAGATACCGGACCGACCGTAATATAATGAGACAGGTTAGAGACAGGCATGAAACGACACAACGTGTTGTGGCGAGACAAGCGTCAGGTGCGAGCCAGCATGAGTCATCTCGGCCGCACAGAGCGCTCCAAACAGGCGAGTGGAGCATCAGAGGGTAACGACCCAGCCTAGCAGAACATCTGTTCAGAGAGAAGCCGCTAGCAATACGGCAGCAGTAGGTATGAACGTAGCCGTAAGAAATAATGAAAATTTTACGAGTGATAATTCCGTGGCAAAGGAAACAATAAATGAGACTGTGAGTACACAGAGAGGTGCGGTTAACAGTGTTTGCAATGAGGTAAAGGGCGATAATGAATTAGCAGAAGTAACTGATTGGCATGTGCAGATCGACGATCTGTACAAGGGCCTAAAGCAATGTGAGTGGGAGGATTTTAAGAAGGAGTATGCGAAGAAATTAGATGGTGGAAAGAGAAATAGTAGGTACGTCCATAAACTGACGTGGCCCAAAGTGGAAGAGGAGAGAATAAATAGCGCCGCGCAAAGTACGCGTGCCGCCAATAGGACGCAGATTAATAATAGGAAGGAGTTGGAAGATGAAATCCTCAGCATTGACGAAGAAATAACTTCTGCTAACAATCCGCCAATAGTACAAGCTGCTACCGAGAGGCACCGTGGAGAAGGGGTAGATGATTACCTGAAAGTAATTAAAGTCCACGAGGATTACACTGAATATGAAGTCACAGTAAATGTAAATAAAGCTGATGATGAGGTCGTTTTGCCAAAAGAGGAGATTGAATTAAAATCCAAGCCTGACGACAATACCGAGGAAGAACTTAGTGCCTGTCTCAGAAAAGCTTTTATGTTAGAACCTGAAAGCGATCCAGAATGGTCGGATTCCGACGAGAGTTCAGATGATGAAAGGTACGCAAATATAGACGAAAATGAATGTACTAACTCTCCCTATTGTGCAAAAGTAGCGTACTTAAGCGGATCTGGTGTTGAGGAAGAGAGTAGTGATGACTCTAGTGAAGATGAATTTTCAGGTGTAAAAGAAAGTGAATATACTTTTACTGAAAGAGGGTATGAGAAAATTAGTGGAAATGATGGGAATGCAGCTAATTGCGAAATTGTACCTAATGATGAAGAAGTTTCAAAACAAAATCCAGACGTTGAAACAGAACAAAGAAAGAAAGAGCCACCTGACGACTCTTTGTTTATTTTGCGAAGAGTTCAAGTAAGCAAAGACTTTGAACTCCAGAGGCCTAAGAAGCCACCAGACTTAAGTGACGGTTTTATGAACTATAAAAGACTGCCTTGTTAATAAAGAGACTAGGGGGCAGGATGCTGTATTTGTATATATTATTAATATTATGCATGACTTTATTGTTACTGTAACTCAGTGTTAGCTGAAAGTGAATTATTGTTTTGTTGAATTAGAGCCTGGGGCCGATTCATATCGGATTTTGAGAATGTCATGAACACATTACATCATGAAACTACAGGATTCCCACTGGAAGAAATTTTGTTAGGCAGAAGTAGTAAAAGTGTAATTGAAGAAAAACTAGAGTTTCCACCTTGTACAAGTTTGGGATTGAATCAAAAGAAAGAATTGGTGATAAAAAGGGCAAAGCAAAAAGCGGAATCTAGGCCTAGAAGACACAATAAAAATCTAAAAGTTTCAAAATTTAAAATTGGAGATTATGTTCTTTTAAAACCCACGAAAAGTCTAGTGAACTAAACCATGAAATTTCCAAATTTAAATATATTTATAATGGACCATATATAATACAGAACATTCCACACGATAATGCTTACTACCTGATCTACCCAAAATCCAAAAGACCTTTAGGTGTAAGAAATATTGTGGACCTGAAACTGTATGTTCCTAGGAACGAGTAATTGTGCTGTACCTTATGCTGAACCCAAGTTATTTCAAATGTAACTAATCTTTGTAAATGTCTGTATACCCTTGAAAGTGTGCTAATGAAGTTATGTGAGTTTCAGATTACCAATTGTACTGTAACTGTAAAAATGTATGGAGAAAAGGACTGAAAAGAAAGGATAAATGCTATCAGCCAGATAAAAGATGGAACTGTCAAAGATGAAAATGGGCAGTGTATGAACCATAATATGAAGGACTGCCAAATACCAATGAGGGCAGATAAATAGTCGATGAAAAATTGTAAATGTAATCCAGGGGATGTGACCATATGAAGTGAAAAGGTCTGCCCAAATCCGCATAATAGGCAGCAAATATGTGTAGTTAATTTTCTGAATATATGTGTGTGTGTTTTGTTTAGTAAGTAAGGAAATGGACTGCTATTCAAAGCAAGCAGCGACAAATTATCTTATAGTGTATACGAAATATGCATTTGTTTTTGTAGTTAAATGTTTGTATTCCAGAATTTTAAATTATTTCTTTGAGAAATTTAGAAAAAATGATTGAATTGCTATTTTAGTAATGTTATGGTGGGAAGTTGGACTGTGCAAAAGGCACTTAAGTAAATAACGAGAAATTGGTCTTGGTATGTTAAAAAAGTGTAAACCTATATACAGTGAGTGAAAGGAAATATGTAGTGTAAATCTTTTTGGACATTTACGTAAAGATTCAGAACCACTGTATAATTGTAAAATTTAGTGTTCCCATAAAATTTGGACTTAAGAAAATTTTCTGAAAACAGGGGCATGTGTAACGACAACTGTACATTAAATAATTTTTTTCTTTATGAATTTAGATAAATTAATGTAAGCAATGTTTTGAATTTCTTTTTCTTTTCGTGCCATGTTAAAGAAACTGTAAGCAACTTTTGAAAATGAATGTTATTATTTATGTTATATTTCAAGCAATGTGATAATCAAAGGGAAGTGTATTTAATGTTAAAACTATTGTAAGATGTGAAAATTGTAATTTATACACTTGGTCCATACGTAGGTAATGCATTAGGATATGTGTAGTAGAAAACCTGAGGTGAATACCCTACCTGTAGGGGAGCGGGAAAAGGTGGATGTAGGCGAGCGCGGGAAAACGCACACTGGCGCGGTTCGGCACAACGGGCTCAATAGGACAGTCGGAGTTGGGCATCGGTCAGAGGAACATGTACGGTACCGAGGAGGCTATCTAGGAAAAGTGGATTCAATTGAGCCTCGGATGGGCCGATTCCGACGACTACTTGGCATAGCTATATTCTTAGGCACGAAATTGGAAAGATTACTACGCTAAGAAGAAGGAAAGTGCCGATGCAGTGAGAGCCTTAGCCGTGCTTGTATGTGTGCTGTGCTGCCCGCTATCTCGCTGCCCGCCAACCGCCGCACCGACTTGCACAGGTCAAACATTTATTTCATCTTTAGAAGTGTATCTGAGTGGACCAGTGTCGAAACTGTTTCTAACTGTTCAATAATAACGTGACTTTTACCAGAATTGCCTTAGCCGTTACTCATCCTTATCACTGACCTAGACAGGGTCCTTACCACATATTGTGCAACCCGAGTATCCCGAACTGAAAGTTTAAAGATAGTGTTAACGAGAATTATCAGTAGACAAAGCTATGCTATAAAGAAGTTTAAATTTATGTGTGTTATTGTAAATGTTGATAAAGAACAAAAGTATGACTATATTGAACGAGAGTTTTTTGAAATGAGTTAGCAATGTTATTTAATTAATGTGAGACTGTCAAATAATTCAGAAATAAGAGAAAAGAGTAGTTATCCATAGATTGATAATTTTGAGTGTTAATTTACCTTCAGGACTTAATAGTTTCAGTATAACGACCATAACAGTTTCAGCCCCCCCCCCCTTCTCTTGCCCATTCTTTCACATCTTGAAGTGTACTGATCAGATTTGAACAGTAAAGTTAATTTCTATATAAAACCTAAGTGTATTAGTGTTATTTCCAATTTTAATAGTGACATTGTATGTGTGCTTTCAAAATTGCTAATTCTAGGGTAATCTATGCCCGATTTCAGTCTGATCAATATACAAAATGCAGTTCGTAGTAATCATTGCTGTGTGGTGTTGTGTAATTTTAGCTCGTCCAAATTAGTACAAAAGAAGAAAACCTTAGTTCAGTAGATTCTTTCTGGTTCCAAATTTTGCCATAAAACGCAACATTACTACGTGTCATTATGCTTGTACATGCACCCACTTGTACAAGGAAAAACTCACTCAATGCCTAATTAGGCTGGCGACCGAATTATTAATCATTGGTAATATCTACTGTGTGTACTTCTTGTCCGTGCGAACGCGTAATTATACTTTACATTTGCTTGACGCATCACTGTAGTTACTGACTGAGTATAGGTCCGATCTTGCTTCCATTAGGTACACGCGGTCAATTTATGTACTAAAATCCTTGTTTACAAGGTGAAGCCCGTGAACTTATTACAGTACAGGCTTTATAGAGTTAACGCACGTCCGACAGGGCGGTTGCTTCTTCCACTGTATTTCACTATTTTGACATATTTCACTGTTTTATTCCACCAATATGTGTGTTTTCGTGTTGTGAAGTACGTAATAGAAATTTCTCAGCTGTCGATCTTCTTTCGTTTCCCAGCAGTAGTATCAGTACGACATTTTCGAATATGTACTTGCTATATCACAGGCGAAACCCCTAACACAACTAAAATTTGTATCCCGTCCTTCACTTCGCCTTTACACCGACACTATATACGTCAATTGGCGAGCAAGATACAAATGTTGCGTATAGCTCTATAGCTCAAGTAACGAATGGGATACTATTAGCGTGCAAGGCAACAAGAAAACTGTACCCCATAGTGAAATACGGCATACAAATTCTACATGTGTCGTCTTCTTGTCTCCGTGTAGTTCAGTTGTGGTACAGGTTGCAAAGGTAACTTACGCCTATTTCCACCTTTTCGTTACCAGTGTACATATATAGAGGTCAACGGAAGTCTGGTATACATATATTACATACGTAGGTCCTTCTGTCATTAGTAGTACTGATATGTACGTAAGAAAGGACTGTTAGTAATAGCGGAGACGAAATAAACAACACATCTACAATTTGTATCCCGTGTTCCACTTACGGTTTACTGAAGCAGAGGATACATCGTTCAAGTGAAGAACAGGACAGTAATGCAAGTGGAAACGAAGAAATCGACTTGCGACAAACTCGTATTCCGTACTGTACTTAAGCAACACACTTCGAGTGAGCTTTTAATTTGTATCCGGTGTTTCATTTACGGTTTAGTGAAGCAGGGGATACATAGTTCAGGTGAACAACAAGATAGCAATGCTAGTTGAAACTAAGAAATCGACGTACGCTGAACTTGTATCCCGTACTGCACTTAAGCAATACAGTTCTAAAGAGTTTCGAGATACAACTGACATACACGTAACGTGATGTATTCTTTGCTAATAATATATTTCATTCATTTCTTTCCGTTGTATTTTGCGGAGAAATACTAAGATACAAACACGCGATATCGTTAACGTGAAAATAGTTATGGCCCTTATACAGGGTGCTACAAAAAGGTACGGCCATACTTACAGGAAACATTCCTCACACACAAAGAAAAAAAATATGTTACGTGGACATGTGTCCGGAAACGCTTACTTTCCATGTTAGAGCTCACTTTATTACTTCTCTTCAAATCACATTAATCATAGAATGGAAACACACAGCAACAGAACATACCAGCGTGACTTCAAACACTTTGTTACAGGAAATGTTCAAAGTGTCCTCCGTTAGCGAGGGTACATGCATCCACCCTCCGTCGCATGGAATCCCTGAAGCGCTGATGCAGCCCTGGAGAATGGCGTATTGTATCACAGCCGTCCACAATACGAGCACGAAGAGTCTCTATCATTGGTACCGGGGTTGCGTAGACAAGAGCTTTCAAATGCCCCCATAAATGAAAGTCAAGAGGGTTGAGGTCAGGAGAGCGTGGAGGCCATGGAATTGGTCCGCCTCTACCAATCCATCGGTCACCGAATCTGTTGTTGAGAGCCCGCCGATGTGGCCGAGCGGTTCTGCGCGCTTCAGGCTGGAACCGCGCGACCGCTACGGTCGCAGGTTCGAATCCTGCCTCGGGCATCGATGTGTGTGATGTCTTTAGGTTAGTTAGGTTTAAGTAGTTCTAAGTTCTAGGGGACTGATGACCTCGGAAGTTAAGTCCCATAGTGCTCAGAGCCATTTTTTTGTTGTTGTTGAGAAGCGTACGAATACTTCGTCTGAAATGTGCAGGAGCTCCATCGTGCATGAACCACATGTTGTGTCGTACTTGTAAAGGCGCTTGTTGTAGCAGTACAGGTAGAGTATCCCGTATGAAATCATGATAACGTGCTCCATTGAGCGTAGGTGGAAGAAACTAAAATGAGCTCTAACATGGAAATTAAGCGTTTCCGGACACATGTCCACATAACATCTTTTCTTTATTTGTGTGTGAGGAATGTTTCCTGAAAGTTTGGCCGTACCTTTTTGTAACACCCTGTATATGTGAAGTACAGTTTTTCTCTCTTGCATTCCTTCGTTTCTGAACATTCTTCTCAGCTCTTTCATCTTTGTAAAACATGCTTTCTGGCCAATTCTGACGTCATTGGTCAAAGCTGACGGGTTGTATCCCCTGCTAAACTAGACCCCGGCTGGCAAATATTTCACACTTTAGCCCATTTCTAAAGTAGATAATCAGAAGTTTGAAGCTTTGCGTTCGACTCTTTAAGGTACCTGGGGTTTGCACAATAACAAAAACCACTGTTTAGGCAGAAAATCGAAAACAAATACTATGACGTGACGTCACAGCGCACACACCCACTACGCCGCTGCTTAACCTCTCGAGAGGCAGGCCATCAGCAGCCTATTTATCCCTCAAATAACCTTGCAGAAGGTAAGGAAAGTATTGGCGCCTGTCTCATGATTCTTCCATATTTCACTCTGGAGTTACAAGGGTTCTGTAGGCAGATTAATGACCAGTTCCACGTCTCGTATTTGCGACACGCTGAAAGCTAAGAGTTCAGAGCGCCGGGGACTAGTGCAGCATGGGATACAACCCGTCGGCTTTGAACAATGACGTCACAAGTCGCCAGAGAGCATGTATTACAGAGATGAAAGAGCTGAGGAGAATGTTGAGAAACAAAGGAATGCGAGAGAGATAAACATTGATCTTGTCAAAAGCATAAGTGTTTTTTGACTTAAAAAAAAAAAATCTCACGAGATAGAATAAACTGATCCTACTTTATTAAGCAATATCTTGTCAAAAGCCGAGAAGCGATTCTTCTTAATGTTCTAGCTCCCTTCAGTACGTAATAAGTGTTTTTTGACTTTTTAAAAAAAAATCTCACGAGATAGAATAAACTGATCCTACTGTATTAAGCAGCTCCCTTCAGTACCTAATAAGTGTTTTTTGGCTTAAAAAAAATCTCACGAGATAGAATAAACTGATCCTACTTTATTAAGCAATATCTTGTCAAAAGCCGAGAAGCGATTCTTCTTAGTGTTCTAGCTCCCTTCAGTACCTAATAAGTGTTTTTTGGCTTTTTTTAAAAAAAAATCTCACGAGATAGAATAAACTGATCCTACTTTATTAAGCAATATCTTGTCAAAAGCCGAGAAGCGATTCTTCGTAGTGTTGTAGCTGCCTTCAGTAGGTAATAAAGTGTTTTTTGGCTTTTTTTTTTTTTTAAATCTCACGAGATAGAATAAACTGATCCTACTTTATTAAGCAATCACTAAAATAACGAAATTTAAACATAACAGCAAAAGCTGTTATGTTTTAGTTTAGTTTTTTTTATTGATTGCTTAATAAAGTAGGATCAGTTTATTCTATCTCGTGAGATTTTTTTTTCAAAAGCCAAAAAACACAATCCACATTACCTCAATATCATTACGAAAAATATTAAGTACCGGCCGAATAAAAAACAAACAATTAAGTTAATTAAATCACACGTTTAATGATGTACTGAATATCAAGCGATCGCTATTATCTATGCCTCGAAGTGAAGACATTACGATCTATGACTAAGGAATGACGTCATTGTTCAAAGCCGACGGGTTGTATCCCCTGCTGCACTAGACCCGAGCGCCGGACAGTATTGCCAATTATCCCAGGGCGTTAGCTACAACTGTCCTTTCTATGTAATATGTGAAAAAATGTTGTTGGCTGTAGTTTGTAGATCACTGCCACTTACCTTCATGAAATCTGGTAGGGTCGCCTGGGACACACGAAGCAGCCGTTAGTACGTAACGCCTCGCCACAATGGTCCCACTACATACGGTCCCCGCCTCGGCCGATTTGATTATGGTTAGCACTGCATAAGTGTGTTCGCCCAATGGCACCGCCGTATAGTTCTTATTGTCGACTACCCTTCCGTAATCACATAGCAGTTGTTTCTCGTCGACGTCTCGGAGGAACTGAATCGCTTTCCCGACCTCGTATTCAGTATTTAGCGCGAGAGCTAACGCTGCGGAGCACGTCAGCAGTTGCCAAAACATTGTCGCAGCATTCCAAGCGCCCGGCCTGAAATGGAGGACGAAAATGGGCCCGCATGTCACACCAACCTGACGGCTCCCCGAGAACAGACTACGCTGCAGAGCGCAAACAACACTTGGCGCTTGGGATGCGCGTCAGAGAACTTACATTCTTTGATACACCGGCAGTTGTTTCTATATGCAGTAGCGATCCCTGGTGTGAAAATTGTTAAGGAAACGCTCGTTTCGCACTAGTTCCCGCGAAAAAGACGTCATTTTGATGTCACACCCAATATCGACGTCCGCATGGTCGTCTATCGAATTTCGTTAGATTGGATTAGATTAGATTAATACTAGTTCCATGGATCATGAATACGATATTTCGTAATGATGTGGAACGAGTCAAAGTTTCCAATACATGACATAATTAAGTTAATTTAACAACATAATTTAGTTAATATAACAACTTTTTTATTTTTTTGTTTTTTTAAATTTTTTTATAATTTTTTTGTTTGATTTTTTTTTCTTCTTTTCTTAATTTATATCTAAAAATTCCTCTATGTAGTAGAAGGCGTTGTCATTCAGAAATTCTTTTAATTTCTTCTTAAATACTTGTCGGTTATCTGTCAGACTTTTGGTACTATTTGGTAAGCGACTAAAGACTTTAGTGGCAGTATAATTCACCCCTTTCTGTGCCAAAGTTAGATTTAATCTTGAATAGTGAAGATCATCCTTCCTCCTAGTATTGTAGTTATGCACACTGCTATTAGTTTTGAATTGGGTTTGGTTGTTCATAACAAATTTCATAAGAGAGTATATATACTGAGAAGCTACTGTGAATATCCCTAGAGCTATCTGCAGGATGGTCTTGGGTGGACTCCAGCTATTATTCTGATTACACGCTTTTGTGCAATAAATACTTTATTCCTCAGTGATGAATTACCCCAAAATATGATACCATATGCAAGCAATGAGTGAAAATAGGCGTAGTAAGCTAATTTACTAAGATGTTTATCACAAAAATTAGCAATGACCCTTATTGCATAAGTAGCTGAACTCAAACGTTTCAGCAGATCATCAATGTGTTTCTTCCAATTTAATCTCTCATCAATGGACACACATAAAAATTTTGAATATTCTATCTTAGCGATATGCTTCTGATTAAGGTCTATATTTATTAATGGCGTCATACCATTTACTGTACGGAACCTTATGTACTGTGTATTATCACAATTCAGTGAGAGTCCGTTTACAAGGAACCACTTAGTAATTTTCTGAAAGACATTATTGACAATTTCATCAGTTAATTCTTGTTTGTCAGGGGTGATTACTATACTTGTATCATCAGCAAAGAGAACTAACTTTGCCTCTTCATGAATATAGAATGGCAAGTCATTGATATATATTAAGAACAACAAAGGACCCAAGACCGACCCTTGTGGAACCCCATTCTTGATAGTTCCCCAGTTTGAGGAATGTCCTGATCTTTGCATATTATGAGAACTGCTTATTTCAACTTTCTGCACTCTTCCAGTTAGGTACGAATTCAACCATTTGTGCACTGTCCCACTCATGCCACAATACGTGAGCTTGTCTAGCAGAATTTCATGATTTACACAATCAAAAGCCTAAATATTGACATGTGAGAGACTTTGCGCTTTTTTATGGTTCAAATGGCTCTGAGCACTATGAGATTTAACATCTGAGGTCATCAGTCCCCTAGAATTTAGAACTTCTTAAACCTAACTAACCTAATGGCATCACACACATCCATGCCCTAGGCAGGATTCGAACCTGCGACCATAGCGGTCGCGCGGTTCTAGACTGACGCACCTAGAACCGCTCGGCCACATCGGCCGGCCCAGCTTAACGGTCGATACAGGTCTTTCACAAGATCTTACTGAAGGTTTACAAAAGAACGACACTCCTGATATGATTTGTTATTGCCATATTAAAATGCCACATAATGATTTATCAACGGTTAATGCCGTCATATAAGAGTGCTCTCTCAGGAGTGACTTAATTACCGTCAATAATATACCAACTAAGCATGAAACGCGCTTGTTTTATAATTTGCGGTATGCTATTTCGAGTTAACGTAATATTGAAAATGTATCACAACCACGTCACCATTATCATTAAATCTCACTTAAAAATGCAACAACGATGTAGCCTTCCACTTGATTAAGTGCTATCGTAATAGAAAACTTTGTGGTTACTGGGTTCGCATTGATCACTTTTTTTTTCCTTTTTTAACATTAACTGCCTATGTATTGACAGATTAAGTGCACCGGGCTTCCAACTCTGTTCCACAAACTGACAACCGGCACCTGTATGACACAAACCACGCATGTTTGCATGCCTACATTCAATGTTCTGGCGGCTACACCGGTTATTAATGTACCAGCAATAGCCTGTTTCACACTTACATTAACCTGTGATCTTGCAATATTAATCACGTATGTAACCACAAATATATTACCGAAGTATAATTACTCTACGTGAATTCTTTTTTGGTGATGCGATTTTTTTTTTCAACGATGTAGTTGGTGACGACTTTAACGTACGGAGAATATGTGGACCGGGAAGTTTATGAATTCATTGCAGGGGGTGCAGTACATACACTAATGGCCATTAAAATTGCTACACCGCGAAGATGATCTGCTACAGACGCGAAATTTAACCGACAGGAAGAAGATGCTGTGATATGCAAATGATTAGCTTTTCAGGGCATTCACACAAGGTTGGCGCCAGTGGCGACACCTACAACGTGTTGACATGAGGAAAGTTTCCAAGCGATTTATCATACACAAACAGCAGTTGACCGGCGTTGCCTGGTGAAACATTGTTGTGATGCCTAGTGTAAGGAGGAGAAATGCTACCATCACGTTTCCGACTTTGATAAAGGTCGGATTGTAGCCTAAATCGATTGCGGTTTATCGTATCGCGACACTGCTGCTCGTGTTGGTCGAGATCCAATGACTGTTAGCAGAATATGGAATCGGTGGATTCAGGAGGGTAATACGGAACGCCGTTCTTGATCCCAACAGCCTCGTACCACTAGCAGTCGAGATGACAGGCGTATTATCCGCATGGGTGAAACGGATCGTGCAGCCACGTCCCGATCCCTGAGTCAACAGATGGGGACGTTTGCAAGACAACAACCATCAGCACGAACAGTTCGACGACGTTTGCAGCGGCATGAACTATCAGCTCCGGAGACCATGGCTGCCGTTACCCTTGACGCTGCGGTTGATAAGATCTTAATAAGTCGGCGGTAACAGAGCACTGTTTGTCCGAGAAACACGAGATGGATTATGAGCGTACCAAGATCCTGGCTCAGACCTCTAAATATTGGGACAGCGTTATAAGGGAGGCTATCGAAATTCGCACCAGGGAAGATCTTATCAACCGAGATTGAGGCTACAATCTCAGCAAGGCTTGGGACCCGGCCTGAATGTAATTAAGAAGATTCTCAGCAAGAAGTACGAACTGGCGACTAGGGCGGACGAAGCAAGCAGATCGACGCTGCGGCAGATTCCGACGCCCACGTCTTCGCGACCGGCGGGAAGAGGGGATCGCCCGCCCGCCCTCAGGAGCTCATTTCGTCAGCGCACCTGACGATGGCTACATGTCTGATCGCCGAAATATTGTGCCCGTCGGACACTATGAACCGGCAGTATACCCATGGACTGTTCGAGCAACATGTTTCCTGTCATCAACAGTCCAATGCGATGTCGGTGTTGACGGGCGCAGGCGAGGCGTAAAGCTTTGTGTCGTGCAGTCATCAGGGGTACACGATTGCGCCTTCGGCTCCGAAAACCGATGTCGATGACGTTTCGTCGAATGGTTCCCACGGTGGGCAGTTCTCGATAGTCCAGCATTTAAATCTGAAACAACTTGCGGAAGGGTTGGACTTCTGCCACGTTGAACGATTCTCTGCACTCGTCGTTGGTCCCGCTCTTGCATGATCTTTCTCCGGCCGCAGCGACGTCGGAGATTTGATCTTTTACCGGATTCCTGATATTCACAGCACACTCGTGAAATGGTCGTACAGGAAAATCCCCACTTCGTCGCTACCTCGGAGACGCTGTGTCCCATCGCTCGTGCGCCGACTGTAACACCGCGTTCAATCTCACTTTGTAAGTAGGCTGTTTATGTTTTCTTATTGGCAACGTTACGTAGCGCTCTATATGAAAATCACTGGCTGTGCTGTGTGCAGTCTGTGGCTAGTTTGCATTGTTGTCTGCCATTGTAGAGGGGCAGCCGGATGTTAACAGCGCGTAGCGTTGCGCAGTTGGAGGCACGGGAGTGCAAATGCGACCTCCCACTCCTTTATCCGCCATGATGAATCTCGAGCTGTGACGTCACCTGGCAGCTACTGCACTTTGTTTACAACGGTGTCGCTCAGTGTTTCTACCGAAGGCGTGCATGCGAGTTCGTGTTACACGTTAGTTTGTGTGTAATTCTTGTCCTGCCGAGTGTTCAGTTGGAAAGGAATTGTTCCGTGAGTCTTGTAGCTTCGTTCTTGGAATTATGTCTACAAATACGTCGTATTGTGCAGTTGCTGAATGTAGTAATAGTGGACGTAAGACTGAAGGCGTAATTTATCATCGTTTTCCAAAAAATGTTGAACTACAGCGTAAGTGGATTGCTCGTTGTAAACGAGAGGACAAAATTAATGTTAATAATGCAAGAGTTTGTTCTGAACATTTTTGTGAAAGCGATTACAAACGAGATTTGCAGAATGAATTGTTAGGTCTACCTACACGGAAACTGCTACAGGATAATGCTGTTCCGTCTCTAAAAATACCAAACTGGCACGGAAATGTATTCGAAGTTCCAGGTCCCAGCACCGCGAATGTTACCGGTAGTGTTCTAACAGAGAGAGAACGTCGCTGTGACACTAGAACAGTAAAAAAAAGAGCTCTCTCAACGTTGAAAACTTTATCTCCCAAGAAAAGTGAGCTGGACAAATCCAGCAACACAGACGTTTTTACTGATCCACTAATTTCACTTAAAGACCAGGAAATTCAAGCACTGAAGAAAGAATTGGTTAGTTTGAAGATTAAAAATGTTCGACTGGAACAAAGAATTAAGTCCATGAAAGAAGTTATAAAGCAAGCAACATCTATAAAACCTAATGTGTCTCACACTAAGAAGCACAAATGTGTATGCTCGGATGTGAGAAGTACACTTTCTCAGTGTTTCACACCAGGACAAATTCGTTGTCTGTTAAAGAAGAGGAAGCAAGTAAAGTGGTGCTCAGAGGACATTGCAAATGCTCTCACATTGAGAGCTTTGTCTCCTAAAGCATATGCCTACCTGAGGAGGAAGAATTATCCTTTTCCCTGCAGGTCAACACTCCAGACATGGACGAAACAGTTCAAGTGCCGACCAGGTATTTTGAAACCAGTTTTGGAGTTAATTAAAAGTAGGTCAGAAATGTTCACGTCATTAGAGGCGATTGGTGTCCTAAGCTTCGACGAGATGAGCATTGACGGTCGTGTGACTTACGATTCGTCCGACGATGTAGTACTCGGACCACACAACAATGTCCAAGTCGTCATGGTTCGCAGCTTGTTTTCAAAATGGAAGCAGCCAGTGTATTATGACTTTGATGTTGCAATGTCTAGTGATTTATTGCAGAATGTGATAAAAGAAGTTGAAACAGCAGGAATCCGTATTGTAGCTGTTACGTGTGACATGGGACCAAAAAATATGAATGTGTGGAAGCAACTTGGTGCGTCTACATCCAAGACATTCTTTTCAAACCCTGTTGATCACAGCAGAAAAGTTTGGGTTATTTTTGATGTTCCACATTTGCTTAAGTTATTAAGAAATCATTTTCTTGATGACGGAATCACTTTGCCTGATGGTACTGTGATTACAAAAATGGTTATAGAAGATCTTCTTCGACATCAGAAAGGCGATCTTTCGATCAATCACCACATATCGGAGGTTCATCTTAACGTTAGTGGACGTGATCGTCAGAATGTCCGAAGGGCTGCACAGATATTTTCACGTCGCACTGCCCAAGCTGTGAGATATGTTCTGCATAAAGATCGCGAAGGAAGCTTCATTGAGCTCGTGAACGATGTTTTCGATGTGCTGAATTCGAGATACCCTCAAGATGAGGAAGCTCCCCTTAGAATTGGTTACGGGTTTCATATCAGAAGTCAGGAAAACTCTCTAAAAAGATTTCTTGAAATGTGCTCTAGTATGCGAGTAGGAAAAAGAAACAGTCTTCTCCCATTTCAGAAGGGATTCATTATATCAATAAATTCACTTTTTGGACTTTACAATGATATGAAAAATTCCGGAGCGACTTATATATTGACAGCCAGACTTAATCAAGATTGTCTGGAAAATTTCTTTTCCAGAATCCGTGGCCTTGGTGTCTTCTGCAACAATCCCACTCCTTTCGAGGTGAAAAACAGAATTCGTTTATTGATACTGACTGGAAGTGCAAGTGAAATACCTTTGTCTTCTGGTGCTTCGACTTCAGAGGACAGAAATGAGAATTCTGCTTCTGAAAACTACCCGACACCAGCTGATGAAACTGGGGAAGATTTTGCACGTTTTCTCTCGAGTGAATTATGTATAAGAGTAACTGATAAATCATTTGACGTCGCTACAGATGACGAAAACTTGCTCTTAGACTTCGAGCTCAGTGATTCAGTGTGTACCATATATATATTATGACTATTAAGGTAAATACATTGTTTGTTCTCTATTAAAATCTTTCATTTGCTAACTATGCCTATCAGTAGTTAGTGCCTTCCGTAGTTTGAATCTTTTATTTAGCTGGCAGTAGTGGCGCTCGCTGTATTGCAGTAGTTCGAGTAACGAAGATTTTTGTGAGGTAAGTGATTTCTGAAAGGTATAGGTTAAAGTTAGTCAGGGCCATTGTTTTGTAGGGATTATTGAAAGTCAGATTGCGTTGCGCTAAAAATATTGTGTGTCAGTTTAAGCACAGTCGTATTCAATTCTTCAAAAGGGGACGTTACATAACTTACATGTTGATAACCTGCCATTGTAGGAGCAGTAACCGATCTAGCTGCGCCAGACGCTTGTCGACTTATGTAGTCGTTACCGACCACAGCGCGTGCCTGTTTACATATTTCGGTATTTGAATACGCGAGTCTGTACCAGTTTCTTTGGCGCTTCAGTGTATAAAAGGCAGTGTCCTGACTTACTGATTGACTCTCCGTCACCCAGCACAAAACGCTAAGAACAGAAACTTGAAATTTGAATAAGGTGTGGATCTTATATTGTAGGCGCCGTGTAAGAAAATATTTTTCGAAATTCCAACCCTAACGGGGTGAAATAGGGGATGAATGGATTGTTGAAAAATGTCGCTATTAAGGCAATTTTGAAGCTAGACCTGTAAAAATTGGTATTTGGTTTCTCGGTCAGCAGTAAATAAATAGATGCGAAATGAGAGTGCTTTTGCCGGCTGAGGTGGCCGAGCGGTTCTGGGAGCTATAGTCTGGAACCGCGCGACCGCTACGGTCCCAGGTTCGAATCCCGCCCCGGGCATGGATGTGTGTGATGTCCTTAAGTTAGTTAGGTTTAAGTAGTTCTAAGTTCTAGGCGACTGATGACCACAGATGTTAAGTCCCATAGTGCTCAGAAAAAAATGGCTCTGAGCACTATGGGACTTAACATCTATGGTCATCAGTCCCCTAGAACTTAGAACTACTTAAACCTAACTAACCTAAGGACAGCACACAACACCCAGCCATCACGAGGCAGAGAAAATCCCTGACCCCGCCGGGAATCGAACCCGGGAACATAGTGCTCAGAGCCATTTCTTCGAGGCGCTACAGTCATGGACTGTGCGGCTGGTCCCGGCGGAGCTTCAAGTCCTCCCTAGGGCATGGGTATGTGTCTTTGTGCTTAGGATAATTAAGGTTAAGTAGTATGTAAGCTTGGGGACTGATGACCTTAGTAGTTAAGTCCGATAAGATTTCACACACCTTTGAACATTTTGAAGATGAAACGAGGAAAATAGGAGCTCTGGGCGTACAGGGAAGTACATTCTTATCTGGCAGCTAGAACTGAGACGTTTCCTGTATGGCGAGATTAGTTCAGCTATCATATTTCCTGGTTGGCGTTACATGTTCTCAGTCGTCCTGCTAGTGAGTCTGTCTTCATCTCTGTCTCTTTACACGTGTGCAAAAAACGCCTACAATTCGGTAAGTGCAAGTTCATTACGGTAATTACATTGTTTCACATTTCGATAGACGTTTATACGTACCATGTTCTGGAAAAAACGATACAAATATGGCATTTATCGAAACGCCTCGAAACAATGACGCATTTACTACTCCCCTGTAAAACAAAGAATTTTGTTGTATACGCCCACAATGTGATATTCACTATTACAGATGTAACTCTGACATTTGGGCCTTGGCGTTGTCTTGAGGTTTCTGTTCAGCTTTAGATGTCTACTGAAATAATAAGTGGTCTAGCCAACTGCTAATATTGCCACTAGCCTGTTACAGTACACTCTTGTACGATTGTAAGTGTTGTTTTAACTTTGTATGCGCGTGCCTAGCGACATAAACTGCTCTTTTGAAACATTAGCATTAGAGAAATATTGTACGGTAAACCCACGTCAAGTAGGCTAGTTCTAGAGATGGTCCACGTTAAGGTTTTCCGATTTTGTGTGAATGTTTTCTAAACGACCCGAAAAAGATGCACTTCTAGCGCATAAATTTTAATACCGGTATCGCAGTTTCCCAAAACTGTGGTTCAGTGTGTATTATACTTTTGTGGTACAATATGTAATTACAATACAGGTCATTAAAATTGCTACACCAAGAAGAAATGCAGATGATGAACGGGTATTCATTGGACAAATATATTATACTAGAACTGAAATGTGAATACATTTTCACGCAATTTGGGTGCATAGATCCTGAGAAATCAGTACCCAGAAAAACCAGCTCTGGCCGTAATAACGGTCTTCATACGCCTGGGCATTGAGTCAAACAGAGCTTGGATGACGTGTACAGGTACAGCTGCCCATTCAGCTTCAACACGATACCACAGTTCATCAAGAGTAATGACTGGCGTATTGTGACGAGCCAGTTGCTCGGCCACCATTGACCAGACGTTTTCAATTGGTGACGAATCTGGAAAATGTGCTGGCCAGGGCAGCAGTCGAACATTTTCTGTATCCAGAAAGGCCAGTACAGGACCTGTAACATGCGGTCGTGCATTATCCTGCTGAAATGTAGGGATTCGCAGGAATCGAATGAAGGGTAGAGCCACAGGTCGTAACACATCTGAAATATAACGTCCACTGTTCAACGTGCCGTCAATGCGAACAAGACGTGACAGAGACATGTAACCAATGGCCCCCCGTACCATCACACTGGGTGATACGCCAGTATGGCGATGACGAATACACGCTTCCAATGTGCGTTCACCGCAATGTCGCCAAACACGGGTGCAGCCATCATGATGCTGTGAACAGAACCTGGATTCATCCGAAAGAAATACGTTTTGCCATTCGTGCACCCAGGTTCGTCGTCGAGTACACCATCGCAGGCGCTCCTGTCTGTGATGCAGCGTCAAGGGTAACAGCAGCCACGGTCTCCGAGCTGATAGTCCACGCTGCTGCAAATGTCGTCGAACTGTTCGTGCACATGGTAGTTGTCTTGCAAACGTCACCATCTGTCCACTCAGGGATCGAGACGTGGCTGCATGATCCATTACAGTCATGCGGATAATATGCCTGTCTTCGCGACTGCTAGTGATACGAGGCCGTTGGGATCCAGCACGGCATTCCGTATTACCCTCCTGAACCCACCAATTCCATATTCTGCTAACAGTCATTGGATCTCGACCAACGCGAACAGCAATGCCGCGATACGATAAACCACAATCGCGATAGGCTACAATCCGACCTTTATCAAAGTCGGAAACGTGATGGTACGCATTCCTCCTCCTTACACGAGGCATCACAACAACGTTTCACCAGGAAACGTCGGTCAAATCATGAGAAATTGGTTGGAAACTTTCCTCATGTCAGCACGTTGTAGGTGTCGCCAGCGGCGCCAACCTTGTGTGAATGCTCTGAAAAGCTAATCATTTCCATATCACAGCATCTTCTTCCAGTCGGATAAATTTCGCGTCTGTAGCACGTCATCTTCGTGGTGTAGCAATTCCAATGGCCGGTAGTGTATACGTGTCGGCGGGTTGCGTGGCGCCTTCGCCGGCTGTTGCCGCTGCATCTGCCGGTTATTGCTATAGTTCTCGGACACAAATACACTCCTGGAAATGGAAAAAAGAACACATTGACACCGGTGTGTCAGACCCACCATACTTGCTCCGGACACTGCGAGAGGGCTGTACAAGCAATGATCACACGCACGGCACAGCAGACACACCAGGAACCGCGGTGTTGGCCGTCGAATGGCGCTAGCTGCGCAGCATTTGTGCACCGCCGCCGTCAGTGTCAGCCAGTTTGCCGTGGCATACGGAGCTCCGTCGCAGTCTTTAACACTGGTAGCATGCCGCGACAGCGTGGACGTGAACCGTATGTGCAGTTGACGGACTTTGAGCGAGGGCGTATAGTGGGCATGCGGGAGGCCGGGTGGACGTACCGCCGAATTGCTCAACACGTGGGGCGTGAGGTCTCCACAGTACATCGATGTTGTCGCCAGTGGTCGGCGGAAGGTGCACGTGCCCGTCGACCTGGGACCGGACCGCAGCGATGCACGGATGCACGCAAAGACCGTAGGATCCTACGCAGTGCCGTAGGGGACCGCACCGCCACTTCCCAGCAAATTAGGGACACTGTTGCTCCTGGGGTATCGGCGAGGACCATTCGCAACCGTCTCCATGAAGCTGGGCTACGGTTCCACACACCGTTAGGCCGTCTTCCGCTCACGCCCCAACATCATGCAGCCCGCCTCCAGTGGTGTCGCGACAGGCGTGAATGGAGGGACGAATGGAGACGTGTCGTCTTCAGCGATGAGAGTCGCTTCTGCCTTGGTGCCAATGATGGTCGTATGCGTGTTTGGCGCCGTGCAGGTGAGTGCCACAATCAGGACTGCATACGACCGAGGCACACAGGGCCAACACCCGGCATCATGGTGTGGGGAGCGATCTCCTACACTGGCCGTACACCACTGGTGATCGTCGAGGGGACACTGAACAGTGCACGGTACATCCAAACCGTCATCGAACCCATCGTTCTACCATTCCTAGACAGGCAAGGGAACTTGCTGTTCCAACAGGACAATGCACGTCCGCATGTATCCCGTGCCACCCAACGTGCTCTAGAAGGTGTAAGTCAACTACCCTGGCCAGCAAGATCTCCGGATCTGTCCCCCATT
The DNA here is from genome assembly GCF_023864275.1 of Schistocerca cancellata. Classification (NCBI taxonomy): domain Eukaryota; kingdom Metazoa; phylum Arthropoda; class Insecta; order Orthoptera; family Acrididae; genus Schistocerca; species Schistocerca cancellata. Next base: position 31,994,940 of record NC_064635.1, on the reverse strand, counting down.
GAGCATGTTTGGGATTGGATGAAGCGTCGTCTCTCGCGATCTGCACGTCCAGCACGAACGCTGGTCCAACTGAGGCGCCAGGTGGAAATGGCATGGCAAGCCGTTCCACAGGACTACATCCAGCATCTCTACGATCGTCTCCATGGGAGAATAGCAGCCTGCATTGCTGCGAAAGGTGGATATACACTGTACTAGTGCCAACATTGTGCATGCTCTGTTGCCTGTGTCTATGTGCCTGTGGTTCTGTCAGTGTGATCATGTGATGTATCTGACCCCAGGAATGTGTCAATAAAGTTTCCCCTTCCTGGGACAATGAATTCACGGTGTTCTTATTTCAATTTCCAGGAGTGTACTTCGCGCATGCCTCCTACTCTGAGAGACTGAGTGTACTGGTGTTTTCTTTTGAGTTTATCTGTGAGGTTAATCGCTTCAAATATTATTGCTAGACATCATTATTGCAAATGCTAATATTGCCACTAGCCTGTTACATTATGCTGCTCTTGTATGAATGTGATAACGTTATTTTAACTTCGTATGCTTTCCCTGCCCGGATGTCGCTGGGCCGGGTCCTCAGACAGATACACCCTGCTCGTGAGACCTGAGTTTCTCCTGGCGTATACAATATTCTGATACCTTACGTTGCAGTTTGTGCCTTGAAAATGGCGGAGTGTACTTCCCCAGAAATATCGGCGGTCGCTGTAAATACACTACTGGCCATTAAAATTGCTACACCACGAAGATGACGTCCTACAGACGCGAAATTTAACCGACAGGAAGAAGATGCTGTGATATGCAAAAGATTAGCTCTTCAGAGCATTCACACATGGTTGGCGCCAGTGGCGACACCTACAAAGTGCTGACATGAGCAAAGTTTCCAACCGATTTCTCATGATTTGACCGACGTTTCCTGGTGAAACGTTGTTGTGATGCCTCGTGTAAGGAGGAGGAATGCGTACCATCACGTTTCCGACTTTGATAAAGGTCGGATTGTAGCCTAAATCGATTGCGGTTTATCATATCGTGACACTGCTGCTCGCGTTGGTCGAGATCCAACGACCGTTACCAGAATATGGAACGCCGTGCTGGATCCCAACGGCCTCGTATCACTAGCAGTCGAGATGACAGGCATCTTATCCGCATGGCTGTAACGGATCGTGCAGCCACGTCTCGATCCCTGAGTGGACAGATGGGGACGTTTGCAAGACAACAACCATCTGCACGAACAGTTCGACGACGTTTGCAGCAGCATGGACTATCAGCTCGGAGACCATGGCTGCGGTTACCCTTTAAGCTGCATCACAGACAGGAGCGCCTGCGATGGTGCACTCAACGACGAACTTGGGTACACGAATGCCAAAACGTCATTTTTTCGGATGAATCCAGATACTGTTTACAGCATTATGATGGTCGCATCCGTATTTAGTGACTTCGCGGTGAACACACATTGGAAGCGTGTATTCGTCATCGCCATACTGGCGTATCACCCGGCGTGATGGTATGGGGTGCCATTGGTTACACGTCTAGGTCACCTCTTGTTCGCATTGACGGCACGTTGAACAGTGGACACTACAGTTCAGATGTGTTACGACCCGTGGCTCTACCCTTCAAAATGGTGCATATGGCTCTGACCACTATGGGACTTAACAGCTGTCCCCTATAACTACTTAAACCTAACTAACCTAAGGACATCACACACATCCATGACCGAGGCAGGATTTGAACCTGCAACCGTAGCGGTCGCGCGGTTCCAGACTGAAGCGCCTAGAACCGCTCGGTCACAAAGGCCGGCTCTACCCTTCATTCGATCCCGGCGAATCCCTACATTTCAGCAGGTTAATGCACGACCGCATGTTGCAGGTCCTGTACGGGCCTTTCTGGATACAGAAAATGTTCGACTGCTGCCCTGGCCAGCACATTCTCCAGATCTCTCACCAACTGAAAACGTCTGGTCAATGGTTGCCAAGCAACTGGCTCGTCACAATACGCCAGTCACTACTCTTGATGAACTGTGGTATCGTGCTGAAGCTGCATGGGCAGCTGTATCTGTACACGCCATCCAAGCTCTGTTTGACTCAATGCCCAGGCGTATCAAGGCCGTTATTACGGCAAGAGCTGGTTGTTCTGGGTGCTGATTTCTCAGGATCTACGCACCCAAATTGCGTGAAAATGTATTCACATTTCAGTTCTAGTATGATATATTTGTCCAATGAATACCCGTTTATCATATGCATTTCTTCTTGGTGTAGCAATTTTAATGGCCAGTAGTGTATTACCTGGCTTAATTCCCTTAAGTTGTTGGAAAACCGAGCGCGTGTCTTCTGTACTGTGCGACGTAGTGTTTAGGTGCTTCGTTATGTTTCCTGTCGAATTTCCATTCAGTATGGAATACACGAAGTATTAACAAGTGTTTATTGCGTTGAACTACGCAAAAACTGAATCATTTGTGGAATGTCGGCTTGAATTCATACGAAAATTTCCTGGTGTGCATGTTCCCGATGATTCGACGATACGCAGATTAGTGAAGAAACTTAAAGAGATTGAATGTGTGTTACAGAAACGATGGGCTAGAGAACCTAGTGTTTTAACCGAAAGTAAATTAGACGAGATTGAGGAGGCCTCGGAAGGAAGTCCAACTAACTCTCTGCGCCGTTTAGACTTCAGATTGGTGTGTCAAGACCAACTGCTCACAGAACTGTGTACAAACTGAAATTGAAACTATACAAAATAACGGTAGTTCATCAACTGAGGAACTCAGATACTGTTGCTCGGCGTCGATATTGCAACTGGCTGTTACAGTCTCTGCACGATAGGGAAGTTGATCCCGAGATGCTTTTTCTCTCGTGAATCATGACTGTGTAAGCTTATTTTGACCGTCGCTGACATATAAGACCGCAAACCTTCTTTCCATCCCGCCTGGGCAAGCTGTGCAGTGACTAGAGTACATGTAAAGCTTACTGGGACAGGGTAAATGCTAGCTACAATGAAGTCGATAATTCGATTGTAATATTGGCATTTTAATTTGATATCCCCCACAACTGACAAAATTTACAAAAAAATGTGAATTTCTGTGTCCACCCACACACTCCTGAGAATGGCACATTAACAATTTGCAATTATGCGCCCCTATTACCGGCAGCTGCGTTGATAAATACTCGGCACCTCTCAAGGATAACTACCAGATCAAGAATATTAGTGGAAGTGGTTAAGCGTTGGTGAAAATCTCGCTTCTGGGCACACAAAGAGCTCTAACCGCAGAACTCTGCACGGAACACGCGTTGGTGCAGTGATGCGATACAGACCATACATCGCCCTTCGAAGACGAAGGCCAAGACGCCGTCTACAAGTCGGTACCGCTCGATGGCTGAAGGCGAAGTCCCCTCTCACCACAATTCTCCCGTCTCACACGCGTACGAAAACGCAGCGAAACAATACCCCGTTTCGGCCAATGTCGAACGCTCTATATCATCGCCGAAATCCCTCCAACGGCATTTCTGAGATCTACCCAATGATCGAGTAGGTCATATCGCCCCCAGGCAAACGAAATTCCCATCTTCGCCACGTGTTGCCCAGCACAGGTGGTTCCGGATGCCGGGCCATCCCCAAAAGGAGGATGCTAAGTTCACCCAACCTGGATATGATGTGACGTCATTGATGTTGATGATGTCCCATACTTCTTTACAGAGCGTAGGGGAGCGACACGGGAGACCCGCGCCGCCTTACTAGGCAAGGTCCTAGTGGAGGTGGTTTGCCATTGCCTTCCTCCGACCGTAATGGGAACGAATGATGATGATGTGGACGACACAACAACACCCAGTCATCTCGAGGCAGGAAAAATCCTTGACCCCGCTGGGAATCGAACCCGGGCCCCCGTGCTCGGGAAGCGAGAACGCTACCGCGAGACCAAGAGCTGCGGACGTGACGTCATTATGACGTATATACGCTTTAGTCAATTAACACACCTATCGACTTTTACGAACGTTCGAGATTCTAAACTGTCGTCAGCTAGTGGTTTGTTTTGACACATTCGATTCTGATAACAGCTCAGTGTGGCAGCGTATATGTATTTCGCCAAAATAAAAGAGCTGGATATTAATAGAAATATTCCTGACCGTGGCCTTGAAGACACCACGGACAACACGTTTCGTAAAAAAGTGAAGTCTTCTTATGTCCCGACCAGATTAGATTGTGTGATTGTTGTATTGAATGCTTACGCCGAAAATAATATTTATTTATTATCAATATTTTAGTATGGTTTCATCGAATTGGTATTGTCAGTACATATTAGATTGTAGCAGCATACTCTTGCTGACTTTTTTTTCTTAATTTATATAGCTGAAAGAGAACTCGTGCAAGTTTGTTAGCTAAGTAATTTATATGTCCATCACAAGATAGTCTTCTATCAACGATGATTCCAAGTAATTTTACACTCGGACCGCAGAGACAGGTACCTTAGTGTCCAGTAATGACTGGTGTGTAGAATGATTGAATTTCGAACTTAAAAAGAAAAATATGAGGCATTGTTGAAGAAAAATCGTCGACCGGAGATGAAATACGAGGGGAAGTGGATTTCTCAATGTAATCTTAACGAAACGTTAGTGCCTTGACGCATCTAAAGATTTTGGCTGCTGAGTGATTCTTCTCACCGAGTACGAATAACCGACGCACTTCAGCTGGGTCAGAAGTAGGCTACATCAATTTCTGCTTGAGATTTACAATAACCACGCAATTGCCCGTCGTCATCGATGCTGAACTCTTTTCAGCTTTGCTCTCATTAGTCTCTCGAATGATGAACACATAATTAGAGACGAGCAACGAAAAACAACGCACAGGACACACACAGTACAATACACGATTTAAACGCAAGGAACGCAAAACACATTTAAACAAATGGCGCAGAGCACAGCGCTACCTGTCACAACCTCTCGAAAGTTCACAAAAGTCGAATAGTCGATATACGGTTCCTATCGTTTTCGATGTAGCGTGTATACGTCATAATGACGTCACATCGTATGCAAGTCCGGTGAACTTAGTTAGCATCCTCCATCCCCAAAAGCGCCGTATTTTCCCGCGTTTCGGGTGACCGCTACCTGTCGCCCAGGGCAGCCCGGCGAGCTACGCCCAGCTGCAGACTTTATATTCCACAATTCTCAACTTCCGACACTTTTCACCAGCGCTTCAAGTTAGTGGCTCAATCATGCAGACATGCAGGGAATACTGCTCGAGGGTGCCTCACATTTATCATAATTCAATAGAGTCATGACCTGATGCCCTTGCCAGTCCCTTTATTATTAATACTAATGTTGGTAAGCTAACGTGTAAGTGGCCATGTCCTGGCACCTTACAACTGCGTCAGTCAGGGTACGTTGGAGCTCCGAAAATCCTCACGAATTACATCAACAACCTCGGCATGATGTGGAAACAGGAGTGTGATGAGCAATTAGTGCAAGACGAATTATTTACCTAATCTTTTTCCAATACGTCTGACAGATATCTGAACAATACACTGCATCACAGATTGAAAATTTCACTCTGCAGCGGAGTGTGCACTGATATGAAACTTCCTGGCGGATTAAAACTCTGTGCCAGACCGAGACTCGAACTCGGGACCTTTGCCTTTCGTGGTCAAGTGATCTACCACCTGAACTACCGAAGATAGTAGAGTGCTTGTACGCGAAAGGCAAAGGTCACGAGTTCAAGTCTCGCCCCCACACACAGTTTTAATGTGCCAGGAAGTTTCATATCAGCGCACACTCCGCTGCAGAGTGAAAATTTCATTCTGGAAACATCCCCCAGGCTGCGACTAAACCATGTCTTTCTTCCAGAAGTGCTAGTCTTGCAAGTTTCGTAGGAGAGCTTTTGTGAAGTCTGGAATGTAGAAGACGAGGTACTGGCCGAAGTACAGCTGTGAGGAGGGGTCATGAGTCGTGCGTGGTTAGCTCAGATGGAAGAGCATTTGCCCACAAAAGGCAATGGTCCCGAATTTTAGTCTTGGTCCGGCACACAGTTTTAGGCCGCCAGGAATTTTCAATACACTGCATCGTTTTTTTTTTTTTTTTTTTTTGTTTTTTTTTTTTTTTTTTTTTTTTTAAGGAAAGAAACTAAGGCTGAGTTCACAGTGGCACCGACAACAGTTATCAGATCCGATAACATCAGCCGACAGCGTAGTCATAGTGTGTTCGATCTCCTTCGTCAGTTTTTGGCAGGATCAAGGAGGTTAGGTGAGGTTAGAATCTATTCACTTCCTCGTCGGAGCTGAATCACTTTCCGGCCAAATGTTCTTTTAACGTAGGGAACAGGAGATAGCCACTGGGCACCAAGTCAGGACTATAGGGTGGGTGGGTGATTATGTTCCACTGAAACTGTTGCAGGAGAGCAACGGTTTGCCAAGCGATGTGTAGGCGAGCGTTGTCATGGAGAATGTGTACACTCTTGATCAACATTCCTGTTTTCAGGCTCTGAAATGCCCGTTTAAGTTTTTTCAGAGTCTCACAGTACCTGTCAGCATTAATTGTGGTCCCAGTGATTCAGCTCCGACTACGAGGTCAAAGAGAAGGGGGTTCATAACTTTCTGAACAGCGTGGCGGCGAGCTGGTATGACATGGGCATACAAAAACTGCCACAGCTTCTACAAAAATGCATCAACAGAAATGGTGATTATGTCGAAAACTAGCTAAATGTTCAAGCTGTAAACTTATATAAACCATTGCAGAAATAAACAGGTCTATGTACTTATAAAAAAAATAGGAGACCTTACCTTTGGGATTACCTTCGTAGTTCGTTTAGGAAGGTCATCTTTCATGCCCCTGATGCCTATTAGCTTGCTTACAAAGTATGCAAGTTTGATCACTTCTATTTTTATATAGCTGCAGGTTACCAAGAATACTCTTGTATCTCATAAGGAACAACTGACCCCTAGTTGCAAGAAAGTTATTATCAGCTGAGAATATAAATAGCCATTAGCTGTGTAACGGAATGACGGTAGCGAAAATTTGTGGCGGACTCAAACCCAAATTTCCCGCTTATCGTGCAGTCGCCTTACCATTGTGCTATCCGAGCACATCTCACAAACAGACCCAGACTTTCATATGTTGTCAACTGTGTGTCTACAACCTGCACTCGTACAATCATCATGTATGTTTCTGTACAGGGGAGACATTTTAATTGAAAGTCACTTGCTCGGTGTCGGTGGATAAATACTATATTGCAGTGCGTGTGTTGTTCAGAAGTATGATGCACTGTGACAACTACAGGCATCGTGAAATACATAAAAAGTAAGACGACCAAGCGAGAAATATGGGTTTGAGTCCCAGTCGGACACAATTTTCATTGTTGTCATTCCCTTATACAGCTGGTGGTTGTCCATATTTGCAGCTGTGGATATATTTCACTTGTTTATTTGTTTCATAATGGCTGAAGTAGCTGCAGAAGGAACATTGCATAATACTTCTGAACAATACTGGCACAGCAATATATCAGATCCATACTTACACCGGCCCCCATTTGAAAGACTTTTCTTTGCATTACAAAATAATTAAGGCTTTATTAAATATTGTCTTTTTTCCCTGAAGGAACACGATTATACAGCAAAATTTCTGAGGCAAAACAATACTTCAGAGAATAATATTATAAGATTAAGTAATTTGCTGCAAATCAGTAGTAAATGTGTGCACCTACTAAGTGTGCCTTTAATGAAAAATGATGCACGAGGTTCCTTTAATTTCTTCAGAACACTGTTACATAAGAAGAAAGTGATAAACTGTCAAACGATACATGTGTACTGAGTCTTAAGCATAAAATAATTGTTACTGTAAGAGAAAGTTTTCAAAATTAATTTTTATATGGATTTATCTTTCGTTAGAGTAATATGAAATTAGCAAGGTGTAAGATTCATTCTCTTTTACTCATAAAATACTGCAAGAACTAAAGAATCTTCTGTGTATCATTACAAGGTGTTCATTATTACTGTAACAAAGGAATATGTTGTTAGTTAGGTAAAGCCACAGGACACAGTCTTGTTCAGAAACCCCAAAGAAAAGGGAGTTACACTTGACATTGAGATTATATTGTCCCAGGAATACTGTCTTTGCAGTATTTTCCTGTGTGTGATATTATAGCTCTCATTTGGGTTTTGTGTTGTCATGCAAACATTTTCACAAGAGATCCCTGTATACAGATCTTATAATCTCCATCACGGCAATGTCAGCCATAGAGCTTTCGCTGAAGTCATATAAAAGTGGCTAAGAGTAAGTTGAAGATTGTCACCAGTTAAAATCTGGGGGTTACACTGCTCTCCTCATAGTTTCCACACTCTTCTCAGCATTCCTTATAGTGGCAAAACCATAAGGAAACTGCAACTGATCAATTGCACTGTCAGTAAGTCTACCCTTTCATGTTGCTGTTTTGCAGTACTCCACTTTTTCTCTTTCAAGGTTCTTTCATTTCTGAATGTATGCACAACACTCCAGTTTCTTAATTTCAGTATTTCCTTACTCCCTTGCTGAGTTACTCTTTGGATAGCACTGGAATCCCGATACATGTTGTAAATGCTGTGAATGTACTCTCTGAAATTTTTAATGTGCATTCACTCTCCAAGCTTTCAGTGAACCCACTAACACTCACGTACAGGTAAACTAGCCATAGGCTGCTCAGAATTATATGAGCTATTACACCTAAAATGTCTCTCTTGGTATTCTGCTTTTGCCAGTATAATTACATCAGTTCGTACATAAGCCTCAAATTTACTTTGCGTCATCTATTACTGGTGGATATTGACTGATAGCACATGGTGCAAAAGCTAATTTGGAGCAAGCCTTTTTCAGCTACTGCTTGAGTGGCAGGATACTGGGAAAATGCAGTCAGTTTACACTGAGGTGACAAGTCATGGGATAGCGATATGCACATATACAAATGGTAGTAAAATCACATACACAAGGCATCAAATGGCAGTGCAAAGGTGAGCTGTCATTTGTATACATGTCATTAGTGTGAAATGACTTCCTATGTGGTTATAGCCACACGACGGGAAGGGTTAGAACGCGGAATGGTAGTTGGAGCAAGACACGTGGGACATTCCATTTTGGAAATAAGTAGGTAATTGAAACTTCCTGGCAGATTAAAACTGTGTGCCAGACCGAGACTCGAACTCGGGACCTTTGCCTTTCGTGGGCAAGTCCTCTACCAACTGAGCTACCCTAGCACGACTCACGCCCCATCCTCACAGCTTTACTTCTGTCAATACCTCGTCTCCTACCTTCCAAACTTTACAGAAGCTCTCCTGCTAACCTTGCAGAACTAGCACTCCTGAAAGAAAGGATATTGTGGAGACATGGCTTAGCCACAGCCTGGGGGGTGTTTCCAGAATGAGATTTTCACAGTTTTAATCTGCCAGGAAGTTTCATATCAGCGCACACTCCGCTGCAGAGTGAAAATCTCATTCAAGGAAGTAATTCAGAATTCTGAGATCCACAGTGTCAAGAGTGTGCCAAGAATACCAAATTTCAGGCATTATGTCTTAACACGGACAACACAGTGGGAAATGGCCTTCACTTAATAACTGAGAGGGTTGTCAGAGCTAACAAACAAGCAACACTGCATGAAATAGCTGCAGAAATCAACGTGGGACATGCAACAAATGTATGTGTTCTGACAGCACGGTGAAATTTGGCGTTATAGGACTGTGGCAGCAGACGACTGATGCGCGTGCCTTTACTAACAGCACGATGCCTGCAGCGCCTCTCCTTGGCCCGTGACCATATCGGTCGGATCCTGACTGGAAAACTGTGCCCTGGTCAGTTTCAGTTGATAAGAGCATACGGTAGGGTTTCGAGTGTGGCGCAGACCCCACGAAGCGATGGACCCGAGTTGTCAACAAGGCATTGTCCCAGCTGGTAGTAGCTCCGTAATGGTGTGGACTGTGCTTACCTGTAATGGATTGGGTCCTCTGGTCCAACTGAGCTGTTTGTTGTCTGAAAATTGTTAGGTTTGGCTACGTGGAGACCATTTGCTGTGATTCTTGGACTTCATTTTTCGAAACAGCAATGAAATTTTTATGGATGACAGTGCACCATGTCACTGGATCACAATTGTATTGTATTATATTTTTATTGATCCAGGCAATCATAGTATTGTACAGCTGTACATATGATATTGGACAGGTCAAGAGAGCTATTTACAAGTAATTTTTACAAATTGATTTTTACATTATTTTATAGCAAGGAAATTATCTTAAACAAAACAGTTAATACAAATCATAGAACTGTAAGGTTGTACATATGATATTGGACAGGTCAAGAGAACATATTTGCAAGTAATTTTTAATAAATTTATTTTACATTATTTTGTAATGAGGAAGTTAGTTATCTTTAACAAAACAGTAAATACAAATGTTGTATGGTAAAATACAAACAGGCAATACAAATGTAATAGTAAAATAGTCCCGTATATTTCATAGACATGCACAGTATATAATAATCCAGTATGTTTCATAGACATGCACAGTACATAATTTTCAGACCTAATTGTACATCTATCATAAAATTGTTTGCAATTTTAACCCCTTTCAAAAAAATGATCAACTGCATAAAAGCAATGGTCCAAGAGATATTTTTTTAACTTATGTGTGAAGGCTCTTAGGTTCTTTGTTGCTTTGATTTCATTTGGTAAATTATTATACATTTGTATCCCAACATTTAAAACACTTTTTTGGTAGCAGGTAGTTCTGGACTGAATTATATGTAGGTCAGATTGGTGCCTTGTTGCATAGTTCTGAATATCTCCATTGAATTCTAATGTGCAGTCATTGTTTAACAGGTATGACTTGACAAATGAGACGATATTATAAATGTTAGCAGAGGTCAGTGTCATAATGCCATTTGTTTTGAAATGTCGTCTGCATGATTCGTTATGTCTTAGGTTGCATATTATGCGTATTGCCTTTTTTTGCATTTTGAAAATATATCTACCTCCAGGTGAGTTCCCCCAAAATATGATTCCATACTGTAATGTAGAGTGGAAGTAAGCATAATATACATGTATGAGAACAGATTTCGTGACTGATTTTTTGAGTATCCTTAAAATGTAACACACAGTTGATAGCTTTTTCGAGATATAATTTGTGTGTCTCTCCCACTTAAGATTTTCTTCAAGCCATATGCCAAGAAACTTGACAGAGTCCACACACATTGCTCATGATCGGCTTGCAGAGTGTTCTGGAAAATTTGAGCAAATGATTTAGCCACCTGGATCGCCCAACACAAATCCCATTGCACATTTATGGAACATATCGAGAGGTCACTCTGCAAACAAAAGCCTGCACTAGGGACACTTTCGCAACTGTGGACAGCTATAGAGGCAGCAGGGCCCAATATTTCTGCAGGGGACTTCCAATAACTCGGCGAGTCCTTGCCACTTCCAGTTGCTGTGCTACACCTGCCAAAAGGAGGTCTGACATGATATTAGGAGGTATATCATGACTTTTGTCACCTCAGCATACAAAGGAGATTGCTTAAAAAAACACTTATGTGGCCCGTATTAGAATATTCCTCATGTTTGTGAAACATACCATATAGAGCTAAAAGGGGACATTGAACATATACAAAAAAAAAGCAGCACAAATGGTCAGAGGTTTGTGTGACCCACTTGAGAGTGTTCAGGAAGTGCTGCAAAAGCTGACTGGGAGACACCTGAAGATATATGCCAACTATTCCCAAATAGCTGATTTACAAAGCTTCAAGAAACGTCATTGAGCTTGAAATTTTGGAACATACTACAGTCTCCTACATTTTGCTTCTGTAGGGACTGTGTACACAATGTTTCATTGATTAGTGTGCGCACAGAGATAGTTAAGCAATCATTTTTTGTGCTTCATGTTCAAGCAGAACGGGATTTAATCCTGATATGTACTGCAGTGGGAAGTGCACTCTGCCACACACTTCAGTGGCTTGCAGAATACTGACATAAATTTGCTGTGGTTTTCTGTTTGCAGCAAAGTTGTATCTACAAACTTTGCACATAATGATGTGCTGAGCCATAAAATCAACAATGGTAAAGCTTTTTGATGCTCACTCACAATATTAAAACTGCTGTTGTCCTCTGATTGTGAACATGAAAATTTTATCACTGAAGCCAAGAGGTTACTGCTTTCCGGTAAGATATGCTTGTAGCTGTATCACATTTGTGGATATTTCATAAAAAGTACAGTTTCCCAATTTGACAAATGGTCTCATCCTGTACGTGCTATTAGGAGAATGCAAACGTCTCTAAAATAATGAAATAAAAATAGATATATAACAAGCTACACCACAGTCACTGTAAACATAAAACCAAATAAACTGCTATATGTAGGCAGTGTTCCAAAGATAGATTGCATATGGCTCTCCATCCTAGTCTGCCTATTCTGTGCAACCCTACTTCCTTTTATACTGCTTGCTCTACTGAAGTGCACACACACACACACACACACACACACACACACACACCAACTGATTCCTGTTTTTAGTCAATATGTGCCATAAATTTCCTTTATCTGCTGTTTAATTCTGTACCTTTTTGTTAGTCATTCAATTTACCCACCTAATCTCCCATCATTTTTCTGTGGCACCACATTTGAAAATCTGCTTTTCTTGTTTATTGTCCACATTTCACATCCATAGAAGGGTGCAATCCAGATAAATATTTTCAGAAAAGACTTCCTAATAGCGAAGTTCATCTTGCAACCACCTTTTCAATATACTATCACTTCCATACAAGTAATCTTCCAAATCCTTTGCCACCTCTTATGATTAAAATGTAATTTGCAAACTTCCAAGTTTTTCTTTCTTCTCACTGAGCTCACCAAACTTCTTCATTGCTGTAGTGAATATCAGACATCCTAATATAGCCACATTGACAGCAGATGTACAAATTACAGAAGTAAACAATGGAAAATGCAGGACAGAATAACAACAGTGTTATGGAAAAGATAGATTATGTAATTTGACTGATAAAAAGAGCAGTGGCAGAAGAATGTACATATAATGGTATTAAAATTTGCAAGCTTTCAGAGCCAGTGGCCCATTCTTCTGGCAAAAGAGCTGACAGGGAAGGAAGAGGGGTAAAGGAAAATGACTGGTGAGATTTAGAAATAGAGTTCACAAAGGACTCCTGAGGTTTAGGAAAAGGGGTAGAGTTCGAAAAATTCATCCGGAACTCCGGGTCAGGGGAGACATACTGCATGGGATGAGAAAGAAAGACTGATTGTTGGGGATGGCACTGTGTGGTATTTGAAAACCTGAGAGCTTAAAGATTGAAGATACAATGCAGTACAGAGATTCTCCTGAAACATCATTTATGAGTTAATAACAGTGGAAAGCTAAGTGCATAGTACGTGATGGAGCTGGGAGGGGAGTGGCAAAAAATAGGCAGGTCAGAAAAAGAAAAATGTAGTAAACTAAAACGGAGTGAGGAAAGGAATAGTTACTGTGAAGAAATGCTGAGACCAAAGAAATTAATGTAAATTAAGGTGAGGTGGTTGGCGAGAGCCAAGGACATGTTGTAGTGCCAGTACCCACCTGCTGAGTTCTGAAAAATGTGTGACTGGGGGAAGAATCCTGAGGGCATGTGTGGTGAAACATGCACCAAGGTTTTACAGCATGCTTTGCAACAAGATATTGTATGTTACCAGTATACATCCTCTGCCTACTCATTGTTATCGTGGTCTTGAATGTATTAATCAGCTGCTTCGAGAAGGCTGTGACTTCCTAAAATCATGCCCTGAAATGAGGGCCATTCTGTCTGGCATTTTGCCCACCACACATAGAATAGCTTTTTGTCACCTTTCCAGTATCCGCAATATCCTTGTCAGACTCTATGTTCCTTCTGCACCCATCTCCCTACCATATGGCTCCTAACCCTGTGATCATCTCACTGTAAGACCTGTCATATGCAACCTCCTGCTACAACTATACCAGCCCTGTAATTGGAAAATCATATACTATGAAAGGGAGAGCCATCATGTCGTATACCAGCCATTATGCAAACACTGTTCAGCATTTTACATTGGCATGACTGCTGCCAAGTTATCAGCTAGGATGAATAGGCATAGGCAGAATGTGTATAATAGCAGTACGCAATATCCTGTTGCAGAGCATGCTGTACAACATGACAGTCATGACTGTGGTGCCTGTTTTTATTGCACGTGCCATTTGGTTTCTTCTCAAAGATATCAGTTTCTCAGAACACTGCAGGTGGAAACTGGCACTACAACATGTCCTTGGTTCATGTCATCCACCTGCGCTTATTTTATGTTAATTTCTTCAGTCTCAGCATTTCTTCACAGTACATACTCATTTCTTAACTCTCTTTTAGTTTTTTATATCTCTCATTTTCTGACCTGCCTATTTGTTCACGCACATCCCCCCCTCCCCCCTCCCCCCCTCCCCCTCCCCCTCCCCCCTGCCACTCCCAACTATACCACATACAATGCCCTTCGCTTTCCACAGTCACTAACTCATGCACAATGTTTTGGCAGTAATCTCTGTCTTGCATATTACCCTATCTTCCACCTTTAAGCTCTCAGGTTTTCAAATCTTGACCAGTGCAGTCCCCATCAATCAATCTTTCTTTCTCATCCCGTCCGGTAAGTCTCCCCTATTCTGGTTGACTTTTCCGAACTCTGACCCTTTTCCGTAGCCTCACTAGTCATTTTCCTTCACCCCCTCTTTCTTCCCCTTCAATCTTTCTGTCAGAAGAAGGATCCATTGGATACAAAAGCTTGTGAACTTCAGTACTCTTATATGGGCCTACAACCACTTGTTGGATGGATTTTTTATCCATCCAATTTCATTATATTTTCAAAAATTGATTATTTTCATCTAAAAAGATAGGTAGTTATTCTCCATGTAGAGGAAATGGGTCACAGGTAGGCACTGCAAAAGACTGCTGTACATTTGGTCTTTCTGCAAATGGCCTTCTTTTAAATAGAAAATACACACTCATTTACACAAGCAGAACTCTTACACATGACCCCTGTCTCTGGTCACTGATGCAAACATTTCCAAAACAGAGATCCCTGTTTACAGATTTTATGACCACCCATCACAGCCACATCTGCCAGAGACAGTGGTGGTTTTTTTTTTTTTTTTTTTTTTTTTGCGCGCATGCATGTGTGCGTGTCCTTTTGGCTGAAAGCTCAACATTATAGCAGTCTTTTTGTTGTGCCCATCTGTGTTTCAACCTCTGTATGGTGAGTAACTATCTATCCTTTATTCATAATTGCAGAAACAAAACACACACCTCATCAGTATAATGAAACAAGTGACAAACTAGACACTGTCATTTCAAGTTGGACTGGCTGCACACCCTCTGTTTTTAAATTGCAGTTTTATGAACTTCAAAAAAATCTTGACATGTGAGGTCAGGGATACGGCATTGAAATAACAGATTAAACAAATTCATTTCTTTACTGTATTTTCATGGCCCATTTGCCTACCCTAATCAGATTTTATACTTTCAAGCTAGTTTTCATACAGTTGCCTAGAAAAACTGCTGAATTCAGCAAATGGAGATGATTGACAAAGTGTACCTTTGGTGTGTTTGTTGCTTCATGTTGCAGTTAGCTGACCTATAACTCCATTGAAAATCTGCAATATATGGGAGACCTTTCTCCTGAACCCCAGCAACTGTTAATGATTCATTATATGTCTACATACATATTCTGCAAGCAAACATAAAATGTGTGGCAAGAGGGTATGATGTACCACTGCTAGTTATTTCCTTTCCTTTTCCACTCTGATAGAATATAGGAAATATGACTGTCTATATGCCTCCATATACTAATCACTCATTTCTTATTTTTGTGGTCCTTACGTGCAATGTCTGTTGGCTGCAGTAGGATAATTCTGCAGTCAGCTTCAAATGCTGGTTCTCTATTTTTTTTTCACTAGTGTTCCTTGAAAAGACCATCACCTTCCCTCCAGGGAATCCAGTTCAAGTTCCGAAAGCATCTACATAACATTTGCATCTTGTTCGAACCAACTGGTAACAAATCTAGCAGGCCACCTCTGAATTGCTTCAGTTCCTTCCTTTGATCCAACCTGGTGAGGATCCCAAATACTCAAGCAGTATTCAAGAATAGGTCACACTTGCATCCTATATGGAGTCACCTTTACATCACACTTTCATAGAATTCTACTAGTAAACTGAAGTTGACCGTTCATGTTCCCTACCACAATCCTTCCATACTCCTTCCATTTCATATAGCTAATGCAAAGTTACTCATAAATATTTAATCAAAGTGACTGTGTCAAGCAACATACTACTAATGCTGTACTCAAACAGTACGGGTTCAGTTATCCTACTCGTCTGCATTAATATACATTTATCTATGTTTAAATGTAGCTGCAGTTTATCATACCAACTAGAAATTTTGTCTAAGTAATCTAGTAACTAGTATCTACCATCACTTAGTGGCAACACCTTCCTCTATACCTCAGCAAACACCTGCAGATTACTGCTCACCCTTTCTGCCAGATTGTTTATCTAAGTAGAAAATAACAGTAGTCCTGTCACACTTCCCTGGGGCACCCCTGATGATACCTTTGTCTCTGATGAACACTCACTGTTGGGGACTACTTTTTGTTGTTGTTGTTGTTGTTGCTGCTGCTGTTGTAGTAGTAGTTGTTGTTGTTGTGGTATTCAGTCCGGAACTGGTGTGATGAGCTCTCCATGCTGCTCTATCCTGTACAAGCTGCCTCATCTCCGAGTAACTACTGCAACCTATATCCTTCTGAATCTGCTTAGTGTATTCAACTCTTGGTCTCTGTCAACAATTTTTACCCTCCACAGTTCCCTCCAATTCTAAATTGGTTATCCCTTGCTGCCTCAGAATGTGTCCTACCAATTGATCCCTTCTTTTAGCCAAGTTGTGCCACAAATTCTCTTCTCCCTGTTCAGTACATCTTCATTAGTTACGTGATCTACCCATTTAATCTTCAGCATTCTTCTGTAGCTTCTACTCTCTTCTTGTCTAAACTATTTATCACCCATGATTCACTTCCATACATGGGTAAACTCTATACAAACACTTTCAGAAAAGACTTCCTCGCACTTAAACCTATATTCAATGTTAACAGGTTTCTCTTCTTCAGAAACGCTTTCCTTGCCATAGCCAGTCTACGTTTTATATCCTCTCTACTTTAACCATGATCAGTTATTTTGCTCCCCAAATATCAAAACTCATCTACTACTTTAAGTGTCTCATTTCCTAGTCTAATTCCTTCAGCATTACCTGATTTAATTTGATTGCATTCCATTATCCTCATTTTGCTTTTGTTGCTGTTCATCTTCTATCCTCCTTTCCAAACACTGTCCATTCTGTTCAACTGCTCTTCCAGGTCCTTTGTTGTCCCTGACAGAATTACAATCTCATTGGCAAACCTCAAAGTTTTTATTTCCTCTCCTTGGATTCTCTTTCCTACACCACATTTTTCTTTTGTTTCCTCTGCTGCTTGCTCAATATACAGATTGAATAACGTTGGGGATAGGCTACAACCTTGTCTCACTCCGTGTTCGACGATGACTAACCTTTCATACCTCTCGACTCTTATAACTGCCATCTGGTTTCTGTACAAATTGTAAATAGCCATTCTATCCCTGTATTTTATCCCTGCCACCTTCAGAATTTGAAAGAGATTATTTTGATCAACATTGTCAAAAGCTTTCTCTAAGTCTACAAATGCTAGAAATGTAGGTTTGCCTTTCTTTAATCTATCTTCTAAGATAAGTCATAGGGTCAGTATTGCCTCACATGTTCCATCATTTCTATGGAATCCAAGCTGGTCTTCCCCAAGATCGGCTTCTACCCATTTTTCCATTTGTCTGTGAAGAATTTGTGTCAATATTTTGCAGCTGTGACTTGTTAAACTGATAGTTTGGTAATTTTCACACCTGTCAGCACCTGTTTTCCTTGGGATTGGAATTATTATGTTCTTCTTGAAGTCTGAGTGTATTTTGCCTGTCTCACACATCTTACTCACCAGATGGCAGAGTTTTGTCATGGCTGGCTCTCCCAAGGCTATCAGTATTTCTCCTGTGGCCTTTTTTCAACTTAGGTCTTTCAGTGCTCTGTTAAATTCTTCATGCACTATCATATTTCCTATTTCATCTTCATCTACATCTTGTTCCATTACCATAATATTGCCCTCAAGTACATTGCCCTTGTATAGATCCTCTATATACTCCTTCCAAGTTTCTGCTTTCCCTTCTTTGCTTAGAACTGGTTTCCATCTGAGTTCTTGATATTCATATAGGTGGTTCTCTTTTCTCCAAATAAAAAGGCCTACTTACTGGCTTTTATTACTTAATAAGTCTTTGAGCTGCTCTGAGGCCCTATTCCATATGCTTGTACCTCCATTAACAGTCTACAGTGGAATAGCATGTCAAATGCTTTTCAGAAATCTAGAAACATGGAATGTGCCTGTTTCTCTTCATATGTAGTTTGCAGGATATCCTGTGAAAAAAGTGCGATGTGAGTTTCACATGAACAATGTTTTCTAAACCTGTGCTGATTTGTGGATGTATGCTTTTTGGTCTATAGGAAATTTACTATGTACCAACTCAGAATGTATTCAAGAATTTTGCAGAAAATTAGTGTTAATGATATTGGTCTCTAATTTTCTGTTCCTGTATACAGGGGTCACTTGTGTATTTTTCCAGTTGCTTGGGACTTTGCACTGGGCAAGAGAGTTATGATAAATGGGAGCTAAGAAAGGGGCCAGTCCCATTGAGTGCTCTTTTTAAAACCGAATTTGGATCTCATCCAGATGTGGCTACTTAGTCGCTTTCAACTCTTTGAGTCATTTCTGTATGCCAGGGATTCCAATTACTAAGTCGCCCATATGGAACTCTTGTTGATGGTCAAAGGATGGTATGTTTGTACAATTCTTGTGTGTGAACAATTTCGTAAATGCAGAGTTTAAGATTTCAGTTTTCATTTTGATATTTTCAACTGCCACTCCAGACTGGTCAATGAGTGACTGGATGGAAGCCTTAGACCCACTTCGTGATTTTACATAGGACCACAAATTTTTTGGGTTCCTGGCCAGATCTTTCACTAAGGTATTATGGTGGTTGTCATTGTGTGCTTTGCTCATAGATCATTTCTCAGATTCACAAATCTTTAACTTTTGCCCATCAATTTAGCTGCTAAACCACGGTGGGTCTTTGAGGTACATATTTGTCAAAAGCATGATTTACAATCTGTTTAAACTTTGCCCAAATTCGTATAGATCCATCCTACTGGAACTAAATGATAACACTTCATTCTTTAAGTGAGATGCTAACAACTGCTTATCTCCTCTTCCTAAGAAACAATCTCTTAGTCTTCTTGCCTGATTTATTAACTTTAGTAACCATTGTTGCTATACTATCATAGTCACCTGAGGTTCACTGGTGAATGTAATTGTCATCTTCATTACTCAAAATTAGAATATCAGCAAAGAACATGCTGTAAGCCTTTTTCAAAGAAGAATCAACATATTAAAAAAATGTGGTGGGGTAATCAAACTTACCTGCTTAGCAAAAGGAAGATTAAGTTCTGTTTAAACTGTCAGATGCTACTTTGTAACTAACTGGCCTCTGGTACAGTAAGGAAGTGTGTGAAAAGTCCACCACCAGTTTGTGTTCTGTCTGAACTTCACCTCTTGACTATGGAGGGTCAGTAATTGTGGTTTAAAATGCATCAGACACAAAGTTAATCAGGGACAAACCTGCATAAGCAGTGAGCAGTGAAGTGACATCTGCATGTGGCTTTAACCCCAACAGCAGCAGTCTCAGGCAAGCAAGAATGCACAAACTCTTCTGATATTGTCAGATGTGCAAGAAAAAATTGCACACTTCTACTCATGCTGAGAAAATTTAGATTTTCACGCTGACACAACAGCAGTTGGCACTCTTTTTATTATCATCATTTGGGGGGGGGGGGGAGGGGGGGGGCGAGGGAGAGGGAGAGGGAGATGGAGATGGATGAAGAGAGAGAGAGAGAATTTTTACTCTTAGAGGGTGGTTAAAAACAGCTAGAAAGTTGAATTGTGGAAATAAAGGTGTGCTAGTACCAATAGGGATAAACCAGAGCAATGTTCTGTCTGACCAAATAAAGATTGGAGTACTTGAATTTTTTGAGGATGATCAGCTCAGTAGGCTCTGCACTAGTGGAATAAAAGTTCAGAAACAGTAACATCTATTGCTAAGCAGTTAGAAAGAAATGTAATTGCCTGTCAAAACAAATGTGGGCAAGACATTTGCTTTTTTAGATTCTTTAAACTCTGAACAAAATGTTGTGCCACAGCACGAATATGAGAGAAGTACTGCATCGATGTTAGAGCCGCCTGGAAAGAATAAAATGCATACGAATCACACATCTGATTTGCACAAGGGTGTGAATCCTGATGAAAGAGAAGTACAGCAGTTTATACAAATGAGTTCGGCATTACTCAGAACTAAGCAACCGCCAATGAATGATTTTGTCACAGAGATGGCATTAAAAACCACTAACCTGACCATCCATCACTTATTTCAAAAAATTAGATGTTGTCTCTCAAAAGTTAACCAAATCTTGCACTGTTTGATCATCTAGAGAGTTATATCTTTCTCGTCCAGGATTCTGTCCAAGGGTTTCATTGGAAAAACAGTCAAGATACTGTGCACACCACTGTGGTCAACTTTGTGAGAAATGAGCAGATACACAGCAATAGCTTTTGTTCAATTAGTGACAGCCCTACTGCATTAGATGATTGCACGTCATGTTTTTCTGACTAAATGTCTGCAACAAAAAGTGACAAAACTGTAGTAAATCATATACTTTAGTGATGGGTGTACAGCCCATTACAAAACTGTCAAGGATTCCAGCAACCTATGCTGTTGCCTCTAAGACATGAATGTTAAATGCCGAGTGAAACATTTCTGGGACTAGCAAGGGAAAATTTATGTGTGGTGGGACTAGAGGCATCATGAAATGATTTGCTGCATGGGCTAGCTTACACTGCCTGAATGAAAATGAATTCCACACACTTTTGGGTTTGTGCACTTTGTGAGCAAATCTTGGAAGAGAAATTTAATTTCTT
The DNA here is from genome assembly GCF_023864275.1 of Schistocerca cancellata. NCBI lineage: Eukaryota > Metazoa > Arthropoda > Insecta > Orthoptera > Acrididae > Schistocerca > Schistocerca cancellata. The sequence continues at coordinate 31,973,845 of NC_064635.1, read as the reverse complement.
TTTGTCAAGAAGGCCCAATTCAGAGAAAGATTTACCATTATGTTGTATGTGAGTTGGGGGCAGGGGGGAAATGAAAGTAAATTACAAATGCCAGGGGGGATCTTGTGATTTGTTGGCAAAATATCCAAACTAACTGACAATCCCTTATAATGTATGGTTTTGACACTGCAACCAACAATGCATGTATGACAATACGTGATGGTCGACTGGTTTTACAAAATCTCATTTGGGGGGAATGACACAGTGATAAAAATGATGCATCCTCATGGCCCTTCAAAACTTTTTCACTGATAAGTTTGAAATTATATGAACAGAATCCCTGATCAAAATATCATGACAAATCTGCTCATTCCTTCCACATCATCATTGGGCAAGTAGTAGCACAATTTTCCAGACACAATCAAAAAGTCTCTCATCCATGGCCAGTTTTATGTAGTTACTGCCCATTAGCCTTGGGTGAATGGGGTATCTGGTTTTTGGTACTAGTGGAAAAAGCTACCATAGACTAACACAAACTTTTAATCTCAACGTAACTGACAACTAATTTAAGAATCCTTTGTCTTAAGATACTCTGAAATATTGATCTAAATGAGAAACTTTGCTGGATAGTTGTTTAATTTCAAGTAAAAAGCAGTTGTGGGAATTTGATACTTTGTTGAAAAAGAAAACTAATTCAAATTGTGTTTAATGCAAATATAAGTGGATGTTTAAAAGGCACTTATTTTTTCAGAAGTTTTATTTGGTCAATTGCACCCCCACATATATAAAAAGGTGTTTTTAATGAGCTATATGACAACAAGCTCATGAAAGAGCAGCTTCCTAATCCAAACTAAAGAAGTCAAAGTACTAAATTAGAAAAATTTTGTCGCAACATAATTTATTGACAGCTTTGAATGCTGCTTGGAGCAAAAATAGTTAATGAAAGGATGAAACGTACAGAAAGTACAAAATACAAACCATTGTTTCTATTTGCAAACACAGTCTGAATGAAAACAGAGATATTACAGAGGGAGTCTCTAGAGCATGTCACGTGGAATCACCCAAGTGTTATTTAATACTAGCCAAAATTCAAAAATGCATTTCAGTTTTTGCAATCACTGAGAGGAATGCAAATTCTACAAGAAGAGTAGTAGAAATTATCCACAGAACTACCATTTGATATCCATGACATAGATTTGTTGTAGAATCTTGGAAGACAGTCTAAGCTGAAACATAATGAGGTATCACAAACAGAATGATCTAGATGGTAACCAGCAAGGATTCTGAAAACATCAGTCATGTTCTTTTCTCAGATGATGTACTGAAAGCTTTGGATGAAGGGACTCAGGTACATGCAGTATTTCTTGATTTTCAAAAGGCATTTGACTCTTTACCACCACTACACTTATTACCAAAATTATGATCATATGGCGTATAAAGCAAAATTTGTGACTAGACTGAGACATTTTTGTTAGGTAGGATGCATCAAGTTATCTTAAATGAAGGGTCATAGACAGATATGGAGAAGTAACTTTGGTTGTGTAATGCAGAAATGTGTTGGGACCCTTACTGTTCTTGTTTGAAGTTAATGATCTTGCAGTAACCTCAGACTGCATAAATTTCCAGTCAGATTTGATAAGATCTCACAGTGATGCAAAGATTGGTAACTTGCTTCAAATGTTCAGAAATGTAAAATTGTGCATTTCACAGAATGACAAAACATAGTGTCCTGTGACTGTAGTATCAATGAGGCACAGTTGAAATTGATCAACTCATACAGATGCCTAGGTGTAACATTTTGTAGCAATATGAAATTGAATGAGCATGTGGGCTCAGTCATAGGAAAAGCAGTTTGCAGACTTCAGTTTACTGGCAGAACACTGGAGAAATGCAATCAGTCTACAAAGGAGATTGCTCACAAATCACCCTTGGAACACAGTCTAGAATATTGCTCCAAGTGTGAGGTACACCCCCCCCCCCCCCCCCCCCAAAAAAAAAAAAAAAAAAAAAAAAAAAAAAAACTAAATAGTAACTAACAGGATATTGATTGTGTACAGAGAAGAGCAGCACAAATGGTCACAGGTTTGGTTGACCCAAGGGAGTGTGTCAGAGAAATACTGAAGAAACTAACTGGCAGACTTTGGAAGAGAAACATAAACTACCCCAGAAAGCATATCTTCAGTATCCCAAGAACCAGGTTTAAATGATGAACTTAGGAACATACTGGAACCCCCTACATATTGCTCAGCATTTAAACAAACTTCTCCTTGCACTCCATATGTGAACGGAATGAGGAAGAAATCATAATACCTGGTACAATTTGACATACCCTTCTCCCATGCACTTCTCAGTGGTTTTCAGAGTATAGATGTAGATTAATGTTATGTGTCAAGTGATGAACAAACAGCTTGTTATTGTTATGAAGAACAGAAAATGCTGCCAGGATGAAATAGTTGTTCAAAGATAAATTTCCATTTAGTTATGTTGGTCAAGAATGTAAAGATGCATAAAAGGATGTGTGTGTAACTGACAGTGAAATATACCTGAGTGGTACATACATCTCACTGGAGGAAAGTTCACTTGTTGTAATTGATCTTCTGAATAGAGAGGTGTCGGACATATTCACCTCTGAAAGCCATCAATGTTTGGTTTTTCAAAATTTTGAATATTAATATTCAGTGCTAAGAATTATTCTTCAGAATAACAGCTGCCAACTACATAATTTCTAACTTGTTGCAATTGTACTTATGTGATTGCCTTTGAATAAACTCAGCTATGATTTGTGTGGCCCACTTTTGTAATTTATGGGTCTGTTATTACTCCAGAAGAGTTCCCCACCTTGCAGTAAATATTGTATGAAAGAAAAATAAGTGTTCAAGCATTTCTGCATTGCAATAATTTGTATGTATACTTAAAATTTTACATCATATTTTTATCTGGTCTTTCTACATGGTTTTCCATTTTAAATTACTCTCAAACAATGTAAAGTCCAAGATGGAAAAATGGCAATATTATGAAAATAATAGACTGATACTCACTACGTAGTGGAGATGTTGAGTCACAGAGAGCACTGCAAAAAGACTGACAGACAGCTGTCTCCAGTCACCAAGACCAGACCTCAGCAGCCAGAGACGTTGGCCAAAAGCTAACTCTTTTAGCATTGTTTCTGTTGTGCCCATGTGCAACTCGAATTACTCTTAGGTCATACAACTAAGAATTTTCTGAGGGAGAGACCTCGTGAATGGTATGGCTCCTAAACTACAGTTCTATGGATTCTTCTCTGCATCTTAATTGGCAGAAGTTCATCCTTACTGTTTTCTGGCCAATTATTAACAAACACATATTACTAATGAAGTAACAAATTTTAAATGTCAATCTAAAATTATGTTGGCACTTCAATTAATAAATTCTGTAAACACCACACAGAATTTCACCATGTCATGTTTCATCTTTTATCATGATCAAACATGCAATAAAGTATTAAATAATAAATTGTGGAAAATCTTTTTGTGATGCAGTGTGTTGGTATCTACCTGATATATCGTAGTAGAGTTGTGACTGCTACTATTGCTCCCAGATTAGAAAGACATAGAAGCAGTGGTTGTAAGGCAGTTGCTAAAGGTACCCATTTACACTGTTCAAATTAAAGTATTGTAGCATATGTTGTTGTTGTTGTGGTCTTCAGTCCTGAGACTGGTTTGATGCAGCTCTCCATGCTCCTCTATCCTGTGCAAGCTTCTTCATCTCCCAGTATCTACTGCAACCTACATCCTTCTGAATCTGCTTAGTGTATTCATCTCTTGGTCTCCCTCTACGATTTTTACCCTCCACACTGCCACACGCCCCTCGACTCTTATAACTGCCATCTGGTTTCTATACAAATTGTAAATAGCCTTTCGCTCCCTGTATTTTACCCCTGCCACCTTTAGAATTTGAAAGAGAGTATTCCAGCCAACATTGTCAAAAGCTTTCTCTAAGTCTACAAATGCTAGAAACGTAGGTTTGCCTTTCCTTAATCTTTCTTCTAAGATAAGTCGTAAAGTCAGTATTGCCTCACGTGTTCCAGAATCCAAACTGATCTTCCCCGAGGTCAGCTTCTACTAGTTTTCCATTCGTCTGTAAAGAATTCGTGTTAGTACTTTGCAGCTGTGGCTTATTAAGCTGATTGTTCGGTAATTTTCACATCTGTCAACACCTGCTTTCTTTGGGATTGGAATGATTATATTCTTCTTGAAGTCTGAGGGTATTTCGCCTGTTTCATACATTTTGCTCACCAGATGATAGAGTTTTGTCAGGACTGGCTCTCCCAAGGCCGTCAGTAGTTCCAATGGAATGTTGTCTACTCCGGGGGTCTTATTTCGACTCAGGTCTTTCAGTGCTCTGTCAAACTCTTCATGCAGTATCGTATCTCCCATTTCATCTTCATCTACATCCTCTTCCATTTCCATAATATTGTCCTCAAGTGCATCGCCCTTGTATAGACCCTCTATATACTCCTTCCACCTTTCTGCTTTCCCTTCCTTGCTTAGAACTGGGTTTCCATCTAAGCTCTTGATGTTCATACAAGTGGTTCTCTTATCTCCAAAGGTCTCTTTAATTTTCCTGTAGGCAGTATCTATCTTACCCCTAGTGAGATAAGCCTCTACATCCTTACATTTGTCCTCTAGTCATCCCTGCTTAGCCATTTTGCACTTCCTGTCGATCTCATTTTTGAGTCGTTTGTATTCTTTTTTGCCTGCTTCATTTACTGCATTTTTATATTTTCTCCTTTCATCAATTAAATTCAATATTTCTTCTGTTACCCAAGGATTTCTACTAGCCCTCGTCTTTTTACCTACTTGATCCTCTGCTGCCTTCACTACTTCATCCCTCAAAGCTACCCATTCTTCTTCTACTGTATTTCTTTCCTCCCATTCCTGTCAATTGTTCCCTAATGCTCTCCCTGAAACTCTCTACAACCTCTGGTTCTTTCAGTTTATCCAGGTCCCATCTCCTTAAATTCCCACCTTTTTGCAGTTTCTTCAGTTTTAATCTACAGGTCATAACCAATAGATTGTGGTCAGAGTCCACATCTGCCCCTGGAAATGTCTTACAATTTAAAACCTGGTTCCTAAATCTCTGTCTTACCATTACGTAATCTATCTGATACCTTTTAGTATCTCCAGGGTTCTTCCATGTATACAACCTTCTATCATGATTCTTAAACCAAGTGTTAGCTATGATTAAGTTGTGCTCTGTGCAAAATTCTATCAGGCGGCTTCCTCTTTCATTACTTAGCCCCAATCCATATTCACCTACTACATTTCCTTCTCTCCCTTTTCCTACACTCGAATTCCAGTCACCCATGACTATTAAATTTTCGTCTCCCTTCACTATCTGAATAATTTCTTTTATTTCATCATACATTTCTTCAATTTCTTCGTCATCTGCAGAGCTAGTTGGCATATAAACTTGTACTACTGTAGTAGGTGTGGGCTTCGTATCTATCTTGGCCACAATAATGCATTCACTATGCTGTTTGTAGTAGCTTACCCGCATTCCTATTTTCCTATTCATTATTAAAGCTACTCCTGCATTACCCCTATTTGATTTTGTATTTATAACCCTGTATTCACCTGACCAAAAGTCTTGTTCCTCCTGCCACCGAACTTCACTAATTCCCACTATATCTAACTTTAACCTATCCATTTCCCTTTTTAAATTTTCTAACCTACCTGCCCAATTAAGGGATCTGGCGTTCTACGGATCTGACATTCCACGCTCCGATCCGTAGAACGCCAGTTTTCTTTCTCCTGATAACGACATCCTCTTGAGTAGTCCCCGCCCGGAGATCCGAATGGGGGACTATTTTACCTCCGGAATATTTTACCCAAGAGGACGCCATCATCATTTAATCATACAGTAAAGCTGCATGCCCTCGGGAAAAATTACGGCCGTAGTTTCCCCTTGCTTTCAGCCGTTCGCAGTACCAGCACAGTAAGGCCGTTTTGGTTATTGTTACAAGGCCAGATCAGTCAATCATCCAGACTGTTGCCCTTGCAACTACTGAAAAGGCTGCTGCCCCTCTTCAGGAACCACACGTTTGTCTGGCCTCTCAACAGATACCCCTCCATTGTGGTTGTACCTACGGTACGGCTATCTCTATCGCTGAGGCACGCAAGCCTCCCCACCAACGGCAAGGTCCATGGTTCATGGGGAGGCCGTCTTATCACTGCTATTTCAGCACAGTTGAATTGTGAAGTGTATTTGCTGTTTCTGAATACAGTACCATCATAGCTATACAGTTTATTGGAAATAAATGAAAATTGGTGCTGGATCATGACTTGAACACATATTTCGCAGTTTTCCATGACCAGTTGCCTTAACCATTTCAGTTATCCAGGCAAGCTTCACAAACAGATAAAAATTTCATATACCAGTGTTGCTATGCATAGTGCTCACACAGTTATGTGATTCCCACACAGGGAGGGATTTAGTTTTCTTTCAGGTTGCCTTGGCTTTGACATGACATACAGGACAGTCCAAATAAAAGTGGCCTGGATGGGTGGATATGACTGGATGTGAACGTATACCTACACTACTGGCCATTAAAATCGTTACACCACGAAGACGACGTGATACAGACGCGAAATTTAACCGACAGGAAGCAGATGCTGTGATATGCAAATGATTACCTTTTCAGAGCATTCACACTAGCTTGGTGCCAGTGGTGACACCTACAATGTGCTGACATGAGGAAAGTTTCCAACCGATTTCTCATACACAAACAGCAGTTGAACGGCGTTGCCTGGTGAAACCTTGTTGTGATACAGTTCCACACAGTCGTTTAATGAACAAAGTGAGAGCATATGGACTATCAGACCAATTGTGTGATTGGATTAAAGAGTTCCTAGATAACAGCAGCATGTCATTTTCAATGGGGAGAAGTCTTCTGAAGTAAGAGTGATTTCAAGTGTGCCGCAGGGGAGTGTTGTAGGACCATCGGTATTCACAATATATATAAATGACCTGGTAGATAACATCGGAAGTTCACTGAGGCTTTTTGCGGATGATGCTGTAGTATATCGAGAAGTTGTAACGATGGAAAATTGTACGGAAATACAGGAGAATCTGCAATAAATTGACACATGTTGCAGGGAATGGCAATTGAATCTCAATGTAGACCAGTGAAATGTGCTGCAAATACATAGAAAGAAAGATCCCTTATCATTTAGCTACAATATAGCAAGTCAGCAACTGGAAGCAGTTAATTCCATAAATTATCTGGGAGTAGGCATTAGGAGTGATTTAAATTGGAATGACCATATAAAATTAATCATCGGTAAAGCAAATGCCAGACTGAGATTCATTGGAAGAATCCTAAGGAAATGCAGTCCGAAAACAAAGGAAGTAGGATACAGTACACTTGTTCGCCTACTGCTCGAATACTACTCACCGGTGTGTGATCCGTACCAGATAGGGTTGATAGAAGAAATAGAGAAGATCCGACAGAGAGCAGTACGCTTCGTTACAGGATCATTTAGTAATCACGAAAGCGTTACGGAGATGATAGATAAACTCCAGTGGAAGACTCTGCAGGAGAGATGCTCAGTAGCTCGGTACGGGCTTTTGTCAAAGTTTCGAGAACATACCTTCACCGAAGAGTCAAGCAGTATATTGCTCCCTCCTATGTATATCTCGCGAAGAGACCATGAGGATAAAATCAGAGAGATTAGAGCCCACACAGAGGCATACCGACAATCTTTCTTTCCACCAATAATACGAGACTGGAATAGAAGGGAGAACCGATAGAGGTACTCAAGGTACCCTCCGCCACACACCATCAGGTGGCTTGCGGAGTATGGATGTAGATGTAGATATTGACAGTGCAGGATTTTGTGTATGATCTGATGTCTTGATTATGCCCCATAAATGTTCAGTGGGTTTCATGTTGGGCAATCTGGGTAGTCAGATCATTCACAGTTGTGACCCAGTGAGATGGCACATTGTCAGCCATAAAAATTCCATCATTGTTAGGGAACATGATGGCATGAATGGCTGCAAATTGTCTCCAACTAGCCAAACATATCCAGGACGCAGTCTATTCCACGTAAACACAGCCCACACCATTACGGAGCGTCATGTTGACTACTTGGTCCAATGGCTTGATTGGTTCTGGGCACTGCAGGCAATGTCATGGTGTTAGCAGAGGCACTCCCGTTGTTTGTCTGCCGCCATAGCCCATTCACACCAATTGTCACCACACTGTCCTAACAGATATGTTCACTGTTCATCCCACATTGGTTTCTGCAGTGCAGTGTTGCTTGTCTGTTAGCACTAGATTAGATTAGATTAGATTTACTTTAACTCCGATTGATCTGTAGTGAGGAGGTCCTCCAGGATGTGGAACGTGTCAGAAAAACAACAATACATGACAAATATTTACAACTAAAACAAATAAGCTAATGTACCATTCCACAGGTCCCAAGTGGAATGATCGTCATTTTTTAATGAACACTAAGAGTCATATTACAAATACTAATACACTGAATTTAAAATAAAAATTTTTTTTTATTTATTTATAAGGTAATAAACATGTAATACAACTACTGTAATACTTATTTACAATGAACACATTACTGCACTGAAATGGTGCAGAAGTTAGATTATACTTACACACAGACACACACACACACACATACACACACACACACACACACACACACACACACACACATAGACACACAAATTTTCAATGAACACATTACTGCACTGAAATTGTGCAGAAGTTATGTAGTACTTATATACAAATCAGTTGGTTTTACTAAGAAATCCATCAATGGAGTAGAAGGAGTTGGCCACCAATAAAGCCTTTAGGCTTCTCTTAAACTGAGTTTCATTGGTTGTTAAGCTGTTTATGGCTGCTGGCAAGTTATTGAAAATGTGTATTCCTGAATAATGCACACCTTTTTGTATAAGACTAAGTGACTTTAAATCCTTGTGAAGATTATTCTTATTTCTAGTATTGATTCCATGAATTGAGCTGTTGGTTTGAAAAAGTGATATATTTTTAATGACAAATTTCATTAAGGAATAAATATATTGGGAAGCAGTAATTAGTATCCCTAGTTCCCTAAACAGGCTTCTGCAGGATGTTCTTGAGTTCACACCACGTATAATTCTTACTGCACGTCTTTGTGCCCGGAAAACTTAAGCTTGGCTTGATGAATTACCCCACTGAAAACTTTACACAATTGGCACTGCTCTCAACCATTAAGTGATGGCACCAGCCACTACATTGCCCGTGCTGAGAGGTAATGCCTGAAATTTGATATTGACAGCACACTCTCGACACTGAATGTCGGAGTATTGAATTCCCTAACGATTTCCAAAATGCAAAGTCCCATGCGTCTAGCTCCGACAACCATTCCACGTTCAGAGTCTGTTATTCCCGTCCTGCACCCATAATTGTGTTGGAGACTTTTGCATACGAATCGCTGAATACAAATGTCAGTTCCGCCAATGCACTGTCCTTTCACACCTCATGTTCACGATACTTCCGGCCTCTGCATGTGTGCGTATCACTATCCCAAGATTTTTGTCACCTCAGGGTATATGTTTCAGCTTGTCTAGAAAAAAAGGAGTTAGCCGAAATGTACAGATTTAAGACTTTTAACAGAATGAGGAGATATTTTTCACTGAATAGTAATGTGTTCTATGAAACATGAATGAATAATTCACTTACAAGTATTGGAATGTTTTTGTTATCTAGTTCTAATAATACATTTCTAAGATGTCCATAGTTCACTTTTCATTAATTTATTTGTATTTTCTTTCTTAACAGGACATCAACTACTAGTGGGCATATTTTGCTAACAGTGTCAATTCACAGCTGGACACTATTGCAGAAATTACAATGCCCTGTCTGCCTTTAGTTCACGTTAGTAGACCTGAAACAGTGCAACTGTCAGGAAGCACAACACTGAAAGCAGTGAAAGCTGTCTACAACTGGACAGTTTCTGGCTTTGATATTTGCCCCGAGGGTGCTGATAACATTAGATCTCCTGTATTTTCTCACCCAAATTCGAGTAAATGGTACGTGCAACTTCAAAAGAGTGAAGGCAACCCGATGATGTGCTTCCACCTTGTGAGTAGCAGCAATTCTGAGCCTGTAAATGCAACCCTTAAAGCTTCCGTGTTGGATCAGGAAGGATCAAAACACTGTGTGTATCCACCTGTATTCTGCAGTCTCGAAATATGTGGGATATCTAGTTTAGTATGTGTGAAGGACAACTTTGATGTGAAAGAACTGGGTGAGCACTGGACTTTTGAATGCGAAGTGTGCACTGTAGAAGTTGTAACGGAGAACACTAGTGATGCAGACGAAGAAGAACTGCATTCGGCCTTAGCCGAGGATCTGGAGCAGTTGCTGAAATCGAAAAACCTCACAGATATCAAGCTGAGTGCCGGAGGAGTCCAGCTGGATGCACACAGAGCGATACTGTGTGCACGTAGCCCCGTGTTCAGAGCCATGCTGAGTCACGACACCAAGGAGGCTCTGGAAGGGCTTGTGGAGATCTCTGATGCTGAACCACAGGTTGTGTCAGAGATGCTGCGCTACATGTACACGGACAGAATACAGGTACCGAGTGACACGACAGAGCAACTCTTGGTGCTCTTCGATAAGTACGGGCTCCAGGATCCCAAGTTGAAGTGTGAGTTGGAGCTAGCGAGGCACCTCACAATAGACAGTGCTGCTGATATTGCTGTCTATGCCGTCATTCACTCGTGCAGCTTCCTGCAGAAGGTGTGTGTGGCTTTCATTAAGCAGAATCTCGAGCAGGTGGTCGGGAGTGGAGGCTGGGCAAACATCATTGACAAGTATCCTGCAGCTGTGGAGACAATCAGCGAATTGCTCACTGAAGGATCAGAGAGGTAAATGAGTGCAACACTCTGTGAAATTTAAATGTAAATTAGCTTGTTAAATTTTCGAGGGGCCGTGCGTGCCCTAAAACCTTGAAGTATATGTTGTTAACAACTGTCACTAATGATTGTGGGAAGTTACAGTGACAGAGCAACTGATTTGTGTAACTAATTTGTGACAATATATTCATTTTGGAGGTGAGGAAATGTTCAGTATATTATGTGAAAAACATCTTAACGTTCTAGGTGTTAAGAATATGATCAACTGTAGTTTCAGAGCTAACACTTCATTTTTGGAGGTAAATACACACAATGGTCTAATAAATAATTTATTAGGTTGGTGCATACATTTGTAACATTTTTCAATGAGTTTAATAAACACAACAGATACACGTACCAGAGACTTTAATCGTCGGGGTAACATTTCAGTTGTGCAATTATAGAAATCGTGGTTTCGAGGCAAAGAACTCATCGAGCCATGTTGGGAGCACATTTTGGTGCAGAAAAGGTTGTTTGATAGAGAGCACAAAAGCTGACAATGTGAGGGTGCAAGATAAAGTGAATAACCTGAGTGCAGACTGACTTCCAACCCACTTCCTGTATAGTGTTTTTTGTCAGTCTAGCAGAATGTTGGTGGGTGTTATCGTGGAGTAGCGTCATTTCACTCAGTCTTCCTAGTCGTTCTTCTCAGAATGTTTATGTGAGACATCTCAGTTGTTGACATTCAGTGTCAGCACTAACAGTTGCATATAGGCCTAACACGGGGAAGCAGTTTGCAGTACACCACGCTGTCGCCATTCCACCATATACCGGTAAATAACATTATCTTCTGTGGGTGTGTGCAGGTCATTGTGTGGGTTGTTGGTTTGTTTGGGCTCTACTATTTCTTTATTTCCTTATGTTACCAATTTTCTTTGTCATCAGTCTTCTGACTGGTTTGATGCAGCTCGCCATGAATTCCTCTCCTGTGCCAACCTCTTCATCTCAGAGTAGCACTTGCAACCTACCTCCTCAGTTATTTGCTGGATGTAATCCAATCTCCATCTTCCTCTACAGTTTTGGTCCTCTACAGCTCCCTCTAGTACCATGGAAGTCATTCCCTCGTGTCTTAACAGATGTCCTATCATCCTGGCCTTTCTCCTTATCAGTGTTTTCCACGTATTCCTTCCCTCTCTGATTTTGCACAGAACTTCCTCATTTCTTACTTTATCAGTCCACCTAATTTTCAACATTCGTCTGTAGCACCACATCTCAAATGCTTCGATTCTCTACTGTTCTGGTTTTCCCACAGTCCATATTTCACTACCGTACAATGCTGTACTCCAGACGTACATTCTCAGAAATTTCTTGCTCAAATTAAGCCCTATATTTGATACTAGTAGACTTCTCTTGGCCAGGAATGCTCTTTTTGCAAGTGCCAGTCTGCTTTTGATGTCCTCCTTGCTCCGTCCGTCATTGGTTATTTTACTGCCAAGGCAGCAGAATTCCTTAACTTCATCTACTTCCTGACCATCAATCCTGATGTTAAGTTTCTCGCTGTTCTCATTTCTACTACTTCTCATTGTCTTTGTCTTTGTCTTTCTTCAATTTACTCTCAATCCATACTCTGTACTCATTAGACTGTTCATTCCGTTCAGCAGATCATGTCATTCTTCTTCACTTTCGCTCAGGATAGCAATGTCATCAGCGAATCGTATCATTGATATCCTTTGAACTTGAATTTTAATTCCACTCCTGAACCTTTCTTTTATTTCAATCATTGTTTCCTTGATGTACAGATTGAATAGTAGGGGCAAAAGACTACATCCTTATCTGACATCATTTTTAATACAAGTACTTCGTTCTTGATCATCCACTCTTATTATTTCGTCTTGACTATTGTACATATTGTATATGACCTGTCTCTCCCTATAGCTTACCCCTACTTTTCTCAGAATTTCAAACATCTTGCACCATTTTACATTGTCAGGCGCTTTTTCCAGGTTGACAAATCCTATAAACAGTGTGAATAGTCATTTTGTTGCCACTTCCCCCAACAATTTTAGAAACTCTCATGTAATGTTATCTGTCCCTTCTGCCTTATTTTATCTTAAGTCCTCCAATGCTCTTTTAAATTATGATTCTAATACTGGATCTCCTATCTCTTCCAAATCGACTCCTGTTTCTTCTTCTATCATGTCAGACAAATCTTCCCCCTCATAGAGGCTTTCAATGTATTCTTTCCACCCATCCGCACTCTCGTCTGCATTTAACAGTGGAATTGCACTCTTAATTTTATCACCCTTGCTTTTAATGTCATCGAAGGTTGTCTGACTTTCCTATAAGCTGAGTCTGTCTTTTTGACAATCATATCTTTTTCAATGTCTTCACATTTTTCCTGCAGCCATTTCATCTTGGCTTTCCTGCACTTCCTATTTATTTCATTCCTCAGCGACCTGTATTTTTTTATTCTTGAGTTTCCCGGAACATTTTTGTACTTCCTCCTTTCATCAATCAATTGCAGTATACATTCTTTCATCCATGGTTTCTTCACAGTTACCTTCTTTGTACCTATGTTTTCCTTCCCAACTTCTGTGATGGCCCTTTTTAGAAATGTCCATTCCTTCCATTCCTTCCATTCCTCTTCAACTGTACTGCCTACTGAGCTATTCCTTATTGCTGTATCTGTAGTCTTAGAGCACTTCAACTGTATCTTATCATTCTTTGGTACTTCCTCATCCCACTTCATTGCCTATTGATTCTTCCTGACTTATGTCTTAAACTTCAGCCTACTCTTCATCAGTACTATATTGTGATCTGAATCTATGTCTGCTCCTGGTATGCCTTAAAATCCAGTATCTGCTTTTGGAATCTCTGTCTGACCATGATGTAATCTAACTGAAATCTTCCCTTATCATGGGGTCTTTTCCAGGTATACCTCCTCCTCTTCTGATTCTTGAAGAGAGTATTTGCTATTACTGGCTGAAACTTGTTGCAGGACTCAATTAGTCTTTCTCCTTTCTCATTCCTTGTCTGCCCCAAGCCCACATGCTCCTGTGACCTACTCTTTCCCCTACAACTGCTTCCAGTCTCCCATGACTATTAGATTTTTATATCCCTTTATGTACTGAATTACCCTTTTGATGTCCTCATACACTTTCTCTATCTCTTCGTCTTCAGCTTGTGACATCGGCATGTATACCTGAACTATCGTTGTCGGTGTTGGTTTGCTGGCAATTCTGATGCGAACAACCCTATTACTGAACTGTTCACAGTAACACACTCCCTGCCCTACCTTCTTATTCATAACGAATCCTACTCCCGTTATACTATTTCCTGTGGTTGTCGATATTATCCTATACTCATCTGATGAGAAGTCCTTGTCTTCTTTCCACTTCACTTCACTGACCCCAAATATATCTAGATTGAGCCTTTGTATTTCCTTTTCCAGATTTTCTAGTTTCCCTACCACATTCAAGCTTCTGGCATTCGACATCCCGACTCATAGAACATTATCCTTCCATTGATTATTCAATCTTTTTCTCGTGGTAACCTCCCTCTCAGCAGTCCCCTCCCAGAGATCCGAATGGGGGACTATTCCGGAATCTTTTGCCAATGGAGAGTTCATCATGACACTTCTTCAATTACAGGCCACATGTCCTGTGGATACATGTTACATGTCTTTAATGCAGTGGTTTCCATTGCTTTTTGCATCCTCATGTCATTGAGTATTGCTGATTCTTCCGCCTTTAGGGACAGTTTCCCACCCCTAGGGCAAGAGAACCTCTGTCCACTCCTCCGCCCTCTTTGACAAGGTCGTTGGCAGAACAAGGGGTGATTTCTTATGCTGGAAATCTTTGGTCGCCAAAGCTAACTATTAATAAAAATTTAAGCAGCGGTGATATTCAAACCCAGGACTGAAGACGTTTTGATGATTAGGAATCAAAGATGGTACCTCTAGATCACAGGTTAGCATAAAGACACCATTTCTCATCACCAGTAACCGTACAGGATAGGAATGGTCAGTGTTGTTCACGAGCCAATTGATGACAAGCAAGCAGAGATGCACATATGGCCACCCCCTGACTTTTGTGATTTTGGCGTAAGGCGTGCGGTACCTGTACACCCAATTTTTGAACCTACTTCATTGCAGGCAAATGTGATATTAAGGTGGAATGAACACAGTTCGTCACATTTTACAGTTCTCAAATACACTGTCATAGGTGACACCAGTGTATTGACTGAAGGTGGAAATAGAAAGGCACTTAGGCTGTGTGCTGAAGTCACAAATGAAAAGATTTCAGAGTTATTTGTGAGGAATAAGCTACTGATTAACCCTTTTTTTAAAAAATAAATAAAATAAAATAAAAAACGCCACTATACAATTCCACACAAAGCAAAATTAAAAATCCATTAAAACCAAATATTTCTTTGGAAAACCAAAAAATTGTCATTGAAACAAAATTGCTCTGTTTACTTACAAGACAATCTGAAATGGAATTCCCACATCACATTCTTAAATTCTAAGCTATCTAAAATGACCTATGCAATGAGAATTATATGGAACACCACAAGTGCTGAAGGAGAGAGGTGTATTATGCACGCATACTTTCCCTTTTGAGTTATGACATCATATTCTTGGGAAATTCCCCTCACAGCATAACAACCTTCAAGAAACAAAAAAAGATTGTGAGGATAATGAAAAATGCAAACAGCTGAAAATCATGCAAACTACGATTGGCTGGCGACTAGCCCCTACCCCTCAACTCGTAGAAACGTCAATCACAATGTCATTTCAGTTGGCGTTTAGGTCAGTAGTGGTACAAAACAAATACATAAATAAAGTTGAAGAAACATACCTTAATTTTTGATGGCAAATTTACTCCTCCTCAGATCATTCCTGCATATGAACTTGTCACATATGGCATCAAGGTTGAGTTTCATTGATTCATCTCTATGGGCGTTGAGGAGGGCGATGGCCTTAAGATGATCCTGCCTCAATTTAGAATGAAGATACATTTTCACCCTCCACAGACAAGAAAACAATCGCTCAGCAGTGCAGGACATTACCGGAATCATCAGCACTGCACGTATGAATTTCACTAGTTCAGGCAGTAGGTCAAACAGGTGATTTTCCTGTTTTAGGTATGTCACTATGTCATCCAACGAAGTAATATTTGCAGAATCACTACTTTGAATAATCTCATGAAACATGCTTCGGTGGAGAAGCAAGCATTCTTTGTCTATATCTGATTCGTAGAAAGATAAAATATCGAATGAATGTTTGTTATCACCAAGAAGAAATTGTTCAATTTGATTTACAAACATGAATGATTGAGTTTTGAACTGTGATTCCAAGAAGCTGATGGATGTATCCATTGTTTCATAATACAATCTTCTATATTTGTCACATACTTCAGTGAATGTTTCTACAGATGAATTGATGGAGTCATTGTGTTTCTTAGGGACTTTTCTTCTACTGGGTAATTTTGGGGAATCAATATCCATATCTTGAAATTTTGAAGTTACTTCACCCCAGAATGATTCAAAATTGTTTCTCATAAATTTAATAGAAGTTACAAGAATGGAAATCAACTTATTGGCCTCCTCTAAGTGTAGGGATTTCCTCTGTAGTGCTATGTTTACAGTAACAATGTGACCAAACAGTTTTACCAGAAGTGATAACATGACAAAGAAATCATATGTCTGCATATTAATCAAAAAGCCATTTTCTTTGGCCCCAGTGTCTGAATTGTCATTTCTTGAAACATTTAGAAAAAATTCCTGAAGTTGTGTATAGTTGGACAAAACTGAAGACATTGCCAAGTATCTTACAGCCCACCTTGTAGGACAGAGTGGTTTCAAATTTGTAGAGACATCTGCCTTCAGGTGAGCAAAAAGATCTAATCTTTTAGGTGAATCTCTCACAAAATGTATTAAGTCCTTCATAACATCCAATGCATTTTGACATTCTGGAACTGCTTTCACAGTGTCTTGTAGTGTTAGATTTAAACAGTGTGCAAGGCACTGCACAAACATAGCTCTCTTCTCCATTTCCATAAACTTTGCCTGGACACCACTATATAATCCCGCCATGTTAGCTTAACCGTCAAAGCATTAGCCCCTACAATTAGATGTAGGCAAAACAAATCATCTTAAAAAGTCGATAATAATATCAAACAGAGCCTTAGCTGTGGTACTTTGTATTGAGTATAGCCCTAAAAAACATTCTTCTATCTCTAGCGAAGTAGCAACAAATCGTATACAGATACTAAATTGCTCTTTGGTGGCTATGTCTGCTGTTTTGTCTGCTATTACTGCCAAATACACTGCACTCTTGATATCCTCCAATAATTTTCTAAGAAGTGTATGACTTAAAATGGCCAAAATTTCGTTTTGGTCATCATGGGATGTCCATTTGTAAGTTTCGCACTGTAGCCATATTAAAAGTAGCTGGTTATCTTCACATCGAAGGTGTAATAAATTGTCAGAGTTACTTGTTTCATTAGTATGCCCATGTATTCTAAGCCCCTGGACTGCTAAATAACAGAGGGAAGGTATGATTTTTAGTAAACAAGCTCGGTTTTCTTTCATTTGTGTCAGTTTTTCTTTGGAAATCTGGTTCTATACATTGACATTCGATTTTAAGGATTTGAATTTCAGTACAGCTTCTCTGTGGCAATCCGATGCTTCATGCACATTCAACTTTTCTACCCCTTTCTTCCAGTTTGAAAAACCAGTTTACATGGAAGTTTTTTCCATTTTGTGAGAAAACTGAAAAAGATTTTCTTCAAACATTTGTCTGCAAATTTTGCAAAAAATAACATTTTTTACCTTATTGTAATCGATCCATGCAAATTGCTGTTTCCAAGAGGGCTGATAACAGCGTTTTTTTTCCAGGAAGAGTGTTTCTTGTCACCACCACAGTTCCGTCACTATCTGTGTCTTTGTCACATACAGCACCACCAACACTGGGTCTAGCTTCACCATCGCTAACACTTGCCACATTGTCACATTTCTTCCTAATTATAAACTTGTCCATTTTAAACTGGACAGTAAGGGACGAAAGATTAACAACTGAACCGAGTCACAGTAAGACTAACTGACCACTGGCGATGCCCAGCTCCGGAATATTTATGTTCGCTGCCAACATTAGCTGCGGCCTGTGCAACAGTACTGTGCACCTAACAAGAAGTAGCCATGTATCAATAGTGTTGATTATTGTTAGGGCCAGCTCTAGGGAGGGGGGGAGGGGGCAGGGGCGAACCGTGCCATCGCCCAGGGCGGCAGATTTTTGGGGGCGGCAAATCCATCTTGCGTAAATGAGGGAATGTGAGAATAAATTATAAATACAAATTATTCATAAAATCTAAGGTCTTACTGAAAATTATCTATTGTACAAAAGAAACATTTCCTCCAACAAAAATGGCTTAAAAGGTATTGCACTGTAAACGTATCACTGACTGCTGCTTTGATCTTAAAGACATATTCACAATAAAGAGACGAATGAGTGTGATATGTGAAAATAAGGCGTCATGTATGAAATATATTGTGGGAAAAGTTGACTATGTTGAAAAATGTGGGGGGGGGGGGGGGGGGCACATGACATGTTCGCATGGGGTGGCAAAATCCCTGGAGCCGGTGCTGATTTGTGTGGTGTTGTACCTACTGATTGTCAATAGAATTTACAAAAATGAATGAAGAGTCTTTAATGTTTCCTAATCCTTCTAGCGATCATCATCAAATTCGGTGTCACCATTGCTCATTAGTTTCTTTTTGAAGCTGCCAGCAGGCTGCTGTGGGAGGAACTGGAGCTCGTCCTAGCAGCCAAAGCACTGCGAGCTCACGCATACCTCCGTACAGTAAAAGTGTGCAAATAGTGCAGATGCAGGGGACACTATGCAAAAATGTATGTGCAAGTTTTAACAAATTTCCCAGTAAAGAATGAGGAAGGGGGAGAGAGCGGTGAGAAATGCATGTTTGAATATTGTGGGGGGATGGGATCCGAGGCCCTTACTTTTAACTATTGGGGGAGGGGGCACAAAGTACCTTGCCCCCCTTAAGTCAGTGTCACTGCACTGACATGATCATAGTGGATTAATGAATCTTAAATGATCTTCAGCAAGCCCCATAGGTCTTCCTGAATGTGGAGAGTCACTAATATCAAAATGATCCTCCTTAAAATGAAAAAACCATTTTCTTGCTCTGCTCTGTCCAATGGCATTATCCCCATATACAGTGTACATATTCCAGGCTGGCTCTGCTACTGTCACCCCTCTATCGAACTCAAACAAGAAAAGATGTTGGAAATGTTTAGATTTCTCCACTAGACACTTCAGTGTCTAACATCCACAGCTACTCATTACCTCCAAATAACAACATTTAAACTCACATAGCAACAATAAATTACAAATAAAAAATGACAATCAATAAATAAATCCATAGGAAATGGAATACCATCATGCAAAACAAAAACACTATGAACTTACGCATCAACCTGATAATGCTGAATTTTCATTTTCTGCTTTTGCTATATCTTGGCATTTCTGTTGGATACATGTAATATACAGGGTGATTTAGTGAAGTTACAAACTTTCAGGGATGATGAAAGATAACTGTATCATTTTGAAACAATGACCCCAAGTTGAAAGCTAAAAGCAAAACTCTTTTCTGATATCTGTGACTGTGGAATACATGTAGCGATAATGTTGTTGCTAAGACTGCAGCGTAGATCACTTTCAGCAGTGGTAGTATGGACCAAAACAAGAAAAGAATGTCTAGTAAAAAAGAACTCTAAAATACATACCTTAGCACATTCCAGTCAGTCCTCAGTGACTGCTGCAGTCCCCCAGAAGTCGTAAACTTCTTCCACATCTTTGTGTGGCTCCTGCTTGTAAGGTGAAAGAGAAAGTGGATACCGTACATTTCAGAAATACTGTCATTGATTTCAAAACCACCCCCATCAATTTCAGTACCAGACTCTTTGAACAGCCAAAGAATTTCTTTACGAGTCAAACTGCCTCCCATTTTCTGACAGACTTTTGTGATCAATACAACTACAAAAGAACACTGTAACAACAAATGTGCAGGAACTGATCATGCCTGTTATATGTTTTTCAAATCATGTAGCACTTTGTAGAAGGAAGAACATCCATGTAACAGCTCTCCGAAGTGCTAAAAGAGTGAACATCTGACTTCGAGCCATCACTGCCCAAAATAATGTATCTACATCTACATCCATACTCCGCAAGCCGCCTGACGCTGTGTGGCAGAGAGTACCTTGAGTAACTCTATTGGTCTTCCCTTCTATTCCAGTGACGTATTGTTCGTGGAAAAAAGGATTGTCGGTATGCCTCTGTGTGGGCTCTAATCTCTCTGATTTTATCCTCATGGTCTCTTCGCAAGATATATGTAGGAGGGAGCAATATACTGCTTGACTCCTCGGTGAAGGTATGTTCTCGAAACTTCAACAAAAGCCCGTACTGAGCTACTGAGCGTCTCTCCTGCAGAGTCTTCCACTGGAGTTTATCTATCATCTCCATAACGCTTTCGCGATTACTAAATGATGCTGTAACGAAGCGTGCTGCTCTCCGTTGGATCTTCTCTCTCTCTTCTATCAACCCTATATGGTACAGATCCCACACTGCTGAGCAGTATTCAAGCAGTGGATGAACAAGCGCACTGTATCCTACTTCCTTTGTTTTCGGATTGCATTTCCTTACGATTCTTCCAGTGAATCTCAGTCTGGCATCTGCTTTACCAATGATCAACTTTATATGATCATTCCATTTTAAATCACTCCTAATGCCTACTCCCAGATAATTTATGGAATTAACTGCTTCCAGATGCTGACCTGCTATATTGTAGCTAAATGATAAGGGATCTTTCTTTCTATGTATTCGCAGAACATTACACTTGTCTACATTGAGATTCAATTGCCATTCCCTGCACCATGCGTCAATTCACTGCAGATCCTCCTGTATTTTAGTACAATTTTCCATTGTTACAACCTCTCGATATACCACAGCATTATCTGCAAAAAGCCTCAGTGAACTTCTGGTGTCATCCATAAGGTCATTTATGTATATTGTGAATAGCAACGGTCCTATGACACTCCTCTGTGGCACACCTACTTCGGAAGACTTCTCTCCATTGAGAATGACATGCTGTGTTCTGTTATCTAGGAACTCTTCAATCCAATCACACAATTGGTCTGATAGTCCATATGCTCTTACTTTGTTCATTAAACGACTGTGGGGAACTATATCAAACGCCTTGCGGAAGTCAAGAAACATGGCATTCACCTGGGAACTCCTATCTATGGCCCACTGAGTCTCGTGGACGAATAGCGAGAGCTGGGTTTCACACGATCATCTTTTTCTTAACCCATGCTGATTCCTGCAGAGTAGATTTCTAGTCCTCGGAAAAGTCATTATACTCGAACATAATACGTGTTCCAAAATTCTACAACTACTGTAGGGTAACAGTCAGAAAAACCTCTCTCAGACATTCTTCGAGCATTGATTTTTAGGAATTTCTGCAGGCAGTGAGTGGAATGTGTTAAGAGCAAAGGGCACTTATACAGTAGGAGAGATGTTCCCCAGTATCAAAGACATAAAAGTGCTAATAGCTCTTAAGGTATGCATTTTAGTGCCCACATTTACAAGACTTTTGCTGTTGGTTTGGTCCATACTATCACCAGTGAAAATTGCCTATCCTATAATTGTAGCAGCAATGGTACTGGTACATGTATTCCACTGTCAGAGATATCATAGCTATTTTCTCTTATAACTTTCAACTCAGTCACATTCGGGCAAGGGTCCCTCACCTCAAATTGATACTCTTACGCTTCTCCATCACTGTCAAAGTTTGTAACATCACAGAATCACCATTTACACACAGCAGAAATCTGGACACAAGAAGGGATAATGGAACTATTGCCTCTGTGCTCAACGGGGTCAGGGATTTTCTCTGCCTCGTGATGACTGGGTGTTGTGTGATGTCCTTAGGTTAGTTAGGTTTAAGTAGTTCTAAGTTCTAGGGGACTGATGACCATAGATGTTAAGTCCCATAGTGCTCAGAGCCATTTGAACCATTTTGAACCTCTGTGCTGGAGAGCAGTCTGTCACAATAGTGTAGATACTGCCTTTAAGATGAAATACACTACTGGCCATTAAAATTGCGACACCACAAAGATGATGTGCTACAGACGTGAAATTTAACCAACAGGAAGAAGATGCTGTGTTATGCAAATGATTAGCTTTTCAGAGCATTCACACAACGTTGGTGCTGGTGGCGACACCTACAACGTGCTACCATGAGGAAAGTTTCCAACCAGTTTCTCATACACAAACAGCAGGTGACTGGTGTTGCCTGGTGAAATGTTGTTGTGATGCCTCATGAAAGGAGGAGAAATGCGAACCATCACATTTCCAACTTTGATAAAGGTCGGATTGTAGCCTATCGCAATTTCGGTTTATCGTATCGTGACATTGCTGCTTGCATTGGTCGAGATCCAATGACTGTTACCAGAATATGGAATCGGTGGGTTTAGGAGGGTAATACGGAACGCCGTGCTGGATCCCAATGGCCTTGTATCACTAGCAGTCGAGATGACAGGCATCTTATCCGCATCGCTGAACGGATCGTGCAACCACGTCTCGATCCCTGAGTGAACAGATGAGGACGTTTGCAAGACAACAACCACCTGCACGAACAGTTCAATGACGTTTGCAGCAGCATGGACTATCAGCTCGGAGACCACGGCTGCGGTTACCCTTGATGCTGCATCACAGACAGGAGCGTCTGCGATGGTGTACTCGACGACGAACCTGGGTGCACAAATGGCAAAACGTCATTTTTTCAGATGAATCCAGGTTCTGTTTACAGAATAATGATGGTCGCATCAGAGTTTAGCGACATCGCAGTGAACGCACATTGGAAGCGTGTATTTGACATCGCCATACTGGAATATCACCCGACGTGATGGTATGGGGTGCCATTGGTTACACGTCTCGGTCACCTCTTGTTCGCATTGACGGCGCTTTGAACAGTGGATGTTACATTTCAGATGTGTTACGGCCCGTGGCTCTACCCTTCATTCAATCCCTGTGAAACCCTACATTTCAACAGGATAATGCACGACCGCATGTTGCAGGTCCTGTACGGGCTTTTCTGGATATAGAAAATGTTCTACTGCTGCTCTGGCCAGCACATTCTCCAGACCTCTCATCAATTGAAAATGTGTGGTCGAAGGTGGCCTAGCTACTGGCTCGTCACAATACGCCAGTCATTACTCTTGATGAACTGTGGTATCGTGTTGAAGCTGCATGGGCAGCTATTCCTGTAAACGCCATTCAAGCTCTGTTTGACTTAATGCCCAGGCGTATCAAAGCCGTTATTATGGCCAGAGGTGGTTGTTCCGGGTACTGATTTCTCAGGATCTATGCACCCAACCTGCGAGAAAATGTAATCACATGTCAGTTCTAGTATAATATATTTGTCCAATGAATACCCGTTTATCATCTGCATTTCTTCTTGGTGTAGCAATTTTAATGGCCAATAGTGTAATTAATGGAATTTCAAGACAGTCACTGCAAAAGGTGTTGTATGTCTCATTAAAAGAAATGGTTGTAAGTGTGGTTGAAGCAGAATACAAAGAAGGGCTGTCCACACAAAATGAGTAATTTGTATCACTTTGTCACTACAACATCAAGTTTTTTGTCAGATGAAATCATTAATAATGTTCTTGCGTGCATGTGTGTGTGTGTGTGTGTGTGTGTGTGTGTGTGTGTGTGTGTGTGTGTGTGTGCACACTACTACATGCTGTCCTCCCATTGGCTGCCTCTAACTTCACAAGGAGTTGCATTGCCAACATCTGATCTATGATGTGAACAAACACACACGAATGACCCTTCGTAAATTTTTCCATATTTTATATGCATTTTTTTTTCCAGTAGATCTTAATAATGTGGAGTGATTAAAAGGTTATTGAGATCCATAATTTTTGTTTAGGAGCACATGTTCTGTCTGAAGTAGGGGAGAATGGGGGCCATTTAATTAAGTTTTGGATAATAATTTTTCCCTACAGAACATTATTATTATTATTATTATTATTATTATTATTATTATTATTATTATTATTCTTTCTTTTCTCAGACATTATGTCTGGTCAAAAATGGAAAGTGACGCGGACCTTGATCAAGTATGACTTCCTTTTAACTGTACGGTATATGTTACATTGCATTTAGGAACTTTCGGGTAATTGAACAAGTATCAATAATTACAGATTTCTGTAGTTGTATATATAAGTTTGGATGTAGGTGTATTGCGTTGATGTACTGGTGGATATTGTGTGGTATGACTCATGTAGTTGATAGTATAATCGGTATAATGTCAACTTTATCCTGCCGCCACATGCCCTTGACTTCCTCAGCCAGTTGGATGTATTTTTCAATTTTTTCTCCTGTTCTCTTCTGTATATTTTTTGTATTGGGTATGGATATTTCGATTAGTTGTGTTAATTTCTTCTTTTTATGGGTGAGTATGATGTCAGGTTTGTTATGTGGTGTTGTTTTATCTGTTATAATGGTTCTGTTCCAGTATAATTTGTATTCATCATTCTCCAGTACATTTTGTGGTGGATACTTGTATGTGGGAACATGTTGTTTTATTAGTTCATGTTGTATGGCAAGTTGTTGATGTATTATTTTTGCTACATTGTCATGTCTTCTGGGGTATTCTGTATTTGCTAGTATTGTACATCCACTTGCGATGTAGTCTGCTGTTGCTATTTGTTGTTTGCAAAGTCTGCATTTATCTGTTGTGGTATTGGGATCTTTAATAATATGCTTGCTGTAATATCTGGTGTTTATTGTTTGATCCTGTATGGCAATCATGAATCCTTCCGTCTCACTGTATATATTGCCTTTTCTTAGCCATGTGTTGGATGCGTCTTGATCGATGTGTGGCTGTGTTAGATGATACGGGTGCTTGCCATGTAGTGTTTTCTTTTTCCAATTTACTTTCTTCGTATCTGTTGATGTTATGTGATCTAAAGGGTTGTAGAAGTGCTTATGAAATTGCAATGGTGTAGCTGACGTATTTATATGAGTGATTGCTTTGTGTATTTTGCTAGTTTCTGCTCGTTCTATAAAGAATTTTCTTAAATTGTCTACCTGTTCATAATGTAGGTTTTTTATGTCGATAAATCCCCTTCCTCCTTCCTTTCTGCTTAATGTGAATCTTTCTGCTGCTGAATGTATGTGATGTATTCTATATTTGTGGCATTGTGATCGTGTAAGTGATTTGAGTGCTTCTAGTCTGTGTTACTCCATTTCACTACTCCAAATGAGTAGGTCGATATTGGTATAGAACAGGTATTTATAGCTTTTGTCTTGTTTCTTGCTGTCAATTCTGTTTTCAGTATTTTTGTTAGTCTTTGTCTATATATTTCTTTTAGTTCTTCTTTAATATTTGTATTATCTATTCCTAGTTTTTGTCGGTATCCTAGATATTTATAGGCATCTGTTTTTTCCATCGCTTCTATGCAGTCGCTGTGATTATCCAATATGTAATCTTCTTGTTTAGTGTGTTTTCCCTTGACTATGCTATTTTTTTTTACATTTGTCTGTTCCAAAAGCCATATTTATATCATTGCTGAATACTTCTAATTATACTTCCTTCTGTTATCGTCTATTCCCAAGAGTTAGCAGCTTTCACTCAGTTAATACTAGGCAGAAATCAAATCTGCATGTAGAATGCACTTCCTTGACTCTTGTGCAGAAAGGAGTGCAGTATTCTGCTGCATCCGTTTTCAATAAGCTACCACAAGAACTCAAAAATCTTAGCAGTAGCCCAAACTCTTTTAAGTCTAAACTGAAGAGTTTCCTCATGGCTCACTCCTATTCTGTCAAGGAGCTCCTTGAAGAGCTAAAAAGTTAAGCAAATTCCAGTGTTACATTGTTGATTTTCTTCATTTAAACTTACGACTTGTCACCCGAATATGTTTCTTTATATTTCATTTTATCTGTTTCTAATATCATGTTATAATTTCATGTATTGACTAGTTCCATGACCATGGAGACTTCTCCTTAATTTGGTCCCACGGAACAATAAATAAATAAATAAAATTATTATTATTATTATTATTATTATTATTATTATTATTATTATTACTACTACTACTATTACTTAGTACTGTTAGTTTCCATGGTATGTAGAATAACTTGTAAATGTTTATGTCGGTTCCTGATAATAAACAAACTGCCATATTCTACATTTCAGTTGAAGCATATTTTTGTTCAAATGTACCCTAACGATGAGACTTCCTTCTGTTATTGTCTAAATAACACCTGTTCTTTTTGGTTTGAAATCAATCAGACTTACACCTTATTGGTGTAATAGGCCAATAATATAACCATGGATACAAATTCAGCCAAACTACTGTTACAGAAAGCGAGAAACAGTCATAGAATTGGCTACAGGAATTTTAATTTGTAGTGTTTGTCTTTCTCTCATTTCTACTTGCTTCACAAATAGGTCTTTGTTGTTCATTCCATTACAAGTAAAAGATTCAGAATCAGCTATTTGTAGTCCCTCAATCATAATTTTTAG
The DNA here is from genome assembly GCF_023864275.1 of Schistocerca cancellata. NCBI lineage: Eukaryota > Metazoa > Arthropoda > Insecta > Orthoptera > Acrididae > Schistocerca > Schistocerca cancellata. The sequence goes on along the minus strand of NC_064635.1, from coordinate 31,947,370 downwards.
ACCCTTATTTTCACCAGTGTGTCTATGAAAAGATTCAGCCAATACAAGTTTTCTTCCACCTTTACAATAAATTTTTCTTTTTTTAATATTTAATTTTCTTTAAACATACCCTTATCTTTTCCCTGATATTGTTAAGGTTTGCAGTTCAATTCAGTTTTCTTAAGTGTAAATTGATCATTCTACTCACTTTCTCCTCAAATTTTACTATCTACTGCTACCTTCAGAAAAGGCCAGGCATCTTCATCTTCAGGTGTCCTTCACTTGTATTTACTTTACAGTTCTTTGCTTTTTCTGTTGTAGGTTTAGGAGTTCTGCTCAAAAAATCTGGATTTTTCTCTGCTTGTGCTAGGGTCATGCTCCATTGTGTGATTCATATCAGCATGGAGAGAACCCAACTACAATGTGCAGATTGAATACTCAGTCTTCTGTGAAATCATCTGAATAAACAGCTTATTCATTGTAGTAAAGAAAAATAATGTGGCATCTGCTTTATTAAAATCTGTTGCCTTAGTTAAGCTAGTATTTTCATGTCTAATTATGATGAGTTATTGATACCAGCTCACAAAAAGCTTGACCCAGTTAACATGAATTATTTTATTTACATTGTAATTACCCTGTGTACTTGAGCCCAGCTGTTCTACATACTTGTATGTGAGCTGCAACATTTGTTTGTAAGTCAGTTTGTAGCTCTTAATCGTGTAATCAGGACAATTACATTCTTCATCTGCAGCAAAAACATGTTGACTTCTATACTTCGATCAATATCAATTAGGTGACATTGGTTTATTATTACTGTCACTCAGTTTAATATCCACTTCATTACTGTTTCTTAATCTGTCACATAAAGCAGAATAATCATAGAATTTTAGCAGTTCTAAGTGACATGGCATCTACCACTGTTTTCATAGCCTTTGCAGCTTTTTCTTCACTTGCTTGTGGTCTATATACCTTCTTTTTGTTATTTTCCATCATGTTAACCAAGTATAAAAGAGAACTTTGCACCTGTCATGCCATGTAATAATATATTGTTGCTGGAATAAATTATTTAGATGGACTGGAGGTACATTTCAACAGCATTGAAAATTATTCTCAGTGGCTCACTGAAATGTGCCCCACATGTAACCACAAAGGTAAGAAAATGTTAAAATGTGTAAGCTTTCAGACAGTTCTTCTCCTGCAGTGGAAAACCACACACTAATTCATACAAGCACAACTCACACTCACATGGCCACAGTCTCTGGGGCCTAACTGGGACAGTGTCTGACATGAGCAGCAATCTGCTCTGTTGGGTGGTGAGGATAAGAAGACGGCATGGGGTGGGGAGGAGCAGCATTAGCAGGGTAGGGTAGTGGTGAGGGAAGAAGCTGTGCTGCCTGCAGAAATGCACAGGGACATAGTGGGGATAGGATTGGGCTGCAGTAGTGTCAGGAAGCTGTGCTTTGGGGAGGGGGGTGGATAAGACGAGAGAGAGGAAAAGACTAGTAGATGTCTTGGTGGGTAGTGCTGGAGGGGGAGCAAGGAGAAGGGGATAGATAGGTGGAGGACAGGACAGGGACTAGTAGATGTTGAGGCAAAGGGGTTATGGGAACAAAGGATATGTTGTAACAACCCCCCCCCCCTCAGGGGGCTCACATCTCTTTGTGAATACATGCTTGGCCTCCAAGGGGCCCCAGCCCTTGCTGTGCTATATCCCTTTCCATGCTGAAAGTCTATTCTTCTAGTCTTCTTTTCCCCTCTGCCTTTCCTTTGGGTAGCCTTTTTGGTGCTGATTGTGCTTGGATCTGGTCTGTGATTTTGGACACCCATTTTCTTCTCTTCCATCATTCTGCTGCTTTTCATTCTTAACTGTATGGTCCCCATGTTGGGGTTAATTTGCTACTCCTTTTTCAAATTGTACTGAAGTGGATATCATGCAGGGAGGGTCAACCAGTGCGGCATTTATTCCAACTCTTGTGCCTTTCTTTCTTTGCACTCTTCCTTTCTTGTACAGGTACTATGGACAGAAACCAGCACAGCAGCCATTCCATTGTGAAAAAGGGGGGTGGGGGTGGGGTGAGAGGTTAAAAGTACCTACATGGTGGTAGCCCCCTGTCTACAAAGGCATCACACTGTTGGTGCCTGAGCTGGAAACTCACCATGCAAGCCCAGGAGTATGAACCTGTCATGGCTGGGGAACAGAGACTCTGGGCAACAGTTTACCTTACCTCAGCCCTCCCAAACCAGATATCACACCACCTTCCTCTCCCATGGTTCTTGGCTTCTTCAGGAACCACTTTCCACACTTGACCAGGAAAGCATTCTTCTTTGTCATCTACTGGTGACAGGGCTCACTCTCAGGATTGCTCTCCCTGGCAACCCACGGACCAGAGACCCAGTGTCAAACAATGGCTGAAAGGAAACTTCCTGGCAGATTAAAACTGTGTGCTGGACCAAGACTCGAACTCGGGACCTTTGCCATTCACAGGCAAGTGCTCTAACGACTGAGCTACCCGAGCATGACTCACGCCCCATGCTCACAGCGTTACTTCTTCCAGTACCTCGTCTCCTACCTTCCAAACTTAACAGAAGCTCTCCTGCGAACCTTGCAGAACTAGCACTCCTGAAAAAAAGGATATTGCGGAGACATGGCTTAGCCACAGCCTGGGGGATGTTTCCAGAATGAGATTTTCACTCTGCAGTGGAGTGTGTGCCAATATGAAACTTCCTGGCAGATTAAAACTGTGTGCTGGACCGAGACTCGAACTCGGAACCTTTGCCTTTCGCGGGCAAGTGCTCTACCGACTGAGCTACCCGAGCACGACTCACGTCCCGTCCTCACAGCTTTACTTCTGCCAGTACCTCGTCTCCTACCTTCCAAACTTAACAGAAGCTCTCCTGCGAAACTTGCAGAACTAGCACTCCTGAAAGAAAGGATACTGCGGAGACATGCTGAAAGAACCATGTTTTCTCATGCTCTCCTCTTGGATGGTTCCCAGGCTATGGATTAGGATTGATCTCTTCCAAGATCTGAAAGTGCTAGTCACCCCTATGACTTTTTGGTGACTGTTACATCCAGTTCTTTCAGAGTTCCAGGGTGTTACCACCATTTACACCAATAGCTCCAAACCTGTGGATCAGACGGGGAATGCTTTTACATCCCGTGCCATTATGGAATGCTATTCACTGCTGGGAGCATGTAGAGTATTTATGACAGAGCTGACTGCCAATAGTGAAACCCTCCTTTATATTAAACGGGGCTCCATTGACAGTGTTTATAATGTGTGCTAAGTAGATTCCATGCTACTGACCAGTCCCCACCCCCAAGCACAACCTCCCAAAACTGCACCTAGAAGCCCTATTCAGTCACCAGCACATCCCTCCACAGTTCCACAGGCTGCACAGCATCTTTCCCCTCCACTACCTTGCTATCGCTTCCCCTCCCTGCAGCATGCCTCCACCTTTCCCACAATTTGATGCAGCTGATTGCTGCTCACAATGCCCAGAGACAGTGGCTCTTTGTGTGTGTGTGTGTGTGTGTGTGTGTGTGTGTGTGTGTGTGTGTTTTCTACTTATGTAGAACAACTCTGGCCAAAAGCTTAAACATTTTAGCACTCTTTTTCATGTCTGTCTCCACTATGTAAGTTGTAATCCATCCTTTCCATACTATTGTTATTCCACCCTGGACGTTCTATTGTTTATAAAGGCTAAAGAATTTTTCTTCTTTTAGGAAAGGTGTACAAATGGTTTATAATATATTTAGATACAGAAACTTGTAATTAATTGGGCACATAAACTCCATTTACTTCAATTAATGTGAAGTAACAAAAATGCTCTATTGAAAACAGAGCTGAGCATTTGCTTTGCACATCTCAACACAGCATTTATTGAATGGCAATCGTCTAATGGATACCAGTAGTAATAGAGAGGAATCCATTGGCAGCTATTGTCATATTGTGGGACTTCTTTGTTGCCTATTAGCCCATCAAACAGAGCTTCGAGTGGTGAGAAATTCAAATACTGAATGATTGAATGAGAAATTCAGGCATTGAAAGGTGCCTGAAGTTAAATTAACAACCCCCCCCCCCCCCTACACACACACACACACCTTCCTCTATGCATTTATAAGCATATCTCCTCTGTGTTGAGCTAAATAAGAGGGTGTTGGTACTCTGCATGTCTGATGGAAATATGTGGTATCCATAAGTCCAGCTCCAGTTTCAAAATGCTGACGTCAAATTTCAATGTCATATTACTGATGCAGGAGAAACATCCAGGACAAAAAAAAAAAAAAAAAAGAAAGAAAGAGAGAGAGAGACAGAAAATTTGTTTACTGATGGCATTGTACGCATCAGCCTATGCATACCAACTGGCATGCGGCACACTGTTCTCAGTCTGTGTCTGAGATGCCCAAAATGAGTGTCTCTGTGAAGGATTGTGCACTGCTGACGAAGCTCTTTTACAAGAATGGTGACTGTGCCAGTAGCCCTGCAGAGGTTCTGGACACTCCAATATGAAAAGAGTAACTGGTCCAATGTCTACTGTGGGTCTGGAGAAAATGATTACAAAATTCAAATAGACAGATTCTTTTGAAGCGCATTGTGGTAGAGGGAAGAAAGAGTTGATCTGACATCTGGTAAAGATATTGTCACAGCATTACAGGAGGGGTTGAGTGGTGGTCTGCAAAGATGCAGTGCATGGGGAATTGCCTGAATGTTGGACATGCCTGTGACTATCGTGCATAAAATCCTACAAAACATCCTGCATTGCCTTACATACAAAATCACCCGTGTTCTGGAGTTGCTTCCTGGTGACCTGCCAGCAAGACAAATGTTCTCTCTGGAATTTCTTGCTCACATGGAAGTTGATAATGAGTGGTCACAGACCATTCTGTGGACAGACAAAATCCATTTCCATCTCTGAGGACATGTTAATGCACAGAATTGCACAATATGGCCACAGAATATCCACACGAACATCACCCAGTACCACTTCATTCTGCAAAGGTGATTGCGTCATGCGGTTTGACGGCATCTTTTATCGTAGGACCTGTTACTGTGTAGTCAGTGCTGCCATTCCAGTCAGGAACAACAATAAGAGAAGGCTGTGAGAAGAGGTCAGCCAATCGCATGCTGACCGACCTCTCTCCAGGACGACAACGTGACAGCAGCAGCCCCTAGGTGAAGACGACATAAGTGCTGCGCCCACCTGGTGGCACCCACTTTGTTTGCAGCTTCGATGTTAGCCACTTTGGTAGCCGACACATCATAGCCTCTACCATTAGCAATCTCTACATAGCACAGTCTTGTGTTTGTCTATCCTGAGGAAGATTGATTATTTTGTATGTCCCCCTTTGCTTGTGACATATCTATCAAAGTTAAGTATTTGTACCTGTCTTGTTGTAATAGAACTCATTAATACGAGTTGTTTGATTGTTTGTCTAGCAACCTGAGTATGAGTATTCCTAGACACAACAGGGCTGTATTTCTTTTCTTTTTTCTTTTTTTATGGGTCCTGTGATTCCTCTTATCTGTGCCATCACCTGTAACTGCTATGAGGGTCTTTTGCACACCAACATCATTCCAATCTTTGAACAGAGTTGATGTATGAGTAGGATCATTTTTATACAAAATGGCAGTCCTCCGCATACTGTACAACCAGTAAAGCAGCTGCTGCAGAGGCATTTCAGAAATGCTGGAATTATCAGCCATCATTTCCCTACAGTCTGACCATTGAGATCACCTGATCTTAATCTTTGTCACTTCTGGCAGTGGGGTTATCTGAAAGATGTTGTGTTCAGTGCTCCAATTACAAATTTAGCTGAACTGGATGAACCAAAAATAAATGAGATTTTATTTAAAAAAAAAATTCATTTGTTGAAAAGCAAAGTGCAGTTACAACTTATTTTTCCGCATAATTCCCCACTTTAGAGATACATTTTTCCTGTTGAGAAGGAAGGTCTCTTATCACAGCATGATAGAATGAAGCTGGTCGCATTAGGAGCCAGTTGCACGTGAATTCATCTGTACCCTCATCGCCTTCAAATTGGCAACCTGCTGGAGGTTCTTTAAGTGATCCGAACAAGTGAAAATTGCAGGCTGATAAGTCCAAGCTGTAAGGAGGATGAACAAGTTGAGTCCATTGCATTTCCTGTAGTTTGGAGACAGTTAGAGCTGCAGTATGGGGCATGACATTTTCCTGGAGGAGGATGGCTTGTCAAATCAGTTGGTCTAGTCTTTTGCTGTGATGTGCATCTCTCACCTTCTTCAGCAGCTTGTAGTAGTACACAGCATTGATTGTGGTATGTTGCTTATGCAAAAAAAAAAAAAAGAGCAAAATGCCTTACCAGCTGAAAAAGTATGGTTGAAAGAACCTTTCCAGTAGACAGTTGAGCCTTGGCTTTCACTGGGGCTCCCTCCTCTTTCCTCCACCATTCCTTACTGGCTTCTTTGGATTTGAGAGTGAAGTGATAGACCCATGTTTCGTTGCAGGTGACAATGTGACTCAAAAATGCATCACTTTTTTTCACATATCTTGCTGTAAGCCTCTGAAAGAACTCCAAGCATTCAGACAAAATGTGAGGACCTACCTGGAACCCACTTTATGGAACTGTTGGTCATTCGTGATTATCGCTTGACAGCTTCCATAAGTTATTCCAAAGTATTCTGCAATTTCTGATACTCTTGCCCATTGATTGCCTTCAAGTATGTCTCAAACCACACAAATGTCCGCCCCAGTAGCTGAGTGGTCAGCGTGACGGATTGCCGTCCTCCGGGCCCGGGTTCGATTCCCGGCTGGGTCGGAGATTTTCTCCGCTCAGGGACTGGGTGTTGTGTTGTGTTCATCATCATTTCATCCCCATCCGGCGTGCAGGTCGCCCACTGTGGCGCCGAATGTAATAAGACCTGCGCCAAGGCGGCCGGACCTGCCCCGCGAGGGGCCTCCCGGCCAATGACGCCAAACGCTCATCATCATCATCATCACCACACAAATGTGTTTGTCTGTAATGCTGGTCTGAGGTCAGTGGTCATGTTGCTGATTTGCCAGATGTTCTTATCCTTCCTTGAACATTTTATACCAGGCAAACACACATGCTCTTGACAATGTGTGATCACTGAACTGTGCAATCAAGCTCTGGAAAATTTCCATCACTCGAATTTATTCATGAGAAATAAATTTTACAGTTATACGTTGCATAGCGGAGGGGTGCACCTGTTGCTCCAACACAGTAAGCATTACTGACAAAGCTGTTATAATTACATAATGGTCAGCTCTCCCAACTCAAATGGCACCACCCAACAATACTAGAAGAGCCTGTCTGGTACAACCAACTGCTGATGCTCAAGAACAAAAATTTCATTTAAATTTGATTCGTCCTCGCACATATCTAGCCAGTACAGTACATAAGGACTGCTTGTGATGAGTTATAGCAAAACACAATAAGTGAATTTTTTCAAGAAGCTGACATTCCAAGACATCTCAAAACATGACATTGAAGCTGATCCCAAAAATGTTGGTGATTTTGACGTAGATTTCAGTCTACCAGAAGACAATGACTGGGCTCGTATTTCAAATGGAACTGATCTTGATTATTTTGTTGATTGTGACGCTGATACTGCTGCGTGTTTGTTCAAAATGATGATGAAATAATTAAAGGGAAAAACAGTTCTGAGGCATTCAAAGAATTGGCTGGTGAATCTGTCTACCATTTCAATCTGTCAGAAGCACTTACTGCATTGGAAGTGATAACATTACATAAGACTTAGAAACAGTAGTTATGAGAAGATATGCACGGTAACTGCATCTGACCTATGAATACAGTGTTTCTCTCAGAAAAAAAACCACAATTGACTCATTTTTTAAGCCTAAGTAACTTTAACTGTCCATACTTCAGCATAAGACTATTTGAACTACCTTACTGTACTTACTACGGTACAGTACGAGGTGTGGCTAGAAAAAAACCAGACTAGTACTGGTGAAACAATAAAATGAATGCAATAAGGCTGAAAGTCGCGTGGCCTGTCACGTGACTCTCACTCCGCCTACTGCTCAAGTTGCATCTGCCTCCTGCACTCAGTCTGCCCGTGGCGTCTGTTTTAAGTAGTTGACGTTTTGTCTGTGCGCCGGAAAATGTTGAGTGTACAGAAAGAACAGCGTGTTAACATCAAATTTTGTTTCAAACTAGGAAAATCTGCAAGTGAAATGTTTGTAATGTTACAACAAGTGTACGGCGATGATTGTTTATCGCGAACACAAGTGTTTGAGTGGTTTAAATGATTTAAAGATGGCCGCGAAGACACCAGTGATGACACTTGCACTGGCAGCAGACCATTGTCAGCAAAAACTGATGCAAACATTGAAAAAATCAGTAAACTTGTTCGACAAGATCGCCGTTTAACAATCAGAGCAGTGTCTGAGTTAACAGGAGTTGACAAGGAAAGTGTTAGGCAGATTCTTCATGAAAGTTTCAACATGAACAAAGTGTGTTCAAAAATGGTTCCAAAGTGTCTCACAATTGAACAGAAGGAATGCCGAAGAATGATTTGTTCTGACATCCTGGAAAACATTGAAAGTGATCCCACCTTCTTACAAAATGTTATTACTTGCGATGAATCGTGGTTTTTTACTTACGATCCCGAAACTAAACGCCAATCGATGCATTGGAAAACTCCTGGTTCTCCACGACAAAAAAAAGCACGAATGTCAAAATCGAAATTCAAGGCAATGATGATTGTTTTTTTGACATCAAAGGGATTGTGCATATTGATTGGGTACCAGAGGGACAAACAGTGAATCAGCATTACTACATTAGCGTCCTGGCTACCCTACGTGAGCGAGTACGGAGAAAACGGAACGATTTGTGGATAAAAAAGTCATGGATCCTTCACCGAGACAATGCGCCAGCTCACAGTGCGTTGTCAGTGAAGACGTTTTTGGCAAAACACAACATTCCCATCCTAGATCATCCACCCTACTCACCTGATTTGGCCCCGTGTGACTTTTTTCTTTTCCCTAAAGTCAAGTCAGCTTTGAAAGGAACTAGATTTGAGACTGTTGAAGCAGTAAAAGAAAAAGCGACAGAAGTAATGTATGGACTTACCGAAAATGATCTGCAGCATTGCTATGAACACTGGAAAATTCGTATGGAGCGGTGTAGAGACCGAGGAGGAGAGTACATTGAAGGAGATAACATGAAATTGTAAATAATTGTAAATAAATGTTTTTTCCAGCATCAGTCCGGTTTTTTTCTAGCCGCACCTTGTATATTACATATCTTCTGTTTGCATGCTTTTGAAGTTAATACAAATTTTATGAAGTTTCCTCTTTGATGTTAATATGCTTGTACATTTATTTTTCATCTCCCTTCAGAAATGTATAAAAGAGGTACTACTGTGTGTGTGTGTGTGTGTGTGTGTGTGTGTGTGTGTGTGTACACATTTATCCACTTGGGTAACTAAAAAGATTGTATTGATAATATTGAAGGGCGTATAGCACCTGTTCCACCTCTGTAACTGTCATTAATTGAATTTTTATAGTTAAAAATGTTAATTAACTTATCTCATAGTTTTCTGCTGTTACAAAGGTTTGTCTTGGAATGTCAACCTTTAGCAAAAATGTCAAAATCCTTTCTCTTTTTTAGGAGAAGAACCACTCTTCACTTTAGTTCCTGATGAGAAGCTGACCTCAGATTCTTGACTTACTTTTTTATTTCATCTACTGAACATTTGTACTTGTTAGCAAGTAGTTTTAATTTCTCACTTTTTACATTCTTGTCTTTATATGAATCACTTTTATTGTTCGACCATTTAATGAGGTATGGTAGGCTTCAATAAATAAGGCTTTTTTTCTTCATACTCCACTCCACGTCATCCGTTCACTCTTTGGTGGCTATGTGCTTGGCTACCGTGGGGCTCCAGCCTTTCCACCATTACTTCCTCTTTCTGTGCTGCTTCGATTCTTTCTTATGTCCTCTGATTTTCCATTGGATGGCTCTTTTGGTGCAGACCCTACTTGGGCTGGATTCACAATTTTGGTCTCGATTTCCAGTTTTACTCCCGGCATTATCTTCACCTTCCATTAATGATTATATGGTCTGCATTATTGAGTTTGACCTGCAATCTTTTCCAAATTATACAGAAGTGCATGTTGTGCAGGGAAGGCCACCCACTGTGGTGTATGCTCTGCCTCTGTGCCCTTCCACCCTGGCATCCATCCTTTCTGTTGTCGTAGAAAGCCCGAAACCTAGCACGGTAGCCATCCTATTTTTAGGAGGGGGGGTTAAAGTATCTGCCCACTGACCGTGCAGGGATCGCACTGTTGGTGCCTGCTCTGCACACTCCCATGTATGCAGTGAAGTATGTGCCCTTCATGACTGGGATATAGGGACTCGTGGCAACTGATTACTAGCCACGTAGCCATTGCTGAGGCTGGATGAGCCCCAAAGGGAGAGCCTCTGTTTGGATTGGGTGGCACCATGGCAGACAGTTTGCACATGAAATGACTTAAACTTTCTCCCACTGGTGGTCACATGACCCCAGCAGTCTCATCAAATGGAAAACCCTCGTATGATGCAATTAAATGTGATCCCAATGTATTTTCTTCCCTGGTGATGCTGTGGAAGGAATGTAGGGCTAGACAAAAGGAGAAGAATACTCCCACCAATACCTGGTCTGTACCATGATCGACAGGGACACCTTTTTGGCCATAAAGCCATAATTTTTTTACATTTAAAACAAGTACAGGGAAACTGTAGCTATCTTTAAGATGAAGAACAGTTCCTCCTGATTAAAATGTAATCTCTTGCCTAGTCACAGGCGCTGCTCTGCTGTGAATGGGTGACATTCCCATGATTGTCATTCCCCACAAGAGCCTCAATATGGTCCAGGGTGTCCTGGGGCCTTCATCTTGACTTTCGAGGGTGATACATTGGCTGAGATTGTCAAGGTTATGATGCTCTACCGGTGTGACATGAAACCTCCTTCTATGAGATGCTTGAAGTGTATGAAGTTCAGAAATGTATCTTCCCATTGCACCACTACCCCTGTTTGCAGGGATTATGGATGTCAGCTGCATAAAAACATTCCTTGTGCCTCTCTCCCCATTGGTGTAAACTGCTATGAGCTCCATTTTGTCTACTCACCGATTGCTCCATTTTCAAGTGTGACAAGAAAATCCAGGAGTAAAGGACCCTGGAGAAGCTCACATGTCAAGAGGCCAGAAAAAGGTATTGAGTGTCTTTAGACTGTACAAATGACACAATCTTACACCACAGCCACAACACTGTTGCTTTCTCTGTCAACAGTACTTTTCTCTGTTGCATTCTTATAGCGGGCACTCAGATCAGCCCACTATTGCCTGCTCCCCCCCCCCCCCCCCTCGCCCCATGCGGTTGGGGGCCCTTCCAGTGCATCCACCACACACTTCAGGTGCATTGTCTCCCAAGCTGCTGGGGACACAACTCCCTATGCTGCAGCCACAGCCCAAGGTACCTCACCCTCGTCTGGCTTCTCAAGCTAGGAAGAGGTACCTCGGGACTCTCCCTTTCATGTTTTCTACTGGTCCACAGCGAGATGCCAGCCAGTAGCTGAAGGAACAGCAGGCCCGTCAGATTCCTCATTCTTCCTCTGTTCCCGAAACCAATTCAGGGAAACCTCCCTGGTCCTCATCTTCTAAGGAGAAGAAGGACAAAAGGAAGTCCTCTATGATAAAGGTAACTTTGGTGGTCCCCATACCACCAGACTCTATATGTACTCCTTCTGTGCTCAAGGTGGGTATCCCACTGGCCCCTAATGTACCAGATCTCCCCAGGCAATGTGCCGAACCTATGTCAGTGGATCCCCTGACATCTCAACCGGTGGCAGCACACAACGCTGGGTCATAAGGTGCCCTCACAGGTCACTTCATGCCTCCCCAGTATTCAGACAGTCTGATCTTCCAGTAAAAATGTAACAGATTTTTCCACCACCTGACTGAGCTATGGCAGCTTTTAAGCACTTACCCTGCATTCTGTATTACCATCCAGGCAACACGGTTTCCAGCAACTCGGACCCCTGCCTTTTATGGCTACTTAGATTATTTTAAGAACTGTACCGAGTATGAGAGGGCATCGAGTGGAGATTGTATATATGTCTGGACTCTAAGTATAGTGACATTGTGCCTCTCGATGCACCTTTGCAGGCTGTGCCTTTCCGGGTGAGGGCACATCAGGATTTTACAATCTGTAATGGTTATCCCCCTTCTGATGATGTCATGTTCCAGGATGTACTGTCTGCATTACTCTCTAAGTTGCCCCCACCTTTCCTAGTCTCAGGCGACTTCAATGCCGTAACCCTCTGTGGGATGGAACAATGATCACTGGCCGTGGCAAAGACATCAAAACTTTAGTGGTGCAACTCAATCTTTGCCTCTAGCACTCGGTGCTCCCACACACTTCAGTGTGGCACAAACAATTTATTTGGCCATTGATCTTTCCTTTTGCAGCCCTGGTCTTCTATCACCTATCACTGGAGAATCCACAATGACCTGTGCGGTAGTGACCACTTTCCGGTCTTCCTATCCCCACCTTTGCTGTAGTCCTTAGCTCCCCATTGGAAGGCAGTATCAATGCAGTTGTTCAGTATACAATGGCAGCCTTTCTTGTAGCATCCAACCAAGCCATCCCCTCTTCCTTAGTTGAAAGATGGTATCCTGGTGGACCCCAGTGATTGCTGTGGCCATTAGAGATTGTAGACGGGCTCTCCAACACCATAAGTGGCACTCTTCACTAGAGCACCTCATTGACTCCGTGCTTGCATCTGCTAGTTCAAAAAGTACTGGAAATAGTACGTTTCCACCATTGAATCACATACCTCTCAATCACAGGTATGGGCAAAGATCAGAGCCCTCTATGTTTCCAGTCCCGTGCAGGTACACCAAGTACTTCCTTAGATGGTGCCATTTATACCGATCCAGACCATCGCCGAACATTTTGCTGACATTAAGTTCGTGCATCTGCATCTGAGGGCTACCACCCTGCCTTTCAGCTCATAAAACAGTGGGTAGAGTGAATGCGCATATCTTTTACTACCCACCATCTGGAGCCATGTAATGTTCCATTCAGTGAATGGGAACTCTCCAGTGCACTAGCCCATCACCCTGATATGGCCCTAGGGCCATACTGCATCCACAACCAAATGCTGAAATGTCTCTCAGTGGATTGTCACTATCACATTCTTGCCCTCTTTAGCAGATCTGGAATGAGGGTCAGTTCCCATCCCAAGGCAACAAAGCACAATAGTTTCTCATACTGAGACTGGGTAAGGACCTCCTAGAGATGGACAGCTATCACCTAATCAGCCTTAATGACATTCTCTATAAGTTACTCAAATGCATGGTGAGCAAGGAGCTGTGTTGGCTCCTTGAGTCTCGGGGCCTTTTGGCTGGCTTTCACAAGGGCTGCTCCAATGTTGATAATTTGGTTGGCATGGAGTCCACCATCTGGACAGCCTTTGCACATCATCAGCACCTCATTGCCGTCTTTTTCAACCTACAGAATATATGACATGACATGGCATCACCACATCCTTACTTCATTACGTGAGTGGGTTTCTGGGGTCTGCTCCCAATTTTTGGCAAGAACTTCTTGTTGCATCACATATTACAGGTTCAAATGGATGCTACCCTCAGTACCCCCCATATCCAAGAGAATGGGGTTCTGCAGGGCTCTGTACTGAGCATCCCCTTTTTTCTGGTAGGCATCAATGGTCTAGTGGCAGCTGTAGAGTCTTCAGTATCACCTTTATACAATATTTTTGTTGGTACATTGTTTTCATGATGATTGCTGAAAAGTTGTTTTTAAACATTATATAGGTAATGTAATGTGGATATATGTTTTAATACAGCATCGCTAACAAAAATCTGGCCCCATTTACAGACTGCTTGCCAGTTATGCATAAATTTTTGCCTACCAAAATAAACTATAAACATATAATAATTAGATAATAAAGAAATAACAAATAAGCTAATTCCGTTGCTGTGTCTGCTAGTAGCAGGCAACAATTTATGCATAATTGGTGAGCAGTCTGTACCCGGGTCCAGTTTTTCGTGCTTCACGCTGTAATAAAAGTGTATACATATCACCAGCCCAGATCCTGAAAAAAAATTAAGATTACTTAAGACAAACTAGGTACCAGGCCCTGACAGAATGTTAGTCAACTTTTATATTGTGTATGTCATGCAATTAGCTCCTGTCCTAGCTCATATTTATTGAGAATCACTTGCACAGCAAATAGCCCCAAATGAACTGAGAAAGAGTGCAGGCCACTCCTGTTCATAGAAGTCATAATAGGGCATGTAACTTTCATCTTTGAACATTCATAAAGTAATAAGCATCATAATAATAGCAAATAGTAAACTTTGAAACACTAAGATGATTTTATTGGAACAATTGAAAGTGTACTTCAATGAAATGTAAAGGTTCAAATGGCAAAGTTAGTTAGTTAGTTAGTTAGTCAGTCGTGTTCCACAGATCGTTTGAATGATTCTTTTATCAGCTTGATGTGGAATCGGTTATAAACATATTTGCTAATGAACATTTTACTTTTTTAGTCGTACTCATTTAACTGCACTTCAAAACAAGTTTGTTTTTTCTTGTGGGCAATCAGTTTTTAAATAGAAATTTGTCCATGGAATAGGGGGACTTATACAGGAGAAATAATTGTAAGTCAAATTTAAAATTTGCTCTGCTACTTGTTGGACTTTCGTGTTATTGGCCAAATGAGCAAAGATTTTTGTTGCTGCACATTGAACTCCTTTCAGAGCTATGACATATTTAATAATGGTCATTTTACCTCTAGTGTTGTAGATATTGATCTCACTGTTCTTCTCAAATTGTGATGGATTATTTATGATGAATTTTGTTAGTGAACATATGTATTGTGATGGTGCAGTTAAAGTGCCTAGCTGTTCAAAAGGTACCTACCCAATGTCCCTGGGTGAAAACCATACTTTATTCATACTGCTCACTTTTGTGCAGTTATTGATGATATTGAATGGAAATATCCAAAAATGTCAGGAGGTTGATTCATTTGTTCCAAGGACTAGCAATTACCTGAAGAACGAAAATAGTTGAACTTCATTGTTTGAGAAGCTAAGTAATGTTCTTATTCCAGCTCAGGTTTTCATCTGTTTGTACACCCAAAAATTTGGAGCATTCTTCCCTAATTTTTTCCCTCAAGAGTTAGAGGGAATCAATTTTCTGAGAGCCACTTGGATAATTCCGTGGGAAACATCATTTACAATCTCTTCTGTTGCTTTCTCTCTAATGGGTTTTATTATGACATTAGTACTGTGTGGTATAGGGATAGGAGTGGATCAAAAATTGAACCCTGTGGGACCCCCTTTGTGATTTCTCCCCAGTCATTAAAATTTTTTAACCTTACGACATTGATTAAACTATTCTGCACAACTTTTTGCATTCTGTTTGTTAATCATGATTCAAAGCAGCTGTATGTAAAGCCCTCATTTCAATCGAACCTGAGTTTTTCTAAGAGTGTAACTTGATCTTCACAAACACATTGAAAATATCAGAAAAAATATGAACTGGCAGAATTTTATTATTTAGGGCTTTCACTATTTGATGAGTGAATGTATAAATAGCATTCTCAGTTGAGCTACCATTTTGGAAGCCAAACTGTGATATGCTAAGTAAATTGTTTGTACTTAAGTGAGAGACTACTATGCAGTACATTAGTTTTTCACGTAGGTTGGAAAAAGATGTCAGTAAGGAAATCTGATGATATCTAAATGAGTCTTTCTTGTCACCTTTCTTATGACGAAGTTTAACAATTGCATATTTTAACCTGCCTGGAAAAAATTTGCTATTCCAGTGAAGCATTACATAATCACTAAGGACATTACATATTAAGTTGCAACAAATTCTCAGAATTCTGTTTGAAATTCCATCAACACTGCTCAATTTTTTGTATGTTAGAATTTGTATAGTTCTATTAATTTCAGTGAAGGATGTTGGTGGTACTTCTAGTTTCTTAAAGTTTTGTTGAATGACATTTGTAATATAGTCTCTTGCTTCTTCAACTGAACCATTTAATGCTGTTGTTTCTGCTGCATTTAGAAAGCAATTATTAGAAATACTCGCAACATGTGAATTTTTCAGTCCCAACATTGTCATTTAGTTTAATTGTTATGGTATCCAGTACATGGACTGGCTGTCCTGTCTTCCATTTAACAACATCCCGTATAGTTTTAAACTTATCTGCACTATTAATTTTTGTAATGGTGTACATACTTCTTGACATTTTAATGACTTTCCTTAAAATAATACCTAATTTTTTTTAGTACATAAATAATGTTGGATCTTGATGTATTCCAGCCTTTATATAAATTTCCCCTCCCCTCTTATGTGAGATTATAATTCCCTTTGTTATTCATAGCTTACTGATTTTTCTAATGGATCTTCTGGATAACTTTCAAGGAAATCAACTTTCAAATATTGACACAAATTTTCTTTGTAATAAACTGGATTTAATGTTAATATTTCTTTCTTTCTCTCCCCATAATACCTCTTATAACTTGCTCTTAAGACATTGTATCCTGTTCCTATTAATAAGCCTCACTGCTCTGTATGAAGCTGCCTCAGGGCTGTAAGGTACTATATTGAGTAAGTCCATTAACTATGCATCATAATCAAATAGTCCATTAGCAGTTGGGTATATGTTGTTTCAGCTTGAACACCATCTATAGCAATGTTATAATGTTATCAATCAGTGTTCTACAAACTTTCTACACACGAGTTGAAAAACAGTCTACCGAAATTTGATTGAAATATCCAAACATCCAATCGAGTAGTTCATTGTTACTGTCCATATCTTTTACCAAATCTATGTTGAAATCTCCACAAACTACTGTTTCTTCTTGCATGACAGTTAACTGAATAACACCTCTAGATTTCTCATAAATAGCTGAAAGTTTCCCCACAAGGGATTTATATACTGTTAAAATTATCAGAGGAGTATTGTTTAGTAACAACTCACAAGCACATGCTTCTAGATTGTGTTTCAATATTTTTGATTTTGTATCCAATTTTTATATATGTTGCAATGCCTTCTTTTTCCATGTTAACTCCACACAAAAATGGTGCTCGTCTGTAATCTTTGATATTTAATTTCTCCATTCCTGCAGTTACATGATGTTCAGTGAGACACAGAACATCTATCATTTCAAAATTTTGCACATTTTCTAGGCATACAAGAGGCTCATCTATCTTGTTTTTCAATCTCTTAACGTTCTGATGAACGAAATTAACTTTGTTTTTGTGGAATCTGCTGCATATAGTACGATCTTGTTCTACACCAATTTCTTTCAATACTGACTGTCAGTAACCTAACTCTAACCTTAAAAATGTTCCCCTTTGAATTTAATAATGAC
Organism: Schistocerca cancellata; assembly: GCF_023864275.1. Classification (NCBI taxonomy): domain Eukaryota; kingdom Metazoa; phylum Arthropoda; class Insecta; order Orthoptera; family Acrididae; genus Schistocerca; species Schistocerca cancellata. The sequence goes on along the minus strand of NC_064635.1, from coordinate 31,929,970 downwards.
AAGAATTTTGTCTTGTATGTTTGACTCCATCCCCCACTCATTTGTGGGAAGTAAAACTCAATTATGTGCCAGGTTATGTGGTAAATATATTAATTAACCCAACATTGTTTCAAATTACCTTTTATTTATTGCTTTAAATGTCACCAGACAAAGAAATACATTATTTGCAACAACTAACTACCCCCTCCCCCCCCCTCAAACACACACACACACACACACACACACACACACACACACACACACACACACACCCCTCACAGAACTGTGCTGAACTGGCAGGTGCTGCTGTCAGAGTATAAATAACACATTACAATTTCCATAGTAAAAAGCAATGTTTAATTATTGCTTAATTAGAATTAATAATTATAAACTTTTGACAATTTTAGTATAGCCTGGTATTTGTTATTGTAAAGCAGAATTTCAACACCGATGCATTTCTGGATCTAGAATCGAAGAAATACATTTCATAAACAGTTAGTATGGGAAAAGATAATTTTCATTTAATTGCACAGTTATTTTTCTTACTAGGGTTCTTCCTGCTCTTTGAATAATATGAACAAATTTATACAGTTAAATGTCTGACAGAATTTTCATAAATAAGCATAAGTTAATTTTAGACTTTGAACACGGAATGGTAGTTGGAACTAGACACGAGACATTCAGCTTTGGAAATCGTTGAAGAATTCAGTATTCTGAGATCTCCAGTGTGAAGAGTGTGCTGAGAATACCAGATTTCAGGCATTACCTCCCACCACAGACAATGCAGTGGCTGATGGCCTCCACTTAGTGACTGAGAGTTGCAGTGTTTGCATAGAGCTGCCAATGTTAACAGACAAGCAACACTATGTGAAATAACTGCAGAAATCAATGTGGGACATATGACGAGCATATCCATTAGGACAGTGCAATGAAATTTGGTGTTAAAGAGCTATGGCAGCAGACAACCAGTGCGAGTGCCTTTGCTGACAGCATAACACCACCTGCACTGTCTCTCCTGAGCTTGTAACCATATTGGTTGGACCTTGTAAGACAGGAAACCCGTGGCCTGATCAGATGAGACACAATTTCACTTGGTAAGAGCAGACCGCATGAAGCAAGGGATGCAAGCTGTCAACAAGGCACTGTGAAAGCTGGTGGTTGCTCCATAACGGTGTCAGCTGTGGTTATGTGGAATGGACCATGTCCTTTGCTCCAGCTAAACTGACCATTGACTGGAATCGTTATGTTCAGCTACTTGGAGACCATTTGCAGCTGTTCACGAATTTAATGTCCCCAAACAATAATGGAACTTTTATGGATGACAATGCACCATGTGTCCGGGCCACAATGGTTTGCAATTGGTTGGAAGAACAGTCTGGACAATTCGAGCGAATGATTTGGCCACCAGACTGCCCAACGTGAATCCCATCAAACATCTTAGTCAGTTTGTCACACAAAATCCTGCACCGGGAACACTTTTGCAATTATGGACTGCTACAGAGGCAGCATAGTTCAATATTTCTGCAGGGATCTTCCAGTGATGTATTGAGTTAGTGCCACATCGAGTTGCTGCACAATTCCAGGCAAAAGGAGGTCCAACATGGTATCTGGAGGTATCCCATGACTTTTGTCACATCAACATATACTGTACAGAAATGAAAGTAACACTGGATGTGCTCAGGTAAGCATGTAAGACCTCTGATATTCCCATATTTTCAATACACCTAAGTGTTTTGTCTGATAGGATCAGCAGCAATGTGATTGTTCACTTGATGGTGCAATTGTGTATAGGAAAGCATTAACAATGATGACTGTAAGGGATTGCAGAAAGAATTGGACACAGTTTCCACTTGATGTAATGAGTGGCAGCTCTCACTGAAATGTTGGTAACTGCAAGATAATACCTTTAATGGAGAGGAAGAACTCAGTAGCTGCCAATTAAAATATTGACACACTAAACTGTGTAAGTATTTAGAGGTAATTCTAACAAGTGATGTGGAAACTTCACACCATATTTATATGATTTGACGTGAAGTTCCCACATCACTTCTTAGAATTACCCCTAAATACTTATACAGGACTCCAAATATATATTATTCCAGTATTTGGAGTCCTTATCGAGGATGCACAACAACAGACATCAGAAGAACTCAGAGACACCCTGCTAGGATCGTAACAGATTGGCATAACCCATATGAAAGAGTAATGGAAATGCTACGGAAACTTTCATGGGAATCCTTGGTAGGAAGATGACATAGTTCTGATGAATCTCTGGTGGGGAGAAGAATATGAGATAGATTAGAGTGTGTACTTTTTGTAAAGGGTCGCCAGTGCTCTGATTGTCTTCATGCAGCTCTTCTGTGCCTTCTTCTTTATCTCAGAATAGCATTTTTACGCAACATCCTCAATTATTTGTTGAATATGTACTAATCTCTGTCTTTTCCTGCAGTTTTTACCCACTGCAGCTCCCTCAAGTATGATAGAAGTCAATATCTTGATCACATAATATTTGACCAAAATTTATCATTTGTTTCAGCTTTGCAGCCATCATCAGAGCTAAAAATTTAGCTGTGACACACAATAAAAATAAATTCGGGTCTTAATCAAGTGACGCTATCAGTTCATAAGATGTGCAAAATTTCACTTAATAATTTTCGAAATATCAGATAATAAGTATTTTATATTGTCCAAAATGCTGTCTCTCAGCACATTCACCTGCATGTGGTGAGCAGTACAGCCATAATTAATGCAGCCTCAGCATGGAATGCGAAGAGCTCACCTGTAACAGTGAAAGGGGTAATGTTCACACCTGATATCCAGCTCAAACAGTTTACTTGCACTTAGATGTTTACGGCCAGATTGGGCATCATCTGCTTAAATTATTCACAGATAAATAGCTAATCACATACCACACTCAGTAGGTGTTCTATAATGTGGTTGTTCAAGTGTAATAACCTAACACTGAAGTGACACAGAAGTACACATGTGGCAAACATTTAATTAACTCAGTCACTAATTAAAGTTTTTAAATCAATGTCTAACAGCCATATCAGTACAAAAATTATGTGCCCAGTAATTGTCATTTATAAATAACACAGTTTATAGTCTGATACTATTGCCATCGTAGATGATCAATACTGAAAGATCAACACAGTTCATGAAATTAATTACAACCTCACAGTGTATGATTCAAAACCGTCACTCAATCATGGACTGAACTCCTAGATACAAAATTTTGATGAATCATAGTACATTTTCTGATTTGTAATATTTTTAAACCAAAGTAAACTATTGTTGTTTTCTGGCTTTTCATAAATTACAATAAAGATGTACAGTTCAGATGTACTGAGTAGTGGAAGAAGATTTGTTTGAATGAGGACTTTTAGATACAGACATGACTATTACTGAATTATGCTGGTTATTTTGTCTAAATTTTGGCTTCTATCCTAGTAACAATGTTTTTACTAAGGAAGCTAATTACTCTGAAACTAAATGGGTGCAAGAGTTGCTAACATAATTTCCTCATTGGTTGTAGCAGTACTTCCTTTATTTATATGTCTTTCTCATCTACTTTATCTGGAAGTAAGTAATCAGGTATATGTTTACAAATGAAGTTATAATGAGAGCTGAAATCACCAGTGTTTTTTAATTAGCATGGTTTTTAAGTAAACTAATTATACTTATGAATTCTAAATAACCAAAAAATTGTAATAGGTACTACAGTGAAATTGGATAAGCCCTGAGTCAATATTAGAGATTTTTATGTACTGTGCACATGCCATATAGATGAGTAAATTGAATATTTCATTAAATTTGAAAAAAATTAATACTAATTTTGGAGGGGAGAAAAACAAAAAGGTCCACCTGCTTTGTTACAAAGTCAATTGATCTTTCTCTTGTCCTGTTCTGTCTACTGAGCCTGTACTCACCTGTAACTCTGTCTCAGTGGTTTGCAATCTTTCTTAGACCATTACCCCTGAGTGTAATTAGACATAAGCTATAGTTCAATTCTTTTATCTTGGCGGCTCGCGCATGCCCGCCCAGACGCAGGAGATTGCTGCGTTGCCAGTTGCACATGACGCACGCGACCAATAGAAGCAGCGCCATTGTATAGCATAGTTTGCAAGCTTACGTTTAGGGGGGAGCGCGCAGTTCATGAAGTAAAGCCACCACGGCCGCATTAACCCTTTCGCTGCTACAAAGACGTGCTCCCTGCATTCCGCGCTGTGCGCGATTTTGTCACTGCACTGCTCGCCTGTGCAGACACATCGTGTTCCGACTGCTTTGACACTCTTATCAATCGATTCCACAAAAACTATTTGGCCCAAAAATTTGATTTTTACACATCTTCTTGACTGATACCTTCCCCCCATAAATGACTTAATTTTGTTTCGATGTTCAACGCAGTTATTATGCAGCATTAAATATAGCAAGCCATTGCACGAAATTTTGAAGAGTTTGCAGAGGTAAAAGTCCATAGAGTATACTTTCCGTATGGTTGATTTTAGTTGCCACAATGTTGAGAATGAAATGTGGACAAGATACCTAAATTTCATATAAAATTTACTGTATAAGAATAGCTCATTTAAGTACCACATAGGTGTCGTATGTAATATTGAGAAATATTCTGTCTTTTGCGACTGTAACAAAAGTTTTATTTACACTGAGCACGTTTGGCTTTATTTTAAAGCACTTCAATCAATCAAAAGGAAGTAGAAAAAATACATTAAATAAAACTGTGGACTTACAAAAACATTAGGACTTGAATATACCGTCTATCAATGAAGTGCTCTGAGCTATGTCAAATATAATTTTTGTGTGTGGCACACACAAACATCATTTATTTGCTAAAACACTGATCTGCCAACACAAACATTGAATATTGTGTTACCGCAGCACAAAACTACGAAAGGAGGAGACAAAATACTGTCGACTGAAGGTGCTTCAAAAGAGAGAAACGCGTCTGGTCTAAATAAGCCCTTTATTACAGTTGCAGAAGAGAAATATATTTCAGTACCATTGGTAAAACTGCGACTGTGGAACAAAAACAAGAAAGAGAACATGAGTACCATACCTTTTCTTGATTGAAGTGCTTTAAAATAAAGCCAAACGCGTCCGGTGTAAATAATACTTTTATTACAGTCGCGAAAGACGGAATATTTTTCAGTATTACATACGACACCTATGTCGTACTTAAATTAAATGAGATATTGTTATACAGTAAATTTTATATGAAATTTAGGTATCTTGTCCACATTTCATTCTCAACATTGTGGCAACTAAAATCGACCATACGGAAAGTATACGCAATGGACTTCTACCTCTGCAAACTCTTCAAAATTTCGTGCAATGGTTTACTACATTTAATGCTGCATAATAACTGCATTGAACATCGAAACAAAATTAAGTCATTTATGGGGGGAAGGTATCAGTCAAGAAGACGTGTAAAAATCAAATTTTTGGGCCAAATAGTTTTTGTGAAATCGAATGATAAGTGTGTCAAAGCAGTGGGAACACCATGTGTCTGCACAGGCGAGCAGTGCAGTGATGACAAAATTGCGCACAGCGCGGAATGCGGCGAGCACGTGTCTGCAGCAGCGAAAGGGTTAATGAAGAGACAAAGCACTAGAAATTTCAAAAAATTGCATTCAAATGAATATAATTCGTGAAGTAAGGCACTTCAATATTGTTTTTAAATAATGAAAATATTAAGCACCACACAAGGTTTGTACTCATAAGCTTTCACCCAACACCTTAACCGTTACGCTAAGGCACCTCGTCTAGCTACATAACACCATGAGGACTATAACACGTCACGCAAAATACTGACAAAACACTGTTCGTATGATTATGAATTACTCACGCTTCGTTGAAGTACAATAGGAAATAAACAATTACCACTGTTCTTTATTGCGAAAAAGCGGTTCGTGAGAGTGATACAAACACCTTTCCTTGCCATCGCCTGAATTTGGAGCCGTATTGCTTGTTTGGTTTAATTAATTAATAGAATATGAAGCAATTGGTATAAAGAATGCTTTTTCCAAACTTTCTATAAAAGAATGTCTGCTACCAATACATTGCTTTCATTCTATTACTTTATTTATGACTGAACATTTCTAAAACTGAAGACACTCGTCCATGCTCTGCACTGCAGTCGAGATGTGGCAACGTCGTTCTCTGTTCATTGGCTGACTGTGTTTTGTGACATCAGATGCGTAGAACGAACCTAAACTCGGCCGCCAACATAAATGACGCACACTTTAGTACCCTCTCCCCCCCCTCTCCCCCCCAAATTATTGCCAACTTTAGCAACTAACTAAACTGTAGAATGAAAGACTTGTCTTGGATATTTTTGTTTTTGTTTTTAAAATGATGAATGATAAGTAGTTGGGGTGTGTGTATGTGTGTGTGTGTGTGTGTGTGTGTGTGTGTGTGTGTTTGTTTGAATGAGGGAGGAATTTGTCATGCATCACTAGTGCTACTTACAGCTCCTACTCAGATAAGAAAGCTAATTATCCACAGTGAGGGTAGACACATGTTTCAAAACATACTTCCCCTGCTCTTCATTGCAGCACTTGCTTGACCTGCACATTGCAATCTCATTTAAAATCAGCCAAGTTAAAATGTGTGTGCTATACCTAATGTTCGTAAATCACTTGATTGCTGCACTTCTTATTTCTGAACTAGCAGAAATTGGAAGACTTCAGGCTGTTCATGATAATAATAATAATAATAATAATAATAATAATAATAATGTGTACAGCACTATAATAATAATGATGGTGATGATGATGATAATAATAATACTGTGTACAGCACTATAGTAGTCCTTCTGTAGTTACTGCTGTGTCATGCTGTCAATTAATTCATTTATCTGTTTCAAAGTGAGTAATGAAGCAATTTCCAGACTACTGCAGGTACTATCTACAACTTTGAGAAGACATTTTCTTGAGATATTTCTCAGTTGTTACGTATGTGTCTCACTTTTACCATCAGTGATGTACAGGACAAAGCCAACATATGTGTGTAGTGGGTGAACTACTTGAGGAATCTGTAACCTCTGCCACATTAATGCTACTAATTGAGAAAAAGTAACTATTGTTAACTTATATAATCAGTATTATAGTACTAAAAAATTGTGGTATGTGTAATGATCTTTCAAAAGTAATTTATTTTTGTGGCTGAAACAGAATCAAATCATTTAGTTTGTACTCCTCAGAAAATTTCATGTTACGCCTCAGTTGATAATTAACCTCAGGTTGGCAACCACTGCTCTACCCCTATATCCTAAAGCTTCCCAAAGAGCCATGATTATTAAAATTTCATCTCTCTTCACATACTGAATTACCCATTGAGTTACCCATTCAGTATCCTCATATACTATCTCAATATCTTCATCTTCTGTACGTAATATCTGTGTGCATAAGTAAACTACTGTTGTTGGCATTATTTTGCTGTTGATTCTGATGAGGATAATCCTACCACTAAATTATTCACAGTAACAGACTCTCTGCCCCAACTTCCTATTCATGATAAATCATACTCGCATTGCACCATTTTCTGCTGCAGTTGATATACCCTTACAGTCATCTGACCAGTATTTCTTACCTTCTTTCCATTCCACTTCACATGCCCCTACTGAGAAACAATACCTCTGAATTTTTGTGGGAAAACTCTTAGAGCTGTTTAAATTAAACAAATGTTATTAACATTTTGCTTCTTTATGCTTCACGTCTATGTCTTTATTTATCAGCATAGTCACACTAGCAATGAACACATCTCTCCCAATGAGAGCCCAGTTTGTTCACACTGTCACTGTAGAATGCCTGACTTTGTTGGTGGAGCCACAATCTTACTTATGCTTGCACCACTTCCTCATTATCAAAGTGAAGTCCTTGAAGGTGTCCATCAAGTTTTGGAAACAGATGAATAGTGGATGGGGCCAAGTCAGGACTGTACAGAGTATGATCGATGACAGTGAAACAAAGGCATAGGATTGTCACAGAGTATCACAACACCTGTGTGTGGTCTGGTATTGTCATGCTGAAGGATAGGGTACTCCATGTGTGGGTGAAGTTTACTGTAGTTAGAAATTCAATTACAGCTTGCTGTTCATCACACACTGACACAGATATGTTACACGCCGCCTTGTTACATGCTACAATTTGGAGCCCTGCAAATAGAGGGCTGCAAATATGTAGACATTAGGAATAAAGATGTAGAATGTCAACACCATTTGTCTTATTTAATAAGCTTTTCAAGGTTTCACATAAAAAGCTTGGAGGCAGTACTTTACAGCATGCCATTTGTAGTGGTACATATTGCTACAAAGTAGAGCAACACGTCTCACTTTCCTTTTACTAGACTGAAGAAAGTTGTGTGTGAAAAGCATGACTTTAATTAGTAGTAGCATAAAGAGTGCCTACTGTGCCTGGGTTTGTTGGAATTTATGTGCAGATAAGAGAATGAAAAACACAGGTTCAGCACAGAAAGCGATGAGTGATGTGTAATTTGGAGTGGCAAGTGAGGGTCACTTGCATTTTGCAGTTGTGCTTTGGGGGTGCTGTGGACTGCAAAGAAGAAAGGGACCTGATGACAGTTGTTGAGCACTAAAGAAAAATGAATGATGTTATACAGGGTGAAAAGTATTTAAACCGACAAACTCTGGGGGGTTGTAGAAGACATCAAAACAAATATTTTTCCCTAATGTCATCTTTTCCTATGAGGAGTATTTAAACTGGTAGAGGAAGATTTCTCTGGCGACAAATTAACTAAACCAACAAAAAAGTCTAGAGGGGACATATCTGGGGATCGAGCAGGCCACAGTACAGGACCACATCTGCCAATCCATGTTTCTGGGAACCGTCAGTCCAGGAATCGACGCACACGACGACTGAAATGTGATGGTGCCCCGTCGTGTTGGAACCACGTGCATTGTCTTGTAGGGAGCAGGACATTTTCCAGCAATTCTGGCAATGCTGTGGTGAGAAAATTGTAATAGTGCCTGCCATTTAATGGCCTAGGTAGCAGATACGGCACAGTTACAGTCCCAAACAACACCGACCCACACATTAATGAAGAAACGCACTTGATGAGCGCTAGTAACTGTGGCATGTGGGTTATCCTCAGTCCAAACATGCCCGAATGTTGCTTCATTGGTAAACAACAGAGAGGATGGAAATGTAGGGTGCATTTCACAGTGTCCCAGGTACCACTGCAAAAACTGTGCTCTGGGTGGATAATCAACTGGTTCTAGGTTGTGGACATGCTGTAAGTGAAATGGACATAACAATTGCTCTCAAAGGACTGTTCTTACATTCGTCTGATTTGTCCCCATGTTACATGCAATTGCACGAGCACTGGTTGAAGGATCCTGTTCCACATGCTGCAAGACAGCTTCCTCAAATTGCAACGTTTTTACCGTGCGGCGGCGTCCCTGTCCACGTAATCTGCTAAATGACCCGGTCTCACGCAGGCATTGGTACACAGCAGCAAAGGTCGTATGATGCGGGATACGGCGATTAGGATATTGTTGTTGATAAACCCGCTGTGCAGCTCGTCTGTTGTGGTGCACTACATAGTATGGACCAACCATATCAGTGTACTCACTCCAGGTGTATCGCTCCATTAGTAAACAGAGACAATGCACTACTACACTGGTGGACAGCAGTTGCCTACAACTGAAGAGCATAATACGCCCTCTAACAACTGAAGAACGTAATACGGCCTCTAACAACTGAAGAGTGTAATACGGCCTCCACTGGTTTAAATACTCCTCATAGGAAAAAATGACATTAGGGAAAAATATTTGTTTTGATGCCCCCTACAACCTCCCAGAGTTTGTCGGTTTAAATACTTTTCACCCTGTTTAGACTCTATGCTATGCTATCTCAAGTAAGTATGAACTTGTAGTTTTGGTGAAGCATTGAGGCATCATGTATGAACATGTTGTCTGAAAAGCTTTGTTAATTAGCAGTTGCAAGTTGAGAACTTATTTGAATATAGAAGAATTACAGAAACTGTCTTTTGTGATTTCATAGTGAGTTGTTTAAATGTAGAATCTCTCCTATAGCCCTTGCCCTCTACAGTCAGAAAAGGAGTCTGCAGTCAAATATGTGGCACTGCATAGCAGGACCACATCATCAAGAGAAAACAAGACAGTGGCCAGAAATTTCGGAAAGTAACTGTTGTTATAGGGAACTAGTGTAGACTTGGCACCTCACTATATATCAACCATTTAAAATCAACCCACAACTGACTGAGACCTTGCATTTACCTTTTGAAAGTTTCTCACTTTTATGCATGCTTTTAATATTCCATGCTTCAACTTGTAGAATGTTCCCTCTCCTGTTGATTGTTAAATATTTTTCTCATCCTCACCTCTCACTTTGCAGTCCCATCCCAGACATGCAAATGGGGAACAAATCCAAATTCTTTTGCCAATGGAGACATCTCAGCATGGTACACATTGTGCCTTTTATGCAGCGGTTTCCATGCCTTCTGCATCCACACTCCGTTGATTGTTTCTCATTCTTCTGCCTTTTAGGGTTAGTTTCCCACCCCAAGGGCAGTAGGGTATGCCCCCCCCCCCCCCCCTGCCCTCTTTGATAAAAGTCTGAAACCTCTATTGTAGATGGTTTTTATTCAAAATGTAAGCAATGACTGGTTGGGCATATGGCATCATGTTAACCACACATTTGATGAAAATGGCATAGGAATGAAAACTGATAATATTCGTACAGTGGACCATCCATTGCGCCCTCTACATTGACTTGCAGCCTGTTTACATAGTTTTAGATAAGTTTGGAGAGTGAAATACATTTTTGTTTGTTTATTGTTTTTGTTAACTGTGGTAAATATCAATAACAATTCAGTCATATGTTATTGGAAAGTTGCTCGGTCTTATGTTGAATTTACAAACTGCCTCAGTTTGATAATTCCTCTGTTATGTGTGTGGTATCACTGGGCCACAAAGTTAGGTTGCTTATTTATCTTTTTATACAGGTGTTCCTCACAGCCTGCTACATCTGGGTCACAATCAGATTCCACCACAGTGAATTCTCCAGTCACAGAGTCCACATCAGCATGTGCTGGAAGTTCAGATACTGTGTGGGACTTGGGCTACACAAGCTGTGAAAGAAAGAAAGTGGTCTATGTCTGGACCATTTCAGGCTTAACAAACTGGCCCGAGAACAGAGATTTTGTCGCATCACCTCGTTTCTGCCATCCTGAGTCAATTCAGTGGGAAATAAGGCTCTATAAATTGGGAACAGAATACCATGTGTGCTTCCAACTGTTGGAAAATAATGATGGTGGGAGTGTAATGGTGGATTTGAGTGTTTCTGTAATTTCCCCAGAAGGAGAGAGATGCGGAATCAAAACATTACCGGGCTACTGGTTTCAGGAAGGTTCAGAGTCAGATAAATTTGAATGTGGGTGTTTAACTAATGACACGTTGAAAGTAGAGTGTGAAATCCGTACAGTGTGTGTCGTGCAGCAGTGTGTTGTGGCAGTTAAGCCAGTGCTGCAGTCTCGTCTTAGACAGGATCTGCATTCCCTACTAGAGTCAGGAAATTTTGCAGATTTTAAACTGAGTGCCGGGACTGTCGAGATGAGAGTACACAGAGCGATACTGGCAGCCCGTAGTCCCTTCTTCGCCCGTAACCTGCGGCCGGGATCAAAGGTGTTCAAGAAGGGCCAGTTGGAAGTTCCGGATGTGAAGCCTGAAGTGTTGGCTGACGTTCTGCACTACATATACACTGGGGGAGTGAAAAACCTGAGTGACTCCACAGTGGAGCTGCTGGCAGCAGCCCACAGATTTGAACTGTGTGACCTGAAGAGGGAGTGCCTTGCACATCTGTCCAACAGGCAGCTCACTGTGGGTAATGCCGTCGCAACAGCTGTCTGTGCTGTGGAAAACCAGTGTGACGCATTGTTAAACTCATCTGTGGAGTTCATCCGATCACATTTCAAGCAGGTGATGGGGACTACCGAGTGGATTGAAGCCATTCGCAGGCACCCTGAAGCTATCAAGAAAATCAGTCAAATGGTAGCAAAAGCTGGAAAGTAGACTCTGGTATTAAAAGTGTTTTGGATTCACTACATGTGTGAACATGTGTTTTTTCCCATAGAGTATGTATATTTATGGAGTAAGTATAGTCTACTGTGTATTTTCTCAACATCAAACCTGGCTAGTCACATGATTTAGGGATGATGCTGCTTGTCTACAATTTGAGGTAATAGTGAAACTTGAATATTATATGTATTCGCTTTGTGTTATATACATTTCTGCACATTTGAGTTTTAGTAACAGCTGTGCTGCAGTATTGTTGAAGCTATGGATGTAAACAGATGTACATCAAAGGTGAATCAGTTTCTTTCAGAGATATGTGAAACAAATGTATAAATATAAATGTCATATTGATATGAAATAATATATATTTTGAAAAATATCGAGACTTGGTATTATAAAGTCTTGTATTGTAGAGATAATTTCTGCGATTTTATGGCCAGGTGTTTACAAGACAAGTGCTAGATAAATTTGCAAGTGTTTTTGAGTAAACTGCCAGTCAGTGTATACACATAGGTGCTATGTTAATATGCAGATAAAGTTTTTGCACAAGTCTGTTTAATTTCTTCCTATTTATGCAGGTTTTCAAACCCTTGTATGTATCTAAGTATTTCTGCATGAGAAGGTTTCCTAGAGAGTCTCACTGGAACGTAATTAATTGGAACAGAATCAACAATATGAAAACCTAAAAAAAAAGCTATCACTTGTTTTATTTCTCCAAAATTTTGAACTTTTTTTCATGTTGTATGGTGTTATTTTGCTGATGAGATGGTGAAAAAATGTCATAGATATTTTACTTGTCTGTAAAAAGCAGAACAGTAAATAAAGAAAAATTGAAAATAATTATGTACAAGCAGGTAGTTCAGATCACTTACCATACTTGCTGTAACAGTTTTGTAGTTTCAAATTTGTAGTTTCTTCATGACACATCAAAGCCTTCTACATTGTCATTATAACATAATTAATTAGAGCACAGATTTGACAATATGAATAAGTGCAATAGAAAGTGTAAAAGTTATTGTGTTTGCTGTCACTTCTTATCATGTTACAAAAAAAAAAAAAAGTAGAATCTGAATTAACGCTGTAACAAAAAAGCATAGTAACATTGCACTTCAAATCTTGAAGCCAGCTTCAGTTCCTGGTATCAAATTGTTAAGATGTCTATAAAATAGTTATACAAAGTCCCACAGTACTTCCAACATGATCTGTGCGTAGCAGCAAAGTAGCAACACTCAAAATACACTAAGTGCTATACAGGCTGAAATACGCCATCCCAAACTCAAGTCTCAAGTGATTTGAGCTGCAGGAGATTGATTTTCTTGAAAATTGTGGACATGAATTTTCTTTTTTTTTTTTTTTTTTTTTTTTTTTTTTTTTTTTTTTTTTTTTTTTTTTTTTAGTTGTAAATAAATTTTAGATGAACATTTAAGGAACATCTGAGAAATTAATATTATATTCAAACCCAGTAATTAGGAAAAAATATTGTTGAATATAGCAATGAAAACTGAATATGTGTGTAGTATTTTGTTATGTGGGACCAATTCAATATCCTGAAAAATGTTAGTATTGTCATTATGTTGCATATTAAGATAAATTTGTCACATATGAAACAAATGTTTGTTTGTTTAGTGAAGTAAACGTTTAAAACACCTTTTTCAGTTATTGCAACCAGTTATAAAGCTGTACACATTAGTCCCAGCTGTTGGATAACAAAATTGTCACACCTTGCCTTTATTTATTCTATTTTGAGTTGAGTTGTTTGAGTTGAATGGTACAGAAGTCTGCCTTACTACATCCATTTTAACTTATAATGTAGCATTAATAATTTAGTATTGAAAGGATTGGTTCTTAACATTTTAATGAAAAATATCATGACACTTTGGCAACAAACCTTCTATATGACTTCATTTTTCCAAGATATAATGTTAAACACAGATGAATAGGGAAGAATATTTTGGCAGTGTGCACTGTGGCCATTCAGATCCAATGAGAGTAAGTGTCTGTCATTTGTTTGAGCTACCTCGTCTTCAAGGTAGTTTTGGCATATACTCTGTGGTTCTTAGAGCAAATAATTTTCTTAAACTACAAAAACCAGATGCCAGAAATGCTACTTAAACTTCTATATGAACACTTTGTGTTTCACGTTGTCAGATAGACTTCATGACACATTTTTTTAAACTATGACTGCAAAATCTTACTGGGGCAAGCCTAGTTAAATAAATTCTTCTTCTGAATCAGCTGAGAAAAGGTCTTACCTGTTTTATAATAGCCTCATTGCAATGTCCCCCCATGAACCATGGACCTTGTCGTTGGTGGGGAGGCTTGTGTGCCTCAGCAATACAGATAGCCGTACCGTAGGTACAACCACAACGGAGGGGTATCTGTTGAGAGGCCAGACAAACGTGTGGTTCCTGAAGAGGGGCAGCAGCCTTTTCAGTAGTTGCAGGGGCAACAGTCTGGATGATTGACTGATCTGGCCTTGTAACACTAACCAAAACGGCCTTGCTGTGCTGGTACTGCGAACGGCTGAAAGCAAGGGGAAACTACGGCCGTAATTTTTCCCGAGGGCATGCAGCTTTACTGTATGATTAAATGATGATGCCGTCCTCTTGGGTAAAATATTCCGGAGGTAAAATAGTCCCCCATTCGGATCTCCGGGCGGGGACTACTCAAGGGGATGTCGCTATCAGGAGAAAGAAAACTGGCATTCTACAGATCGGAGCGTGGAATGTCAGATCCCTTAATCGGGCAGGTAGGTTAGAAAATTTAAAAAGGGAAATGGATAGGTTAAAGTTAGATATAGTGGGAATTAGTGAAGTTCGGTGGCAGGAGGAACAAGACTTCTGGTCAGGTGACTACAGGGTTATAAACACAAAGTCAAATAGGGGTAATGCAGGAGTAGGTTTAATAATGAATAGGAAAATAGGAATGCGGGTAAGCTACTACAAACAGCATAGTGAACGCATTATTGTGGCCAAGATAGATACAAAGCCCACACCTACTACAGTAGTACAAGTTTATATGCCAACTAGCTCTGCATATGACGAAGAAATTGAAGAAATGTATGATGAAATAAAAGAAATTATTCAGACAGTGAAGGGAGACGAAAATTTAATAGTCATTGGTGACTGAGTGTAGGAAAAGGGAGAGAAGGAAACGTAGTAGGTGAATATGGATTGGGGCTAAGAAATGAAAGAGGAAGCCGCCTGGTAGAATTTTGCACAGAGCACAACTTAATCATAGCTAACACTTGGTTTAAGAATCATGATAGAAGGTCGTATACTGGAAGAACCCTGGAGATACTAAAAGGTATCAGATAGATTATATAATGGTAAGACAGAGATTTAGGAACCAGGTTTTAAATTGTAAGACATTTCCAGGGGCAGATGTGGACTCTGACCACAATCTATTGGTTATGACCTGTACATTAAAACTGAAGAAACTGCAAAAAGGTGGGAATTTAAGGAGATGGGACCTGGATAAACTGAAAGAACCAGAGGTTGTACAGAGTTTCAGGGAGAGCATAAGGGAACAATTGACAGGAATGGGGGAAAGAAATACAGTAGAAGAAGATTGGGTAGCTTTGAGGGATGAAGTAGTGAAGGCAGCAGAGGATCAAGTAGGTAAAAAGACGAGGGCTAGTAGAAATCCTTGGGTAACAGAAGAAATATTGAATTTAATTGATAAAAGGAGAGAATATAAAAATGCAGTAAGTGAAGCAGGCAAAAAGGAATACAAACGTCTCAAAAATGAGATCGACAGGAAGTGCAAAATGGCTAAGCAGGCATGGCTAGAGGACAAATGTAAGGATGTGGGGGCTTATCTCACTAGGGGTAAGATAGATACTGCTTACAGGAAAATTAAAGAGACCTTTGGGGATAAGAGAACCACTTGTATGAACATCAAGAGCTCAGATGGAAACCCAGTTCTAAGCAAAGAAGGGAAAGCAGAAAGGTGGAAGGAGTACATAGAGGGTCTATACAAGAGCGATGCACTTGAGGACAATATTATGGAAATGGAAGAGGATGTAGATGAAGATGAAATGGGAGATATGATACTGCGTGAAGAGTTTGACAGAGGACTGAAAGACCTGAGTCGAAACAAGGCCCCCGGAGTAGACAACATTCCATTGGAACTTCTGACAGCCTTGGGAGAGCCAGTCCTGACACAACTCTACCATCTGGTGAGCAAGATGTATGAAACAGGCGAAATACCCTCAGACTTCAAGAAGAATAAAATAATTCCAATCCCAAAGAAAGCAGGTGTGGACAGATGTGAAAATTACCGAACAATCAGTTTAATAAGCCACAGCTGCAAAATACTAACACGAATTCTTTACAGACGAATGGAAAAACTAGTAGAAGCCGACCTCGGGGAAGATCAGTTTGGATTCCACAGAAATACTGGAACACGTGAGGCAATACTGACCTTACGACTTATCTTAGAAGAAAGATTAAGGAAAGGCAAACCTACGTTCCTAGCATTTGTAGACTTAGAGAAAGCTTTTGACAATGTTCACTGGAATACTCTCTTTCAAATTCTAAAGGTGGCAGGGGTAAAATACAGGAAGCGAAAGGCTATTTACAATTTGTATAGAAACCAGATGGCAGTTATAAGAGTCGAGGGGCGTGGAAGAGAAGCAGTGGTTGGGAAGGGAGTAAGACAGGGTTGTAGCCTCTCCCCGATGCTATTCAATCTGTATATTGAGCAAGCAGTAAAGGAAACAAAAGAAAAATTTGGAGTAGGTATTAAAATCCATGGAGAAGAAATAAAAACTTTGAGGTTCGCCGATGACATTGTAATTCTGTCAGAGACAGCAAAGGACTTGGAAGAGCAGTTGAACGGAATGAATAGTGTCTTGAAGGGAGGATATAAGATGAACATCAACAAAAGCAAAACGAGGATAATGGAATGTAGTCGAATTAAGTCGGGTGATGCTGAGGGAATTAGATTAGGAAATGAGACACTTAAATTAGTAAAGGAGTTTTGCTATTTGGGGAGCAAAATAACTGATGATGGTCGAAGTAGAGAGGATATAAAATGTAGACTGGCAATGGCAAGGAAAGCGTTTCTGAAGAAGAGAAATTTGTTAACATCGAGTATAGATTTAAGTGTCAGGAAGTCATTTCTGAAAGTGTTTGTATGGAGTGTAGCCATGTATGGAAGTGAAACTTGGACGGTAAATAGTTTGGACAAGAAGAGAATAGAAGCTTTCGAAATGTGGTGCTACAGAAGAATGCTGAAGATTAGATGGGTAGATCACATAACTAATGAGGAAGTATTGAATAGGATTGGGGAGAAGAGAAGTTTGTGGCACAACTTGACCAGAAGAAGGGATCGGTTGGTAGGACATGTTCTGAGGCATCAAGGGATCACCAATTTAGTATTGGAGGGCAGCGTGGAGGGTAAAAATCGTAGGGGGAGACCAAGAGATGAATACACTAAGCAGATTCAGAAAGATGTAGGTTGCAGTAGGTACTGGGAGATGAAGAAGCTTGCACAGGATAGAGTAGCATGGAGAGCTGCATCAAACCAGTCTCAGGACTGAAGACCACAACAACAACAACAACATTGCACTGTTGCATTCACACTTTTTCCAAGTGGAAGAAGAGTCCACTCAGAATTAAAATTCCAAATGAACTTCACACAAACAAAATCTCCAAAAATACAGACTGAGCTACAGTCCTCACTTAGTGCAAACATTTGCTATTACACAATGAAGTAAGTGCAAAAAGGATGCATCCAAAGCCTCAAATCTGACTTCAGAATGTGAAAAGTAATGTAAGCACATTGGGCATCAGTTTTACTGGTTGGAGATATGGCAAACAGTTCCTGTCATTCAACAGAATACTTTATAAAATCAGACCAATTCCTGTCTCATTGAAGTCAGTTTTGTGGACTTATGCCTGGAGTACATTGTTTTACCACTATTGCTGTTGCAATACTTGCGAGCTCTTTTAAATTTTTTGAAGATTTTCCAGGGAACCATTGTTGTAGGTGAGCAGTGGACAGCTGTTTCTCCCCTAGCAATTTCGAAATCTGCTTGTATCTGACAACAAAATGATGTGGAAGGACTTTCCAATTTGCCAGACTACCACCATTTGCTGACTGACTGCATTAGTGCCATTCTTGCTCCTTAAAACAATACCTGAAGACCCTTGACATTAAAGTCATTAACTGCGTTTCTGGTTTCACAATGTTTTACTTGTGTGTTCGATTGTTATTCACAGAAGAACAATTAGTGCATTACGTGGTTGAGTTACTAAATGCATTACAACATAGGTGCTTGCAGAATGTCTGTGCAGACTGGGCAGTGAACGAAAGCATGGCAAGTCATTGCGTGAGACGTCTCTCATCATCGCCTGCTCGCCCGGACCTGTCAGATCTTCCCACGTGCTGGCCGAACACGCGCAGCTCCGACTCCTGCAATGTCGGAATGTATGGACATTCTCATTTGAGCTGACTGACTGATCACAGTCGAACTCCTTGCTGTACAACTGGATGTCTGTTGGTAGTGCTGGCACACCCATCCACCAGTTGGGATACTCAGTGGTGTGTACCCACTGGGTTCTTCGCTGCCTAACAGAAGACAATAAATAGCCAATGACAGACTGTCTGCGCAGAATTTCTTGCACATTACAAGGTTGATTGTGACAATTTTTTCAATTTGTTGTCGAACATCGCCACAGGCATTGAAATATCGGTCCATCACTTCGGCCAGAAACAAAACAGCAATCCAGAGTGGTGCACACCACTTCTTCTCCAAAGAAAATGTTCAAAGCCACACCCCCACTTGGTAAAGTCATGGAAAACATCTTCTGAATGAATTATTCTGTTTGATGTCCTCCCTTAAAGTGCAACGATCAACTGGGAAGTATATTGTGCTGACCTCAGGAAATTGAAGAAATGCATTCAGCATGTTGGTTGTCACAAAAATGCAAATGATCTTCTCCTTCTCCATGACAACAAAAGGCCTCACACAAGTCTACACTCCCAAGAGGAGATCACAGAACTACACTGCACTGTTTTTCCTCAACCATTTTACAGCCCAGATCTTGCACCTTCCAACTTCCATCTGTTTGGCCCAATGAAGAATGAACTTTGCAGGAATCACTACGTGGATAAGGTAATTGATGCAGTTGTTCTGATGTTGACCAGTAGAGTGCTACCACACAGACATACAGGCTCTTGCAGTAACATGGTATATGGTCATCAAATTGAACAGAGATTATGTTGAAAATTTGGGTTTTGTAGGCAAAAGAGTGGGGAATAATGTGGTGTGTTAGAATCCAGAATAAATCCAAATTATTTTCAGAAAAAAAGTGTTCCATCGCTTATTGAATGCCCCTCATACATCACAACACACGGTATGAAAGACCATTCTCACTGCGACATGAAGTGTGTTCACAGTTGTGAGTATGGACAACTATCAGCTGAATGATGAAATTACAACAATGAAAATTTGTGCCGCACTGGGACCCAAATGTGGATTTCCTGCTTATCACTTGGCTATCCAAGCATGACTCACAGCCAGACTGAAACTTCTACATGTCATCAACCAAGTGTCTACAACCTGTACTTTTACATCCATTACATATATTCCTGTACAGGTGAGGCATTTTACTTGTAAGTCGCTTGCCCAGTGTCGGCAGATAAATACAATATTGCAGTGCCTGTGTTATTACAGATTATAATGCAATGTTCTTTCAGACACGCATGCATGTCCAAAGGAACCTTGCATTGTAATTCAGAATAATGCAGTGACTGCAGTATTGTATTATATTCTCAGTTTTCACCAAATTTTCTTTAATGTGCAACCTGCCTTGAGCCCGGAAGTATTTAAATTTATTATTATTGCACCCTGATATTACCCAACTGTACATGAAAATAATTATTAGTCAAAACATTAAAAAACAGCTGTAACTACATAATGAACATAAGTTCAACACAAATATACTCATTAATATTAACATAAAGTTAAGATGTAATGCACCATCAATACCAAAGTTAACAACAAAAAATCTTAATTATATTGAATAAAATTCAATACATCAGTAAAATCCTAGTACTTCACTGAAAATGGTGCTACAGAGCTGCAAGAAGAATTCAGAAAAACCTTTTAAGCAAAACTTAAATCATGGCTCAATAGCATACATTTCTATAGTTGGCAAAGTAAATTGCAGTAAAACAAAATTTACTTCAGTATGTTCCCCTTCATAAACCATCATGAAATTTGATACACAAATTAACAAACAGCACATGACTGACATGTCAGTAGGCTATATTTTTCAAAACAAAAATAATTTTCGATTGTGAAATTTCAAGAATTAAATCTTATAAGAAACTGAATAAAACCGTACAAACTTCAGGTCTGTAAAGGCCAATTCACACTGTCCATTATATTATGGCACAATCCTGTCAAGGTGTATTCACACTGTAAATCGTGTCAAGTCATGTGATCACAATTCGCACGCCTCGTTTCAACTGTGTTGTTTCATCGGAACTGTGCAGAATGATTCTCAACTATTTTTGTGAGTGAACTGCAGACAAGACACAGTTGCTATGTGTGTGTTTGGTCCACATTTGCAATAAAATGGCATTTATCGGACTCAACAGGGTGCAGCTTGTGGCAATAGCTTATATACTGGAGGAGGAAGAAAGAAATGTGAAACAACGCAAAAGAAGAGAGTGGAAGTGAAAAATGATGTCATTATGTGGTACAAAAGGGGAATTTCATGTGCTCTATAAGGAGCTCAAGGAAGAATGAATTTTTATAAATAACATTTTATAAATATTTAAGAATGTCAAAACACTTCCATTTGTTATGTGAAACTGAACACTGAACCATCAAAATGGGCACAGTATTATGAGGTGCCATCACACCTCATGAGAAATTGATCATTTGTTTAAGGTAAGTTTGGTCACCAGTCCATAGCAATTCTTTACTTAAAAGTCATGTCTTCCTCAGTATCATTCAAGTGGCTCACCTGTGGTGGGGTCAGCTAGTGAAACCACATATTGACCTCTGATGTTTGAAAAACTGTTTCACACACAATGCACAGAGCTGCTTGGTAATAAATAAGCTTGCTACTGTGTAATGTACATATTCATTTCCTTTCAAGTTTTGTTTGTACTTGATAAATGTTGCAAATGTCTCACATGTACTTGGATTATCTCTTGAAAACACAGGTTTACCACAGAAGTTTGAAAAACTGTTCCACACAGAATTCAGATAACTGCTTAACAAATAAGCTTGGTACTGTGTAGCTTTGTGTTTGGCTGCTAAATGTTGCAAGTGATTTTCCTGTACTGGAATTAGCTAGTCAAAACACACATTGACAACTGATTTTTTTAAACTGTTCCACAGACAATGCAAAGAGATAATTAACAATAAATTGGGCTGCTTCTGTGCACTGTACATATTATGTTCCCTTCAAGCTTTTGCTTGCCAGATAAATGTTATAAATGCTTTATCCGCATTCGGGATAATTAGTGAAACCACAAAAAATTGACCACATGCCGGCAATTACACCTTGATATTACACTGTACAGTTAAATATGGTTGTTATATTATACACACACAAAATTACTGTCTAGATTCAGAGTATGAAAATTTGAATCAATTATTGTCCCTGTTTTTCACACTACACTATAACTGATAAAGCAGTATGTGGTTCTGAGAGCATACAAAGTATAACACAGGTATCTCTTACACCTTCTTCCACAAATGAAAGTTCTTATTATAACTGGTCTGAGACCTGCAAGCAATAAGCAACTTTTATTTACAGTAATCACTCTCAGAGTAACAGAATATGTGATGCTACGTACACCATGACTGCACGGGGAAAAATGCTACTGTTGCACTGTCTGGAGGTTTCAGTTCGTTTCAGTATCCAATATTACAAACGACTGATAATATACAAACAGAATGCACTTACTGATCACTCTGATTTGACCCATGGTACTTTTTTCACTTCTATTGCAGCTATAC
Organism: Schistocerca cancellata; assembly: GCF_023864275.1. NCBI lineage: Eukaryota > Metazoa > Arthropoda > Insecta > Orthoptera > Acrididae > Schistocerca > Schistocerca cancellata. The sequence continues at coordinate 31,907,930 of NC_064635.1, read as the reverse complement.
TGCAATCCATTTCATTGTGAAATTAAATATGTCTAGAAAGCCACTGAATGCATGTTGTAGAGGACAAGTAGGCCTAATTTCAAAGTGCTTTGGAAAATTCTTTACATGCACATAAGTTCAACACAAATGTGAAAAGGTTTAAGATGTTCATGAATCAGAATACTTACTTTCTTTGAAGTTATTTATTACAAAAAATAAAAAAATATGTCAAGGAGATTCACTTGGATTTAAATTTGAAATGTAACTCATGAGCTCAGCTTCTTCTCTCTCTAATCTCTTAACATTTTAGAATATCTCATCCCTGGCAGCTCTCTGCCCTGGGGTGAGAGTGTCTGTACAGTAGCTGCCATGCTCATAAAGAATTATGTGATAGGGCACTGCATTCCATGGTGCAGCAATTCCTTGACAAGCTCAGAAGTGCTCGATGACATTTCCCTCTTCCAGCTGAGCCAGATGTGGAGTTTACAATGGGAACTGAAAAGCAGCTGATGTCTAGATATGGTGTAGATGATTAATTGCCTTTGTCTTCTACTTCTTCTTCAAAAATTGGCTTATCATCTGTATTGCTTTGGATTTTCTCTCTCCCTCTCCTTCTCCCTAAAACATGGCTTTATATAGTTCATTGTATTCTCATATTTCCATTCCCTTTTGTTGCTCGCTGCCTGTCCTGTTTTGATTCTTTTGTTCAGCATTTATCTGTATTGGTCTCTTAGTTAAGTCCACCTCAACATGCATCAGAACCTAAAATAAAAGTAAGGAATTGTAATTTTATTCACCACAAATACACATCAAAGGCACAGGATGGAAAAATTGTTTCTTGCAACCAATTACCATAACACACTTAAGATAATTACTGAAATGTACAGGGCTATTACAAATGATTGAAGCGATTTCATAAATTCACTGTAGCCCCATTCATTGACATACGGTCACGACACACTACAGATACGTAGAAAAACTCATAAAGTTTTGTTCGGCTGAAGCCGCACTTCAGGTTTCTGCCACCAGAGCGCTTGAGAGCGCAGTGAGACAAAATGGTGACAAGAACCGAGAAAGCGTATGTCGTGCTTGAAATGCACTCACATCAGTCAGTCATAACAGTGCAACGACACTTCACGACGAAGTTCAACAAAGATCCACCAACTGCTAACTCCATTCGGCGATTGTATGCACAGTTTAAAGCTTCTGGATGCCTCTGTAAGGGGAAATCGATGGGTCGGCCTGCAGTGAGCGAAGAAACGATTGAACGCGTGCGGGCAAGTTTCACGTGTAGCCCGCGGAAGTCGACGAATAAAGCAAGCAGGGAGCTAAATGTACCACAGCCAACGGTTTGGAAAATCTTACGGAAAAGGCTAAAGCAGAATGCCAGTTCAGCATTTCTTAAACAGGAGATTGGAAAACCGATGGATCGGTCGTGGTGGAGATCATGATCAGCAATTCATGTGATGGCCTCCACGCTCTCCCGACTTAACCCCGTGCGATTTCTTTCTGTGGGGTTATGTGAAAGATTCAGTGTTTAAACCTCCTCTACCAAGAAACGTGCCAGAGCTGTGAGCTCGCATCAACGATGCTTTCGAACTCATTGATGGGGACATGCTGCGCCGAGTGTGGGAGGAACTTGATTATCGGCTTGATGTCTGCCGAATCACTAAAGGGGCACATATCGAACATTTGTGAATGCCTAAAAAAACTTTTTGAGTTTTTGTATGTGTGTGCAAAGCATTGTGGAAATATTTCAAATAATAAAGTTATTGTAGAGCTGTGAAATTGCTTCAATCATTTGTAATAACCCTGTACAATTGAGTGTCAGATACTTTTCAAAACTGCAGTACGCATAGGAAACAATAAGAGAAAATGAAAGCTACTTGAAACCTACTGCATTTCGTAGATATAGTTTATATAAACCAAACGGTAACTTATTTCTTAATATGTTTTGTAAGAATCCATGTTAATAAATAGTATGTCTTAACACCATTTCTTCAAAATTTGCAGGTATCTCGCAACTGGCAAATCATTGCACAATATTGTCAAGGAAATTTGCCAAGCTATCACTGATATTATAATGACTAAAATAATGCCCAAACCAACTGAGAAGGGCTGGACACGAGCTACAGAAGAATTCTTGCACATGTGACATTTTCCAAACTGGTTAGGTGCCATAGATCGCAAACAAACAGAAACTGTGGCACTGCCACACAGTGGATTACTATTTTACAACTACAAACAAACATTTTTGGTTGTGCTACTAGCACTGGGTAGTAGAGGGTCAACTGAAGAATGGGATACAACCTGTTGGCTTTGACCAATGATGTCATAGGTTACTCATAGATATTGATGTCTTTACTTTACAGCCAAAGATAATAAATCGGTTATCTGCTGTGGATAAGCACCACCATTGTAAATTGAAATAAATGAGCGTCTTTTTAAAAGACAGCAGTAGAGGTTACGTAAGATTTTTTTTGTTTGAATTGATGTAAATAATTGGTTCTTTCCAATTCACTCGGTTTCTAATTTCATTCTTGGTGAGTTCGAGATAATTTGGGAGAATAGTTTTTCATTTAGAAGAATTTTTAGTTTTTTAGTTTTGTTTGTAGGTATGAATTTATCTATTCCCATGAATAAGGAAGACTTAAAGCAGGCTTTCTGCGAATGGCAACCATTCGATTTTTGCAAATGTCTGGTCTTCTTGCTAATTACATTCGATATCATGAGTGCGCTGAACATATGCCCGTGATAAGCTTCTCTACTCATTGTATTCATGGCTTATTAATATCGAGGTGTAGCAAGGAGCAACTGTGGCACTCAATTAGACGAGGAACATGATATGAGAAATCAAAGCTGGCCTTGAGGGATATAATAAAAATTACATACTGTTAGTGGTTGAGGTATCCTGTGTGGTTGTGTGTGCACGAATGTTGTGAGAGTGGGTGTACCATTTTAGACTGGTATTCATTTCTTTGGGGAGTTTGTGGGAAATACATAAAGTATAGGAGGCCTTATAGTCACAATTGATGAGTCTAATTTTGGAAAAATCAAGTACAACAGAGGGGAGCCTGCAGTGGGATTATGGGTTCAGTGGGATTATGGGTTTGGTGGGCTGTAATTTCAGGACCAGAATGTGATGATGTAGTTTCTGAAGTATTTCCTAACTGAACGAAGGAAGTGTTGGTGAAATTAATTGAAGGTCATGTTGCAGAGGGTTCTATAGTTATTTCCGATATTTTTCTTCATGTACGGATTTGGGGAATAGGGGTTTTCAGCATCTTGTCGTCAATCATAATTGAATTCAGATCTTCAACTGGGGATTGTACCAATAGTATAGAAGGTTATTGGTCAGCCGTAAAATCTGTTGTACGGAGGGGGAAACGACACATTTCAACACTACACAGCCATTAAGATGAATATTCATGGAGACACTGAGTACCCAATACATATTGCCTGTTTAAGAGTTTCCTTAAACATGTTAGGCAAATGTATCCTCCAAAATTTGTTAATTAATTTCAGGTTGGGGTGGGGGTGGGGGGGCACTTGATAATTAATGAAAGGATGGGTTTGGTCGGGATGGTTACAATATTGATTTGGATTTCCTGGTTCTACTATTTCATATGCACTGTCACAATTGTCTAAAAACCCCGAGAGTTGTTCTCGGTCTCCATCAAACTTTTGTGGCAGTAATTTTGTGCCTTCACTATAGCTTAAATATAGTCGGTCATTATTACTGTTTGGGGGTTGAGTTGGCAGTAGAAGTCATGTTCACTAACTTTCTTACACTCTTGTTCTGCTTGCTGTGGTGTTGTGAGCCTCGTGCTCACATCTGCTGTTGATGTCGATAGCTTGCTGGAGTTCGCAAGCCTCCTTCTTGCAGTCGCAGCTGGTGATGCCTTTGGTACGGTGGGCCTCTCATCCAAGTCGGCAGCTGATGTCGCATTTTGGAACGGTGGGCCTCTACCCATGTCTGCTGCCGCTGTTACCTAGGGAACGGTGGGCCTTTTCTCACATCTGCTGTTGCTGGTACTTTTCGAACTGTGGACCCCTTGGCCCACATCTGCAGATACTCTCTGTTCTAAGCCTCTTGTACTCTGTTACTCCTTCCCTTGCACCTATTCCAGTAGCCTGGGTATATTTCCCTTAGACGAGCACCTAGCTAACCCAACACCTGGCACCAAATTGTCTTCTGCCAATGTCGTGTCCCGAGAGGGAGTGAGATTGACACGAATTGTATTCAGGGATCTTACCTTGTTTGATCTTCTCAAAAAGTAGAAGTAGGCATGGGTAGCTTCTGCAACTTCAACAGCCAGTAGGAGCAAGCTAATGCTAAGGTGCAGGATATGGAACTCGGTGAGGAGTGGTTACTGCTGCAGGATAGAATTCATAAGATCACATATAGTTTGACAACTGAGAATCCCTACAGGCACTATCTTGCACTACTTTCTGTCAGTTGAATCTCTTACTCTGGAATCTATCTCCCTGGTTGTTGCAGAGCTGAGGCTGCAAGTCCCCCACGTCTGCCGTAGAACGACACAGGCTCCATGTCGGTATGCTCAGCAGATCTCGACTGACTATATGGTCCTTCTGACCCCCTATTTGTACTACCTTCGTGCGTCATGGAAAGCTTATAGGCTGACCATGTACTTGGCATATTTCCAACATCACTTCCGCCGCAGGTGCTGTTATGTCCTCCGCTGGGTTGGGTTTGGGCGCTACCGCGGCTGCAGCCACCAAGTTGGCCTGCTCACCCTGCTGGATTTCCAAGGCATTTCCGTCGTGCTGTTCGTCCTGGGATGGCGTGTCCTTTTCTCTCAGAGAAAGCGCGGGGAATCCTGCATTCAGATTCATCATTGTTCCTCGCGAGGGTGTTTTCCCTGGGCAGTTGTCTTGGCCGTTTCCTCAGACTTGTTTCACATGTGAGAAAGCTACTTTGATCCCTGTTATGCATCCGGCTACAGCGTGCAGCTAGTCACGTAATGCTATTTGTCTCCTGGCACCACTTCGTCGGCGCTGGTCCGTATCATTTACAAATACTGTCGCACTGTTTCGTCCTGGAGCTTACACCTAGCTGCCTTTCCCACTGAATGAGTCCTAATACATTTAATTTGTACTCATCGCTGATCGAGATTCGCAATAGCTTTGACATTCGTATTGAGCGTGCTTCCGTGTGGGTTGAGCCACACTTGTCTCCAATTGATTCAATCTTGTTCTGTTTTGCTTCTCCTCTCAATTCCGCATAGAGCTTTTTGGTCATCCTCATTCTGGGGTCTTCTGCTGTGTCTAGTACATAACCTTTTTGGATGAAGTATTCTTTGAGGTACACTACTGGCCATTAAAATTGCTACACCAAGAAGAAATGCAGACTATAAATGGGTATTCATTGGACAAATATATTATACTAGAACTGACATGTGGTTACATTTTCACGCGATTTGGGTGCATAGATCCTGAGAAATCTGTACCCAGAACAACTACCTCTGGCCGTAATAACGGCCTTGATACACCTGGGCATTGAGTCAAACAGAGCTTGGATGGCGTGTACAGGTACAGCTGCCCATGCAGCTTCAACACGATACCACAGTTCATCAAGTATAGTGACTGGCGTACAGTGATGAGCCAGTTGCTAGGCCACCATTGACCAGACGTTTTCAATTGGTGAGAGATCTGCAGAATGTGCTGGCCAGGGCAGTAGTCGAACATTTTCTGTATCCAGAAAGGCCCGTACAGGACCTGCAACATGCGGTTGTTCATTATCCTGCCGAAATGTAGGGTTTCGCAGGGATCGAATGAAGGGTAGAGCCACAGATCGTAACACATCTGAAATGTAACGTCCACTGTTAAAAGTGCCGTCAATGCGAACAAGAGGTGACCGAGACGTGTAACCAATGGCACCCCATACCATCACGCCGTGTGATACGCCATTATGGCGATGACGAATACACGCTTCCAATGTGCGTTCACCGCTATGTCACCAAACACGGATGCAATCATCATCATGCTGTAAACAGAACCTGGAATCATCCGAAAAAATGACATTTCGCCATTCGTGCACCCAGGTTCGTCGTTGAGTAGACATTCGCAGGCCCTCCTGTCTGTGATGTAGCGTCAAGGCTAACTGCAGCCATAGTCTCCGAGCTGATAGTCCATGCTGCTGCAAACGTCGTCGAACTGTTTGTGCAGATGGTGGTTGTCTTGGAAACGTCCCCATCTGTTGACTCAGGGATCGAGAAGTGGCTGCACGATCCGTTACAGCGATGCGGATAAGATGCCTGTCTTCTCGACTGCTAGTGATACTAGGCCGTTGGGATCCAGCACGGCGTTCCGTATTACCCTCCTGAACCCACCGATTCCATATTCTGCTAACAGTTACCGGATCTCGACCAACGCGAGCAGCAATTTCGCGATACGATAAACCGCTATCGCGATAGGCTACAATCCGACCTTTATCAAAGTCGGAAACGTGATGGTACGCATTTCTCCTCCTTACACGAGGCATCACAACAACGTTTCACCAGGCAACGCTGGTCAACTGCTGTTTGTGTATGAGAAATCGGTTGGAAACTTCCCTCGTGTCAGCACGTTGTAGGTGTCACCACCGGCGCCAACCTTGTGTGAAGACTCTGAAACGCTAACCATTTGCATATCACAGCATATTCTTCCTCTCGGTTAAATTTTGCGTCTGTAGCACGTCATCTTCGTGGTGTAGCAATTGTAATGGCCAGTAGTGTATTTTAATTTGTAGGGTACTGCTGATACGTTTACTGGTGCTCCTTCTCATGCTGGTCGATACCAATTTATCAGAGCGGCTGTGAGGCTGTTTGGGTTCTTCTCTGCTACGGTGTTCAGGCCGTGTATCAGCAGTGCGGCGCGTTTTCTCTGGACGTCAGTCAGGCCCACTCCAGCTTTGTGGATGCCTAGCGTGCTTGTGGAGTGCTGCACTTTGAAAATTTCTCGGCCCCAGTGGAGGTAATGTATTGCACCTTCAGTGGACCTTGCTATTTCCTTTGACGGGTAGGACACTTGCGCTATGAACCATACTTTTGGCAGGAGTTGCTCGTTAATAAGCCTCGCCTTCTGGAACAGGTCCATCTCTCTATTGCCATTCCTTCTGGCGAGACCTCTTATCGTGCGCAAGGCTTCCCTCCAGTTTTGTGCCACCATTTTCATCGGGCACAAGTGTAGTTTCAGCCCTAGGCACTTGTGTGTTTCGACAACCTTGTACCAGGTACTTCTGTCTTGTATCTTTTTGTTTCCAATCGGTAGTAGGGCACTTTTGTTATTGTTTATTTTGGCTCCTGCTGCTTGAGCGAATGTTTGTAGGACTTGGTTTATTTTGTTGAGGTCTTCTCTGTCTCCCACGAAGAAACCAACGTCGTCAGCGTACGCTTTGCATTTCAGTGTGGCGCCAAGCAACGTGATTCCTGCTATGGTGTCTTCTATTTTTCTTAGCAGAGGGTCCAGTGCAATGGCGAACAAACTCATTGAGAGGGGACATCCTTGTCTTACTGATCTCTGTATTTTAATGGTTTTCGTATTTCGGCTGTTTACCGACGTCTGTGATGTGGCACTCCTTAGGATGTTCTTAACGATTTTAATGAATGGTTCGCCGAGGACGTATTTTTCCGTCGTTTTGAATAGGAAATCGTGGTCTACGCGGTCGAACGCTTTATGGAAGTCTATCGACATTATCGCAGCTTCTGATTTGGTTCAAAATGGTTCAAATGGCTCTGAGCACTATGGGACTTAACATCTGAGGTCATCAGTCCCCTAGAACGTAGAACTACTTAAACCTAAGTAACCTACGGACATCACACACATCCATGCCCGAGGCAGGATTCGAACCTGCGACCGTAGCCGTCCCGCGGTTCCGGACTGAGCGCCTAGAACCGCTAGACCACCGCGGCCGGCAGCTTCTGATTTATTTACTGCTGTAATGCCGATGAAGTCTCTGTATTCGCCTCCTATGGCCTCGAATATTGTTCTCCCCGGTAAGGCACATGTCTGGTGATGGCTTATTATTTTTGCCATGACTGTTTTTAGTTTGTCCGCCACGCATCGCGCAGCTATTTTGTAATCTGCGTTTAGCAGCGTGATGGGGCGGTAATCTTCCACTTTCCAGGGCGCATCTTTCTTCGGGATTAGTATTATGTTTCCCACTGTGAAGTCTTCTGGCAGTTTCTCTCCCTGTATTATATCGTTGACGACTTCGGTGATCGTGTCGCCGATTATGTCCCAGTATTGGATGTAGAATTCGGTTGGAATTCAGTCCATTCCTGGGGCTTTTACAACTGCACTGGATTTGACAATGTTGTGTACGTCGTCTTTTCCATGTTTGCCACCAGCTCCGTCTTGTCTGTGTCTGTCAGGACGTCCTGCAAGCTGTGGAGTAGGGTGTCTGTTGCTGCTTCGCTCGTTTCTTCTCGCTTGAAGAGTTGGCTGAAATACTCGTGTACAAGCTTCAGGACCTCTGCTGGCGCTCCTGCGGTGGTTCCGTCTTCTTTCTGCAGGTGTTTGATCCGTTTTAGTTATGTTCTTCGGACTATTCAGTGTACAGGGTGCTACAAAAAGGTACGGCCAAACTTTCAGGAAACATTCCTCACACACAAATAAAGAAAAGATGTTATGTGGACATGTGTACGGAAACGCTTAATTTCCATGTTAGAGCTCATTTTAGTTTCGTCAGTATGTACTGTACTTCCTCGATTCACCGCCAGTTGGCCCAATTGAAGGAAGGTAATGTTGACTTCGGTGCTTGTGTTGACATGCGACTCATCGCTCTACAGTACTAGCATCAAGCACATCAGTACGTAGCATCAACAGGTTAGTGTTCATCACGAACATGGTTTTGCAGTCAGTGCAATGTTTACAAAAGCGGAGTTGGCAGATGCCCATTTGATATATGGATTAGCATGGGGCAATAGCCGTGGCGCGGTACGTTTGTATCGAGACAGATTTCCAGAACGAAGGTGTCCCGACAGGAAGACGTTCGAAGCAATTGATCGGCGTCTTAGGGAGCACGGAATATTCCAGCTTATGACTCGCGACTTGGGAAGACCTAGAACGACGAGGACACCTGCAATGGACGAGGCAATTCTTCGTGCAGTTAACGACAACCCTAATGTCAGCGTCAGATAAGTTGCTGCTGTTCAAGGTAACGTAGACCACGTCACTGTATGGAGAGTGCTACGGGAGAACCAGTTGTTTCCGTACCATGTACAGCGTGTGCAGGCACTATCAGCAGCTGATTGGCCTCCACGGGTACACTTCTGCGAATGGTTCATCCAACAATGTCTCAATCCTCATTTCAGTGAAAATGTTCTCTTTACGGATGAGGCTTCATTCCAACGTGAACAAATTGTAAATTTTCACAATGAACATGTGTGGGCTGACGAGAATCAGCACGGAATTGTGCAATCACATCATCAGCACAGACGTTTGGGCAGGCATTGTTGGTGATGTCTTGATTGAGCCCCATGTTCTTCCACCTACGCTCAATGGAGCGCGTTATCACGATTTCATACGGGATACTCTACCTGTGCTGCTGGAACATGTGCCTTTGCAAGTACTACACAACATGTGTTTCATGCACGATGGAGCTCCTGCACATTTCAGTCGAAGTGTTCGTACGCTTCTCAACAACAGATTCGCTGACCGATGGATTGGTAGAGGCGGACCAATTCCATGGCCTCCACGCTCTCCTGACCTCAACCCTCTTGACTTTCATTTATGGGGGCATTTGACAGCTCTTGTCTACGCAACCTCGCAACCCCGGTACCAAAGGTAGAGACTAGATACTCTTCGTGCTCGTATTGTGGACGGCTGTGATACAATACGCCATTCTCCAGGGCTGCATCAGCGCATCAGGGATTCCATGCGATGGAGGGTGGATGCATGTATCCTCGCTAACGGAGGACATTTTGAACATTTCCTGTAACAAAGTGTTTGAAGTCACGCTGGTACGTTCTGTTGCTGTGTGTTTCCATTCCATGATTAATGTGATTTGAAGAGAAGTAATAAAATAAGCTCTAACATGGAAAGTAAGCGTTTCCGGACACATGTCCACGTAACATATTTTCTTTCTTTGTGTGTGAGGAATGTTTCCTGAAAGTTTGGCCGTACCTTTTTGTAACACCCTGTATATGGTGAAATGTGACAGGTTCTTCTTCCACTGTCCATAAGGGCTATCTTCTTCTCTTTATTGCTTCAGTTCGTTCTTCCTGCATGTTTACTAGTTCTGTTTTTATGCGCCTTAGTTTTGTCAAGAGTGTTGTGTGATCGTTCGTCTGGGCGTTTATTACATCTTTCATGCACTGTGTGTAGAAGTCTGCTGTCTATTTCTTCCACATTGCTTTTTCTGCACTGTACTTTATGATCGTTTTTCGTAACGGCGGTTTTGCGTGTTTTACCCACCATTCTATGGATGATTGTGTGTTTGATTTTTTTCTCCAACATTCTGCCCACATGTCGGTGATTTCTTTGCGTAGTGTTACGTCTTTTAAATCGTTGGTGGACATTTTCCAGAAGCTTTTGCGTTGATCTTTCTTCCGTTCTGGGAGGAGTATTTTTGTAATTTGGCAGTTATGATCCGAAAAGGCTATGAGCTTAATTTCTACTGTTTCTATAGCTTTTGCTAAGTTTTTGGAAACGTATATCTTGTCGAGCCTACTCTTTCCGTTTCTGTAGAAAAAGGTAAACTCTGTTGCGTGTGGATATTTCATTGTCCACACGTCTCCGAGTTTCGTTTTCTGATTATTTCGTCTAATTCTACGCACATATTGGTTGTTGGTATCTGATCTTCCTTCGCCACGACGCAATTGAAGGCACCTCCGAGCACTAGGTTATCAAAGTTTTCGTTAATTAGAGTACAGACGTCTTGTTTGAAAAATCTGGCTCTAGTTTTTTTTTTCCGTTCCTGAAGGGGCGTAATGTTCGTGAAAAGCGTGCCTCGTATTTTGATAGTTTGCCTCGACCGTTTGGTGTTGTACGTACGTCATCAAATTCGATGTTTTCTTTTATTAATATAGCTGTTCTACATTTTGCTTCAGGGTCTACGTTTGTGATGATATTGTACTCAGCAATGCCTTCCATGGTCGTTTTGGTAATTTCTTTTACAAGCGCTATGTCCACTTTGTTGTAGCGAAGGAAGTCAGTTAGCATTTTTATTTTTCCGGCAGATGAGATTTTGTTCACATTTAAGGTTGTGACCGTGTATGTGTGCATTGCAGGGTCAGTCCTCGGAGCTGGATTCGGCATCCGTGGTTGGTTCGGGTGGCCAGTTTTGTTTGCTTGCACCTGTTTCTAGTGAGTGAGAGGAGTTGTTTCTTCTCCTTTCACTTTTGCTTGCTCCTTTTTTGCTTTGATTCATCTGTGCCGTTTTGGTTCGTGTTCTTATCGGTGTCCTTTTACGATTTCGATTTTTCGCCACTTATTTTTGTGGATGTTTTTGCTTTGTTTTCGTTGTCCTGCCTTAAGCTGGGTTTACACTAGCAAGTCGCTTGCAGAAGTTATTGCTGCAAGCTATTGCGAGCCGCTTGCAGTTGTGTTTACACAGCAGCGCAAGAATCAAGCAAGATTTTTCCGCAAGTTGTTTGGCAAGAAACTTGCGTCAACGTGCTGATACTGTTTACATATGCTTTCAGCACAATTACGTGTGTAAGCCGAAGTATAAAATGACAAGTAGGCGGGTGAGATACGCTGTAGCTCTTGTAATTGTAATGAAAAACGTGAAAAAGAAAAGGAGAAGTATTTGGGTTAGAGAGTGGATAGTGAGAAGATCACAAAATGATGCCTATAATAAACTTTTGCAAGAACTTAGTATCGAGAACATGGATACTTTTGAAAACTTTTGCAGAATGTCCTCGACTGATTTGGTGTGTTATTGACGTTAATAGCGCCCGTCATATCAAAACGAGACACAAACTTCCGTATTGCTATTTCAGCAAAGGAACGTTTGCTAGTCACTCTACCATTAATAGCTACAGGTGAGCTACGAATAAAATAGGCCTTTTCATTTATTTATGTGAAACATACAACCAAAAAGAGTTTGAATTTTGAAATCTTTTCTTTGTAGGAGACTCATACAAGTCCCTAATGTACTTGTTCCCTAATGTACTTGTTTCACATTCCCGTCAGCACGATTTCTCTGACCGTACCCGATGTATGTAAAGCCATTTTTGACGTCCTGAAAAGGGAAAATTATTTTAAGGTATGTGAAAACACAACAATGAAATTTATTGAAATAAACTGCATTTTACAGAATGATATGCTTTTAAAAATTTTTTTTTTCTAATGCTCATAAAATGAAAAGTGACAAGCTAATTAAATAGAACATGTAATAATTACACATCGTCTTTTTCTAGACTCCTAAAACAACAAGCTAGTGGATGCAGGTGGCAAAGGGGTTATGTCTTCAAGTTATGCTACTTTCTCTGTATTTCTTTCACAGATGTGTCGAATATCGACGAGATTTCATTTAATGCGCTCATCTTCTTCACTCTATCCTTGAAGTCCCAGTTATGCACGTTCCATATTTCGGGATAGCTCTCCACGGCTTCAATAAAATGTTATGTATTCTGCTTCATCCATTCCCGTTTCTCCTCCATTTCTGAAATTTGTTTGCATGGTTGCATAAAATTAAGTCACCACATTAAGTAAAATGTTAAATATGAGTGTTATGCAGACAACATACTTACTATAACTTGTGCTTCCTACTTGCAGGAAATAGGAATAAATCCTAAAAGCTGCAAGTTACTTTCAGATACTTCTTGCGTGGTGTTCACATTGGAAGCGGAAACCGTGCAGCAAGTCACATCCGCAATAAATTGCTATTGTCGCAAGTCGACTTGGCCTTGGCGATATGTTTACACTAGCAACTCGCACGGCAAGTTCCTCTGCACAAGTAAATTGCTGCAATAGCTTGCTAGTGTAAACCGAGCTTAGTTTCAGGATCTTTTTCACTTGGTTTGTTCTTTGTTTTATTATTTGCTCACGTGTTGTCTCGTGTGTCATTTCCCAGTGCTTTCCGTCTCGCTCTCGCGTTTCTTCTTTTCATGAGTTTTCTTGAGTTTTCGCGTGCTTCGGATGCATGCGGGCCGGCCGCTGCTGGGTTTCACTTTCTTCTGCGCTGTCCTCGCTAAGCGGCCTTTTGTCAGCGCTGGCAACTTCCGCCAAAGGTGTCGTTATGTCCTCCGCTGGGGTGGGTTTGGGCGCTACTGCAGCTGCAGCCGCCATGTTGGCCTGCTAAGCCTGCTGGCTTTTCATGGCGTTTCCGTCGTGCTCTTCGTCCTGGGGTGGCGTGTCCTTTTCTCTCAGAGAAAGGGCGGGGAATGCTGCATTCTGATTCATCATTGCTCCTGCGTAGCTGTTTTCCCTGGGCAGTTGTGTCGGCCGTTTCCTTGGACAGTTGTTCCACATGTGATCCTCAGCATGACAGATTGAGCACGTTTGCAGTTGTCAGCTATAAGTGACGAATCCGCGGTGTCCACATGCAGTGATAAATGACAGAATGTGCTTACGGAGGTCCACTTTAACCGTCCGCACACCCAAATCCACCTGAATCCTGTAAGCACTCGACCATTTCTCCCTGGTGAGACCGAAAACATTCCCATACATTCTGATCGCCTTGGTGATCTCTTCATCAGGCACGTCAAAGGGCAGATTGTACACTTTAATATTCCTGATGCCGTATCCTGAATGTTGAATCAAAACGTTACTAGAATGAGATTTTCACTCTGCAGCGGAGTGTGCGCTGATATGAAACTTCCTGGCAGATTAAAACTGTGTGCCCGACCGAGACTCGAACTCGGGACCTTTGCCTTTCGCGGGCAAGCGCTCTACCATCTGAGCTACCGAAGCACGACTCACGCCCGGTACTCACAGCTTTACTTCTGCCAGTACCTCGTCTCCTACCTTCCAAACTTTACAGAAGCTCTCCTGCGAGAGCGCTTGCCCGCGAAAGGCAAAGGTCCCGAGTTCGAGTCTCGGTCGGGCACACAGTTTTAATCTGCCAGGAAGTTTCAAAACGTTACTAATTGTTTCGTCCCTATGTCGGAACTTCCATATCCCGTTGTCGTTGCACGAATGTCGTGAGAGTGAGCGTACCATTTTAGACTGGTATTCGTTTCTTTGGGGAGTTTGTGGGGAATACATAAAGTATAGGAGGCCTGGGGGGGGGGGGGGGGGTGTTATAGTCGCAATTGATGAGTCTCATTTTGGCAAAATCAAGTAGCCTACGAGAGAGGGGTACCTGCAGTGGGATTATGGGTTCAGTGGGATTATGGGTTTGGTGGGCTGTCATTTCAGGACCAGATTGTGATAATGTAGTTTTTGAAGTATTTCCTAACTGAACGATGGAAGTGATGGTGAAATTAATTGAAGGTCATGTTGCAGAGGATTTTGTAGTTATTTCCGATATTTTTCTTCATGTACGGATTTGGGGAATAGGGGTTTTCAGCATCTTGTCGTCAGTCACAATTGAATTCAGATCTTCAACTGGGGTTTGTACCAGTAGTATGGAAGGTTATTGGTCAGCCATAAAATCTGTTGTACAGAGGGTGAAACGACACATTTCAACACTACAAAGTCATTAAGATGAATACTCATGGAGATATTGAGTACCCGATACATATTGCCTGTTTAAGAGTTTCCTTAAACATGTTGTGCAAATGTATCCTCCAAAATTTGTTAGTTAATTTCAGGTTGGGGTAGGGGTGGGGGGGGGGGGCAATTGATAATTAACAAAAGGGTGGGTTTGGTCGGGGTGGATACAATATTGGTTTGGATTTCCTGGTTCTACTATTTCATATGCACTGTCACAATTGTCTAAAAACTGCGAGAGTTGTTCTTGGTCTCCATCAAATATTCGTGGCAGTAAGCTATAGCTTAAATATAGTCAGTCATTATTACCGTTCACTAACTTTCTTCCACTCTTGTTCTGCTTGCTGTGGTGTTGTGAGCCCCATGCTCGCATCCGCTGTTTGTCTTGGTTATCCAGTCAATTTCTTCCGGGTTATCTATTTTCAAGAACAGAGTATTGATCAAAAAGTCTAGCTGAACACCACTTATATTTTCCAGAGGCACACCAACATCGTCTATAATCCAGTTATGACCGTCAAAAGTGGATGATCTTTAAAAGTTTTGGTCGAACGTGCATGATACCGTGTTACTTCTGTTCAGATGAGCCATTTTAGATCCAAATTAACACAAAAACAGAATCAAGAACAAAAGTTTGTACTCACCAGGGCGGCGTGGTGCAGCTCGCTCAGCGTCCACTTCGGCAGGTGGGGACGGTCCGTTGGCTGGCCGGTGACGGCGGGGTGGCCAGGAAGTCCTCTTCTACCTGGAACGCACAATAGGCAGTGGCACACGTGTTTCCAGGCAGGCAGCCAGCCAAGCCCCGAATCGAACCCAAGACCTTTTCCTAACACATAATCACGAACTGTATGTGTTACCCCTTCACCACAGCTAGATTCTTTTTTTTTTTTTTTTTTTTCAAAAGTATCAATCTCTGTACTTATATTTGTAGTCATTCCTCCGCATTTATTGGCTGTTCAAAGTTTTTGATCATGTAAAAAAACGCTCATATTTAATTTATTGATGAGATACTCGAATACTCCTCTGCTGTTTCACGTGTATTCGAAGAATTTGTCTGGTGATCTTCATAGTTGATGATATTTATGAAATTCTCCATGGAGATTCCTCCCTTTGTAAATTTTATGCACAGCATTCCTTTTCGCTTTATTTTCTTAAGTAAACCTAATTCTGTAGCCTTACTCTGCAGCTGCAGTGTTCTACAGGTTAGGGATGCCGTTTTATAGAAACAGCTGGTTGGTTCTAAGCAGCCATCTTGTAGCGCGCAGGACACCTAAGCTTTTCGCCCGTTGCTGCTGCTTGTCACTGGAGTGTCGCATATCCAGAAGTCGCTCACTGTCACTCGCTTCTGTCGCTGACGTAGGACACGGCCTAAATGAAAAACTATTCTTCCAAATTATCTCAAACTCACTAAAGATGGAATTAAACACCGAATAAACTGGAAAGAACCAATTATTTAAATCAATGTATAACACTACCGTCCGCTACTGCTATACCATAACCTTAAAAGTTGAAGACAGGTCTGAAATAAAACTATCTTGTTAAAGCAATTATGGTATAACGCAACAGAGCAGTGTTACCCTCTGAGAGGAATTTTGTTATGTTGACCGTGTTGGACCTAACGGAGGTGGCTTATTGGAAGTGAAAGTCAGAATTACGTAAACATTTGAACACTAACAAATAATATTTTACCTAGCTACACTGTTTAAAGAGTAAAGAAAGCGGTCGCCAGCCTAATTAGGCAAGAGAATGATTAACATTCTTGTTTAAGAAATTAGGTATGAGTAACTTCAATGGACAAACACAATCTATACTCTACCACACGCGGGTGTAATGAACTCTGGCACCTGGATACAGTGTGTTCAGGTTAAGGTTGGAGTTAACAGATCAGAACAAACAACTGGCATAAATGTAACAGACAACAATACACGCTATTACATTCATGGCTTATTCAAACTGATTGATCTTTATAACATTACTATTAATATTGACTGTAGAATCATAAAATAGGCATAGGTTCAATATTATTTTTCAAACATTTTCCTATCTTATTAAAAAAAATTGTAAATGTAGTTCACTGCAAAATTATGAACTGGTCGTAAGTTAAGTCTTTCTCTCAGCTAAATACTTTTCTATTTAGAATGAAAGTTAAATGTATTTCACTAACAAATTACTTCTCACTGTTTTTTGAATAAAGAAGTTATTGTTTTCATAAATAGTGGTCTTTCTATTAATTGTTATTTATCATGAGCATAAAGGATAAACTGTGGATCCTATTACACTATCAATACACTTTCAATACCCAAAAGAAACAAGTGCTTAGCAAGCATGAGTATATAACTTTCCACAACTGCAGTTTTCCACTTTTACTACAGTGAGACACAAAAATAACATATTTGTAAGATACCGACTCACCTTCTGCGACTTACAACAGGCAGCAATGTGATCATTTACTAAGCAAAAATTTATAAGCCTCAGTCTTAAGAACTTTTAATTTTGAAGTTGGCAACAACATATTAATAAGCAGTTTTAATAGGAAAATTATTTTCAGCAAGCATCATTTACTTTAACTCACTCTCTTGCCACATTAACTTTCTTTTTACTATGTTCAAGAGGCATTATTTAGCAAAACACTGGGCTTTAATGTTCTTTCAGTAAGGAAACTCGGTAATCACTTTAGTTCATATGGAGAGGAAACTGAGAGGTGTTATGATAAGAAAAAAAAAATAAAGTTAAGTACATAAATTCAGTTATAAATTACCTTATATTTGAGCACACTAACACATCCAATAAGCTGATCCTTCACTGTACATTATTATAGTGTTCCGTTACAGTGATTGCGCAATGTCGCGGCGATTGCATGTTAGTGGGTGGATTTGCAGGTATAATTGCTGGACTCTGTCATTTCTTGGTGGCGATGATAATTCCAGAATATTTTCAGCTCTTCATCCATCCATCCAAGGCATTGGAAAGCGTCAAGAAAAGCCTCTCTCGGAACCAGCACACTATACAACTTCTACATGGGCAGTTCACAGTTGGGTAGCTTGTGCCCAACTGACTCTTGTTCCACCTTTTCTACCTAGGCCAACCAAAATTTTCGCGTGCTACTCAGTTCCGTTCCCGAGGGGAACCACACTACCTCTTACACACAAAATAGCTAAGAATCCTAAGTGAAGGTCAGCAGTTTACATAACAGCAAACAATCATTTTAAACAAAACATATTATTTTCACATCTAGGTAGTTCTAAACAAAATTATTTAAACAAATTCCAAATATATACAGTAAGTTTTGTCTCCATCCAATTGGGACAAAGAATTTAAATGACAGATATACTACATTGCATAGAATCAAATCATGACATCAAAGTTTTAACAAAGAAAGGAGTATACTATTTTGTGTTATCGATTCAAACACATTTACAGAAGCTCAACGATGTAACATTAAATAAAACAAAAGGCAAAATAAATCAGTAGGGCATTAGAGCTATGGTGTTACAAATGCAAACGAAATGAATCTTACACAATATCTAGTGCTTTCTTTTAAAACCACTTTTTTTTAATTTACAATGATGGCGCTTATCCACAGCAGACAACTGATTCATTATCTATGGCTCGAAAGTAAAGCCACTGACACCCATGAATGACCTGCGACGTCACTGGTCAAAGCCAATGGGTTGTATCCCGTACTTCAGTTGAGATGGAGTTTCAGAGAATGCACTTGGCCTAATGGCACAAAAATTTCAAATATATTTTCAAAGAATTCGTGCCATGCCACAAAATGTAGATAGAATTATTATCACTATGTGCATATTTCACAACTACAAAAAAGGCCATGTTGTGCCTGAACGGACATACGTCGTTTCAGACACACTAACCAACATAAACGCTGTCTACAGGCAAGGTGGCTGTGTTGAAAACTCTGCTTTAACTGTAAGAACAATATTGATGGGCTATTTCAGTAGCCAACACGGATCTCTCCCATGTGAAGAGCCATGTGTTCCAGTTAAATTCGAAACCATGTATGTCTAAATTATTTGTTTGAAATCAGTGTTACAGTATAACAAGAAGTATATCATTTCTCTTACCTGGCACCCCAACCACCTCTACTATTTTATTCCATAAGGCTTCTTTTCTAACAGTGTTCGAATATCTGCTGTCGCTCATTTCATGTGATTCAGGCTGTTCCCTTCCTGTTTCGATTAATATTTCTTCTTCCGTTATTGAGATTAACGAAAGGGATAAAAAAACAAAACAATCTACAACAAAACTATAACAAACGAAACAATAACAAGGACTGAATAACAAAGATGGAGAATAACCACGAAAACCACGACTTAATACCAGCACTTCCAAACACAACATGGACTTGTCGGTGGTGCCTAACACAGGCCAATGTAACACAAATAAGAACTTAAAACTTCTTTATTATAACATTTTACAAGACGTGAATCGGCGCGTTGCTCAGGCGACGATACATTTTACAACTCTCAAAAAACAATACAACATTCTTTTGTCTTATACAGGGCTATTACAAATGATTGAAGCGATTTCATAAATTCACTGTAGCTCCATTCATTGACATATGGTCACGACACACTACAGATACGTAGAAAAGCTCATAAAGTTTTGTTCGGCTGAAGCCGCACTTCAGGTTTCTGCCGCCAGAGCGCTCGAGAGCTCAGTGAGACAAAATGGCGACAAGAGCTGAGAAAGCGTATGTCGTGCTTGAAATGCACTCACATCAGTCAGTCATAACAGTGCAACGACACTTCAGGACGAAGTTCAACAAAGATCCACCAACTGCTAACTCCATTCGGCGATGGTATGCGCAGTTTAAAGCTTCTGGAGGCCTCTGTAAGGGGAAATCAATGGGTCGGCCTGCAGTGAGCGAAGAAACAGTTGAACGCGTGCAGGCAAGTTTCATCCGTAGCCCACAGAAGTCGACGAATAAAGCAAGCAGGGAGCTAAACGTACCACAGCCGACGGTTTGGAAAATCTTACCGAAAAGGCTAAAGCAGAAGCCTTACCGTTTACAACTGCTACAAGCCCTGACACCCGATGACAAAGGCGAACGCTTTGAATTTTCGGCGCGGTTGCAACAGCTCATGGAAGAGGATGCGTTCAGTGTGAAACTTGTTTTCAGTGATGAAGCAACATTTTTTCTTAATGGTGAAGTGAACAGACACAATGTGCGAATCTGGGCGGTAGAGTATCCTCACGCATTCGTGCAGCAAATTCGCAATTCACCAAAAGTTAATGTGTTTTGTGCAATCTCACGGTTTAAAGTTTACGGCCCCTTTTTCTTCTGCAAAAAAAACGTTACAGGACACGTGTATCTGGACATGCTGGAAAATTGGCTCATGCCACAACTGCAGACCGACAGCGCCGACTTCATCTTTCAACAGGATGGTGCTCCACCGCACTTCCATCATGATGTTCGGCATTTCCTAAACAGGAGATTGGAAAACCGATGGATCGGTCGTGGTGGAGATCATGATCAGCAATTCATGTCATGGCCTCCAGACTCTCCCGACTTAACCCCATGTGATTTCTTTCTGTGGGGTTATGTGAAAGATTCAGTGTTTAAACCTCCTCTACCAAGAAACGTGCCAGAACTGCGAGCTCGCATCAACGATGCTTTCAAACTCATTGATGGGGACATGCTGCACCGAGTGTGGGAGGAACTTGATTATCGGCTTGATGTCTGCC
Organism: Schistocerca cancellata; assembly: GCF_023864275.1. Classification (NCBI taxonomy): domain Eukaryota; kingdom Metazoa; phylum Arthropoda; class Insecta; order Orthoptera; family Acrididae; genus Schistocerca; species Schistocerca cancellata. Next base: position 31,887,644 of record NC_064635.1, on the reverse strand, counting down.
GAATCACTAAAGGGGCACATATCGAACATTTGTGAATGCCTAAAAAAACTTTTTGAGTTTGTGTATGTGTGTGCAAAGCATGGTGAAAATATCTCAAATAATAAAGTTATTGTAGAGCTGTGAAATCACTTCAATCATTTGTAATAACCCTGTATGATATCGCACAACATATAGCTCTGAAGCTAACCTTATCGATGTCAAAACACTATATGGAAGAGCAACCTGCTCCCACATCACCCCCTTCTAAGTAAGACGGTCACAATTCACTGTACCACGTCCACTAGTCTTGCGGGAAATCGAATTACGCGACCCGACCTTGATGTCGTAGCTTTTGATCTTCAGGTTGTTTGTCCTGGAGTGGTGGTGAAACTGAAGTATCTTCCAGCGTAACGTCTTTGTTCAGCAAATATGCACGTTTCAATCGGTCGATGGAAATGTTTTTTACTTGGTTTTTAATTTTGAGTCCAACAAATTTTGGTGTTCTCTCCACGACTTCGTATGGGCCTTCATAGGAAGGTTCTAACGGCTTTTTAACCCTGTCAGCCGTTGAAGTGTTAAGGTCCTTGTATACAAATGGTGTCTCTTTTACTTTGTAAGCTATTTGCACAGGTTTCAGCCGGTTCATACATTCTTTTAGTTGTAAAACAAATTGGGGTAAGTCTGAATTCCTTTTTGTTCCTACTTCTTGAAAAATATCACCAAGTATCTTGATGGGTGAACGATAAACCATTTCTGTTATTGTAGCATTCGTGTTTTCTCTGACTGAGCAACAAGGACCAATAAGGATTACAGGTACTGTTTAAGTCCATTTTATAGTTGAATGTGAATGGATTGCTGCTTTAAGTGTGCCATGAAATCTTTGGATTGAGGATGATATGCAGTAGTTTGAGTTTGATTACAACCACAAACTTTTGATTGTGCTTGAAATAGCTCAGATTTAAATTGTCTTCCATGATCAGTTACTATTTGATAAGGTGTACCAAATCTAGTAATCCAACAATTGATGAAAGCTTGAGCTACAGCTTCTGCTTGTATATCCCGAAGTCGTATTACTTCTGTCCAATTTGTAACCCTATTGATGCATGTTAAGCAATACATATCTTCATCAGAAGGAGGCATTGGCCCTATCAAATCCAGATGAATTACTTTAAAACGTTCACCAGTATCGGAAAAGTGTCCTATTGCCGAATGCACATGTCGTGATACTTTTTTTTTTTTTACATGGTCGTGACCAATTTGCAATGTCCTTTTTCATATTCATCCAGACTCATCTTGATGTAATCATTTTTAGAGTTGTCTTGATACCTGGATGAGCCAAATTATGATAATGTTGAAAAATAGCATAACAGAATTGTTGAGGAATATAATGTCGAATACTTTGTGTTGAGACATCACACCACAATTGCTTTCCTGTCTGAGTCACGTATTATTGCCAAATTGCAGTTGATGAAGCCCTTCGTTCTTTTCCTGTGCTGGGGCTATCTCTTCATAGTTAATTGGAACCAATTCCTCAAGCCTTGAAAAGCTATGAGCCACAACATTTGCTTTACCAGAAATATGTCACAAATCTGTTGTAAACTGTGAAATATATTAGAGATAACGTAATTGGATTGATGTTGTTTTCTCATTCTTCTGCTTGAATGCATATGTTAGAGCGGCATGATCATTATAAATAACAAAGTACCTGCTAGGTGCCGGGGTAGCAGTGTATTTAACACTAAATTCTTCTAGAATATACATATGTAAATGATGCTCTAAGCCCCTCCTATTCTAACTCCGACTTTTGCTGTTGCACATGGATTAAAAAGATACGCGATCTGACTGTAATCAACCCTGCAAGTGGAGTAGGAAAGAGTTTGGCACCTGCAATAATTTAATTTGATAAATAAGTTAAATAAAGGAAGGTTTCATTAACGTAGTGAGAAATGATAGGATTGCTCTACCGATTAACAGAATGAAAGTTCTGTCCAAAATAACAATATGATTTATTAAGACTAAACACAAAATAATAAATAAAAACACATGAAACATTTACAATACATCAAATTGGCTCAAAAATTGGATACTCAAATAAACGCTGTGAAGGTGAAGTTGTCCCTAAACTAGATTGTGACGTTTATGACGAAGTGGTATGTGCAGCCAATTCCTTGCAACTCAAATCTTAAGAGAGACACACAGCTAACCCAACATTAATTGCTGCTACATTAGTGAGAACTCAGACGATGAACACCCAAGATAGAACAAAGTTAGAAAAGACGAACATGCGCGCTCTGCTGAGCTCTGATTATCGCCTAGCAAAAATGCCTGCTTTGCCAGTGCTGCGGACGTACATTACCAAGCTGTCTTCTTAGCTGTAAGGACACGATCTGGCGTACTGGAAGCGATGGTTGGTTGCTTCGACGTCCCGTCGTGGTGATGATAATGTTGCGAGTATAGCCCGAAACAAATTGTCCTGGTCTGGTTGTTACAGACTAAAGACTTCCTATCAATACAAATGCGCCTCTGAGGGAGACGAAGAAGGCTCGCCACACAATCACTGACGGTACAGTGATTGATTTTCACAAGCGAAGTCACACAGTAACTCCGATACAGTCAACTTTAGCCAAAACTGCCCAAGACAGACAACATAGGCCACTTGTACGCAGAATGCTCAATTGCCAACTGTACTCGGAAAGTTACGTTGAAGTCGAAACTTTGGCAACTTCGTTAAACAGTTACAATCAAATAAAAGGATATTAGACAGCCAACGGAAGGCAGGCTGTCCAGAGCAGCGAGAGCTCAGTGTTGTAACCTACTCCAACTGAAAGGCGAGAGCCGACTACTACAAGAGCACCCGTACAAACCGAACCCAGAACATTCCCGCCCCCACGACAGTGGCCGTGGTTAAACGTTCCAATCAGCAACTCGAAAACCGGCGGAAAATTCCACTCTATTGCCGGAGCACTACCATTCCACCAATGGAGATTCTTGGAGCCAATTTCTGCGCCGATTTTGCTACGTCACGGAGCTATGCCCTGAGCAAGCCAATCACAGTTACGATTTTGCAGAAAGCGCGGGAATTTGCCCGCCAAAACTGCCTGGGTACACAAGTCATTCCCTCGCCTCGCTGGTAGCCCGCCAGAACGTGTTTTCGCTAAGTTTCTGTGAAGTAACGGAACCTCTAGCCCAGCCGCTACTTCAGGCCCCTCCGAGCGTGTCTCCCGCCGCTATTCTACAATGTCGGCGTCTGGAAAGCATTCACTCGACTCCCTCACACCCGTCGGCCTACCCTTTCAAGATCAGCAGAGCCCGGCTGTCACTGGACCACCCGGGTGACGAGAGACGCTGCGTGGAAAGCCCGCGTGTGAAGGAATAGCAACTTTTCACTGCATGCAATTAGAGAGGAAAATCGTAAGATAGAAATATGAGAGGGGGCTCATGCCACCTCTCATACCTACCTTCTAACCTTCTACCTTCTATTTTAAATACTCGACAGCCATATAAATACTAAGTAGTTCTCTGTCATATGTGGAATACTTTTTCTGTGCATTCGTGAACTTTTTTGAAAAGAATCCAGAGGTTTCCATTGTTCATCTTGCCATTGTTGCAACAATGCGCCACCTCCAAAATCGGATGCATCCACAAACAATGCGAGTTGGCTGTGCAAACCCAAAAATGTTAAAAATGTTGCATTTGCAAGATCTTCTTTACATTTTTGGAACTGAGTAGTTGCCTCTTCTGTCCAGTCAATATGTCTTCTGTCACTTTTAGTTGTTCCTTTTAGGTAATCATTCAACAAGGCTTGGTTTTCTACAGCAAGTTCTAAATATCTACAATAAAAATTCATGGTTCGTAAAAATTTTCGAAGTTCGCGAACAGTTTCAGGCCGCTTGTAGTTCATTAGCGCTGACACTTTTTGTGGATCTGGCTTAGTTCCTAAGGGTGTGATTAATAGTCGCAAGAATGTGAGTTCTTGCACTCCAAATGTGGATTTTGCAACATTTATTAATAGACCTGTTGTGACCGCGACTGGAACAGTTGCGGGATGGCCGAGAAAGCCCGGCGGGACCAAACGGAGAGCGGCCCGTGCACAAACAAACAAACGGATAGGACGGACACGAAACAACAACGGTCGATGGAGATAGACCTTACGACGACAACATGCAAGACGCAACGGACTGACAGAGACAACCAAATGAATCCAAGACGTCCACGAATAAAGAGATCAAAGTACGATAAACACGCTGTCTTGTCAAGGCGATGAGTCAAGACTCACGTAACGATTAGACTCGCTGGCAGAGCTTTTTTTTTTCTTTATTGAGTTTCGATTCCCCCTGAAGGGGGCGGGATGGCAGCAGCTTATTACGCCGCTTTTCTGCCTACAGAATTTGTTCCATAAAGATGAAGATAATAAATAATAAAAGTTGGCGATAAAATGGGTGACTTAAAGGTAAAATGGGGCAAATTGTGAAACTTAAAACATAAAACAAAGGGTTTATGATGCTAATAAAATACACAGGAAGCAGAAAAATAATAGACAGACAATTAAAAAACACGGCGACAGTCTGGTTTCTGTTTGCAAGAGATATAAAATTCACACCCAGCGACAGCATGATTTCTGTTCGCAACACTTTGGAAAGACACACAATGCTGAACACTCACTTAAACACTGCACTAAAAAGTTGGCACAAATATGACATACCACAGCCGAGAGCAGTTGGGGGGAAATTGGACAGATGATGGGAAAATAAAAAAAGGGGGAAGGAGAGGAAAAGCTAAGGGGGGGAAAGGAGCCAATGGAGGATGAGGACCCATAAGAGGGGTGGGGGGTGCTGAGCAGACGCGACAGGGAGTGGGGAAGGCAGAGGAGGGGAATACAAAAGGACTCGGGGGGGGGGGGGGGAGGAGAAGGGAGGTAGCGATAGGTTAGGCGGGGAGTAAACATAGGATGTAAGGGGGGGAAGAGGGAGCCCAGGGAAAGGACGGAGGAAAGGAGGGGGGAGTGAGGATCAGAGTTGATAGGAGGGATAAATGGAGGGAGAGAGGGCATTGTAAAGGATGAGCCAGACAATAAGAGATTTTACTTTATTATATGAGCCTCCAAATGGTAACTTAATTTTTTCATTGCGGCCAAGCCACGGCCGGCAGTGTTAGCTGCCTGTAAATTCTTTCCTCCCACGGTCTAGCAACAGGAAGTCAGCACCGATCAAGGGCACCTTGTTCACGCGCCTCTCTCGTGTGCTTACGAGGTAACGCCGCCCCAAGTGTCGCTTAGCAGGCAACTCTCTGGAAAGTTCCATGCCGCCCGCACGGTTTGCTCGGTCGTGACCAATCAGGGCGGAGGAAGCCGCGTGGAGCGTCGAATATACCCGGCCGCCAGTCGCCGGGCTCGCTCTCTTGTATTCTCGCTCACCCGCGAGTCGGATGCGCGCCCTGTAGCACTGAACATCTCCCGCTTCTCCCGGTGCTGCGGCACTGTGGACTTAGTTTTGGCAGGCAACCACTTTCGGTAGCTTCGCGAACAGTGTTCGCCAAATTGTAAGCTCTGGCTCACCCTCACCTCCCTAGGCCTATGTATCCCCTTTCAACATGCTTTAGCCAATAAATATGGCCTTTCTCTAAAAATTACACTATTATTCCACAACGCCCACCGCCTGCCCATACGCCCCATTCCTGTACAACTGGTGTCAGAAGTGGGATGCGTTCCCGTAGTGACTTTGTCGCTACAATAAATTGTTCCCGGCAAGACGCCGCACACTTCGCGCATGGAATGCGCCAGCCGGCCGCCACGTTTGCTCCTCGTGGGCCGTGGCTGCTCCACTAAGCACGCACAGGGCGCGCGCTGCAGCGAGGCAGCCCACGCTAGTCAGCCACGTGAGCCGGGCGCCGCCGCGCTGCCCGCTGCCTGAGTTCGAGGGGCCCGCGCTGCGCTGCGCTGCGCGACCGGCCGGGCCGCCGTCATACGCCGCCGCGCCAGCCGCCGCCGCCGCGCCGCCCACCGCCGCCCACCGCCGCCCGCCGCTGTCACCGACGCGCCAGGGGCCTGCCGCCATCGCCGACCGGCCGAGCCAGCGCCGTCCGCCGCCAACACATTTGCCGCCGCCCGAGGGTCCGGACGCCGCCGCCGCCGCCGCCCGCTGCCGCCCGCCGACCACCGCCGCCGCAGCCACTGCGCCACGCCCTCGCCGCCACCACTGCGTCGCACCGCCTCCATCGCCATGTAAGTCGCCGCGATGCTTACAATCCGCCGCTGGATTGAGAATCTTTGTGGCCGTCCTTGTTTTGTAACAATCATTACTATTTTCTGGTCACTAGCGTCCCATAAAATTGTAAACGTGCCGATGAGAACACGAGCGATGGAACAGGATACCCCCGCAGAGGCACCTGCCTCGCAAATGCGCCAGTTATTCGCACAAAATCAGGAGCTACTTGAGCAAAACCGCGTCTTGAAACAGACGCTGGAAGCTAGTGCGCGAACTTCCATACCTGTGGCTAGCTCCACCCCTGTAACAAATGCTCAAACAGACGCAACTAACACTAATTCTGTCTCTAATACAAACGCCACAATTTCTGCTAACGTGGCGACTGTAAGCAATTTTCCTGCGGCTGATTTCATCCCCACGTTTTCTGGAAAGTCTCACGAAAATGTGGCTATGTTCTTACAATATATTCGTGATGTGGGTCGCACGTGTGCCTGGCCGGATGATCTATTGGTCAGTGTAGCCAGACTGAAGTTGACAGGGGAAGCCCGAATGTTTATAGAAACGGTGGACGAATTGCGTGACACGCACGAATTTGAAGTATTGGCCCGCGGATTGACTACGCGTTATTCCGATACCAGGGGTACCGCATATTACAGAGATCAATTATCAACCCTTAGGCAGAAGCCTAATGAGGATTTTGATGCCTCTGCAGATCGCATACGAGCAGTATCTTGTCGTACCTACAGGGTGTTTCAAAAATGACCGGTATATTTGAAACGGCAATACAAACTAAACGAGCAGCGATAGAAATACACCGTTTGTTGCAATATGCTTGGGACAACAGTACATTTTCAGGCAAACAAACTTTCGAAATTACAGTAGTTACAATTGTCAACAACAGATGGCGCTGCGGTCTGGGAAACTCTATAGTACGATATTTACCACATATCCACCATGCGTAGCAATAATATGGCGTAGTCTCTGAATGAAATTACCCGAAACCTTTGACAACGTGTCTGGCGGAATGGCTTCACATGCAGATGCGATGTACTGCTTCAGCTGTTCAATTGTTTCTGGATTCTGGCGGTACACCTGGTCTTTCAAGTGTCCCCACAGAAAGAAGTCACAGGGGTTCATGTCTGGCGAATAGGGAGGCCAATCCACGCCGCCTCCTGTATGTTTCGGATAGTCCAAAGCAATCACACGATCATCGAAATATTCGTTCAGGAAAGTAAAGACGTCGGCCGTGCGATGTGGCCGGGCACCATCTTGCATAAACCACGAGGTGTTCGCAGTGTCGTCTAAGGCAGTTTGTACCGCCACAAATTCACGAAGGATGTCCAGATAGCGTGATGCAGTAATCGTTTCGGATCTGAAATATGGGCCAATGATTCCTTTGGAAGAAATGGCGGCCCAGACCAGTACTTTTTGAGGATGCAGGGACGATGGGACTGCAACATGGGGCTTTTCGGTTCCCCATATGCGCCAGTTCTGTTTATTGACGAAGCCGTCCAGGTAAAAATAAGCTTCGTCAGTAAACCAAATGCTGCCCACATGCATATCGCCGTCATCAATTCTGTGCACTATATCGTTAGCGAATGTCTCTCGTGCAGCAATGGTAGCGGCGCTGAGGGGTTGCCGCGTTTGAATTTTGTACGGATAGAGGTGTAAACTCTGGCGCACGAGACGATACGTGGACGTTGGCGTCATTTGGAGCGCAGCTGCAACACGGCGAACGGAAACCCGAGGCCGCTGTCGGATCACCTGCTGCACTACCTGCGCGTTGCCCTCTGTGGTTGCCGTACGCGGTCGCCCTACCTTTCCGGCACGTTCATCCGTCACGTTCCCAGTCCGTTGAAATTTTTCAAACAGATCCTTTATTGTATCGCTTTTTGGTCCTTTGGTTACATTAAACCTCCGTTGAAAACTTCGTCTTGTTGCAACAACACTGTGTTCTAGGCAGTGGAACTCCAACACCAGAAAAATCCTCTGTTCTAAGGAATAAACCATGTTGTCCACAGCACACTTGCACGTTGTGAACAGCACACGCTTACAGCAGAAAGACGACGTACAGAATGGCGCACCCACAGACTGCGTTGTCTTCTATATCTTTCACATCACTTGCAGCGCCATCTGTTGTTGAAAATTGTAACTACTGTAATTTCGAAAGTTTGTCCGCCTGAAAATGTACTGTTGTCCCAAGCATATTGCAACAAACGGTGTATTTCTATCGCTGCTCGTTTAGTTTTTATTGCCGTTTCAAATATACCGGTCATTTTTGAAACACCCTGTACAAGCTAGGCGAAAATGCCAGTGAAAACAGCGCGTGCAATTGATGCATTTGTATTGACCCCCGCATCGGAGGAGAAGTCAAGGCAGCCTCCCCCACTTCTCTGTTTGAAGCTGTTCGTTTGGCAATGTTACGCGAAGAGGTATTGCGTTTTTGCGCTGCCGCACCGCGCCCATCGGACCCAGTACCGGTCCCAGCAAAAGAAGTATTTTGTCAGCGTTGTGGGAAGCCCAACCATACGGCAATGCGCTGTCGCGCGCCGTATTGCACTATTTGCCAGACAGTAGGCCATGCTAATAATGTTTGCCACATAAAGTCACCATTTTCTAATCAGATGCGCGGCCACCGCCGCAACGCGGGGTCGAATCAGGGAAACGCTTGGGGGGCAGGTTCCGCCACCCACCCGCGCCCCCGATAAAAATAATACACCCGGTTAGGACCAAAATATGTAAAGAGGTGGAACACGTTAGTCTAGTTGGCGTACTCGGGAACAAATTAGTTAGAATTTTAGTTGATACTGGTGCTCAAGTTAGTGTACTGTTTGTGGAGAAAAATGATCGAAGGGCGTTACAGCCACCCCGGTACCATATCAGTGGCCTTGGAGAGGAAGTAATTGTCCCTGCAGGTTCGTGTGCAGTGAATCTGCAAATAGACGAGGGTAAATACAGTCAGAGGATGGAAGTAGTAAGGCTAAAGAAGGGTGAATTTTGACATCATACTAGGGAATGACTTCCTGCACCGTTATCAGGGGATAGTGGATTATCGAACGCGAACTGTGCAGTTAGGCGAAGCAATTCACCGATTTGGCAGTGCGCACCCCCGTCAGACGCTGCAAAAGGCGCCGTTCACAGTCTCCCATAAAACCGCAGATGTGGGCGATAAAAACCACTGACCCTGTGAAGATAAAAGGCGGAAGTGGAAAGATTCTCTGGATAGATGACAAAAGTCAGGAACAGCCTAAGACAGACATTCTGGTTGACCCGCTCGCCCACAATGATGTTTTAGATCGTCAGTCAGTCCATACAAAGAGAAGTATCTGCCGACCGGAAAGGAGACAGAAGGGTTTTGCGATACCAGTAAGTATAGATAATTTTGGTGTAAAAGATGTTGTGATACCGAAGGGTACTATTGTTGCCAGTGGACAAGAAATTTTTGAGGAAATAATTGGAGCTGAGAAGCAGCGAGATAAAGATGAGAAAGGAAGGAGAAGAAAGAAATGTTCAGTTAGAGAAGTGCGACATGTCGCGTCGACGATAAGGAGTCAGTTAGCAGAGAAGTTCGGTCATTTAAACAGTGAGGAGAAAAGGATGTTGCAGCCAGTATTGGAGGAATTTTTTTGTTGTTTGAAGAGAGGCAGTTTCTACCGGCTACGGATTTGGTTCAGCACGAAATTCCGACCGGAGAAGCTCGGCCAATTGCACAAAAACCTTACCGTATACCATATCATTTGCAGTCTGTAGTTGAAGATACGATTCAGCAGCAATTAGCTGCAGGAATCATACAACCCTCCTCGAGTGCGTGGGCGTCTCCCGTGGTCGTTGTGCCAAAGAAATCAGTAAATGGGGAGAAAGCCTATCGCCTATGTGTCGATATGCGGGCAGTAAATCGGGTAACGACACCAGACACATATTCGTTACCGCGCATTGATGAAACATTGGACCGATTGGGCAACTGTAAGTATTTTACCACCCTTGATTTGCGTTCTGGGTACCATCAAATCCCTGTTGCACCCCAGGACCGCCACAAAACTGCTTTTGTTGTACCTACAGGATTGTATGAATTTGTAAGGACGCCATTTGGATTGAGAAACGCCCCTGCCACTTTTCAAAGATTTGCAGACTTGCTGCTGCGCGGGTTGAAACCTACAACATGCTTGGTGTATTTAGATGACATTATTATTTTCTCTAAAACGATAAAAGAACATGCAGAAAGACTGAGGGATGTTTTGCAAAGGTTAAAAGGAGCTCATTTGAGTGTAAAATTAGAAAAGTGTGCTTTCGCCCAGTCACAAGTACAATATTGAGGTCATATAATAAGTGGAGAAGGTGTCAAACCGGACCCCCGTTTGACCACCGCAGTAAAGGAATTTCCAACGCCGACAAATGTCAAGGAACTGCGGTCATTTTTAGGCCTTGCAAACTACTACAGACGTTTTGTGAATAATTATGCCACCCTTGCTAAGCCCCTGACTAATTTATTGAAAAAAGGAGTTAGCTTTATTTGCACCAAAGAATGTGATAAAGCTATGCAACAAATTCAACATGTTTTAACTAGAGCCCCTGTACTGGCGTACCCGGATTTTGAAAAACCATTCATACTGTCAGTGGACGCCTCAGATTATGCTGTAGGAGCCATCCTGTCACAAGAGATACACTCCTGGAAATTGAAATAAGAACACCGTGAATTAATTGTCCCAGGAAGGGGAAACTTTATTGACACATTCCTGGGGTCAGATACATCACATGATCACACTGACAGAACCACAGGCACATAGACACAGGCAACAGAGCATGCACAATGTCGGCACTAGTACAGTGTATATCCACCTTTCGCAGCAATGCAGGCTGCTATTCTCCCATGGAGACGATCGTAGAGATGCTGGATGTAGTCCTGTGGAACGGCTTGCCATGCCATTTCCACCTGGCGCCTCAGTTGGACCAGCGTTCGTGCTGGACGTGCAGACCGCGTGAGACGACGCTTCATCCAGTTCCAAACATGCTCAATGGGGGACAGATCCGGAGATCTTGCTGGCCAGGGTAGCTGACTTACACCTTCTAGAGCACGTTGGGTGGCACGGGATACATGCGGACGTGCATTGTCCTGTTGGAACAGCAAGTTCCCTTGCCGGTCTAGGAATGGTAGAACGATGGGTTCGATGACGGTTTGGATGTACCGTGCACTATTCAGTGTCCCCTCGACGATCACCAGTGGTGTACGGCCAGTGTAGGAGATCGCTCCCCACACCATGATGCCGGGTGTTGGCCCTGTGTGCCTCGGTCGTATGCAGTCCTGATTGTGGCGCTCACCTGCACGGCGCCAAACACGCATACGACCATCATTGGCACCAAGGCAGAAGCGACTCTCATCGCTGAAGACGACACGTCTCCATTCGTCCCTCCATTCACGCCTGTCGCGACACCACTGGAGGCGGGCTGCACGATGTTGGGGCGTGAGCGGAAGACGGCCTAACGGTGTGCGGGACCGTAGCCCAGCTTCATGGAGACGGTTGCGAATGGTCCTCGCCGATACCCCAGGAGCAACAGTGTCCCTAATTTGCTGGGAAGTGGCGGTGCGGTCCCCTACGGCACTGCGTAGGATCCTACGGTCTTGGCGTGCATCCGTGCGTCGCTGCGGTCCGGTCCCAGGTCGACGGGCACGTGCACCTTTCGCCGACCACTGGCGACAACATCGATGTACTGTGGAGACCTCACGCCCCACGTGTTGAGCAATTCGGCGGTACGTCCACCCGGCCTCCCGCATGCCCACTATACGCCCTCGCTCAAAGTTCGTCAACTGCACATACGGTTCACGTCCACGCTGTCGCGGCATGCTACCAGTGTTAAAGACTGCGATGGAGCTCCGTATGCCACGGCAAACTGGCTGACACTGACGGCGGCGGTGCACAAATGCTGCGCAGCTAGCGCCATTCGACGGCCAACACCGCGGTTCCTGGTGTGTCCGCTGTGCCGTGCGTGTGATCATTGCTTGTACAGCCCTCTCGCAGTGTCCGGAGCAAGTATGGTGGGTCTGACACACCGGTGTCAATGTGTTCTTTTTTCCATTTCCTGGAGTGTAGATGGCGAAGAACGACCAATTGGTTATGCGTCTCGACAGCTTAATAAAGCAGAGTCAAATTACAGCACAACTGAGAAGGAACTTCTAGCACTCATGTTTGGTGTAACTTATTTCCGATGTTATTTGTATGGGAGAAAATTCACTGTCATCACTGGTCACGCCGCGTTACAGTGGATGTTGAGCTTAAAAGACCCCAGTAGTAGGCGAACTCGTTGGGCTTTGAAATTGAGCGAATTTGAGTATGAGGTGGAACACAAACAGGGCAAGTTACATCAGAACGCCGACGCATTAAGCCGAAAAGTCAAGAGTGATCGTAGCTAATGACGTTTCTATTGAAGAATTAAGGGAGGCACAGCAAAGAGACGTCGAATGTCAGAAATATGTGGCTTTGCCTGAATTTTCCGTTGAAGATGGAATTTTATATCGAAAGACCCACTTGGGTAAACAGGCAGTAATCCCGAAAGAATTACGTTCCAAGATAATCGCACAATGTCACGATAGCCTGCAGGCATGTCATAACGGCCTTCGCGCTACAAATTGCCGAATAGCCGCCCGTTATTTCTGGGCTGGAAGACGGAAAGACGTGCAAAAGTATATACAAAATTGTCTACCTTGCGTTAAGAGGTCATTACCACCTCGAACGAAAGTGCCTTTACAGCAGGTACCAGAAGCCACTTATCCCTGGGCAGTAGTAGTAGCAGATATTGTCGGTCCTTTCCCTGTGAGCCCCCAAAATAATCGGTATATTCTGTCCCTTATAGATCATTTCTCTAGGTTCTTGATTCTCATTCCTATACCAGATATTTCCGCTGAAACAGTAGCGCGTGCTTTTGTCACCCATTTGGTGTTACCATACGGAAGCTCTGAAGCTGTACTCACAGACCAAGGTACGAATTTCATGTCTGCAGTGTTTACCGAAGTTTGTCGGTTATTGCGAATTAAAAAGTGGCGAACGACGCCCTTCCACCCAAAAGCGAACGGTCGCCTGGAGCGAGTCCAGCGCACCGTTATGCGTATGCTGTCTTACTATGTTAATAAACATCATTCTGACTGGGACAAGTATGTTCAATACGTTACGTCAGCATATAACAGCAGTGTCCATGAACCTACAGGTTACTCACCTTATGAAGCAGTATATGGCCGCCCTATGAATTCGACTTTTGAAATTGACAAACTGCCCCCTGGAATTAAATCCAAAGATGTGAAAGGTCTAGCTCGACGTCTAAAAGCCATTTGGAAAAAGGTAAGAGGGAACAACGCCCGAGCCACCGTCCAACAGTTAAAGAGAAGTAATCAAAAAGCAAACATGCCTGAGTACAAGGTAGGAGACCTAGTTATGTTGAGCAATCCAGTAGTAAAAAAGGGAAGAACCAAAAAGTTTACACCTACTTATGAAGGACCGTGCCGTATCATCCGGCTTACTTCACCAGTAAATGCGGAAATTCAGTTAGCGGAATGCACAGCGATCGTTCATTTTGACAGATTGAAACTGTATAAAGAACCCGTGCCACCCCCACCTAACAGTGAAACCGGGACTATTGCGCCAGTAGTTCCACCCAAAAAAGCAAGAAAGAAGGTAATACAACCGCCTAGACAGCAACGGAGATATGCTCTAAGGTCAAACCCCTACGATTTGCGTTCCAGAAGGTAGATCTGAGATGGTATGTAAGCAGTTGAAAAGTCCTGTATGCAGAAAGAGAATTAATTGACGGAAAACACCGTCGTTACTATACATTTATTGAAGTTGTGCATGTTATTTATAAGTAGACATAAGAATTGGCAACCATTGGTAATAGAATTTATGACGTCATATGTTAATGGAAGTTATTGATGTTATGTAATCATTTTGTCTTGTCATTTAACGTCTCCAGTAATGTTATCGCAGCAGTCGAGAATTAAAAACACAAACATTCTTTAATCATGGAATTAAGGGGAAAGTTGTCCTTGTCAAAAGAACAGTTACTCTTCTATATATTAATTTAGTGGACAGTGCACGAACACAGGTATTAAAGCTTGACCATAAAAACATGATAGTAACATGCCTTCGTAACTACCAGTAGATCAATGACTGCATGCTGCCGTCTACCTGTCCTTTGAAATACGCCCTATTACATGTATGTTTTGCTAAATGATCACCCGACGATAATAACGTGAATAAATACGTCCAAGTTAAACAACCAATATGTTACTCTAAAGTAAAAGGAGTCTTCCTCAAGTGCTGTTTTATTGTTTTCATAATGCGATGTTGAACAGACAACAAGGTAAGTTTTTTGGTACCACGTATTTCTGTTTATCAAATGCCACGGAAGGAGTCGCGTAAATACCGCCACTGTTGTCTACAGCTGTTCACATGCGCCGAGACCCGCCCCTCCCAGTCAGCTGGCGATGCGGTCCCCTTCTCTTCCCTTTCCTTCCCTCCCCCTCCAACAGCCTGCAGAGAGAGAGAGCGGCCATTGCAGTTCCCGCCATTGCAGTTCCCCCTTCCCCACCCACCGCCTCTGTCTTTGGTGCGTGCAGCATCTGCACCTCTCCCCTCGCCCCTCCTCTTCACCCGCCGTTCGCTCTGCAGGCCACGTGCCTCAGCCACGCTACACCTTCGTACATTCGTACGTTGTAGTTTAAACAGCAAACCTAAAGTGATAGTTATAGAAATAAAATCACCAGCTTAATATTGCCCTACAGTAAAATAATTGGAACCCGATAGTTTTGGACCTCTAGCGATTGAAGTTATTAGAGTCCCTTACAAGGGAACCTCCCCATCGCACCCCCCTCAGATTTAGTTCTAAGTTGTCACAGTGGATAGGCCTTGAAAAACTGAACACAGATCAATCAAGAAAACAGGAAGAAGTTGTGTGGAACTATGAAAAAAATAAGCAAAATATTCAAACTGAGTAGTCCATGTGCAACATAGGCAACATAAAGGAGAGTGTGAGCTCGGGAGCGCCGTGGTCCCGTGGTTAGCGTGAGCAGCTGCGGAACGAGAGGTCCTTGGTTTCAGTCTTCCCTCGAGTGAAAAGTTTCCTTTCTTTATTTTCGCAAAGTTATGATCTCTCCGTTCGTTCATTGACGTCTCTGTTCACTGTAATAAGTTTAGTGTCTGTGTTTTGTGACTGCACCGCAAAACCGTGCGATTAGTAGACGAAAGGACGTGCCTCTCCAATGGGAACCGAAAACATTTGATCGCAAGGTCATAGGTCAACCGATTCCTCCACAGGAAAACACGTCTGATGTATTCTATACGACACTGGTGACGGCATGTGTGTCACATGACAAGAATATGTTGTCGACGCCCCTAACTTGTACACTTGGCAATGGGTAAAAAGATTCTTCTACCTTGCCCGATTTAGGTTTTGTTGTGGATGTGATAACCACTCCGAAAAAAAGTTATGAAAACATAAGAGTTTGTCACATAAACTGAAAATAAAAAATTAAACTTTTCACTCGAGGGAAGACTTGCACCAAGGACCTCTCGTTCCGCAAATGCTCACGCTAACCACGGGACCATGACGCTCCTGAGCTTGATTAGTCCTTGATGTTGCCTATCATGCTCATGGACTATTCAGTTTGTATATTTTGCTTATTTTTTTCATAGTTCCACACGACTTCTTCCTGTTTTCTCGATTGATCTGTGTTCAGTTTTTCAAGGCCTATCCACTGTGCCATCTTATAACTAAATCTGAGGGGGGTGCGATGGGGAGGTTCCCTCGTTAGAAAAGAGCATCCTCCATGCATAACTGTCGTGAACAACATAAGATAACTCTGGAAGGAAATTTTGTAACTGTACCGAGAGATTAACTCCACGCGTAGCAAGAGGACGGACCCAGCGTGAACGCCAGTTATGCTGCCGAGCCAGGGAAACCGGACGCAGCCGTACTGTCAGCTGTGCTGTCAGCAACTTACAATCTCACGAGCGCGACGCGTGTCGCACCTTAGCACCTCAAGCTGCACTGAATCTCAACACAGAAATACTTAACCATTGTATAACGAACCCTTTGAATAACTTTATGCACATTTTCAATAGTCAGGAACTTACTTTGCTCCCCACACACTTTATATACTATATGACAAATGAACTCTAATTTTATTAAAAACCAAAGCACCGACAGGTAAGTCATATCGACGCCTTCCCCGAGATGCAACTAGCTTCGTCTAGCCGCCAATAATGATTATATGGAAGCAGGTAGGTGAGAGAATTAAAAAAAGGAACAACAATCACGTCCTTGGACGATTGGTTGGGTGACTGATAATCACAAATATTTGCAAAAACAAATCAACACAGCAAACAGCATATCACATGTTTAATAATTATTGGTCTGTTCATTGAAGGCGACACAAAACCATTTTTCATCAGAATCTTGTTAAACGAAGTATTACCGTGACATCACACTATTCCACAGCATTACACACAACATTGCCATTACTTAATGACAGTTTTCTTGTGGGTAGAAGTACCAAAGATCAGTTGGTATGGAAATGCAAACGAGAGCATAAAGGAATACCAAGGGATACTTACATTCATTTTGCTACAAAATGTAACTGGAGGATAAGGAAGTTTCGTTTGAAGGAAATATTATTTTGAACTTTTGCTTTTGTTGCGGTTTTGCAACCGCTTGTGTCACTATGACGAGTTGCCAATTACTTATGTCCAATTGATCATGTCTAATTACTTATGTTGATGAATTATTTTTACTATTGTTCATTTTGTCCATGTCTTATTTATGCTATTATCAACTGTATAGACAGTTTTAGCTAGAGTTTGCCAGCACCAGTAATTTAATATTTGTATCAACCTAGTGTTTCCATGTGTCACTGTGCTACTAGATTGACGAGGATAATCATTTTGTAGGATTTCATGTATGCTAGAGTAAGTTCCCGAGTACTGCCAATTATTTGTTTATTAATAATGATGTCTTAGGTAAGAAATGGTTTTGGAAGGATAATTTAGGATGTAACAATGCTTTATTTTCACTTGTATTTGAATGTTTATCTGGAGGGATACCACATGCCTATCCCCGTGATAGATAACATAAACAGAGTGAATCACGCCCACAGAACGAGTAAGCTTTGTCTATATACCTAGCCTGTTGGATGAACAAGAGAACCACACCCGCAAGGGCACGTACCTTACGTGACGCGGTTGGCACCCGCGCGGACCCTTAGCTGTCTGTGTCGTTTCTTCACTTTTCCGTTTCGCGACATAGTCCGTCCTATCCACTTTCATCTGACAACTTTCAACCGAACAACGCCTTTTGCAGTCTATTACCCGGGCGTATCCTAACACAAAACTATTCAGCCCAGACTTTGATCTTCCATCTCGAAGAAGAGTTCACGAGAACAGTGTTCCGTGCTCTCTGAGGACAGCTGATCAGGCAACGTCAGACGTGAACCGCGTCTAGCCCGCAGCTAAACGCCAGTAAGCGGAAATCTCTGTTCAAAACCTTGATCCTTCTTTGTTTTCCCATTGTATTTTCCGAAGGAATACCGACTATTGAAGTAGTAGCATTTAACTGTACGACGTGTCCCAGGACACTGCGAGATAACCAATGATGACGGAGTTTTAAGCAACTAGCTGGGCCCGAGGAGGCCAGCACCATGGAGTTATAGAGACGGCGGGTTTAGTCGCAAAATGTTGAGAGGATGAAGACGGCGAATTTGGTAGCAAGGTAAAGTTAGTCGCAAAATGTTGAGAGAATAAAGACGTCGAATTTGGTCGCACAACGAAGTTTTTTTTTTGTGAGAAATGTCGAGTTTTTGGAAGAAATACGTAGGAACTATCTTGGAGTCGCAGAATTGTCATTTACACAGTTAAGTAGGCGACAGCGTCGTGTCAACGATGCGCCGTGCACTATACCTTCATAAAGGAAAAGTCCTTCAGAAATTACGCTCAAAATAGTCTTTTCTAATTCAATTCCTTACACTTTCTTTTTCCATTCTGGAAATCTCTAGATTCTCGTCGAGTTTTGTTCTTCTCGCCTCATTAGCAACAGCGTTGACATCCAACGACACAATCTACGCCCCAGCTGCACAAAACTGGTGTCACTTTTCTTTGTCAATTTCACTTGATATGTTCGGCAAAAATGTTGATGCATGAGGAACTTTTTCTCCCACTTAGAGGGTCAGCCCAAAGAGGCACTTAACTTTTTTTGTTTACTGATATGGAATATGCAGTAAATTTAATATGATATTTGTGTACTTCATTTTTATATTTTCATGTTTATGTAAGAATTATGTTTGGGCTCACATGGATTTCATAGGAACTTGGTTACGAACCAACTTACTAATAGATAATGTAATTTTAAACAGAACCCACTGTAACAACTCATCTAGCTTTGTCACGCGTAATCCCACTTCTGTTTTGTTGGTCATTGTTGAAAAAAAAAACATATCGATTACGCATATCTATTCCCCTTTATTCAGTAATGCTATACACCTTTTTGTGACATTTGTATTCATCACCTCTCACTTCGAAACAGATAAATACGCTCAACGGGCGCAGGAGCCCAAGAACATGTGGACGTTGTGTAAAATACAGACAGCGCAGTGAACAGCTTCGTCTCTCTCTCTCTCTCTCTCTCTCTCTCTCGCTCTTAAACCTGAGGCTTCCTTCCTGCGCCGCGCACGTGCTCGCTGCGTGCGACATTTGACAGTCGTAGCCGCCTAGGCTTCGCTTCTCAGCTGCCGCGTGCAGCTCTGACGCGGCGCTGGCCTTGGAAGTTATCTGCTTCGTGCGATTCTTACGTAGCGCGAAGACTCGGCCTTGCAGCCAGCTGCCACTCTGACGTAGCCTCCGCGCAGGTCTCGAGCAAACGGTTCCTATTGGAACACCACTTATAACCTTTCATGCCACTACGCCTTACGTAGTATTCGCGCCCCTTTAATTATGTTTTTTATACCTGAAAGCCCGTTCATGATTACTTTGTCAGCTAACTTACCGGTCTTGTCTAATAAATCAAATGTTCACCTCCTATCGTCAATTGATGACTTGCTACAACATGAAAAAGGACAAATTTCTTACGTTCGCCTTTTGGCACTTAAATGAATGGTAAACAGCCACAAACTAAACTCAACAATAATGAGAAAATAAGAACCTATCAGGCATGTGCCCTCCCTTAGTTTTAAGAGTGCAATTCTAATATCACCTAATGTGGAAAAACTAGTGTAGTGTAGTGAAGTGTTCCCTTAGTGATAACTCCCTTTTCAACTGTGTTTTGACACATGTGGACCTCCCCTCATACCCCCCTACCCTGCGATGAGTTGCAGTGCACGGACCTGGCCACGGTCACGCCCCCTTCCCCGCCGGCAGCCCGCACGCTGCCCGCTCAGGACAACACACCACGCCGCCTCGCGCCAGGCGCCCCCGCAGTGACTAACCAGTGCTGATATCTTTCCATTTTCAACTTATTTTAACAAAAGCAAAAAAAAGACATTTTTACTTCAACTTAGCAACAAGAACACCTGACATGTTTATCTAATTCACACTGCTATGTTTTGTTCTAATTTTGTTTTGATATTTTATGATGTTTTGATGTTTTACGATGTTTTGATATTTTATGATGTTTTGATGTTTTATGATGATTCTTGTACACACAAATATTGTTGACATGTGTAAGTCCCTTTGCGACCCCTAGGAGGTCTTTAGAGTCTCTACACCCTCCCATAGATTAAGACCCCTGCCGTCTTCCGTGAGGGCCATTCTTAATCAAGTGATGTTTACTTTGTTTTGCAAGCTAAATTTGTTTACATTCAAATAATAATTACATTGAGCGAATTCACGTACGTTCTCCGCTCCCACGGAAGGGGGAGGAGTGTAAAGGATGAGCCAGACAGTAGGAGATTTTACTTTATTATATGAGCCTCCAAACGGTAACTTAATTTTTCCATTGCGGCCAAGCCACGGCCGGCAGTGTTAGCTGCCTGTAAATTCTTTCCTCACACGGTCTAGTAACAGGAAGTCAGCACCGATGAAGGGCACCTTGTTCACGCGCCTCTCTCATGTGCTTACGAGGTAACGCCGCCCCAAGTGTCGCTTAGCAGGCAACTCTCTGGAAAGTTCCATGCCGCCCGCACGGTTTGCTCGGTCGTGACCAATCAGGGCAGAGGAAGCCGCATGGTGCGTCGAATACACCCGGCCGCCAGTCACCGGGCCCGCGCTCTTGTATTCTTGCTCACCCGCAAGTCGGATGCGCGCCCTGTAGCATTGAACATCTGCTTCTCCCGGTGCTGCGGCACTGTGGACTTAGTTTTGGCAGGCAACCACTTTCGGTAGCTTCGCGAACAATGTTCGCCAAATTGTAAGCTCTGGCTCACCCTCACCTCCCTAGGTCTATGTATCCCCTTTCAACATGCTTTAGCCAATAAATGGCCTTTCTCTAAAAATTACACTATTATTCCACAACGCCCACCGCCTGCCCATACGCCCAATCCTGTACAGCATCATCCGGGAGGGGGAGTTGATGGAAGCCACCTTGGGAAAGGAGAGCTGGCAGAGCGAGAGGCCGGCTCTTAAATACTCTATCGTGGGCGCCACTATTGGCTGCTGGAAGCACGTGTTCCACTGTGGCGCCCTCACACTACAGGTAGGCCAGTACGCGGATGCCGCCACAGCTTATGGCGCGATGGTGCAGAGAACTCTAGGGGTCTGCAACGTTCATGGCGTTTGGTAGGGATTCAAATTCCGCGGCGCGCGGTACCAGAAGACCATACTGATTCAATTGTTTAAAGAGTAAATTTAGATGCTCAATATGTTGTTCAGGGGATTCCGATGCTCTTAAAATATCATCCAGATAAGGAAAGCAGAAATCCAGCCCTCTCACTTCTTGTAGAAACCTCTGAAATGTGCTAGGTGCATTTCGAATTCATACAGGCAAAAGGAGTAATAACCGCTTACTTTGGTTTGTCTTCTACGACTAAAGGAATATGATATATGCTTTTAGTAGGTCAATCTTGGAGAATATCTTCTTATTCTGAAGCATCAAATTGACGTCATCTACTCGAGGGACTGGATACTGGTCTGAGAGAGTCCTGTCATTAAGACAACGATAATCTCCACAAACTCGCCACTGACCATCGGACTTCATAGCAAGGTAAATTGGACTAGCCCATTATGATTGTGATGGAGGTATAATACCATTATTCAGCAGAAACTGAGATTCTTTCTTAGCTATATACACCGGTGGACCACTAGAAGTAGTGATATAATGCTGTACTTTATGCTTTAACACCTTTGGTATTATAGATGGTTTTGTTAGCCCAAGAAATTTCTCTAACAGCTTTGCATACTGACATTTCACATAGAGTTATCATCCACAGCGGTTACCTCTGCGGAAATTTTTAACTTAGTAATGTTATCTACAACATTTTTATTTTTCGGATACATTAGTAAACCAAAATGATGAAGAAAATCGGCTCGCAATATTGTTTTTGATACATCTGCTACTACAAATGGCCATTCAAATTTAAGACCTAAATCAATGGTTAACAGCTTTGACCCGTAAGTTTTTATTTCAGAACCATTTGCAGCACAGAGACTAAAGTCAGAGTGTTCAGGCTTCTTAGTTTTTGCCACTGGTATAACAGACAAATCTGCACCGCTATCTACCAGGTAACATCGTGCACAAGTTCTGTCTTCAACATATAATCCATATTGGCAGCTTACTGTAGGAGCTAGGGTAGAACATTCAGCAGCTTTTGACTCTACCCTTCCTTGTGTTCCTTATTTTTCCATTGGCAAGTTTGTACACACTTTTCAGGTTCACACCGTGAGCCAAATTTGAAGTGATAATAACGATATTTACCATTTTTATACTGTGTTCTGTTTCTGCTTCTGCTGCGCGACCTGGATCTATTTGACTCTCGGAACGTCTTAACTTCATTTTCTACATCTATAAATTTTACAAAAAGATCTTGGACTGATAAGGATGTGCAAGGAACTGATTGGGACGGGGTAATTTGAAGCTAGAATGAGATTTTCTCTCTGCAGTGGAGTGTGCGCTGATATGAAACTTCCTGGCAGATTAAAACTGTGTGCCGGACCGAGACTCAAACTCAGGACCATTGCCTTTCGCGGGCAAGTGCTACCCAAGCACGACTCATGTCCCGTCCTCACTTCTCTACTTCTGCCAGTATCTCGTCTCCTACCTTCCAAACCTTACAGAAGCTCATCAGCATATTGCATCCCCACTATACGATCGGCCATCTGCGCAATCTTATCCGTCGTTTCTTCCAGTATCACTAATATACTTCGACTATTACTAGGAAGTTTATCGAGCCACAATGTTTTTAAAGCGTTCTCCGACAAATTGGTACCAGCATAGTTTCGCATTTTTCACAATAACTGGCTAGGTTTCATATCGTCAACTTCCAACCCACTTAACCGTTTATTTTTTATTTTTTTTATTTTTTTAATTTTACACTCATCAGGAGAAAGAAAACTGGCATTCTGCGGATCGGAGCGTGGAATGTCAGATCCCTTAATCGGGCAGGTAGGTTAGAAATTTAAAAAGGGAAATGGATAGGTTAAAGTTAGATATAGTGGGAATTAGTGAAGTTCGGTGGCAGGAGGAACAAGACTTCTGGTCAGGTGACTACAGGGTTATAAACACAAAGTCAAATAGGGGTAATGCAGGAGTAGGTTTAATAATGAATAGGAAAATAGGAATGCGGGTAAGCTACTACAAACAGCATAGTGAACGCATTATTGTGGCCAAGATAGATACAAAGCCCACACCTACTACAGTAGTACAAGTTTATATGCCAACTAGCTCTGCAGATGACGAAGAAATTGAAGAAATGTATGATGAAATAAAAGAAATTATTCAGACAGTGAAGGGAGACGAAAATTTAATAGTCATTGGTGACTGAGTGTAGGAAAAGGGAGAGAAGGAAACGTAGTAGGTGAATATGGATTGGGGCTAAGAAATGAAAGAGGAAGCCGCCTGGTAGAATTTTGCACAGAGCACAACTTAATCATAGCTAACACTTGGTTTAAGAATCATAATAGAAGGTTGTATACATGGAAGAACCCTGGAGATACTAAAAGGTATCAGATAGATTATATAATGGTAAGACAGGATTTAGGAACCAGGTTCTAAATTGTAAGACATTTCCAGGGGCAGATGTGGACTCTGACCACAATCTATTGGTTATGACCTGTAGATTAAAACTGAAGAAACTGCAAAAAGGTGGGAATTTAAGGAGATGGGACCTGGATAAACTGAAAGAACCAGAGGTTGTACAGAGTTTCAGGGAGAGCATAAGGGAACAATTGTCACAAATGGGGGAAAGAAATAACAGTAGAAGAAGAATGGGTAGCTTTGAGGGATGAAGTAGTGAAGGCAGCAGAGGACCAAGTAGGTAAAAAGATGAGGGCTAGTAGAAATTCTTGGGTAACAGAAGAAATATTGAATTTAATTGATGAAAGGAGAAAATATAAAAATGCAGTAAATGAAGCAGGCAAAAAGGAATACAAACGTCTCAAAAATGAGATCGACAGGAAGTGCAAAATGGCTAAGCAGGGATGGCTAGAGGACAAATGTAAGGATGTAGAGGCTTATCTCACTAGGGGTAAGATAGATACTGCCTACAGGAAAATTAAAGAGACTTTTGGAGATAAGAGAACCACTTGTATGAACATCAAGACCTCAGATGGAAACCCAGTTCTAAGCAAAGAAGGGAAAGCAGAAAGGTAGAAGAAGTATATAGAGGGTCTATACAAGGGTGATGTACTTGAGGACAATATTATGGAAATGGAAGAGGATGTAGATGAAGATGAAATGTGAGATAAGATACTGCATGAAGAGTTTGACAGAGCACTGAAAGACCTGAGTCGAAACAAGGCCCCCGGAGTAAACAACATTCCATTTGAACTACTGACGGCCTTGGGAGAGCCAGTCCTGACAAAACTCTACCATCTGGTGAGCAAGATGTATGAAACAGGCGAAATACCCTCAGACTTCAAGAAGAATATAATAATTCCAATCCCAAAGAAAGCAGGTGTTGATAGATGTGAAAATTACCAAACAATCAGTTTAATAAACCACAGTTTCAAAATACTAACACGAATTCTTTACAGACGAATGGAAAAACTAGTAGAAGCCGACCTCGGGGAAGATCAGTTTGGATTCCATAGAAATACTGGAACACGTGAGGCAATACTGACCTTACGACTTATCTTAGAAGAAAGATTAAGGAAAGGCAAACCTACGTTTCTAGCATTTGTAGACTTAGAGAAAGCTTTTGACAATGTTGACTGGAATACTCTCTTTCAAATTCTAAAGGTGGCAGGGGTAAAATACAGGGAGCGAAAGGCTATTTACAATTTGTACAGAAACCAGATGGCAGTTATAAGAGTCGAGGGACATGAAAGGGAAGCAGTGGTTGAGAAGGGAGTAAGACAGGGTTGTAGCCTCTCCCCGATGTTATTCAATCTGTATATTGAGCAAGCAGTAAAGGAAACAAAAGAAAAATTCGGAGTAGGTATTAAAATCCATGGAGAAGAAATAAAAACATTGAGGTTCGCCGATGACATTGTAATTCTGTCAGAGACAGCAAAGGACTTGGAAGAACAGTTGAATGGAATGGACAGTGTCTTGAAAGGAGGATATAAGATGAACATCAACAAAAGCAAAACAAGGATAATGGAATGTAGTCGCATTAAGTCGGGTGATGCTGAGGGAATTAGATTAGGAAATGAGACACTTAAAGTAGTAAAGGAGTTTTGCTATTTGGGGAGCAAAATAACTGAGGATGGTCGAAGTAGAGAGGATATAAAATGTAGACTGGCAATGGCAAGGAAAGCGTTTCTGAAGAAGAGAAATTTGTTAACATCGAGTATAGATTTAAGTGCCAGGAAGTCATTTCTGAAAGTATTTGTATGGAGTGTAGCCATGTACGGAAGTGGAACATGGACGGTAAATAGTTTGGACAAGAAGAGAATAGAAGCTTTCGAAATGTGGTACTACTGAAGAATGCTCAAGATTAGATGGGTAGATCACATAACTAATGAGGAAGTATTGAATAGGATTGGGGAGAAGAGAAGTTTGTGGCACAACTTGACCAGAAGAAGGGATCGGTTGGTAGGACATGTTCTGAGGCATCAAGGGATCACCAATTTAGTATTGGAGGGCAGCGTGGAGGGTAAAAATCGTAGGGGGAGACCAAGAGATGAATACACTAAGCAGATTCAGAAGGATGTAGGTTGCAGTAGGTACTGGGAGATGAAGAAGCTAGCACAGGATAGAGTAGCATGGAGAGCTGCATCAAACCAGTCTTAGGACTGAAGACCACAACAACAACTCTTCACTTGCCTTGAAGCCATGTACTTTGATCTTGGAGATGTTGTCATCTGTTAGGTGGGATTCTTACAATACAAGGACGTCCACTTTATTGTCGTTCATGATTTTGCACAGTAGATCTCCTTTCGCTCCACTGTAACCTTCTACGTAACTTGGCACACAATCAGTGTGTGTTCACCTTTTCTTGGTGATGATCGTGCTTACACTTCTTCTTCTGCGTATCTGGCTAGGCCGGGAGGCACAGAGACGTTCGCCCATCGTCAAGTAATAACTCATAATTTTTTTCCACATTGTAAGTTCCAAACGTTTATTGTGATTTATATTAATCTTATCTGTTCTTTGTAAAATGTATCTGGCAGATCGAACGAGAAATAATAATAAAAACTTTCCTTTAAAATTGTTAAGAGTCGTTCTTTTCCCAGCGAATATTTATTATTTACATCACTGGTTAGCATATCCCAGATGTTTTCGACATATTTCGGTACAAGCTGGGCCAGCAGATAATTGAACTTAGTTGCTTCCGTTGCTATGGCAGCGACTGTAAACTGAGCCTCGGCTTGGCAAGACCAAGTATCGGGCTTTTCTACCCAAGAGGGAAGAAGCTTTACGCTTACCTTATTGATATCCGGAGTACCCACAGGATTGTCCCCGTCAAGTCCACCTCCTGCTTGCAATTTGGGTATTTTATTGAACACTGTCTGCGCCGATTTCCAGCAATTTCCGCGTTGGATAATTCGCCGATAATTACGTTGCAGGGTTTCTTTTGTTGTCTCTCTGATCACGTCGGGGTCACCAAATTGTCGGTGATGTCTAACACAGGTAAACACACACACAAATAAGGACTTAAAACTTCTTTATTATAACATTTTATAAGACGTGGATCGGCGTGTTGCTCAGGCGACGATATATTTTACAACTCTCGAAAAACAATACAATCTTCTTTTGTCTCACGTAATATCACAGAACATATAGCTTTGAAACCAACCCTTCGACCATAGATACTAGTAGACTGGCCTTGCTGTGCAGAAGCTATAGGACTGGTGTGGCTCCAACATAAACCACGTGACTGTTGGCAAAACGTGGCGGGATTTCAAATCAGCGGTCTGCCAACCTATGTTTGTATCTTATTTTACCCACATTTCTCAGTTGACTGCCAAACGCTACCAACAAAAGTTACTTTTTTATTTGCGAAAAATTATGTCAGAACTACATTTGACCTGGATGTGTTCACAGTACCATTTATAAAATCTAACAAATACATCGAACGCCCCTCTCGTGGCCAGCGGGACGAAATTACTATAAACTATCAATTAAAGTAAAATGTCGTTAAAATTCTTTTAAACGATAAGAGTGGGCTCGTGTCAAAACTTCTAACATTGGATTCGCCGCGTTTTGAGCTCTAGTCACTTATAAAAGAAAATGGGATATGGGAATTAAGTCAACTATAGGTGCCAAAATTGTCGACTTTAGGAGCAGGTCCATTTTAGAGTATCAATTTTAGATGCACTCTAAAGGTTCAGTTTCTATTATTTTTACAAAAGTTTAAACTATCAGTTTAAAAAAAAATGATATTTTAGATGAAAGGTGAGACTTTGAAGTTTCAGAAAATAATTTTGGAGCCTACATTTATTTAATAGTATCAGAAGGTAGAAAAAATTCTCTTCATGTGTCGACTATAGGTGCTCTTACGTTATTATAATCTCACTTGTATATACAAAAAGGCGCGTTTGTGCAGATGGCTTAAAGTTTTTCCATTTCAGGGCCTGTATCCAAAGCTGCCTTTGGTTTTCATCCTTAGGGAACCTATGAGTAGGAACGAGAAACAATTATACTTACTTCTGTAACCGAATTATCACAGATAGTTTCGAAAATGGAATATGAGTCTGACTTTACAGGCATCACTTTCAACACTTTAATTTACGTGATACTCTGTTTCAAGTGTAAAAAACATAAAAGTCACTTCAGCAGATTTCCATAAACGCATCTGCACCATCATAGGAACACTTACACGTGAAATGTAATGCCATTTCCCCCGACAAAACTCTGAGTACAGCCGTAAGCGCAACACGAAACAACCATGTTTTGCCAACATTCACGTGACTTTAGCCCTGAGATGTTGGAGCCACGAAAATGACGTCAGGGCCAGTCTATTATATTTATGGTCGAAGAACCAACCTCATCGGTGTCAAAACACTATATGGAAGAGCAACCTGGTCCCACAGAGTATAAGACGTTAGAACATGGCGCTGTATTGGAAGAAAAGGCTAGGGGTCACGTGGTCAACGACGGATGGTTGACGTCATTTGTCAAAATTTTTCTTTCCAAGAAACCTTGACGGTAACGTGACGCAACGTGAAGGTTAGTGTAGATGCCGCCATTTGAAATTCATCGCAGAATGCTCTGACGTGACGTGAAGTGAACGACAGTGTGAATTGCGTCAGGTTGTTTTTGAAATATGATCGGTGTAACCTTTCAAAACGTGTAAGATATCAGACAATTATGCAAACTTTAAAAAATTAACAAATAAAAATAAAATGTAAAACAAAATTAATTTTGCATTTTATTCTCTATTGATAGGTAGAATAAAATTACAAAATTCTATATTATCAACCTTGAAACCAATTTTTTTTATTTGTCGATTAAATACGGAATTGGTATTGTCTTTTTCTGAATAGTTGCTAAATAAGCACTGCTTACATCACAGTGCTGAAACGAGGCATCTTCAGAACGGTTGTGGAAGACGGTTCGTCATGCTTTCACAGACGTCGTATTTGGATAACATGAAAATGAAAATTATGATGTGATCTTAAGAGCGACGAACGAATGTGACATTGCATAGTTGGCAGCCGTGTGCTGTACTGTGGCAGGTCGCGGAGCGGAGTGAAGTACCCATTTCTACGGCAGCAAGAGTCTCAAATTTTTGTGCCTGAAGTAATGTGTTCTGATTTGCCGTGTCAGTGACTCTTAATTTGCGACTTTCTTTACGTGCAAACACGCAAACGGTAAGTGAAACAGTGCGAACAAAAAGCTGTTATGGTTTTATCAGGATAATTGCGTTACTTCTCGATTCTGCGATAGATGTTTGATTAACTGATATAAATTTGGCATTCACCGAAACAATACGCACTTTAAAAATAAAGAGCTTTTCATTTGTTCTATACCTCTCCTGTATGAATTCTGGGTTTACGGTGGCTTCCGATCCCACCCGTCTACTTTGACGTAAGGGTGGTGTGTTTGTTGATGTCATGTTGCTGTAGGTGGTCGATGTGAAAGTGCTTAGTTTAATGTGTGTGGTATTGGGTTCATTCGAGTTTTGACTGTAATCGTGCTAACGTGCCCTTGAGTTAAGGTAGTAAGAGCGGTGGCCAACATAGTTGGTTTTGCCAGAATAAATTTTGTTTTGGTTTTATTCTGTAGTAATTGTGATGTTTTGCCTATTGTATATCTATGGTATGTCGGTTGTGTTTTAATTCATATAGTGAATATGGGGGTTTTGTTCCGCTTTTCGGAATTGTAGGTTTTGGTTTTTTGGTATCATAGCTGCGGTTGACCTATATAGGTCAAGGGTATGATTTGTTGCTGGTAACGAAACAATGTAATTTATTTTTTTATAATTGTTTACCATTAATTTGCCGGGGTTGTTCCGTTAGTTTCGTTTTATTTTTCGAATGAGAAATTATCGTTTCATTTTTATTTTTGTTCTCCTTTGTTGGCGTGTCTGTGTGTGGTAAAGTCATTGTCGTATCGTGTATTGTGGAACTAGCCGTTTCCAGCATATGGATGATGTCGTATGTCAAAGCAGACGGATGTAATCGGACTCTTCTGTAGTGCCGTTTTGTGTCATGTTTGCTCCAAATTACGCAGAAAATTGTTAATAAATTTTGCCCCTACCAAGTTCAAGTAACTTTATCCCTAACCTTTAGAAAGCCCATGTTTTGTAACTGGTATATAATGGTTCGTTTACGAAGTCTAAGAGTTTGATTACTTTTGGAGACGTTGTTTAAGTACAGTGACGGGGGGTGCGGGTAACCACGAAATCGTGATTGTTATACTATTATATCTGAGGAGGAACACCTGATCCACGCATGCGTAAACCACAAGAAGACGTTTCGTTTCGTTACGACATGTCTAAAGTGTTCCGCAATTTTCTCCAAAGGTACATGATTATCAACTAAAATTTTTCATGCAAATTGCTACTTACGGGAATCCTGTTGTAACATCAACAATTTTCTGAAAATCAGCGTAAGTCCCTAAATGCAGGTGCAAAATAAGTTCGTATTTAATGAAAAATGAAATAGTAGGGTAGTGCTGTAATTTATTTTTATAGAACACAATTAACGGAAAGAAAGTGATGACCTGTCAAAAGATTTAAAATACTGGGTCTTAAGCATTAAGCTGTCACTGTGAGAAACAATTTTCAAAATTAATTTTTATCCTTAGAGTCCTGTGAAATGAGCAATGTGACATTCAATATCTTTTAGTCACTGGCATGCAGCTAGAATTGAAATACATTGCAGTGTAAGTAGGATGATAATTGCAAAAAAAGGTGTGTTTTGTTAAGTGCAGCTACAGGACACAATGTTGTTAAAAGATTCCATATTTTAAAATAACATTAAGAACATCTGATGTGATATAATAAATGTATTATTTTTTTAAAATTTTACAAGGTCTTGTTTGCCCACATAAAAACTAGGTTGCACTTAACATTTAGGGTATTTTGTCCCATAAATAGTATATGGAGTATGTTCCCATTGGCAGTGGTGTGGTTTTTGGGTTGCTGTGCAAACATTTCCTGAGTAAATTTGTTCATCAAGGATATTTGTATACTGATTTTGTGACTCCCTCATGGCTACAATGGTACACTGGTTTTAATTTGATTTATTGGTCCATCTTTAAGCAATTTTCAATGTAATTGATGTCATCATTTTACATCCAGCATGTATGTACATAATAACTTATACATTTTTAAGATGTTGAAAGAATATATATGGTTTATACTGCACACATTTAGTAATCATTAAATATAAATGCATCAATCAGAATGACAAAAGGAGAAACTGTATTTGTAACGCAGCATATACACGGGAAAAAATATTTTAACAAATATAAAATATATGCTTGATACATGTTAATCGTAAGTATAAATTCATTGTAACATTGAAGCACAGTAATATGATACAATAACATTTTCGGAAAAGCTCAAGTGATATAGTAAACATGTCATACACAGCAGCTTTAGTAGATTAGATCATTTTTATTACTGGTACATATTTTCGATTCTTCTGTTGTATAGAAGGCATTTTGTTCAACCCATCTTTTTGTAGTATTTCTGTAGACATTCAGTCATACATTGTGTGCTGTAGGTGGTAACAAAAAAATAGTATTTCTATGTATGTGTAACTGTTTTGGGTTTTTTTTTTTAGTCTAGTAACTGTGGTGTCCATCTTCTGCCTATGATGTGAGTGATGGTGTTTTTTAAGCCACTTGAGCAATGTACGGAGGTGTCCAGGTGGATGTCGAGGATTATCAGTTGAAATCTTGTGGAAGAGTGTGGGCCAGCTGCTCTCCTCATTGTTTCTACACTCTCCTCAACATTGCTTCTGTATCTGTACCATCAGAGTACAGCTGATAAAATGTGCTGTCAGTAAGTCATACCCTTTCATGTTAATCTGTTTCATAGTTCCCCCCCCCCCCCCCCCCCTTCATGATATTTCTCCCATTCTTTTCTGAACATTTTCACAACAACCCAACTTTTTAATTTCCATAATTATTTACTTTCTTGCAACAGTTACACTTTCGATGTCTGTGGAATCTCTGTACATCTCGTTAAATTGAGAAATGCTTTGGATTTCTCTAAAAAATCTTACTATACATACACACTCAAGACCTTCAACGAAACCATGGACATTTGTATTCAAATAAGACAGGTGTCACACAATTTCATTTCATAACCAGTTTTGCTAGGTAGACGTGAGCATCATAGGATAACCATTCCCCTGGTGGCAACATGTTAGGGGTTAAAAGTATTATTCCGTACCAGAATTAAGTGTTAATTTCTTTTAAATATGATACCAAATGATACTTTCAACCCCTAATGTGTTGCCACCATGGCGGCATTTATCTGATACTGACATCTGCCGAGTGAAAGCAATTGTAAAATCAGATTGTGCGACTTGTGTCTTTTCATTTGAATATCAGTTGCAGTAATCAGAGTTTGTGACATGCCAGCATTTGTTATTAACCTGTTTTACTGCCTTTATCTTGTAAAGGTATGAAGTGGTAAAATAAAACAACATTGCCCCCTGTTTATATATGTCCCCAAGATATGAGACAGGAATTACATACCATCATTACCTCTGTTAGAGAGTAATTTTGGGCCAGGTTAATTTTTAACAGAATAACAGTGACCATTATGGAGGCTCCTAGGTTTGAATGTTGATGGCAGAAGTGCTACCATTAGGGAAGCATCTGAATCTACCCATCTGCTTTGACCAATGATGTGATCAGTATGTTGGATATGCCTACTTGCAGCATATAAAAAATGGTGACAATATCGTCACTACATATGCATGCCAACAAATGTGAACAAAAATAAAAACGATGCAAGAATGTCTCACTCCAACAATAATATGAAACTCAAATGGGACAACTGCGGGAAATGTGGGTATAGGGATGGGGACAAGTTAAATATATAACACGAGAGAGAGCCTATAGCGCAAACCAAGCCCATGATACCAACCAACCAACCAACATCTGGAATTCCAAAAAGCGTAATTGAACATTTCTCTTGACCCGTACAGCTCAAACGAAACCCTCAATACCAATAAAATCAATCCCTTGACTTATATACCTCAAACACAGCTCTCGATATATACTAGCAAACCACAACCACTAACTTCACACACCTACATAACTCACAAAACACCACCAAAACCTCCAGCAACTTGAAAACACAAAAAACCATATTCACTAGATGAATTAAAATACAATCTAAATAACATTAAGTTACAGACAAAACTTCAGAATTATTAGAGAATAAAACCAAAACAAAATACACTCTCAAAAAATGCCTCCACCAAAGTCACCTAGGTTGGTTGGCGAGTGGGCGCGTGCACGCACACACACACACACACACACACACACACACACACACACACACACACACACACACACACACCAAACTAATCACATCTAACAAAGATGGCGTATGCATAAACAAGTTGGAAAAAATACAATAACTCTCTGAAAACAAAGCAAGCACTACCAAATCCACAGTGCTGAGCACCCAGACTCAAACCAACTTCGTCGCCACAGTGATAACCAAGATTCAGTTGAACCCTCTACCACGCATTAAACTCAGTATGTCGACATCCACAACCAGGGGGCACCATCAAATAAAACAGCACGACATCTATAAACACAAACCACCTCAAAAACACCAGGCGATAGTGCTGTCATACACCACACCACCATTATGTCATAGGCCAAACCAGACATTTGGAATCGGGCACTTCCAATGACCCGGAATGCTGGGATGTCACCTTGGGAGGTTAGGGGGCGATTCTTCTCGAAAATCTAGACTTGGGGAATTACTTTTAACTGTTAATATCAGAGAAATCTTAGAATTTCAGAAATTTTGTAAAATCTAAAGGAATTCTTCCCCCCCCCCCCCCTCCCCCCCCCCCTCCCCCCCCCCCCTCCCCTCACTCCCCCACCATTGGAATTTTGTTGAGCTTTACAAGTCACAGATTTTAAAATACTTAATATTTCAAAGTGTGTTAATTATTAGAATCCCAATGTAACTTGTCAATGTTTAAAATCTGCAGTTTTCCTAATTGCGGAAGTTGTTAGTGTGAGATGCTCAATGCTCGCCACTCATCATTAATTTCTCAGGAGCTTCATACGACATCTTCCTCCACATACTTGGAATTCCCAGGGTGTAACCCCCTCCCCTCATCTCCACTCTACCCCCCCCCCCCCCCCACACACACACACACCTCCCAAGTTTGAGTAGCCACCCTGGATGTAGTTGGCACTTAGACCAGACCAACCAGGTAAATTTCAACGTACCAGATATGAAGAGTTCCCTCAAAACTTTCTTGTAAGATGGAACATAGCTGTTTGTAATAACTGTTTAGGATTGCGTTTGAAAATGGTGCCTACTCTCACAGTGTACTCTTGTCTTCCTAGGACCAAGTTTTTAAATAGAATCCAACAGAGTCACTCAATCTCGGTATTGTGGAGCAGTCATCACTTAGTGTCAGAGCCCATCACAAGACCCCATTTGTGCGAAAGACTGTCATTAATGCTGCACACCTACCAAATATAACATTTTATTAAGTGATTAGCATGAAATTGGTTGTGGTGTATACCTTGACATTTTACTCAGGTGGAAAAGCCAAACATCGGAAGAAACTAATATACATGGCACTTTTAGCAGAAAAGCATGAACTTGAAAAGCTTGTTGCAGTGGCAGCGCTTCTGGTGAAGAGGGTGCAAACTTTTGAAACAAAATATATATGATTTGGCCCCAGTGGAATACTCATCTGCTACATAAACTGATTATACTCCAAATAGTATTGATTTCACATCATCCAGAATTAATAAAAACAGTCATAATTCTAAAGGTATTTTTACCATATGTTACACATATTGTACAGTGATAATTATCATGTTAGATAAAATGACAATTGTGGCCAAAGTATTATACACTTTTTCGTAGTTTTGCAATGTTGGAAAATGAGATGGTACTGACTAAACACTGGTAATTAAAAACACTGCTGTTTTACAGTTACTAAAAATGTAATGATGGATGCAAACTATCGTGAGAAATCCTACAAACAATATTTCAAGACTTAGCTTTTAAAAATACATCTAGTAATATACTAAAACTCCTCATGTATTGCTTCTGTAGCGATAGTGAGGAGGAGATTAGATTAATTGCAGTTCTTACAGAGGCATTTAAACAGTCATTATATCCATGTTTCATAAGTGAACGGAACAGCACATACAGAGGCATGTAAAAAGTCATCTTACCTGCAGTCCCCATGTGAATGTAACAGAAAGAAGCCCTAAAAGTGGTGCAGTGGGTGGTACCCTCTGCACACATCACAATAGTGAGGAGGAGATTAGATTAATTACAGTTCTTACAGAGGCATTTAAACAGTCATTATATCCATGTTTCATAAGTGAACGGAACAGCACATACAGAGGCATGTAAAAAGTCATCTTATCTGCAGTCCCCATGTGAATGTAACAGAAAGAAGCCCTAAAAGTGGTGCAGTGGGTGGTACCCTCTGCACACATCACACTAGTTTGCGGAGTGTCCATGTAACTGTAGATTTACAATGCTGCGGTTACCTCACGGACTGGGAAGTAGCATGAAAGTAACACAGATGTGAATGTAACAAACCTGCCTATGG
The DNA here is from genome assembly GCF_023864275.1 of Schistocerca cancellata. Lineage (NCBI taxonomy): Eukaryota > Metazoa > Arthropoda > Insecta > Orthoptera > Acrididae > Schistocerca > Schistocerca cancellata. The sequence continues at coordinate 31,852,663 of NC_064635.1, read as the reverse complement.
TGATAAACTGACCAGTAGCTTAGGGTGTGAGGTCTTGGTTATGTTGTAATGCAATAGATTGGTTGCAGTTTGATGAAGCCAACAAATGTGATACCATCAAACTGGCTGTAGTGAAAAACTGATCTGTAGCATAGCCCGAGGTATACCTCAGATTGGAAGGCATCAATGTGTTTGAGAGTTGGTGAAGTCGGTGAATGTGAGGGGGGGGGGGGGGGGGGGAATCATTTTGGTGTTTGACTGGTCTGTATCTTAGTCTGAGGGCTAGGCTAGGTTGGAATATGACATTTCAGATGTTGGGTGTGAAACATTCCACTATTTGAACCATGTTTGTAGTGATTGTCCGAAAACTCTGCATTTTATAAAATTTACTTTTGCTCTTAATGGGTTCTGAGCTATCACATACAGAAGTGATCCATTTTATTACATATGTATCATGGTATATTATTCATTTTGTCGCCTTCATTTTATAATGTCACTCATTAAAAGTATGCTGTATCTGGGCAGTGGTATGTTATTGATATACTGGGTGTTAGGACTATAGGCACAGATATTTTGATCATTGGTGCCTTAATGTGTACCCACTTCAATGTGTTAGCTGCTTTTTGTTTGCGACTAGAATTTCATTGTCATTTGACTCATTACAGCAGTAGACAAAGTCAAGAGCATAAAATTGACGCTGCTATATCAGTGTACTTCGATTTACATGAAATAGGTAAAAGTAGAAACCGTATGTTAAACATGAGTACTTCAATCTTCAAAAAATTTGCTAATAGTGTAATAATGGTTATTAACTAGCAGATTATGCAATGTAGTTTTAAAAATATTTACAGGCAATTCTTTAAAGTCTGTGCGTAACATTCTTAGCCCATTAACCATTCTTAGTCAAAGGACCAGGTAGGAGCTCTGTGATTTAGGTAATCAATGATATGGCACATCAATACATGTTCTATTATTATCATTATCATCATCATCTTCCTGTCTCAGACGTTAGTCTGGTTAAAAATGGAAAGTGACGCGGATCTTGATCCTTTTAACTGTACGGTATATGTTACATTGCATTTAGGAACTTTCGGGTAATTTAACATGTATCAATAATTACAGATTTCTGTAGTTGTATTTATAAGTTTGGATGTAGCTGTATTGCATTGATGTACTGGTGGATATTGTGTGGTATGACTCCTGTAGTTGATAGTATAATCGGTATAATATCAACTTTATCCTGATGCCACATGTCTTTGACTTCCTCAGCCAGTTGGATGTATTTTTCAATTTTTTCTTCTGTTTTCTTCTGTATATTTGTTGTATTGGGTATGGATATTTCGATTAGTTGTGTTAATTTCTTCTTTTTATTGGTGAGTATGATGTCAGGTTTGTTATGTGGTGGTGTTTTATCTGTTATAATGGTTCTGTTCCAGTATAATTTGTATTCATCATTCTCCAGCACATTTTGTGGTGCATACTTGTATGTGGGAACGTGTTGTTTTATTAGTTTATGTTGTATGGCAAGTTGTTGATGTATTATTTTTGCTACATTGTCATGTCTTCTGGGGTATTCTGTATTTGCTAGTATTGTACATCTGCTTGTGATGTGATCTACTGTTTCTATTTGTTGTTTGCAAAGTCTGCATTTATCTGTTGTGGTATTGGGATCTTTAATAATATGCTTGCTGTGATATCTGGTGTTTGTTTGATCCTGTATTGCAATCATGAATCCTTCCGTCTCACTGTATATATTGCCTTTTCTTAGCCATGTGTTGGATGCGTCCTGATCGATGTGTGGCTGTGTTAGATGATACAGGTGCTTGCCATGTAGTGTTTTCTTTTTCCAATTTACTTTCTTTGTATCTGTTTGATGTTATGTGATCTCAAGGGTTGTAGAAGTGCTTATGAAATTGCAATGGTGTAGCCGATGTATTTATATGAGTGATTGCTTTGTGTATTTTGCTAGTTTCTGCTCGTTGTATAAAGAATTATCTTAAATTGTCTACCTGTTCATAATGTAGGTTTTTCATGTCGATAAATCCCCTTCCTCCTTCCTTTCTGCTTAATGTGAATCTTTCTGTTGCTGAATGTATGTGATGTATTCTATATTTGTGGCATTGTGATCGTGTAAGTGTATTCAGTGCTTCTAGGTCTGTGTTACTCCATTTCACTACACCAAATGAGTAGGTCAATATTGGTATAGCATAAGTATTTATAGCTTTTGTCTTGTTTCTTGCTGTCAATTCTGTTTTCAGTATTTTTGTTAGTCTTTGTCCATATATTTCTTTTAGTTCTTCTTTAATATTTGTATCATCTATTCCCATTTCTTGTCTGTATCCTAGATATTTATAGGCATCTGTTTTTTCCATCGCTTCTATGCTGTCGCTGTGGTTATCCAATATGTAATCTTCTTGTTTAGTGTGTTTTCCCTTGACTATGCTATTTTTTTTTACATTTGTCTGTTCCAAAAGCCATATTTATGTCATTGCTGAATACTTCTGTTATCTTTAGTAATTGGTTGAGTTGTTGATTTGTTGCTGCCAGTAGTTTTAGATCATGCATGTATAGCAAATGTGTTTTGTGTGGGTATGTTCCAGTAATATTATAGCCATAATTTGTATTATTTAGCATGTTGGATAGTGGGTTCAGAGCAATGCAGAACCAGAAAGGACTTAATGAGTCTCCTTGGTATATTCCACGCTTAATCTGTATTGGCTGTGATGTGATATTATTTGAATTTGTTTGTATATTAAGTGTGGTTTTCCAATTTTTCATTACTATGTTTAAGAACTGTATTAATTTAGGGTCTACTTTGTATATTTCCAATATCTGTAGTAACCATGAGTGGGGTACATTATCAAAAGCTTTTTGGTAATCAATGTATGCGTAGTGTAGTGACCTTTGTTTAGTTTTAGCTTGATATGTCACCTCTGTATCTATTATCAGTTGCTCTTTACATCCTTGTGCTCCTTTGCAGCAGCCTTTTTGTTCTTCATTTATAATTTTGTTCTGTGTTGTATGTGTCATTAATTTCTGTGTAATGACTGAAGTTAATATTTTGTGTATTGTTGGTAGGCATGTTATGGGGCAATATTTTGCTGGGTTTGCTGTGTCTGCTGGATCTTTAGGTTTCAGATAAGTTATTCCATGTGTAAGTGTATCAGGGAATGTGTATGGGTCTGCAGTGTAACTGTTAAATAATTTAGTTAGATGTGAATGTGTTGAGATGAACTTCTTTAGCCAGAAATTTGATATTTTATCATTCCCAGGGGCTTTCCAATTGTGCGTTGAATTAATTGCTCGGGTGACTTCATGTTGCAAAATTATCACTTCAGGCATTTGTGGTATCATCCTGTATGAGTCAGTTTCTGCTTGTATCCACCGTGCGTGTCTGTTATGTTGTACCGGTTTTGACCATATGTTGCTCCAGAAGTGTTCCATGTCTGTTATGTTTGGTGGACTGTCTATTTTAATGTGTGTGTTATCTATTGTCTGGTAAAATTTCTTTTGGTTTGTGTTGAATGTTTGGTTTTGTATCCTTTTATTTTCACTTTTTTTATATCTTCTAATTCGTTTGGCCAATGCTTGTAATTTCTGCTTCTTTTCATCTAATTGCTCTATCGCTTCTTGTTGTGAGATTTTACCTAACCTTTTTCGTTTTTTGTCTGATATTTCATTTCTTATAAATTGTGTTAGCTGTCCGATGTCTTTTCTCAGTTTTTCTATTCTGATCTGTAGCCTGTGTTGCCATGCTGGTTTTGTGGGTTTTATCTGTGTGTTGGTTGGTTCTGATCTCTGCCTAGTGTGGATATTTAGTGTAGTGAGTGCTCCTACATAAACCAGTAGTTGTAACTCTTCCATAGTTGTATTTTCATTTATTTTGTTGTGTATGATTGTGTTGATATTTGTTATTGTTGTTTCGACTTGTGGGTTATTTGGTGGTCTATGCAAGAATGGTCTAATGTTTGTATTTGTGTCTTTGTATTCTATATACGTCAACTGAAATTTTTCTTCTGTATCTAACATGCGTGTCACTTCATGTTCTATTTGTGCTTGTTCTGGTGGCTGTCTGAAGATTTCGTTTTCCTCTGATTGTTTAATTGATGTGTGTTGTTCTTTGTTTGCTCTGAGGTGTTTGAGTCCATTACTGTATTTTCTTCTTCTTCTTCTGATTGCACGTTATTTTGTTCCAGTATTTGTTGTACTTGTTGTTTGACGTTTTCTAATTCTGACTGGGATATCCTGTTATTTTTTATTATTACACGAATCTGATCAGCTAGTCGTTGTTCTGTTAAAAATTTTAATTCTGGGTATCTGGTAATAAATGTTGTGTATACTTGTGATCGGTATCCAGTTGTGTTGGTTCCTAAGTTTGTCGCTTGGTAATAACAGAACATGAGGTGCCAGTTAACTTCATCTGACCAACTCATCCTCTGTCTTTGTTTTCCTTCTGGAGTGGTTGCAGGAAGCATATCCTGCAAAACACCTCTATTTGGATTTAAATCATTTTCCGTGTGGCTAGCAGTGTCGTTACCATTGTGGACGGGCATAGGGTTCAAGCGTTGTCCCCGACCATGACAGCGCTTGACCGAGGCTTCATTAGTTCTGTCCTGAACCAACTAATCACACTAAAAGTGGGGTTAGCCCTATTAGTGGTTTGTTCTTTTCGCCACCTTTTACGACTGGCCTCCACGGGGTTTTTTATTATTATTATTATTATTATTTCTTTCTTTTCTCAGACGTTATGTCTGGTCAAAAATGGAAAGTGACGCATACCTTGATCAAGCGTGACTTCCTTTTAACTGTACGGTATATGTTATATTGCATTTAGGAACTTTCGGGTAATTTAACATGTATCAATAATTACGGATTTCTGTAGTTGTATATATAAGTTTGGATGTAGCTGTATTGCATTGATGTACTGGTGGATATTGTGTGGTATGACTCCTGTAGTTGATAGTATAATTGGTATAATGTCAACTTTATCCTGATGTTCTTGACCTCTTCAGCCAGTTGGATGTATTTTTAAATTTTTTCTCCTGTTTTCTTCTGTATATTTGTTGTATTGGGTATGGGTATTTCGATTAGTTGTGTTAATTTCTTCTTTTTATTGGTGAGTATGATGTCAGGTTTGTTATGTGGTGTTGTTTTATCTGTTATAATGGTTCTGTTCCAGTATAATTTGTATTCATCATTCTCCAGTACATTTTGTGGTGCATACTTGTATGTGGGAACGTGTTGTTTTATAAGTTTATGTTGTAAGGCAAGCTGTTGATGTATTATTTTTGCTACATTGTCATGTCTTCTGGGGTATTCTGTATTTGCTAGTATTGTACATCCGCTTGTGATGTGATCTACTGTTTCTATTTGTTGTTTGCAAAGTCTGCATTTATCTGTTGTGGTATTGGGATCTTTAATAATATGCTTGCTGTAATATCTGGTATTTATTGTTTGATCCTGTATTGCAATCATGAATCCTTCCGTCTCACTGTATATATTGCCTTTCCTTAGCCATGTGTTTGATGCGTCTTGATCGATGTGTGGCTGTGTTAGATGATACGGGTGCTTGCCATGTAGTGTTTTCTTTTTCCAATTTACTTTCTTCGTATCTGTTGATGTTATGTGATCTAAAGGGTTGTAGAAGTGGTTATGAAATTGCAGTGGTGTAGCCAATGTATTTGTATGAGTGATTGCTTTGTGTATTTTGCTAGTTTCTGCTCGTTCTAGAAAGAATTATTATTATTATTATTATTATTATTATCACCTCTCAATACAAAATTAGAAACAGTTTCTAATCTATAATAAAACATCATAAATGAATAAATTTACTTCTGTCAGATACTGCAGCTTAATAAATAGAAGTTTACAGTCTTCTGTTGTATCAAAATCATTCATTATTTTTAATTCTTTCTTTTGCAAAAATAAAATGTCATTTCTGTGACATCGGCTGTACCACAAAAAAATCCCATATGATATTATTCTTTCAAACCAAATAAAATACGCTGATCTTCCGTAGTTATTTGGAACATGTCTTTTTCAATTTCTGATTTAATAAATTACTCTTGAAAGTCTAACAGATACATATTTAATTTATTCTCAATAATAACACCTAAATTTTAACAGTTTCTAATTCGTGCTGGTTAGGAATCTCGTAGAAGCTAGAGTAGAGTGCCTGGGTTTTACTTTCATTTAGTAAGAAACCGTCCGCTCTGAACCGTAACTAAGATTGAGCAAGGGTGTTTTTGGTCAATGTTTCCAATATGCGTAGATATGAGCTGTTATTTAGAGATGTTGTGTCATTGGCATACAATATTGTGTTAAAATTTATAAATAGTGGCAGGATATTAATCATTAATATTAACTAAAAAGGCCCGAGCACTGATTTTTTTGGCACTCCAGATCTAACATGTATCAAATTTGACTTCTCACTACCATTGGACACAATTTTGTGATTCTTTAGGAAAGATTTAGACATATTTATATTGTTGCCATCAAAACCATAGTAAAATTCCTTATTCAACAAAGTATCGTGCTCTCTGCAATGAAAAGTTCCATTCAGGTCACAAAATGTAATTTGGGTGTAGCACCCAGTCTCGAACACATCTAGAACAAATTTTACTGGGAATAAATTGCATCAGTTGTGGATTGACCTTTCCTAAATCCAAATTGTTTATCACTTAATTATGTTTGATCTACCTAAGTAAATACTAACTTGATCATACATAATCATTTCAAAATTTTTAGAAAAACACTGCTGATGGGCATTGGGCCTGTAGCTAGCTGTACAATTCTTCTCTCCTTTTTTATATATGGGCACAACTCTTGAAACTTTCAGTATATCGGGATAAGTTACACACTCAATAACATCTTTCAATAAATTACATGACAAATCATACTAACCAACACTATCTGAAGGTTTGAAATTTTTCACTGTTTTCAGGATAGTATTTGGACACACTTCTGTGAAAGTGAAAGTGCTAGGGGGAGGCTTTACAATGCAGTTGTCCATGATACTAATTGCATTTTTTGGGGGGGAGGGGGGTTATTTATTTAACTACTAATTTCTTCAATGGATTGGATGCAAAATTGGTTAAATTCTTTTTTGGTTATAGCAATATCATCTATTTGTTTAAATGTGCAATAGATAGGCTTTTTTGCATTTGTTATTAAACTTTTCAATGTTAACTGTATTATGTTGCTTCATTGATGGCCTGCCTATACTTACACTAGCTGTAGTATATAATTCATTATACAGTTATCATATACTGATTTTGTACAGACCAGAATAGAATATAGCATAATAATACTTTTCAATTGCCCTAACTGTGGAGTATACCATTCCTTGGTTTTCCGTTTTTTGTAATCACTACTAATATTCCCTGTACTGTACATCTTTTCAGAGGGATGTTATTTTCTAATATATTTAAAAATTCTAAGAAATACTCTTTAAGAATAATACATACTGCATCATGATCTGAGAAAGTGAAACTAATTACATCAGTGGACATAAGTTTTTTTAGAATTTGTAGATATATTGTCAAGACTTTCAGAGCCCCTTGTAAGTTTACACAAAACATAGTATAGGTTAAATTGTCTAAGCAAATTTGTGAAATCTGTCACAGGTTTCATTTGTCCAGCAGGACATAAAACTTGGAATTGACATCCCTCCAATGATAATATTTTTCCATTTTGGTGTGCAGATGTGTGTTAAAAGGTCCTAAAGTTTCTCAATGAAGACATGAGGGTCACCACTGGGTTACCTGTTCACTACTAGTGCAACTCAATTACTAGACCCGATATTTCAAAATGCAGTTTATCACAGTGTTGAGATCTGTCCTACCACAGTTTGATGCAAGAGGTTGTTTGTACATATATTGCTACCCCACTGTTTCAATAATGTCGTTTATTACAGCAACTAAGTAATGTGAACCATTCAATACTTTGTACCGAAGATCATCCTCTTTACACCAATGTTCACATAAAAATAAAATATCCACCATGTTTTCATTTGAAAGTTCATTAACTATTAAGTTTTTATCCGCCATACCATGAATGTTGAGAAAGTCTATTCTAAACTTTACTTTTGGCATTGTTTTATTTGCATATTTACTTAGCTGACAATACTTAACGTTGGCTGTTGATATACTTTCCGGGATGTGAGGTCGTGGTCCAAGAACTTTTCTGCTCCTTTGCAGAGTCGGCGAGACTCAGCGGAGCAGCGCCTCTGAGGAAGTCCAGCGCAATTCTGGACGAAACGTAAGGAGCAGAAAAGTTCTTGGACCACGACCTCACATCCCGGAAAGTATATCAACAGCCATGTCACCCGGTCGTGAAAGCCTTCATTCTACAATACTTAATGTTAACATACAAAAGTTGGCCAGGTTGTGCCCTTACATTACTGGAACATCCAATGTGGTATGCCTATATGCCTATAAGTTTTGTCATCTCATTTGGAACATAATCCAGATGATCTTTCTACCTTCCCAAGTTTATCCCACTGTATCATCTAACACATGTTTACCTAATGTGTAGAAATGTTAGCCATGCTTGGTAATGTGTCTATGCTACAACTGAAATTATAATTAAATCGACACCCTAGCTGCAAACAGGCATTTTGAAAATGTGTGCCCCGACCGGGACTCAAACCCAGGGTCTCCTGCTTATATGGCAGACGCTCTATCCATCTAAGCTACTGAGGGCACAAAGGATAGTGCACCTGCAGGGACTTATTCCTTGCATGCTCCCCGTGAGACCCACATTTCCAACATGTCCACACCACTACATTCATAGATGACCTAATAGATGTTTGCCCATCACGCCCATTACTCGTGGCAGATTAATCTAACAAGTCCTGTACGAGTTGGGGGCACAGCATGTGCATTCGCATAAGTAGGCCAATGGCTCGTAGTCCAGTCGACGTTGTCAGAAACTTCTTTATATTTACAAATGTCGTAAATGTAGGTCTGCCTTTCTTCAACCTAATTAAGTAAGTCGTAGGTTCAGTATTGTTTTTTGTGTTCCTACATTTCTCTGGAACCACTGATCTTCCCCAGAGTTGGCATCTAACAGTTTTTCAATTCTTCAGTAAGTAATTGGTGTCAGTATTCTGCAACCAAGATCTGTTAAACTGATTGTTAGCATTTGCATCATTCAGCACCTGACTATATTGGAATTGGATTTATTACATTCTTCTTGAAGTCTGAGGTGTTTCACGTGTCTCGTATCTTGAACATCAGGTGGAATGGTTGCGTTATGACTGGCTCTTCCAACGATTTCAATAATTCTGAGGCAATGTAGTCCACTCCAGGAGGCAAAGTGGTCCACTCCTGGAGCCTTTTTTGCACTTATGTCTTCAATGCTCTGCAAAATTCTTCTTGCGTTATCATGTCTTCCATCTCTTCATCACTTACTTCGTCAGTTCTTGCTATAATTTTGTCCTCAAGTTTGTTCCCCTTATATAGCCCTTCTGTATATTCCTTCTGCTTTTCAGCTTTCCAATCTTTGCCCAGTACTGGCTTGCCATCTTGGCTCTTGATCTTGGTACAGCTGCTTCTCTTTTCTCGTAAGGGCTCTGTAATTTCCCTACAGGCAGCATCTATGTTTTCCCTAGTTATGCATTCTTCTACAGCCTTGCATTTGCCCTCAAGCCATTTCTACTTAGCCATTTTGCACTTTCAGATATTTTTAGTCATCTGTGTTCCCTTCTGATTTCAGCCATTTACAGTACCACCACAGCAAGGCCTTGTGGGCCGATGTTTCAAGGCCATATGAAGTCAATCATCCAGACAGCTCTCCCTGTAACTGCTTAAAAGGCTAGTGCCCCTATTCAGGACCTAAAGATTAGTCTAACCTCTCAATAGATAACCCTACAATGTGGTTGCATGTATGGTATGGCTATCTATATTGAGGAGGCACACAAGCTACCATGCCTCGGCAAGATCTGTAGTTCATGGGGGATATTTCCCTTGGTATACACTGATCAGCCAAAACATTATGACCACTGCCCACCTTGTTGTTGGATGCCACCTGGTGTCGTTACGGGCACGTGATGTGGCAACAAAAGTATGTCAGCAGTGCAGATACGGACGGGGGATCACACTAGCGAAGATATGGGCTGTAAATGGGGAAATCCATTGAGATAAGTGACTTTGACAAAGGGCTGATTATTATTAAGCAGAGCTTGTGAACAAATGTCTTGAAAATGGTGAGGCTGGTCATGTGTTCACATGCTGCTGTTGTGAGCATCTACAGGAAGAGGTAGGAGGGCAGTGAAAATGTCACTACGCACTAAATGGATCGACTCTTCACAGAACATGAGGTTATGGGGCTTGTCTGCTCTGTAACGTAGGATAGATGGTGATCTTCAGCAATTTTGCCAAAAGAGCACAATGCTGGTGCACGCACATTGCTTTCGGAGCATACTATTCATCGTAAATTGTTGAGCTTGCAACTCTGCAACAGACCATCCCTACATGTTCACTTGTTGACCCAACGACTTCATCGGTTAAGACTGCAGTGACCAAGGGACCTTCGGGATTCGACTGTCGAACAATGGAAATTTCAGCTCTTCTGGTGAATCACATTCTTGCTACACTGGGTCACAGGTTGTCTTCACAAACACCATTGTTGAGGTGAACAGTGGCTCAGAATGTGCAGTGCGTCACAGATGCAGGCTGGTGGGAGTAGTATTATGCTATGGGAGGCATTCTCCTGCACTAGCAGGGGAACTGTGGTAGTGATCAAAGATATGCTGACAGGTGCGAACCATCTGCATCCCTTCATCTTTGATGCCTTTTTTTTTTTTTTTTCAAGCAGTACTATTTTCCATGTCTCTAACTATTCTACAGTGATTTGAGGAGCATTACATTAAACTCGTGTTGACGTCTCGGTGACCAAATTGGCCTGATGTGAATCCTATGGAATCCATCTGGGTCACTATCAGTTGCCATCACTGTGTACACAAATCAGCAGCCTGTTGTTGTTGTTGTTGTTGTTGTTGTTGTGGTCTTCAGTCCTGAGACTGGTTTGATGCAGCTCTCCATGCTACTCTATGCTGTACAAGCCTCTTCATCTCCCAGTACCTACCGCAACCTACATCCTTCTGAATCTGCTTAGTGTATTCATCTCTTGGTCTCCCTCTAAGATTTTTACCCTCCATACTGCCCTCCAATACTAAATTGGTAATCCCTTGATGCCTCAGAACATGTCCTACCAACCGATCCCTTCTTCTGGTCAAGTTGTGCCACAAACTTCTCTTCTCCCCAATCCTATTCAATAGTTCCTCATTAGTTACGTGATCTACCCATCTAATCTTCAGCATTCTTCTGTAGCACCACATTTCAATAGCTTCTATTCTCTTCTTGTCCAAACTATTTACCGTCCATGTTTCACTTCCATACATGGCTACATTCCATACAAATACTTTCAGAAATGACTTCCTGACACTTAAATCTATACTCGATGTTAACAAATTTCTCTTCTTCAGAAACGCTTTCCTTGCCATTGCCAGTCTACATTTTATATCCTCTCTATCTAGACCATCATCAGTTATTTTGCTCCCCAAATAGCAAAACTCCTTTACTACTTTGTGTCTCATTTCCTAATCTAATTCCCTCAGCATCACCCGACGTAATTCGACTACATTCCATTATCCTCGTTTTGCTTTTGTTGATGTTCATCTTATACCCTCCTTTCAAGACACTATCCATTCCGTTCAACTGCTCTTCCAAGTCATTTGCTGTCTCTGATACAATTACAATGTAATCGCCGAACCTCAAAGTTTTTATTTCTTCTCCATGGATTTTAATAACTACTCCAAATTTTTCTTTTGTTTCCCTTACTGCTTGCTCAATATACAGATTGAATAACATCAGGGATAGGCTACAGCCCTGTCTCACTCCCTTCCCAACCACTGCTTCCCTTTCATGCCCCTCGATTCTTATAACTGCCATCTGGTTTCTGTACAAATTGTAAATAGCCTTTCGCTCCCTGTATTTTACCCCTGCCACCTTCAGAATTTGAAAGAGAGTATTCCAGTCAACATTGTCAAAAGCTTTCTCTAACTCTACAAATGCTAGAAACGTAGGTTTGTGCTTCCTTAATCTAGCTTCGAAGATGAGTCGTAGGGTCAGTATTGCCTCACGTGTTCCAACATTTCTACGGAATCCAAACTGATCTTCCTCGAGGTTGGCTTCTACTAATTTTTCCATTCTTCTGTAAAGAATTCACGTTAGTATTTTGCAGCTGTGACTTATTAAACTGATAGCCTGTTATTTACACGAATTACATGACCCATGTTTAAACATCAATTGCCACATACATCCACAAACCTAACAGCAGACTGTTGGATATGCAGAATTAGTGATGTATTATGTTCCAAAGACGGATAGACAAGCTATTAAGCAGGTGGTCATGATATTCTGGCTTATCGGTGTATTGGTGAATAAATACAAAAAAAATTAAAAATTGGTGTTGCCTTTTACTTTGAACAAAACCAGTATTGATCCCACATAATTTGAAGCCTATCCAGAAAGCAGAAGTCAGAAGGAAGGAAGATTGAGTTTAATGTCCTATCGATATCAAGGTCATTAGAGACAGAGCACAAGCCCGGATTGTGCGAAGGACGGGGAAGGAACTTCCAGAGAAACTATCCCGGCATTTGCCTAAACTGATTTAGAGAAATAACGGAAAACCTAAATCTGGATGTCTGGATGCAGTTTTGAACCGTCATCGTCCAGAATGTGAGTCCAGCATGCAAACTACTGCGCCACCTCACTCGGTCAGATGTCAGAAGTGAAAAGATTGTAGATTTAAGATTCTTAAAATAGTGAGGAGAGTTTTTTTATTTATTTTTTTTTCATACTATAAAGTTTTTGTAGAAACGTAAACGAATTCTAGTAAGAGGCTTATTATATGTGTATGTATGAAATTCATAATTCCCTTTGTATTAATTTATCTGTTTCCTTTTTCAACAGGGCTTAAAGTGCTAGTAGGCGGGTTTTGTCAACATTCTCAGTTCACCAGTGTACACTGTTGCAGAAACTACCATGTACAGTCTGCCTGTATCTCGTGTTAGTAGACCTGACACAGTGCAACTATCAGGAACCACAACACTGAAAAAATTGACAGCCATCTACCACTGGACAGTCTCTGGTTTTGATATTTGTCCTGAGGATGCTGTAAATATTGGGTCTCCTGTGTTCTCTCACCCAAATTTGAGTAAATGGTGCATGGAACTTGAAAATGACAACGGCAGACTGATGATGTGCTTCCGTCTTGTGGCTAGTGATGATTCTCTGCCTGTGACGGCAACCCTTGAAGCTTTAGTGTCGTATCGGGATGGTACAAAACACAGTGTGTATTCACTTGAAGACCACAATCTTAAAGTAAACGAGAGATCTTCTCTGCAGTGTCTGACGGACAACATTAACACTGAAGAACTGGGTGACAACTGGAGTTTTGAATGTGAAGTTTGCATTGTGGAAGTGGTTGCAGAGGACACAACTGAGGAAGAGCTCGAGTCAGACGTGGCCAAGGATCTGGAGCAGTTGATGGACTCGAAATTCTTATCAGATATCACATTGAGTGCTGGAGGGGTCCGGCTGGATGCACACAGGGCGATACTGTGTGCACGTAGCCCTGTTTTCAGAGCCATGCTGAGTCACGACACGAAGGAGGCTCTGGAAGGCCTCGTGGAGATCTCTGACACTGAACAGCAAGTCGTGTCAGAGATGTTGCGCTACATGTACACAGACAAAGTATGTGTACAGAGTGATTTGACAGAGCAGCTCTTGGTGGTTTTCGATAAGTACGGGCTCCAGGATGCCAAGGTGAGGTGTGAGATGAAGCTGGCGAGACAAGTTACAGTAGACAGTGCTGCTGATATTGCTGCCCTTGCCATTGCTCACACCTGCAGCTTCCTGCAAAAGGTGTGTGTGGCTTTCATTAAGCAGAATCTTGAGCAGGTGGTTGGCAGCAGAGGCTGGGCAAACATCATTGACAGGTATCCTGAGGCTGTGAAGACCATCTGTGAATCGATCACCGAAGGATCAGAGAGGTAAAGATATCTTTACATACAACAAACTTTCCATGACATTTGGAATGTTAATTAGGTGTTTAAATTTTTAGTAACATTATACACTGAGGTGACAACTTGAGATAGATGGCAGTAGTATTGCATACACAATGTACAAAACTGCAGTGCATTGGTGGAGCTGTCGTTTATATTCGGGCGATTCATGTGCAGAGGTTAATGACATGATTATGGCCACATGATGGTAATAAGACTTTGAATGCAGAATGGTGGTTGAAGCTAGACACGTGGAACATTCCATTTTGAAAATTGTAGAATTCAATATTCGAAGATTCACAGTGTCAAGAATGTGCCGAGAACACCAGATTACAGGTACATAGTGTCAGAGAACAGCAAAGCTTTCATAGTTGTCAGTGCTAACCGACAAGCACCACTATGTGAAATAACCACAGCAATCAATGTGCAACGTAATACAAGCATATCCGTTACGATATTGCACCAAAATTTGCTGTTAATGGGCTATGACTGCAGACGAGCAACATGAAAGTCATTGCTTACAACACATCACCTGCTGTGCCTCTCCTGGTCTTGCGACCCTATCAATTGGACCCTAAGTAAATAGAAAACTGTGGGCTGGTGGGTTGAGTGATGGTAGGGTTAGTGTGTGGTGCAAACCCCACAAAGCCATGGACCCGAGTGTCAACAAAGCACTGTGCAAACTGGCGGTGGCTCGATATTTGTGTGGACTGTGTTTGCATTGAATGGATTGAGTCCTCTGATCCAACTGAACCAATCATTGCCTGAAAATGGTTAAATTTGGCGACGTGAGACCATTTGCAGCCATTCGTGGACTTAATGTTCCCCAGCTGTGATGGAATTTTTATGGCTGACAGTGTGTCATGTCTCTGGACCACAATTGGTTTGAAGGCCATTCTGGACAGTTAGAAGCTATGATTTGCCGACCCGGGTCACCCGACATGAATCCCATCAAACATTTAAGGGACTTAATCGAGAGGTCACTCTGTGCACAACATCCTGCACCAGCAACGCATTCACAACTTGTAGACAGCTATAGAGGCAGTGTGGCTCAATATTTATAGCAGGTGACGACCAACACTGTTAGAATGTGATCAGACTAGCTTTTTGGAGAAAATAGGCAAGTTTGCCATGATAGAAATTCAGAATGTAATAAAACCAGAAAGTGAAGGGAAAGCTGCTCACAAAATGCGATCATTTCATACGCTAATGGTGTAAAGCTCTTTCAGGATAGTAACTGTTCTTAGGGCTACGATAGACTACCCTCCCATTGGCTGCCTCCAACTTGATAGGAGATGCATTGACAATACCTTCTCTGTAACATGAACAACAACAGCACATGGATGACAATTCGTAAAGTTTAGCCCATCTGCCTCTCCCCTCTGCAAGTTACCTCACCCTCTCTCCCCCCCATCACCCCTGCCTTCCCATATTTCCTCTCTCTTCCCCCCTCTCCCACTCTGACGCCCCCCCTCTCCCACTCTGACGCCCCCCCTCTCCCACTCTGACGCCCCCCCTCTCCCACTCTGACGCCCCCCCTCTCCCACTCTGACGCCCCCCCTCTCCCACTCTGACGCCCCCCCTCTCCCACTCTGACGCCCCCCCTCTCCCACTCTGACGCCCCCCTCTCCCACTCTGACGCCCCCCTCTCCCACTCTGACGCCCCCCCTCTCCCACTCTGACGCCCCCCCTCTCCCACTCTGACGCCCCCCCTCTCCCACTCTGACGCCCCCCCTCTCCCACTCTGACGCCCCCCCTCTCCCACTCTGACGCCCCCCCTCTCCCACTCTGACGCCCCCCCCTCTCCCACTCTGACGCCCCCCCCTCTCCCACTCTGACGCCCCCCCCCCTCTCCCACTCTGACGCCCCCCCTCTCTCCCACTCTGACGCCCCCCCTCTCCCACTCTGACGCCCCCTCCCCTCCTCCTCTCAATCCTCTCCCCCACTCTGTCATTGCTTCCCCCATTCCACTCTCCTCTCACTCCTCTCCACATTCGACTCGACTCTTGACATTTGTGGATACTTCTAGAATGTACTCGAACCGAATATAGAAATTGTACAGTCCAGGTGAGTTTTGAACTCACGACTCTCCATGCAACAGTTTCGTATCATAACAGCTACACCACTGTGATACTCAGCTTCTTCTGTGACAATATTTTGTACATTTAGTTCTTATTTTTAACTTTTAATGGTCATAAAGCTTACATTCTCTCTCCGCAGTGAAAACTTTACTTTTATACTTAAGGCGACAACCTTTTAGTGATGTTGATTTAATTACTATCACTCAGTTTAATTACCACTGTGTTATTGTTTCTTAGTCTCTCAAATAAACCAGAATATTATATCCCATATAGATGTGCTGCATTTCTGACAGACATGACATCTATTATTCCTTTCATAGCTTTAACAGTCTTTTTTTTCCCAGTAATCAGAGAATCGTGTGATGGAGTGTGAACATAGGAGGATATTAGCGCAGACTTCAAAATACTGTGACCGTGTCATCAGAAAATCAATTAAAATTCACACCAGGGACAGTATTATCAACAGGAGCTGTGGCTATAGAGTCATCAAGGCTCGGGAACCAGCACTGGGTCTAAGTAAACACAATGACCTTTTGGCCAGGTCTCACAGAGCAACTGTGACAACACTATCACAGGTGCTGATTCAGTCACCTCCATGGCTGCTGACAAGTGTCCTCAGTTGCAGACCTCAGAGGAAACAACTCGCTGGTGGAGGGCATATAAGTCAGTCGTGTACCCTCAGGAGCTTGCTTTGCCAGTGCATCTGATGGTGGCAACATGTCTGATCACTGAAATAATAAGTCTATCGGACACTGTGGACAGGCATCACATCTCTGTTATATGTTAACCTAATAAGTAGGACATTTGCTTACTTTGCATATTTTATGTTCAAATTCTCTAACAGAATTCTCTTCCAGAGTGCGTACGTAAAGCAAATAAAGTGGACTAAACTAGTTGTTGAAAACCCCTTGCAGAAATATTGAGCCACACTGCCTCTATAGCCATCCATAACTGCAAAGGTGTTGCTGGTACAGGATTTTGAGCGCAAAGTGACTTCTCGATTATGTCCCATGGGATTTATCTGGGTGAACAAATAATTTGCCCAAACTGTCCAGGGTGTTCCTCAAACAAGTTGCGAACAATCGTGGCCTGGTGATATGGTGCATTGTCATCCATAAAAACTCCATAATTTTTTGTGAACATGAACATGAAGTCCATGAATGGCTGCAAATGGTCTCAAAGTAGCCAAACATAATCAGAACACAATCCATTCCATGTAAACACAACCTACATCGTTATGGAGCCACCGACAGCTTGCAAAGTTCTTGTTGACAACTTGGGTCCGTGGCTTTGTCGTACCTGTGCCACATTCAAACCCTACCATTAGGTCTTACCAACTGAAATCGGGACCCATCTGAGCAGGCCTCAGTTTTCCAGTCTTGGGTAGAACTGATATGGTCATGAGACCAGAAGAGGCATAGCAGGTGATGGGCTGTTAGCAAAGGCACTCGCAATGGTCGTCTGCTACTACAGTCCATTAATGCCAGATTTCACCACCCTGTCTTAATGTATACATTCATCGTATATCCGACATTGATTTCTGCGATTATTTCGTGCGGTGTTGCTTGACTGAAAACTGTGCAAACTCTACTGCTCTCAGTTCTTAAGTGAAGGCCGTCAGCTACTGTGTTGTCCGTGTTGAGAGGTAATGCCTGAATTTCTGTATTCTTGGCACACTCTTGTCACTGCTGATCTCAGAATATTAAGTTCCCTAACAGTTACTGAAATGGAATATCCCATGCGTCTAACCCCATCTACCATTCCACATTTGAAGTCTGTTAATTCATGTGGTAGTCAACATCCCATCAGAAACCTTTTTGCATGAATCACCTGAGTATAAAAGACAGCTTCACCAATGCACCGCCCTTTTATACATTGCATGTGTGATACCACCAACATCTGTTTATGTACATATTGGTATCCCCTGAATTGTTACCTCAGTGTATTTCCCAATACATTTACTACTTAATGGTGTTTACTGCTGATAATGACTACTAGACACAAAAATAACTTCCACTTCACTTCCTTGCATAAGATCCAGAATGGATTACATATGCAGGTGTAGAGATACTGAACATTGTGGTGTAACATTGTCAGATTCTATGCTGGTTTCATGTAGCTCTCCACAATATTTGATAGTCTATCCTATTATTGCAACCACCCACTTAAGCCACTTTACTGTAGCCAAGCCTTTTCTGTCTCTACAATTTTTACTCCCCCATACTCCACTCAGTGAACAAATTTGATATCCCTTGATGCCTCAAGGTGTGCCATATAAACTGATCCCTTCCAGAATGAGATTTTCACTCTGCAGTGGAGTGTGCACTGATATGAAACTTCCTGGCAGATTAAAACTGTGGGCTGGACCGAGACTCGAACTCGGGACCTTTGCCTTTCGCGGGCAAATGCTCTACCAACTGAGCTACCCAAGCATGACTCACGCCCCATCCTCACAGTTTCATATCGGTGCACACTCCACTGCAGAGTGAAAATCTCATTCTGGAAACATCCCCCAGGCTGTGGCTAAGCCGTGTCTCCGCGATATCCTTTCTTTCAGGAGTGCTAGTTCTGCAAGGTTCGCAGGAGAGCTTCTGTAAAGTTTGGAAGGTAGAAGACGAGGTACTGGCAGAAGTAAAGCTGTGAGGATGAGGATGGGGCGTGAGTCGTACTTGGGTAGCTCAGTTGGTAGAGCACTTGCCCACAAAAGGCAAAGGTCCTGAGTTAGAGCCTCGGTCCGGCCCACAGTTTTAATCTGCCAGGAAGTTTCAAACTGATCCCTTCTTTTGGTAAAGTTGTACCATAAACTTACTTTCTCCCAAGTGTGATTTATTACCTCCTCACTAGTCATCCGATGTAGGGGTCGAGTTGGGACTCCTATGGCGATAAGTGAAATAGGCTGCTGGTAGATCAAGATGAAGTACAGTTCTCTGGGGTGTGTTCCACAATGGATGTGGGGACAGGAGTTGAATGGTGTCTACCAGAAAAACATCCCTGGTTAAGAAAGTCTTTTATTTATAATAGTTAGAGAAGAACTGAAGCTAGAGAGCTATTCATTAGCCACCGTAGTTGGCGTGTGTCAGGGTCAACAGGTGCCCGCCAGGAGAGTGGCATGTGGTGACTGGTTGGTCTCATCAAGCTGCAATTAGCATAGCAGAACACTGCTGGCACAAAACTACAGTTGCTATTGGTGACTGACAACAGAAGACAGTCCTGGCTGCTGGTTCGCTTACATAGCGGTGGCTTAGAGCACATCCGAGCAGTGAGGTCACACTATGGACACCGCCAGGGCTGACGACGGTGGTATGCGTGGAAGTGACAGTGAGGCCAGTATGGGGTGATGGACAGCAACAGTTCTGCCGGGTAGCTAAATGGCCCAGGCACGAATCCACAGCTCACCGGGGAAGTGGCTTTCAGCAGATGCTAGACGCTCAATGGGTGTGATGGTGCAAAGCACAAAGTTGACTGCATGCAGACTTTTCTCAGACACAGGCTTACAGCTACTGGCATCAGAGTCTGTTTGCTACAACTGGCTGCAGAATTGGGACTGTGAGCGGTCTTCTGTGCCTAGTTTTTGGCTTGCGTTAATTGCATTATTGGGCAATGGATATACTGTGTACAACACAATGGATATACTGTGTACAACTGGACACTACTGAGACAGTGTCTAAGTTAGGTGGTGTATATTGATGGAAAAAAAGTAACAACGTCAAAAAAGAGTTCTGTGACATAAATGAAAGTCGGTATAGTTTTTCTGCATCTGAAAGAATGTTGGTCCACATATCACTGTTGTAACCCAACGTGCTCTAGTATTGCGTTGCCTCGGTCTGTTCAATCAGCCGATTTGTCTCCAATCGATTACATATAGCATATCATCGGATGACAACTCGAGCATCATCCACAAACTGCATTACTTACTTACTACTTAATCCTCAGCTCTACAGTCCTTGAAGGGCTTTGGCCTGCATCACAATATTCTATCTGATCCATGGCTTTCCGTCTCCATCCCCCGACACACAGCTTTTTCGTGTCTCCTTCAACTCCATCCACCCATCTCTTTCCAGTGTCCCCTCCGCCGTCTCCCTCCAGCCTTGCCATCTGTCTTTTTCCATTCTGACCACGTGCCCTGCCCACCGCAGTCTTCTTATTTTAATGGTACTGACAATGTCAGGTTCTTCAAAAAGGTGTAGTTCTGCATTCGTACGAATGCACCAACCTTCTTGATCATGTATTGGGCCATATATTTTATGTAGAAACTTTCTCTCCCAAATGCTAAGGATCCTTTCCCCATTTACAGTCATGGTCCACGTTGCAGCACCATACATAACAACTGGTCTTATAATTGTTTTTTGTAAATGAGGATTTTGGATTTTGGTGATAGGAGCAAACTCTTAAGCATGGGTAAAGTGGCAAAGTAGCATCTGTTACCTGCTGCTGTTGTGGCTTTCACCTCACTGTCAATGTCATTTGTCTCTGTGATAGTCTACCCAAGGTACATGACGTCACTCACCCTTTCAAACTCCCCGTCGGCTATCGTGAGATTTGGTAGTTTTTGTTGGTTGGTCATTGCCATATACTTGGTCTTTTTGACATTAACTGTCAGACCAAGTTCTCTTGCACCTTTCTCCAGTTGTCGATAGGCTTCGCCTAGCACAGCAGTGTTTCGTGCGAGTAATGCCACATCGTCAGCGTAGGCTAGGTATTGTAGTGAACAATTTAAGAGTTTCCTTCCTATCTGGCTTACAGCTTTTTCTAGGCAAAGGTTGAATAGCAATGAGGAGATGTTGTCACCCTGTCTAACTCCCTTCTTCACTTCCACTTCTCTGGAGATTTCGCCCTGTATTTTTGCTTTACAGTTCGATTCACTGAGGGTCATCGTACAAAGTTTAATGAGCTTCTTGGGTACTCCAGCCTCTTCCATTACATTCCACAGTGCCACTCTTGAGATGCTATCGTAGGCTTGTTTAAAGTCGATATAAAGCTGGTGAATGTTAATTTGATGTTCGTAACATTTTGCAAGTAGTATGCGCAATGTGAATATCTGGTCAGTTGTTGTACCTACTTCTCATGAAGCCACTCTGATAGTCTCCAACTCTCTCTTCCACATATGGAGTAAGCCTGTTGGTTAGAATCTTGGAGAAAACATTGTACATAGTATTTAGTAGGGAGATTCCTCAATAGTTCTGGCAGTTTATCTCCTTTTTTATGTATGTGGCACATTATAGCTGTTTTCCACTCCCTTGGCATGCTCTCCTCTTGTCAGATATCCAGTATTATTTTAGGAATTGTTTTCCACAGCGTTTTCCCACCATATTTGAGAAGTTCGGCCTGGATCTGATCTTCTCCAGGCGCCTTATTGTTTTTTAAGGTCTTAATGGCTTGATTCACTTCCCCCAGTGTAGGTTCTGGTGTTAAAACCTCTGGTCCATAGTAAGTTAGTTCCATCAGTTCCTCTCACTCTAACCCTTCTACTTCTGGGTTCAGTAACTCTTCGAAGTATTCTGCCCACCTGTCAAGTATTTTATTACTCTCCCTTGTCAAATCCCCTTCTTTGTGCCTACATATATTTGTTCTGGCTTGGAGCCCGGTCTTTCCTTCTTTAATCTTTTGGTACATTTCACGATTTTGCTTCTCTTCTCCTAGCTGTTCAATTTATTCCAGTTTTTTCTTTTCTAGAGCTATTTTCTTCTGTCGGCAGACCCTCTTTGCTATATGGCACTTTTCATTATATTCATTCAGATTTGCTTGAGTTATTCTCTGCAATAATTTCATTCGTGCTATAATACGTTCCTCAATTCTTCTCATACATTCTTCATAAAACCAATCTTCCTTCCTTTGAGCCCGTTCATGTCCTAAAACCTCTTCAGCTGCCTCGAGGATTTCAGTCTTACATCATTTCCACAGTACTTCTATATGTTCATTTAGTGTGTCGGTATCATTCTTAATCCCCTCTTCTATTTTTGTCTGATTTGCTTTCCGTATTTCTTCTAAGTTCAATTTCTTAATGTCAAAACTTTTTTGTTTGTGGCTTTTTTATTTACTCAGTAGTGAGATTCTTTGTCTATATTTAATTCTCACTAGATGGTGGTCTGAATTGCAGTCAGTTCCATATTGGCTCCTAGCATCCATTATGTCCTACCTGTCTCTCCGACCAATCAATATATGGTCTATCCGATTTCTGGTTTGTCCATCTGGTGAAATCCACAAGTATTTTTTTGTGTGGGAAACATGTACTGCCGACAGCATGTTCTTGCTTATAGCAAAAAGCCCTAAGTCCATTGTCATTTGATATTTCATGGAGGCTATGTCTTCCTATGGTTGGCTGAAAAGCCTCTTCTTTTCCTATTTTTGCATTCAGGTCGCCTATTAATATCTTGACATCATGTTTGGGAGCCTGATCATACAGTTGTTCTACCTTGGTATAATACTCATCCTTTTGTTGTTCATCTGCCTCCTCTGTGGGTGCATGTACATTTATCATTGTAATGTTGAAAAATTTTCCCCTTAATCTTAATATGGACATACATTCATTGATTGGATGGAAGCACATCACTGCCTGTTTCAGTTCTTTAGCGACCACAAAACCTGTTTCAAAGGTATTCATCCTCCCGCCATTATAGAAGATAGTGAAATTTCCTGCGTCCATTAATGTCACTCCCATTCCACCTAATTTCCTGGAGAGCCACTATTTTTATACTGTGGTTGTTTACTTGCATTAGCAGCTGAGTAGAACTCCAGCTCCTATGTACATTTGTCGTCATCGAAATATCTGTCCGGCTTATTCCTTTGCTAGCATTCACAACAATTGATGTTTTACAGGGGGAGATTGTTAATCTTCCGCCCAACCATTTGGGGGGTTGCCCCTTACAGCTCGCAGGTTAGCTGGCTCCATGTTCAGGGGAGCATCCTTAGCCTTTGTAGATCCCTCTACTAACTGCAAGGCAGCAGGTGATTTGTATCGGTTTACTCCCTTAGGGAGACTGGCTTCACCACACATACAGAGCCCTCACTGCCCTATGTTGTAGTATGATAAGGGAGAGGGATAGGCTTAGGATAGGATCGGACAGGAGATAGGTCATTGTGGGACACACTTCGTCTGACTCCTCCCCATTGGCCTGTCCAGCATGGGTGGCCCTACTGGTAGCTACGCTACCGCCGGCATAGCCCTCTGGATCCAGAGCACGCAAACCACCTTGCCTGCACGGACAGTGCTACGTTAAGGCGGTGTCCCCTGAGGAGGACCAACTGCATTAACCGTCCCTTTATTGACCGACCAAGTGCTCCTGCTATGGAACTCCATCCTGAATACTGACATCTGGCACCTGTACAACTCAATGCATGCATGTTTGCATGCTCGCATTCAACATTCTTAGGTTTGACAGGTTACTGGTGTACCAGCATATCACATTTGCTAATGGTTTATATCATATTCACATTAACCTGTGACATTAATTACATAAATATGTTACGTAGACAAATTTATTCTTGACATTTCCTTACTCTAGATTAATTATTTTGTGGTGTTGAGATCTTTTTCCATCAGTGTATGTGAGCTGTACTGTCTAGTGTTTCCTCGATGGCGGCATTCTTGGCGTGAAAGTCAGAAGCAGCCGGAGTGGCCATGCATAATTGTTGGGCAACTAAGACTTCCCTTCGTCAGCTCTTCCATTGGTGCTGTAAGATGTCAGATCTTTGGCTTTCTGTGGTGCTGGCTGGTTTTTCAGCATTGTCAGTGTACTGAAGTAAGTCGTCTTGTGTACTGAACTGGCATTCTTGTCCCGTGGCACCTAGTTAACTGGGCAGACATGTGTTTCTCCCTTTATGACAGTGTTCTGCTGAATCAACGGAGGAGCAGTTTGTTGCACCAGGGTAGGCTGTGGTGCAACAGATCAATCCATGACATCTTGAGCATCCTCTTGCAGCACATTTCAAAAGCTTCTGTTTCCTTCTTGTTTTTACTGCTCGTCGTCATTGTTTCGCTTCTGTACCAAGAAACACTGCCAACAACTACTTTCATAAAATGCTTCCTAATACTATAACTTACATTATACTATAATTTACATTTAATGTTTAGTATGTATACACTGATGAGCCAAAACATTATGAGCACCTTCTTAATACCTTGTTTGTCCATGTCAAAATATGTCACTGATTCTGCATGTCAGGGATCCGACAGTTTGTTGGTAGTTGTGTAGAAGTATGTGGTATTACATACAGTTCATGTAACTCTCATAAACAATGGGCTGCTGATTTGCGTACACAGCGATTGTGCCCAATGGCGATCCAGTTAGGTTCCATAGGATTTACATCGGGCGAATCTGGTTACCAGCACGTCAGCATGACTTCACTATAACACTCCTCAAACCACTGTAGCATAGTTCTGTCTGTAAGACACAGACAATTAGACTGCCGAAAGATGACACTGTCATCGGGGAAGATATCAGGCATGAAGGGATGCAAGTGGTTCGCAGCTGTCAGCATGTTTTCAATCACTACCATAGGTCCCAGGAGAATGTCTCCCACAACATAATACTGCTCGCAAGAGCTTGCGTCCACGGCGCACTGCGTGTTTTGAGCCACCAATCGCCTCGATGGTGGTGTTTGTGAAGTCGACCGTCGAGCCTGTGTAGCAAAAATGTGATTCGCCCGAAGAGGCGACACGTTTTCATTGATAGATGGTCAAATCCTGATGGTCCCATGCCCACTGCAATTTTAATTGACAATATGTAGGGTTGGCCTGCTGGGATGCTGCATGTTCGACAACATACAATGAACGGTGTACTCTGAAACACTTTTGCGTGCAACAGCAATGTGCTCTTTCAGCAGAGATGCCACAGATCACTATCTATCCTACTTCACAGAATGGAAAAGTTCCGAATCCCACAGTCTATGTAGAGTCATGGACATCCAACCATTCAGTGGCTCATGATGGTTTCGCTGTTGTCCTACCTCTTTCCATAGGTGCTCATATGAACATTTGACCAGCTTTACTGTTTTCGAGATACTCTTTCGTGGGCTCTGCATGGTAATAGTAATAATAATCCACCCTTTGTCAAAATTGTGTATCTCAATGGATTTCCTCATTTGCAGGCCATATCTTCACTAGGGTGATCCCCCCCCCCTTCCCAACATCACAGTAGGCAATGGTCATAGTGTTTTGGCTGGTCGATGTACATTTTTTCATGTAAATGTTTAGCTACTAGTATCATATAAACAGCAGCATTACAAGAAAAAAATTAAGTTACATGATCATCACATGATGTGGTTAGAATTAATTGCCAGGAGCACAAATAGTATTAAGTACTACAGTGATCGTCAGTATAGTGAGTGTACAGACTTGTCTTTTGTTAAGGTATACCATGATTCATCCCACATTGAGGAAATTACTGCTTCTTGATGTGTTACATGGTATATGATATATTAATGAATGAACTTAAAATCATGAAATACACTGAGGCGACAAGTCATGAGGTAGTGATATAAACACACACAGACGGCTATAGTATTAGCACAAGGTATAAAAGGGCAATACATTGGCCCAGCTGTCATTTGCACTCAGCTTATTCGTGTGATAAGGTGTGTAACATGATTGAGGCTGCACAACAGGAATAACAGACTTTGAACGCGTAGTTGTAGTTGAAGCTACACACGTGGGACATTCCATTTTCGAAAGCATTTGGGAATACAATACTCCCAAGATCCACAGTGTTAAGAGCAGCGGCATTTGCTTAGTTATCAGTGCTGCCCTGTCTCGCAGGAGCTGTTACATTAGGCTGAACAGTTTTTATACATATCCATTGGCCAATACGACACCCCCACCCCATTTCCCCAACATTTTTTTGTATTTTGTGTTTTCATCCCGGTGAGTAGCACTCCTAGGAAGTGCCTGGAATTACCATAATATACTGCAATACGTAACTGTGCTTAAACTTCCTGGCAGACTAAAACAGTGTGCTGGAGCAAGATTCGAAACTGAGATCTTTGCCATTCACAGGCAATGCTCTTACTGACAATGATACCTAACTTGCGACATCCCCTCATAGTTTTACTTTCGCTGGCATCGCTCTCCAACATTCTGAACTTCACATACCTTACCTGCATTTGCCAAAAAGATGATTTTTTTCTTGGTGCGTGGTTCCCTAAGAACTCCTTCTCATTTTTGAACAACCTGTTCCATCTTCCAGAGTGTGTTCACAAATCATTAGAGAGTTTTGATAATTGTCATGTGGAAGATGTATAATTTTATGTGCCAGCAAAATAAATTTTCATGCTAATAATTTGGTTTTGATTTTCTTTGGGTTAATCAACTGAACTGGGAAAAATCATCATTTACGTTTTCAAATGCATATAAGTTTTCATGCTCTGAAATTGAAATGTAAATGGAAAAAAGGTCAAGCTTCCATGAACCCTAAGGTTGGTTTGAACACAACAGTGATTTACTAGACATGACTGTATTGAAGGTGGTATTCCCCTGTCTTTGTCTGACTTTTGAACTGTGTTACCCAGCCAAATGTTGGGAGTTTTGCAGTTTGATGTGAAATCCAAACCTGGATATTTGCATTAACAAATCATTGCCAGAGGCAAAAGAAGTGATCAATGACAGAAAAAAATCCTTGGATGGCCAGAGATGGAACTATGCAGCTCTGAACTTGAACTATGACACTGCTGAGCCATACGTGGTTTAAGTTTGGGTGTAATAATAGAAGGTAAGGATGGTATGTACTTTTCCGGTATAAATGTGAATAGGACCTCAGATAATTCAGTTTCAGATGAATTGTGAAGCAGGCTTCAAGAGAATAGTGTTACATAAATTTGTAATTGTTATTTTAATCATTTGATTCAGGTACAAGAGACAGTTTATCAAAATTGTGGTAAAATTTCACCAAAAAACATAGAACAACTGATTGTAACAGAAGGAATAATAATAATAATAATATATTGTTATGTACACATAGAATAAAAAATATTTAATTACCTCTCACCCAAACTCATTTCATCCTCTATGAATTCTTTTATTGAATAGGAGCATTTCTCCATAAAATAGGCTGTAGCCTTGTTTTTAGAATCTCTTTCTTCTTATAAAATACGTTTTTGCCCATTAACTTGTTGCATATTGTCATCCCCATGTACTGTGTAGTCAGTGTGTATAATTTAAACTAGTGCATGGGTAGCATAAAATTCTTTTTATTTATCATGTTATGTGTGTTGTTAAAATAATTCTCCTCCAATAATTTTTGTCTGCTCTGGAGGAAGGCTATAATTTCATGGGTGTATGTGGAGGGAATAGTTAGGATTTGCAGTTTCTGAAATAATGGGCAACAAGATTCTGTATGCTGTGCAGTGCACATGTATAATAATTTTTTTATACAATTTTAGTATTTGTGAGACATTATGTGTAGTGACCATACGCAAGCTAGAAAAGATTGTTTCAGTAAGGGATTCAAAAGATGTAGATATAATTGTGCTCCAGTTCAGCAAAAACAGAACACCTTGAACGACTAGAGATAGGACGTTAATATTCACAGGACGTGTACATTGGTATGTCCTGCAGAGATGATTAACATTTCAGTCACCTCGATTCGGCATGTGTCTTGTTACCCAATAGGTACAGGGTCTGCCACGAGCCCCGATAACTCGTTCCACGCACAATGGGATCGGCGCAGATAAAGTACGAGTGGATTTCTGTGGTGTAGCAATCCGTGCTGTATTCGCCTCGTTTCAAACTTCATCTGTGGTGGTTGACCTTCGGTCACAGTGCTGCACCCGTCATTTCACCATGTCCCACACCTTCTCGATTGCTGACAAGTCTACTTATCTGGTGGACCAAGGCATAAGGCGGACATCCTTTGACACCAAGAAGGCATATGTTTGTGCAGCAACATGATGATGTGCATTGTCTTGCTGAAGAATGGCATTTGGGATGTTATGCAGAAATTGTATGACTGGGTTGCAGGATGTCATTCACACTGTCCTGGGCATGCACTAACAATGATTTGTGGGTGTACCCAATAGCACCATAAGGCCATCAGTTGGCAGTGTATGTCATGTAAAAATGCAGTCACTGTCACGCCACTCCCCCTGTCCGTGGTAAAACAGAAGGCGTCCATCATTTTCAAACAAACAGAACGTGGATTCATTCAAAAACATTATATGAGGCCATTCCTGTCTCCAGTGGCGTCGTTCCGTACGACATTGCGGTTTCTGCTCATTCATTCATCAAAGGTAGGCGGAGAAGTAGACGATGCACACCTGATAGTGTACAGTGTGTTACACTGTTGATCTAGAGCTGAGGTGGTTGCAGATCTGTTCTGTACTGCCATTTGGATGATGTGTCAATTTTCTTGGACAGTGGTCTGGGTGATGCAACCTGACCCCACTTTGTCCCACATGATCAGCAATTTCCTGAATGGATGCATCACATTCTCTCACGCCAGTAAGGCGCCCTCTTTCAATCTCACTGAGTTGATGATAAGGTTTGCACATACATCTGCATCCTGCATGTCTGCTAAAGTCACATTGATCTATTACTTTCGGTTTATAACAACAACGAAAGCCAGAGGCACATTTTGCCAATAGAGGGTCACGCTGCAATATCAGTGTAGTAGACCTTCAACTCGTGGGACACCGTGGTTCAAATGCTAATCATTTCTGCAGAACATACTAATGTACGTGATGAACATCCTATCTGTTCTGTTTTTTCTCAACATGTGTGTGATTTTGGTGTTGCAAATGTGAATATGGATTTTGTGAACATAAAGACGAGAGAGGTAACACCGATCAGAGAAATAGTGGGGCAGGTACTTGTTGTTAAAGACAGCTTTTATGAAGAACTAGATCAACTGTGGGATGAGTTCCCCTTGTATGATACCAAATTAATCATAGGTGATTTTAATGCGAAGATAGGGAAGGAGGAAGCCTTCCGACCAACAATTGGGAAAGAAAGTTTGCTTAACATTTCGAATGATAATATTTTTAGAATTCTGGGAATTCTTCATTGTTTTAGTTTTCATTTAAATTTTTGTAATTTTGACTGGTAAGAACTGATACTCTAACAAAGGATATTACTGTATCCCGCTGCTGCAGAATAAGACTTAACAATAAAACATAAACGAGAGAAAGGAACGAAAATAACTTAAATTGCAAAGGCAATGCGCCATATACGACGACACACGTTGCTCGTGCAAGTGGGGAAAGGGGGCGTCAAATTCATATTCTTGAGGAAAAAAAACTTGTTTCCCAAAGCACCTAGCATCCAGCGCACTTTTGCCTATCGATTATTCATATGATTTTTAAATGCTTCCCTGTTGGTTTTTGAACATTTTTGAACTCATTTTGATTTCTGAATGAATCATAAGTCGACTTTTGAATGCATGCATAGTGTACGTGATGTCTCTGTCAAGAGAATCCTCGTCGCATCTAGAAATAGACTTTCCGCAGACAAAAAAGGGGACGGGGCAATACGAACTGAGGGAGTAAAGCCGAACGGATGAATGCCACTCGCTGTCCGATTATGTCGTTGATTGGGTTTGCGAGTGATCAGCGTTGTTATAACTACTAGCGAAATCCATAGATCCAGACTACCAGGGTGGAAATAAACGACTAACAGGAATAACAGGCGAGTAAAATTATGTATTATCTTCTCATAGTATCC
This sequence comes from Schistocerca cancellata, assembly GCF_023864275.1. Lineage (NCBI taxonomy): Eukaryota > Metazoa > Arthropoda > Insecta > Orthoptera > Acrididae > Schistocerca > Schistocerca cancellata. The sequence continues at coordinate 31,822,884 of NC_064635.1, read as the reverse complement.
AAGAAAATGAAATTTTGACTGAAAATTTTTGGCCAGATCGCTACACTAGTAAGGACCAGTAGTACAGTCCCCAGCTAGCAGTCGCTAAGTTCTGTTCTGGAAGTAACGTGTTGTACGAACGCCTAACTGGAGAATAATCGCGGGATAACTAAACCTGTGATTCTGGCAGGGTTAATGAATTTAATCGGTGAACAAGTTTTGACGTGGCAGAAATAGCTACAGAATTGGTGATGACAAGATTGTTTGTTAGAACGAGTAAGGAGAAGAAACGGGGACATCACACAAATTATGCAAGATTTAGACGATCCCAAATTTATATAAAAATTTCACAATACTACTTTTGGATCTCATGCTTGAGAAGCTGGTGCGTATGAATGAAATGTGAAACTATTTCCTAAGAAAGCTCTTTGCTTGTAGTAGGCCTAATAGGCATTTGATATTGGTACTTATTGGATTATATTCTGTCATGTTATAAAAATGGCCATTTGTGTCAAAACAGTCTCGTTTATTTGGTGTGTTACAAAATTGCTGCCATATTAGAAAGGCCTATTTTGTTGTATCTACCAGACAGTGACAAAATAGACGTAATCAGCTCGAGAAACCACACCAGTCTTGGGTATTATTTGTATTAACAGATTTTTCAGTATTAGATAACGACATTTCGATTTTTCATGTAGCAAAACGTTGGACGAACTTTGATGATGTAATAGATTCTTTCGCAGAAGGAAAGCACGCTATGTAAAGCTGTAGCAAGATTAGAGAGAGAAAAAATGCTAGGAGCTAAGGTTTGAAGAAATGTGTAATTTCTTGCTTATCTCTTGTCAGTATTGGTTTTATATATCCTATATTTAATTTTATGTCACACAAAACAGCAAGTTATTAACTAATAGGCAATAAAGAGTTCAGATTTTCTGAAGAGTTCTTGTTCTCTCAATTCCAAATAATCCCATCCGCTATTAATTGCGAGATTTTTTTTTAAAGAGGGGCAGGCTGTCAAACCGGCCGACTGGGAGCAGGAGAGGCACCACAGTTTGGACGTGGGGTAGAAAAATGCTTTAGGAAGAGGCGTGGCACTGCACTTCGGCATACTTAAGACCAAATAATATGTCTTACATTCCCTCGAATATACATGTTTTATGTTTCAGACTCGTCAGAAATATGTGCGCTACAAGATAAACATACTTTGAAAATTCGATGTTTTTTTTTTTTTAGTATTGACCTGGTTCGCAAATATCGTAGCTCTGGGGCTGATGCGCAGAACAGTCTGAGTTATAGTGGGTAGTCTCCACGTGACCCGGGTTTACATTTTGTGATTTTACTGTTTCTCCTATCTGTGGCCGCGAGCTATCAAGTGAATTAACACACATTCACATAATTATGGAAGGCTGAAATACGTCATTAGTTTCAGATTTTATTTTATTTCCACCATTCTGACAATCAAGCATTAATCGCCTTGCGGAACAATGAAGTTATTTTTGTCTGTTTGGCTAAAGAAATTTGACTTTGTTAACCTTTTCCACAGAGGTAGTCAATGTATTTGAAATGAAATGTTTAATTCCACAGTAGTGGCTAGTTTCAACTGTTCGCTGTATTTCAAGTGCACGTTTTCATTCATCTTATAGCACGTACGGCATTATACCATAATAAAGAACCAAACATGATATAATACAGTACTGGTGCTCCAAGAAAATTTACATCCCGAAAACTACACTGAAAAGCTTAATATCAGGTTGAGGTCTACATCATTGGGAATCTGGACATACGAATGTGCCCTTTAAGTATGCACTTTAAATATGCACATTTTAATATGGTTCACGAAATTCCGATGCTCTTGCAGCATCCTCTGATGTCTTGTTTCTTTTATGGCATAATGTATGATCTTTCAATGTCTATGCGTACGTACACACAGGCTTCCTACGTTATGATAGCTACCCAAGTGCGGTCTCACCCGTTATTTGCGCTCTCTGACAACTGCTGAAACGAACATATTTCTAACAGGCCGCAGGAAAATATTGCGAATGGTGGTTTGAAAAGCGTTACTTTCAAAGTAAATATCCTTTTACGTAAGTTGAGTTATGTGCAAGAATGTATCATGAATTTATTAAATTACACAGCGTTTGACTCTCGATTAAAAATAAATTCTTTGATGACAAGCCATTTAGAAGACTTTCGAACCCTGAAGATCAGACATTTATGTCATTAGTAAAAATTTTACTGGCATGTTTGTGTGATATATCTTAAAGTGTAACACATGTAAAAAAGATCAAGCGTATAAGCGAAAGCCTAGCTTCTCTTGCAGCTTGAGACCAATATTATATGCGAAAGCTTTGCTTTTCTTGTAGCAACACTATGTATATTAAACTATTAACTTTCCCTGTTTGTGAGTTCGTGCTACTTAACAGTGATGTTGCTGTTGGCTGACTACATCACATGTCCTGTGCTCCGAATATCTGCTGTCATCGGCTGGCGAGATCATGTGACATGAGCTACGAACGGCTTACAAAAGCGCATCAAAATCTCGATTTCAATGATTCGGAAAGTAACATGCGGTGTTTGGTGGAATTCCAATGTATACTTGCGTAATACGAAAATACGCAGCGTACATGTTGCTGCACATCAAAGATGTTTCCAAAACGTGTCTTTTTCCCTGAGTTTCATTTTCTAAAGTGCCGGGAAATTGTACGCCCGTGTATATAACGATAATCATTCAAAGGATTGATATGGAAAATATACTGTCATCCAGGAGAAAGTGTAATTTTAACCGGGAAATCCGGGAATTTTTTTCCTTGTCCACGTATACACCCTGATTGGTCATACCTGGCTCACCCATTGTTTCCTCCTACATAACTACCCACCCCCACAATGTGGTTGTGGAGCCATACTGATGATATCTCACATATTGGTGGAATGTCCCCTTCTTTAAGCCTTTCGTGTTAAGTATAGTTTCTCCGGTTCCTTAAATTTAATGTTAGCAGATGATCCATGGATGGTTGAACTGGTCCTCGGTTTTCTCTGCCAAAGTCGTTTTTGTTTCAGGATGTAAGGTTCTCCTTGAATCTTAGAGCAGGGGCAGGTTTGTTGTAGTTGGGACTTCTTTTACAGTCTTCTCAGTCTGGCATGCAGTTCAGCATCAGTATCAAAGCATTGGGTAGTGAGCCACGTCTTCACTGCTGGGGTGAGCTGGCGGTCACTCTGAGCACCTCACAAATGGCAGAATTTATACTGCAGTGCACATTTTAACACAACACAAAAAGCAAAGTAGCAGAGACACTGACTACACGTTACCACCGCTAGATACGTGCCGAATTTACGAACGCTGTGGCATGAAGATGGCAGTTGTACTTCACTCACTGGTGCAATATACCAAAATGGATATCCCTCTTATGACAGAGGTCAAATACAATGCAGTGTCATGTACAATAGTAATGTTGCTGAGCCGCTGCTGAATTTTCCAAGGAGCGTCAGATTGATTGTTGTATTTGCTTTTATCGTTAAGCTACTGAGTGACATAGCTCCTTTATGTTTCTCCGCAGGTGTTCATCACCTGCTACATCTGGTGCACAGTCAGATGCCACCACAGTGAATTCTCCAGCTGCGGAGCTCACACCAGAACACCTCACTCCTGCGACACGGTCTGGGAGTTTGGACACTGTGAGGGACGCGGGCTACACACACTGTGAAAGAAGAAAAATGGTATATATCTGGGAAGTTATGGGCTTACTTAACTGGCCCAAGGGCAGAAATTTTGTCTCGTCGGCACCTTTTTGGCATCCTGAGACAATTCAGTGGGAGCTGAGACTCTACAACCTTGGAGAAAAGTATCATGTGAAGTTAAAGCTGTTAGAAAATAAAGCTGCTGGGGATGTAAGGGTGGGTCAGAGCTTCACTTCAGATCCCCAAAAACGGGGGAAATTAATTAGTGCGGAAGACATAATCATTAAAGAAGGGTCAGAGGGGAAACGTTATTTTTTATTTTCGAAAACTTTTGAGGACGTGTGTACAATAAAATATGAAATCAGTTTGGTGTGTGCAGTGCAGCAGTGTGGAGTAGCAGTTAAGCCAGCACCGCAGTCCGATCTCAAAAAGGATCTGCATTCCCTGCTAGAGTCTGGAAATTCTGCAGATTTTAAATTGTGTACCGGGAATGTGGAGACGGGAGCACACAGAGCGATACTGGCGGCACGTAGCCCCTTCTTCTCCCGTTTGCTGCGGCTCGACTCTGAGGTGTCGAAGGAGAGCCAGTTGGAGGTCCCAGATGTGAAGCCCGAAGTGTTGGCTGAGATTCTGCGTTATATATACACTGGAAGTGTGAAAAATCTGGGTGACTCCACAGCAGAACTACTAGCAGCAGCTCACAGGTTTGAGCTTTGCGACCTGAAGAGAGAGTGCGCCACTCGCCTGTCGAGGCAGCTCACTGTGGATAATGCTGTCACTACAGTTGTCTGTGCCATTGAGAACCAGTGCGGCGAATTGTTAAACTCATCTGTGGAGTTCATCCGATTACGTTTCAAGCAGGTGGTGGGCACCGCCAAGTGGATTGAGGCCATTGACACACACCCGGCAGCTCTCAAGGAAATCAGTCAATGGGTAGCAGCAGCTGGAAAGACCAAAACAGTTAACTGAATAAATTAAAAACAAAAAAATCTCCAAATAGCTCAACTGGTTTTATGTAATATAACTAACCCATATACAAACACAGCAATCAGTCTGCTTAGATGGAATCTAATCAATCAAATCTCCAAAGGCACAAGAAAATGCCACTGCCAGAAATCAGTGAATGTGTGTGTACATAGGTTTCTGTTAAGCTATAATTACTTTACATTCAGTGATAAAATTTACACACCGAAGAATGGTTTTCCAAGCGGTTGAAGTTAGCAGATACAAAAAGTTCCAGTGTCTGACACCACTATACACAGGTCATCTTACCACCCAGTATCATACAAATGTACTGCTTACAAGTCATTCATTTTCAAAGCCAATACTGTGATGCTTAATAAAAGTGAGGATCATGTGGAACTCACTGCAATCTGAAAATAGCAGAAGTCAGTTGGTATGATGAAGTAGTCTCTCATAGGTAGAATTAAAACCAGTGGACATACAGGACTTCAGATCCATCATCTGCATACCACGCTGTGCAGCTCTGTATAGAGGTTAAACAGAGATTTTATCAATGCTACTATGAACACACCAGTGCATACTTCACTGAAAATTAATTCAAATTAGCAAGAGCTCCCTACATTAATAACACTGGACACTTGTTCCAGGATACTGAAAATAATCTCCAAATATTACCTAATATGGAGAGAGGTAATCAAATAGTCATATGAAGTGAAGTGCTAGAAATCTTCATAGATGGCACATTACTAGATAATAAGTTGCTGAATGACAAACTAGAAAGTAATAGTGTGGTTTCCCTCCCACAACTTTTCCAAAGCTGTTTCAGTAAGAACATAAACACCTGTTTAATACCTGAGCCTTTCCTCAACAAAATCAGCTGGATTTTTAAGTGTAACATTTTCTGTGATGAGGATAAGAAACACATTTTTTATGCTAGTAGTTGACCTCCAGTAATTAAAGTGTAATAATGCATGTGTGTGACATCAGTATCTTATCAGTACAAAATGTTTTAATCCAGTATGAAAACTGGTCTTGTGTAAATGTAAGCACATTATAGTTTTCCTGTACAATCCGCCAAATTTAATTTCAATAATCTTCCTGTTCTTTAAGAATCAGTCACCTATAATTTTTTAAGTAACACGTTCACCATTTGATTTCTTATTTGGGAAACTTCTGCAATTTCAGCACTTCATACATTTTCAAGTGATCCATTACTATCTTGTGGGGATTAGTCACATTGCATGCAGTAATATATGTCAAGAACATCATATGCAACATCTGGACATACAGCAAACATCATGGCAACACAATTTGTGCGTGTATCATTGTGGCGTCAGCTCCCAGTTCAGTGCCACTCAAACTCGCAACACGTCTGGCTTAGCGGTAGATATATTTCATTGTTGACACTGTATAAAGTTGAAATTTCTGCAGTGTCCAGAAAGAAATAAGAGCAGTGAAATAGCAAAAGTGTTACCATTTGGATACATTTCATTTCTGTATTTCTGATTCCTTTTACTATTCATTGATCACAAAAACTTCTTTCCCCTTATTTAAAATATCTTACCTACATTAAATACATTATTTTCAGCAAATACACATTATTTCTTCTGTTTCTGAGAAAGAAATGACAGCGCACAAAATTCCATCACCTCTCTGCCCATAGTATTTGACAACAATTGAAAACGAGCAGAAAATGTAATATCGCATTACGCCCAAATGTTTAATGGGAACAGCAAATGTGCATACTACCACAGATTCACAAGGATTGGAAATTGTTTCAAAGAAAATCAGCAATATTTTCATGTGGGATATTGTTCTAGAACCTACTTGAGGTATGGTGCACTTGTGGAACTGTAAGGCTGAAACTGTCACTATACAATACAGGAAAAAAGAGCAGCTAATCCTGAAGGTTTGGGATGCACACCAGTATCACTATGAGAATTAACTGAACTGTGAGCTGCAGTTAACAGTAGTAACAAAGTGGCTAAATCAAAAGGCTGGCTTATTTTCACATCTTCCAAATTAGTGAAAAGGTCTTAGAGTTGCTGTCAGTTTGAAAGCTTTAGTCTAGACATCTGACAGATTCAGTGATGTGACAGAAAATGGTTAAGAACACCAAGGAAGTATTATAGCTAGGTAGTGCTTTTGAGGGGCCAATGCCAGAAAAAGTACTCTTTGGGTTGTGGTTACCAAGTAACTTATGTAGTGAGGGCTCAGTGATGTCACGTTGAGCTAATTGGGGCTGAGGCTACCTCGAATTACGAGACTTGGATAATACAGGAATATCAATGGATAAATCATGAGTAAATGATTAAAAAATAAATAAAAATATAGTACATAAATGGGCACAATCCAAGTTGCAAAAATATGTTACATTATCCATAGCCCTTCATTTTAAAATAGAACCTCATTTCTAGCAGCAATGTCACGCTATCTTCTAAGAATCATGCTGTCAGTTAGAGTACCTTCCTCTTGCTGCTCTGTATAATGCAGTGCCACAGCTAGCACTGCCAAGCCTTCAGTGAGAGTGATCACTGGTCTTCAGATAATTCCTCATTGTCATTGTCTTCAAGGTACACTAATAATTTCAACACTTGCAAGATCAGTCACTTCAAACTGTTCATCCATTCTGAAACACCACTCACATTCACTTTTTGACATCCAGCAAGCTTTTTCATGGTTCTGCCAATGGTAGCTGATTTTTGTCTGCAATGTAGGTATCCGTTTCATTCCATAAAATCTGACTCTCAAGACATTTTTAGTGTCTCCACCTTTATTTCACAACATGGCTATGCAGTAAGCTACATCTTTTATTGTATTTTTTTTAATTCTTTGATGGTTCCTTCAGATTCTGTTTGTCAAAACATCTGAAACAAGTAATAACAATGCCTCCCCCTCTCTCTAAGCATTGTAAAACGCCAAAGTCAATAGGCTGTATTAAACTCATCACATCAAGGCCAATCCATACTGTCCATCATATCATGGCACTTCTGTTAGCTCAAGTCACGTGATCTGAGCTTGCATTGCTGTTACAGTCTGTTAGACTGTGATTGCTGTCCTCAACTGTTCTTTTTGCGGGATATGGGGTCTTCGCAAGATGATTTTCAATTGTTTTTACGTGCCAAGTGCACATACTAAACATGGTAGTTTATTTACGTAAATGCTGGAGTCCAAATTTGTAGGAAAATGACCTTTATTGGACTCAAATGGTTTGCAGCTTGCAGGGATAGCTTGTATATTAGAGGAGGGAGACAGAAGTGCAAAACAACACAAAGGAAATGCTTGGGTCAGAAAGTATGTCATTACGTGGTACAGAAGCGGAATTTCACTCGGTGTACAAGGAGTTAGAGGAAGAGGAATCTGCATTTTATATTTTGGAAAGTGGAAGCACCAGTTTTTTCATATTTTATGTCAAATTGCACCCATAGTTACTAAATGGAACAGTCTCACATACTGTGAAAATTCGGTTTGTTTTAAGGTTAACTTTAGTTGCTAGTCGAGTGTAGACTTTTGTACATTACCTTTCTCTTCAGGATGTACAGGTTTCCTTTACATGTTGTATCTGGCTTTTAATAGCTAAAGTGCCTTGTTTGTACTGGGGTTACCTAATGAAACCACATACTGTAAATATTGATCACTGATGCTTGCAAAACTGTGCCACACACAGTCCAGGGAGCAAATTAATAGGTAGTCATGCCACAAATACATATTTAAAACAAACAACTTGCAGTGTCTGAAGCTTTTGGTGCATTCCTTTATGCGACGCTACTAATTCCTGATAACGTACGAATAAATTCCACCTACTAATCCATCTGATTCTACCCACAGTACTTTTTTCACTTCAAGTAGTAGACGTGATGCAGTTCATTTCATGGTAAAATACTAAATATGGTACTGGCATCTATAAAAATCCACTTTATAAATGTAGAGAGCAAGTAATTTTTGTAAACTCATGTCATAAAATTCTGACTGCTGTGTCACTTCTTCAATTAATCTGTCATCATTTATTATAAATTTTAACAAAAGAAATAATGAAGCAAAACAATGCATAGCAGCTAACAATGAAACGAAATATGGAGATATGCACATGGCCATGTATTGGGAGGAAATGAGCTTGTGGGTCACGTAATTAGCAACGGACAGATGACATCAGCTGTCAAAACTTCCCTCCAAAGAAAGCTTGATGGTGATGTGACAAACTATCCTTGCAAGCTGCAAACCATTTGAGTCCATTAAATGTAATTTTCATACAAATGTGGACGCCAGCATTCATGTTTATAAGCTACTGCATTGTGTATGTGCACTTCACACCTAAAAACAGTTGAAAATCATCTTGTGAAGATCCCAGTTCCCATGAAAAAAGCTGAGGCCAGCAATGTGAGTTAAGATCACATGACATGAAGTGACTATAGTTAGAGTCACAAACTGTGGTGGTAGAGTATAGGCTTGTTCTGCGCACCTATGACACATACTCCCCGACAGCCAATGACAGTTTAGTAGTGCTCAGAGCGCTCTGATGTGAACGCCGTAACTAATATGAGGATTAAACGTGATCATAGCGAGTTGTTTTGTGAATTTAGACTCCATTTGTTTCAAGTTGTAATCACTAGGTGTAGTGGTAAGTAATAAATTCTGCATAAGCAGGCAAGAGACATAATTTGCCGGATATATGCTTTCTTCAAGCAAAAGCATTTGCATGTGTGTACGGCAACTGTTTCTTGGAATCATCAACAATGCAATCCCTGTATGTGCCTTGACATGCGCGAACCACCACTGGACTATAGGCGTGCCCTGATGTGACGTGACAGTGTGAATATGCCTTGATGTGACGGTGCCATGACGGAAGTGTGAATTGGCCTTTACCAGCAGCTTCAGTTTATGGTCTCCAGTTGTTTTGATGCAACAAGGTTGTTACTCTCTTTACATTTTTTGTAACCTGGGGCAGCCTTTTCTTCTTTTGACGCTAGAGTTTTAGTTTTTATTTAATTTAATCGTATGGCTAGGGTCCCCCATCTAGCAGACCATTCGCCGGGTGCCGGTCTTTCAATTTGATGCCACTTCGGTGACCTGCAGTCGTTGATGATGATGATGATGATGATGATGATGATGATGAGAGCACAACACCCAGTCCCTGGATGGAGAAAATTCCGCGACCCAGCCAGGAACTGAACCCAGGCCCAGAGGATTGACAATCCGTCACACTGACCATTCAGCTATCGGGGGCAGACAAAGTTTTAGGTGGAAGCATTATATAATTTAGCCCTGTTTCATCAGTTAGAGAGTTGATTAGGAGTAAGATTTTCTTCTTGTTCAATTTTTGTTAATTTGTCACAAAATTGTGTAACTGTGTGAGAATCCACAAAAAGTTTTTCACTGCAAATTTCAAGCTGCCTTATGCCGTGTCACTCTTCAACATATTCAAACATCTTGAACTTTAAGTAAAATGTCATCACTTTCCTTTAACTCATTTCTATAAAAAAAAAATTACAGCTTTTCCAGCAGAATAGGATTTCCTTTTTGTCGTCGTTAAATAAACCAAATGAAAGAAGCTTCACAAATTTTTTCATACTCAGGTTTCTTCATTGCCTTCCATTCAAATGACAGAATGGAACACTTCTGATGAAAACTTCTCAATTTTGTCTCTGTTTCTTTGCCAATCTCCAACTGTCACTTCATTTACTGTATACTTAGCAGCAAATTTTTATGCTTCTACTTTGTCTTGTTTTCCCAGAGCCTCCAGTTTCACATTCAATGGCACAATTTTCTCTTACTCCTACTCATTAATCAATCTAACGTATGAATTAAAACATTAAGAAACACATTTGTCTAGGACACTGTACATACGTACAACACTTTGTGGCAACTACCAGTAAGCGATAGTTGCCTCTTTGGACTGAACTTACTTGACTACAGTTCCATTTGGATGTTTTGGTTTGTTTACATATGTGCAATCATGTTATACTGTGTTACAAGTGAAGAAACAGTGTTGTGCACTACTACTTGTATTTTGTGATTTACTATTACACATTTGTATGTAGCTTCACAACTGACACAGGTCTTATCATTACAATGCTGATGTTAGTATACAACCAATTACAGTATTTACTACAATGGTCAGCCAGTGTTGTAAAATGTATACTGTATTGTTACTTAGGCATACTGTATTTTAATGGCCACTGTTGCTGAGTAGGCATGATAATAGGGGTGACAATAAGGATGATAGGCACTCCGCAACTGATTGTCTGGCAATACCAATTAGTGGAGGGTTGACAAAGAAGGAGCAAGCACACGCCTAGAAACCTAATGGTTTTTGTCCATCTGTAATAGAAATGCATTAGCAGTCTGATGGCAAGGTTATTTCTGTGCATTATGTAAAAAAAAAACCTAAGTGGGTCATTTTACCTTTATTGTACATGGAAAATTTAAAGTAAGTTCAAAATGTAACACAGCTAAAAATGCATAAAACATACATGCAAACAACATATGAAATTTTTTTTCTCATTTTATGTAAACTTTTAATTTTTCTTAAGACCAGCTCAAATTACACAGAACCTCAAATTACCAGGGCTCTACTTTAGTTTGGACTGTAACTTCAGTTACAAGATTAACGATGACATCATGCACATTGCTGAGAAGAGTTGTTACACTTGCCTGAAGATAGTGTCACCCTGTGAGCGATGTAACAAGATAGTGTCACCCTGTGAGCGATGTAACAAGCCCTGGATGAAGCCTTCTGTGGAAAGTGTGAATGCACGGTTTAGAGATCCTCTCAGGAGAAATTGACATTCACCAGTGAGTGTGATGAAGGATTGCCCATCATTTGGTCATATGTGGCACAGATTTACATCTGAATGCTTCTGTTAAGGAGGCTGTCTGCACAGCTAGTTGCAAAATTCGTGTAAGCGAAACAAAACAATGTAGTTTGGATAGAGACACTGACATTAAAGAACACTCAGTTAGTATCCTTCAACAAAACATCTGAAGCTGTGTAAATTAAGTATGAAATTGCGATATCCACACAGGAAAATGGATGGGTAAGTGGAATGTCAGCAGATCTGTTCATGTCAGAACATCATATGGAAACAGCTGAAATACAACAGTTACATCTCGATGGACGAAACAATGTTTTACCGTTAGAACCAATGGCAGGTAAGGGCGATTGGCTACATTTTTTTTAAAAAATCTAATTTACGTCCCATGTGCTGGTCCATGAATTTTATGTTCAAACCGTTCACGAATGCTGTGCCACGACAGTGCCTCAGGAAACACTCAGATAGTGGTGTTAGCCACAGTAGGAAATATCACTTAATGAATCTGCTAGATAGTCCCAATGTTGTGCAAATTTAACTGAAGAATCAACATTTGTGAAGGTCTCTATGTTGAATGTCTGTCAGATGGCACCAATCAGTGACCCCTAAAGTTCCCAGTGAGAACTGAAGGACATAGAGCAGTGATGACTGACTGGTTGTAGACTTGAAGATATGTAGATGTAAAAACAATACAAGGTGGAATGGGTTCCTTTCCCCTGCATCTACTTCAGACAAGTTAGGCCAAAAAGTCCATGTTTTGTGTAGAAAATTCAATCCACCCCCTCACTATGAGATAACCTATACTAATTTAGCCAATGGAAAAAAGGCATTGAAGAAACACTGACTTAATGCCTGCAAAACAGAGGCCACATAACTCCAGCTCGGTAACAGTATCTGCAAATCTTAAGAAAATATTGGGTGTTCTGGATTTTATATATTTACATGTAAAAAAAAAGGTTAAAATTCAGTTAATTCTGGTTGACTGTCCAGCAAACAGCACAGGCTAGTGCTAAGACCGCGGCAACATCAAAAGGACTGGAGCAGAAGCACCTGGAACGCTCTGCCTTGCGTCGCCTTGATGCTTCGCGACATTATGACGACGCTGCTATATAAAGCCCACCCTGCTGTCACAGTTATTCAGTGTGGATAGTTTCGTTCAGTGCATGCTGCAGACGTGTTTAGACTTTAGTGTCTAGTGGTTTATTTTATGTGACTAGACTTAATTTGTTTACTGTAGTCTGTTAGTGTATTGTGAATTAAGTTTGCAGTGGATAAATTTGTTACCAAAAAGGCACGCTTGGAAGTTGACGATACTGCAAGTCAACCTCCAATTTCTTTGTCATCTTCAGGTGAGAACCATTCACAGCCGAAACCTGGACAATCCAGTAAGGGAAGATTATTTCAGATGTCTTGCTTGATCAAATATACATGGCTAGAATATGAAGCATATGTTAAAAAAGCTTCTTGCAAAACCTGCGAAGAGGCAGATGCTAAAAATCTATTACACTTTTCTTCAAAAAAAAAAAAAAAAAAAAAATGGATGCATTTACTTCAGTAGTTTTTTCTAACTGGAAAAGGCTTTGGAAAAATTCCATCTTCATGAAAATATGTTTACACATAAAGAAGGTGTTCTGAAACTAAATTCTATCACTAACCGAAGTGTGGTGTCCCACTTGAATGAACAGTTAGTGACATGAAGAAAGACTACTCTTGAGACAATTTTTGCTACTGTACAATTTCTATGCCGTCAAGGACTAGCAATTAGAGGGCACGAAAGTGTAAACTCAAACTTATTTCAGTTGTTGGAACTGTGAAAGAATAACGCCCGAGTTTAAAGATTGGTTAGGGCGTTCAGGGTATAAGTGGACGTCCTACAATATTCAAAACGAGATCACTGATCTACTAGGTAAGTCTGTTTTGAGAAACGTATTGGCTTCAGTCAAGAAGACTGAACATTTTTCTATTATTGTTGACGAAACAAGTGATTCTTCGATTCACGAACAAGTGTCACTTTGTATTTGTACTGTCGATGATTCCTTAATCATAAACGAAGACTTTACTGGCTTATACAAGACCCCCAACACTGAATCACAAACTCTGTTTAGTATTTTAAAAGACATTTTTTCTCATCTTGATTTGTCAATGGATAACTTAAGAGGACAGTGCTATGAGAGGTAAGTTCAAAGGACTAAAAAAGTTAGTTTTGGATATACAACCAAAAGCACGTTATGTGCACTGCACTGCTCACAGTTAAAACTTGGCAGTTGTAGACAGTCGCCGCCATCTTACGTCTATGAATAGAATAGAATAGAATCTTTATTTGCCTTTCAATATGTTTTCCATACAATTGGCATCATCAGTGTGCTCAATACTTTTTTTTTAATTACAATAATTATTATTGTACATAATTGTACCTGTGCAGGGCAAGCAGATACCATGCTAAAGTAATATTGATAATACCACAATTATTCATTCACAATAGTAATAATAATAATACATCATAACAGTTAAATATACAATAGTATCAAGATATATTTATGGTACATCTTACATATCCATGTAAAAAGTCTTTGCTGGTACATTACTGTCACAAACATATATGTATAATTCACATGGCAGTTTTTTTGTTTCATGTAGCATATCTCTTTTGTGTCACTGTTTAGAAACTCATCAAGTGAGTAATATGGTGTACATTTGAGCCACACTTCTATTGTCTGCTTGAAGTTATTCATCGGTAGTTTGCTCACAGCTTTTTGGAGTTTGTTATAAAAATTTTTTTTGTTATAAAATTTTAAGCTAAGGTGTTTATGGCTTTTTTGTGTCAATGTCAGCCTTGTGTATGGTAGGTCTATGTTACTATTATTTCAAGTATTATGAACATGCACTTCAGATCTTAAGTTAAAGTTCTTTACATTCTCTTTAGCATATATTTAACCATTATAAATGTATATACTAGGTAGTGTCGTTATCTTTAGTTCTTGAAAATGGTTTTTGCAACTTTGTCTTGGTGCTAGTCCTAAAATGCACCTGACTGCTTTCTTCTGCCACTTGAAGATGGTACTTGAACCCACTGAGTTACTCCAAAGAAGTACCCCGTATTGCAGTTGTGAGTGGAAAAAGCAAAGTATGTGGAGATTAGCAGATTTTTGCTGATAACATGTCTCAGCTTGTGTAATAGAAAAGATAATTTGTGTGTCTGTCCCATGTAAGTTTTTGATCTATATGTAAACCTAGTAACTTGACATTTTTTGTATTCTGTTCAATTGGTTTCAGGGTGAAGTAAATTTCTTCAGTTTTCAATTTGTTTATTGATAAAAGATTGACTCTGCACCAGTCACTGCTCATTTCAGTTACTACTTTGTTGTATTCCGTGACATCTTGCAGATTTTCTCCATTTGTTATTAGTGTCATATCATCAGCATACAGTACATTGTTGCATGGCATATAATTTGATAAGTCATTGATGTAAACAATGAACAGGAAAGGGCCAAGCACTGAGCCTTGTGGAATTCCTCTCTTTACGTTCATGGGTGTTTACTTTTGATAGTTCGTTTTTACTAATTGTACCCTATTGCTTAAGTATGATTGAAAAAATTGTAATGGTTTATCTACAATACCATAATGTTCTAGTTTTTTAATCATTTATGTGTGACTAATCATTTCATGTGTGACTGAGTTGAAGGCTTTTGTTAAATCTAACAGTGTAGCACAAGTGAGTTTCTTATCCTCATATCCTTCATATATATTACTAAGGAGGCACTCAACTGCTTTGGTTGTCGATAGTTCTGATCGAAAGCCAAACTGGTTCTTACTTAATAATTTATTACTTTCAAAATAATTGTAAATTTGGATATGTATGCAGTTTTCTATTACTTTTAATATAATGGGAACTAATGATATAGGTCTATAATTTTTTGGCATTTTTCTGTCATCTTTCTTATAGATTGGCAGTGTAACTGTCATTTTCAGACATTCAGGGAATACTCCTTCTTCTAGTATGCGATTCGTCAGATATGTCAGTGGCATTAAGATTGCAGTGGCTATGTCTTTAACAATACTGTTACTATGTCCGTAATAGTCCTCTGTTTTTGAGCTTTTAAGTTTCTTTATAGATTTGATAATGTGGCCGGAGGTGATTTTTGACCAAGAGATTTCCTTGGTTGCTGGTGCTTGTTGTTTAAGAAGGGTTACAGCAGCTGAAATATTATCAGAATTGTTTTTACCAGAAGAAGAAGAAGAAAGAGAGCTGGCACAATTTGTAAAATACTCGTTAAGGATGTTGCAATCCATAGGCACTGTGGCTTCCTGTTGACTCATATTGATTTCACTTTTTATTATATTCCAAGCTGCTTGACAGGCATTTTTTGAGCCTGCAATATATTCATCATTTACTTTACATTTAGCTGATTTTATTTCATATTTGTGCAACTTCTTAAGGGTCACATAGGGATATTGTGGCTTTAGCCAAGGACTTAATAAACACCGTAAGGAAATCCAACAAAAGGATGGGACTTTCGAGAAGCATATGCTGTGAGAGCGCTAATGACAAAGCTGGTCTACGACCACTTTGCCTGACTCTATGGACTATGCAAGCTTCTAGAATATTGAAGAACCTAAAAAGTTTTTTTTGAAACATTTTCTACAAAGGACAAAACAGAGGCAGGTTACAAATGTGCAGGCTACCTTGAATCAAATTTACAATTAAAGACATTTCTTTTTACGTCTTTATTGCCACGCAATGAACCCAGTAGAGGATATAAATACAAAATTCAGTGCCCTCATCTAAGTGTTGCTGATCTGGAAAAATATGTGGGCTTGATTTGTATACTGAAAGGAAGGTGTGATAGTTTTGAACACTTTTGGGAATCGTATTTAAAAGAATAACCTTAACAAGTTAATGATCCTTCACTTCCTCGGAATTGAAGTATGCCAAACAATTATGAAAACAACAAAGCCAGCTCACCACACACTTTCAAAACCCCCAAAGAAATACACTCCTGGAAATTGAAATAAGAACACCGTGAATTCATTGTCCCAGGAAGGGGAAACTTTATTGACACATTCCTGGGGTCAGATACATCACATGATCACACTGACAGAACCACAGGCACATAGACACAGGCAACACAGCATGCACAATGTCGGCACTAGTACAGTGTATATCCACCTTTCGCAGCAATGCAGGCTGCTATTCTCCCATGGAGACGATCGTAGAGATGCTGGATGTAGTCCTGTGGAACGGCTTGCCATGCCATTTCCACCTGGCACCTCAGTTGGACCAGCGTTCGTGCTGGACGTGCAGACCGCGTGAGACGACGCTTCATCCAGTCCCAAACATGCTCAATGGGGGACAGATCCGAAGATCTTGCTGGCCAGGGTAGTTGACTTACACCTTCTAGAGCACGTTGGGTGGCACGGGATACATGCGGACGTGCATTGTCCTGTTGGAACAGCAAGTTCCCTTGCCGGTCTAGGAATGGTAGAACGATGGGTTCGATGACGGTTTGGATGTACCGTGCACTGTTCAGTGACCCCTCGACGATCACCAGTGGTGTACGGCCAGTGTAGGAGGTCGCTCCCCACACCATGATGCCGGGTGTTGGCCTTGTGTGCCTCAGTCGTATGCAGTCCTGATTGTGGCGCTCACCTGCATGGCGCCAAACACGCATACGACCATCATTGGCACCAAGGCAGAAGCGACTCGCATCGCTGAAGACGACACGTCTCCATTCGTCCCTCCATTCACGCCTGTCGCGACACCACTGGAGGCGGGCTGCACGATGTTGGGGCGTGAGCGGAAGACGGCCTGACGGTGTTCGGGACCGTAGCCCAGCTTCATGGAGACAGTTGCGAATGGTCCTCGCCGATACCCCAGGAGCAACAGTGTCCCTAATTTGCTGGGAAGTGGCGGTGCGGTCCCCTACGGCACTGCGTATGATCCTACGGTCTTGGCGTGCATCCGTGCGTCGCTGTGGTCCGGTCCCAGGTCGACGGGCACGTGCACCTTCCGCCGACCACTGGCGACAACATCGATGTACTGTGGAGACCTCACGCCCCATGTGTTGAGCAATTCTGCGGTACGTCCACCCGGCCTCCCGCATCCCACTATACGCCCTCGCTCAAAGTCCGTCAACTGCACATACGGTTCACGTCCATGCTGTCGCGGCATGCTACCAGTGTTAAAGACTGCGATGGAGCTCTGTATGCCACGGCAAACTGGCTGACACTGACGGCGGCGGTGCACAAATGCTGCGCAGCTAGCGCCATTCGACGGCCAACACCGCGGTTCCTGGTGTGTCCGCTGTGCCGTGCGTGTGATCATTGCTTGTACAGCCCTCTCGCAGTGTCCGGAGCAAGTATGGTGGGTCTGACACACCGGTGTCAATGTGTTCTTTTTTCCATTTCCAGGAGTGTACTACAAAGCTATTTACATTGAAGTTTGTGAAATGGTGCAATCTTGCTTCACTGAGCGGTTTGCTTCAACTGGACTCGCACAGGTCATAGAAGTTGAACAAGAATGCTTGCTTTTAGTAAACAGAGGTGAAACAAATTTGGAAAAATCAACTGCGTTTTTCAAAAATGACCTAGACATTGAGAGACTGCTTACACTTGAATATGTTAGCCGATATCGCTAATAAAAAACATGCGTGATGTAGGAAGGTACATTATACAAGAACCTGCACTTAGAGAAATGTTATGTGAAGTAGAGAAGTGCATTAAGCTTCTCCAAGAAGTTCCAATCACGACAGTAGCATTTGTATGACGTGTTCGATGCTGTGAAAATGATCGTTTTCATGTTTCTACGATATTTATCTGCCTCTGTGGTATAAAATGATGGACACAGTCCAAATAAAGAGGATTTGGTTTTATGAACAGGCTTTCATAAAACATAAATTATTAAGAATTTGTATTTGAAATACTCTTAGAAACAGAAATTAAATGTCCAATTGTATTTAGAAACAAGAAGGCGTGCATTATTCATAAAGAGTGAGTTCTATAATTACGAGATGTGCGTATTCCTAATTGAACGAGAATTAAAAGTCGGGAGTTTTTTATTTTTAACGAACGCATGAACAACGTATTTCTAATTGAACGAGAAATAAAAGATAGTTGGGAGGTTTTTTATTTTTAACGAACGCATGAACTACGTATTTCTAATTGAACGAGAAATAAAAGATAGTCGGGAGTTCTTTTTATTTTTAACGAACGCATGAACAACTGCATTTTGCTCACATTCCATTACGCTACGCCACAATTTCAATTTGGGTTCCAGTTCAAACTAAATTATACACAACGCTGGGAAAACTTCAAAGCCGATAATCTCCATAAATTTATGAAAAACATTAAGAACAGCCTATTTCTCAGCACTTTTTAACCTTGTTCCACGTGCGTGTTTCACTATGGAACAGAAAGCAGTCTCAGCCATTTTCATACTGCGCATTAGCAGTGCGACAATCAGAGCAGAACGCTGCAGAGGCTGTGACTACACGATTTTTGAAATAAAAACTACGTAGCTAAAGCGTGATTAAGAAAAAGTTGACGGCTGTTATTACATTTGAATATCTTAAAGTTTCATTTAACGTAAATTATAATGAGATATCTAATACGTAAGTAGGACCTACTTCCAAGAGCGATGTGTGCTACGGCTTCCGACCAATCATCGTGTTTGTGTTTGTGTACATCGGGTTTATTCTTGTGATGAACAGATTATAGTTTTGAGTGGTATTGCGAAATTTTTTCCCAGCAAGATATCACCAGTTGTATGGTATCGTCAGTTCTTGAGTTTCATTGCGATTTTAGGCTGTCCATGTGTAGCGCCGCGCATATAGTTGTGTAATTAGGCGTGATCTTTATGATTAATTACGTAATTGGGACCTATCTGTACTTCATTTTCCCGACCAAAACAAATAAAGTACACTAACCTAACGTTCCTCTCCTGCATCTGGACAGTTTCCATGTGCTGAGGGGTGCACTTGGTCGTTCCTTCCAGTAGAATTAGAGTTAGTCCCAGAAAGGGCATCGCCATTTTTAATTTCTCGTAAATTCCAAGCGCCTCTGGTGGTGTAATTGTGTTAGGGAGGTGCAATTGGGCTTTCTGTCCAGGAGGACCAGGGTTTGAGCCCTGGAAAGGGTACTGCCAATTTTAGTTTCCTGTAATTTCCTGGGTGGGGGGTTGGATGGGACGTTAGAACAGCCCTGGGACAAGAAATTCTCACCAATATTCGAAATTCCTACAAAAATTCGAAATTCCTGCCAATTGGTAAGGTTGGGGGAGGGGACCGGGGAGTAGTGGGGATGGGGCTGGATCCCATGTGCAGGCTGAGAAAAGCACATGACGTCATCTGGGGATGGGGGAGGGGCATGGTCGGGGCGAGGGTGGGTGTAGTCAGGTGGCAGTTGTCTGGGGTGGGTGTGGTTTATTGATCAATGGATGAAAACAGTAAGCAGGTTCAAATGGATGTAGGCTGTGGTAGTTATTTGTAGACGGCGAGGCTTGCACAGGATTGATTAGCATGGAGAGTTGCATCAAGCCAGAAATTGGACTGAAGGTCACAGCAACAATATAGTTTTAAGACTAATGTGACAGAAAATGTTGCTAACCATTTTAGTTAAGTTTAATGTTGTTTCCTTCAAAGTAGTTCCCTTCTGATTGCACGCACTTTTCCAGCCCTTCTGTCACTGATGGTAACATTTCTGGAACTCATCTTCTGTAATAGATATCCTCAAAGACCCTCGTCACAGCTTTTTGGACACCTTGTGTTTTTTGAAAATGGTGTGCCTTGACCACCGTTTTGTCTCTTGGATATAGAAAAAAGTCGTACAACGCGATATCTGGTGAATAAGGTGGCTGTGGTAGTACTGAAATTCGTTTTGAGGTTAAAAATTGCTGTACTGACAGAGCAGTATGGGATGGAGCAATATCGCGATTTTTGCACAAATCTTTCTCATACCAAGATCTTCAGTTATTATTAGACGACCTGTTTCTTGATTGATGTTCAGTTCTTCTGCAATCATTTTCACGGATAGTCTTCGATCAGATCGTAAGAGTTCACGCACCCTGGTCAAGTTGACATCTGTCTGTGAGGTTGATGGTCATCCACTGTGGTCTTCATCTTCAATATTCGTTCTGCCTTTACTAAACATTTTATGCCAACAAAAACCTTGAGCTCTTGACATAACCTCCTCTCCAAAAGCCTTTTGAAACTTACTGTAAGTTGTCGTTGCGGTTTCACCCAATTTAACGCAAAAAGAAATGGCATACCGTTGCACAATATTATGCGGCTCCATTTCCGTGACGAGAGACAAATACGTGTTAACTTATTACAGCACAACTCACGACTGAGCAGTTGCATCGATGTGCCGCTTGGACTGGAAGTACCTTATAGACCAAGGTCAAAGATATTGTGCCTACACAACCCTGCAGGTTTGCCACATCTTGCAAACAAAATCAGTCTCATTACTTTATTGTCACACCTCGTTTATCTATACCACTGTGAAGTGTGTGGCGTAGGGTACTTTTCAATGCACCAGTTTTTAGAACACTTGCAAAATGTGGCCTAGTTGCACATGAGTAACAAAATATATTCTGTCAAAGACGTTAGTGCTGCATACGTCAATTTACGATGCTGTATACAGTGTATAGGCACAGTAAATGCTTTTGATAGGACTATGAAATTTATTTAAAGATCGAAAAAATAGGTGAAATTGTGTAAATTCCAGTTCGGTATTCTGTTGGATGCTAAGAGTTATGTGGGGGGTAAACTTAGCTTCCACAGATAAACAGCATATATACAAACAATGAAAAGTTTACAGTGTGAACTAGAGGGGTGGGCAAAAATATGGAAACTCCAAAAACACACAGTTAGCATTCAAGACAATGTTATACCATTGTTCCTGCAAAGTAGTCGCTATTTCAGGTAATAATTACAGATGTGAATTCTGACCATGCACCCTTTTCTCCTAAGTGTACCACTATGGTTCAACACTATTGAAATGTGTTGACTGTGGTAGCCAGGGGAGATGCAACAATTCATCCTCGTGTTCACAAAACCAGTCCTGGGCGATGGGAGCTGTGTGCACATGGACACTGTCATCTTGGAATTCAGCATCGCCATTTAGGGAACAAACATTGTACCACGGGATGGACCTGCTCAGGCAAAATAGTCACATAACCCTTTGTAGTAATGCGACCTTTAAGAGTAACCATGGGGCCCACGGAATACCACGATACAGCTGCCGAATCAATCACCGAACCTCGTCCACATTTCACTCGTCGGACATAAACTCGACCAGAAGTTGGAAACAGGGTGAAAGAAGACTCATCCGACCAAATGATTTTCTGCCATTGCACCAGAGCACAGGTTTTATGACTTCAGCACGACGTTTTCCTCTTAGGCATTTGCACCACTGATAAGTGATTTTGGGATTCCAGCTCCCGCTGAAATGAATGCCCTGCTTATGGTGCTCCGTACGTGTCGTTTTGTGCAATTCCTTGCTTAAAGAGCTCTCGTCGCGTTGTTTTAGTGCTGACAGGGTTCGCGAGGGCTACATACAGTTCTGCAGTGACATTTTGCATCTAACGTCCTGTTATTTATCGTCACAACCTCTACAATGATTTCTGTCACGATCACTCAACACAGTTTAGTCCGCGTTCTGACTTGGCGGATGTCGTTTTTCCACTTTCGCTGTACACAGTATAAACCTTCGATACGCATCCCCCTGATACATCACACAGGCTACCTTCGTTGGAAGCATCAACCATACAAACGCCAACAATTTTGCCACGTTCTAAATCTCTCAGCTCCGACAAATGAGCTACACAGCACGCTGTTACGACCAAGACTGACACTTTAAACACACTGAGTACATTTCACAGGTGCCGTTCGTCGGAAAACAGAACCGCGCCTTCTGCAGGCTTGGTTAGCATCATCTGCACTCAGGTGGGCATCTAGGGCGGAGGTGTGGGTGGAGGGGGTGGAAGAGGGGGGGGACAAACCGGGATATCTGTCCTGGGCGGCAATTTCAGGGGGCGCTAAATTGATATTCCTGAATAATAAAAAAAAACCTTGTTTCACGAAGCGTGTAGCATTCAGCGCACGCTGGTCTATTAATCACATCATTTCTCAACACATTCTGAGTTGATTTCTGAACGAATCGTAAGCTGATTTTCGAATGCGTCTATAGTAAATGTGATAGTGCTGCCAGGGGAATTCCCGTCGCATCAAGAAACAAAAAACTTTCCCACAGATAAAAGGAGACGAGCCTATACGAGCTGAGCCGAATAAACCTGAACGGCTGATTACCAATCGCTCTTCGTTTATGCGGTTGATTGGGTGTTCGAATAATAGGCGTTGTTATAATTATTAACGAACTCCACAGATTCAGGCTACCAGGGTGGAAATAACCGACTAACAGGTAAGAAAGATTATTTTACCTTCCTGGTGTACCCAATAAAATGAAATTTTGACAGAAAATTTTCGCCGTATCGCTACACTATCAAGGGCCAGTTGTACATCCACATTTAGCAGCCGCTATATCCTATTCTCGAAATAGCGCGAAGAACGCGTTCTACGAACACATAATAACGCCTAGCCGTAGAATAGAGGCGGAATACCTATACCGGTGGCTCTGCCAGGCTTAGTGAAGTTAACTGGAGAATAAGTTTTAATAATGGCAGAAATAGTGTCAGAATTAGTGATGACAAGACAATTTGTTAGAACGAGGAAGAAGAAGAAGAAACGGGGACATCACACAAATTATATGGAAGAATACGTCGATTCCGAATTTATTCAAAAATTTCGTATTACTGCTACTACTACTTCTCGATCAAGTGCTTGAGAAACTGGAGCATATGAATGAAATGTGAAACTATTTCCTAACATGAAACTTTTTGCTTGTAATGGGCCTAATATACGTTTGATACTGATACTTTGTGAACTATATTCTGTCATGTTATTTATGTAAATGAGTTAGGAAAAAAGACCATCTATGTCAAAACAGTCCCGCTTATTTGGCGTGTGTTACAATTGCTGCAATATTAAAAAGAATCATTTCGTTTTATCTAGCATGACAAAATAGACGTTATGAAATACAGAAACCACACCATTCTTGGGTACTATTCATAGGAAAAGCGTTTTCAGTATTAGACAATAACATTTTGATCTTTCACATAGTAAAACGTGTGACGAACTTTGATGAGGTAACAGATTCTTTCGCAGAAAGGAAAGCATGCCCTGCAAGATTAGAGAGAAAAAAATGCTGGGACCTAAGGATTGAATATATGTGTACTGTCTTGACTGTCTTGTCTTTATTAGTTTTATGTTTCCTGCATTTAATTTTATACCACACAAAAGAGAAAGTTATTAGCTAATAGGCAATAAAGAGTGCAAATTTTCTGAAGAGTTCTTATTCTTCCGGTCGCTAATGCGGGGGTACCACAGAACACTTAAATTTTCAGTGTCCAGAATTTAGGTTCGATGACTTTCATTGTAAAATATACACGTTTGAATTCCACAAAGCGAAATACAGTGACGTGCAATAGAAGAATGCTGTGTGAAGAGACGTCGCACTTCACTTTCGCACACTTCAGACCAAATAACATGTCTTACAATTCCTCGAACGTGTATGTTTTCTATCTCAAACTTTTCAGAAAGATGTGCGCAGAAAAGTGAAAAGTTTTTGAAAAATCGATTTATTTTTTTATTTTTGACGTCCTATCTCAAACGCTCGGGTGGGTGGGAAGGAGGAGGGGGGGGGGGGGGGGGCGCCAGTACAAATTTTCTGCCACGGCTCGGAAATTTCGTAGATCTGGGGCTGTCGGCACTTATGTTCAAGCATGCATTAGTTGTTGTCTTTCCTGATTGTCGAACAACCTTTATATCTGAATTATCTATAACTTTATAACTGTGCTAGAGCCACGGTTGTTTCTGCTTTCGACAAGACAGCATTTCTTCGGGTTTCGTGAAAGATCTTTCAATAATTTTCTGCTACGGTAGTCGTTAAGACTGCTTGACGGTCAAATGCGTTTCATTCAGCAGCTGTCTATTGGCCTATGCTTTGTTCTACACCTACCGGACAACAGTCTCTGTTTTTTTTATGGCAAGCACGACTCACCGTTTCCTACTGAGGAAGGCTGCGACATTTATCGATCGGAACTAACATAGACCTACGCTTCAGATCATCACAACCAAGATCTCAGGAGGGAGAATGGGCAACATCACACACTAGCGAAATGTTTACATGCTGTATCTTCTTTCCGTTTCTTAATCAAGCACTAAGTAACATCAAAACTTTAACATAAAACCTATATGTAGCTTATTTAACCCCAAACGTCGCATTTGCCGACAGTTTACCACAACAAATTGTGCTAACAAGGGAACCTCCCCATCGCACCTCCTTCAGATTTAGTTATAAGCAGGCACAGCGGATAGGCCTTGAAAAACTGAACACCGATCAATCGAGAAAACAGGAAGAAGTTGTGTGGAAGTATGAAAAAATAAGCAAAATATACAAACTGAGTAGTCCATGTGCAAGATAGGCAACATCTTGGATATTATGAGCTCAGGAGCGCCGTGGTTAGCGTGAGCAGCTGCGGAACAAGAGGTCCTTGGTTCAAGTCTTCCCTCCAGTGAAAAGTTTAATTTTTATTTTCAGACAATTATCAAAGTCCAGGCACTCACACATAATCAACTTCGCTCTCCAAAATTCCAGGACATGTTCAGATTTGCTTGGACATATGCAGGATTTGACGCTCTACACACGGAAAATTTGAAAACGTTATGACAGAGCACAGGGAAAACTGTGCGACTGTGAAACTGTTGCATTCATTTGTTGCAGTTTATGTGACAAACTCTTATGTTTTCATCACTTTTTGGGAGTGATTATCACATCCACAAGAAAACCTAAATCGGGCAAGGTAGAAGAATCTTTTTACCCATTTGCCAAGTGTACAAGTTAGGTGGGTCGACAACATATTCCTGTTATGTGACGCACATGCCGTCACCAGTGTCGTATAGTGTACAAGTTAGGTGGGTCGACAACATATTCCTGTTATGTGACGCACATGCCGTCACCAGTGTCGTATAGAATATATCAGACGTGTTTTCCTGTGGAGGAATCGGTTGACCTATGACCTTGCAATCAAATGTTTTCGGTTCCCATTGGAGAGGCACGTCCTTTAGTCTACTAATCGCACGGTTTTGCGGTGCGGCCGCAAAACACAGACACTAAACTTATTACAGTGAACGAACGGACAGATCATAACTTTGCGAAAATAAAGAAAGTAAACTTTTCACTCGAGGGAATACTTGAACCAAGGACCTCTCGTTCCGCAGATGCTCACGCTAACCACGGGACCACGGCGCTCCTGAGCTCACACTCTCCTTGATGTTGCCTATCTTGGCCATGGACTACTCAGTTTGTATATTTTGCTTATTTTTTTCATAGTTCCACACAACTTCTTCCTGTTTTCTCGATTGATCTGTGTTCAGTTTTTCAAGGCCTATCCACTGTGCCAACTTATAACTAAATTTGAAGGGGGTGCGATGGGGAGGTTCCCTTGTAAGAGAGACGACCGCAGTGGCCGAGCCGGCACGGTAGCTCAGCGTGTTCGGTCAGAGGGATAGCAGCCCTCTGTAATAAAAAAAACTGAGTTAATGGATCAACAACGAACTTAAACGGATGTCTTACGACTTCCGCCCCGAGCAGATGCAACGAACGAAAGCGAACAAAATGAGATTTAGAAGAAAAAAAAAAGCGGATCTAGGCGCTTCTGTCTGGAACCACGGGACCGCTACGGTCGCAGGTTCGAATCCTGACTCGGGCATGGATGTGTGTGATGTCAGGTTTAAGTAGTTATAAGTTCTAGGGGACTGATGACCTCAGATGTTAAGTCCCATAGTGCTCAAAGCCATTTGAACCATTTTTTTTTTAACTAAGAGAGACGTTTTGGACTGATCGTTAATGCAGTGTATGTTAGCTTCGCTGCAAGCGCAATGTTTCTACTATTTTAATTCCCAAACTTAAGATGTTTAATGTTTTATACACTGAAAGAGCGGTGTTTATGAGTTCGCGTGACGAAACAGTGATGTCTCCATGACGTCACGGATCTTGTGCTGTGTGTGGCTGACATGAGCAACCCGAAGAACCGCCATGGTAATTGACACACCGTATTTGTCATATTTATACTTGTGTACTACATAAGTATGTATTGTAAGTGATACAGCACACTAAACCACTCAGCTGTATAGTACATTGCTGTGTTAAAACTACGTTTATACCGGTGCCTGCGTTTGCACTGTTTTTGTTCTTGATACATGTCTACTTCGGGTCTGGGCGCTCCAAAGTTCTTTCGCTTTCGTCCTAACCGCATGATCCAAAATGTTACCTGAAAAACTGCATACTTAATTCATATTGTGTTGTTTTCGAAGTCGTGGTATGCTGCTGTTAGTCGGAAGAAAGTAAAATTGAACTCGTGGATATTACACTTACAAAAAGAAACCTGTTAATAACGAACGTTACCCGCAATCAGCAAGCAAGGAAATTAAATTAACGGGACTTTTTTGTGCAAGCTGCAAGGGATATACAGTATATCGCTCGCATTTTCCTCTAATCATTCGCGAAACTCTCGCTAGGTGGTGATACTTATGTTACTGTACTCTAGTGCTGTCCGGTGAGATATCTTCAAACTTGTTCCAGCAATGGAGAGATTGGCCAAAGGCTGAAACAAAAAACTGCCTAAAGCACTATCAGAACATTAATACTATACGAAGATTAAAGACGCATCAAAGCATAATATAGAGATACGGAGACAGGGATAGGGTAGCGAAGTTTCAACTCTACTCACTTCCTTTTGATGTAAGCAGTGGAACTTGAGAACTGTGTGCAATTTGGAATATTATTACAAGGGAGACAAGACAATCAAGAGTACAGGATGACTGCATCACCATCAAAGCGAATGGAAACTTGATAAACAACAAGCCAGAAGTCGAAAACATTTTGAATAATCATTTTTTTAAATGTTGTAGAGAAAATAGGATCTAAATGTTCATTAGAAGAAGCAAGGCAGTTAATGGAAGAGGCCTTACCCACACCATTTGATACAATTGAAATTACACCCACCTCTCCTTCTAAAATTAGGAAGATAATAAACTCTCTCAAGAATAAAAGCTCACATGGAATTGATGGTATTTCCAGCAGGATAATAAAAGCTTGTTCCCAAGAAATAAGTGGGATTCTTAGCTACATATGTAATAGCTCTCTGAAGCAGGGTATTTTCCCAGATAGACTGAAGTATGCCATTGTTATACCACTGCCCAATCTCTCTTCTGACTGCCTTATCCAAAATTCTTGAAAAAGTAATGTATTGTAGAGTAGCTTCAAACCTTTGTAAAAATAAAGTTTTAACAAAATGTCAGTTTGGTTTCCAGAAGGGTTTTTCAACGGAAAATGCTATATATATATCTTCACTAATGAAATATTAAATGCTCTGAGTAACCGGAAGACACCCGTTGGGATTTTTTGTGTTCTATCAAAGGCTTTTGATTGTGTAAATCATGGAATACTTCTAGATAAGCTCAAGTACTGTGGTATGAATGGGACAGTGCTCAAATGGTTTAAATCATACCTAACTGGAAGAGTGCAGAAAGTTGAAATAAACAGTTCACATAATATGCAAAAAACTGGGGATTTCTCAAACTGGGGAAAAATCAAGAATGGGGTGCCACAAGGTTCGGTCTTGGGTCCTCTGCTGTTCTTAATATATATTAAAACTGGTGATTTCTCAAACTGGGGAAAAATCAAGAATGGGGTGCCACAAGGTTCGGTCTTGGGTCCTCTGCCGTTCTTAATATATATTAATGACTTGCCTTTCTGTATTCACGAAGATGCAAAGCTGGTACTTTTTGCCGATGATACAAGTATAGCTATCACACCCGACAGACAAGAATTAACTGGTAAAATTGTAAATGATGTTTTTCAGAAAATCATTAAGTGGTTCTCTGCAAATGGGATCTCATTAAACTTTGACAAAACACAGTATATACAGTTCCACACAGTAAATGGAATGACATGATTAATAAATATAGACTTCGATCAGAAATCGGTAGCTAAGGTAGAATTTTCAAAATTTCTAGGGTTGTATGCATTGATGAGGGGTTGAACTGGAAAAAACACACTGAGGATCTGCTGAAACGTTTGAGTTCAGCTACTTATGCTATTAGGGTCATTGCAAATTTTGGCGATATACATCTGAGTAAATTAGCTTACCACGCCTATTTTCATTCTCTGCTTTCGTATGGCATCATATTCTGGGGTAACTCATCATTGAGTAAAAGAGTGTTCATTGCACAAAAGCGTGTAATCAGAATAATTGCTGGAGCTCATCCTGCAGACACGTATTTAAAGAGTTAGAAATCTACACTGTAGCCTCACAATATATATATTCATTTATGAAATTTGTTATTAACAATCCGAACGAATTCAAAAGTAATAGCAGTGTACATGGATACAACACTAGGAGAAAGGATGTTCTTCACTACTCAAGGTTAAACCTAACTTTGGCTCAGAAGGGGGTAAATTATGCTGCCACAAAAGTCTTTGATCACTAACCTAATAGCATCAAAAGTCTGACAGATAGCCATATAGCATTTAAAAGGAAATTAAAAGAACTTCTTAATGGCAACTCCTTCTACTCATTAGATGAATTTTTGGATATAGTAAGTGAGTAATTTCCCAACCCCCACAAAAAAATTAAAAATATTGAGTGTCATGTAATATTTTGTTTAATGTAATATCTTGTACAGACACCTTTATTAACCTGACACGTTCCACGTCATTATGAAGTGTCGTATTCATGATCTGTGGAACAAGTACTAATCTGATCTAATCTAGGACACCGAAAGGCTGAAACACCAGAGCCTTTGGGACGCCCTCAGAGCTGTACTCCGAGGAAACCTAGGACACCGAAAGGCTGAAACACCAGAGCCTTTGGGACGCCCTCAGAGCTGTACTCCGAGGAAACCATCTCTGCTACAGAAAGCGAAACGGGATTTCAAGGCGCGGCCTTAAGACCGTTCGAAGAACATCCCGTGACAGCATATATCAAGAGTTCCAAAAACGCTGAGAGCACTCCGTCTTCAGGCCACAAGTGGCCCATAGGGACCATCCGACCGCCGTGTCATCCTCAGTTGAGGATGCGGATAGGAGGGGCGTGTGGTCAGCACACCGCTCTCCCGGTCGTTTTGATGGTTTTCTTTGACCGGAGCCGCTACTATTCGGTCGAGTAGCTCCTCAATTGGCATCACGAGGCTGAGTGCACCCCAAAAAATGGCAACAACGCATGGCGGCCCGGATGGTCACCCATCCAAGTGCCGGCCACGCCCGACAGCGCTTAACTTCGGTGATCTCACGGGAACCGGTGTATCCACTGCGGCAAGGCTGAGAGCATTACTTAAATCCGTGTGGGAAATATACGAAATACATTCTGATAATTTAAATTCTGTAATGCGTTATTGAGAAATTAATTTAAATATATATTTTGGGGCGACTCCGCCCTGGCCTTTAGTTACGAGCCGCGCCTGCTTTGTGGACTAGCGGAAGCGACAGGACACACGCGGGTGGGGTGTAATCAGGTGGGAGCGCGCCAGAACGTGCGGCCCTGTGGCCTTTGTCTGTTCCCTTCAGCAGGTGGCCGCTAAGCCGTCTTTTGTCCGGATCCCCGTCTGTAGGCACTTTGTTTGTCGCTGCAGCTGCAGGCGGCTTTGCAACGCGCAGATCTTTGCTGTGGACCGTGTCCGAGATTTGCTAGTCACTTTTATTTTCAGGGCTGGAGATTGTTATTTCCAGATTCCTCATGACCCCAGCGCACTGTCTGTCAAATTTGCGAAAAACAGGCTACGACAAAAAAAAAAAAAAAAAAAAAAAAAAAAAACTCGGGAATAGAGACTCTCGACGAGTTTTGACTGTTACCAACATTGATACTGACAAGATGTGATCACAGAGATTCCCACATTTTCGAGAGGGTTTTAATTTCAAAGTCACGCAGGAGGCAAGCAATCACCATAGTGAGATTGACCAGACGTCCGGATTAATCCGGACATGTCCTCCTTTCTTAGCTCTTTGTCCGGGGTCCGGGCGGATTTTTACAGTGTCCGACTTTTTCGCAAAGTTGAGCGTAATACAATTAAATTTACAATTCGTTCCGGTCTATGCCCTTTTCTTAAATACTTTAACTATTGGCACAGCCTTCGTGATAAACACGCACGAAGGCGGTGTTAGTAGGTGGCACCAGGATCGTACATGTTATCGTTGATCTACTTATAAGCGAATGCAAATATCGATTATTTAAAATTTTCGTTTCGTGTCTTCGCTTTGTATAGGCTTGGCTTCCTGTAGTGCATGTGTGATTTGTAAGTGTAATATTTAACCGAGTGAGTTACGTAAAATATTTGGCTATGCCTAAACGAAAGTGTACATTTTCTGATGTCCTTTCCTGCAAATATCCGGCTTTAAGAAAGGGAGAAATGAATTTGAA
The DNA here is from genome assembly GCF_023864275.1 of Schistocerca cancellata. NCBI lineage: Eukaryota > Metazoa > Arthropoda > Insecta > Orthoptera > Acrididae > Schistocerca > Schistocerca cancellata. Next base: position 31,791,927 of record NC_064635.1, on the reverse strand, counting down.
GCGGAATGTAAGATATGTGGAGCTGGAACGTACGTCTCAGTGGCCAATAAAGGTAAGAAATAACTCGGCAGATTAACTGTCATGGTTTTATTTCATTGTTTCATAGTCATTCTATTGATTTGTATTCGGAAGTTGACATAACAAAACAACTGGCGCCGCACTGTCACCACAATCAATGTTTTTAATTTTTTTTCATATTGCTCAGTTAACCACCACCTGACCATCAATAACAATTAACTACTAGTTGTACCGGTAATTCCCAGCAGTCACGTGACTTGTTCAAAGCTGACGGGTGGTATCCTCATCTGCAGTTGACCCGTTTGATGTGTCCTCTTTTTTTCTTCCTTTGTCCTCCTTTTTGACGTTGTTTGTCGTCCTTTTTAAACAATTGCATCTGGTCACTGCCCGCCCAGACGCGGGAGATTGCTGCGTTGCGAGCTGCAAACGACACACGCGCAAAGAGAAGCAGCGCCATAGTATAGTATAGTTCGAAAACGTAACGTTTAGGGGGGAGCGCGCAGTTTATGAAGTAAAGCCACCACGGCCGCATTAACCCTTTCGCTGCTACAGAGACGTGCTCCGCACATTCCGCGCTATCCGCGATTTTGTCATCACTGCACTGCTCGCCTGTGCTGACATATGGTGTTCCGACTGCTTTGACACACTTATCATTCGGTTTCACAAAAATTATTTGCTCCAAAAATTTGATTTTTACACATCTTCTTGACTGTTACCTTCCCCCCATAAATGATTTAATTTTGTTTTGATGTTCAACGCAGTTATTGTGCGGCATTAAATGTAGTAAACCATTGCACGAAATTCTGAAGAGTTTGCAGAGGTAGAAGTCCATAGCGTATACTTTCCGTATGGTCGATTTTGGTTGCCACAATGTTGAGAATGAAATGTGGACAAGATACCTAAATTTCATATAAAATTTCTTGTATAACAATATCTCATTTAAGTACCAGATAGGTGTCGTATGTAATATTGAGAAATATTCCGTCTTTCGCGACTGTAATAAAAGTTTTATTTATACCAGAGTCATTTCGCTTTTTTCTAAAAAGTTCTGATTAAAAAAAATTGGCCAAGTACACAAAACAGAATTGTGGACGTAATAAAACATAGAAACTAAAATATATTTTTAGTGAGTAGCAGTGCGCAAACAATGTGTGTTTGTCACGATGGACAGCAAATACTTGCCAAAACATAGATCAGTCGACGAAAATATTGAATATGATGCTGTTGCCAAAGGAGCGAAGCAAAGAATTGCGTCCAACGATCAAGTAGCTCGGCAACGTACGAGCCGAAATTCTGCTCTAAATAATACTTTTAATACTGTCGCAAAAGACTATATCTGAATACGAATAGTAAAACAGCGACTGCGGAAGAGAAGATATACAAATAAAACAGATAGGCCTAACATGAAAATTGTATGTGTGCCTTTTCATTGTTTCTAATTGCTGTGAAAAGAAATATTGTAGGAGAAAAACCGAAAACTTATTATGATTGTAATGAAGACAAAGGACTAGAAATTTCAAAAAATTACATTCAAACGAATAAAATTCATAAAGTAAAACACTTCGGTATTGTTTTTAAATAAAGAAAATGTTAAGCAACAAACAAGGTTTGAATTCAGAACCTTTCACTTAGCAGCCTAACACCTTAACCATTATGCTAACATAACTCGCCCTTTAACAGAGCTCCTGGAGGACTCTAAAATATCACGCAAAATACCGACAAACACTGTTGGTATGACTATGAATTACATACGTTTCGTCGAAGTACAATAGGAAATAAACAATTACCGCTGTTCTTTATTGCGAAAAAGCGGTTCGTGAGAATGATACAAACACCTTTCCTTGTTATCGCCTGAATTAGGAGGCTTATTGCTTGTTTGGTTTAATTAATTAATAGAATACGAAGCAATTGGTGTAAAGAATGCTTTTTCCAAACTTTCTATAAAAGAAAGTCTGCTATCAAGACATTGCTTTTTTTCAATTACTTTATTTATGACTGTACGTTTCTAAAACTGAAGCCACTCGTCCGGGCTCTGGACTGCAGTCAAGCTCTGGCAACGTCATTCTCTGTTCATTGGCTGGCTGTGTTTTGCATAGAGGTATACCTCCATGGTGTTTTGTGACGTCAGATGCGCAGAACGAACCTAAACTCGGGCGCCGTCGTAAATGACGCGCACTTTAGTTCTCCGTAAAGCCTGACTGGGTCACCGTGGTAAAAGTCAAAACTTCAAGTGATGAGTGACTATATTTCTCATACGCCGCATTTCGGAAATTATACTAATATGCGAATGTTTGTTTTACATACAACCCGAAACGCCATATATACGTGCAGTAATCGGTCCTGCATACTTGATGATCGATAAATTCCAAAACGGGTCATGTGAGCAATAAAGTAATTTCTTGCCCGATGTTTGACTTTCACCGCTGGCACGCTGTCAGCCTGAACATAGTACTTTCTGCAACTATATCTGGTTCGTTGTATAGCACCCTGTTCTTTCTTCTTCGCCGTTCTTCTCCCTCGCAGATTGGTCCAAATATCTGTCGCAGGATTTTATTTTCAAAAACGTTTATATTTCTCTCCTATTTATCTATTCTCAATATTTCTGCCCCATATAGTAATATTGGTCTCATTATATGATTTTATATGTTCCGTAGAAATACTGGAACATGTGTGGCAATAGTGACCCTACGACTTATCTTAGAAAATAGATTAAGGAAAGGTAAACCTACGTTTCTAGCATTTGTAGACTTAGAGAAAGCTTTTGACAATGTTGACTGGAATGCTCTCTTTTAAAATCTCGTCACATAAAACACTGATTTGATTGATGAAAGAGGCCAAAAGCCATTTATTTGTCAATGTATAATATTTAACTACAGATTGTAATGATTTATTTTGACGATTTACAAGGAGAAATGAATCCAGCGATACTGACGCGCCTAAGAAACTACAGACTAATTCAGCGCGCATGTGAGAACATCGATATTAAAGACACACTCTGAAGACATTTGAATACTCAAAAGAAAAAAAAAAAAAAAAGCGCAACCCATCGTCCACTGCCGGACCATATCACTCTTTTTATCTCCTGTATAATACGGACGCACCATTACATAGGCGTCATTGTTAGCATTATTAGACTTGTAATTTGTTAAACTCTACGGATATATAGTGTCATTTTGTTGCATGTGGGACTAGTATGTGTGGAAAACGCAGAGTGCTTCATGAATGGACATTTCTGTATGATTTCTAAACTTTTCAAACCACTCAAGATCTGTCATTGTTACATCTCCATCTACATGGATACTCTGCAAATCACATTTAAGTGCCTGACAGAGGGTTCATCGAACCATCTTCACAATTCTCACCGAGCGAGGTGGCGCAGTGGTTACACACTGGACTCGCATTCGGAAGGACGACGGTTCAATCCCGCGTCCGGCCATCCTGATTTAGGTTTTCCGTGATTTCCCTAAATCGCTCCAGGCAAATGCCGGGATGGTTTCTTTCAAAGGGCACGGCCGACTTCCTTCCCCGTCCTTCCCTAATCCGATGAGACCGATGACCTCGCTGTCTGGTCTCCTTCCCCAAAAACAACCAACAACAACACAATTCTCTATTATTCCAATCTCGTATAGCGCGCGGAAAGATTGAACACCTGTATCTTTCCATACGAGCTCTGATTTCCCTTATTTTATCTTGGTGATCGTTCCTCCCTATGTAGGTCGGTGTCAACAAAATATTTTCGCATTCGGAGGAGAAACACGGTGATTGGAATTTCGTGAAAAGATTCTGTCGCAACGAAAAGCGCCTTTCTTTTAACGATGTCCAGCCCAAATCCTGTATCATTTCTGTGACACTCTCTCCCATATTTCGCGATAATACAAAACGTGCTGCCTTTCTTTGAACTTTTTCGATGTTCTCAGTCAGTCCTATCTGGTAAGGATCCCACACCGCGCAGCAGTATTCTAAAAGAGGACGGACAAGCGCAGTGTAGACAGTCTCCTTAGTAGGTCTGTTACATTTTCTAAGTATCCTGCCAGTAAAACGCAGTCTTTGGTTAGCCTTCCCCACAACTTTTTTCTGTGTGTTCCTTCCAATTTAAGTTGTTCGTTATTGTAATACCTAGGTATTTAGTTGAATTTACGGCATTACATTAGACTGATTTATCGTGTAACCGAAGTTTAACAAGTTCCTTTTAGCACTCATGTGGATGACCTCACGCTTTTCGTTATTTAGGGTCAACTGCCACTTTTCGCACCATTCAGATATCTTTTCTAAATCGTTTTGCAATTTGTTTTGGTCTTCTGATGACTTTATTAGTCGATAAACGACGACGTCATCTGCAAATAACCGACGACGGCTGCTCAAATTGTCTCCAAAATCGTTTATATAGATAAGAAACTGCAAAAGTCCTATAGCACTACCTTGGGGAACGCCAGAAATCACTTCTGTTTTACTCGATGACTTTCCGTCAATTACTACGAACTGTGACCTCTCTGACAGGAAATCACAAATCCAGTCACTTAACTGAGACGATATTCCATAAGCACGCAATTTCACTACGAGACGCTTGTGTGGTACAGTGTCAAAAGCCTTCCGGAAACACGGAATCGATCTGAAATCCCTTGTCAATAGCACTCAACACTTCATGTGAATAAAGAGATAGTTGTGTTTCAGAGGAACGATGTTTTCTAACCCCATGTTGACTGTGTGTCAATAGACCGTTTTTTTCGAGGTGTTAACATGTTATATGTATGTTAAGTCCAAGCTTGTAAATATAGTGTCAGTTACTCTAAATTTGTGTTTGCTTTCGTTGTTGGACAACCTTAATCATTTACTTTCTATGTGCCAAGTTTTTTTTACAGAGCCAACCGTGTCCGACGTGAAATTGTGTGGACAGAACAGTCGAGGCCGACGTTAACATATTACTTATATTTACGCCTTGTAATAGTCTTCGAACTCAGTTTCAAACTAGTCCTTAGGTACATTTTCAGTGCGAGTGACTTTCGGGAATTTCTTAGCGTACTTAACTGCTCCAACGGCACATCGCTCGCACAAAGCGTCACTGTTCCACAATGGTATGCGGCACTTTCTAAACGGGAAATGGAGCCACGCAAGTATATGTTGATCTCCCTTCTCAATCTGATGCTTAATAATAATAATAATATTTCCTTGTATCAGAACTTGCACTTGGCCTCCGAACTTAGGCCTACCCGTATGGGGCCTGCTGGCCAATTTTGCCATACGCTCATTTCATTTCCATGCTCCTGTTTTAATTCCCCCTTCTGATTCACTCGCTGACTCCAGTGTTCCTTTATCACAATGGTGAACAACAGTCCGCAGCTCGCGGTCGTGCGGTAGCGTTCTCGCTTCCCACGCCCGGGTTCCCGGGTTCGATTCCCGGCGGGGTCAGCGATTTTCTCTGCCTCGTGATGACTGGGTGTTGTGTGATGTCCTTAGGTTAGTTAGGTTTAAGTAGTTCTAAGTTCTAGGGGACTGATGACCATAGCTGTTAAGTCCCATAGTGCTCAGAGCCATTTGAACCATGTTTGTGAACAAGAGGGGCTATATTCCATCTCTTCATCTGTCTCCTGTTTTTATGTCAAACGCCTTGGAATATTCTCCGTCCATTTTCATTACCCCTTTCGAGCCTTTCAATGTCACTTTCACAAGACTTATAATCTTCTTCGGTATTCCGATTGTCCAACGCCTTTATCTCTGGATGTACTGTCATTGGCTTTCTTAAAATCAACAAATAATATTGCCATTGTTTTGTTAAACTCTCAATACTTGGATATGGTTTCTTTCAGTATATCCGGTTAGTAATTGAACGATTCTTCATAAATCCCGCTTGTTTCTCATTTATTATCTCTTTTAAGTATGGTTCTAATTTTTTTCTGGAGGATCTTGAAGAACACTTTATAGGCGGTGCCAATTAATGAGACGCCTCTGTAGTTATTGCATTGTTCTTTGTCGCCCTTTTTATGAACTAGTATTATTATCACTTCTGTCCACTCCTCTGGCATTCTTTCTTCCTTCCAGATGTGCCTAACAGGTTTCAGTATCTGTGATAACAAATGAGAGACGAGATTTTTTTCGTGTGATCTAATTACGAACTTAAAGTTTTCGGTTTTTTTCTACATCTACATTTATACTCCGCAAGGCACCCAACGGTGTGTGGCGGAGGGCACTTTACGTGCCACTGTCATTACCTCCCTTTTCTGTTCCACTCGCTTATGGTTCGCGGGAAGAACGACTGCCGGAAAGCCTCCGTGCGCGCTCGAATCTCTCTAATTTTACATTCGTGATCTCCTCGGGAGGTATAAGTAGGGGGAATCAATATATTCGATACTTCATCCAGAAACGCACACTCTCGAAACCTGGACAGCACGCTACGCTGCGATGCAGAGCGCCTCTCTTGCAGTCTGCCACTTGAGTTTGCTAAACATCTCCGTAACGCTATCACGCTTAACAAATAACCCTGTGACGAAACGTGCCGCTCTTCTTTGGATCTCCTCTATCTCCTCTGTCAACCCGACCTCGTACGGATCCCACACTGATGAGCAATACTCAAGTATAGGTCGAACGAGTGTTTTGTATGCCACCTCCTTTGTTGATGGACTAGATTTTCTAAGGACTCTCCCAATGAATCTCAACCTGGTACCCGCCTTACCAACAATTAATTTTATATGATCATTCCACTTCAAATCGTTCCGCACGCATACTCCCAGATATTTTACCCGAAGTAACTACTACCAGTGTTTGTTCCGCTATCATATAATCATACAATAAAGGATCCTTCTTTCTATGTATTCGCAATACATTACATTTGTCTATGTTAAGGGTCAGTTGCCACTCCCTGCACCAAGTGCCTATCCGCTGCAGATCTTCCTGCATTTCGCTGCAATTTTCTAATGCTGCAACTTCTCTGTATACTACAGCATCATCCGCGAAATGTCGCACGGAACTTCTGACACTATCTACTAGGTCATTTATATATATTGTGAAAAGCAATGGTCCCATAACACTCCCCTGTGGCACGCCAGAGGTTACTTTAACGTCTGTAGACGTCTCTCCGTTGAGAACAACATGCCGTGGTCTGTTTGCTAAAAACTCTTCAATCGAGCCACACAGCTGGTCTGATATTCCGTAGGCTCTTACTTTGTTTATTAGGCGACAGTGCGGAACTGTATCGAACGCCTTCCGGAAGTCAAGGAAAATAGCATCTACCTGGGAGCCTGTATCTAATATTTTCTGGGTCTCATGAACAAATAAAGCGAGTTGGGTCTCACACGATCGCTGTTTCCGGAATCCATGTTGATTCCTACATAGTAGATTCTGGGTTTCCAAAAACGACATGATACTCGAGCAAAAGACATGTTCTAAAATTCTACAACAGATCGATGTCAGAGATATAGGCCTGTAGTTTTGCGCATCTGCTCGACGACCCTTCTTGAAAACTGGAACTGCCTGTGCTCTTTTCTAATCACTTGGAACCTTCCGTTCCGCGGTACACGGCTGTTAGAGGGGGGGCAAGTTCTTTCTCGTACTCTGTGTAGAATCGAATTGGTTATACTCTGAAACCTTGCTTCTTGGCAACTTTAGTGAACCAAGGCCAATGGAAAGTATCCTGTACGTTCTGATGGATGAGTTTGCGAGTATGAAAATATGTGAGCTAAATAGCCGTAGCTTTCCGTTGCATTGACTTATCAGCTTACATTTATTACAGCGCAAAGGGCCTATAGACCTTAGTAAGTGACATAAATTTCAACACGATACGTCTACGCGTTCCAGAGAAAGAGGGGTCTTAAACGACGGACGAACAGACGGAGAATCTGATAGGACAAGAAAACATTTTTTGCGTGTGTTATAGTTACAAATTTATACTTTTCGGATTTTTTCCTTTGATTGTACTGTAAAACTCTCCTTTTGCCACATTTCATTATTCTAGGCCGATGAGAAGTAGGCTACCTTATAGGTTTTGCTGAATGTTTTTTGCGAGTATTAAAATATGTGACATAAATTGTCATACACTATGCGATCAAAAGTATCCGGATACCACCAAAAACATACGTTTTTCATATTAGGTGCATTTCGCTGCCACCTACTGGCAGGTACTCCATATCAGCGACCTCAGTAGTCATTAGACATCGTGAGAGAGCAGAATGGGGCGCTCCGCGGAACTCGTGGACTTCGAACGCGGTCAGGTGATTGGGTGTCACTTGTGTCATACGTCTGTACGCGAGATTTCCGCACTCCTAAACATCCCTAGGTCCACTGTTTACGATGTGAAGGTGAAGTGGAAACGTGAAGGGACACGTGCAGCACAAAAGCGTACAGGCCGACCTCGTCTGTCAACTGACAGAGACCGCCGTCAATTGAAGAGGATCGTAATGTGTAATACGCAACCATCTATCCAGACCATCACACAGGAATTCCAACCTGCACCAGGATCCACTGCAAGTTCTATGACAGTTAGGCGGGAGGTGAGAAAACTTGGATTTCATGGTCGAGCGGTTGCTCATAAGCACACATCACGCCGGTAAATGCCAGACGACGCGTTCGCTTGGTGTAAGGAGCGTAGACTTTGGACGACTGAACAGTGGGAAAACGTTGTGTGGAGTGACGAATTACGGTACACAATGGGGCGATCCGATGGTAGAGTGATGGTATGGCGGTGAACGTCATCTGCCAGCGTGTGTAGTGCCAACAGTAAAATTCGGAGGCGGTGGTGTTACGGTGTGGTCGTGTTTTTCATGGAGGGGACTTGCACCCCTTGATTTGCGTGGCACAATCGCAGCACAGGCCTACATTGGTGTTTTAAGCACCTTCTTGCTTTCCACTGTTGAAGAGCAATTCGGGGATGACGATTATATCTTTCACCACGATTGAGCACCTGTTCATAATGCACGGCCTGTGGCGGAGTGGTTACTCGACATTAACATCCCTGTCATGGACTGGCTTGTACAGACCTGACCTGAATCCTATAGCACACCTTCAGGATGTTTTGGAACGCCGACTTCGTGCCAGGCCACACCGACCGATATCGATACCTCTACTGACTGCAGCACTCTGTGAAGAATGGTCTGCCATTCCCCAAGAATCCTTCCAGCACATGACTGAAAGTATGCCTGCGAGAGTGGAAGCTGCCACCAAGGCTAAGAGTGGGTCAACACCATACTGAATTCCAGCGTCACCGATGGAGGGCGCCACGAACTTGTAAGTCGTTTTCAGCCAGGTGTCCGGATACTTTTGATCACATAGTGTATCTTTTTACTGCATCGACGTAGACGCTTCAATTTCTTACATGCCAAGGGGCCATAGACTTCAATATGCGTCATAAATTTCAATTTGATACACCTACCCCTACCTGAGAAAAAGGATTTTTAACGGCCAGACATACATACAGACAGACAAAGGCGTCTGTTTTTACCAGTTGAGGCACGCAACCCTAAAAAGGAAGTTAGTCGTGAATAAGTTTCGTTTAATAGGTTAGCTAGACTAGAGTAGTGTTGGGACTGTCGAATCTCGGTCTTAAAAGCGGCCAGCTGTTGCTTTCGACGGTTGAAATAGTTTTGTTTAGCGAAATCAAGCCCAATCTTTATTTTTAAACGGAGGCTATTCCAGGACGTATGTACTTAATTATGAACACTTCTTTCCTTATTTGATCATTATCCAACGGCTGGTTTCTGTTAATTAACTTCAACCAAAAAAATTGAAAACGCGAGCGAAAAACAGAGATAAATTTTAGTTTCCACGACATTCCGCCTTCTTTGTTATTTCGTCCTTACGTTTGCACTATTATCCTCAAGAACCAGCGTTAATATCCACCTACTAGCTGCACCTCCGGCTTTCAGACATTTTTTAAGAGACAGTTGCAAAATGCCGTTATTTACACTGAGATAATACAATTCAAAATTCTACTAAAATACAAATAAAACACATATTCAGACACAATCACACAACTGTTTTTTCTATAAAACTGCTAGTAAGTTATTACAACATAGAAATATAGTTAATAAATATATTTTGAGTATATCAAAAATACTAAAAGAACTCTTTGTGAAAGAATCATATTATTTCATATCCACATGTTTTTCCGTTGATAAATTTAATTTTCAGTACAATGAAAAACCACTGCAAAGTTGCAAATTATATATATATATATATATATATATATATATATATATATATATATATATATATATATATACACACTCCTGGGAATTGAAATAAGAACACCGTGAATTCATTGTCCCAGGAAGGGGAAACTTTATTGACACATTCCTGGGGTCAGATGCATCACATGATCACACTGACAGAACCACAGGCACATAGACACAGGCAACAGAGCATGCACAATGTCGGCACTAGTACAGTGTATATCCACCTTTCGCAGCAATGCAGGCTGCTATTCTCCCATGGAGACGGTCGTACAGATGCTGGATGTAGTCCTGTGGAACGGCTTGCCATGCCATTTCCACCTGGCGCCTCAGTTGGACCAGCGTTCGTGCTGGACGTGCAGACCGCGTGAGACGACGCTTCATCCAGTCCCAAACATGCTCAATGGGGGACAGATCCGGAGATCTTGCTGGCCAGGGTAGTTGACTTACACCTTCTAGAGCACGTTGCGTGGCACGGGATACATGCGGACGTGCATTGTCCTGTTGGAACAGCAAGTTCCCTTGCCGGTCTAGGAATGGTAGAACGATGGGTTCGATGACGGTTTGGATGTACCGTGCACTATTCAGTGTCCCCTCGACGATCACCAGTGGTGTACGGCCAGTGTAGGAGATCGCTCCCCACACCATGATGCCGGGTATTGGCCCTGTGTGCCTCGGTCGTATGCAGGCCTGATTGTGGCGCTCACCTGCACGGCGCCAAACACGCATACAACCATCATTGGCACCAAGGCAGAAGCGACTCTCATCGCTGAAGACGACACGTCTCCATTCGTCCCTCCATTCACGCCTGTCGTGACACCACTGGAGGCGGGCTGCACGATGTTGGGGCGTGAGCGGAAGACGGCCTAACGGTGTGCGGGACCGTAGCCCAGCTTCGTGGAGACGGTTGCGAATGGTCCTCGCCGATACCCCAGGAGCAACAGTGTCCCTAATTTGCTGGGAAGTGGCGGTGCGGTCCCCTACGGCACTGCGTAGGATCCTACGGTCTTGGCGTGCATCCGTGCGTCGCTGCGGTCCGGTCCCAGGTCGACGGGCACGTGCACCTTCCGCCGAACACTGGCGACAACATCGATGTACTGTGGAGACCTCACGCCCCACGTATTGAGCAATTCGGCGGTACGTCCACCCGGCCTCCCGCATGCCCACTATACGCCCTCGCTCAAAGTCCGTCAACGGCACATACGGTTCACGTCCACGCTGTCGCGGCATGCTACCAGTGTTAAAGACTGCGATGGAGCTCCGTATGCCACGGCAAACTGGCTGACACTGACGGCGGCGGTGCACAAATGCTGCGCAGCTAGCGCCATTCGACGGCCAACACCGCGGTTCCTGGTGTGTCCGCTGTGCCGTGCGTGTGATCATTGCTTGTACAGCCCTCTCGCAGTGTCAGTTTAGATTTATCTGTATGCGCGGTAACTGTTCGTTGCACATTTTAGTATTTGTTTTCACATCTTCGGAAGTACAACTTTTGACTACGTTACGATGATTTGAAAATGGGTCTCGACCTGAAACTAGTCATTGAATGATTAAAAAAATGGAAGATTTGCAACTTTGGACTGGGTTTTTGTTGTACTGATTAACAGAAGTTGTTGATCGACAGCTATTCCAGCGTGGTGGAAGTTTGTAAATTTAAATTTAGTAAATTATATTTTACTACTACATATTTCTCTGAGGAAAGTGGTAACTCTGTCGTCAGAAACTGTTGCCCTCTCGGTACCTGCTGGAGAGAATTGCGTGGACTCAAATGCTGAGGATGATGAAGAGGATAGAAATGTCGCCGCGCGGGATTAGCCGAGCGGTCTGAGGCGGTGCAGTCATGGACTGTGCCGCTGGTCCCAGCGGAGTTTCGAGTCCTCCCTCGGGCATGGGTGTGTGTGTTTGTCCTTAGGGTAATTTAGGTTAAGTAGTGTGTAAGCTTAGAGAGTGATGACCTTAGCAGTTAAGTCACATAAGATTTCACACACATTTAAACATTTTGATAGAAATGTCAGTGAGCAATGAGGCGAAGGAAAATGCACAATAGGAAAATATTAAGAAGACTTATAAAACTTTCCATGTTTGTTACTAATATATTTTTTATGTAATAAAGACAGTTTTCTAATAAAATTTGCCATTAAAGTTCCAAATGTTCACCGAAAAGGTTTTTTGTCCACTTCATTAGTTTCCTTTTGCCATATTGATTGCACCATTTTGAATTTTTCAGTTTTGATATAAAAATCATGATCAGAAGGGTCAGTAACCTGTGCAGCGTACTAATCCCCCCCCCCCTCAATTCTTCGTGAGAGCCGTGCGGGTCACTTTCGTTTATGTGCTGATAGCTGCTTCGCATTTGAATCTACATTAGGACGCTGCTGGAAACAACTGTGAAGTGCAAGGTAGAGAACGCTTCCCATTTTACCACTTCCCGTCCTGTTTGTTTGTGCGTTGGGCGACTTGTAGAGAGAGGACATTGTGTGACATTGTTGTAAATATTTCATCCGAAAATTACCTTCAGTAAAAAATGGTTCAAATGGCTCTGAGCACTATGCGACTTAACTTCTGAGGTCATCAGTCGCCTAGAACTTAGAACTAATTAAACCTAACTAACCTAAGGACATCACACACATCCATGCCCGAGCCAGGATTCGAACCTGCGACCGTAGTGGTCGTTCGGTTCCAGACTGTGGCGCCTAGAACCGCACGGCCACTCCGGCCGGCTTACCTTCAGTAGTTAATTAGGGAACCGACTTGTGAAGGTAACACCTGAGATCTGCTGGTGACAAACAGAACTGGACTTCGCAACTCAGTTAACGTAGAGCAGGCACTCAGTACTCACAAGGCCGTTACAAGTCACTATGGCTGTTAATAGGAATACAAATAAAGGTAGAAGATCTTTTTGTTTAGCAAGAACGACGAGAGACAGATTTCAGGTTACTTGGTAGGTCAACATGAAAATTTTATATACAGCACTGACAACGTTGAGCATCAATGGACAAAGTTCGAGAGCGTACGCTCTAGGCATGTATGTACCGGGCCAAGTTGTAAGGGACGGAAAAGACCCATCGGGCTTCGACAACTGTGATAGCAAGCTGCTACAAAACCAAAAAGAGCTTCACTGCAAATTTAAACATAACCAAAGCCTCACAGACAAACAAAAACCAAATGAAGACAAAATTAGCGCAAGGAGGACTATGCGTGAAGCATTCAGCGAATTCGAAAGTAAAATTCTGTCCAACGACTTGATAAGAAATCGTAAGAAGTTCTGGTCTTTTGTTAAATAAGTAAAAGGATCGAAGCTATCTGCCCAGACACTCGTGTGACCACAATGGAAATGAAACGGAAAATGCCAGAAGAGGCCGAAATACACTCCTGGAAATTGAAATAAGAACACCGTGAACTCATTGTCCCAGGAAGGGGAAACTTTATTGACACATTCCTGGGGTCAGATACATCACATGATCACACTGACAGAACCACAGGCACATAGACACAGGCAACAGAGCATGCACAATGTCGGCACTAGTACAGTGTATATCCACCTTTTGCAGCAATGCAGGCTGCTATTCTCCCATGGAGACGATCGTAGAGATGCTGGATGTAGTCCTGTGGAACGGCTTGCCATGCCATTTCCACCTGGCGCCTCAGTTGGACCAGCGTTCGTGCTGGACGTGCAGACCGCGTGAGACGACGCTTCATCCAGTCCCAAACATGCTCAATGGGGGACAGATCCGGAGATCTTGCTGGCCAGGGTAGTTGATTTACACCTTCTAGAGCACGTTGGGTGGCACGGGATACGTGCGGACGTGCATTGTCCTGTTGGAACAGCAAGTTCCCTTGCCGGTCTAGGAATGGTAGAACGATGGGTTCGATGACGGTTTGGATGTACCGTGCACTATTCAGTGTCCCCTCGACGATCACCAGTGGTGTACGGCCAGTGTAGGAGATCGCTCCCCACACCATGATGCCGGGTGTTGGCCCTGTGTGCCTCGGTCGTATGCAGTCCTGATTGTGGCGCTCACCTGCACGGCGCCAAACACGCATACGACCATCATTGGCACCAAGGCAGAAGCGACTCTCATCGCTGAAGACGACACGTCTCCATTCGTCCCTCCATTCACGCCTGTCGCGACACCACTGGAGGCGGGCTGCACGATGTTGGGGCGTGAGCGGAAGACGGCCTAACGGTGTGCGGGACCGTAGCCCAGCTTCATGGAGACGGTTGCGAATGGTCCCCGCCGATACCCCAGGAGCAATAGTGTCCCTAATTTGCTGGGAAGTGGCGGTGCTGTCCCCTACGGCACCGCGTAGGATCCTACGGTCTTGGCGTGCATCCGTGCGTCGCTGCGGTCCGGTCCCAGGTCGACGGGCACGTGCACCTTCCGCCGACCACTGGCGACAACATCGATGTACTGTAGAGACCTCACGCCCCACGTGTTGAGCAATTCGGCGGTACGTCCACCCGGCCTCCCGCATGCCCACTATACGCCCTCGCTCAAAGTCCGTCAACTGCACATACGGTTCACGTCCACGCTGTCGCGGCATGCTACCAGTGTTAAAGACTGCGATGGAGCTCCGTATGCCACGGCAAACTGGCTGACACTGACGGCGGCGGTGCACAAATGCTGCGCAGCTAGCGCCATTCGACGGCCAACGCCGCGGTTCCTGGTGTGTCCGCTGTGCCGTGCGTGTGATCATTGCTTGTACAGCCCTCTCGCAGTGTCCGGAGCAAGTATGGTGGGTCTGCCACACCGGTGTCAATGTGTTCTTTTTTCCATTTCCAGGAGTGTACTAAACCTCTTTTTCCAAAGCTGTTTCAGAGAGGAAGATCGCACTGTCGTTTCTCCTTTGAACTTCTGTATGAACAACACATAGACAGATATCAAAAGAAGTGACGGAGAAATAGAAATGGAACTGAAATTGCTCGACAGAGCATAGACCACTGGAGATGATGGGATACCAATACGATCATACATTGAAGCGCCAAAGAAACTGGTATAGACACGTGTATTCAGATACAGAGGAATGCAAACGGGCAGAATACGGCGCTGTGGTTGGCAACGCCTATACAGGTTGTTACAAAAAGGTACGGCTGAACTTTCAGGAAACATTCCTCACACACAAAGAAAGAAAATATGTTATGTGGAGATGTGTCCGGAAACGCTTACTTTCCATGAGAGAGCTCATTTTATTACTTCTCTTCAAATCACATTAATCATGGAATGGACACACACAGCAACAGAACGTACCAGCGTGACTTCAAACACTTTGTTAGAGGAAATGTTCAAAATGTCCTCCGTTAGCGAGGATACATGCATCCACCCTCCATCACATGGAACCCCTGATGCGCTGATGCAGCCCTGGAGAATGGCGTATTGTATCACAGCCGTCCACAATACGAGCACGAAGAGTCTCTACATTTGGTACCGGGGTTGCGTAGACAAGAGATTTCAAATGTCCCCATAAATGAAAGTCAAGAGGGTTGAGGTCAGGAGAGGGTGGAGGCCATGGTATTTGTCCGCCCAATCCATCGGTCACCGTATCTGTTGTTGAGAAGCGTACGAACACTTCGACTGAAATGTGCAGGAGCTCCATCGTGCATGAACCACATGTTCTAGCAGCACAGGTAGAGTATCCCGTATGAAATCATGATAACGTGCTCCATTGAGCGTAGATGAAAGAACATGGGGCCCAATCAAGATATCACCAACAATGTCTGCCCAAACGTTCACAGAAAATCTGTGTTGATGACGTGATTGCACAATTGCGTGCGGATTCTCGTCAGCCCACACATGTTGGTTGTGAAAATTTACAATTTGATTACGCTGGAATGAAGCCTCATCCGTAAAGAGAACATTTACACTGAAATGAGGATTGACACATTGTTGGATGAACCATTCGCAGAAGTGTACCCGTGGAGGCCAATCAGCTGCTGATAGTGCCTGCACACGCTCTACATGGTACGGAAACAACTGGTTCTCCCGTAGCACTCTCCATACAGTGACGTGGTCAACGTTACCTTGTACAGCAGCAACTTCTCTGACGCTGACATTAGGGTTATCGTCAACTGCACGAAGAATTTTCTCGTCCGTTGCAGGTGTCCTCGTCGTTCTAGGTCTACCCCAATCGCGAGTCATAGGCTGGAATGTTCCGTGCTCCCTAAGACGCCGATCAATTGCTTCGAACGTCTTCCTGTCGGGACACCTTCGTTCTGGAAATCTGCCTCGATACAAACGTACCGCGCCACGGCTATTTCCCCGTGCTAATCCATACATCAAATGGGCATCTGCCAACTCCGCATTTGTAAACGTTGCACTGACTGCAAAACCACGTTCGTGATGAACACTAACCTGTTGATGCTACGTACTGATGTGCTTGATGTTAGTACTGTAGAGCAATGAGTCGCATGTCAACACAAGCACCGAAGTCACCATTACCTTCCTTCAATTGGGTCAACTGGCGGTGAATCGAGGAAGTACAGTACATACTGACGAAACTAAAATGAGCTCTAACATGGAAATTAAGCGTTTCCGGACACATGTCCACATAACATCTTTTCTTTATTAGTGTGTGAGGAATGTTTCCTGAAAGTTTGGCAGTACCTTTTTGTAACACCCTGTATAAAACGGGTTGGGGGGGGGGGGGGGGCGTGAGACACAGCAAACAGTGCAGTATTTGGTGTAGCGAGGAAATGAAGCGATTCATTTGACATCCAAAAGTGCTTGATCATTCGCTTTCAGGCCAATGTTGGAGACATTTCCAAAACGGCTAAGTATATAAACCGTTTGCGTGCAGCCATGGTTAGAGTATATCGTATATGAGAAAATGGCGCTACTCAGAACCGACACTGAACACAGTTGACCGTCTAGATGAACCAGGAGGCTACCAACAGTGTCACCTCAACGACTGTTCAGCAATAACTGCTGCATATGGGCATCTGTAGCAGGTGCCTGATTCATCTGCCACAAAGGCTTGAATTTACACGCCAATGGGTGGCCTTTTCATATGAATCACGTTTTCATACTCCATCTGACAGATGGTAGTTAATGTGTATGGCCCTCCATCAATCGTTTCAAGGGTCCAGACCTGAGTAGGGTGTATTATGGTGTATTATGGTCTGGCCAATGTTTTAATGGCATTCCCTGAGTGGTCTTCTCATTCTGGGAGGCACAGTCGATCAACATAGTTATGCAGTTATCCTTGAGGACCATGTCCACCCCTACATGCAGTTTGTTTTTTCCTCAGCATGATGGCACCTACCAAAAGGACAGCATAACATGTCACAAAGCTCACAGTGTAATGTGCATGATTCGAACAGCACCAGAGTTAATTTATACTACTCACCTGGCTGCCAAGCTCCCCAGATTTAAGCCCATTCGAGAAGCAGTGGGACCACTTCGATCAGGCCTTTCACGACATGGATGGTCAACCGAGAAACATAGCGCAGCTGGTCGAAGCACTGGATTTTGCAAGGCTGCACATCCCTGTCAGTACCTTTCAGAACCTCACTGAATCTCTTCCTGCACATCTGGTGGTCACATTAATGTGACCAGACCATATTAAAACAACAAATAAATATTTTAATGAGTTAAAAAGGCACATTTCAGGACTGTGCCATGCATCGGTAAGGGGAAACTGCCCACTGAGGCTGAGAAGTGCACACGGAAAATACCCACTTAAGGGTTTAAGCAATATAGGGGAATCACCGGAAATCTAAATCCAGATGACTGTATGTGATCTGAACCTCGGTACCACCACTCATCAGTCAAGCCACTGTTTCTGTGTGCTTCGAGCATGCGATGACAGTGTTCCAGCACTGAAGGCAACATGCAGAAAGTGTCAAACTGGCATGCTTTTATCTGCAGAATTTTAATATTTCAGCGTTTACACAATAATTAGGAAGAAATATCGCTATCAACATTTTGTATATTGATCAGTAGTGAGCATGGTACAACATGTAGAATGTACTAGATTGATTCTGAACAAATTACTCTTTTAACAGTTTATTACAATAACAGTAAACTAGTTCAAAATTTGACACCTGGTTCAAAGGTTCCCTTTATAAAATTCAAATAGCCAAAGTTAACAATCACAGAAAAGAAGCTCACAAAATAACACTGCAATTAATCCTAGGCAAAGTTCGAGTCATATACTACCCTCACAAAATTGATTCAATACATAACCTCAGTGATATACTTTTAAGTTACATCCACAAAGTTTGTCAGCATATATGTGTATTTTTTAGCCTCAGTTATTCTGACATAAAAGAAACTTGTTTTTCTTAAAACAGCATGGCTGAAAATGAGAAATCTTAAACTGAAATAATATATGATGCCAACAGTAGCGTACAGCATTGACGTTATAATTAATAGCAATATGTGGCCACCTTCCATAAATTATGTAACAGATTAAATATTACACTAAAATACATATAGTAACCAGTTAATAAAATCTTACTGTATCTTGGAAGTACTCAGAACAGGTCAGATCCTTTTATTCTTAGCCAGGTAAAGAAACAATGAACTTATAATAAACATAAATGGTATTAAAAGAACATTAAGATACAATGTGATATTATATTCCAGGACACAACCTTTCATAACATGCACTGACAAGTAACACTGATCAGAACAGCCACTATGAAACTCAATGTTGTGACCACACCAAAATTTCTTCAGAACAATGCCCTTCAAATATAGCTGCAAATATCCTGAAAGACGTTTACTGAGATTCGCAGTCCGCACAGCTGTTCACTCACAAGAAAGTTCTGTCAGTCTCGGCTAGCAGCTATGTTTTCTTGAATCCGTTGCCACACCAGCTAGCCGTAAATGTTGCTTTCATGGGGAGCCCCGACAGAAGTCACCGACATAGCTCGCAGTTGTGCGCTGTGCTAGATACACAGCCCAGCAATAGAGGGAAGTGTGCACACACACACACACACACACACACACACACACACACACGTGTGCGCAACAGAAGTGAACTACAGTCCATGACATTCAGGATATCCGAAGCTGTATTTGAAGGACATAAGGACATTGTTCTGAATAAATTTTGGTGTGGTCACAACATTGAGTTTCATAGTGGCTGTTCTGATCAGTGTTACTTCACCAGCAACAGAAGTTAACCACAGTGCATGATGACATTTGGGTGCATGAGATTCAGGATATCTGAAGCTGTATTTGAAGATTGTTCTGAAGAAATTTTGATGTGGTCACAACATTGAGTTTCATAGTGGCAGTTCTGATCAGTGTTACTTCATCAGCAACAGAAGTTAACCACAGTGCATAACATTTGGGTGCATGACATTCAGGATATCTGAAGCTGTATTTTAAGGACATTGTTCTGAAGAAATTTTGGAGTGGTCACAACATTGAGTTTCATAGTGGCAGTTCTGATCAGTATTACTTCATTAGCAACAGGAGTGAACCACAGTGCATGGCATTTTGGTGAATGACATTCCTGCTACAAGCAGCAGCATCGGGCTACATCCTCCACTATCCTGTGTGGGAGCTACGAATTCCCACTACAAGATGTCTACAATAGCCAACCAGCTGTTTGTAAAGAGCGGTGCCTATAGACCATAGAATATTGTAGCTTGAGATTAAGGCAACAAAATTAGGGGGGAATCAAATAAGATGATAAAGGAGCACTGTGTATGTAATTCATAATGGGAGGAATCATCATGGAGAATTCATAATTTATTTGATCAACTATGAAGATCACCAGACAAGTATTTCAAATATGTGCAGATGAGCACAGATACATTAGAAATGGCTCTGAGCACTATGGGACTTAACATCTATGGTCATCAGTCCCCTAGAACTTAGAACTACTAAAACCTAACTAACCTAAGGACAGCACACAACACCCAGTCATCACGAGGCAGAGAAAATCCCTGACCCCACCGGGAATCGAACCCGGGCGTGGGAAGCGAGAACGCTACCGCACGACCACGAGCTGGGGACTACATTAGAACATCAATGAGTTAAAGATGAGTGTTTCTTATATGACTGCGTTATTAACCTAAATAGTCTACGTAAATAAACCATACAAAACTTTTGAAACAAAGGTAAAATGTTCTGTGAAATGATTTGTCTAAGAATAAGAAATAAAACAGATCAGAAAAACATTTGATGCATCTTATTTGCTGTACATGATTTCGAGCATCATTTACAGGCACATCAAATGTTTCTCTAATCTATTTTATTTCTTTTAGACAAATCATTTCACAAAAAGTATGATCGATTTCTTTTTCGTTTATATTTTATTTTTATATTTGATTCAGAAAGCATGATCTTATTCATACTTCATTTGCCTTCCTAGAATCTTATGTTCTCGAAATGCACTAAATTTAGTATTTGATTCAACAGAAGTCTTTTTTACAGTTAAATATCACACCAGTGTATCTTTCTAAGCGCAGAATTGCTAGGCCTTGAGGGAATGAACTTCTTGACACTGCATTTACATAGTTAGCAGCAGCTGTTCATGAAATATTTCAGTTTTCCCTGAAATCACTAAGCGTTCCTTTATTACCCTGATTGCTTTCAAATAATTAAATATTTGTTTGCAAAACTAGACATCGTGTTGATCAATTTTACATCCCATTTGTCCATTACCCACTCTTTGTTTGCCTATGAAAATTAGGACATCAGCGCATTGTGCAATTTATGGTGGGTCTTGTTTTCGCTCCACTCGGATATTGACCCAAATCGTTTCTTGTATTAACCATACGACAAAATACGTCCTTATCTTCGATATCTTGAACCGTTCATGAAATAAGACAATTTTAACGTCTACAGATTCCCAATGCATAGGGAAAGAACTGGGCTCAATGGGCAAGACCCATCCACCACGTAAACACTCCAAACTCTCGGGAATTATGAGACACGTCGTTCTCTTCTCAACTTGAAATACAATTTTGATATGTTGGCTACATTTCATACGTAGGAAATATGGCCAAAAGTGAACTATACACAAAATCTATGCCATGCGATTTTAGCTCTGCAAACTCTTAAGAATTTCGCGTAGTCGTTTACTTAGTTTCGTGCAGCACGAAACTGTGACAAATAACAAAATAAATTCTGTCCTTCGTCGAGTGAAGATATCGAGCTGTAAGATGCGAAATAATCAATTTTTTTCACCAAATGGTTTTCTTAAAATCGGATGATAAGTATTTCATAGCAGCCGTCGCATCTGCTCCAGCACTTTGCCTAGGAAACTCAAGCTGTCGCTGTTGTTTTCACTGTCACGGCTGCTGTATAGTCATCCGTTGTGACTTCACGAGGTTTCCTGCCTCGGTGGGACGCAGGTTAAGCAGCTTGTACTGCTGTTCCTACTGCTGCCTACGGTGTTTATTTCTTCTCATTTCGGATTTTCTTCTCGGTGTCACTGATTTTTGAACTTCGTCGCTTCTTTTGCTGCTGGTGCGTGGTCGCTACTCGCGCAGCATGTCCGGCCAGCGTGTGTGGTCGGCCGCCAGTACATCTGGTTGCCCAGGCCACTGACGAGTTGATTCTCGGACTCCCGCGTTATCGCATAGAATCGCGTTGCTGTTTGCCAGGTGCGTTGTTTTAGCGGCTGTATTCCGGCGACTTGGTGCAGTTCCCTCGTGAGGAAATCTCGTGGCAGTCGCAGTGGCAGCCTGAGGGTTTTGCTCCGCACGGTTTGGAGCATCTTCAACGACGTGTCGGCCGCGTTTCCTACGGCGACGTAGGACAACGCAGGCCTGATGAGCGTTAGGTACAGCGCCCTGCTGCAGTCTGGTGGTAGTGTCGTCTCTGGAATGGACAGCGAGTAAAGAAGTCCCATACTGGCCAGCGGCTCTGCCCACGCCTCCTGGATGTGCGCCTTCCCATCTGGCCAGTGTAACACCGAGGCACCGACCAGTGCGTGACCACGGGATCAAGCCTCCTATGATCTGCACTGGCCAGATGAACGCTGGCACCTTCTTCCACATGAATATCACCGCCGGGCTCTTGCTTGCGTTGAATTTGAGCCGACATTTGCTGGCCCAAACTTCGAATTCGTCGGAGGCGAGCTGCAGGCGGCGACACAGTAGTTGGGCGCTCGTGCTCTTCGCGAACAGCGCGGTGTCGTCCGCATAAAGCGCCAGGTTTACCATCGGCGTCTTTGGAACATCACCTGTGTAGAGGCAGTACAGTTAAGGGCTGAGGATGGACCCCTGTGGAACTCCCGCGTAGATAGGACATGCTGCTTACGTACCATCGACTCGCACGTGAAATGCGCGTTCTTGTAGATACGATTGGAGCAGGCGGATGTGCGACACTGGCACCCCGAGCACAAGCAACTTGTACAGAAGGCAGTTGTGCCACACACAGTCCAGAAGCACCTATGTACTCGTGACGTTGCAGCACCCACATCGTCTGCCTCACAAGCCGCAGCAGCTGCTACTGTGCCTAGTGCCCTTTGCGGAACCCGAACGGCTCGTCTGGAAGCAGGCCTTCTCCCTTGGCGGCGCAGTCTTCTCGCGCAAAGACGTTCGAAAATCTTCGATGATGATGATGATGATGATGATGTTTGGTTTGTGGGATGCTCAACTGCACGGTTATCAGCACCCGTACAAAGTCCCAGTTTTTTCATAGTCCAATATTTTTACACAGTCCAATCCAGCCACTGTCATGAATGATGCTGATGATCAGATGATGAGGACAACACAAACACCTAGTCCCCAAGCAGAGAAAAATCCCCAACCCAGCCAGTAATTAAACCTGGGACCCCATGATCCAGAGGCAGCAACGCTATAAAATCTTCGATATGGATGGCAGCAGGCTGATTGGTCTGTATCTGGGCTAGCCAGGTGGCCTGCTGTATCGATAAGACTCAAACACATTTTAATTCGAATGTCGCCAGTGGTAGCGCACGATAGCCTGTGATGTCGCCAACCTAGGACATTTCTGAAGTTATATCAGCAGTCCTCTTTTGTCGCCTGAAGCTGTCGTGTGCTGTCGGTTGCTTCTGTCGCTCACATAGGACGTGGCCTTAGCTATTTGTCAACGCAGCTACTTGTGTGTCCAAGTGATAACTGCAAGACCTCCCTGAGATCAATGGCTGTACCCAATGTAATAACGGCTCGTCTATAGGGATTGATTACGCAGTCGGAATTCCATCCAGAAATCACATTCTAATCTCCATCAACGTATACAAACATACTCCACGAGTCACCACATGGTGCATGGCGGAGGGTACCTTATACCACTAAAAGTCACTCCCTTCCCTGCTCCACTCCCAAATGCTGCGAGAG
The DNA here is from genome assembly GCF_023864275.1 of Schistocerca cancellata. NCBI lineage: Eukaryota > Metazoa > Arthropoda > Insecta > Orthoptera > Acrididae > Schistocerca > Schistocerca cancellata. Next base: position 31,768,491 of record NC_064635.1, on the reverse strand, counting down.
GAAAACAAATGTCTATGTGCCTCCACACAAGTCCTAATTTCTATTGTCTTTGCGGTCCTTACGTAAAATATACGTTGGCAAGTGTACAATCGTTCTGCAGTCAGCTGCTATTGACATTTCCCTAAATTTTCTCAATAGTGTTTCGAAAAAAATACTTCGTCTTTCCTCCAGGGAACCCCATGTGAATTAATGGAGCATTTTAATGGCACTTGTATTTCAACTGCACCTGACAGGAACAAACTTAACACCTCACCTCTAAACTGCTTTGAAGTCTTCCTTTAGTCTGACCTACTGGGAATCTCAAACACTGGAGCATTACTCAAGAATGGGTCACACCAGTGTTCTATATGTGGTCTCCTTTATAGATAAACGAAACATTACTAAAAATTTTCCCAGTAAACCGATGTCTACACAACTTAGATCACAGTAAATGAATGATCTTACAAAAAACCGTTAAAAATGAATTACAGTTAAATGGTTCATGCAATCTAGAAAACAAGGTACTGGATAATAGCTTAGGAAACTACATAGCTATAATCACTGAAATCCACATACACATTTACACATATTTTATTTATTTATATTTTATACATTTTTTTAAAATTCTGTAACTGTGTCAGATCATCATATTGTCCACAGTTACATAGTAAATAAATGCAGCATAGCAGTCCTTTTACCTCTCCCTGCTTAATCATGTAACATATCTCTGGCTTATTATTTAATTTTTAGTTTGTTTCATTATATACTAATTCAGCCAACATTAAAGACACTCATCATTTGAAAGTGGTAATTTACATGTAACCATCACTGAATAGTGCCTAAAAAGATGCTTCTCTTGAGCAGCAAACTATGTTGTTTTATTTGTTTTAACAACTTTTTCTTTGTTTTTTGGAATGAGTGTGCATGCACGAAATTCATGTTTTAATTGATTATGCTTAAACCTTTAAGTACAGAATGATTTGTGTGGTCTGAGGGAGACCAGAAGTGAAAGGCCTTTCATATAACATATGTGTCATATTTGTAGCTTACAAATATTTTGAATGGTGATTTATTTTATATATTTTATAAATTTTCGATGATAAACTGAGTGCTTAAAAAATGAGTGAGCAGTCGCTCCTGGTCATTCAACATCTGGCAATCAGTATTTATGGATTGGTCTTTAGGTTACATGTTGGCCAGTTGATAGTCCAATTTTGGACTTGTAAAATTGATATATTTTAGTCATCAATCAGCCTAGAGAAATCTTCCTTTCTTATTTAATAAAATTGCGAGCCAAGTGGCACTTACACTCTGAGAGCTGGCTGGAACTTAAACGTATCGTGAGCATAAAATGATGTGCCACATTGAACTTCAACTCATTTTGGTTCCATTTTGAAGTTAGTACTGGAGAGAGTGTAGGAGTCTACTAATGATTTTGTGAATTTTAATGTGTTGCTCACCATAGTGAACTTTACATATTTACAAGCTGGAGAAAATTTTTGTGTTTTGTTCAACAACATGGAACTCTATTTCTTGCATATTGGTGATGTTTAACTAGCATTTGTAGACTTTTGCTACCATTCTAATTATGCACTGAAGCGAACTTTTCTGTGGTCGAATACTATTATTATTTTATTTTCAGGCTTAAGCTAATTATTCCAAGACCATCATTTTAATGTTTTCATTGCTTTGAATGACTGAGTAAATCGCCAGTTCACTCAACTTAAGCCTATTAGTGTCATTTACATCAGTTATCTCATGCAATATAACCCTTTTTATTATTTTTTCCTTTCTCAGACGTTATGTCTGGTTAAAAATGGAAAGTGATGCAGACCTTGATCAAGCGTGACTTCCTTTTAACTATACGGTATATGTTACATTGCATTTAGGAACTTTCGGGTAATTGAACATGTATCAATAATTACAGATTTCTGTAGTTGTATATATACGTTTGGATGTAGCTGTATTGCCTTGATGTACTGGTGGATATTGTGTGGTATGACTCCTGTAGTTGATAGTATAATTGGTATGATGTCAACTTTATCCTGATGCCACATGTCTTTGACTTCCTCAGCCAGTTGGATGTATTTTTCAATTTTTTCTCGTGTTTTCTTCTGTATATTTGTTGTGTTGGGTATGGATATTTCGATTAGTTGTGTTAATTTCTTCTTTTTATTGGTGAGTATGATGTCAGGTTTGTTATGTGGTGTTGTTTTATCTGTTGTAAAAGTTCTGTTCCAGTATAATTTGTATTCATCATTCTCTAGTACATTTTGTGGTGCATACTTGTATGTGGGAACGTCTGGTTTTATTAGTTTAAGTTGTATGGCTAGTTGTTGATGTATTATTTTTGCTACATTGTCATGTCTTCTGGGGTATTCTGTATTTGCTAGTATTGTACATCTGTTGTGAGGTGATATACTGTTTCTATTTGTTGTTTGCAAAGTCTGCATTTATCTGTTCTGGTATTGGGATCTTTAATAATATGCTTGCTGTAATATCTGGTGTTTATTGTTTGATCCTGTATTTCAATCGTGAATCCTTCCATCTCACTATATATATTGCCTTTTCTTAGCCATGTGTTGGATGCGTCTTGATCGATGTGTGGCTGTGTTAGATGATACGGGTGCTTGCCATGTAGTGTTTTCTTTTTCCAGTTTACTTTCTTCGTATCTGCTGATGTTATGTGATCTAAAGGGTTGTAGAAGTGGTTATGAAATTGCAGTGGTGTAGCCAATGTATTTATATGAGTGATTGCTTTGTGTAATTTGCTAGCTTCTGCTCATTCTAGAAAGAATTTTCTTAAATTGTCTACCTGTCCATAATGTAGGTTTTTTATGTCGATAAATCCCCTTCCTCCTTCCTTTCTGCTTAATGTGAATCTTTCTGTTGCTGAATGTATGTTATGTATTCTATATTTGTGGCATTGTGATCGTGTAAGTGTATTGAGTGCTTCTAGGTCTGTGTTACTCCATCTCACTACTCCAAATGAGTAGGTCAATATTGGTATAGCATAAGTATTTATAGCTTTTGTCTTCTTTCTTGCTTTCAATTCTGTTTTCAGTATTTTTGTTAGTCTTTGTCTATATTTTTCTTTTAGTTCTTCTTTAATATTTGTATTATCTATTCTTATTTTTTGTCTGTATCCTAGATATTTATAGGCATCTATTTTTTCCATCACTTCTGTGCAGTCGCTGTGGTTATCCAATATGTAATCTTCTTGTTTAGTGTGTTTTCCCTTGACTATGCTATTTTTCTTACATTTGTCTGTTCCAAAAGTCATATTTATATCATTGCTGAATACTTCTTTATCTTTAGTAATTGGTTGAGTTGTTGATTTGTTGCTGCCAGTAGTTTTAGGTCATCCATGTATAGCAAATGTGTGATTTAGTGTTGGTATGTTCCAGTAATATTGTATCCATAATTTGTATTATTTAGGATGTTGGATAGTGGGTTCAGAGCAAGGCAGAACCAGAAAGGACTTAATGAGTCTCCTTGGTATATTCCACGCTTAATCTGTATTGGCTGTGATGTGATATTATTTGAATCTGTTTGGATATTAAGTGTGGTTTTCCAATTTTTCATTACTATGTTTAGGAACTGTATCAATTTAGGATCTACTTTGTATATTTCCAATATTTGTAGTAACCATGAGTGGGGTACACTATCAAAAGCTTTTCAGTAATCAATGTATGTGTAGTGTAGCGACCTTTGTTTAGTTTTAGCTTGATATGTCACCTCTGCATCTATTATCAGTTGCTCATTACATCCTCTTGCTTCTTTGCAACAGCCTTTTTGTTCTTCATTTATAATTTTGTTCTGTGTTGTATGTGTCATTAATTTTTGTGTAATGACTGAAGTTAATATTTTGTATATTGTTGGTAGTCATGTTATGGGGCGATATTTAGCTGGGTTCACTGTGTCTGCTTGATCTTTAGGTTTCAGATAAGTTATTCCATGTGTAAGTGTATTATTATTATTATTATTATTCAATTGAATTACAACTTGTTTTTATTTAAAAATTCATATTACATGCCAATGCTTCTATAATTAGACTACAGCATTTTAGGCTGTATCTTTTGCAATGAGTTAAGGAGCTGGGTATGAATGCAGGCATGTACAATTTGGCCCTATGTCCACGTGAAGCCAAAATTATAAAAGAGCCATATGTTATCCACTGTCTCTAGAGCTTAACTCACCTCAGGGATTTTATTTAGTAAACAGTATTAAGGCAAGTCCAGTAAAGAGAGATGAGTTGTTTGGAATCAGTTAGAAAATTTGTATTTTATCTGGAAAAAAATACTTTTTTGCCACTCATTTCACCAATTGAAGGGGTTGGAGATGTAGTCATAAGCCACATTCATCTAGTTTTGAGATACAGCAACTTGGAAGTTTCATGTGAGCATAAAAAAGTTGAAGGCAAAATAGACACTTCCTTTTTGCTTTTAATTATACTTTACTACATTGCAAACCTTGTGTAAAATACACTATATTCTTTCTGTTATGTAATATTAATTTGAGAATCATTTTAATTTATGATGTGGTCGAAAATGGCTTATGACTGTGTCTCCCTGAAAATAATTTGGAACACAAAATATGTTTTTAAGGTTTTATTTTTAAAATTATATAGCAGCTAGTAAATTTTAACAATTTTTGCATTTTCACATACACAGATAAGTCAGTCTAATAACTTATTTTACACTGTGAATGTGAAATCAAGGAAGTTCTTCTATGTCATCATCATTCACATTATTTACAGCACATGACCAAAACAAGCTTTGATATGCTGTAGGTATGTACGCAATAAGAGACAGTATGTCATCAATCTTTTTCTGATTAATTTCAAGTGGCTTTCTACATTTTGTTGGCAGCTGAAATATATCTGGTTCAGCAGGTCTTCCTTTCCTCTTGCTATGTAGATCCACTGATGTGAAGGTTCCTATATCTGAGGAGCAGTACTTCACACTTAGCGTGAAGGCATCTTTATACTCAAACTTAAATTGCATTGCTCCACTAAAACGAATGGGATATCCAGATCTGAATAGAGCATTTACCGAGACTAATAACTTCAGATCGCTCAAGCTTCTGAAGTCTTGTCTGTTCATTTTCGTCACAATGAAATTTTTTGGACTAGCAAATTTGACTGCTTCCGCACATTCATCTGACGTGTATACTATTACACGTCAGTTTCTTGCATAAATTTCAATGCGGCCAAAATCACAATCGCAAGGATGTCTAGTATGACCTACCATGGTAAAATAATGCTGCAGAGATTCAAATCTTTTGGTGGCAATGAGAGTCCTTTCCAGGGTAATAAGAGACCAATTCTTTGCCTGGCCCTTGCAGTTATTTGTAATTATGTGGAGATTTGTGGCGTGAGTATTAGTTACCTTCAAGTATTTTGATAAACAGCTCCCAACTTCATCTCAACCCCTTCCTCTGTCCATAACAGAAACAGGTGTCCCTTATTTGACCCACAATCATGGATACTGTAGTTACACATCCATATTTTTCTCTTGTAGAATGCTGGGCCAACTGTTAGATTTGGCGTGAGAAACGTTTGTTACATGTCCATTGCTATTACGTGGTGCTCTTTCACATTCTCTTTAGCCAGAGAAGTTAAAGACGCAATCATATTTTGCCCACTAACAGCCTTTCTTAGATGCAACTCACGTTGTTTTTTCCTTTGTGTAATTTCTTCTGCACATAATTTTGGGTTACTTGTCGTTGTTAGAAGCGCATCACATGTTGAACAGGTGTCGCTTTTCTGCCGTTTGGAGCCTGTGTTAAATTCGGACACAAAAATTGCCCTGAATTTGCTTTGTGATACAGTAGGGGCACCATTTTTCTTGCAGTATCCAGAGTATTTGTCCCGAAATAAGAATGTAATTGTGAGATCATATCCAAAATATACTTTTGGGGTTCTGCTGCCTGCTATAGTGACTGCTATATTTTGGTACAGCATTGAGGAAGTCTCTGACAACTTGCACAGTTTCATGTTGAAATTTATTTAGTTGATGGTCATGTTCGCCAGAAAGAAAAGATCACATGAGTTGATATTTCGTGTTATTATTATGCATCAACATTATTTTATTTGCTTAAAATGTAATATACAAACCTCTTCCATCTTCTTTTGGAACTGCGTGATCCAACTTCATTTGCTGTTGCAAATTCCTCACTCTTCTTCTGTGGTTCTGTAAGCCATGAACCCTGAGGAAAGCTTGCTTGCAAATTATGACTTCTATTCCATTTACTTTTACATTGTATGAAAATGTCACAACTCTAGATGAAATTTGCTTTGTAGTCTTTTTTGGATAGCTGTGAAAGAAAGAAATGTGAAGCAGAACAAGGTAAAGTAAATTTATGAAAAGTGATCCATTCATGTTTTAAAAAAGCGAAACGAATCTTCGCTTTTTGGTGCCATTTTCATACAAAACGTCAGGTAAGTATTCTGGGCATTAAAGTTTTCTATCTCCCGAAACAAGTGGAAAATATTTTCTTCTTCTCTGAATAGTTTCGTATAGCACTTACTTGAACAACTACAGGGACATCCCATAGATGCTGTCTTGTTGGTTTTAGAAGACACATACTGCTGACCGGCATTATGTAAACGTTTTTTCCGCTTATCAATATTACGCTTTCTTTTCCTTGAAGAGCTTGGTTTCTAGGACGACACTTCATTTGCTCTGCTTATTTCAAGCTGTAATATGAATAGAAAAATAGTCACAGGACTTCTGTGAGATATAGTCACAAGCTACAGAAATCATTACATGCCGCTGAAATGCCATTGATAATAAAAATATTCTTGCAAGTTTGTAGCCATGAAAACTATATTATTACCGCAATCAGTGTTCATTAAAATTAGACTCTAAAGTTTCTCATTAACGCAAAAGACGACGATCAACCGTGACAGCTATGTTACGAGAAACAAAGTCACAAGCCACTGATCAGTCATCACCAGGAAAAAAATATTTTTGTATACTTACCGAAACATCTTCTGAGCTAGTACTGTTGCTTGATGGACACCAAGATTCATCACCATCACTGTCAAAAGGATCAGAATCCTCATTTACACCTAGAATGTGTGAAGCACCTTCAGACGTTCATGAGGACTCAGCCATTTTGATGTGGCTTGTGACTATGTACCTTCTGAAAAACACCCCAGGTGGCAGAGTATAGAACTACAGTATGTTATCACCTGCCTCCTGTTGGAGAAAGAACTTCTTCAATCCAAGATGAGAAGTGCATCGTTAAGAACGTGATAGCGTGAATATCTCAATTTCGACTACAGTGTGGCTTATGACTACAGCTCTCTGAACCCTTCAGTTGTTTATTTTTTCAGTCTAGGTTTCATTTTATAACCGTACTATCCAGCAATACTGACAAAGATGTCATTACGCATAATGTTAAAAACTGAACCAGCAAAGAATTTGAAAATTTCAAAGAAATTAAGTCGACGCTAAATATATAAAATAATACATTCATAATTATATGACACTAAAATAAATAAATAACTAAGATGTCGATTTATAAATCGAGTAAAATTTAAAAATAAATTGATTGGGTAACCAGTCAGGTTTATCTGTTTCAAAATGTAAATAATTAGCAAAACACATGGCAAAAGTGTATTTTTCTGTCTAATAACATTTCATCAAACCCAAACTGTAATCAAAGAATATTAGTGTTTCATGCTGTTTGTTCGATGTCAGAGTTGAATTTTTATGAAAAATTAAAGTTTTGTGTGTTTATTTAATTCCTCTTGGCCAACATGAACTGGTATTTGTCCTCAGTTATCTTTTGGATTTCACTTGCTTGGAATATAATGTTAACACATCTAAAGATGTTGAGCAGATTCAACATACACTGGAGCAGCAAAAAATTGCTCTATGCAAATGCCAGGAAAGGTTCCTGTGACATGGGCAGGATCTGTTTCTTTCCCCATCCTTGCGATTCCGAGCTTACACTTCTTCTGTAATGACCTCCTGTCGATGGGACATTAAATTCTAATCTTCCTTTATTCAAACTCAACATAAGCAAGGCGAAGCAAACGTTTTTGAAATGATATGGAGCAAGTGTGATCATAACACAACCAGAGGACCGTCGCAGGGGGCTCACCACTCTTTGATGAGTTTGTGCGTGGCTACCACAGGGCCTTATCCTTTGTACCACCTCTTCCCTCTCCGTGCTGTATGTCTATCATTCTGCTATTCTTTTTCCCCTTCCTTGGGGAACATGTATGGGATGTCTCTGGGAATGTGCTCTGGGGTTTTAATAGCCTGACAGAACAGCCCCTTATCTTGACCTTTGCATAGAACTTAGTGGAAGTACCTTTGTGAACACTGATAGCTTTCAGTCTGCTCGTGGTGTCGGGTGTGCCTTCGTCATTGGGACTGACGATTTTCGGTATTGGCTTCTGGAACACTGCTCAGTATTTATAGCAGAGCTCTTCACCCTGTATCAGGCCATGCAGTACATCCAGCGATGCAGGCTTTTCAATTGTGTCATCTGCTCCAATCATCTCAGTGCCCTTCAGCCTTTGTGTGCTGTACACAGTCCGTCCCTTAGTGCGACAGGTCCAAGAAATCATCCACTTGCTCACTCTTGAGGGAGACACTGTGATGTTTATGTGGGTTCCTGATCACATCGGTCTGATGGGAAATGGAGGCTGCTTACACTGCTGCCAAGGCTGCAGTCCTCCTACCTCAGCCCTCTAGTCCTTTTATTCCTTCCAGTGATCTCTGTGTTACTGTCTATCAGCAGATGGTGTCACTTCGGCATCACTACTGGTCTTCCCTTCATGGGAACAAGCTCCAGGGAATAAAACCTCTCCTAATGGTTTGGACAACCCTCTCTTGGCCCTATCGACACGAGGAGATCATTTTAGCTAGTTAAATGTTTTCCATTCCAGTCTTTGATCACAATATAAAGTCCTTTGACAATGACCGGTTTCAGTCAGTAATGACAATCTTCAGATCTACATTATAAAAATATACATATAGTGGGCAGTCTATCTTTCAAAACAATACAATATTTCCTATCACGATATACTCTGATACAAACTGGGAATGTACAGATAAAATAAAGTAAGACATACTTGTTATACACCATGTCCTAATGTGATAAAGCCACAATGGCATCGTCAAAACATACAAATACACTCAGCGAAACATCGACATGTAGAACTAAAATATCGTGTAAAATAGGCCACATCGTCCACACAGTCATTTTGCAACTGGCGTTACTGTACAAACATACTGAAATGCAGTAACTACCAGAAATATTCTCGCCTAGATGCGTCATAGATGTCGCTGATGTGGTCTCAGATGTATTCTTCATTTACGTAGAAACCATAGTATGATGAAAATACAGTAGGTAAATTACATATAGCAGACTTTGTATTCACGACTGTGTCGCAGCTTGTGAAACATTTTAGCTAGGTTGTGTACTGGGCATTGTCCTTTTAGCCATCCCCAATTGCTAAGTGGTGATCCCCCACCACTCTGTGCTCATTGTCATTAACCTTTGACTGTTCGCCATTCCCTGACCGAAAACCCTTTTTTTAACCACTTACGTTCTTATGTATGTTTGCCGTCTGAGTTTCGCCCGTTACAACGAACGGCGCGCCAACTGTCGATTCGTTTTTAAGCCAGGTTCACACAGACGTCTAATGTGGCGCCACAGCTTGTGGCTTGTTGTAGTGATATCGTGAGCTTCCGCTCACACAGGATGCAACAAATTCTACATAGATGCAGATGAGAATTTATGAATGTTATAGGGCAGTTTATGGCCTTAGGGCTGTGACATGAGTAAAATGCAAGGAAGACAAACCCACATGTTGGACACGAAAATAGATTTCGGACAGTGATAAATCAAGGGAAAAGAACACATTCATAAAAGAAATAACACTCAGAGATGAAAGTGCTGCCTGCAATGGAAAACTAACTGACAGCTGGCATGTAAATATCATCTTAAGACACACCACCCATCCAAGATTTCAGAATCTTACAATATCCGTTGATATAACTAATGTTTAGTTTAACAGCTGTCACATCGCACTCTGGAGCTATTTCCTGCATATAATCCACAATTTGTACAATGTTTGGTCTCACAGATTACGAACTTCATATGACTCGCCTTTTTGGTTACATGTATTAACTTTATTTATTTATTCCTTCATGGGATATGTCATTGGTTTGTAAATATTGCTCACACACACACACACACACACACACACACACATACAGACACTCGCGCGCGCACACACTGCTGGAGAATATCACAAAAAAATGGTTCAAATGGCTCTGAGCACTATGGAACTTAACTTCTGAGGTCATCAGTCCTCTAGAACTTAGAACTACTTAAACCTAACTAACCTAAGGACATCACACACATCCATGCTACCGTAGCGGTCGCGCGGTTCCAGACTGTAGCGCCTAGCACGTCTCGGCCAACCCGGCCGGCAATATCACACATAAGCTGCTATTCTTGTAGTTCTAAAAGCTGTGAAATTGTAACTGCCGACCACTGTTTTCACTTTTTTCAGAAATAAAACAAAACCACATCGAAATCGAATGGAGTACAGGAGCAATCACTGCACGATATCGGCGACAGAATGCGCGTGTTTCGCAGTACTGTCGCCAGGGCTCTGTGATAGTAGGAAAGTGGAACAACAAAGTACAACCAAGCTGAACTTTTTGTGGTATGACAAAAGTTGCGTCTCTTACGTTGCGCCACTAAAAACTGCGAGTTCACACATCCAGCTGCAATGCGACTGCAATATGCCACTAGCTGTGGCGACGCTTTTGTTGAACCCGGCTTTACTTTTTATCCGTCGTAGCAATATGGCGAAGGACATTTAATCCTTAGTGCTGGACCTCTGTTGCATGTACAGTGTATTTTGTGGACCTTCCTCCATAAGGAAGTTCTTGTTGTTAGCTCTCTCTCCTTCCATCGATTGGACTTAACGTGTAGTCGCTTTTAACTCCTTTTCCGTGTTAGTGTCCTAAAGTTCTGGTATGGGCGCGTTGACCTTAATTGTTTTTGCGCCCTACAACAAAACAAACCAAATAAGCAGACGATATCGTAAAATAATGCATTTTTTCCTCCGCGTACAACGTTATCTCCAAATACGCAAAGTTTTCCTAATGGAATGCCCTGACGTACGTTTACCCGTAGTTACCTGATCTCGAGGATGTCATTAAAGTGTCGTGCTGTGGCCGTCCAGCTCGCCTTTTTACCAGATTTACTTTATTTTGTATATCTCAGCCGTAAATACGATCATAAATATTATCATTTTCATTTTTTAGTTGGTCATTAAATAAAGTCTCAAAAGATATTCGTAAGTTTATATAAATGTTTGTGGACAATTGTCATTCAATTAATATTGTCAGATTCATAAACGTAACTATTCGCGACGACAAGACCTGTTGTGTAATCACATCTCGATCAGTGAATTCGATTGCTCGATTTGGCGCCATAGCGCGAGAGCGGAAATGCCGAGTGGATTGGCTGACAGCTCGAAAATTCTTGTTTTGTTAGCATCTCATGAATGATCCACAGGCATGACACAGTCTTCTTTCTGCTGGTTTACATTATCTGATGAAAAGCTTCCTTTGATCAGGGAAATATATTTAGCATTTTGTTGAATATGAGCTTCAAATAGCTAAAGACAAATTCCATATTTTTTGTATTCCTGAACTTAAGCAGACACGTCCCTCAAATGCGAAATACGTTCGCAACAGATAAGTTGATGATGTCACATCAGTACAAAAACAGCCCTGAGATTCTCACATCTCTGTATTGGTAATGGGTGTATTTTCACTTGAAAGTAGTTCACAAGCTTCAATACTGCAGAAAACATCTGTTCGTCTTATTTCACCTTTTATTATTCTCTCGTACACACTTAATACAAAAATTGCGATTTATATCGTTGTTTATCCACTATTACGGTCGATTTTCATGTCGATCTGAAACACCGTGTTATTTTTCTTTTTCTCGCCACAGTTATTCAAAAACACATGATCGGACACAAGTCGCAAATAAAGAAATTTGATTATTAAATTAATTCGAAGATAGTGTTTAACCTGTCGTGACCAGAAGTTTCATAAGTATCCAAACCAATCTAAAGATGCTTAATCGCGAGGTGACAGGATACTAGCGACAAATTATTGCGCAACATAAAAGTAATATTTGATAAGGTGGAACTTACGGCTACTGCGCTTTAGACAGTTCAGAAAGACTTGAAACTCAATGGTGCTTGAGAAGTGGTCAGTTAGTGGCGTTATTTCTGAGAGGTGTCGTCACTAGTGAAAGTGTCTTGGTGCGGCTGGTTCCGTGCCAGGAATTCTGTTGTGCAAGTTACAGTCCTTGCACGCCAAGCCGCCTATTGTTTTTGACGGTGGCACATGGATGTGTTTGTAAATAAGCCGTCGATGGCGCTACAGGGAAGGCGAGGCCCGCTACCGGCCATCATGCAGTCTTATGACAGTCTCTCTGAAACTCAGGTAGTGGGAAACACGGTTAACCACGATAGCATAAAACTGTATCATCCCGGAACAGACGGCGTCACCATCACAAATCAGTTTACGAGCTTAAAATTAGGATCGCAGAACGACGATAATGCCACAAACGGAAACAGCTTCCTGCTCATCGACGACCAAGAAAATCTTCAGGTGAGAATTATGTTGAGTTACGTTATTTAAAAAAGAACTGTTTAAATACAAAACCTAAGATACCAGTTCAGTTTCTGTTAGCAATGTTTGCGTTGTTTCGTAAGCATATTCCTGGCAATCAACTTGTGAGAGTATCTGTAATTTTGTATCATCCTCTTTTTGTTTTCTCATTTCATCATTTGACCCAGGTAAACAATGTGTTCATGTGATGTGTCTACAGTAGACTTACAGTTATTCAGGAGGTGTGTACAGTAGTGAATGTTTGTATGTCTTCTGTTGCTATTGATAAAAGTAGGCTTATATACTATGTTCTATGTATTCATGTACAGGGTGAATCAGAAATGAGGAAAAATGTTCCTAGGAATGACACAAACCTTGAAGAATTTGTCCCCTCTTGGATTGTTTTGTCTACAGAATATGTAAAAAACATAAGCATTTAATGTAACACTCAAGGTGCATTACATTATGTATCAAAGTCCTTGTTTGCATCAGCCAGCAGTTGAAACGTATGGCATAAAACTCATCACATTGTGGAGTATCGATAATTGTTAGACAACTTGTGAGGAACATATTGCCAGCTGTGGCAGAATGAACTGTGTGTGGGGTCTCCTTTACTCCTTAATTATTTATGTCCTACCAGAACTGTCCTTACCATATTTGTATGAATGTGAGTAAAACAATATTTTGTTTGTAGTTTAGTGTGTGACATTTAAGTGTTTGACACTATTCATGAAGTATTTTCCCTCATTTATTGCTCGCCCATTATGCTGCTGCCTCCCTTTCATGTACACAAGTATCATGTACACCTGGATCATTCCACTGCCACTCATACCATTAGTTGATAGTTTCACATTTGTCTTTTTAATCGTGAATAAACTTAAATGAAGTAAATGCTAGGCTTCAGTGAAATAACCTTATTACTGATCAGGTTTGCTTAATTTTACTTTGTATTTTGTGTAGTTTACTTGTACCACATCGCGAATAGTATTAGAAAAACAAAACTGGCACTCATGTAACAGAAAAAAGATGTATGAAATCTCTTCTCAAACATAATCAAGTATTTCTGTTCTTGAATAATCTTTAGACATAAAGCTTTTTTTCCCTACACAGTCACAATGAAATACAGATTAATTAAATAGTTTTATTTTAAGTCCATGTGAAATAAACAGAATTGTATAATGTGTGTGTCGCTCGCATAACATAATTGAGAGAATTGAGGAAAATGCAGATATTGTATTTCCCAAATACAACAATTTTTTAGGAAATCTGTCCTTTTTTGAGTTGATCTTCCCCCATATCACTAGGCTTTGATAACGAATAAATTTCAGTTCATTTTTAAGAAAGGTGGTATGTATTTTTTATATTGGGTGCTTATTTAAAAACAAATTCTCAATTCATGAGTTTGTTCCCTTCTATATGTGTCTCAGAAATTTCAGTCGGTTTTACAGAGCATAAAATGTTGCCAACATAACTTTCAAACAGTTCTTTACGCACACAGACTTCCTTTTGTGCTGAATTTGGTAGAGGTTTTCATGCCACTGGCTGTGCCTTTACCAATAGAACATTGTTTCTTTTAAGGAAATAAAGTTTGGCTTTGCTCTGGTACATTCATTCCCCTTTTTTCCCTACATTCATTTTGCGTGGTGTTTGTTTTATTTGTACGTTTTGTAGTTTCCCTCTTCTTAAATTTGTCTCATTTTTCTCATTCACTAAGCAGAAGAGTATGACGTATTGTTAGCTTTTAGCTGAGGAAGAAAAACAATTGCTTAATTTTGTTTTCGTATCAAATTTTCCAATAGAACTCACAGAAATAGTATAGCTAGTGACTGTTATGCCCCTAAGGTTAATACAGCATCACTCACATTACATAACTGCAGTTTGCCATACCATTTAATAAAGATCATAAAAAGGTAATTATTTACGCAGATCATAAAAGATTACAGAAGCGTCCGATTCCACATATCTGCTTTGACCCATGACGTCACCAGTATGGAGGAAATGACCATTCTCAATGTCTCCAATATGACACCTATGACGTCATTAGATAAACACAACAACGTATAAAAACAAGAAACACATCTCCCTCCAAAAATATAACCAAACTAACAGGATTAGCTGGGAAATTGGGAGTTTTTGGGTGGGAACAAACTAAATTTAAACACACAAAATGACGACAAGAAACACACAATTCCCACATTCCACTACACTCACAATATCTACAGGAATCTGTCACTTCCCTACACCTACATAGCTCAACAGGAATTGTCGATACCACAAAATAAAAACCAACAATACCTCAAAATTATAACCAGACTGCAGCTCTTGATACCACAAAACCATTCTGGAAACATCCCCCAGGCTGTGGCTAAGCCATGTCTCCGCAATATCCTTTCTTTCAGGAGTGCTAGTTCTGCATGGTTCGCAGGAGAGCTTCTGTACAGTTTGGAAGGTGGGAGACGAGATACTGGCAGAAGTAAAGCTGTGTGTGAGGACCGGGCGTGAGTCGTGCTTGGGTAGCTCAGATGGTAGAGCACTTGCCCGCGAAAGGCAAAGGTCCCGAGTTCGAGTCTCGGTCAGGCACACAGTTTTAATCTGCCAGGAAGTGTCATATCAGCGCACACTCCGCTGCAGAGTGAAATTCTCATTCTGGTCCCATGAAGTAGTTTAGAAATTTCCTTATCTCTTAAAGTTTAGAAAAGAATTTCCCTAGCCCATCTACCATCCATTTAGCTCACCACATATCCCACCCACCTTAATTCTGCTTTCAATGCAATAATAAGTATGCCTTCCAATCCAGAGTATTCCCTGAGTCACTTGCTTGTTTTCCTGTGTCTCCCTAGAAATTCCCAACAAGAACTCTTCATTGCTTAATTAGCGACTGTCAGTTTTTGAATGGTTTTTGTACTAATATACCATATATTTAAATTTAAAATTAATTTTTGATAAACTTACTAAGTTTAGTGCAACAACTTCAAGCCATTTTTGCTGTTCTCTCCATCCAATACCTGTAACATTGGTTTTTTGTGGAATTCTGAGATTATTCTGAGTTTTAATATAATAAATTTCCTTGAGAAAGAAAAACTTCTGCCCACAAATTGGCATGGATTTAAAAAACATTATGCATGTGAATTTCCCTTCTTTCCACACGAAGCACAGATGAAGACCAATAGGCAGATTCCATATTCCTAGATTTCCAGAAATCGTGATACCCCACTGTGGCTGGTTAATGAAGGTTCAAACATACAAGAGTAGGTTCTCAGGTGTGTGAGTGGCTCGTAGACTTCTTAAGCAATATAGCTCAGTTTGTTGTACTGGATGGCGTTTGTTCATCAGAAAAAAACGTGTTTGGTGGAGTACCCAAGGGGATTGTTATAGGACTGCTCTCATTATTTATATAAATGATATGACAGACAGGATGAGCAACAATCTATGACTGTTTGCTGATGACACTGTAATGTGTGGGAACATTTTGATGTCGAGTAGCTCTGTGAGGATACAGGATGACGTAGATAGAATTTCTATTTGGTATGATGAATGGCAGATTATTCTAAATGTATAAAAATGTAACAAAAAAGAAATCATTTATTGTTCTAATACAGTATGACTAGTTTCGTGCTTGGCACAGCAACATCATTAAGAGATATGAAGTGGAATGAACGTGTAAGGTCGGTAGTAGGAAAGACGAATGGTCAACTTTGCTTTATTGTGAGAATTCTAGTAAAGTGTAGTTCATCAATAAAGAAGACTACATATAGAACATGTACTGCTGGAGTGTTTGGGTTCATCATCAGACCGGATTAAAGGAAGATACCAGAGCAATTCAGAGGCATGCTGCTAGATTTGTTACCTTTGGGATCAGTCATCGTGAGAGTATTGTGGAAATACTCTATGAACTCAAATGAGAATCCGTGAAGGGAAGACGAACTTTCTTTTTGTGAAACAGTGGAGAAAATTTAGAGAGCTGCCATCTGCAGCTGACTGTAGAATGATTCTACTGCCGCCAGCATACGTTTCATGCAAGGACCATGAAATCAAGATAAGAGAAATTAGGGCTCATACGTAGGCGTACAGTCAGTCGTTTTTGCTTCATTCCATGGGTGAGTGGAATAGTAAAGGGAATGACAAGCTATGGTACAAGATACCTTCCACTGTGCACCATACAGTGGTTTGTGTAGCATGTTTGTAAATGTAGATCAAGTCATTGTCTACAGATGCCAAAGTACAAAAATTATTGACATAGCCGTGGGACTGAATTGTTAATTTGTAATAAAATTTAAATATTTTGGCGATATCATAACATATGATTTCAATGAAAAACACATTTGGTGTAATAGAATAAACAAACTGATGAAACTACAATATATCAATAAAGTACATACAACAAAAAAGACCTATGACCAGCTGCAAAATTAAATCGCTAAAAACACTTACACAGTCAGAAATAACATATTTGAGTGAGGCCATTTTTGAAAAAACTAACACTGCTAAAATAGACATATTCTTCAAGATAGAAACAATGATAAGCAGAACATGCTTAAGCAAAAAATACCCAAAAATTGGACACTGGAAACTAGTTTCTAATGAAGCAGCGTACATAGAAATGGAACTATTAATGAGTGAAATCAGGAAGAAATGCATCTCAGTTTTTGGGTGTTAAAAACAGGACCACAGTAAACAGAATTATCGGTAGAATGACAGAGAAATTATAAAACTATGAAGACCAAATTAGATAGACTGTGGTAACAAGGGAGATATGAGGAAGCTACAAATTGCAGTAGAAGATTTAAGAAACAAATCAGGAAAATAATCATCTTGTGGTGCAGTTCTTCTTGTTGTCTCCGTGCTTGCTAAGAAAATGGGATGAGAAGTTCCGCCTTATGCAATACACCTTATTTCTTTTGTTTCACCCATACATGTTTCAGCACTTTTGTGCTATCATCAGTGGGTTCTATTTATTTTTAACTTACATTATATTATTGTCCTCTTGTTTTGGTAGCTGTTATGCTACACAATATACAACATGTCATAGTTTTGAAGTTGTGGTAGGTTTTCCTGTTTTGTTGGCGAAGTAAATGGGCTTACTTCTTTGCCTGTGTTCGTGTGGCAATGCAGTTTATCCAGGAAAAAGTAAAGTAACTGAAAAATAAACGGACTAGATTACACATAAAAATCAACATACAAACAATGGGAAGGATGATTTCAGACAATGAATGAAAATAGGTAACTGCAAAACACTGTGCATAAAACTAGCTTAGATATTCAAGAAAAGATCTTAGTTCCACATATAAAACTTGTAAGATACACTGTTGATACATTTTCGTTTTCAGACACATGACAAGCTTGGTTTTGAAAATCTTATTTATTTAATGAAAAACATTTTCAGCCGTTTTTAGTGTCCTGTTTTTTTTTCTCTGTTAGTCCAGTCATTGTGCACAACTTCCTCAAGTACAAAACCTCATCAAAGGGTTCCAAGGCCCCATTGGTAATTTGTACGATCTTCATTTCAATGTGTTGATTACACCACTATTTTTTCCTACTGAGGACCACATAAAATAATTATGTCTTCTTTCTTCTCTCCTCTCTTTCTTTCTTTCTTTCTTTCTTCTACCTATATAGGATTAGACTCTTCCTTTGTTTTATGCTGGAAGCCCATGAAACTTTTTACTTTTGCCCTGAACGTTTTCTTTCTTGTATTTCTTCCTCTGTTATTTCCGTTTTCTGTTTTAATGTCTTTGACCTATGTCATTGATGTTTTTTGGGTTTCTATCAAGGAAAATTAAAAATTCTTTTTTCCTCATTTTGTCAAAAAATTTTCAGTTCTTCCATAAATTTCTTTATTACTTCTGAATAGCCATTTCCCTTTGCCATATTTTGGTCACAAGATTTCCCTGATTATTGTCCTTTTTCTCTTTTTTATTACACCTAATTGTCTGTCTGTAACAAAAGGCATTCTGCAGCATAAAGTCATTCTACAGCATAAAGGCATTCTGGTCTAAAGACAGTGTCATAGTGTCAGAATTTAGCATTTATGCATATGCCCTCATTGGCTGAGTGGTCAGTGCAACAGACTGTCAGTCGTAAGGGTCCGGGTTCGATTCCCAGCTGGGTCAGAGATTTTCTCCACTCAGGGACTAGTGTTGTGTTGTCCTAATCGTCATCATTTCATCCCCATAGATGTGCAAGTCACCGAAGTGGCATCAAATCGAAAGACTTGCGCCCGGCGAACGGTCTACCCAACGGGTGGCCCTAGTCACACAACATTTACATTTTATTTTATTTATGCATAAAAATTTCTTGTTATACAGGTTTTCTGTTAATCGAGAAGCCACTTCCGTTTTCCTTGCCCTTGGTAAGTTAGCTTCTTTCTCCAAAGCATTTGGTCGTATATTTAAATTTTGTAGCCATTTTTATTCTTCCATAATCAATTTCCGTGTATTTCGGTACCTCCTTCGCATCTGTCATATACTCTGTTTATTTCTCCCAGAAGCTATACATAGTCTTGCTTTTGAAGCTCTCTTGCAGGAAATTCATCTGCATTATTGCATCTTGTATAGATTCAGCTAAAATAGCAAGGTCACCTTCAGAAGCCCATCAATTAGTTCTCTGATTATTCCTTTTTCTCCCAGCTATGATTCCTTAAAATTACTTTTTCTAATTTTTCCTGATTAACTTTTGCACTACACAATTGAACAGTGGGCACAGTCCATCTCCTTGTCTTACATCAGTTTTGATCTTGAAAGCCTTGGAGGTTTCATCTAAAAATTTGATTTTGCTTTTTGTATTTGTTTATAAATACTTTAGTTTTATTGCAATTGATTTTCATGTTTGTTTTCAAACTTGCTCTGTTAAGATATTTCCTTTTCTTATTGTATGCCATGTCTGCTCAGATTGCTTTTCATTGCAAAAATTGTCTGTTAGGTGACGTCCGCTGAACAGTTGGCCGGCAGATTAGGTTGTGGTCCTCAGGCAAGACTGAAGGTAGTGTCTGTCCTGGGAAATGCCGGAGATGGCAAATCTCACACGTTAAACCACACCTTCTTCTGTGGTCGAGAAGCATTTCGGACGTCGGAAGGACAGGACTCCTGCACGATGGGGGTGTGGGCAGCTCTAGAGCCTTCCGGCACAGCCATCTGCCTCGATACGGAGGGGCTGCTGGGAGGATCGGGCATGGATGAAAACAGGAGAACACGACTCCTCCTTAAGGTATGACGACATTGTATGCTTTCTTGTACTTTTTTTAATCAAACTTTTACAGTGTAGTAGTCTAATGCAACCATCTGATTACTTGACACAATAAAAATCATTGTTTGACAGTACCAAAAATTAAGTTTGAGATTTTCAAATCATTTAATTGGGAAAGCAAACCAATGAATATCACCAAGAAACTGAACTTCTTCATATGATATGCAGAATTACTTGATATTTTAAATGCTTAACTTTGGATGTAAATTGATTGGATTGTAGGTTTTTGTATGTTAATTAATAACCTGAGAACTATTTGTACTTGATCTTCTTCTTCTGGTTTCCAGGAGCACCAGTTACTAATTATGCTTTGGTATAAACATCATTTCACTCTCTATTCCGACAGGAAACACAATGGTTCTTTCAACAAGGCTGTCTGTCCTGTCCTGTCCTGTCCCTCTTTGTTAATATATACGTTTGTCACTGTAGTAACTGACAATTCATAGATGAGAGCAAAATTAACCTTGGACAAATGACTTACTAGCCCTATACTAACTCACTGTGTTGTTTCAATCATTATTGAAATTTTTTAGTGCCTGGTTCCAAGCCATCTTTATATGGTACTGTATCTGTACTAGTTCATGAAATAACAAATGAGACTAATGCAACAGGCTTACAACTGGTTCAAAGCAAACAGCCTGTGTAATACAGAACAAATAAAAATTACATAACAGATGCTATAAGCAGTGATCAGTTGCATACACCATGTGGAATTCCACATTTAAAGTTCCTAGGCATGCAGATGGGTTGTAACCACCACTACACGAGTAAGTTAACCAGAAATACTCAGTTCTGTATTGATACTTGGAAGTGGCTCTCATCATGTTGACATACTGAGAGGATTGTTAGTATAGTCTACAAATATTTAATTCATTGTGTAATCTTCTAAAACAGTCTTCTGAGGTCAAAAAAATATTTCTTCTGCAGAAGTGTGGAATAAGAATTATTTAATGAAGACCCTCCTCCATTGTGATATTTATGGAATACAATGTGTGAATGAGTGAATTAATCACTATCCACATTAGTAATAAAGTGTGATCGCACAGGGTGAAGAGATTTCTTATTAGGAGGCTATTATATAAAATTGTTGCAGCAGTGGTGTGAACTTGTTAAAATATGAGTATGCTGTGACCGCCAGTGAGGTAAGTAGTGGCAGTAGTCCATCAGAGTAATGTGTTTTTGACCAATGTTTTCTCTTTCTAAAAGTAAATTAATACACAAATTAAATGTCCATTTTGAAGTTTAACCAGACTAGGAGCACTGTCAAGAAATTTAATTACATACATGAAGTGAGCAGTGTGTACTGTTGAGGCAAATTGCGGTTCTCCACAGGTGCTGGCTGTCTCGGACATTGTGATCTTCCGGACGCGGGCCGAGCGCCTGCACAGCGACATGCTAGTCTTCCTGGGCTCCGCATCACGTGCCTACTCGCAGCACTTTTCCACCGCCCTCCAGGCGGTCAGTGGGAAGCTGCGCGCCCTGGGGGGAGCGTCGATGCCCTCCCTGGGACCGTCTGTCATCATCTTCCATGAAACTCGACACACCAGGCCCCTGCAGCAGAGTGAGTTTCAGAGCTCTGTAAGACTCAATGTATCGTCACCTCAGTGCTGCTGAGACAAGAGATGTGCTCAGAAATATGCAACATTTAGTTGCTTGTATAAGCAAATACGAGTACTATGTTAAGTAGATTTTTCAGTAAAAACAAAAAGGTAAAGCTGGTGTCAACACATTTTAGTGTTCCATACCCCTATCGGTAAATATGGTACCCTTGTAGAATCTCTTTGTTGTCTGTCTGTCTGTTTCTCCATCCGTCTGTCTCTTTGGCTGTTAAGATTCCTTCTCAGAAATGGATAGATGTTCCAAGCTGAAATTTGTCACATACTAAGGTATATTGTCCCTTGATAGTGTAAAAAATTTCGTCTTCTATGTCACTGTAATCAAAAGATAAGATAATTTATGTCACATAATTTTGATACTTCCGAACTTATTTGTTGTTGTTGTGGTGGTGGTCTTCAGCTCTGAGACTGGTTTGATGCAGCTCTCCATGCTACTCTATCCTGTGCAAGCTTCTTCATCTCCCAGTACTTACTGCAACCTATATCCTTCCGAATCTGCTTAGTGTATTCATCTCTTGGTCTCCCTCTACAATTTTTACCCTCCGTGCTGCCCTCCAATACTAAACTGGTGATCCCTTTATGCCTCAGAATATGTCCTACCAACCGATCCCTTCTTCTAGTCAAGTTGTGCCACAAATTTGTCTTCTCCTCAATTCTATTCAATACCTCCTCATTAGTTATGTGATCTACCCATCTAATCTTCAGCATTCTTCTGTAGCACCACATTTTGAAAGCTTCTATTCTCTTCTTGTCCAAACTCTTTACCGTCCATGTTTCACTTCCATACATGGCTACACTCCATACAAATACTTTCAGAAACGACTTTCTGACACTTAAATCTATACTCAATGTTAACAAATTTCTCTTCTTCAGAAACGCTTTCCTTGCCATTGCCAATCTACATTTTATATCCTCTCTACTTCGACCATCATCGGTTATTTTGCTCCCCAAATAGCAAAAATCCTTTACTACTTTAAGCGTCTCGTTTCCTAATCTAATCCCCTCAGCATCACCTGACTTAATTCGACTACACTCCATTATCCTCGTTTTGCTTTTGTTGATGTTCATTTTATATTCTGCTTTCAAGACAGTGTCCATTCCGTACAGCTGCTCTTCCAAGTCCTTTGCTGTCTCTGACAGAATTACAATGTCATCGGCAAACCTCAAAGTTTTTGTTTCTTCTCCATGGATTTTAATACCTAGTCCGAACGTTTCTTTTGTTTCCTTTACTGCTTGCTCAATATACAGATTGAATAACATCAGGGAGAGGCTACAACCCTGTCTCACTCCCTTCCCAACCACTGCTTCCTTTTCCTGCCCCTCGACTCTTATAACTGCCATCTGGTTTCTGTACAAATTGTAAATAGCCTTTTGCTCCCTGTATTTTACCCCTGCCACATTTAGAATTTGGAAGAGAGTATTCCAGTCAACATTGTCAAAAGCTTTCTCTAAGCCTACGAATGCTAGAAATGTGGGTTTGCCTTTCCTTAATCTATTTTCTAAGCTAAGTCGTAAGGTCAGTATTGCCTCACGTGTTCCAACATTTCTATGGAATCCAAACTGATCTTCCCCGAGGTCAGCTTCTACCAGTTTTCCCATTCGTCTGTAAAGAATTCGCGTTAGTATTTTGCAGCTGTGACTTATTAAACTGATAGTTCGGTAATTTTCACATCTGTCAACACCTGCTTTCTTTGGGATTGGAATTATTATACTCTTCTTGAAGTCTGAGGGTATTTCACCTGTCTCATACATCTTGCTCACCAGATGGTAGAGTTTTGTCAGGACTGGCTCTCCCAAGGCCGTCAGTAGCTCTAATGGAATGTTGTCTACTCCCGGGGTGTTGTTTCGACTCATTTATCAAAGCATATATGGTACTTTCTGTTGACATAGGGTCATGAAATTTGGTAAGAAGGTAAGTTTTACAGCACAAGTAAGGAAAAAATTGTTAATTTGTAATTATATCACATGCAAAAAATATGTTTTGTGGTATGTTAAAATTTAAACTTAAAATTGAAATATTCTCAAAAGTCTTGGAATTCTTAGGATTGGTGTCTTGCAGGTGTCAATATTGACAACAGTAAAAAACGCTCTAGATCCTCGATTTTTACGTATGCGGTTGTCAGTACCTGTAGGAAACCAGCAAGTCCTGCTGACACATTGCACCTGATTAAATCTGCGATCGGCCCGTTGCTGCCCGCAACACTCGATACTGACAACTACTCTTTGACTGTACAGTTTGCAGCCCGAGAACAATGACTTACATAATAATTATTTATTTTAGTCTTTACATCTTAAAATATTATCCTACATAGTTTACTGCATTACTTAAACATTTATTATTATTATTTTCTACTAATTGAGTAATGAGAAACATCTTCAGATATCAGAATAGTTGATAATTGCTCAGTGCAAAGTCTGAGCTCTGTGGCAGTTGGTCTGCTTGGTCCCACCCATAGGATCTGAGTAACTTGTGAATTCGAGCAACGGAATGCAGGGAAGTGCGATAGGAGCGCTGTTGTTCTCTATATACATAAATGATTTGGTAGACATGGTGGGCAGCTGTCTGCAGTTGTTTGCTGATGATGTCATAGTGTAAGGTAAGGTATCGAAGATGAGCGACTGCAGGAAGATAAAAGATCATTTAGACAAAATTTCCAGTTGGTGTGATGAATGACAGCTAGCCCTAAATGTGGAAAAAATGTAGTTAATGTGGATGAGTAGGAAGATCACACCTGTATTGTTCGGATACAGTATTAAAAGTGTGCTGCTTGACACAGTCAAGTCATTTAAATATCTGGCCATAATGTTACAAAGCAATGTGAGGTGTAATGAGCATGTTAAAACTGTGGTAGGGAATGCAAATGGTAGACTTCGGTTTATTGGGAGAATTTTAGGAAAGAGTGGTTCACTTGTAAAGGAGACAGCATATAGGATACTGGTGCAATCTATTCTTAAGTACTGCTCGAGTGTTTGGTATCTGTCAGATTGAAGGAAGACATCAAAGCAATTCAGAGGCGGGCTGCTAAATTTGTTACTGGTAGGTTCGAACACAACATAAGTGTTACGGAGATGCTTCGGGAACTCGATGGGGATCCCTGTTGGGAAGGTGACATTCTTTTCGAGAAACACTGTTGAGAAACTTTAGAGAACTGGCATTTGAAGCTGACTACTGAATGACTCTACTGCTGCCAACCTACATTGTGTATAAGAACCAAGAAGATAAGATACGATAAATAAGGCTCATATGGAGGCATACAGACAATTGTTTCTTCCTCACTCTATTTGCGAGTGGAACAGGAGGGGAAATGACGAGTAGTGGTGCAGGGTACCCTCCATCACGCACCAAACGGTGGTTTGTGGAGTATCTCTGTAGATGTAGATGTGGACTGCATTGGCTGCTCTGTTGTTTTCCCTGATTGTGTCTTCAAAATCTGACTGCTTCAAGACTTTACTGTTTTTGATGCAGAGTTATATGTAATCCTGTGGGACTGGAGGAAATGAGATGTGTTCAGAGTGCTGAATTCCTCATCTGTTCTGGCTCCCTATGTGCTCTGAGTATTAAGGGGAACAAAAGGGTGGATGTAGCAGCCAAGGAGGCGTGTCGCTGTTCCCAGATACTTCA
Organism: Schistocerca cancellata; assembly: GCF_023864275.1. NCBI lineage: Eukaryota > Metazoa > Arthropoda > Insecta > Orthoptera > Acrididae > Schistocerca > Schistocerca cancellata. The sequence goes on along the minus strand of NC_064635.1, from coordinate 31,743,361 downwards.
GCGTGCCACAATCCTGCATGCTATTGCCTCAATGCTGAGTTGTGTGTTAATGGGAAGAAGAGTGGCTGGAAGTGGCAGACAATAATAATAATAATAATAATAATAATAATAATAATGGTTTATTTGTCCATAATAACTTTTACAGTCGTGGACATAGTCAGTCAGTACATACAACATTAAAAATGCTTGATAGAGTACGAACATTTAGCAATTAACACCTGCTTTAATTTTATTTTAAATATTTTTCCTTTTAACATTTTTATGGTATTTGGCAGTCTGTTGTAAAAAAATCTTCCAGCAGAAAATGCATTATGATCGGTTGCTTTTTTTATTTCTGAATTTTATGTGATAATCCTCTTTCTTCCTTGTTTATAACTATGGATATCACTATTTATTATACTGTGCTCCATATTTTCTTTTACAAACAGTGTACTCCTTAGAACATATAATGATTACACTGTTAGGATATTATACTTAATGAAGTATTCTCCACAGGATTGACATTTACTAATATTCGCTATTATCGTAACTGCTCTCTTCTGGGCTTTAAAAGCCCTATCCATGTATACTGTTGGTGCCCCGCCCCAAATCTCAATACCGTGTTGTAGGTGGGAGTGTATAATACCAAAATAGATTTGTCTTAAGACTGGTGACGCTATTATGCTAGAAAGGCATTTTAGCAGGTAGGTATTACACAAGATTTTTTTTACAAGTGTAGCTGATGTGCTCCTTCCATGTAAGATGTTCATCAACTATAATACTCAGGAATTTATGTTAAGTATCCACTTGTCTTGATTTGTAATTTAGCATAAACTCCATTAGAATTGTCTTTTCCTTATTTAATGCCAATTTATTTTTAGTCATATATTCTGTGATGAGGCTGGTGTTCTTCATATTATTTTGCACTGCTAGCTGTTTTGTAGGGCCCCAGCTTATGAAGGAGATGTTGTTGGCATAATTCACAAGGTCTGCATTTTTTGGAATTATTATATCATTGATGTACACAATGAACAGAAAAGGCCCAATAATACTTCCCTGATGGACTCCATAGTTCAGAATTTTATAAGATGATCTTAATGTTTGTATAAGTCACCCGGTTGTATGATACAACTTAACACATGTCTCCTGTCAGCAAGGTACGATCTTAACAAATCTAATGCCACTCCTCTGACCCCATAAGTTTCTAACTTATGTAGAAGAATGGAGTGATTTACAGTATCAAAAGCCTTAGATAGGTCTAGAAAGGTGGCAATAACTTTGTTTCCATCATCAAGTTTATTCAATACTGCTTGAATAAATGTGGCTATGTCTGTTGTTGTAGACTTGCCCTTCCTGAATAAGCTGCATCTTGTAAAATCCATGACGTGGCCATGACGTACCTTCTTCCAGCCACACAGTCAGGATGAGGTCCTCGTCACTCCTCTTCACATAGGCCAGAGTCATGACCCATGACTTCTTGCCCCCGTGAGAGGATCCTCGTCCATATAGCTCTGAAATCTGACAGTGGTAAAGTTTGCAACAGATGTGTTCTGTGCTGTGAAAAACTGCACATCAGTCTATGTGTCATGGTTGATGGGAGTTTCCTGTGTCTTAAACGTTTTAACCTTAGAGTGTAAACAGCAGAAAGTGCTGCAAAGATTGCAGCCTGTGCACAAGGTATGACAGTAGCTGTCTTATGTGAGCATTTCTAAAGCGATGCGAAATTTACACATCTGCAGCCTGTCGGTCCATACTTATAAGCTGCCATTTATATCTTATGCTATCTTACTTTTGTGTTCTGTGTGATTACAGTTACACGACACACAAGAATGCAGCACACTACAGCATTAACTGCTAACCATCCTTTCACACACATGGAATGAACTGAGGGAAATCAGAAAAGCCAAATCAGGATGGATGAACGCAATACAAATATTGTTACAGAAAAACATGTTGTACATTATAGTAACAAAGGCAGTTGGTCTCGCATTCATCCCATCAGCCATTTGACACCCACTGTTGGATAAAGGTCTTCTGGAGAATTTTCACGCATTACAGCTTTTCGCTATGTGCGTTTGTGTTCCCTATACGTATTATTTATATTATCTGCCTATCTTCGGTTAGCTCATCATCTCAGTCTTTTCTTATCTCTTGGAATCTTGCAGAGGATTTCAAAGTTATGGAAAGTTCAATTTCCATAACACAGTCATTTTAAGTGAAGCGTTGCTGGCTGATGATATGTGCTCCACGATAATTGGTAATTAATGGATCTGAGGGTGACCTAAAAAGTGTCTAAAACTGTTATCCACTAAAATAGAAAGTGACCTAGACTGTGCTTATCTTTCTATACATTGCAAGGGGGTCATGGTACCCTATGGACATTCTCTCTCCAGTTTGGATCTAGAATGTGACTTGAGCGTAAGACACCTTTCTTTCCTCTTGATTTTTTTTTTTTTTTTTTTACCCTCACCCTCAGGACAAAAAGATAAAAAGGAAATACTGCCTGCTCCTCTGTTATCAAACAGTGGCTACACTGACTGGTGTAGTAATGATGTTACAATAGATTTAAAGTTAGATTAGCTGCTTTGAAGATGATTAGTTCCAGCTCAGGCCTATAGGCAGCAGATAAACAGCACACTGAATTTTGTGGTCGCACAGAATTTACAGCGATCTGTGTCTGCACAAACTGACCGTAACTTATGGACTGACATTAAGAACTGTTCCTAACAGAAAATTGGAATTGGGCAGTGAGCTATGATTGGTCAGCTCAGTCAATACAAGTGTTGCTGATAAAGTGTGAGGGTCTCACTGTTGAGAAATGCTAGGTTTTATTTCTTTGTAGAGTCCACATTGAAGTGAAATTTTGTTCTGGAGTTATGTCCTTCATAAAACTGGGTAAAAGCCAATTCACACAGAATGTGAACAGAACTTCAGTCAACAGTACATCAAATTATGGAGTGTTCACACTAGACAGAACGTCAACACATCAGTTCATTTAGACCAGCACCAAACCAGTCAGAAGGTAGTATCAGCATTAAGGAACTAGTAGTGATAAAGTTTATCTTTGGCCAAAGCAAATTCCATAACAGATGTTCTTGATCAGTTTTGTATAGTGCACTACTGTGAAGTGAAACATCATTTCAAAACATGGACATATACACACAAATACAAACAGTATTTATAAGGGAGTAAATAGAGCCTGCTAACCTTATCGATTGTTTTTTTCCCCCAATCCAGCAATTAATGTTAAAAATAATTGTATTTTCCTTCACTAGAGCTGGCTTTTTCACTCAAAAAATGGTTATTTAATGAAAATTGCTTCATCTATTGATGTTCCTATTTATATATGTTGCAGGTGTCAGCTCTGTTGAGTTATTGTAAAACGTAAATCATTTTTCACTTCCCTTGAGGAAGAACATTCAATGTAAAAAGTATGCTAATTGCCAAGGAACACTTTGTGTGTCACGAGAAAAAGCAAAATAATTAAAATAAAGGCTCAAAATCAGAAAACCGACTATTAAAACAAGAGTGTGCTAACAAAAATTGGTTAACTTCCAACATCAGCAGGCGAAGACATTGTTCTCCCCACCAAAGTCAACATCAATACTTTCTTCTTGAGGAACCTTGACGCTGACATCCCATTTCAGCCCGTTCTGTTGTATGAATGCTTTGTTTTGAAAAGCATTGTGGAATAGTTTGACATTCCATTCTGTCTTGTTCCGTTTCATCAAATTGAAGCAATCTTAAAAGTTTCCACTCGGTGACAAAATGTGTTCCAGTAGTAGTGTTGTGCAATATATTTAAAGAGTGTGTGATCTTGAATTACTTTGGGTTTTCTGACTTGGTTGTTGAATTCTGTACACGGTTGTTACGGCCTACTGCACAGCATTCTTTCCCTATGTTTCTTTGTTCTACTTTCATTGTCCACTAGTTGTGAACAAAGCTCTGTGTCGTGCCCACAGCATTAGACGAAACCCCCGAGGACGTGCTGCGGACCAGGTTTGCACAGTGCGGCCTCGAGATGGACGCCTTCAGCTCGCTGCACTATGTGGGCATCCAGACGGTGAACCAGGCTACCGACTTTGGGCCCCTGAGGTTTGCCGTGCGGTCAGAATTAGACAACTCTTCTGTCAGGTCCCCACGGCCTCCTGCACTGGTCTTCTACACTCTGAAGGTAACATTTCTGTGCATGTAGTGTGCAATGATGAGCCTAAAAGACAAGTGCCAAACTAGGTCAACAAGATTAAGCTTTCATTGCATACTTATTATTATTGTTGTTGTTGTTGTTGTGCCTCTTTTCCTGGTAACTTTTAATCTTTGATTGGGTGATTGCCTATTGTGTGTTGTAAAGTACTTAATGTTGATTTTGTATTGCACACTGCCATTAGTATCTACCATGTACATCAGTTTAGTTATTTTGTTAATTCAAACATCGTATTCTGTAGACTGAATATGAGGGAGGAATTGCATGGCTGTGTAATGAATAACAAACTACGTTATTGTAGGGATGCAGCTTTGCCAGATGTTCTTTGTAGATTACTTTGATAACTATTAATCATTTTTAAATGGTTAAGGGAGAAAACAACAAATTGTGATATAGAGAAGGAACATAGAGGAAGCTCTGAGCAGCTTGTGGGCACTCAAATGAAAATTGAAGGTTTAAATTCACCTTTTGGATATGTTTTAATAGGGACTTAGATGTTAGCTGAGTACTAATCGAGGTTGAATAATAACAGTTATTACATACTACATGATAAAAGCTTCTTTCTCATGAACATTTTCTCCTGCTGTGCCAACAGGAATGCACAACACAGTATCTCGATGTTTTGTTTATTTAAAGAAAGATAAATGTGTGTTTTTCATTTAGTCTTGAAGTTAAAGATGTACAAAATTTTCTGCCTTTTCTCTCCAGGACTGTTGCTAACGTTTTTGCAATATTTAGTTAGTTTCAGGTTCCATGGATCATTTGCACCGTAAATTGTAATGTTGTACGAAGAGTAATTTTGTATTTACATTGCAAATTAATTTGTAAATGTGGCTGCACACTGAATATTTGTCAGCATTGTGTGCTTTTTTTGTAGATGGGAATTAGTAATTCTTACCCACCACCTTTTTCACATTGCAATATTATAAGTTGTTCTACAGAATAGTAGGAGTTGTCAAGGAGCAACGTTTTCAGTTGGTTTTAAAGTTTTACTGTGCTGTCTGTCAGACATTCTTATATCACTGAGTAAGTTATCAAATATTTATCACAGCATTGTGCACACTCTTTTTTGAGCTAAAGACAAACTTAATGTGGAGTAACGAATGTCATTTTTCTTTCTGGTACTGTAATTATCTACATCATTGTTCCTTTTGAACTGCAGTGGATTATTTACAACTAACTTCAGTTTCATATGACAACATTGAATGAAAATATGCGAGGTGTGTTGAGCTACTGATCTGTCTGCCCCAAAGACTTGCAGTGATTCTAAGCACGAATGTGACTGAACTACTAAAAGGACTAAAATGTTATTTTTCCATTTTAAATTCTCATCACTATGGACACCTAAGACTTTTGAAGTTTCCACTCTATTATTTCCCCATCATGTGTTATACTTATCACTGCTATTCTACCCCTGTATGTACTGAATTGAATACGTTGTGTCTTTTTAAAATTGACGGTGAGACCATTTACTGAAAACCAGTCAATGATATTTTTAAGAACACTGTTTACCATTTCTTCTGTTTCTGTATGTATGCTTGGATTGATCACAATTCTAGCGTCATCTGCAAAAAGAACTAATTCTGCTTATTGCGTATTAGACAAAAGATCATCTACACATATGAGGAACAATAGTGGGCCCTTGTTTGAACCTAGGGGATCCTGATATGTGATTTCTCCCCAGTCAAAACAATGTCCCTGGGATACATTGGTTGAATTACTAAGTACAGCTTTCGGCATTCTTTTGCTTACATATGACATTATCCATCAGTTGGTTACACCATTAGTTTCACATTGTTGTTGTCTTCCGTCCGAAGACTGGTTTGCTGCAGCACTCCAAGCTGCTCTATCCTGCGCAAGCCTCATCATCTCCGAGTAACTGCTGCAACTTACATCCTTCATCCTTCTGAATCTGCTTACTGTACAAATCTGTTAGTCTCCCTCTCTCTCTTTTCCAGTACTAAATTGGTGATCCCTTGATGTGTCAGAACGTGTTGTACCGACTAATCCCTTCTTCTTGTCAGATTGTGCCAATAATTTCTTTGTTTCCCAATGTTAGTCAGTACTTTCTCATAAAGCTCATAAAATTTTAGTTCATCTGTGAGAATACTGTGATCCACACGATTATATGCCTTATGTAGGTATCAGGACATACCAGTTGGCACTATTTTGATATTTATAAAGGAACTTCACTATAACCGTGGAAAGGTAACTTGTGCAGATTGTGTATCCCGTGCTTTAGTGATGGATACAACTGCCCATTTAAGAGGAATAACTAAAGCTCTGCAGGAATGAAGCCTTGTAGTACCTGGTCATACTTGAAGGTAGCGTGTTGCGTATCCCCAACAAACATTTATTCAAACAAAATTTAAGATAAGTAATTTCACACAGAATCCTGAACAGCACAGCTGATTGAACACTGATCGGTGTAACATTGAGGAACTAGGCATAACAAACTTCTGTAACTGAGCTCGCTCCCTTTTACAGCCTAGACTTTGTCATTTTCAATTATGTGTAGGTAAAAAAACAAAAGCGCTGGCAGGTCGATAGACACACAAATAAACACAAACATACACACAAAACTCTAGCTTTCGCAACCAACGGTTGCCTCGTCAGGAAAGAGGGAAGGAGAAGGAAAGACAAAAGGATTGGGTTTTAAGGGAGAGGGTAAGGAGTCATTCCAATCCCGGGAGCGGAAAGACTTACCTTAGGGGGAAAAAAGGACAGGTTTACACTCGCACACACACACATATCCATCCACACATACACAGACACAAGCAGACATTTGTAAAGGCAAAGAGTTTGGGCAGAGATGTCAGTCGGGACGGAAATACAGAGGCAAAGATGATGTTGAAAGACAGGTGAGGTATGAGCGGCGGCAGATTGAAATTAGCGGAGATTGAGGCCTGACGGATAGCGAGAAGAGAGGATATGCTGAAGGGCAAGTTCCCATCTCCGGAGTTCTGACAGGTTGGTGTTAGTGGGAAGTATCCAGATAACCCGGACGGTGTAACACTGTGCCAAGATGTGCTGGCCGTGCACCAAGGCATGTTTAGCCACAGGGTGATCCTCATTACCAACAAACACTGTCTGTCTGAGTCCATTCATGCGAATGGACAGTTTGTTGCTGGTCATTCCCACATAGAACGCTTCACAGTGTAGGCAGGTCAGTTGGTAAATCACGTGGGTGCTTTCACACGTGGCTCTGCCTTTGATCGTGTACACCTTCCGGGTTACAGGACTGGAATAGGTGGTGGTGGGAGGGTGCATGGGACAGGTTTTACACCGGGGGCGGTTACAGGGGTAGGAGCCAGAGGGTAGGGAAGGTGGTTTGGGGATTTCATAGGGATGAACTAAGAGGTTACGAAGGTTAGGTGGACGGCGGAAAGACACTCTTGGTGGAGTGGGGAGGATTTCATGAAGGATGGATCTCATTTCAGGGCAGGATTTGAGGAAGTCGTATCCCTGCTGGAGAGCCACATTCAGAATCTGATCCAGTCCCGGAAAGTATCCTGTCACAAGTGGGGCACTTTTGGGGTTCTTCTGTGGAAGGTTCCGGGTTTGAGGAGATGAGGAAGTGGCTCTGGTTATTTGCTTCTGTACCAGGTCGGGAGGGTAGTTACGGGATGCAAAAGCTGTTTTCAGGTTGTTGGTGTAATGGTTCAAGGATTCCGGACTGGAGCAGATTCGTTTGCCACGAAGACCTAGGCTGTAGGGAAGGGACCGTTTGATGTGGAATGGGTGGCAGCTGTCATAATGGAGGTACTGTTGCTTGTTGGTGGGTTTGATGTGGACGGACGTGTGAAGCTGGCCATTGGACAGGTGGAGGTCAACGTCAAGGAAAGTGGCATGGGATTTAGAGTAGGACCAGGTGAATCTGATGGAACCAAAGGAGTTGAGGTTGGAGAGGAAATTCTGGAGTTCTTCTTCACTGTGAGTCCAGATCATGAAAATGTCATCAATAAATCTGTACCAAACTTTGGGTTGGCAGGCCTGGGTAACCAAGAAGGCTTCCTCTAAGCGACCCATGAATAGGTTGGCGTACGAGGGGGCCATCCTGGTACCCATGGCTGTTCCCTTTAATTGTTGGTATGTCTGGCCTTCAAAAGTGAAGAAGTTGTGGGTCAGGATGAAGCTGGCTAAGGTAATGAGGAAAGAGGTTTTAGGTAGGGCGGCAGGTGATCGGCGTGAAAGGAAGTGCTCCATCGCAGCGAGGCCCTGGACATGCGGAATATTTGTGTATAAGGAAGTGGCATCAATGGTTACAAGGATGGTTTCCGGGGGTAACAGACTGGGTAGGGATTCCAGGCGTTCGAGAAAGTGGTTGGTGTCTTTGATGAAGGATGGGAGACTGCATGTAATGGGTTGAAGGTGTTGATCTACGTAGGCAGAGATGCGTTCTGTGGGGGCTTGGTAACCAGCTACAATGGGACGGCCGGGATGATTGGGTTTGTGAATTTTGGGAAGAAGGTAGAAGGTGGGGGTGCGGGGTGTTGGTGGGGTCAGGAGGTTGATGGAGTCAGGTGAGAGGTTTTGTAGGGGGCCTAAGGTTCTGAGGATTCCTTGAAGCTCCGCCTGGACATCAGGGATGGGATTACCATGGCAAACTTTGTAAGTAGTGTTGTCTGAAAGCTGACGCAGTCCCTCAGCCACATACTCCCGACGATCAAGTACCACAGTCGTGGAACCCTTGTCCACCGGAAGAATGACGATGGATTGGTCAGCCTTCAGATCACGGATAGCCTGGGCTTCAGCAGTGGTGATGTTGGGAGTAGGATTAAGGTTTTTTAAGAAGGATTGAGAGGCAAGGCTGGAAGTCAGAAATTCCTGGAAGGTTAGGAGAGGGTGATTTTGAGGAAGAGGAGGTGGGTCCCGCTGTGACGGAGGACGGAACTGTTCCAGGCATGGTTCAATTTGGATAGTATCTTGGGGAGTTGGATCATTGGGAGTAGGATTAGGATCATTTTTCTTCGTGGCAAAGTGATATTTCCAGCAGAGAGTACGGCTGTAGGACAGTAAATCTTTGACAAGGGCTGTTTGGTTAAATCTGGGAGTGGGGCTGAAGGTGAGGCCTTTGGATAGGACAGAGGTTTCGGATTGGGAGAGAGGTTTGGAGGAGAGGTTAACTACTGAATTGGGGTGTTGTGGTTCCAGATTGTGTTGATTGGAGTTTTGAGGTTTTGGAGGGAGTGGAGCTGGAAGTGGGAGATTGAGTAGATGGGAGAGACTGGGTTTGTGTGCAATGAGAGGAGGTTGAGGTTTGCTGGAAAGGTTGTGAAGGGTGAGTGAGTTGCCTTTCCGGAGGTGGGAAACCAGGAGATTGGATAGTTTTTTAAGGTGGAGGGTGGCATGTTGTTCTAATTTGCGGTTGGCCTGTAGGAGGATGCTCTGAACAACTGGTGTGGATGTGGGAGAGGAAAGATTGAGGACTTTTATTAGGGACAGGAGTTGATGGGTGTGTTGATTGGCTGAGTGGATGTGTAGGTGAAGGATTAGGTGGGTGAGGGCAATGGATTGTTCGGTTTGGAACTGGTATAGGGACTGATGGAAGGAAGGGTTGCAGCCAGAGATGGGAACTTTAAGTGTGAGGCCTTTGGGGGTGATGCCAAATGTCAGACAAGCCTGAGAAAATAAAATATGAGAGTGTAATCTGGCTAGGGCGAAGGCATGTTTGCGGAGGGAATGTAAATAAAACTTAATGGGGTCGTTGTGGAGGTGTTGTGAGGGTGACATGGTACTGGAAGGTGGAAAGTGGAACACGAGGCTGAAATGAAAATGAAAATAAATATAAAAATATATGGGGAGAGATAAAGGTAAAACTAGAAAGCAAATGGAGATCTGGTGTGAAAAAAGGCGAAAAAGGGTTGGTTAGAGCTGGGCTATGTTGATCCTGTGGTGAACTTGTGTAGGTAGATAATGATGTGCACAAAGGTTAGGTGGTTGTGTTGCCGCCAAAACACGTTAAAGGGTGGAGAAATACGGGAAAATTTCGAAAAAACTACGTGAGGATGTATTAAAAGGGTGGTTTGGTGGTGGCAGATTATGGAAATGAAGCTAACAATTGTCTGATGAAGAAATAATGACGTTAAAACCTGTGGGAAGCGGCTAAAAATGATCGATGATGTGAGAAAAACGGAAATGGAAATAAAGCAAAAGATATTAAAACTAGCCGAAAAGGTTGTTTAATAGCTGAAAGGAACTGTTTGTGAACTGGAAACGGTGGATTTTATAGCAGCGGTAGTGTTGAAAGCGGAAAAAAAAAATTTTTTTGGTTATGGTTTGGAAGTGGGTTACGTATTGTTACGTACTATTGAGTATATATCGGCGGGATAAAATTGTATACTGGATTACGGTAAAAAAGGAGAAGGTGAATAGAAAGTAAAACTGCTGGCAAAAACAGAAGGAGGAAATAAGATGACAGAAAAGACTACGAAATGTAACAGTGACAATAACAATAATGTTAACAAACGTGATTGTTGGATTCAAATTAATGATATGAATATAATAGAGGGAAACATTCCACGTGGGAAAAATATATTTAAAAAGAAAGATGATGAGACTTACCCAACAAAAGCGCTGGCAGGTCGATAGACACACAAATAAACACAAACATACACACAAAACTCTAGCTTTCGCAACCAACGGTTGCCTCGTCAGGAAAGAGGGAAGGAGAAGGAAAGACAAAAGGATTGGGTTTTAAGGGAGAGGGTAAGGAGTCATTCCAATCCCGGGAGCGGAAAGACTTACCTTAGGGGGAAAAAAGGACAGGTTTACACTCGCACACACACACATATCCATCCACACATACACAGACACAAGCAGACATTTGTAAAGGCAACTGACCTGCCTACACTGTGAAGCGTTCTATGTGGGAATGACCAGCAACAAACTGTCCATTCGCATGAATGGACACAGGCAGACAGTGTTTGTTGGTAATGAGGATCACCCTGTGGCTAAACATGCCTTGGTGCACGGCCAGCACATCTTGGCACAGTGTTACACCGTCCGGGTTATCTGGATACTTCCCACTAACACCAACCTGTCAGAACTCCGGAGATGGGAACTTGCCCTTCAGCATATCCTCTCTTCTCGCTATCCGCCAGGCCTCAATCTCCGCTAATTTCAATCTGCCGCCGCTCATACCTCACCTGTCTTTCAACATCATCTTTGCCTCTGTATTTCCGTCCCGACTGACATCTCTGCCCAAACTCTTTGCCTTTACAAATGTCTGCTTGTGTCTGTGTATGTGTGGATGGATATGTGTGTGTGTGCGAGTGTAAACCTGTCCTTTTTTCCCCCTAAGGTAAGTCTTTCCGCTCCCGGGATTGGAATGACTCCTTACCCTCTCCCTTAAAACCCAATCCTTTTGTCTTTCCTTCTCCTTCCCTCTTTCCTGACGAGGCAACCGTTGGTTGCGAAAGCTAGAGTTTTGTGTGTATGTTTGTGTTTATTTGTGTGTCTATCGACCTGCCAGCGCTTTTGTTGGGTAAGTCTCATCATCTTTCTTTTTAAATATATTTTTCCCACGTGGAATGTTTCCCTCTATTATATTCATATCATTAATTTGAATCCAACAATCACGTTTGTTAACATTATTGTTATTGTCACTGTTACATTTCGTAGTCTTTTCTGTCATCTTATTTCCTCCTTCTGTTTTTGCCAGCAGTTTTACTTTCTATTCACCTTCTCCTTTTTTACCGTAATCCAGTATACAATTTTATCCCGCCGATATATACTCAATAGTACGTAACAATACGTAACCCACTTCCAAACCATAACCAAAAAAATTTTTTTTTTCCGCTTTCAACACTACCGCTGCTATAAAATCCACCGTTTCCAGTTCACAAACAGTTCCTTTCAGCTATTAAACAACCTTTTCGGCTAGTTTTAATATCTTTTGCTTTATTTCCATTTCCGTTTTTCTCACATCATCGATCATTTTTAGCCGCTTCCCACAGGTTTTAACGTCATTATTTCTTCATCAGACAATTGTTAGCTTCATTTCCATAATCTGCCACCACCAAACCACCCTTTTAATACATCCTCACGTAGTTTTTTCGAAATTTTCCCGTATTTCTCCACCCTTTAACGTGTTTTGGCGGCAACACAACCACCTAACCTTTGTGCACATCATTATCTACCTACACAAGTTCACCACAGGATCAACATAGCCCAGCTCTAACCAACCCTTTTTCGCCTTTTTTCACACCAGATCTCCATTTGCTTTCTAGTTTTACCTTTATCTCTCCCCATATATTTTTATATTTATTTTCATTTTCATTTCAGTCTCGTGTTCCACTTTCCACCTTCCAGTACCATGTCACCCTCACAACACCTCCACAACGACCCCATTAAGTTTTATTTACATTCCCTCCGCAAACATGCCTTCGCCCTAGCCAGATTACACTCTCATATTTTATTTTCTCAGGCTTGTCTGACATTTGGCATCACCCCCAAAGGCCTCACACTTAAAGTTCCCATCTCTGGCTGCAACCCTTCCTTCCATCAGTCCCTATACCAGTTCCAAACCGAACAATCCATTGCCCTCACCCACCTAATCCTTCACCTACACATCCACTCAGCCAATCAACACACCCATCAACTCCTGTCCCTAATAAAAGTCCTCAATCTTTCCTCTCCCACATCCACACCAGTTGTTCAGAGCATCCGCCTACAGGCCAACCGCAAATTAGAACAACATGCCACCCTCCACCTTAAAAAACTATCCAATCTCCTGGTTTCCCACCTCCGGAAAGGCAACTCACTCACCCTTCACAACCTTTCCAGCAAACCTCAACCTCCTCTCATTGCACACAAACCCAGTCTCTCCCATCTACTCAATCTCCCACTTCCAGCTCCACTCCCTCCAAAACCTCAAAACTCCAATCAACACAATCTGGAACCACAACACCCCAATTCAGTAGTTAACCTCTCCTCCAAACCTCTCTCCCAATCCGAAACCTCTGTCCTATCCAAAGGCCTCACCTTCAGCCCCACTCCCAGATTTAACCAAACAGCCCTTGTCAAAGATTTACTGTCCTACAGCCGTACTCTCTGCTGGAAATATCACTTTGCCACGAAGAAAAATGATCCTAATCCTACTCCCAATGATCCAACTCCCCAAGATACTATCCAAATTGAACCATGCCTGGAACAGTTCCGTCCTCCGTCACAGCGGGACCCACCTCCTCTTCCTCAAAATCACCCTCTCCTAACCTTCCAGGAATTTCTGACTTCCAGCCTTGCCTCTCAATCCTTCTTAAAAAACCTTAATCCTACTCCCAACATCACCACTGCTGAAGCCCAGGCTATCCGTGATCTGAAGGCTGACCAATCCATCGTCATTCTTCCGGCGGACAAGGGTTCCACGACTGTGGTACTTGATCGTCGGGAGTATGTGGCTGAGGGACTGCGTCAGCTTTCAGACAACACTACTTACAAAGTTTGCCATGGTAATCCCATCCCTGATGTCCAGGCGGAGCTTCAAGGAATCCTCAGAACCTTAGGCCCCCTACAAAACCTTTCACCTGACTCCATCAACCTCCTGACCCCACCAACACCCCGCACCCCCACCTTCTACCTTCTTCCCAAAATTCACAAACCCAATCATCCCGGCCGTCCCATTGTAGCTGGTTACCAAGCCCCCACAGAACGCATCTCTGCCTACGTAGATCAACACCTTCAACCCATTACATGCAGTCTCCCATCCTTCATCAAAGACACCAACCACTTTCTCGAACGCCTGGAATCCCTACCCAGTCTGTTACCCCCGGAAACCATCCTTGTAACCATTGATGCCACTTCCTTATACACAAATATTCCGCATGTCCAGGGCCTCGCTGCGATGGAGCACTTCCTTTCACGCCGATCACCTGCCGCCCTACCTAAAACCTCTTTCCTCATTACCTTAGCCAGCTTCATCCTGACCCACAACTTCTTCACTTTTGAAGGCCAGACATACCAACAATTAAAGGGAACAGCCATGGGTACCAGGATGGCCCCCTCGTACGCCAACCTATTCATGGGTCGCTTAGAGGAAGCCTTCTTGGTTACCCAGGCCTGCCAACCCAAAGTTTGGTACAGATTTATTGATGACATTTTCATGATCTGGACTCACAGTGAAGAAGAACTCCAGAATTTCCTCTCCAACCTCAACTCCTTTGGTTCCATCAGATTCACCTGGTCCTACTCTAAATCCCATGCCACTTTCCTTGACGTTGACCTCCACCTGTCCAATGGCCAGCTTCACACGTCCGTCCACATCAAACCCACCAACAAGCAACAGTACCTCCATTATGACAGCTGCCACCCATTCCACATCAAACGGTCCCTTCCCTACAGCCTAGGTCTTCGTGGCAAACGAATCTGCTCCAGTCCGGAATCCTTGAACCATTACACCAACAACCTGAAAACAGCTTTTGCATCCCGTAACTACCCTCCCGACCTGGTACAGAAGCAAATAACCAGAGCCACTTCCTCATCTCCTCAAACCCGGAACATTCCACAGAAGAACCCCAAAAGTGCCCCACTTGTGACAGGATACTTTCCGGGACTGGATCAGATTCTGAATGTGGCTCTCCAGCAGGGATACGACTTCCTCAAATCCTGCCCTGAAATGAGATCCATCCTTCATGAAATCCTCCCCACTCCACCAAGAGTGTCTTTCCGCCGTCCACCCAACCTTCGTAACCTCTTAGTTCATCCCTATGAAATCCCCAAACCACCTTCCCTACCCTCTGGCTCCTACCCCTGTAACCGCCCCCGGTGTAAAACCTGTCCCATGCACCCTCCCACCACCACCTATTCCAGTCCTGTAACCCGGAAGGTGTACACGATCAAAGGCAGAGCCACGTGTGAAAGCACCCACGTGATTTACCAACTGACCTGCCTACACTGTGAAGCGTTCTATGTGGGAATGACCAGCAACAAACTGTCCATTCGCATGAATGGACACAGGCAGACAGTGTTTGTTGGTAATGAGGATCACCCTGTGGCTAAACATGCCTTGGTGCACGGCCAGCACATCTTGGCACAGTGTTACACCGTCCGGGTTATCTGGATACTTCCCACTAACACCAACCTGTCAGAACTCCGGAGATGGGAACTTGCCCTTCAGCATATCCTCTCTTCTCGCTATCCGCCAGGCCTCAATCTCCGCTAATTTCAATCTGCCGCCGCTCATACCTCACCTGTCTTTCAACATCATCTTTGCCTCTGTATTTCCGTCCCGACTGACATCTCTGCCCAAACTCTTTGCCTTTACAAATGTCTGCTTGTGTCTGTGTATGTGTGGATGGATATGTGTGTGTGTGCGAGTGTAAACCTGTCCTTTTTTCCCCCTAAGGTAAGTCTTTCCGCTCCCGGGATTGGAATGACTCCTTACCCTCTCCCTTAAAACCCAATCCTTTTGTCTTTCCTTCTCCTTCCCTCTTTCCTGACGAGGCAACCGTTGGTTGCGAAAGCTAGAGTTTTGTGTGTATGTTTGTGTTTATTTGTGTGTCTATCGACCTGCCAGCGCTTTTGTTGGGTAAGTCTCATCATCTTTCTTTTTAAATATATTTTTCCCACGTGGAATGTTTCCCTCTATTATATTCATATCATTAATTTGAATCCAACAATCACGTTTGTTAACATTATTGTTATTGTCACTGTTACATTTCGTAGTCTTTTCTGTCATCTTATTTCCTCCTTCTGTTTTTGCCAGCAGTTTTACTTTCTATTCACCTTCTCCTTTTTTACCGTAATCCAGTATACAATTTTATCCCGCCGATATATACTCAATAGTACGTAACAATACGTAACCCACTTCCAAACCATAACCAAAAAATTTTTTTTTTTTCCGCTTTCAACACTACCGCTGCTATAAAATCCACCGTTTCCAGTTCACAAACAGTTCCTTTCAGCTATTAAACAACCTTTTCGGCTAGTTTTAATATCTTTTGCTTTATTTCCATTTCCGTTTTTCTCACATCATCAATCATTTTTAGCCGCTTCCCACAGGTTTTAACGTCATTATTTCTTCATCAGACAATTGTTAGCTTCATTTCCATAATCTGCCACCACCAAACCACCCTTTTAATACATCCTCACGTAGTTTTTTCGAAATTTTCCCGTATTTCTCCACCCTTTAACGTGTTTTGGCGGCAACACAACCACCTAACCTTTGTGCACATCATTATCTACCTACACAAGTTCACCACAGGATCAACATAGCCCAGCTCTAACCAACCCTTTTTCGCCTTTTTTCACACCAGATCTCCATTTGCTTTCTAGTTTTACCTTTATCTCTCCCCATATATTTTTATATTTATTTTCATTTTCATTTCAGCCTCGTGTTCCACTTTCCACCTTCCAGTACCATGTCACCCTCACAACACCTCCACAACGACCCCATTAAGTTTTATTTACATTCCCTCCGCAAACATGCCTTCGCCCTAGCCAGATTACACTCTCATATTTTATTTTCTCAGGCTTGTCTGACATTTGGCATCACCCCCAAAGGCCTCACACTTAAAGTTCCCATCTCTGGCTGCAACCCTTCCTTCCATCAGTCCCTATACCAGTTCCAAACCGAACAATCCATTGCCCTCACCCACCTAATCCTTCACCTACACATCCACTCAGCCAATCAACACACCCATCAACTCCTGTCCCTAATAAAAGTCCTCAATCTTTCCTCTCCCACATCCACACCAGTTGTTCAGAGCATCCTCCTACAGGCCAACCGCAAATTAGAACAACATGCCACCCTCCACCTTAAAAAACTATCCAATCTCCTGGTTTCCCACCTCCGGAAAGGCAACTCACTCACCCTTCACAACCTTTCCAGCAAACCTCAACCTCCTCTCATTGCACACAAACCCAGTCTCTCCCATCTACTCAATCTCCCACTTCCAGCTCCACTCCCTCCAAAACCTCAAAACTCCAATCAACACAATCTGGAACCACAACACCCCAATTCAGTAGTTAACCTCTCCTCCAAACCTCTCTCCCAATCCGAAACCTCTGTCCTATCCAAAGGCCTCACCTTCAGCCCCACTCCCAGATTTAACCAAACAGCCCTTGTCAAAGATTTACTGTCCTACAGCCGTACTCTCTGCTGGAAATATCACTTTGCCACGAAGAAAAATGATCCTAATCCTACTCCCAATGATCCAACTCCCCAAGATACTATCCAAATTGAACCATGCCTGGAACAGTTCCGTCCTCCGTCACAGCGGGACCCACCTCCTCTTCCTCAAAATCACCCTCTCCTAACCTTCCAGGAATTTCTGACTTCCAGCCTTGCCTCTCAATCCTTCTTAAAAAACCTTAATCCTACTCCCAACATCACCACTGCTGAAGCCCAGGCTATCCGTGATCTGAAGGCTGACCAATCCATCGTCATTCTTCCGGCGGACAAGGGTTCCACGACTGTGGTACTTGATCGTCGGGAGTATGTGGCTGAGGGACTGCGTCAGCTTTCAGACAACACTACTTACAAAGTTTGCCATGGTAATCCCATCCCTGATGTCCAGGCGGAGCTTCAAGGAATCCTCAGAACCTTAGGCCCCCTACAAAACCTTTCACCTGACTCCATCAACCTCCTGACCCCACCAACACCCCGCACCCCCACCTTCTACCTTCTTCCCAAAATTCACAAACCCAATCATCCCGGCCGTCCCATTGTAGCTGGTTACCAAGCCCCCACAGAACGCATCTCTGCCTACGTAGATCAACACCTTCAACCCATTACATGCAGTCTCCCATCCTTCATCAAAGACACCAACCACTTTCTCGAACGCCTGGAATCCCTACCCAGTCTGTTACCCCCGGAAACCATCCTTGTAACCATTGATGCCACTTCCTTATACACAAATATTCCGCATGTCCAGGGCCTCGCTGCGATGGAGCACTTCCTTTCACGCCGATCACCTGCCGCCCTACCTAAAACCTCTTTCCTCATTACCTTAGCCAGCTTCATCCTGACCCACAACTTCTTCACTTTTGAAGGCCAGACATACCAACAATTAAAGGGAACAGCCATGGGTACCAGGATGGCCCCCTCGTACGCCAACCTATTCATGGGTCGCTTAGAGGAAGCCTTCTTGGTTACCCAGGCCTGCCAACCCAAAGTTTGGTACAGATTTATTGATGACATTTTCATGATCTGGACTCACAGTGAAGAAGAACTCCAGAATTTCCTCTCCAACCTCAACTCCTTTGGTTCCATCAGATTCACCTGGTCCTACTCTAAATCCCATGCCACTTTCCTTGACGTTGACCTCCACCTGTCCAATGGCCAGCTTCACACGTCCGTCCACATCAAACCCACCAACAAGCAACAGTACCTCCATTATGACAGCTGCCACCCATTCCACATCAAACGGTCCCTTCCCTACAGCCTAGGTCTTCGTGGCAAACGAATCTGCTCCAGTCCGGAATCCTTGAACCATTACACCAACAACCTGAAAACAGCTTTTGCATCCCGTAACTATCCTCCCGACCTGGTACAGAAGCAAATAACCAGAGCCACTTCCTCATCTCCTCAAACCCGGAACCTTCCACAGAAGAACCCCAAAAGTGCCCCACTTGTGACAGGATACTTTCCGGGACTGGATCAGATTCTGAATGTGGCTCTCCAGCAGGGATACGACTTCCTCAAATCCTGCCCTGAAATGAAATCCATCCTTCATGAAATCCTCCCCACTCCACCAAGAGTGTCTTTCCGCCGTCCACCTAACCTTCGTAACCTCTTAGTTCATCCCTATGAAATCCCCAAACCACCTTCCCTACCCTCTGGCTCCTACCCCTGTAACCGCCCCCGGTGTAAAACCTGTCCCATGCACCCTCCCACCACCACCTATTCCAGTCCTGTAACCCGGAAGGTGTACACGATCAAAGGCAGAGCCACGTGTGAAAGCACCCACGTGATTTACCAACTGACCTGCCTACACTGTGAAGCGTTCTATGTGGGAATGACCAGCAACAAACTGTCCATTCGCATGAATGGACACAGGCAGACAGTGTTTGTTGGTAATGAGGATCACCCTGTGGCTAAACATGCCTTGGTGCACGGCCAGCACATCTTGGCACAGTGTTACACCGTCCGGGTTATCTGGATACTTCCCACTAACACCAACCTGTCAGAACTCCGGAGATGGGAACTTGCCCTTCAGCATATCCTCTCTTCTCGCTATCCGCCAGGCCTCAATCTCCGCTAATTTCAATCTGCCGCCGCTCATACCTCACCTGTCTTTCAACATCATCTTTGCCTCTGTATTTCCGTCCCGACTGACATCTCTGCCCAAACTCTTTGCCTTTACAAATGTCTGCTTGTGTCTGTGTATGTGTGGATGGATATGTGTGTGTGTGCGAGTGTAAACCTGTCCTTTTTTCCCCCTAAGGTAAGTCTTTCCGCTCCCGGGATTGGAATGACTCCTTACCCTCTCCCTTAAAACCCAATCCTTTTGTCTTTCCTTCTCCTTCCCTCTTTCCTGACGAGGCAACCGTTGGTTGCGAAAGCTAGAGTTTTGTGTGTATGTTTGTGTTTATTTGTGTGTCTATTGACCTGCCAGCGCTTTTGTTGGGTAAGTCTCATCATCTTTCTTTTTAAATATATTTTTCCCACGTGGAATGTTTCCCTCTATTATATTCATAAAAAAACAAAAGAAATGAAATATGGAAGCTGAGTCCTGTGTAGTCTTCAAAAATTGCATTGTCCTGTGGTAATCACAGAGTATAAAAACAATGATTGACTAATTAATTTTTACAACATGCAAATTTTGTATCATAAGGCAGTATTTGATATTCCAGAATGAGATTTTCACTCTGCAGCGGAGTGTGCGCTGATATGAAACTTCGTGGATGATTAAAACTGTGTGCCCGACCGAGACTCGAACTCAGTAGGAGACGAGGTACTGGCAGAAGTAAAGCTGTGAGTACCGGGCGTGAGTCGTGCTTCGGTAGCTCAGTCGGTAGAGCACTTGCCCGCGAAAGGCAAAGGTCCCGAGTTCGAGTCTCGGTCGGGCACACAGTTTTAATCTGCCAGGAAGTTTCATATCAGCGCACACTCCGCTGCAGAGTGAAAATCTCATTCTGGAAACATCCCCCAGGCTGTGGCTAAGCCATGTCTCCGCAATATCCTTTCTTTCAGGAGTGCTAGTTCTGCAAGGTTCGCAGGAGAGCTTCTGTAAAGTTTGGAAGGTAGGAGACGAGGTACTGGCAGAAGTAAAGCTGTGAGTACCGGACGTGAGTCGTGCTTCGGTAGCTCAGTTGGTAGAGCACTTGCTCGCGAAAGGCAAAGGTCCCGAGTTCGAGTCTCGGTCGGGCACACAGTTTTAATCTGCCAGGAGTTTCATATCAGCGCACACTCCGCTGCAGAGTGAAAATCTCATTCTGGAAACATCCCCCAGGCTGTGGCTAAGCCAAGTCTCCGCAATATCCTTTCTTTCAGGAGTGCTAGTTCTGCAAGGTTCGCAGGAGAGCTTCTGTAAAGTTTGGAAGGTAGGAGACGAGGTACTGGCAGAAATAAAGCTGTGAGTACCGGGCGTGAGTCGTGCTTCGGTAGCTCAGTTGGTACAGCACTTGCTCGCGAAAGGCAAAGGTCCCGAGTTCGAGTCTCGGTCGGGCACACAGTTTTAATCTGCCAGGAGTTTCATATCAGCGCGCACTCCGCTGCAGAGTGAAAATCTCATTCTGGAAACATCCCCCAGGCTGTGGCTAAGCCAAGTCTCCGCAATATCCTTTCTTTCAGGAGTGCTAGTTCTGCAAGGTTCGCAGGAGAGCTTCTGTAAAGTTTGGAAGGTAGGAGACGAGGTACTGGCAGAAGTAAAGCTGTGAGTACCGGGCGTGAGTTGTGCTTCGGTAGCTCAGTTGGTAGAGCACTTGCCCGCGAAAGGCAAAGGTCCCGAGTTCGAGTCTCGGTCGGGCACACAGTTTTAATCTGCCAGGAAGTTTCATATCAGCGCACACTCCGCTGCAGAGTGAAAATCTCATTCTGGAAACATCCCCCAGGCTGTGGCTAAGCCATGTCTCCGCAATATCCTTTCTTTCAGGAGTGCTAGTTCTGCAAGGTTCGCAGGAGAGCTTCTGTAAAGTTTGGAAGGTAGGAGACGAGGTACTGGCAGAAGTAAAGCTGTGAGTACCGGGCGTGAGTCGTGCTTCGGTAGCTCAGTTGGTAGAGCACTTGCCCGCGAAAGGCAAAGGTCCCGAGTTCGAGTCTCGGTCGGGCACACAGTTTTAATCTGCCAGGAAGTTTCATATCAGCGCACACTCCGCTGCAGAGTGAAAATCTCATTCTGGAAACATCCCCCAAGCTGTGGCTAAGCCATGTCTCCGCAATATCCTTTCTTTCAGGAGTGCTAGTTCTGCAAGGTTCGCAGGAGAGCTTCTGTAAAGTTTGGAAGGTAGGAGACGAGGTACTGGCAGAAGTAAAGCTGTGAGTACCGGGCGTGAGTCGTGCTTCGGTAGCTCAGTTGGTAGAGCACTTGCCCGCGAAAGGCAAAGGTCCCGAGTTCGAGTCTCGGTCGGGCACACAGTTTTAATCTGCCAGGAAGTTTCATATCAGCGCACACTCCGCTGCAGAGTGAAAATCTCATTCTGGAAACATCCCCCAGGCTGTGGCTAAGCCATGTCTCCGCAATATCCTTTCTTTCAGGAGTGCTAGTTCTGCAAGGTTCGCAGGAGAGCTTCTGTAAAGTTTGGAAGGTAGGAGACGAGGTACTGGCAGAAGTAAAGCTGTGAGTACCGGGCGTGAGTCGTGCTTCGGTAGCTCAGTTGGTAGAGCACTTGCCCGCGAAAGGCATAGGTCCCGAGTTCGAGTCTCGGTCGGGCACACAGTTTTAATCTGCCAGGAAGTTTCAGTATTTGATATTGTTTTAAAACCCACCTTCCCTATTTTTGTTCTTTTGTGTGTGTGTATATGAAAATGAGAAACAATTCAAAATTTGGCAATCAATAATTTTTTCTTGAATAAAACAGCAATGCAGAAAAAATGGATTCATTTAATCTTCACACATAAGATTAAACATTCAGAAACACATATCACAAAAATCTGGAATCATTCCAAGCAGTTCGTAAATTAATGTAAATACTTCCATTGGTTTTCATTCTGACAAATGATGAGTGTCTACATATTAACTGTTGGAACTGTTTCATTGTAACTTTATTGTTCCATCAAACTATGTATTGTGCCATATGTTTCTGCAACGTGAATGATGGGAAACTGAAAGTAAGATAATTTCTAGTGCCAAAATCAGTTTGTGTTTAGTACTAAGTACGCTTATTCTGGAAAACATTAAAAATTATATGTATTGAAATTGATGACATTCCAACTCAAAATCATTTGCTGTAGGAGCCCTATCTTTATCATTCAGGTACAACAACAAATTGCTGAAGGTGTTAGAGAGCTGTGAGATAAAATTAAACCACACTCCTCACTCTGCATCACCCTCATGTTCTCTTGCTCATTAGATGTAGTCTCATAAAAAGGTCCTTCATCTGAATACATGCACAACACACAAAAATCCTTCTTGAAACCCAGGGTACAGAAAATGATTTGATAGCAATAACAGGGTGTATACGACCCGGGAAATCCGGGAAAAACCCGGGAATTTTTTCATCCGGGAGAAAACCGGGAAAAACCCGGGAATTTTTTAGTATTCCAGGAAGGTTTCATTGTGTTTGTTTTCAGTTAAATTTTTGTAATTTTGACTGGCAAGAACCGATACTCTAACAAAGGATATTACTGTATACCGCTATTTCAGAATAATACTGCAACAATAAAACATGAACGAGAGAAAAAACAAAAATAAAAACTTAAATTGCAAAGGAAATGCGCAGTATACAGCAACAAAACACATTGCTCTTACAAGCGTCTGCCAGCAGCAAAAAGTGTCAAAGGCTTTAGGAAGACTAGCCAATGTTCTGTAACAACAAATTGCCTCCGATGAGTATGACGTCACAACTGTTTACATTAGATTCGTTTTAGCAGTTACGAGCGGGATCATGCGCATGCGCGGTTGAATAGTACCTTCTCCCACTTCTGGCTACAGAAATGAGGCTGTTGGCTGTGTAAGCAGTCGCAGCAAGCAGCAAGATGCTACCAGGGAAAATTTTACTGGAGCGCCCAAGCTGCCAGATCCTTGCATGCTCAGTTCTAGGAGAGGGGTGGGGTGCTGGGGGGCAAATTCATACTATTGAGGGGGAAAAAACCTTGTTTCACAAAGCGACTAGCATCCAGTGCACATTAGTCTATCGATTATTCATATGACTTTGAAAGCATCCCTGTCGGTTTTTGAATATTTTTGAACACATTCTAAGTTGATTTCTGAATGAATCGTAAGTTGATTTGTGAATGTATGCATAGTGTACATGATGTCCCTGTCAGGGGAATAATCGCGGGATAACTAAACCGGTGATTCTGGTAGAGTTAGTGGAGTTAACGTGCGAATAAGCTTTGAAATTGGAGGAATAGTTACAGAATTAGTGATAACAAGACTGTTTGTTAGAAAGAGGAAGGAGAAGAAACGGGGACATCACATAAATTGTGGAACAATATGACGATTGAAAGTTTGTATAAAAATTTCGTACTACTACTTTTTGATCTCATACTTGAGAAACTGAAGCGTATGAATGAAGTGTGAAACTATTTCCTAACGTAAGGCTTGTTGCTTGTAGTAGGCCTAGTAGGCATTTGATATTGGTACTCTGTGAATTATATTCTGTCATTACAAAAAAGACCGTTTGTGCCAAAACAGTCTCGTTTATTTGAAGTGTATTACATTGTTGCAGTATTAGAAAGGCCGATTTTGTTTTATCTAGCAGAGAGTGACAAAATAGATGTAGTCCGATCGGAAAACCACACCCATCTTGGGTCCTATTTGCATTAACAGCTTGTTCAGTATTAGACGACGACATTTCGACTTTTCATGTAGCAAAACATTTGACGAACTTTGATGAGGTAATAGATTTTTTCGCAGAAAGGAAAGCATGCCATGTAAAGCTGTAGCAAGATTAGAGAAAAAAAATTCTAGGAGCTAAGGATTGAAGAAATGTCACACAAAGCAGCAAGTTGTTAGCTGATAGGGAATAAAGAGTGCAAATTTTCTGAAGAGTTCTTTAAAAATTTGATGGCATCCATTACAAAATATACACGTCTCAATTCCACAGAGCGAAGTACAGTGACGTGTGATAGAAGAATGCTGTGTGAGGAGGCAAGGCACTACACTTGGCGCACTTACGACGAAATAATGTGTCTTACATTTCCTTGAACACATATATTTTATGCATCAGACTCTTCAGAAAGATGTGCGCTACAAAATGAACATATTTTTGAAAATTTGATTTTTTAAAAATTTTTGACGTCCTATCTCAAACGCTCGAGGAAGTGGCGGGGTATTGCACCGGTTCGGAAATAACGTAGATCCGGGGCTGATGGACAGAGCATTCTGAGTTACAGTGGGGTAGTGGGTAGTCTCCACATGACCCGTGTTTACATTTAATGATTTTACTGTTTCCTCTTCGTTTACTGCTCTCACGTTAAATGAAAACAAAACAGATTTCTGATTTCCACCTTTCTGACAGTCAAGCATTAATTGCCTTGCAGAACAATGAAGTTACTTTTGTCGGTTTGCTAAAGAAATTTTCTTTTTAATTCCACACACTGTTCGCAGCATTTCAAGTGCACGTTTTCAACTTCTAGGACGTATGGCATTATGCCATAATAAAGAACCAAACGTGAGACAACACAGTACTGGCACTCCAAGAAAATTTACATCCCGAAAACCACATTGGAAAGCTTAATATCAGGTCGTGGCCTACTTAACTGGGAATATGGACATACAAATGTGTACATTTTAGTATGGGTCTCGAAATTCCGATTCTCTTGGGGTATCCTCTGATGTCTTGTTTCTCCAGTGATATAATGTATGATCTTTTAATGTCTTACACGTACGAACATACGGGCTCCCTGCAACATTGTAGCTGCGCAAGTGCGGTGACGCCTGTCATCTGGCGCTCTCTGGGAACTGCGGAAATGAACCTATTTCTAACAGGTCACGGGAAAATATTCCGAATGGTGGTTTGAAAAGCGTTACCATCAAAGTACCATTCTGCCAGTTACAATGGAGCTATGTGCGATAATGTACGATGAATTTATTTAATCACAGAGTATTTTACTCTCATTTAAAAATCAACTCTTTGATGACGAGCCATTTAGATGAATTTCGAGCCCAAAAGATCAGACATTTAAGTCATTATTAAAAATTTTCCGATCACATTTGTGTGATATATCTTAAATTGTAATACGCTCATACAAGACCAACATTGTATGTGAAAGCTTAGCTTCTCTTGCAGCGTATTAATCTTACAGACCAATATTATATGTGAAAGCTTTGCTTTTCGTGTAGCAACACTATGTATATTAATTTAAACCATTAACTTTTCCTGTTTGTGCATTCACGCTACTTAACAGTGATGTTGCTATTGGCTGACTACATCACGTGTCCTAAGCTCTGAATACCCGCTGTCATCGGCTGGCGAGATCACGTGACATGAGCTATGACTGGCTTACAAAAGCTCATATCAATATCGATTTCAATGCTTCGGAAAGTAACATGCGGTGTTTGGTGGAATTCGAATTTATACTTTCGCAATACGAAAATATGCAGCGTACATGTTGCTGCACATCAGAGATCTGTCCAAAATGCGTTTTTTCCCCTGTGTTTAGTTTTATAAAGCACTGGGAAATTCTACTCCGTGTATAAAACCATAATCATTCAAAGGACTTACATGGTTCAGAGAGAAAATATACTGTCACTTATGAGGGAAAAAAATATGTTTTCGCTTGGGAGAAAGTGTATTTTTAACCGGGAAATCCGGGAATTTTTTTTCCTTGTCCATGTATACACCCTGAATAACAGCCTTATGGCTGAGATTTGGATTCCAGGTTCTTCCAGTAATGAGCTGTATGGGACAGTAAGTTAGAGACAAGAGTTTTACTCAAAAGAAATACATTCACAGAAGCAAAAATGTTGTAACTGATTCTCTATAGCCATGGTAAGATTTCTTCAATTGAATTCACAAAATCACATAACTGTTTACTGTGTGTGTGTTTTTGTCTTGCACTGGAAGGTACAGTCTCGCTCATTCACTGATTTTCGAGATCCTTACAACAGTAGGTAGCTACATGTTGATGCCACATTTCTTGACTTTCAGAAAATCTTCAGTATAGTTCCGCACTAAACAAAACACTTGCTTACAGAATATTTGAACAGATTCGAGACTTCATCAGACTAAACATAATATTTACGAATGTCACATCCTCTGTGCTTCAAGGTCGTGTAGCTTGAATGCTACTATGAACAATATACAGTGTGTTTGACAATCCCATGTACAAATGAAAGAGCTGAGTAAAGGACAATGGAACAAGTGAATAAGCCTAATAACCATAGGTCTGCAAATGAATGGTTTCTGTGATACTGCCACATTTCGTACCTTGGCAACGCACTGTCCATGTGTACCTTCATTTCCTGCATCATAAGCTAATAGAGTATTTGGGTGATGTTCTGTGTGGTGGAAGGATGAATATGTGGTACATGTGTGATGGTGTACGAGCATACTTTTCATGTTTCTGGTGTTATCAGTTGTGGCTCACCAGTACTGTGACCTCCTAGATCCTCCAACTTGAACCTGTTGGATTTTTTTGTATGGGGATGGGTATTCCAGCCCTATCAATAGTGTCAATACTTTGGGAATGCATTGTGGGTGATTATTGATGCATTTGGGGCACACCTGGGATTTTGGAACATGCACGGGCACTGATGAGGAGTCATGCTGCAGCCTGTCTTCACATGAGAATAGTGGCCATGAGGAACACTTGTTGTAATGTGTTTGTCCTCAAGTGCATATCTGCAGGTTGGATCATCAGGGACTCTGTTACAAGGTGTTGATGTAACATAACATGTCATGTCACGAAAACCATTGGTTTCCAACCTATGTATGTTAGGATTACTAGTGAACTGACTAGTGAATGTCCTAATCTCCTCCTCCCCCCCTCCCTCACTTTTCCTCTCCCCCCTCCCTTTGTCCTCACCCTCCTCCCCCACCCCCTACCTCCATCTCTGTTCATCACCTTCCTTTTGCTCCCTATAAGTCTCTTATCACACACTTTCCTTATCCATCACCTCTTCCCTCGTCTCTTTGTCCATATCCTCCTTCCTCTTCTTTACATCCATCTCCTCCTCCCCTCACTCTCTCACATTATTTATTATTATTGCAAATACAACCTTGATTGGGAATGCAAATCACAGTGAATGGGTAAATCGGTTGCCAAAATTAGTATACGTGGTATGAGGGAGACCTTTCCAGCTGCTATATCTGTGAGAATATTGGCTTAATGACAGTATTTAGCTTGGTTTGAGTCTGCGAACAGGTGGGATTATAAAGTTAGCCATGAAAACAACTTTCCTGTTTTCTGTTAAAAAGGAAAAGAAAACCATGCATTTTCTTAACACAGCTTATTATATTCTTTCCCACAGCCAGTTTAATGGAATATGTTTATTGTATAATGTGTGTCTATATCTCCAGTGGTTTAGTCAGTCAGTTGATTGAGAAGGAATTCATCCAACTGAATCTTTACTTGAATTTGTGTGAACTGAAACAGAACAATTTAAGTAAGATCATGAAGTTATTGAAATGAAATAAATCAGAATTCATTGTTTTGGATTTATAGTAGAACATAATGAGAAATTCTTATTCAGTTTGCCCCTAAATGATGTCTACGCTCTCCTACAGGCCCATTGACTCGACAATCGTGTAGGTAGCCTGTACGGTGCGTACACCAACCAATATTTCAGTGCCTCACTGGTGGCATTTGAATGTTCGCAGCTCATCAAAGTACTACAAACTGATATGAATTCAATCTTTGCAACACACCAAAGATATAATCGCCATATATAATACACTGAAATATCACTTTCAATTCTATTTTTTTCTCTCAAAATATCAATATTCAATGTGGAACTGGTTGTTGTTACGAAAACATGTGACAGTGGAACTGTCAGAGTGCAGGCACATTTTTCATTGGTATTTTCATATAAAAATACCATCTAAATTTCCAAATCAGTCGACCTTTTTGCTAGTGGTGATCTTTCGTATATGTGTCAATTGATTTTTATTTATATAGCTTTGCTTGTTTCCTTGTCCATTACTCGGCCCTCTCATTTGTATGTATAGTAGTCAAACATGGTGTGTATAAAAACCTGCCAGGTAACATCTATAGCCCTATGTGGATGATCAGCACTTGATGCAAAGATTGACAGGTGAGACTTGGTATAACTTAATGTAATGTACATAATAGGTAAAAAGATCTAATATTGTTTTGCTACATAATTGACAGTCAGTTGCTGTAATCATTAAATAATTAGGAGTAACTGTCTACAGAGATTTAAAGCAAAACGGCCACGTAACTATCACTGGATGTGGGGGTAACCGATGCCAGACTTCGATTTATTGGAAGACTCCCAAGGATGAGCAATTTACTCATGAAAGAGGTAAAAAAAAACTTTCAAAGATGATATGCACACTTCTTTGTGGGTTCATTTAGTTAACAGTGATAAAGCCTTGGAAAGATATTTTGCACCACAGAGAACCTTATTTAAAAATTCCAAGAAACTGTGTCGAAAAACAAATAGAGAACATACTACTTCTGCTGTGGGGCATTCGGAAATTCCTGTTATAAACTTATGGGACTTCAAGAGGGGAGGGAGTAAATAATCTTCAGACTAGAAGGGAGGGAGCACATAATCTTTTGAATAGGAACCCATGTCTGGAGGTGTACCATTTCTGTTCTACAATAGTTTCAATTCAGATGTTTAACTTATCCACTTTTTGCTTGAGAAAGTGAATTAGGCATGACAATCCAGTTGTTAGGTAACAGTGCGAAAGGAAACATAATGAAATTTCTATTTATCATTTAAGCACATTTGTTTGTAGAAACACTTTAACGTTGCTTATTTACATTATTCCAAAACAAAAAAGAACCCAGTATACTTTATTTATGTACCCTACGATACTGATGCATTATAACAGTGGTTCAATGTGGCAACCACCAGAATTGCTACAGACATTATACCAATGAAGCATGTCCTGGAACACATTTTCCATCCCACCTGGGGTCTCTTCAGTTTCTAATGCAGTCGCCAGAACTCATGCCAGCAGATCTTCGTCTGTCTCTACAGGAGTCTCATAAATTAAACTTAACATATGACCCCCACAATAAGTGGTCCATAGGAGCTAACCTGGTGATCACAGTGGTAACATGGTTGGACCATCTCAGCCTATACATCTTCCACTATATCAGCTGCTGAGTAGTCTCCGAACCCCATGTGAGAAGTGAGGTGGTGCACCATCGTGCTGAAACATTTCCTGATGGACATTCAGTGGCACAGCTTCAAAGAACCATCCTGTCAACCCTACTGCACATCAGGACAAGACATTTCTCTTTCCCTCAGTGGAGGTGTAGGAGTTACACATCTGAATTGAGAAATCACCATAGAACAAAAACGGTGCATTTCCGGATGTTGGTTCCTATTCAAAATATTATGTACTCGCTCTCCTCTACAAGTCCTAGAAGTTTGCAACAGGAGTTTCCAAACGCCCTGTAGATTATCTCATATGACCTATATCTCACGTTATAAGTGCTGTTGAAAATAAAAATATAGAAATTCCAGTTCATATGGAAGGATGTTGACAGTATTCTGCCTGCATACCATCTGCAACCAAAACAGAGTAGGAAGAGAGGGAAGTGATTCTGGTAGAATATGTAGCCATCACCACACACTGTACCATGTTTTGCAGAGAACTGATGTAGGTATTGTAAGTAACAAATTTTATGTCTTCAAAAATGGAATAACAGTTTTGCGATAAGCAATTGTAGTCACCAATGTGTGTTGTCTTCTTCTTGCTTGTCAAAAGTGGCTGTGTGTTGAACTTAAGAACTTGAAGCTGCAACTTGGTAGGTTCCAAGAGAATGGCTAGCCATTTAGACGAAAATTTTATTTAATAGTCTATGTGTATGAAAACTACATATGCATAAATTAATTTCCACATAAATTATAGTTAATTATTACTTCAAATTAATTCTATATCAAGTACTGAAACCAGAGATTCAGAGTTCAGTCCTGTCATCGTTGCCACGTGTAACATAACTTTTTCTTTGTGTCAGTATTCTCTCTTTTGTCTTCTACTTAAAAATAGATACAAAATTATTAAATTGGTTAATGAATAATGTAGTCCATGCCAATGTGTTTCGAGGCTCGTTTATTTTGGCACATTTGGCAAATTTGTTTTAGACAGCTGAAAGTGGTATGGTGGCAAACATAAAATTTCTCAATTGAGTGCCTAGTTGATAATGAAGAATTCCTTATGAGAAAGATAGAAACTAAAACATTACATCAAACTACAAACTGAAACACAGCAGGTTAAGCTAGGGGGAGGTGTGATGTACTACAAGAGTTACAGTACAATGATCTGGCTGAAAACAGCTGGAAACAAATACACTGAGGTGATGTCATCCGGAGTAGTGCAGCAGCTCAAAGCCGTTGTAAGTCCCCTACAAAAATATTAAGCCGTGCTGCCTCTATAGCTGTACATAACTATAAAAGCATTGCTGGTGCAGGATTTTGAGCATGAACTGACCTCTCAGTTATGTCCCATAAATGTTCAGTGTGGTTCATATTGGGCGATATGGGTAGCCAAATCTTTTTCTTGAATTGTGCAGTATGTTCTTCAAACCAGTTTTGAACAGTCATGACCCCGTAACATGGCACATTGTCATCCATAAAAATTGAGTTGTCATTAGGGAATACGATGTCCACGATAGCTGCAAATGGTCTGTCAGATCAGAGGACCCAGTCCATTCCTCGTAAACACAGCCCACACTGCTGTGGAACCACCACCGGTTTGCACTGTGCCTTGTTGAAAACTTGGATCCGCAGCTTTGTAAGGTCTGCACCACACTCAAACACTACCATCAGCTCTTACCAACCGAAGCTGAGACTCATCTGACCAGGCCACAGTTTTCTAGTTGTTTGGGGCCCAAGCGGTATGATCACAAGCCCGGGAGAAGTGCTGCAGGTGATGTCGTGCTGTTAGCAAAGGGCCTTGTGTTAGTCGTCTGGTGCGATAGCCCAGTAGTGCCAGATTTCACTGCACTTTCTAACAGATACATTCATAATACATCTCTCATTCATTTCTGCAGTTATTTCATGCAGTGTTCCTTGTATTTTAGCTCAGACAACACTACACAAACGCCACTACTCTGTCATTAAGTTAGGGCCCTCAGCCACTGTGTTGTCGGTGTTGAGAGGTAATGCCTGAAGTCTGGTATTCTCAGCACACTTGACACTGTTGATCTCAAAATATTAAAATCTCTAGTGATTTCTGAAATAAAATGTCCTATGTGTGTAGCTCCAGTTACCATTCCACATCCACAGTCTGGTAAATTGCACATGTGTGGCCGTAATCATATTGGAAATCTTTCCTTTATGAATCACAAGTGTACAAATGACAGCTCCACCAATGCACTGCCCGTTTATACCTTGTGTACACTGTACTACGACATATCTGTATATGTGTGTATCACTGTTCCATTATCTTAGTCACTCAGCTTAGTGTATATTGCAGGATGGAGCACTATTTTGGCTAACTGCCTTGTTTTTCTATATAGTCATTTCCAGGAACAGAACTTTAGCATGCATTGCAAGGGATAGTCATAAAGTTGCAGTTGTCAGCTCAAGAAAATAAAGTGGCGTAGTTATTGTTGTGTTTGTTTGTCAGTACATGTTTACAGTCATGCCACAGCCTGGCATGGACAGGTAGCAACATTATTTTGTGGCTCTGGGAGAGGTGATAATTTAACTTTGTGTGTGTGTGTGTGTGTGTGTGTGTGTGTGTGTGTGTGTGTGTGTGTGTGTGTGTGTGTGTCCTATGCTGCGACATCAGTTGAATGCTGAATGCTACTGCTGTTTCTGTGTGACAGGTACTGAACGAGAAGTTCAGTGGAGAGATGGAGGTGCAGCCACGCACGCTGTTTCCTGACCAGTACTTCAGCTGCCCAGCCCGTTGCCTGTCCTGCGAGCGGCGCTGTGAGGCCGGCATGGGGCATTCCAAAGAGGGCCGGCCCCACATGTCATCTGGCCGCTGCAGGTGCATAAAATCTATACTACTATATAAAGACAAGTCGTAGTTTAACGTTGTTAACAAGAATCTCGACAGTAGTTTACTGATTTCCTTCAGGTTTTCAAAAAAAAATACCCTAATAAACATTCAGACGGACATAGGTTACATATTGTGTCACAGTTTAACATTTTACTAAAAATCTCCGTTCTTCACCGATTTACTTCAAATTTTCACATGATACTCTAATAAACGTTCAAAATGTTCATGCAAAAATCTGAAAATTCTTGACCAATTTGAAGTAAATTTTCACACAGTACTCTAAAAAGCAGTTGGGTGGACATAGGCTACATAATTTTAATGTATATATTATATAAATGTATACATAAAATATAAAAAAGGAATATTTTTTGCAAAAATGTCAAAAAGTTCTTGATCAGTTTTCTTCAATTTATTGCCATCTCTGCAATAAACATTCAGACGGACATGGGCTGTATATTTTTTCAAACAAAAATATACAGGTTACTGCAAGAGAAAAATATTGTGCCATGAAACTGGGTGGCTTAATTTTCTTTCTCACAGTCTGTTTTAACTAAAATATCAGGGAATTTAAGCCATTACACAAATTGTTTATCTTAAATATATTCTTTGTCCTTGTATACGATTTTAAACAAACTGTGTCTACACAACAGATTGCTGTTCACATTATTACTCACAGCCGGTTTTAACAGAAAACAGTAAAAGTTGTGTTTTTAGATTATCAGCTTGTGATTAGAATACTACTACTATGGAGTCTGGATCATCTGAAACTTTATAATCCTATCTATTTACAGTTTAAAACTTCTCAGTACACTTGTCATTAAAGCCATTCTCCTTACAGACCCATCAATTGGAGATGTCTCTCTCATACTCCATATACAAATGAACACATCAGATTTACCCATTCATTTTAAGTTATTTCATTTTCCAATCAAAGTTTCCTTTAAAACACCAATAAACAAGGCTCGAAGTTAAGAGAGAGTGGGATGACGAGGTAGACAGAGCAAGGGAGGAATAGATGAACAGAGGCAAGAGGGGGGGGGGGGGGGGGAAGTAGGAGGAGAATGACAAAGATTGGGGGGGAGGAGGTGATTAGTAAAGAGAGGAGGGGGAGGGGATGGACAGAGAGAGATGGGGGAAAAGGGAGATTAGGACATACATCCAAATCCCAATTCCTAAATATACACACATCAAAAAAAGTTTTGCATTACCCTAGTTCCCAGAACTCCTGAAGATAGACGTTGCCTGTGGATATTGTATCACAGACACAGTCCCTTTGACTGTTAGGAGATGTCACTAAACCTGCCCAAAGATGTAAACAACCATGCATGAGCAGCGCCTATTAGACGGAAGGGGTCCGACAGCCAATCAGTTCGTCATTGCACCAGGAAGGAGGTACACAGCTCATGTTGTCTGTATTTCAACCCTGCCTACACGGTCAATACCGCAAATTCAATCATGCCCACATTGTTACTTTATACCAAGAAGGGCTCTCAATAAGGGAAGTGTCCAGACATCTCGGAGTGAACCAAAGTGATGTTGTTCGGACATGGAGGAGATACAGAGATACAGGAACTGTCGATGACATGCCTCGCTCAAGCCACCCGAGGTCTGCAACTGCAGTGGATGACCGCTGTGGATGACCGCTGTGGATGACTGCAGTGGATTTTGGCTCGGAGGAACCCGGACAGCAATGCCACCATGTTGAATAATGCTTTTCGTGCAGCCACAGGACATTGTGTTATGGCTCAAACTGTGTGCAATAGGCTGTGTGATGCGCCATTTCACTCCCGACGTCCATAGTGAGGTCCATCTTTGCAACCACGACACCGTTCAGCGTGGTACAGATGGGCCCAACAACATGTCAAATGGACCGTTCAGGGTTGGCATCATGTACTCTTCATCGATGAGTGTCACATGTGCCTTCAACATGACAGTTGTCAGAGATGTGTTTGGAGGCAACCCGGTCAGGCTGAACACCTTAGACACACTGTCCAGAGTGTGCACCGAGGTGGAGGTTCCCTGCTGTTTTGGGGTGGCATTATGTGGGGCCGACGTATGCTGCTGATGGTCATGGAAGGCGCCATAACGGTTGTATGATATGTGAATGCCCTCCTCTGACTGATAGTGCAACCATATCAGCAGCATATTAGCGAGGCATTCGTCTTCATGGATGACAATTCGCGCCCCCATCATTTACATCTTGTGAATGACTTCCTTCAGGATAACGGCATCGCCCGACTAGTGTGGCCAGCATGTTCTCCAGACATGGACTCTACGGAACATTCGTGGGATGCACTGAATAGGGCTGTTTATGGACAGTGTGACCCACCAACCACTCTGTGGGATCTATGTCGATGCCTTTGAGGAGTGGGACAATCTGGACCAACAGTGCCTTGATGAACTTTCGGATAGTATGCCGTGATGAATACTGGTGTGCATTGATGCAAGAGGATGGTCTACTGGGTATTAGAGCTACCGGTGTGTACAGCAATCTGGACCACCACCTCTGAAGGTCTCGATGTACGGTGGTACAACATGCAATGTGTGGTTTTATTGAGCAATAAAAAGGGCGGAAATGATGTTTATGTTGATCTCTATTCCAGTTTCCTGTACAGGTTCTGGAACTCGTGGAACCGAGGTGATGCAAAACTTTTCTTGATCTGTGTAATTAAAGTAGTCTTGTAACCAAGGGCTTAAGTGGCTCATGCTTGCCTCAGCCTGTGCTTATTGTGTATCCTGTCACTTCTTCTCCTTCTTCTTGTCCCTTTGTGCCCACAATACCCAGCACCTTAGGTAAACTGATTTATGTATTCTAATTTTTGCCTTCAAAGGAAGTGGTCCAGTGGTAAAAAGCTAGACTCGTTTTTGACAAGATGCCATTTCAAATCCCCATCTGGACATGACTAGTTAGATTTTCTGCGATTACCCGGAATTGTTTTAAGTCAAATGGAACATGATTCTATATCTATATCTACATCTATATACATGCTGCACAACCCACCATATAGTGCTTTGCAGAGAGTACCTTGTACCCCTACCAGTCATTTCCTTTCATGTTACACATGCAAATGGAGCAAGTGAAAAACGAGTTTCTATATGCATTAATTTCTTTAATCTTGACCTCACAGTCACTAAGCGAAACCTATGTTGGCTACAGTCAGCTGCAAATGACGCATCTCGAAATTTTCTCAATAGTATTTTGCAAAAAGTACGTCGTTTTCCCTCCAGGGATTCCTGCTCGAGTTCGTGAAATATCTCCGTAATTATCACATGTTGATCAAACCTACCTGTAACAAACCTAGCAGCATACCTCTGAATTGCCCAGATGTCTCCCTTTAATCCAACCTGATGGGGATCCCAAATGCTTGACCAGTGCTCAAGAATGCACCTCACTCGTCTTCTATACACGGTCTCATTTACAAATCAACCACACTTCTGTAGAATTATCTCAGTAAACTGAAGTCAATTATTCACATTCCCTACTACTGTCGTTTAAGTGCTTGTTCCGTGTCACATCACTTTTCAACATTATGCTTAGATATTTTGTGACTGTGTCAAGTAGCACACCACTAATATTGTATTCAACTTTACAGAGTTGTTTGTCCTACTCATTTGCATGAACTTAAAATTTTCTAAATTTAAAGCAAGCTGCTGTTCACCACACCAAGTAGAAATACTGTCTAGGCCATCCTTATCCTCCTACAGTGACCCAACGATGATACTTTGTCGTTTAATACAGTGTCATTAGCAAACATACATTGCTGCTCACCCTGTCCTTCAGAGCATTAATGTCTATGGAGAACAAGAATAGTGCTACCACACGTCATTTAGATACTCGTGACGATACCCTTGTCTCTGAAGAACATTTGCTGTCAAGGACGTTGTGCAGAGTCCCTTGAAACGGCACAGCCAGTGTCCTTCCCCAGTTGTAGCTTGTGCTCTGTCTTTTAATGAGTTCATCATTGATGAGATGTTCATCCCAATTTTCCTTCCTTCCGTTCTTTCATTTTCCAATTTTTGCGAGTTCCTAGAAGTTTGTTTCTTATGCTTGTCTTTGCATCAACAAATTAACCTTTCCTCGACGCAAGAATCTCTGTCTGACCATTCCGTTTCAGGGTTTCTGTGTTTTCCACTAAATCACTTGAGATTCCTCTGACACAGCCTCAGCCGATATACTTTGTGTTCCTTATCCGATAGGGCTAGTGCTACCCGTCGATGCCCTCGAGTTGGTAAACCCCGAACACATTTTCCTTCCCCGTTCTTCCTGTATACCTGGATGTCCCAATACAAGTGCCAACATGCACACAACCAGGCATCTGCAAGCAATTGTGTCAAACAAACATTTCTAGCTTACAAACATAGCAGCCATTAGCTGAGTGTGTAGCACACAAGTCTTCTAATAATGTAGTTGCTGGTTTATCGCTTGTAGTGACATTTTTTTCTTTTTACTGTTATTTAAGTTCTATATTCATTATCAAACAGATGTGCAAATGCCTTATTGTTAAAAGAAAAAGTAGGTGCATCAATAATACTATGCTTTTTCCTTTACTATTCAAGTGAACTCCATGTCTGGTAAAACAGGCTCTATCAAGAGAGCGGACATCTATTAATATAACATTAGTGAACATCTTACATGTGTTTTTAAGTTTTTAATTTATTCTATGAATTTTGTTGTTTACGGGTGAGGATTCTGGCAGGTCATGTCTGTAGCAAAAGTTTGAGTATGATATTTGTATTAGAAGTAATAGATGTCTCAAGAGCTGTTCAAATATGTTTGCAGCTATATTTTTGGAAATGTCATTTGCTCCAGCACAAATCATTACGTTGCCCTGTTCAGTATAATCATTTTTCGTGATATTTCTCATCACTTGTTTCATATCAGCACCTGGTCTAATCGTACCTGTCACTGCCAGTGTGTTACTAATGCTTCTAAGTTCTTGAAGAAGTCCTTTCATGTGGTTGTCTCCATATACATTGATTTTTGTTGCTATCTTCCCAGTGAATAGTTTATATATACTTACACTTTTTGCATATGTTTTTGTGTCATTCTTCGTAGAGATATTTGTAGTATCAGTAACGGTATTGCTCATTTGTCAAGTTTTCATTCTGTCGTTCACTTCTAGTGGAGGGAAAGCACTTTTATCATTGTTCATTTTGCTGCATTTTTCTTTGAGCCCGAGAGCAGCAAATTTGTTCCTGACACTCAATACGTTTGCACTTTCGGTTTTATTTCGCCCAACATATAGTGAGGAACTATTTTTAGGTCGGCACCGTGTGTAACTGTGTACATCCGAATTGCTCAAATGAGAACAATCCTTAAGAGGCAGTTGCTTCTCTAAATTTGTACATTTTTCACTCATTGTATTTATTTTTAAGGAGTTGACTTCATTTTGCAGTCTTTTTACTAACTTGCCATTGTCCCTCAAAACCGTTTTAATTTCTCGTTGCCCCCAGGGGCTCAGCATTCATTTGCTGGGTACGGGCTTGGCGACCCCGGGGTTCCTGAGCTGGAGACTGGTAGGCGCCACCAGTCCCCCGTCACCGTAAGCTCTGAGCGTACTTCAGCGACCACCGTGCGGCGCGGCGGTGGAACGTTGTGTGTCTCAGGGAATGGGGATCTTGGCTTGACCGCCCGGATCGCGAGGATGGAACAAACCTCTATAAAAAAACCCTCAATCTCAAGGTGTGCTGCGCGCTGATGAGATGCATGGCTGTTGAGGTGGAACAGTCGATAGCGGGCAACCTCTGGGGAACCTGCCGCACCTCAGTTGTATAAGGCTTACCTAGGCACGCGGGGCTCTGTCTAGGTGGACTTCTAGTTCCCTAGCTGCTCGTGGGACCGAGATGGATCCTTCGAACTCCTCTTTTCTTCCTCCCAGCGGAAAGGGTGGGCCGCTGGAAGGTTCTAACACCCAGTCTCTTAAGAGGGCCCGTGTAGTCAGTCCCCCTGACTCCGGCGCTTCTTTGAAAAGTCCAGTCTTAGGTAACAGAATACATTCTGGTAATCCGAATGTGTTTCTCATTGTGAAACGGAAGGAGGGTAGTTTCGAGAAGGTTTCGCCCTTCTATATACAAAAGGGATTGGAGGGAATCTGTGGCTCCTTAAAATCGGTAAAGCGCTTACGTAATGGAACCTTGCTAGTGGAAACTTCCACTTCCCAGCAAGCCACTAAACTTCAGTCTGCTAAATGCCTTGGAGAGTATGCCATAGACACTGAACTGCACAGCACCTTGAACTACAGCAAAGGTGTTGTGACATGCCGAGATCTAGCTGATATTCCCAAGGAAGAACTGCAACGTGAGTGGGCTCCAGAAGGTATCGTTGATGTCCAACACATCATGAAGAGGGTTGATGGCACTCTTGTCAAATCCGACTCCTTTATTCTGACCTTCAGTAGCACAAAACTTCCTGAACATGTTAAAGCTGGCTTCCTTCGCCTTAGTGTGAGGCCTTATTTCCCGGCCCCAATGCGCTGTTTCAAATGCCAGCGTTTTGGGCATACCACCTTAGGCTGTAACGGCGAAGCGACTTGTGGAAACTGTGGTCTGGCTGCTCATGAAGGAGTTGGTTGCTCGCGTCCGGCACAATGTATTAATTGCTCTGGGAACCACCCTGTTTGGAGTAGGGACTGCCGCATATTTTTAGAGGAACGCAAGGTCCAGGAAATAAAAACAACCCAGCGTATCCCCTATGGTGAGGCCAAGAAGATCTTTAAGTCGATGCAACCTCCCACATTTGCTACATCTTTTGCCTCCCTGGTTCAGAAGCCTACTCCAAAAGTCGATGCCTCAACGCAGACCGAGGTGGTGAGTGTTGGCACTAACACCTGTAGCGGTCAGTGCACTTGCAACGCACCTAGTGTTTCAGAGCCAGTAGCCCCTACTCGAACGGCAGACAAAGGTACAGTGGCGAACTTGGGCCAGCCCCTAACGCCTCCAACAGCTGAGGCTGTTCCCAAACCCAGTGCGCCAATTCCCACTCCCACATCAGCTCCCCCAAAGTCCACCAAACCACAGAAAGCTACCGTCCAGCAGCAACAGCGCGTCAAATCCCGTGGTAAACCATCGGACCATGCGGATGTTGTTTTACGTGAGGCTTCATCTGACTCTTCCCCAGAGTTGATGGAGTACGATGTATGTGTGGGGCAATCATCTCGTCCCACGCCTGCCCCTACACCTGCTGCGGTCTCCCCGCCCCGTCGGAGAGACAGGATGAAGGTGCTACCCCCAACATAGATGGCTCCCATACTCCAGTGGAACTTGCAAGGGTTCAGGACGCATGTGGAGGAACTTCGTCTACTGTCTCAGGGTAGACCACTGTGTCTCTGTCTCCAGGAGACGTATTTCCATCCATCTTACTCCCCTGAGCTACGAGGCTACACACTCCATAAAAAGGACGACCTGCGTGGAGAGAGAGCTAGAGGAGGCGTAGGTATTTTCGTCAGGACGGACTACCACTCCTCGCCTCTCTCACTTACGACGACTTTACAGGCCGTCGCTGTGTCCGTGCACGTGCGTCATCCATTGACAGTATGTTCACTTTACTTGCCCCCACATGATGCTCTTGATGAAGCAGCCCTCACCGACCTTCTTACCCAGCTCCCCCAGCCATTCATTATTTGTGGTGATTTTAATGCCCATAATGTGCTTTGGGGCTCTGCAATTACCTGCCCCAGGGGTAGAGCAATTGAGAGGCTTCTCCTGTCATCCTGTGCCTACTTGCTCAATGGAGGACAGAGTACTCATTTCTCCACAGCGACTGGGTCGTTCTCTGCCATTGATCTCTCGCTTTGCTCTCCGGCTCTTGCCGCCAGTGCTCACTGGGAAGTGGTCGCTGACTTGCACGGCAGTGATCATTTCCCAATCTGGATTCACCTGCCCGATGGCGTGGGCCCCGAAAGGAGACCACCACGATGGGTGCTCAGTGGAGCTGACTGGACACTTTATAGCCAGTTGGCCCAATTCGACCACTGTGCGAATGTTGAGGTGTGGGTGGATCATATTACCAAAACGGTCCACCACGCCGCTGCAGCATCCATTCCACAGTCCACAGGCCACCGGAAGAGGCCACCTGTGCCTTGGTGGAGTGCCGAATGCCGCTCTGCGATCAGGACCCGGCGTGCGGCTCTGCGTCGGTTCAAGTGTCGGCCGACTGCTGAGCATCTTGCAGCCTTTCGGGTGGCGAGGGCAAGATGTCGCCGCATTATTCGTGAGAGCAAGAAGAGGTCATGGCAAACGTTCCTGAACACCATTAATCGTTCCACCAAAAGTTCCATTGTGTGGGAGACCATCAGGAGAATTTCTGGCAGAGGAGGGAGGTGCCCCATAGCTGCTGTACTGAATAATGGCACTCTCCACACGGATCCGCGAGACATTGCCCAGACTATGGCAGCGTATTTCGCCACAGTTACTGCAACAACCAGTCAGGATCCAGGTTTCCAGTGCCATAGAGCCGTTGCTGAGAGATGTAGTCTGGACTTCCATTCCACCTCTCATGAAGTTTACAACTGCCCATTTTCTATGTGGGAGCTGGATTCTGCATTGTCTGGCGCTCGTGACACATCCCCTGGCCACGACAGGATCCATTACAGTATGCTATGGCACCTCACAATGCGCAACAAAGAAATCCTCCTCGCACTTTTTAATGCCATTTGGGCGTCGGGTCACTTTCCTGACGCGTGGCGTGAGGCGGTTTTAATCCCTTTTTTAAAACCCGGGAAAGACCGCTCGAGCCCAGGTAGCTACCGTAGCATTGCCCTCACTAGTTGCATAGGGAAGACCTTGGAGCGGATGGTCAACCGCCGCCTTGTCTGGATGTTAGAATCCCGGCAACTCCTTAGTCGCTTTCAGTGTGGGTTCAGGAGGTTTCGTTCCACCTTCGATAACCTTGCCCTCCTGGAGGCGGCTATCCAACAGGCTTTCCTACGCCGTCATCACCTTCTAGGTGTATTTTTCGACATCGAGAAGGCCTACGATACTACTTGGAGGCGTCTCATCCTGGAGCAGCTTCACGAATGGGGTTTTCGTGGTTGTCTTCCTCTTTTTATTCAGTCTTTCCTCTCGCCACGATATTTTAGATACCGAATTGGTGACGTCCTGTCTGATCGCTTTGAGCAGGAGAATGGTGTCCCTCAGGGTAGCGTTTTAAGTGTGACTCTGTTTGCCATCGCTATTAATAGCATTACGTCCATAGTGAAAAGTCCTGTCCAGTGTTCTTTGTTTGTGGATGATTTCTCTTTGTTCTGCTCTTCTTCAAGCCTTGCAACGACAACCCGTCAGTTGCAACTTACGATTAGGCGTTTGGATGATTGGGCGAAGAAGAGTGGTTTTCAGTTTTCCACCGAGAAGTCTGTATGTGTTCTGTTTAACCGTTCTCGTTCGCTTTTAACCATTCCTGAGTTGCGCTTGAGGGATACTATTCTTACTTTTAAAGACACGGTGAGATTTCTGGGGCTCATTTTTGACTCGAGGCTCACGTGGTTACCTCATCTTAAAGACCTGAAACGGCGGTCGCTTCAGGCTTTAAGTATTTTAAAATGTCTTAGCCACAGTACATGGGGAGCTGACAGGACTTGTCTGCTCCAATTTTACAGGGCGTTTGTGCGGTCTCGGCTCGATTATGGGTGCACGGTGTATGGGTCTGCGAGGCCTTCTTACTTAAAAATGTTGGACGTTGTGCACCATGAAGGGCTTCGGTTGGCCACTGGGGCATTCCGAACTAGCCCCATCCCCAGCCTCTGTGCAGAGGCTGGTGAACCGCCACTTCATATGCGGCGACGGCTACTTACAGTGCGCCAGGCGTATAAAACTTTGTCCACACCCTACACCCCTGCATACCATACCGTTGCTCAGCCTCCTCTGGCACGATTGTTTCATAACCGGCAACGTGCGACGCAGCCCTATGGGATTCGCGCACAGGATTGCCTCAGTGCGATGTCTATGGCTGGTCTTCGTGTTTTACGTCGCGGTTGGAGCAGATCTCCACCTTGGCTCCTCCGGAGACCCAAACTTATTTTAGATTTGACTAATTTTAAGAAAGATGGCACACCAGATTTTACGTTCCAATCTCTGTTTTTTAACCTTCTAGATGTGCATCGCGGTTTCACTGTCGTTTATACTGATGGCTCCAAACAGGAGACTTTCCTTGGCTGTTCTGTGGTGTTCCCTGCTCATGTTACCCGGATTCGCCTCCCTGCTGAATATACCGTTTTCGCAGCGGAGCTCCACGCGATCCTGACGGCACTGGAGCAGATGAATCGAGTTCGGGGCGATCGATTTCTTCTCTGCTCCGATTCTCTTAGTGCCTTACAATCACTGCAGAACCTGTACCCGACTGAAGAGATGGTCCAGCTGATACATGACAAACTGTACTTGCTCCAACGGCGGGGTAAAGAGGTATCCTTCTGCTGGGTGCCTGGTCATGTCGGCATATGGGGCAACGAACAGGCTGATCGGGCTGCCAAGGAGGCCTGCAGAGAGCAGGATGTGGTCCAGTGTCCTATCCCCTTGCAGTCAGTCATCACTGCACTCCACAGGAAGTGCATGGAGTTGTGGGAGGACGAATGGCTGGCGGTGACGGCCAATAAACTGCGGTCGGTAAAGTCGACCACTCGGCCGTGGCGTTCCTCCTGCCGGCTGCTCAGGCGGGAAGAGGTGGCACTCACACGTCTTCGGATCGGGCACTGTCCTCTGACACATAGCTATTTATTACGGCGGGAGGATCCTCCGTTTTGTGATGCTTGTGGTGTGCCCATCTCTGTCCGGCACATTTTAACGGACTGTGTTTTATACCATGATGCAAGAGCAGAAGCACAAGTTGATGGGGATCTGCCCTGTGTTTTAGCTAACGATGAGACGTGTGTGTCTAGGGTTTTTAAGTTTTGTGATGTGTCTGGACTCTGGCCTAAACTTTTAGGCTGGCGGTCTTAGTGTATTGCAGAGTGGCTGACTCCTCCCTTTTTTCCTTGCGGTCAGCCAGCCACTTCCATCCGCTCCATTGTTTTAGCTCCCTCTACCTTTTTCTTCCTGTGTTGTCCATGTTTTACTGCTGACGCCCTGCTTCATCCCACGCTTCGGTGTGGGTGAGCACATATTTTTCAATGATTGTTCCCCGTGTTTTATGTTCCGTTTTATGTTGCGTTAGATGTAAATGTTCTGAGTTTTTCCTTGACACCCGTCTCACTATGATACTGAACGGGCGCTGAAGACCTTGCTGTCGTGCGCCCACAAAACCCTTCTACTACTACTACTACTAATTTCTCGTTGGCATGTTTTTGTAATGAGCTCTTGACATGACCACACAAAATTGTTTGTTTTTAAATTTTATAGACACCTTAGTGCGCCTCTCATGAAACCAAAAGCCACATACAGAGCACCAAATGCCTTTTACAACATTTTTTACGTGCATTTTACACATATTATCCATAACAATTCCATTTCTTTTAGGTCTTTCTTATTACAACAATAATCTTCGCCATCTTCTTCACCTGCACGAATCCACTATATTATAGGTGTGTCTCTTGCTTCAAAGCTTTTAGGTAGTGATGTTAGGTGATTGTGTAGACCTTGGAGAGACTGCATATCGATCACAGTACCATATAAGGAAGCTAGTAAAATGAGACATGCCCTGTCTGATCTGAAGTATCCAGAAACTCCAATGTAACGCAGAACTGACCGTTGGGTGTTACAAGAGGTTCACCGCCAGTATGAAAAGATGCGAGGAATATTCTTTGTCAGTAGAAAATCCAGGATGGAATAATGAAAAGCCTTTTGAATTAGACAACACACACACACACACACACACACACACACACACACACACACACACATTTTCCACATCCTACACACACATATGCTACCCTGCCTCTTCGTCTCCAAGTAACTACTGCAGCCTACATCCTTCTGAATCTGCTTAGTGTATTCATCTCTTGGTCTCCCTCTATGATTTTTACCTTCCACACTTCCCTCCAATACTAAATTGGTGATCTCTCGATGCCTCAGAATGTGTCCTACCAACCGATTCCTTCTTTTAGTCAGGTTTGCCACAAAGTCC
Organism: Schistocerca cancellata; assembly: GCF_023864275.1. Classification (NCBI taxonomy): domain Eukaryota; kingdom Metazoa; phylum Arthropoda; class Insecta; order Orthoptera; family Acrididae; genus Schistocerca; species Schistocerca cancellata. Next base: position 31,698,926 of record NC_064635.1, on the reverse strand, counting down.
TCTTCTCCCCAGTTCCATTCAGTTCCTCATTAGTTACATGCAGGGTGTATACGACCTGGGACAACCGGGAGATCCGGGAAAACCCCGGGAATTTTTTCATCCGGGAGAAAACCGGGAAAAACCCGGGATATTTTTAGAATTTTGGGAATTTTTCATTGTCTTAGTTTTCATTTAAATTTTTGTAATTTTGACTGGTAAGAACCAATACTCTAACTAAGGATATTACTGTATCCCGTTACTGCAGAATAATACTTCAACAATAAAACATAAATGAGAGAAAAAAATGAAAATAACTTAAATTGCAAAGGAAATGCGCCATATGCAACGACGACACACAGTGCTCATGCAAATGTCTGCCAATTAAAATTGTGTCAAAGGCTTTAGGAAGATTATGCAGTGCTTCATAACAACAAATTGCCTCCAACGAGTGTGAAGTCACAACTGTTTACAGTCGATTTGTTTTAGCAGTTACACGCGGGCTCATGCGCATGCGCAGTTGAGTCACGTTTGAGTAGTAAATTCTCCTGCTTCTGGCAACAGGAATGTGGCTGTTGGCTGTGCGAGCAGTCGCAGCAAGCAGCTAGATGCTACCGGGAAAAGGGGGCGCCAAATTCATATTCTTGAGGAAAAAAACTTGTTTCACAAAGCACCTAGCGTCCAGCGCATGTTTGCCTACCGATTATTCATATGATTTTGAAACACTTCCCTTTTGGTTTTTGAACACATTTTAAGTTGATTTCTGAATGAATCATTAGTTGACTTTTGAATGCATGCATAGTGGACGTGATCTCTGTCAGGAGAATCCTCGTCGCATCTAGAAATAAAATTTGCACAGACAAAAGGGGACAGGGCTATATGAGCTGAGGGAGCAAAGCCGATCAGATGAATGCCAATCGCTGTCTGATTATGTGGTTGATTGGGTTTGCGAATGGTAAGCATTGTTATAATTGCTAGGAAAATCCATAGATTCAGACCATCAGAATGGAAATAAACAACTGACAGGAATAACAGGTGAGAAAGATTATGTATTATCTTCTCGGTGTATCCAAGAAAATGAAATTTTGACAGAACATTTTTGGCCAAATCGCTACACTAGTAAGGACCAGTAGTACAGTCCCTGGTTAGCAGCCGCGTAAGTTCTATTCTGGAAGTAAGCGGAAAACGTGTTGCTCGAACACGTAATAACGCCTAACCGTAAAATAATCGCGGGGCAACTAAACCTGTGATTCTGGCAGGGTTAGTGAAGTTAATCGGCGAACAAATTTTAACAGTGGCAGCAGTAGCTACAGAATTGGTGATGACAAAATTGTTTGTTAGAACGAGGAAGGAGAAGAAACGGGGACATCACACAAATTATGGAAGAATAAGACGATCCCAAATTTATATAAAAGTTTCACAATACTACTTTTGGATCTCATGCTTGAGAAGCTGGTGCATATGAATGAAATGTGAAACTATTTCCTAACAAAGCTCTTTGCTTGTAGTAGGCCTAATAGGCATTTGATATTGGTACTTATTGGATTATATTCTGTCATGTTATAAAAATGTCCATTTGTGTCAAAACAGTCTCGTTTATTTGGTGTGTTACAAAATTGCTGCCATATTAGAAAGGCCTATTTTGTTTTATCTACCAGACAGTGACAAAATAGATGTAATCAGATCGAGAAACCACACCAGTCTAAGGTATTATTTGTATTAACAGCTTTTTCAGTATTAGATAACGACATTTCGATTTTTCATGCAGCAAAACGTTTGACGAACTTTGATGAGGTAATAGATTCTTTCGCAGAAAGGAAAGCATGCCATGTAAAGCTGTAGCAAGATCAGAGAGCAAAAAATGCTAGGAGCTAAAGTTTGAAGAAATGTGTAATTTCTGTCTTATCTCTTGTCAGTATTGGTTTTATATATGCTAAATTTAATTTTATGTCACACAAAACAGCAAGTTATTAACTAATAGGCAATAAACAGTTCAGGTTTTCTGAAGAGTTCTTGTTCTCTCGATTCCAAATAATCCCATCCGTTATTAATTGCGAGATTTTTTAAAAGAGGGGCAGGCTGTCAAACCGGCCGACTGGGAGTAGGAGAGGCATCACAGGACATTTCAATTTCCACTCTCCTGAATATACTTTGGACGTACGGTAGAAAAATGCTTTATGAAGAGGCATGGCGCTGCACTTTGGCATACTTAAGACCAAATAACATGTCTTATATTTCCTCGAACACATATGTTTTATGTTTCAGACTTTTCAGAAAGATGTGTGCTACAAGATGAACATATTTTGAAAATTTCATTTCTTTTTTTTTTAGTATTGACCCAGTTCGCAAACATCGTAGATTCAGAACTGATGCGCAGAGCAGTCTGAGTTATAGTGGGTAGTCTCCACGTGACCCGTGTTTACATTTAGTGATTTTGCTGTTTCCCCTTCGTTTACTCTCACGTCAAATGAAAACAAAACGGATATCTGTGGCCAGTAGCTATCAAGTGAATTAAAACACATCACATAATTACAGAAGGCTGAAGTATGTCAGTAGTTTCAGATTTTATTTTATTTCCACCTTTCTGACAGTCAAGCATTAATTGCCTTGTGGAACAATGAAGTTATTTTTGTCTGTTTCCTAAAGAAATTTGACTTTTGTTAACCTTTTCCGCAGAGGCAGTCAATATATTTGAAACAAAATGTTTAATTCCACAGTACTGGCTACTTTCAACTGTTTGCTGCATTTCAAGTGCACATTTTCATTTTCTAGCACGTATGGCATTATGCCATAGTAAAGAACCAAACATGATATAATACAGTATTGGTGCACCAAGGAAATTTACATCCAAAAAACCACACTGAAAAGCTTAATATCAGGTCAAGGTTTACTTCATTGGGAATCTGGACATATAAATGTGCCATTTAAGTATGCACTTTAAATGTGCACATTTTAATACGGTTCACGAAATTCCAATGCTCTTGCAGTATCCTCTGATGTCTTCTTTCTTTTATGACATAATTTATTATCTTTCAATGTTTTACACGTACGTACATACGGGCTACCTACGTCATGGTAGCTACCCAAGCGCGGTGTCGCCTGTTATCTGCGCTCTCTGGCAACTGCTGAAACGAACCTATTTCTAACAGGTCGCGGGAAAATATTGCGAATGGTGGTTTGAAAAGCGTTACTTTTAAAGTAAATATCCTTCCACGGAAGTTGAGCTATGTGCAAAAATGTACCATGAATTTATTAAATCACAGAGCGTTTGACTCTCATTTAAAAATCAACTCTTTGATGACGAGCCATTTAGAAGAATTTTGAACCCTGGAGATCAGACATTTATGTCAGTATTAAAAATTTTACTGGCACATTTGTGTGATGATGTATCTTGAAGTGTAACACGCGCAAAAAAAATCAACAGTATGTGCGAAAGCTTAGCTTCTCTTGCAGCTTGAGACCAATATTATATGTGAAAGCTTTGCTTTTCTTGTAGCAACACTATGTATATTAATTTAAACTATTAACTTTCCCTGTTTGTGTGTTCATGCTACTTAACAGTGATGTTGCTGTTGGCTGACTACATCACGTGTCCTATGCTCTGAATATCCGCTGTCATCGGCTGGCGAGATCACATGTCATGAGCTACGAACAGCTTACAAAAGCACATCGAAATCTCGATTTCAATGATTCGGAAAGTAACATGCGGTGTTTGGTGGAATTCCAATGTATGCTTACGTAATATGAAAATATGCGGCGTACATGTTGCTGCACATCAAAGATACTTCCAAAACGTGTCTTTTTCTCTGAGTTTCGCTTTTTAAAGTGCCAGGAAATTGTACGCCCGTGTATAAAACCATAACCATTCAAAGGATTGATAAGGGAAAATATACTGTCACCCGGGAGAAAGTGTATTTTTAACCGGGAAATGCGAGAAAAATCTGGGAATTTTTTTTTCCTTGTGCACATATACACCGTGTACATGATCTACCCATCTAATCTTCTGTAGCACCACATTTCGAAAGTTTCTACTCTCTTCCTGTCTAAACTATTTATCATCCATGTTTCACTTCTGTGCATGGCTACACTCCATGCGAATACTTGCAGAAAAATTTCGAGCTTAATAATAACAATTTTACAATTTTCTGTCCTTTTTTTTTGTTTCCTTTCTATTACTTGTATTGTGAAATCTTTCATCTTGCCAAATTTAATCCTTTAATGAACAAGTTTGAGAGAGTCAAAATATATGATGTAAATGGTCGTACCATTTGATTGCTTTGATTTAGAAGTGTAATATTTTTACACCACCAAAGGGCTGTTGGCCTCAGCCTGTGGCATACATTTCAACTTCATATGTCTACCCGTTCTAGAGAGAAAACAGATGGACAGACAGACAGTGTGATAATTTGTTTTCGTACGATGTAAATACAAATTAACAATTTTCAGATTTTTTTCCTTCGGTTGAAATGTGAAATGTTGCTTCATACCAAATTAACATTTCTCGGTCGACAAGAAGTAACGTGTAGGTTTTGATGAATCAGTTTTTGAATATCAAAATGTGTGACATAAGTGGCCGTGTATTTTGACTGCATTGACCGAGATGCTACAGTTTTTTACATAACCAAATATACTAATATGTGACATAAAATTTAGCTCAATGCGTGCACTCGTTCCTGAGAAAAAGGGTTTTGGACAGACAGACAGTCAAACAGACAGAAGGACAATAAAGTGATTCTATAAAGTTCCATTTTTACTGATCAAGGAATGGAACCCTAAAATGACCTGAAATCAGTGGACGGGATTGCTAGTAAGTTCCAGAGTCGTACCGGCGGGCCAGTTAGCACGAAGACTGCACATAGGGAGTCAAGTAGAATAATTGAACAGGTCCTCATAAGCCACTTGTTTCTGTAGTTTGCTGAGCACTGCTTGAGGAGATATGAAGATTGATGTCACTGGGCAGTGGCTGACTGGGAATGAGTGGTGACTCGCAGTATACCCTGTGGCAACCCAATGGAAGGGTTTGGGTTTGTGGATGTATGAACAATGTTGCATACCGTCACATGTAATCCCAGTAGTGAAGTATAGAAGACAGTTTTATGGTACAGGACTGTTTTTTATGGTTAAGGTGCTATCCTTTTATTGTGCGTAAGAAAACTGTAAATGCAGAAGGATGTCAATACTTTTTTCAACACATGCAGTAGAGAAACAGTTAGGAGTTGTTGATTGATTGTCTCAGCGTGACAGTGCTCCCTGTCAGAAAGCAGCATCTGTGAGACAGTTACTTGTGGACAATAGCATTCCTGAAATGGACTGGCCTGCCCGGAGAACTTGACCCAAACCCAATGGAACACTGTTAAGATGAGTTTCAACACGGGCTTCCCAGCATACAAATCACACTACCACCTGTCACTTCAGCTCTTGGGGATGAACAGAGTGCCATTCTTCCACACACATTCAAACACTTCGTCCAAAGTGTCGTTGGCAGAATTCGAGTTAACAGAAAGGCAGAGGAGAATGTACCCCTTATTAATGTCCACTAATAGTTGTCCGGTAGTGTGTGTCGAACAAATTCCTGTGTACTCTCATTCTGCCATTCTCCCTGACTTAACCACAACTAGCGTAACAACGCCTTTACCTATATAACAGGAATTCGGTGTTAACTTAGTCATTTGTCATTTTCGCTCTCCACCTCATCTTGCCTTTTTTTCTATCAGCTCCCTTTCTTTGTACTATTTATTACATTAACCTTCCTATTTATTATTTCTCTCACTCTTTTAATGTCTTTTCACTTCTCATTTTGAAACTTTTATCTCTGAACTGAAGCTGTCGCAGTGCTTTCCAGTCATTTTGAACTCCTGTTTGATAACTTTTCCTTTATGTTTTATCTTCTCTCACCCTCACAACATGTACATGTACGTCCTGTTGAACCTAGAGTCTGTGCGACCTGTTACCCGCACTTCTCCACTCTAACTTTCCCTGACAAATTCGTCTTTCCTCAGTAAAGAAGGTACATTTAGTTTGAAATGCTAGGGTTCACATTTTCTTCTTTAATGTATCTTTTAGCAGTACTAGGAATTGTGCCATTTGAGGATAACTATGGGTCAGTATTTGTGTCTGTAAATTTAATAACTTTCTCAGTTGAATTTTTTGTTTGATGCAGCATAACTTACTTCCTATGAGGAAATATTTCCAGTGAATATACCTTCATTCTTTTTCTTGTGTGTAAAAATGTTGTTGATGATAGAAAATTAAAAAGTATGACATATATGTGCAAAGTGAGGAAATAGTGTAACTTTTATTTGGCTGTGTTGCAGGTTTCAGCACCAGTATGAGAACTGCCAGTACATCTGCAAGATATGCTATGGCAATGGGATGGAAGTTATTGTGACCCCCTGCCTCACATCTACATCGGACACATCGTGGTTTGGATTAGCAAAATACGCATGGTCTGGGTACGGCACTTTCATTAATTGCCTTGGTATCAAATTTCTCTCTCTCTCTCTCTCTCTCTCTCTCTCTCTCTCTCTCTCCAGTCCATCGCTGTATACAACAATACTCATATAACAGAAGCTGTTGTGACTGAGTACTCAGGTACATGGTTTAAACATTTCTACCGTGGTGCATTTTTAAAAAAAAAATGTATTAGTGTTTTTTTGTCACTCTATATATTATGTAATATCTTGTACAATCTCAGGTCACTCTCTGAGTAGATTTCATTCTTTTATTGTGGTAGATTCAGTAAATAGCAATGTATCATGAAAATAGTTGATTTTTCCAGTAAATTAAATAAATTGTGCCTGCATCTAGTTAAATCACAGAGTCACAGAGGTCAGACACTTTGTTGACAGTTATGCATAGAGCTGACAGGTGATGCTGTGTGTTGACAGGTATGTGATAGAATGCCCAAATTGTGGAGAGATCTACAGGAGCAGGCAGTTCTGGTATGGAAACAAGAATCCGGAGGATGCGGCAGTTCGCACAGAGATACGGCACGTGTGGCCTGGGGTGAGTTGCCTTTCCAGGTATTGCTGTGTAGGTTTCTGTGAGGGAGGAGAAAGATAGCAGTAGTAGATAAATTTTTTTGATGGCATTGAGTCATCATTTCTGAGGAAAACTGACGGAGCCCACATTGGCAGGTAGTATAAGCCTGTGTAGCGATATGGGTGTTGCTCTGTTACAATATTAAGTGTTGTGTATACCCATATATCGTTCATTATAAATTGAAACTTGGGAGGTTACCTGTTCTTTAATGCCCGATCGTAACACGACACACAGTCAGTCAACATTTGATGGTTCACAGGCTGTCTGCACAGCAGAAGGTCATAGCAGAAGGTACTAACTACATAGGCAGCAGGGCAAGTATCAAATAACACATCATAAATTCAGAAATGTATTTGAGTGTATTCTGACAACACTTCAACGGAAAAAATTACTGTTACATTAGACACTCATACATGAGGGGCTGTTGCAAATTATTGATCGTTCATTATTGGACAAGTATGATCTTAATATTTTGTGATCTAGTAACAAAATGAACATTATAATTTCTGGACACACACTGTTAAAATGTTTCAGTGCGAGGCAAGTTCAGTCTGGTAATTTTATTGAAGATTCTCAATATACCGTCACACATCTTGATTATGATGCATGATTGAGTACACATTACCACTGCACAAGACAGTACTTTTCAAGTATTATTGTTATTGATTTCACGTGCCAGCAAAACATAAAATTAGGAGAACCATCACAATGGTTCACTATTCAATCCAACACTGTCTCATTACAGACTTGGACTTCACATGACAGACAGGAACATCGGCAACAAGGCCCAGCTTCAGTTACTGTGCCTCATACAGAAATTGCTGGCTACAGCATGCTGAATTAAATGTTCAAATGCCGAGCAAGGTGGAATGTCTGTACACTTGCAAGGTTGAAGGCAGATGAAACTCAGGACTGTGTATTCATAAATTGTGGCAGAGATTTCTAACTATGGATTCACCATCCAGAAATGCATTTATGCATTGAAAGTTATATGACCATTTACATCTCAACTTACCGGCAACTTTAAAAAAAAAATTAGCTTCTCTTAAAGTACAGTTCGAGACGAATCTAAGAGACTTACTAGTGGCCAACCCCTCCTGATTCATTAACGATTTTCTTAGGTGTGCCAACTGCTATATGTCTCCCAAACAATTCCACATAACAGTGTTACACGACCTGCTTCCTGTACAGGAGCAGCTATGACAGTTTTGAGGATGTAGAACAAAACCTGGAACACACTCTAACAACTGTATCAGAATCCTGCCGGGAAGTTTCTATTAAACCAACTCCCTGAAAGGCACAAGTCAGCACCTATATCCCGGACCTGTCAGTGTTACACTTCAGTGCAAGAAGACCTGTCATAAAGTAGCAGCAGGACACAGCATGCTGAGAAAATTGGCAACAATATGTGGAGAGCTTGTAACCTCCCCCTCACTTATTGACCTTAATGACAGTGAAAAATTAAACCACGCGCACCTAATGGAAATTTGGGAAAAGCAATCTTCACCGAAGCTAATCTGTCGGTAAAGAGGGAGGAAAGGGTTACATCTAAATGAAAGGAAATATGCAAATGAAATTGCTGGAAATTAACTTTGAAAGGGGGTAAAGTTAATAAGGAAAGTAAATGCGCGGTCGTTACATTAACATTTAACTGGCGTTATTTGAGATTTGGCAAAAATTACTGTCACCAGTCCTATGGACAACTACTATAATAACTGAAAAAGAAAGGTTATTGCACATATAATTAGCACTAAAAGCGTTGCAACTGAAGGTTGACACATGTAGTGTGAAAACTGAATGTTTGTCAGAAGTAATAAATTTCACTACACTCTGACTTAATTTAGCAAAAGAATTAATAAAACTGGAAAATTGAAAGTTAATTTAGTGACTGAAATTAATAGTGAACTTTGTTTCTGAAGCACTAAGAAATTCAATAAAATAAGGTCAGTCTTGGACTACCTCAACAATCATTTCAAAAGCTACTTGAATCTACGCAGTTTAGAAATAAGAGATTTAACTTTGAACTTTAATTAAATGATTCTGAACAATTAACAATAGTAAAATTTAGTACGTACCAAGCTGAGCTGCAGTCACAGGTAAGCTAAAATATGGTAACAAAACTCGCACTCTTAATTTGTGCTTGTGTAATCTAAATATTGTAGCCAGCTATGAATACCTTAACTGAACTTTGAAATTAAAGCAGTGAAATGGAATGATATTACTTTAATGCTGGCGTTCGAATTTCAGCGACACTCAGGTTTATTTTGGAAAAGGAAGGGACCCTGCTTGGTATTGCAATTGGGACAATGAGCAACAAAGGTTCATGTTAAGTTGCTGTATTTTGTTAATGGAATAGTTCGAAAAGCTGAGGTCTGCCATACAGTTCTAAAACTTTACGTGCTTCCAGTCTTTCTTGTTGGTTGATTGAAGGTTTGAAGTCGTCGGTCGAGGAGGTGGCGTCAGTCACTCATTGTCGGCCGTCGCTGTTGCAGAAGCTGGATGTTGGCACGCCTTCTTCTCGACACGGTCACCAGGCGAAACGGGCTCTTGATGTGTGCTAGCTAACGCTTCCCGTCCGCGACACCGTGTCAGAAACTATCATAGCAAGTCGAGCACAGTTACATGCTGCCAAACCCCAAAAGCGCGGCAACTCGCGGGAGCGTCACACAGCACACCTGCTCCACCGCCCTACTCCAGCCAGACTCCGCTCTGCCCGCACTCCACGCGGCAGAGTTAACCCTACCAAAGATCCTAAACGCTTTGGTTCTCCACACGACCTATCGATGTAATCGTTCGATAGCATAGTTTTCCCTAGGCCAGACCCAGTGTAAAAATACAAATAATATTTACAAAACAAACCAATTATACATCGACATAAATGCATAAATACATATATATAAATAGTAAAACAATTACAATATATAAAGACACAGAAATGTCACATCTTCAGGTAACAAAACAAGAAAAAAAATTTATAGTACAATAGAGGAAAATAGGAGGATATGCATTTCCGGCATTACAAGTTAGCCCAAGGAAGCTGAGAACAGCAGCTCAGACACTGTACTTATCCACAGCAGAATATGCCTATCCGGTGTAGTCCGGTTCAAAACTTGACAAAAGGTCAACTTAAAACTTAAATGAAACATGATTATTAATAACCGGTTTAGTGAAACCTTCAATAAACTATACAAAACAACCTGATTTGTGCACCCCAAAAGTCCCAAAGAGCCAGTCGTGAAATACTCAGCAGCTCACACATACTTTTTAATGATCACCACTCCCTGTAAAATTGGAAGACTAAAATCTTGGAAAAAGTTCCTGAAAGAAGAACTTTGCAAACATCCTAACAACTACCTCCACTAGAGGAGATAGTCAGCAGTGGGAACGTGAGATGGAAGCCTGAACCAACTCAGAATGGGCGTAGCCTGAATGAAGATAAACCTGACCAAGAAAGACCTTACAGATGAATATAGTGACGGAAGTGATTGTAGGGAATATCATGACATGGAAAATCATCTGACCTGTGCTAACTGTCCCAGTAAATGTACCATTCGTGACTTAAATCAGGGGAAACAGTAAATTGCTGGACATAGCGCCATTTTTGCTCTTTGGACATGAAAAACTGACTCTGCTCCTCTTCATAATTGACTTACATAAGTGAGGATTGTAAAGTGTGTGTGTGTGTGTGTGTGTGTGTGTGTGTGTGTGTGTGTGTGTGTGTGTGTGTGTGTGTGTGTTCACTATCTCATGCACAACACCTTGTGGCTTAAATGTCAATGCATTGTCAGGGGGGACTGATGACCTCAGAAGTTAAGTTCCATAGTGCTCAGAGCCATTTGAGCCATTTTTTGCATTGTCAGGGTAACACACATGCACAGGATGGGGGAGCGGCATATGGGAGGGATGCACACACAGTGTTAGCAACGTTTACCATACTGACCTGTTTCTGTGGTGAGTGCTGCAGTGCAGTTTGCCCTGACTATATGTCTTTGTCATCTGTTGATGTTTACGCGGTTGTGTCAGAATAGCTCCGTTTACGCGGTTGCTCTCTGAATAGTTCGTGAAGGAACCACCTGTGGATGTTGTGATGAGGTATTGACTCTCTGAAACTGGTTTGCCTGAGGAAACGTCATGTCGGATCTGGGGAGAGATGAAAGTGATGTAAAAAATCCATACACAAGGGATCGGTTCTTGAATGACCATGACCAAAAAATGCCACAGGAATTTCTTGCCTAGACTGAGGTCCACAGCCACTTCACACTTCAGAAAAAGTTGATGTGAGAATCGTTTGCGATGCATTATCAAACAGTTGGTATTGTAAGCTCCATTGGTGGGATTTCCATGGGAATGGTGCTCACTTCTGAGCCAGTGTAGATAAGGGAGTATTGATTTGTTGAGTGGTCTAACATGTACAAATATCTGGACACAACAGTTTGTAGAGGTATGAAATAGAACGATCACATAGGCTCAGTTTTAGATATAGCAGATTGCACACTCATTGGCAGGATACTGGAAAAATACCATCAGTTTGCAAAGGAGTCTGCTAACAAGCCTGTCGTAGAATATTACTTGTGTGTGAGCCCCACATAAATATGTTGAACTGAGGATATTGACTTTATACCCAGGAAGTTTGCACAAGGCATCACAAATTTGTTTACTCGCAGCAGAGTGCCACTGAAATGCCATAAACTGAATTCACAGATGTGTGAAGGTAGATGCCGATTAACGGGTGAAAGCATTCTTACAAAGTTTCAAGAAGCAGTATTAAGTGAGGAACCTAAGAATACACTTCCATAGAGAACTTAAGAATGATTCAGACTTATCACAGCACTTTCAGAGATATTAGATGAGCTGTCATTCTTCTTGTGTTCTATATGTGAGTGGAACAGCAAGAAATCATAATAAGTACTGCAGTGGAAATCACCCTCTGTCATGCACTGTTAGGTGGTTTGTAAAGTATGAATGTGGATGAAGAGTGACAAGCAAAACATAAGCATAAAGGTAATCTGTCATCTACGATTTAGGTGGATGAATTACAGTTGCATAGGACTCTTTCAGTGAACCTCATTGTGGCATCTGCCTTTCTTATACTTTTATGTTATTATCTCACCTTAAATTCTTCATATTCCATACACACAGTTATTTTGCAGTAAAGACTCTTTCCAGGGATTTATTGGCAACCACGTAATCAAAAAGTAGTGGGTCCTTTTGTGCAGTATGATCGATTTGTTTGGAAAATGAACAGTACTAGCTGTATAGCTGTTTGGAGTTGGCCTGACCGTACTTCCATATCTAATATTTGCATCTATTAAGAAGGGTGAACAGAGATCTATCTACTTGGATGTCCTCAATCCAATCCCAAAGTTAATTCAGTATACTATAAACACAAATTTTGTTCATTAGACAACTGTGAAAACTGAATCAAATGCCTTCCACCTCCCTTGCCCCCCCCCCCCCCCCCACCCCTCTTTAAATATCATTATACAACAGCAAGTGAATTACATTCCAATTTACCATGAACCCAGAGGTAAAGGTGATCACTGGCATGGAACACTGTGCAAATGTATCCAAGTAACAAAGGTGAAGGTATCTTTGATTTGTCACTGTGAAACGACATTTAAGACTAGGAGGAACTGTACTATGACTCAGTCACAAACTAACTTCCAAATAATACAGGGTGATCAGTCCTTAACGCAACTGCCTGTTATGCATTTTTTTGCTTTACTGGTACCCAACTAGTGGTGGGGAGTATATTTCCCCTCCGCTGCAAGGTCTTTGTTTGTGTAGAATTGTTGGGATACTAACATGTTTCTTATGCGACAGAATACAGTGAATTGAATGAAAGTGTTTACAGAGAAATGGTGAAATATAAGTACTCTATCCCACTCGAAGTATTAATGTGTATTTCATATGTGCGTACAGAATCGGCATGCACTGTAAGGAGATTACTTCAAGAAGAATTTCCAGATGTTCAGGTTCCTAATCCGAGTAAGATTCATTTATTGATAAATAAATTTTATGAAACGGGAAGTGTTCTTGACAGGAGACATGACAACCACATCCAGTACTCACAGAAGAAACTCTCGATAACAATGGGCATTTATGTGCTTAATCATATGTTTATTTGATGTAAAGAAATGTTACCATAATGCTGCCAGATCCTTATGAATGAATTAACATATCAGCTACACAAAGTGGACCTTGAGTATTCAATGAAATCTCTTTCGAGTGGACTACTTTACTGTTCAAAATCTCACTTGTTGCTGAAATGACTAATTGCCTAGTATTACCTTCTCCCTTAGTTAGAAATTATTCTGGAGGGATTGATATATGAAGTGTTTTGTAAATGATAGTCTAAGCTATGCTAATTTTACTTTCCACGATTCACCAAGACATTGCAAGAGCTGTTGCAGGTCCTGTTCGTTTTGTTGTAATGCCTCTAGATGACAGCATTGTGCTGAATGAATATAGCTTACTTCAGTGAATTTAGTCAATTGTTAAAAACCAGTGGGAAATCTGTGTAGCATCAGACGAACAGTGTGTGCACACTTTTAAGGAAAGCACAAAGAGTGTTTGAGACTAACTGTTGCAGCAGTGTGTAACTGCATTTATAGGATACAGAAGTCTTTTTTGTCAGTTCATATGTATTGTAGTCATTAAGTAGTAGTCATTTTGTGATAGAATGTGTTACAATTAGTCTTTTTCGTCAGTTACATCCACCCAAATCAAAGACTTGAACCTAGCACCCACAATTTTACAAAACTCAAAATAGCAGTCCATTTGTGTGTTTTCAACTGCATACAAGGGGTACTAAAAAAACAAATTATTTTTTTAAAAGCTATATATTTTTAAATTTTTTACAAAACTGCCTTATCCCTCTCAAAATACTCTCCATTACAACTAATTTATTTGTCCCATTGGTGCTTCCATTGTTCAAAACACTTTTTGTGGTCATCTTTAAAAATGGCTGACAACTCCTCCCTCATTTTTGTCTTGGATTCTTCAGTGTTGTGAAATTGGTATCCTTTCATGCCCTTTTTCATGTGTGGAGATATGAAAAAATCACACAAGGCTGGGTCAAGCAAGTAAAGTGCATGGGGCAGCAGAACCATGCCACTTTAAGCCAAAACAGAGACGATTGTGTGTGCAGGTGCATTGTCATGGTAGAAGAAATCTTACGTTAAAGTTTGCTGAACTGAGCTCCAAGATAACCCACTAATCTCAGACAGTTGTTCAGTTGTCTGTTGACGGTCTGTGAACACATGATCTCGAATTTTGTCAATATTTTCTTCAATTCGGGCAGTTGATGGATGTCCAGAATGAGGTCTGTCATCGATCGATATGTCACCATTTTTAAATCGAGCCAACAACTATTACACTCGAGGTTTTCCCAAAGCGTCATCTTGGTAAGCTTGTTTCAACATTTAAACTGTTTCAGCAGCACTTTTACCAAGTAGAAAGCAAAATTTCAGAGCTGCACATTGTTCATTTAAACTTGCCGTAATAAAAACTGAAACAAAAAAAAGAGCGCTAGCAAAAACAATCACAACAAGTGAACAGAACAAGCAAGGTCGACAACACAGGTGGTACTGAACTGGCAATGAGTTGTGCTGTACATGCCTGCAGCAGATGCAGAAGGAATATGAATCTTGAAAATTATCTGTTGAACTTTAAAATCTTATATCATTTTAAGTTTCTAATTTTTCAGGTTTATGTAAATTATAGTAGTATAAAGCCCCCAAGTACAGGGATGTTCCAGACAGTAATGATCTACTTTTTTCTCAACTGCCAACAATTTTGCAGATGAAGAGCACAAAGTGTGTACTCTTTGAAGTTTCCCAAGTGTGTGACAAAATTTCCATTTCCTCCAATAATGTAGCTGCTTCAGTGTTTCAAAATGGCACCTGTAAATGACATGCATTACAAGCAGCGTGCCTTCGTTGAAACATTTGTGTGAAGTGTATGGAGCACGAGCTGTTGTCAAGAAGACGTTCGGTTACTGCACACAGACGGTGAAGCCACCAGAAGGCAGTTTGATGGAATTCCACTGTTTGCAGCAAGTTGGGGAGACTGTTTGTAGCTGTCACACTAGACACAGTGCAGCATGCGGATGTTTTCATTCGCAAGGATCGACGCATTATGACTTAACAGTTGGCATTGCTGCTGTCAATCAGCAAAAGAAGTGTTGAAGCAATTAACCACACTCTTGGATAGTCAAAAGTGTGAGCGTCATGAAAAAGGGTTGATTAGTGCTATTCCACCCGCTCTACAGCCCTGACCTAGTTCTCTAGGACTTCCATTAAGGGATAGCATTCGTGGAAGACATTTTGAGAAGTACACAGTGGAGAAACGGCTTCGTGACCAGAGCAAGGACTGTTACCGATATGGCATACATGCCTTTGGCTGTTGCCAAAGAAAGGCCATATGCCAGAATGAGATTAATGTGGGAAAAAAGGGGTGTAGATAAAATATCATTGGTTCATTGTGTGATTTTTATTAGATGGGATAAATAATTGTGAAAGAAAAAGAATGTGGAGTATTACTTTCTTGGTGACCCTCATCCGCGTGTGTGTGTGTGTGTGTGTGTGTGTGTGTGTGTGTGTGAGAGTGAGTGAGTGAGTGAGTGAGTGAGAGAACAAGCTAGTGAAGGTATTGTGCACACAATTGAACTTACACACAGGAATGAAGTGTCATTTGTCTTAGTGTGTAGTAACAGAAGTCTCATTGGCAGGGTACAGGTGGTAACCTCATCGGCACACAGAACGCCGCCCGCAAAGTCCTCGATGGTGTTAACTACATATCGGAAGCAGTGGCGAGTGTCGGGTCACCGCCTACACGGCTCCTCTCCTCCTGGGTCACAGACCAGATTGCTCCACGCTATTGGAAGCCTAACAATGAAATAAAGGTAAGCAGTTGTTGTTAATGTGGCCATCATTCACATGAGCCTCATACTTTCTGAAGCTTTGATCGGACAGATTTCTTATATGTGTTAATTATTGTAGGCTTCTCTGTACACTCCATAAGGATAACAGTCAGTCATTTGTGTAAAATGTTATGAGCTGGAATTTTCTGTGAACTGTCTCAGACATTGCTGTGTAAGCTGCAATATTCTTTTGAAGGAAATTAAGCAATTGCAAAAGCATAATGATTAACTTATATTCAACTAATATGAGTAAAGAGTGTTTTACATAGCTCCATCAGTTTGGATAAGGAATATCGTTCCGGTTGCAGATAAATCACTGCTGGTAGAACACAGGATTTGATACTGGGTCCACTGCATTCTCAGTTGATGTAAATTATCTTCTCATTTGTTTTTGTATAGTAGCAATAGTTCTCTTTGCTGACATTGCAAGTAATACGATGCAGTCCATTAACATAAGTAATTGTACATATACTGTTGGTTCAATTATTGATTGATTTTCTGTAAATGACCTGTCATTCAGAAACATTGAGTTTCGTACAGTTCTTTACGAGATAGAATGGAATTTTTGGAATTCTGTGAATCACAGGATAGCATTGAGGAAAGTAAAAATTAAAACAGAAGTTCCAAATTCCTGCATGTGCACATTGATCAACATGTTAAATCAAATAGCATATTGTAAAAGTATACTGCAACCAAGCAAATATGCTGCCTTTTGTTGTTGACTTCTGCAATCAAGAAAATATACTGTCTTTTGTTTTTGACTTCAGTGATAAAAATTTCAAATATTTAATTTATGTACTGGATTGACAGTAATCTTTGTTAGACTGTAAATAAAATATTGGGAAACTGAAAAAAATTTATTAGAACCGTTTTAGAACTACACTTTTGTATTACTGCTGTACATAATCATTATTCATATTTGAATATCTTAATTAATCATAAAGTACTGTCTGAATGAAATTTGTCTGTCTGAGATGGCAGCCACCTTCTGGCAGCAGCTTGAAGTTTTTCATCAGATTCAAAATGTTGGGAGCAAAGCAACATTTCATGTGCTCGGCAAGTCTTGATGTTCAGTAGATCTTCAGAAATATCTGATATGACCTGATACAGAAGTTATTGCATTTTCTAGGCAATTTGTGGCCAAACATTGTTGTGCAAAAACACAACAGTGGTGGTCAAGAGACTGTGATCTGAATGACTTGCTTCTGTTTTCTAAATGTCTCACAGTAGGCTTCAGAATTCATTAGCCTGCCTTGTACCACAAATGAGATTCCTTTAGCTTATCACCAAATGATAGCCATAACTTTCTGGCCTGAGGGAGTTGGGAATTCTTTTTGGTTTGTTTGAGCAGGGTGGTATGAATGCTGTTGGTTGAGTCTTTTGGTTATCAAAAAGAAGTTTTGGAACTCAACAAGCACCAAAATTCTGGTACTCCAATTATTTAGGTGCAGTCTCATTCAAAACACACAAATCTGAGGAAAGTTGTCCAGTGGATGAAATATAGTGAAATACAGATTTTCATGATTTTTTTTTTATTTTATTAGCTCCATTTTGAAGCTTTTTGAACTTGTTTACTTGCCCTTCTGTTGGCTATATCAAGGCATGTTAACTGATGTCAATGTGGCTCTTCCCTATTTTTGTTTTCATGTTTGTCTGTATTCTCTGAATTTTAGTAAGATATTCTTACCTGTGTGTGCCACCAGGACTGCAGCAACTGCCACACAGTTTTCGAGATGGGCGATACCAAGCACCACTGCAGGGCGTGTGGCGAGGGGGTGTGTGAGAACTGCTCAAGTCATCAGATGGAGGTTCCAGAGCGGGGCTGGCATTACCCTGTCCGGGTGTGCGATGAGTGCTACAGTAAAGGTATGTAAACATCTGCAAAGTGCAGCTCCTCACTGTGCCCTGTGTAGTGAATCCAGGTTGTTACATGTTCGATGTTCAGGGCAGTCGAAACTGACTAATCTATGAAACAGTCCTGCAATACAGACATAACTTTTAAACATTATGTATCTACTGTCACTTCAACCATTCTTCTCTATTTTCTGTTGCCCTCGTTACTTCTTGTTAATTTTGACACTGTGTTGCCTACAGTAAATCGTATTTCATTTTCTGTCCATTTTCTTTTCTCAAATATTTACTTAGACTGTATTTGCTAGAACTTATTGCACCTAAATAAATGTTCAGAATTTCATTTGCCTTTTCTAAATAGTTACTATAATTTTTTCAGTCATTGGTTTCTTTCAAGCAATTTTCATTGCAGTTTCTTTCTGCGTTTTCCAAAGCTACATTTCCATCACTTCTATGCACTTCCTGTTTGTCTTCTATAGTGTCCAGTTTTTACAGCCATACACAAGCACTTTCAAAATAAATGTTTTGACGAAAATTGTCCGTGCTCTCTTATTCTGTGCTGACTGCCTTCGTTGATTGGAAGCACATTTCACTGTTGGAATTCATTTATCTTACTTCCACACTCCCATCTCTTTGCCTGCTTTAGTTAAGCTAACTAAATAACAAAATGTATCAATCTTTTCTATTTTACTTCTTTCAATTTTTATGTTAGGTGTCTATCATGCATTTGAATTTTTAAAATATTAATCTTAAGTTAATTCTTTTTTCAGAGTGGGTAAAGGATGTGTACGGGTACAAAACTCCAAAATTAAAGTAAAATGATCATTAAAACTTGACAAAAACTTTGGTCTGTAAATTGGAAGTGGAAACCCATATTCACCAACCTGTCAGTACTTGAAAATCTGTAGTAAACTATTTGTCTGCTACCACTAACAAGGGGAGGGCACAGGATGGGTCTCACTGATTTGGCCCAAACTGTGAGAGTAGAAGCAGGCAGACGATCCTTAAACTATCTAGAGTGTCTCACCTTAGTGGGACATCGGACAAAGTAAAGATTTTAGAGCAGAGTGTGACAGAGTTTTGGACGGTGGTGGTGAAGTAAGTGGCATGGGTCAAGCACACGGACTGGTAATTCGGTGACTTTGGTTTGATTCTTGCTGCTAACCCCCCCTCCCTTTGCAATGTTAACCTATTAATTATAAAATTTAAACAGTTCAGTTGATATACATGAAATTAATATCTGCATATACATGATTACTCTGCAAATAACACTTAAGTGCCTGGCAGGTGGTTCTTTGAACCACCTTCAGACTATTTGTCTATTGATTCATCCTAATAGTGCATGAGAAAAATGGACACTGAAATCTTTCTGTACAAGCCCTTGATTTCTGGTATTTTATTGATGACCATTTCTCGTTACATTGGTTGGCGACAATTGGCTATCTTCGCCTGCAGAGAAGAATGTTGCTGATTGAATTTTCTTGAAAACATCTCTCAGTGAAAAATGCCTTTGTTTTAATGGTTGCCACCCCACTGTAATTACTGTATCCTTGACACTCTCCCCTCTATTTCACAATAATACAAAATAGACTGCCCTGCTTCGAATTTTTTTATGTCCTCCTTCAATCCTATCCACTATGGATCCCATAGCGCACAGCAATAATCTTAGAAGAGGACGGACAAATGTAGTGTAGGCAGTGTTTTTAGCAGACCTGTTGCATCTTCTAAGCCGTCTGCCAATAAAATGAAGTCTCACTGGTTGCCTTTCCATACAACATTATTTATTTGATCATTCCAGTGTATGTTTATATTTAAAAAGGAATTGTTTTAAATGATTCATTTGTGATGTAATTTCAAAAATTTTCTGGGATTTTGTAACGGTCTCTACAGCTGTGAACAGTGTCTCGTTATGTGTCTGCGGTGATTTTTCCTTAAAAGTTTATTAGTTTATTGAAAAACTTAAACCTGACAAGAATTTTCTGCCAGTGAAATAATTGCCAAAAACAACAAAATTTGGTGAAGATTTTAAAAAATTAAAAAGCTCAGTGAAATAATTGCCAAAAACAACAAAATTTGGTGAAGATTTTAAAAAAATTAAAAAGCTAACTCTCTCTCTCTCTCTCTCTCTCTCTCTCTCTCTCTCTCTCTCTCTCTCTCGCCCGCTCCCTCCCTCTCTCGCCCGCTCCCTCCCTCTCTCGCCCGCTCCCTCCCTCTCTCGCCCGCTCCCTCCCTCTCTCGCCCGCTCCCTCCCTCTCTCGCCCGCTCCCTCCCTCTCTCGCCCGCTCCCTCCCTCTCTCGCCCGCTCCCTCCCTCTCTCGCCCGCTCCCTCCCTCTCTCGCCCGCTCCCTCCCTCTCTCGCCCGCTCCCTCCCTCTCTCGCCCGCTCCCTCCCTCTCTCGCCCGCTCCCTCCCTCTCTCGCCCGCTCCCTCCCTCTCTCGCCCGCTCCCTCCCTCTCTCGCCCGCTCCCTCCCTCTCTCGCCCGCTCCCTCCCTCTCTCGCCCGCTCCCTCCCTCTCTCGCCCGCTCCCTCTCTCCCTCCCTCTCTCGCCCGCTCCCTCTCTCCCTCTCTCTCTCGCCCGCTCCCTCTCTCTCTCTCTCTCTCTCTCTCTCTCTCTCTCTCTCTCTCTCTCTCTCTCTCTCGCCCGCTCCCTGTCTCTCTCTCTCTCTCTCTCTCTCTCTCTCTCTCTCTCCCTCTCTCTCTCTCTCTCGCCCGCTCCCTCTCTCTCTCTCTCTCTCTCTCTCTCTCTCTCTCGCCCGCTCCCTCTCTCTCTCTCTCTCTCTCTCTCTCTCTCTCTCTCTCTCGCCCGCTCCCTCCCTCTCTCTCTCTCTCTCTCTCTCTCTCTCTCTCTCTCTCTCTCTCGCCCGCTCCCTCTCTCTCTCTCTCTCGCTCGCTCGCTCGCTCGCTCGCTCGCTCTCTATCTATCTATCTATCTATCTATCTATCGCTCGCTCTCTTTCTCTCTCTCGCTCTCTCGCCCACACTTAATTTTACTGAATGCCATCCTATTTTATTTGTAACAGGTTCCTTCTTCACCTACATACTTGGACGACGGCAATTACAATCCTAATGAATATTCCTCCCATAATTTTATGTCTTTGGCTGATAAGGAGAAAGTCATCAGTTTTCCTGATGATCATCCAAAATGGAAGTTCCCATCATTAAAAGCACAATTATCAATCTTGAAGGAAAAAAAAAGAGTATTATCTTCAAATTTTGAGGAAAGAAATGGAACAAAGTGACACTAGTAAAGACAAAATTGCCTTCATCAGTTCTGAAACATGGAAAAAATTTCAGGGTGCGGGAGACTCTTATGAACAAGTGATGACAAGAATATAACAACTGTGGGAAATGGCAGTGGTATTCCCATAATTGTAAGGAAAATTTTAGTTTATTACTAGTGGTACCTTGGTAAAGAGCTTCAAACATAAACGCAACAGTGAAAAATCACTACATTCGCCTTTCAGAAATGATGTCGTAACTTTGTAAGAAGCAGCGTAAACAGCAAAGAAGTTTTATATGCAGATGACACACAATGCCAAACTTCAGCCTTGATCACATAATTAACAATGACCAGACTGATGCCAGTATGAATCAGTGTATAACAGGACACTGGATTAGTTAAAAAACTCAAACTCTTCTAAACCACCTACACTTATACAGTCCTGTACAGTTTAACACTTCAGGGAAACTGTTACACCATGTATTTTTATGTATGGAAGAGCGTGCTGACAAACTTGGTCCTTGAGCTACAAACTGTTACACCATGTATTTTTATGTATGCAAGAGCCTGCCGACAAACTTGGTCCTTGAGCTACTAGTGGGGGGGCTGTGTCAGCTGCTGGTTCCACACAGCCAATGATGGAGCAGTGGCAGATTGCATGTTGTTATGCAAGAGATGAAAGAATGCCATCACATTCTCACATCTGTATATTTGTGAAATCTGTGTGTTCAGAAATAAAGGAAAAACACCTGTGTTCTCAAGTCCTATCATAACCAGAGCCTTGGAAATTACGACGTATTTGGAAGAAACACCCAAATATCTACATCTCTACCTATACTCTGCAAACCACCGTGGAGTGGTCCCATTGTACCAGTTATTAGGGTTTTTCCCCATTCCATTCATGTGTGGAGCATGGGAAGAATGATTGTTTAAATGCCTCTTTGTGTGCTGTAACTAATCTGATCTTGTCCTCACAGTCCCTACGTGAGCAACACATAGGGGATTGTAGTACATTTCCAGAGTCATCAGTTAAGCCAGTTCTTGAAATTTTGTAAGTAGTCTTTCTTGGGGTAGTTTACATTGATCTTCAAGAGTCCACCAGTTCAGTTCTCACCATCTCTCCTACAGGTCAAACAAACCCATGACCATTCATGCACGTTTCTCTGTATACGTTCAATATCCCCTGTTCGTTATAATTTTTGTGGATCTCACACACTTGTGCAATATTCTAGAGTCATGTGAGTGATTTGTAAGCAATCTCCTCTGTAGACTGATTGCATTTCCCCTGTATTCAACCAATAAATTGAAGTTTGCCACCTGCTTTACCTACAACTTAGCTTATGTGATAATTCCTATTTCATATCCCCCGCCCCTTCCCCATGAACCATGGACCTTGCCGTTGGTGGGGAGGCTTGTGTGCCTCAATCATACAGATAGCCGTACCGTAGGTGCAACCACAACGGAGGGGTATCTGTTGAGAGGCCAGACAAACGTGTGGTTCCTGAAGAGGGGCAGCAGCCTTTTCAGTAGTTGCAGGGGCAGCAGTCTGAATGATTGAATGACCTGGCCTTGTAACACTAACCAAAACGGCCTTGCTGTGCTGGTACTGCGAATGCCTGAAAGCAAGGGGAAACTACAGCTGTAATTTTTCCCGAGGGCATGCAGCTTTACTGTATGATTAAATGATGATGGCGTCCTCTTGGGTAAAATATTCCGGAGGTAAAATAGTCCCCCATTCGGATCTCCGGGCGGGGACTACTCAAGAGGACATCGTTATCAGGAGAAAGAAAACTGGCGTTCTACGGATTGGAGTGTGGAATCGGGCAGGTAGGTTAGAAAATTTAAAAAGGGAAATGGATAGGATAAAGTTATATATAGTGGGAATTAGTGAAGTTCGGTGGCAGGAGGAACAAGACTTTTGGTCAGGTGAATACAGGGTTATAAATACAAAATCAAATAGGGGTAATGCAGGAGTAGGTTTAATAATGAATAAAAAAATACAAGTGCGGGTAAGCTACTACAAACAGCATAGTGAACACATTATTGTGGCCAACCAGACGTTGTACAGAGATTCAGGGAGAGCATAAGGGAACAATTGACAGGAATGGGGGAAAGAAATACAGTAGAAGAAGAATGGCTAGCTTTGAGGAATGAAATAGTGAAGGCAGCAGAGGATCAAGTAGGTAAAAAGACGAGGGCTAGTAGAAATCCTTGGGTAACAGAAGAGATACTGAATTTGATTGATGCAAGGAGAAAATACAAAAATGCAGTAAGTGAAGCAGGCAAAAAGGAATATAAACATCTCAAAAATGAGATCGACAGGTAGTGCAAAATGGCTAAGCAGGAATGGCTAGAGGACAAATGTAAGGATGTAGAGGCTTATCTCACGAGGGGTAAGATAGATACTGCCTACAGGAAAATTAAAGTGACCTTTGGAGAAAAGAGAACCACTTGCATGAATACCAAGAGCTCAGATGGAAACCCAGTTCTAAGCAAAGAAGGGAAAGCAGAAAGGTGGAAGGAGTATATAGAGGGTCTATACAGGGGCGATGTTCTTGAGGACAATATTATGGAAATGGAAGAGGAGGTAGATGAAGATGAAATGGGAGATATGATACTGTGTGAAGAGTTTGACAGAGCACTGAAAGACCTAAGTCAAAACAAGGCCCTGGGAGTAGACAACATTCCATTAGAACTACTGACAGCCTTGGGAGAGCCAGTCCTGACAAAACTCTACCATCTGGTGAGCAAGATGTATGAGACAGGCGAAATACCCTCAGACTTCAAGAAGAATATAATAATTCAAATCCCAAAGAAAGCAGGTGTTGACAGATGTTAAAATTACTGAACTATCAGTTTAATAAGTCACAGCTGCAAAATACTAACGTGAATTCTTTACAGACGAATGGAAAAACTGGTAGAAGCCGACCTCGGGGAAGATCAGTTTGGATTCCGTAGAAATGTTGGAACACGTGAGGCAATACTGACCGTACGACTTATTTTAGAAGAAAGATTAAGGAAAGGCAAACCTACGTTTCTAGCATTTGTAGACTTAGAGAAAGTTTTTACAGTGTTGACTGGAATACTCTCTTTCAAATACTGAAGGTGGCAGGGGTAAAATACAGGGAGCAAAAGTCTATTTACAATTTGTACAGAAACCAGATGGCAGTTATAAGAGTCGAGGGACATGAAAGGGAAGCAGTGCTTGGGAAGGGAGTCAGACAGGGTTGTACCCTCTCCCCAATGTTATTCAATCTGTATATTGAGCAAGCAGTAAAGGAAACAAAAGAAACGTTCGGAGTAGGTATTAAAATCCATGGAGAAGAAATAAAAACTTTGAGGTTCGCCGATGACATTGTAATTCTGTCAGAGACAGCAAAGGACTTGAAAGCAGTTGAACGGAATGGACAGTGTCTTGAAAGGAGGGTATAATATGAACATTGACAAAAGCAAAACGAAGATAATGGAATGTAGTCTAATTAAGTCGGGTGATGCTGAGGGAATTAGATTAGGAAATGAGACACTTACAATAGTAAAGGAGTTTTGCTATTTGGGGAGCAAAATAACTGACGATGGTCGAAGTAGAGAGGATATAAAATGTAGACTGGCAATGGCAGGGAAAGCGTTTCTGAAGAAGAGAAATTTGTTAACATAGAGTATAGATTTAAGTGTCAGGAAGTCGTTTCTGAAAGTATTGGTATGGAGTGTAGCCATGTATGGAAGTGAAACATGGATGATAAATAGTTTAGACAAGAAGAGAATAGAAGCTTTCAAAATGTGGTGCTACAGTAGAATGCTGAAGATTAGATGGGTAGATCACATAACTAATGAGGAGGTATTGAATAGAATTGGGGAGAAGAGGAGTTTGTGGCACATCTTGACCGGAAGAAGGGATCAGTTGGTAGGACATGTTCTGAGGCATCAAGGGATCACCAATTTAGTACCGGAGGGCAGCGTGGAGGGTAAAAATTGTAGAGGGAGACCAAGAGATGGATACACTAAGCAGATTCGGAAGGATGTAGGCTGCAGTAGGTACTGGGAGATGATGAAGCTTGCACAGGATAGAGTAGCTGGAGAGCTGCATCAAACCAGTCTCAGGGCTGAAGACCACAACAACAACAACAACAACATCCCTACAAAGTGTTACACCTAGGTATTTGTATGAATTGGTGATTCCACCTGTGACTCATTGATATTATAGTCACATGATACTGCATTTTTGCCTTTTGTGAAATGCACAATTTTACATTTCTGAACATTTAAAGCAAGTTACCAATAGCTACACCACTTTGAAATCTTATCAAAATCTGACTGAATATTTATGTAGCTTCTTTCGTACAGTGCTTCGTAATCGATAACTGCATCACCTGCAAATAGCCTGAGGCTGTTGTGTATATTGTCCTCAAAAATCATTAATACACAACATGAACAGCAAGGGACCCAACATACCTCCATGGGGCACATTGGAAATTACCTCTACATTTGAAGACAACTCTCCATCCACAGTAACCTGCTGCATCCTCCCTACCAAAAAATCCTTAGTAAAGTCACTAATTTTCTTTATAGTCCCTACTACTGCTCTTTTGACAATTAGTGTAGCTCTGCTACTGAATAAATGGTTTTCAGAAATATGCTACCTGACTGCCTTGATCCACGTCTTTGATTATGTCATGTGAGAAAAGTTTGAGTTGGGTCTTGTTTGATTGATGTTTTCAGAAACTGTGCTGGTTGGCATTCTGTTTTTTTGTTCAAGGGATCTATGGTAGATCATAGTTGGAGGAGGGGCGAACCAGCCACAAATTCAGTATGGAGTCTGATAAGGATTCCATCGGGCCGCAGCAAATTGTTCAGTTTCAATGATTTCAACTGTTTCTCAACACTAATGACATTAACACTTATTTCACTTGTGTTTTCATTGGTCCGGGGATTAAATTGGGGCAATTCTCCTGGGTTTTGATTTGTTAAAGAACATTTGACAAGAATTTCAGCTTTTAGTTTGCTACCCTCAGTTTCAGTTCATGTCTCATTCGCAAGTGATTGGGCCATAACTTCGGTTCCACTAACAGCTTGTACACATGATAAGAATTTCTTTGAGTGTTGTGAAAGCTCACTAGACATTATTCTGCTACAGTTGTCATTGAAGACTTCACACATTGCTCTTTTGACAGCCCCAAATGTGTTTCAGCATCACCCTAACTATATTAGTACACTTTGTTTTATAAATATTATGCAGCAGTCTCTGGCCCCTTAGATGTTTCTTTACAGTGACTGTATGTCATGTTGAAATGATAATTAAATCAAGACCCTACACTGTGGTCAGGCGTTGATATACATCAACCAGGACAGTTGAAAATGTGTGCCCCGACCGGGACTCGAACTCAGAATCTCCTGCTTACATGGCAGATGCTTTATCCATTTGAGCCACCGAGGGCACAGAGGATAGTGTGACTGCAGGGACTTGTACCTTGCACGCTCCCTGTGAGACCCACATTCACAACTTAATGTCCACACACTACATTCGTAGTGCTCCTACCCATTACACTCATTACTCATGGCAGACAATGTTACCGAGTCCTGTAAGAGTTCGGGCAATACATGTGCATCAACACAGAAGAAGGACGTCAATGTCCGGTTAGTCGTAACCATATGAAGATGGTATCTGTTCTTTCGGACGTGTCCAAAAGAACAGATACCATCTTCAAATATGTTTGGCATGTTGCTCCCCCCCCCCCCCCCCTTCCCTCCCCAAACAGGAACTGTTCTCCTGAGTACATATCTATCTAGAGCATGGTCAACTATTCTTTCAAACTTGATCCATAGTTCCTAAACATGCTCCTCTGCTGTGCTGAAAGTTTCAGGTTTCTCTCATAGATATGATATTACTGATTTTTTATATACTTTACCTGACATACATACCTGATACATGTTTTAGTTGTCCTATGTACTTTGGTAATCTTCGTTGCCACAACTGCATCGTGGTCACTGATACCAGTTTTGATGCAGACATCCTAGAAGAAGTCGGGTCTATTTATTGTCATGAGGTCCAGTCTATTTCCATTGTGTGAAGAGTTCCACACTATCTGTTCTAAGTAGTTTTCAGAGAATGTTTCAGTAATTTCCCAATTGATTGTTGCACAATTAAAGTCTCCATCGATGATTACAGTATGATTTGGGAGCTTATTTGTAAGTGAATTGAAATTTTCTCTAAAATTTTTGGTTACATCAGGAGAGGAATCTGGGGGTATTAGGATGGTCCAATTACCATTTTATGCCCACCCTTGATTCTGAGACTTGCCCAAAGAATCTTACATGCAGCTTCAGTTTCTATCTTAGTGGATTGAAGTTTCCTGTCTACTGCAATAAATGCTTCCCTTCCTTTGCGGTTAGCCTTTCCCTTCGATATACACTTACATTTTCCCTAAAAATCTCGTTGCTGTCAATTTCAGGTTTCAGCTAGCTTTCTGAATCTAGTAGTGTGTGAGCTTCATTGCTTTGCAGGAATGCTTCAAACTCTGGCAATTTGTTGTGAATGGTTCAGCTGTTAACTACTAGGATTTTACTACTCTCACCTGTGGTGGACAATCCTTTGTATCTTACACTAATATTTCTGAGTGTCCTACAGCTGTCATTATCTGGGCTGGATGGAGAGTCGCCTAATGTAAAAATCCCTTGCATCCACCTCACGCACAGTCAGCTACCTGGGTAACAGCCTCTGATGTGTATTGCACACCTGACCCGTGTAAGGGGGCCCTACAGTTCTCTACCCTGTGGTGCAAGTCCAGGAAGTGACAGCCCTGCTTGTCACAGAATCTTTGAAGTATATGGTTCAATCCTTTCACTCTACTCCGAAACAGGGGCCCACAATCAGTTCTGGGGACAGTGCTGCAAATTGTGAACATCATTAAGACTCTATGTGCAAGACCGGTCCTCTCAACCTTCTCTGCCAGTTGATGGAATGATCAGAGTATGACCTGGGAGCCTAGACGACAGGCAGGGTTTGTTCTAACGTGTGACACAGTCTGCAGTTGGGTGCAACCTGTTCTCTCAGTGGCTGCCAGTTAGTCTGTTCAACATGTTGAATGATGCCCCCAGGCATACATGCTGAGTGCACCTGGTGGTCTTTCCTGCCCCTTGGTGCCAATTCCATACATGGAAATTATAGTTGTGACAACCAAGATCATGAATTTCACTGCTGCTCGTATATAGAAATACATGGAGTCTTTTCTTGCCTCTCATTGGTTAGACGAGACTTGTCATCCAGATAATGATAACAGTGATGGTGGGGGTGATCTCAGAGATGATTGGCTTAGTTAGTAAACAAAAAAAGAAATGAAGATAAAAATTAATGTAAACAATTTTTCTTTTTGTTTATTTTATTTCTCCTTGTATTATTAAAATGTACACACCAATAAATGACACAAGTGTACAATAGCTATAATGTTCACTTTTTAGGCAGTCACTTTATATCAATAAAAGAGTTTGTAATTTTCATTAGAATAAGTTAAAAATAAACAATTTTGTGACGAGCCTTTTGAAGAAAAGGGGGGGGGGTGCTTATATTCAGGTAAGTATGGTATACCTCGATTCATTCCACAGCCTTCTTGTTGTAATCTGCAGAACACAATGAATGAATTATATGAGGGTAATCCCAAAAGTAAGGTCTACTATTTTTTTATAAGTACATAGGCCTGTTTATTTCTGCAGTGGTTTAGATCAGTTTACAGCTTGAACATTTAGCTATTTTTCGACATAATCACCATTTCTATTGACGCATTTTTGTAGACACTGTGGCAGTTTTTGTATGCCCATGTCCTACCAGCTCTCCGCCAAGCTGTTTAAAAAGTTATGAACCTCTTCTTTCACCTCGCCGTCGGAGCTGAATAGCTGGGACCACAATTAATGTTGACAGGTACTGTGAGACTCTGAAAAAACTCAAATGGGTTATTCAGAACCGGTGAAGAGGAATGTTGAGCAAGGGTGCACACATTCTCCGTTACAACGCTCGCTCACTCATCGCTCGGCAAACCGTTGCTCTGAGTGTCTGCAACAGTTTCAGTGGAACATAATCACCCATCCACCTTATAGTCCTGACTTGGCATCCAGTGACTATCGCCTGTTCCCTAGGTTAAAAGAACATTTGGTCAGAAAGCGATTCAGCTCCGACGACGAGGCGAAAGAAGAGGTTCATAACTTTCCGAACAGCACGGCGGCGAGCTGGTATGACATGGGCATACAAAAACTGCAACAGCGTCTACAAAAATGCATTGACAGAAATGGTTATTATGTCGAAAAATAGCTAAATGTCAAGCTGTAAACTGATGTAAACCATTGTATAAATAAACAGGTATATTTACTTATAAAAAAGATAGGAGTTTTTACTTTTGGGATTACCCTCATAGTTTTCTTTGACATGTACAGTATAGAATGAAGACAGTGGGCTGCACTGTGCTACTGTCGTTGCAGCTCAGAGTGAGAAACAGCAGCAGCCACAACAGCAGCAGCGAGCTCCACAGCAGCAGGCTGTCAGCCAGTCGGCCGAGGAGGAGGCTGAGGTGCGTGCCCGCAAGGTGGGAGAGGCGGTCATCAGCACCCTGAGCAGTGTCGCGGCAGTGCTGGAGTACCCGAGAGGTCAGTGTCTCGAGTCAAAGCTTGTACAGTTAGTAGAAAGCTTTTTAGAGTTGGCACGCATGTGAACCACAAAAAAAAACTAAGAATATAAAAAAAGGCTTCATCGTGTGGGGTGAGGCTTTCAGTATTTAAAATGGCATTAGTTTTACAGTTTGCATATTTTTGTATCTGTAGTCCAGAGACTGGTTTGATGCAGTTCACTGTGCTATTCCATCCTGCACAATTGTCTTTATCTCTGTATAATAGTGCAGCCTGCATCCCCTGGACATTCTTGATATTTTTGAGCCTTGGACACACTCTACAACTTTTCCATCCTTCATTTCCTTGCATAACCAAATTAACTGTTGATTAATGCTTAAGAATGTGTCCTATCAAACTTAACCCTTTTATTGGTCATGTTCTGCCAAAATGATATTTTCTTCTCTGTTTGTTCTGTGGGTCTTCATTGATTACCCAGCCTAACATTCTAATCTCGAACATTCTTGTGTAGCACCATATTTTGAGAACTTCTGTTGTCTTCACATCTCTACTGTTGTCGTCCACATTTCACTACTGTATTAGGTGACACTCCAAACTAATTCTTACAGGAAAGCTTTCTGGTTGTTGCTGGTCTGCATCTTATATCCTGTCTACATTGGCCGTCATCAGTGTTTTTGCTGCCGAAATATCACAGCTCTTCTACTACTTTTACTGTATCATTTCCTGGTCATATTACCATAGTATCACATAACTCAATTCTACTATACTCAATTACATGTCATACTTTTATCAATATTTGTCTTATAATCTCTTTGTAAGACACTAATCCTTTGCTGCTTTTTCTACGTACAGATTGGACAACATGTCTCATTCCCTTCTTAGTTTCTGCATCACTTCTGTATCCAGTTCTTGTAACTGCAGTTTGGTTTCTGTACAATTGCATATAGCCTTTTGCTCCTAATATTTTACCCTGATAACTTCAGAATTTCAAATAGTGCATGCCAGTCAACTTTGTCAAAAACTTTTCCCAAATCTACAAATAGGATAAATAAGGGTTCTAACATAACTTGCTGGAAGGATAGGAATTCAGCAATCAGTCACAATCCCATTGGTTTTTTATTATTCGAGCATTGTTGAGCTTTCAGATGTGAATAGCCGTCTTCAGTTTCGTATGAAATAAGAGTTGGTGATAACTTGTTGGGACAATGTTGCCTCACATATTAATACATTTCTGCAGAACTGAAACTGATATTTCTCCAGGTATCAAAACCCCTTTATATATCATTTCAAAAAACTACACTTTCATTGTGATGTCATCATTGCTGCATCTCAGTCAGTAAAATGACAAATACATTATACGGGAGATGCAACAAAACACAATTAAGCATTTCTGAGCACAACAATGAGTTTTATGGTGGTTTGTTTTCAAATTTGTGTCACTGAAGCAGTCATTAATGTGGAGTCTTCAAATGTGGTCAGTCACAAACCCCCAGCCAGAGGAACCATGTAGCGTACTGAATTTTACAGTCACGTGTTGGAAGAATATTGAACAGTGATTTGCAAGGTGGAAATGACATCCAACATTGAAGTATTCGTGAAAGTTGAAGTTTTATTTGAATCTTGTGGTATTATGATGCAATAATACCTTTTTGAAAATGGATAGAATAAAAGAATGGCGGACTCGCAAACCATTGTGATGAACTTCACGCATCCAATCATAAAATGTTTGGACAACACGGTTATGGAGTAACAGCAATTAGTATAAATTAACTTAGTATTAAGAAAACAGTCTTAATCGCATTTTTTATTTCTTTAGTGCCGACTGGTTTCAGCCCATCGCAGGGGCCACTTCAGGGCGAACATATGGTCGATTGCTGGTGGCGCAACATCTACCGAGGTCTCCTGCCACACCTTAGTAGAAGTGACGCCACCAGCAGTAGACCGTATGTTCGCCCTGAAGATGGCCCCTGCGATGGGCTGAAACCAGTTGGCACTAAATAAATAAAAAATGTGATTAAAACTGTTTTCTTAATACTAAGTCAATCATAAAATAATACTAGTGATGAAACAGCCTATCATCGGCAAGTAGGAGGGTGGTTATTAACAATCTAAAGCAAAGTGGCTGGAGCCTGACAGCACAATCACGATACTTCCTTTGAACGATGTTACAGCAGACATTTGTATGATTGAAGACATTCCTAGCAGTAACGGCCTGTTGTACTTTGTCAGTCTCTGTTTGCAAGTCTGTGCATTATTCGTGTACATCAGGTACGAGCTTCACAAGCACCTGCTGATTTCTTGACCACTTATCTTTCATGTACACAATCTCCTCGCTTTGAGCTTATTTTTATTACTACTTAATTTAGTGAACACTATGAATTCTTTCAATCTTTCCGTTGCTCATTTGTAATTTAAGCAAGGCTGGATTTAATTTCTTTCTATTAAGCAAGAACTTTGATATGTAAATCTGAATGTTTGTGTAAATTATGTCAGTGTATCCCTAAACTGCTTCTGAAATTTAAGTGCACTCTTCTTGAGTTGATTTTCTAACCTTTCAAGCCTTTGATTATTTTTATTTCATTCTCATTTCAGGTTGTGAGGTAATTAAGTGGTTCTTTGGTTCAGATGGCTCTGAGCACTGTGAGACTTAACTTCTGAGGTCATCAGTCCCCTAGAACTTAAAAGTACTTAAACCTAACTAACCTAAGGATATCACACACATCCATGCCCGAGGCAGGATTCGAACCTGCGACCGTAGCGATCACGCGGTTCCAGACTGTAGCACCTAGAACCGCTCAGCCACCCCGGCCGGCCAGTGGTTCTTTGTTGAATAGTTTATTCCCAGATTTTGGTTCATATTATTGTTTATTTGCTTCATATACTCAAACAACTGACTTAAGATCAATAGTTGCCTATTTCTGCCTGTAGATATGGTTGTTTTCATTGTTGAGTTTGTTACTGGTTTTCCCAAGTTTGTTACTACCACAATTTAAGTTACTGTTATTTAACAGAATTCCTGAACTGTTTTCAGAGTCAACATTTACAGCTGAATTGTCTTGCATACTGATATCTCTTACACTCATGATATTATCTTCACTGTTAGCATTCATTGTTAATGATATCACTCGACCTGTTATTTCTATAAGTTATACCTGCTCACAGTTTATAGTTCACAGATTGTCATTCAGTACCCTTCCCCTTATCGCATATGGATTGTTTAATCACAATTGTTGTTTAATGATTGGCTGGACGATGTTCATTAAGCACGATGTATGGACATGCCACTATTTGTTTATTCAGTCATCTGTCAAAAGGTATTACTGAATCATGTAATTAAATCGTGCCATGAGATTTGAATAGAGCTTCAACTTTCAATTTTTTTTCAATCTTGGACAACATTCCCTATGTGTGAATTACTGTTCAACATTCTTCCAACACACGACTGTAAAATTTAGTACTCTTCTTGTCTTTCTCTGAGTGGGAGTTCACGACCGACCACATCTGTAGATAGCATATTTATGACACAAGCGCTGGCAAGTGCATGAAAGCAAGCAACCGTTAAAATTGGTGTTGAGCCCATAGGAGCTTAACTGCATGTTATTGCACCTCCCAGAGGTTGTATTTGTTCTTGCATCAATCAAGATACAGAAACAGTGACTGCACATACCAAAAAAAAAAAGAAATTGAATTTGACCATTTATGAAAATCAACCTGGTGGGACAAATGTGTTCTACAAAGCAAAGTAAAATTTTTGTTCGTAGAGAAGAGAATCGAAGGGTTTGAGATGTGATGCTATACCAGGATGTTGAAAATTGGATGGATTGATAAAACATGATGATGATCTTCACTGAATCGATAAGAGGAACATATGGAAAATACTGACAGGGGGGACAGGATGATGGGACATATGTTAAAGCGTCAAGGAATAACCTTCATGGTATTAGAGGGAGCTGTAGAGGGTAAAAAATATGTGGGAAGACAGAGACTGGAATACATCCAGCACATAACTGAGAACATAGGGTGCATGTGTGCTACTCTGGGAGGGAAGGGTTGTTACAGAAGAGGAATTTGTGGTGGGCCACAATAAACCATTCAGGAGACTTATGACCCCAAAAATAAAGCACTTTATCAGAATGCTAAATACACAAACAAAATAACGAATCAGTATTAAACATATTTATTCTCATGACAAAGAAAACCATGGAAAATCCCATACTAAAAAAATCTACTCACCAAGCAGCAGCAGAACACACACATAAGACTGTTGTGCTCTACAAGCTTTTGGAGCCAGCAGCTCCTTCTTCAGGCAGAAGGGTTAAAGGGGAAGGAAGAAGGGTGAAGGAAATGGACCTTTCCTTCTCATGCCGTAAGGTAAGTCCTCCCTGACCTGCGGTTCTGGGTGACTTTCCCAAAATGTACTCCTTTCCCTAGACCTCTCCAGACCTTTTCCTTCACCCTTCTTCTTTCCCCTTCAACCCTTCTGCCTCAAGGAGGAGCTGCTGGCTCAGATAGCTTGCCAGTCACAAAAGTCTTTTATGTGTGTGTTCTGCTGCTGCTTGGTGAGGAGATTTTTTTTTTTTTTTTATCTATCCAATTGAATACGGTCTATAATCTCTAAGGAAACATGATTACTCATTTTGGACATTCTTGGAATGGCGAAGGTGATGATTTAATTTGGTGTACAGTGCCACCTACGTACCCACCCCACTTGCTTTCTCACAGCTTTGTATATATCCGTAGTATTTTTCACTGAGTTTTTATAGTTTTTTTTACTAGAGTGCGGTATTAGATGATTTGGGACATGCTACATCTCAAAGTTCAAAACTATGTATTACTGTAGTATATGTTCCATCAGACACAAAAGTGTTAAGTGAAACACGGACCACTTTATATCCAGTTTGAGGTAGTGACACTACTTGGGGATCACAGGGGTTGACTGTTCAAAATTACTTCTCTCAGCATTCAGCTATTGGATATAGGAGACAGGCTGAATTGGCATCACCTCATTAAAGCTGCTCTGTGAGCAGTGTTAGATATACTGCCATACATGTCATCTAAGACAGCTATTGGGTCGATGACTACGATGACTTGTTTTGGCAGACCTGATAAAAGAGAGTGCCCGGCCGAGCTACTGGCAGCCGGATGGAGAGGCGACGGGTTGCAACTGCTGCGGTGCCGCGTTCGGTCCACGCCTGTCGCTGCACCACTGCCGCGATTGCGGTCGTGCTGTCTGCCGGGACTGCTCGCAGAGCCGACGGCCTGTGCCCATCCGAGGCTGGGACACGCCTGTCCGCGTTTGTGACTCGTGCATTAAGAAGGCCTAGCAGGACGCTGACATCAGGTAATTTTAACACGTTTTCTTGTTCTCATTTTCTGCTCTCGCTGTAGCGAGTGTCTTTTTCATTGCTGCTAATAATGAAATAACATACCAGTTTCACAAAAAAAAGTGCACATCGGAGTTAAATTTCAGTTGGAGAGAGGATTAAAGTCCAGGAAGAAGAAATAAAAACTTTTAAAGTTTTCCAGTGGCATCATAATTGCATCAGAGACAGTAAAGGATTTAGGAGAGGTATTGAGCAGAATGGATAGCGCCTTGAAAAGACGTTATGAGGTGAACATTAACAAAAGTTAAACAATGCTAATCGAATTTATCCAATGTAAATCAAGAAATTCTGAGGGAGCTATATTAGAAAGTGAGGCACTGAAGCTAGTAAGTGTTTTCTTGTTTGGTCAGTGAAGTAACTGCTGATGGATGAAATAGAGGGGATATATGACAGTCGCCCAGAAAATAATGCCTTACTTTTTGTCCCTTCAACATTTATTCATTGTGCAGTGCGAAGCTTACAGACTTGAAAGAACGATATTATCTACACACCCTAATTTTCCTTGTAATCAGTACTGTGGCCTCCTTCCAGTTAGAAACAAGGATCTACGTGCCCTATCGGCACCAGTCCTTGTTCTGGTAATTTTTTCACTGTGCGTATCCTCATCATCCTCAAAATACCTTCCACAAAAGCTGCCCTTCAGTGGACTGAACAAGTGGAAGTCCGAGGTAGTTAGGTACAGAGTCATAGGGTGGACAGGGTAACAATGACATGTTCAGAAGTCCTCGGACCTATGTGCAGTTATGTTAGCTGAGGAAAAATTGATAATTTTGTATTTAGTCTGTCTCAGTTGCGTGAATGTGCAATTTATTGCTCATTCTCAAACCACACAACTTAGCTGTAAGTAGTTACACAGCTTGATGCCAAACGGCACACACTGCTTCATACAAGAAAGGCAAATGGTGAACAACACAAATGCTCATTGGTATGACAACCTCTGTGTAACTGTTTCACCTGAATGACACAATCACATTGTGAGACTTTTCCAGTACAGTCATGCTGCTGCTCGCCCATCGCTATTTGCTTATCCTTGTGTAAAGACTGTGTCAGTCTGTCCCTGGTTAGTATACCAGAAGATTGTGTCTCAGCTCTGCACAATACGACACACATCCACACCAGAATGAGTTCCCAACAGCAGTGAAGCGGATGCCCCCTAGTACCGAAGTGTGAGCATGTCAGTGTCGTGGACAACATTACACCCTCCTGAGTGTGGACCTAAAATGCTAGCACAGACAGAACATTCCCACTTGGCTAGTGTGTTCTCCTTGGTGTGTTTTCATGTGGGCTTTCAAACACTGAAACCTACACTGTGAAAAGATCTCAAGTGGGTGCAAGCCCCTCAAAACACATTTCTGGCCGTGTGTCCGTACGATCTTTTCTGCTGGAGGGATAGCTTCGTGCAGTTTGTCCCCATTTAGCAAAATCACCCTGTTTATATGTCTGTAAAGTTCTGGTTTAAGGTGCAGTAGTTGTTGTTAGAGCCTTTCCAAATGTTATGTTACATGATGTTTGCTTATGTCTGCCCACAATAGCCATCTGTGTGCACTGTGAATTGTCAGCTTGTGTGGTTGGTTTGTTGGTGACCCTAATTACAATGAGCTGTTCCCTGTGTGGAGATCTCTCATTTGACATGATTTGCATTGACAACTAGCTGACAAACTCAGTATTGCGTGCATATTCATTTTACAAATTTTCTATTAGAAATGAAATCTTACATGTACTCCTGCAGTAAACTGGGTGTGAGCTGATCCCAGACAGTTTCTGTATGCTGGGCGCTGTTTCTTTGTTTGTCTACAGTGCCACTTTGTAAATATCACCCTGGCAACGTAACTTCACAGCTCTATTGATGGCTGTTGTTTTCACCTGCAGCAGTTTGCGCTTGGCAGTTGGGAGCTATCGAAAGAGCTGCAACGTGTTGGGGATTTCCTTCAGTTGACTTGACTGTTGTAGTAGTAAAGAATAAATGTATTAAAACTTCATGCTTGATGCAAGATGTTTTTCACACATTTCGATGTTTATGACATCATATCTCGTGAACTGTGATAGATAGGTGGTTCTTAGTAATGCAGTGGTCGTCGTCCGCCAGTGATTGATACAAATACAAAGTTTGGTTGATATCGGTTCAGTGGTTTAGGAGGGAATCTCTCTCTCCTCTCTCTCTCTCTCACTCACTCACTCACTCACTCACTCACACACACACACACACACACACACACACACACTCAGTCTCTTTTATATTATGTATGGATTACAGCATACGAGCAGTCTTCGAATAACAGCAACACTAGTTTAACACCGACGTGCCCCATATTTGTCTCATCACATCACTTGTACTTTGTGCTTGTTAACATTTTCAATATTTCTTTCAGGTTATGAGTTTTCTGGATCAACCATGTCCTTTTTTGTGACAGAGCACACTGCTAATATGTTTTCACTGGAATGTGATAGAGCATTGTATCTGAAGTATATTTTATGCTGTTTGGTTATTTTTAATTGTATCGGCTAATACCAGCAAGATTGTAAGTAAATATTGAAATCATGAAACTTGAGTCAATAATATTGTATCAAAATGACCTTCACTTAAGGTAATGATCAGTACATAGCTTAACACTTTCACTGCGGCATCGGTGTAGGCGCGCACCTCTCCAGTGCGGGCCGGTAACGCTCCGAAACGGCAGGTACCGCTCGTAACCGACGCTCCTAAGCACACCTGAGCTACAGGATGACGTCAAGACCTTGTAAGATCTGTAGGATCATGTTCTATACCGACTTAATGATGACACCTTAGATGCATTACTTCAAATAAGCTTCGACTGTATTGTGGTCATGTTTTGAAATCTGTTTGCTGTCTGACACCTATAGGGGTCACACAGGCGTCATTCAGATGTTCATTAGCCGCCATTACGAACAATATACATTCGATAACTGACCACACAAAACCAAAGTTTACATGCTATGATGCTAGCTTAGACACTGCAACTAGACTGAGTAATCCGATAGTGAGCGCGGACGCTTATAAGCGTCAGCTGCAGCGAAAGTGTTAACAAAGAATTTTTAAGAGGGGCAAGGGAGGGGGATGGGACCATAGGTGGATATCGATGTGGAAAAGATGCTTAAGGAACGATAAAACACTAGCAAAGGAAGAAGGGATGTAGTAGATGATAGAAGTAATCTCATGATTAAACACACACTTAGACTCCTAGGTTTGCATTCTGAAGTAGTTCCAAAGCAGACTTAAAAGTGGTAAATATCTTGTTTATATCCCTACTAATCACTCAACAGCCCCTTGCGAGGGGGATTGCTTAGAAACAAAAAGCAGCGCAGCAGTGTGATCATAACATTACCAAGAAAGTTTGGCACAACAACTTCATATGGGGAACAATGTAAAACATTCCCAGAGATAATCTTTCACTCTGCAGTGAAATACATACTGTTTCAAAACTTCATGACTGATTAAAACTTTGTGCCAGACTGGGACACTTGTCCTTCATGAGGAATGCTCTGGGTGATTGAGCTACCTGAGCATGATCTCTGGTCCTCACAGCCTGTATTCTGTCAGCACTTCCCTCCTACTTTCCAAACTACATGGAAGTTTGCCCCACTCAGGTGGTGTTTTAGGAAGAAAGGATGTTGTTGTTGTTATGTTCTTCCATGTGAGATGTGGTTTGATGCAGCTCACCATGCTGCTGTATCCGGCGCAACCCTCGCCATCTGAATAACTTCTGCAACCTACTACACTCATTTGAACTTACTGTATTCGGGTCTCGGTCTCCCTCTTCAGTTTTTCCGCCCTCCCCCCACACACCAAATTGATAATCCCTTGATACATCTGGATGTGTCCTATCAACCGCCTTTTAGTCAAGATGTGCTATAAATGTAATTTTTTTTTTTTACAGTTTCATTCAGCACCACCTCACTGTTTATTTGATCTACAAATCCAGCCTTAAGCATTTTGATGTAGCTTCTTATTTCAAAATCTTCCATTCTCTTGCTGTCTGGGCTACAAATCATCCACATTTCACTTCCACACGATGCCTCCAGGAAAGACTTCCTAACACTTAAACCTATGTTTGATGTCTCTTCTTAAGAAACACTTTTCTTGCCATTGCCAGTCTATATTTTTTGTCGTCTCTGCCTTGGCCGTCATCAGTTATTTTACTGTCAAAACAGCAAAACTTGTCTACTACTTTGTGTCTCGTATTTTTTAATCTAATTCCCTCAGCATTGCATGATTTCGTTTGACTGGCTACATTTCAT
Organism: Schistocerca cancellata; assembly: GCF_023864275.1. Classification (NCBI taxonomy): domain Eukaryota; kingdom Metazoa; phylum Arthropoda; class Insecta; order Orthoptera; family Acrididae; genus Schistocerca; species Schistocerca cancellata. The sequence continues at coordinate 31,659,667 of NC_064635.1, read as the reverse complement.
TACCTTCATTTTGCTGTTTTAATGTTTATCTCATATCCTCCTTTCAATATTCTGCCCACTCCATTCATCTGCTCTTTCAAGAACTTTGCTGTCTCTGTCAGAGTTACCAGGTCATCAGCAGACCTCAAAGTTTGTTATTTCTCCTCCCTGAATTTCAGTTCCTTCTCCAAATGTTTCTTTGGTTTTCTTTACTGCTGGCTCAAAATGTACAAATTGAATAACAACTCTCACTCCCTTCTCAACTTTCCATGCCCCCAACTGCACTGTGATTTCTGTTAAAGTTGTAAATAATCTTTCAGCCCCTATATTTTATCCCTGATACGTCAGAGCTTGAAAAGTATATTCCAGTCAAGAAAGGATATTGTGGGGAAATGGCATAGCTACACCCTACTGTAGATTTTTTTTCTGGAACTAATCCCTTGGCTGTGGCTAAGCCATTTCCCTGCAATATCCTTCAGTCCAGCATAGTCTGCAAGAGAGCTTCCATGATGTTTGGAAAGAAAGAATGAGGTACTAGGCAGATTTTTTCTGTGAGGGTAGCTCATGTGTTGTTCCTGTGTAGCTCAGCTGGTAACAGCATTCTGCAATTGTAATGACACCACAGCAGCATTCAGGCTTAGAGCCCCAGTCCAACATCAACTTTTAATCTGTTGAGGAAGCTTCAGTGTAGACTGTATGTGAACACACAAAACAGGAAAATCATTTGGTGTAGATGAGATGAAGGGAGCAGAACTGGGAAGCCTTGAGCACAACTTACAGCAATTAACATTTTAAAAATGATATTCTCTCATTTCAGGGTACATTGGGAGGTAGTGGAACTCTCAGTGAAGAAAATCTCTCACTTTAGTGTGGTAATGGATCATGAAGTGGGTTGAAAGATTTGTTTGTGGACTAGGTTGAGGGGTCAACCATTTTTTGACCCTATCATAACAGCGACTTGTTTTTAAAAAATTTATTAGCTTCTTTGATCTGAGGTGTAAAATTAAGTGATGTCAATTTTTTTCCCTTTGCCAGGCTCCAATTGTTAAATAAAAAGTCATGTCTAACACATTTAGCCCCTGTGCGATTTTCAAGTAATCATTGTGTACAGATAACTTGCAAAATGCATGTAAAGCTCATTTACATCTGCATATGTATACAAATGTATCAGCTGCTCAAGAATATTCTAAAAATCTCTCTCTCTCTCTCTCTCTCTCTCTCTCTCTCTCTCTCTCTCTGTGTGTGTGTGTGTGTGTGTGTGTGTGTGTGTGTGTTTTACAGACCTGCATTGCTTACTGTTAAGTAAATTTCACAGAATGTGCAGACAATTAACACATTTGTATACAGTGCCTTATTAATTTGGACTGGATTTTTGTTTTTCTGAGTTGTTGTGCATATTGATCATTTTTAAATGGTTGACTGTATGATTTTCGTGACTTGTCAAGTAATGACAGCCAACTAAAAGAAAGATAATGCCCTCCATGATATGAAAATGACTGGCAACTGGTTCATCATGAAATTAGATATACCGTGTCAGTGATTACAGGGTCTCAAAATAACTAGATAATAATATAATAGAGGGAAACATTCCACGTGGGAAAAATACATCTAAAAAGAAAGATGAAGAGACTTACCAAACAAAAGCGCTGGCAGGTCGATAGACACACAAACAAACACAAACATACACACAAAATTCTAGCTTTCGCAACCAACGGTTGCCTCATCAGGAAAGAGGGAAGGAGAGGAAAAGACAAAAGGATTTGGGTTTTAAGGGAGAGGGTAAGGAGTCGTTCCAATCCCGGGAGTGGAAAGACTTACCTTATGGGGAAAAAAGGACAGGTATACACACACACACACACACACACACACACACACACACACACACACACACACACACACACATATCCATCCGCATATACACAGACACAAGCAGATATTTGTAAAGGCAAAGAGTTTGGGCAGATGTCAGTCGGGGCGGAAGTACAGAGGCAAAGATGATGTTGAAAGACAGGTGAGGTATGAGCGGTGGCAAATTGAAATTAGAAATTAGCGGAGATTGAGGCCTGGCGGATAGCGAGAAGAGAGGATATGCTGAAGGGCAAGTTCCCATCTCCGGAGTTCTGACAGGTTGGTGTTAGTGGGAAGTATCCAGATAACCCGGACGGTGTAACACTGTGTCAAGATGTGCTGGCCATGCACCAAGGCATGTTTAGCCACAGGGTGATCCTCATTACCAACAAACACTGTCTGCCTGTGTCCATTCATGCGAATGGACAGTTTGTTGCTGGTCATTCCCACATAGAACGCTTCACAGTGTAGGCAGGTCAGTTGGTAAATCACGTGGGTGCTTTCACACGTGGCTCTGCCTTTGATCGTGTACACCTTCCGGGTTACAGGACTGGAATAGGTGGTGGTGGTGGTGGTGGTGGTGGTGGTGGGAGGGTGCATGGGACAGGTTTTACACCGGGGGCGGTTACAGGGGTAGGAGCCAGAGGTTAGGGAAGGTGGTTTGGGGATTTCATAGGGATGAGCTAAGAGGTTACGAAGGTTAGGTGGACGGCGGAAAGACACTCTTAGTGGAGTGGGGAGGATTTAATGAAGGATGGATCTCATTTCAGGGCAGGATTTGAGGAAGTCGTATCCCTGCTGGAGAGCCACATTCAGAATCTGATCCAGTCCCGGAAAGTATCCTGTCACAAGTGGAGCACTTTTGGGGTTCTTCTGTGGAAGGTTCCGGGTTTGAGGAGATGAAGAAGTGGCTCTGGTTATTTGCTTCTGTACCAGGTCGGGAGGGTAGTTACGGGATGCAAAAGCTGTTTTCAGGTTGTTGGTGTAATGGTTCAAGGATTCCGGACTGGAGCAGATTCGTTTGCCACGAAGACCTAGGCTGTAGGGAAGGGACCGTTTGATGTGGAATGGGTGGCAGCTGTCATAATGGAGGTACTGTTGCTTGTTGGTGGGTTTGATGTGGACGGACGTGTGAAGCTGGCCATTGGACAGGTGGAGGTCAACGTCAAGGAAAGTGGCATAGGATTTAGAGTAGGACCAGGTGAATCTGATGGAACCAAAGGAATTGAGGTTGGAGAGGAAATTCTGGAGTTCTTCTTCACTGTGAGTCCAGATCATGAAAATGTCATCAATGTCCAGGGCCTCGCTGCGATGGAGCACTTCCTTTCACGTCGATCACCTGCCGCCCTACCTAAAACCTCTTTCCTCATTACCTTAGCCAGCTTCATCCTGACCCACAACTTCTTCACTTTTGAAGGCCAGACATACCAACAATTAAAGGGAACAGCAATGGGTACCAGGATGGCCCCCTCGTACTCCAACCTATTCATGGGTCGCTTAGAGGAAGTCTTCTTGGTTACCCAGGCCTGCCAACCCAAAGCTTGGTGCAGATTTATTGAAGACTCACAGTGAAGAAGAACTCCAGAATTTCCTCTCCAACCTCAATTCCTTTGGTTCCATCAGATTCACCTGGTCCTACTCTAAATCCCATGCCACTTTCCTTGACGTTGACCTCCACCTGTCCAATGGCCAGCTTCACACGTCCGTCCACATCAAACCCACCAACAAGCAACAGTACCTCCATTATGACAACTGCCACCCATTCCACATCAAACGGTCCCTTCCCTACAGCCTAGGTCTTCGTGGCAAACGAATCTGCTCCAGTCCGGAATCCTTGAACCATTACACCAACAACCTGAAAACAGCTTTTGCATCCCGTAACTACCCTCCCGACCTGGTACAGAAGCAAATAACCAGAGCCACTTCCTCATCTCCTCAAACCCGGAACCTTCCACAGAAGAACCCCAAAAGTGCCCCACTTGTGACAGGATACTTTCCGGGACTGGATCAGATTCTGAATGTGGCTCTCCAGCAGGGATACGACTTCCTCAAATCCTGCCCTGAAATGAGATCCATCCTTCATTAAATCCTCCCCACTCCACTAAGAGTGTCTTTCCGCCGTCCACCTAACCTTCGTAACCTCTTAGCTCATCCCTATGAAATCCCCAAACCACCTTCCCTACCCTCTGGCTCCTACCCCTGTAACCGCCCCCGGTGTAAAACCTGTCCCATGCACCCTCCCACCACCACCTATTCCAGTCCTGTAACCCGGAAGGTGTACACAATCAAAGGCAGAGCCACTTGTGAAAGCACCCACGTGATTTACCAACCGACCTGCCTACACTGTGAAGCGTTCTATGTGGGAATGACCAGCAACAAACTGTCCATTCGCATGAATGGACACAGGCAGACAGTGTTTGTTGGTAATGAGGATCACCCTGTGGCTAAACATGCCTTGGTGCATGGCCAGCACATCTTGACACAGTGTTACACCGTCCGGGTTATCTGGATACTTCCCACTAACACCAACCTGTCAGAACTCCGGAGATGGGAACTTGCCCTTCAGCATATCCTCTCTTCTCGCTATCCGCCAGGCCTCAATCTCCGCTAATTTCTAATTTCAATTTGCCATCGCTCATACCTCACCTGTCTTTCAACATCATCTTTGCCTCTGTACTTCCGCCTCGACTGACATCTCTGCCCAACCTCTTTGCCTTTACAAATGTCTGCTTGTGTCTGTGTATATGCGGATGGATATGTGTGTGTGTGTGTGTGTGTGAGAGAGAGAGAGTGTGTGTGTGTGTGTGTGAGTGTATACCTGTCCTTTTTTCCCCTAAGGTAAGTCTTTCCGCTCCCGGGATTGGAATGACTCCTTACCCTCTCCCTTAAAACCCAAATCCTTTTGTCTTTCCCTCTCCTTCCCTCCTTCCCTCTTTCCTGACGAGGCAACCGTTGGTTGCGAAAGCTAGAATTTTGTGTGTATGTTTGTGTTTGTTTGTGTGTCTATCGACCTGCCAGCGCTTTTGTTTGGTAAGTCTCTTCATCTTTCTTTTTAGATATAACTATATAATAAAGTGAATATAGTAGAGGGAAACTTTCCACGTGGGAAAAATATATCTAAAAACAAAGATGATGAGACTTACCAAACAAAAGCGCTGGCAGGTCGATAGAAACACACACACAAAATTCAAGCTTTCGCAACAAACAGTTGCTTCATCAGGAAAGAGGGAAGGAGAGGGAAAGGATGTGGGTTTTAAGGGAGAGGGTAAGGAGTCATTTCAATCCCGGGAGCGGAAAGACTTACCTTAGGGGGAAAAAAGAACAGGTATACACTCGCGCGCACACACACACACACACACACACACACACACACACACACATACACATACACATATCCATCCGCACATACACAGACACAAGCAGACATTTCAAAGTGAAATTGTGTGCGTATGGAATAATGGCCCAATAAAACTACCAGCTCTTTCTGTTTAGTAGTTTAGAATTTTCCCATTTCATCACTTTTTTATGATATTTAAACCTATAAATCCAGTTAACCAATCAAGTAAGAATGATTTATTTTTTAATAAAACTGCACATGTGCCTGGAAAATAGTTCCCACTGTGGAGTGAGTCACTGATTGTTTCTTCTAGTTTGTGAATGGAACCAACAAAAGTTTTCTACACCTTAATGAGATATCATTGACATGTTGCTGCCAAAAAACTAACCAGTTTACTATCTTTATTTCTTGTTCATTTGTTAATATCAGCTGGCCAGTGTGGCCGTGTGGTTCTAGGCACTTCAGTCTGGAACCACGTGACCGCTACGGTCGCAGGTTCGAATCCTGCCTTGGGCATGGATGTGTGTGATGTCCTTAGGTTAGTTAGGTTTAAGTAGTTCTAAGTTCCAGGGGACTGATGACCACAGATGTTAAGTCCCATAGTGCTCAGAGCCATTTGAAGCCATTTGTTAATATCACTGCTTGACAATTGCTACAGGACAATGAAATTTTCATATGCATCATTATGTTACAGCCACATATTTCCTTGAAGTTATTAGTACTGTGAAGCAATCTATCTCAGTTATACACATAATAGCAGTACGAAGTCCAACTGAAAAGACAAACTTGATGTGTTGAATTTTTAACCCCAAGACACTGTCAGGGGTGAAGGAAGTCGTTCGTAGTGTTGTATTTAAGAGTATGGTGAGTACTGCTGTTGGATATCACTACATGGTGTCACTTGGGTGACAGTTGGTCAGCTTGAGATGAATTGGTGTCACCACATTTCACAATATACTCTGTTGAAATCCATAGTCGGAGACCCGTATGGTGCATTCCACCAATTGCAACACACTGTCATTTTTTAAAGTGTGACATAATTATCAAAAATTGGTGATACAGGATTGCAAAGGTATTTTTTCATTGTTTGTTAAATGACCAAGTTAGTTACACGCTGTGGCTGATTTCAGCTTTCTGTTGCAGCTGTCTTCTCATGTAAAAATAAAAGAAAAATATCTTCTGAGCATAAAAAGAATGGAAAATCCAGGATGGAATAACAATAATATAAAATGTTACGTTGCAGACAGGTACAATTAAAAAAAACACTTACACAAAGCTTTCAGCCACAGCTTTCATCAGCAAAAGAGGAACACACACCATTCATACACACAGGCAGCATTCAGAAGATTTTTTTTCGCTTAGATTTAATGATGAAGATGACTGCAGTGGACAGCTGAAATCGTAGTATGTAACTACCTTGTGATTTTTGATGTTCATTGAAGAATTTAAAAAAGCTCACTGTCATTTCCTAGTCGAGAAGGCTCACAGTTGTGGGCAACTGCAACATTCCCAGAAGAATTCTGGTTCAGTATAACATGCAATTGTTGTCACTGCTGGGTGTGGAGAAAATGGGGAATGTGTTCCCAATCCCCCGCCCCCCGGGGCTCGCCACTCTTTGGCAGGTTCATGCTTGGCTACCACACGGCCCCAGCGTTTGCAGCATTTTTTCCCTTCCGTGTTGCATGTCTATCCTCTTGCTATTTTTTTCCACTCCCTTGGGGAATATGTCTGGGATATTCTTGAGAATGTTCTGTATTCTGTCACTGATGTACAAATGGTCTCACATTTCTTTTTCGCTCCCTTTTCCTTTCTTTGTTTCCCTCCTTCTCTCATTCCTCCACTTCAGCATCTTCTTCCCCCCTGCACGCTCCTGAAGGCCGACACACGCGCCTGATGCGTAACAGGTGACTGGGTAACGTGTAATTCCCAGCCACGGGTCGACAGGTAGGGTTCGCACGTACCCTCTGGTGCAGGCCAGGACCAGGAAGAGATGATTGCCAAGTTGTAACCTTCCCAAATTGCCAATTGGTCCCTCCGTCAGGTGCTCGGGAGGTATGACCTGAGGTGTGAACAATCACCTAAGGCGGCTGCGTCCCCTGGTGAAGGGGGCCCCCTGTTGGAAGGAGCAGCCACCAGAGGTACTGGCAATTGTGGTGGGATTTCCTCACAATGAGTCAATCATCTTCCCACTCAACTTCAACAAAACGTAAACAAGGCTAATGATTCGAAGTCCCTTCCTGCTGCACCAAGGTTCCTCATGGTCTCACGTACTCAAGACGGTCAGTCCTTCACCACGGTAAATCCGTTTATTATTCAGAATTATGTAGATGCAATTTCTGGCCCCGTGATATCCTGCTGTCATTTACGAAATGGCCACTTCTGATTCTCAAGCACAACAACTGCTTCATGCCTTGCTTCTCCACAGTTACCCTGTTCGTGTCGAGGCCCAAAGAACTTTGATTTCTTCCCATGGTGTAATGTACACCAGGCTGCTCGACGGCCTAACCGAGACCGAAATACAATCTTACCTCTGATTGTCATTGCCGTTCATCGTGTAATGAAAAAAGGTAGATTCCTCCTTAGTGCCCAACCGAGCTGTGTTTCTCACCTTCAATAGAGTGGTGCTTCCGTCCACGCTCAAAGCAGACAATGACATTATCAAGGTCCAGCCATACATTCCGAACCCGATGCGCTGCTACCAGTGTCATTGTTCTAACCACACTACAACGTGTCACCTGTGGTAGGGACGCGCACAAGGGCGATTGTCCACCTCCTCCTTCCCGCTGTATCAACTGCAATGGTGGCCATGCCGCCTCCTCTCAGTAGTGTCCAGTGTATCTTGAGCAGGCTGTTCAAGATATCCGGGTAAAGGAAAATGTGCCTTATCCAGTTGCTCGTAAGTTAATGGCTAGTCGCAAACCCTGTGTTCTCCTGTCTGGTACCTATAGTTCTCAGAATGAGAGTTTCACACTGCAGCGGAGTGTGCGCTGATTTGAAACTTCATGGCAGATTAAAACTGTGTGCCAGACCGAGACTCGAACTCGGGACCTTTGCCTTTCGCGGGCAAGTGCTCTACCATTTGAGCTACCCAAGCATGACTCACGCCCCGTCCTCACAGCTTTACTTCTGCCAGTACCTCGCCTCCTACCTTCCAGTTCCCAAGTTCGAGTCTGAGTCTGGCATACAGTTGTAACCTGCCAGGAAGTTTCATATCAGCGCACACTCCGCTGCAGAGTGAAAATATCATTCTGGAAACACCCCCAGGCTGTGGCTAAGCCATGTCTTCGCAATACCCTTTTTTTCAGGAGTGCTAGTTCTGCAAGGTTTGCAGGAGAGCTTCTGTAAAGTTTGGAAGGTAGGAGACGAGGCACTGGCAGAAGTAAAGCTGTGAGGATGGGGCATGAGTCGTGCTTGGGTAGCTCAGGTGGTAGAGCACTTGCTCGCGAAAGGCAAAAGTCCCAAGTTTGAGTCTCGGTCCGGCACGCATTTTTAACCTATAGTTTTGTTCTTGTTACCCCTCGCCCCATGACGGACGTGGCTACGCAGATATGTAACCTCCAATTCAGCTCTGAGGTCGTGAAATCGCCCAGTGTCAATGTAGCATCACCATCCCCCCCCCCCTCCCCCATCAAGCTGTGCAACAAGCCATCAAACTCTTGCCTCAAGGGTCGAAACCACCTTCATCTACCCAGAAAGGCTCGAAGAAGTCCTCCAAAGGCAAACGGTCTTCTCCTTCGCCACCTCGAAGATCCTCTTCGATGGTGTCGGCACGTGATACCTTAGCCCGGCCATCCTTGGTGTCACTGGTGTGCACCAACAACTGTTTTTTTAGCATTGGACTCCCCAGACCAACCGAACAAACAAGCTGATGCTTATATGGACCCATGGAGCACGATCCTCCTGTAGCAGCTCCTCTTCCCCAGCTGTCACCCAGCAGCCGCCGAGGTGGCACCCTGTCTCATCATTATGACTCTCTTCCAATGGAACGTTTGCGGCCTTCGGTCCCACAAAGAGGATTTATGGCTGCTTTTAGTGTAGCAGCATCCCCTTGTACTCTGCCTTCAGGAAACGAAAGTGCGCCCTCACGACCGCTTCGAGCTTTCACATTTCTTACCAATTCGTTTTGGCCTTCCCCCCCTGAGGTGGGCAGTCCTTCTCATGGGGGTGTCGTGCTGCTCATATGGGATGACATTCATAGTCAGCCCATTTCACCGACTACCAGTCTTTAAGCCGTGACACTTCGCCTTCTCCTTTCCCACTGGATTTTTTCTCTCTGTACTATCAGGCAGCTACCTCCCATGTTTTTGCTACTCAGTGACTAATGCACATCATTCCATTTGGGATTCTCTCAGGACCTGTCAGAGAGGTGCCCTCTTGGCTGACCTCCTTAACCAACTTAACCTCTTCTGACTTAACACTGGAGCACCCAATTTCCTTTCTGACTCCTTGCACACCTATTCCCATTTGGCCCTATCCTTTTGCACTGCCCAGCTTGCCCTTCGTCTAGAGTGGTCCATTCTTTCTGAGTCCTACTCAAGCGACCATTTCCCATGTGCTCTCTGCATGCGTGCCCAAATGGTAGCTCACTAAGGCTCACTGGCAGCTTTATCCCTCCCTGGTGACCTTCGAAGAACAAGATTTCCCCAGTTGTGATGACCAGGTGGACTATCTCATGTCGTGTCCCAGTCCCTTGGCGGACGCAGGCATGCCACGACGCAATTCGTGCATGGAGACGTACTCTCCGCGTTCTTAACCGCCACCCTACGCCGGAAAACTGCATTCATTATAAACAGATGCAAGCAAAATGTCGTAGAGTTCTCTGGGATAGCAAAAGGACTAGCGGGATTTCATTCACTAGTTCTTTAACAGTTCCACACCTTCCTCTGTCGTTTGGGCCAACCTCAGATGGCTCTCTCGAACCAAGATCCATTCCCCAATTTCCGGCCTGACAGTAGCTAACAATGTCGTTGTGGACCCTATTGCCATCTCCAACACCTTGGGCTGCCATTTTGCAGGAGTTTTGAGCTCTTCCCACTATCACCCTGCTTTCATCCATCGGAAGTTGGTGGAGGAGGCTCGGGCGATACCCTTCTCTTCTCAGAATCATGAGTGCTGCCTTCACTATGCTGGAGTTCAGACACGCTCTCAGTTCATCCTGATCCTTCACCCCAGGGGCCAAACGCCATCCACAGTCAAATGGTGCAGCACCTTTCTGCTTAACACGTACAACCACACCTGGCTGAGGGCACATGTCCTGGACGCTGGCCTGAAGCCACCATCATACCCACACCTAGGCCCGGTAAGGACAAAAACCTTCCTTCTACCTACCGCCCCATCTCTCTTACCAGCTATGTCTGCAAGGTGATGGAACATATGATTCATGCCTGGCTGGTGTGGTGGCTCGAGTCTCGCCATTTACTAACGAATGCACAGTGTGGATTTCGAGCATGTCGTTCTGCAGTTGACCATCTCGTTACTTTGTCCACCCATGTCATGAATGGTTTTCTGCGGAAATCCCAGACTGTGGCCATGTTACTCGATTTGGAGAAGGCCTACGCCACCTGCTGGAGAACTGGTATCCTCCATACTCTTTACACGTAGGGCTTCCATGGGTGCCTGCCGTTTTCTTTAGGCATTTTTACAAGACCGAGTTTTCAAGGTGCTTGTGGGTTCTGCCTTGTTGGACACCTTTATCCAGGAAAATGGTGTGCCTCAGTGTTCCATCCTGAGTGTCGTCCTCTTTGCTATCGCCGTTAACCCTATAATGGCCTGTCTCCTGCTGGGCATCTCCAGTTCTGTTTTTGTAGACGATTGTGCCATCTATTGCAGTTCTTCATGGACCTGTCTCACTGAGCAGCATCTTCAGCGCTGTCTTTGATCGTCTTCACTCCTGGAGCATCGACAATGGCTTCTGCTTTACCCTGACAAAACCATCTGTAAGAATTTCTGGCGGTGCACTTGGTTTCTCCCACCATCTCTACATCTTGAGCCTGTTGCCCTTCCATTAGTTGAAACTACAAAATTTCTGGGGCTCATGCTCGATAGGAAACTCTTGGACTTCCCCTGTGTCTTACCTGACAGCCCGCTGTAGGAGATCGCTCAATCTCCTATGTGTCCTCAATGGTACTTCCTGGAGTACTGATCGAACCACCCTCCTCCATTTGTACTGGTCCCTTGTCCATTTGAAACTAGACTATGGGTGCTTTGTTTATGCATCTGCAAGCCCACCCCTCTTCCCGCCGTCTCAACACTATCCACCATCATGGCATCCATTTGGCCACGGGCGCCTTTTACACCAGCCCAGTTGAGTGTCTGTATGCTGAAACTGCTGAACTACCACTGTCCTACTGCAGTGACTTTCTCCACAGCAGATATGCATGCCATTTGTCTGCCATGCATGGCCACCCCCTATGCTTCCTCCTGTGATGATTCCTTTGATCATCAGTATGGGGCTCGTCTGTTACCTCCTGGAGTCCGCTTTTGCCACTTGCTACAGTGGCCTAACTTCACACTACCTTGAACTTTCCCAGTGGGTGTGAACCCTTCACCACCTTGGCTTTGTGAAGTGGCCTATGTTAACCTTGGCCTTCATTCGCTTCCCAAGGACACTACTCCAGCCAAGGTATATCACCTCCAGTTTAATGACCTTCGCGATAGTACCTTTGTCTACACTAATGGCTCTCAGACTGGTCATGGGGTGGGGGTGCCTTCAACAGCCGAGCTCTTCGCCTTGTATCAGGCTACGGAGTACATCTGGCATCACAGCCTCTCCAGTTGTGTCCTCTGCTCAGACTCACTCAGTGCAAAGTCTATGTTTGCTTTACACTCCTCATCCCTTAGTGCAGCGGGTCCAGGAAAACTGTCACTTGCTCACTCTTCATGGAGCCAGTGTCATATTTCTGTGGGTCCGTGGTCATGTCAGTCTGCCAGGAAAAGAGGCTTGCTGATGCTGCTGCCAAGGCTGCAGTCTTCATTCCTCAGGCCGTGAGTACCTATATTCCCTCCAATGATCTCTTCATTGCCATCTGTCAGGAGGTGGTGTCCATTTGGCATTGCCAGTGGTCCTCCCTTCACAGGAATGAGCTTTGGCTTTTTAAGTTGGTCCCAGCACCTTGGGCGACCTACTGTTGGCCTCCCGCCAGGAGAAGATTATTTTAACTCGGCTCTGGGAGAAGATTATTTTAACTCGGCTGCGTATTGGGCACTGCCTTTTTAGCCATCGTCATTTGCTGAGTGATGCTCCCCTACCACTTTGTACACATTGTGTCCAAATTTTAACACTCTGCCACTTCCTGCTGGAATGCTCTTTTTTTTACGTTCCAGCTTGGGTTTGCCATCTGCTTTATCAGTCGGTTTAGCAAATGAGGGGTGGGCTGTCAACCGCATTTTACTTTTTATCTGCTGTAGCGATATGGCGAAGGCCATGTAATTTTTAGTTTTGGACCTCCGTTTCTGTATGGTGTTTTTTAGCCCTTTTTGCATGTGCCTGTTTTTAGCTGTCTCCTATTCTGTCCACTGGGACTGACTCCTCTGTGTGTTCGTGTTCTACAGTTTTGACTTGGGCGCGTATGACCCCAGTTGTTTTTTGAGCCGCAAAGCAAAGCAAAGCAAAACAAAACAAATAGTACCAATTTAAGAGACACTGAAGCACAACAGTTAGGGTAGATGTGGAGTCACCACAGTCTGGTTGGATGTTTTGACTAATTAAAAAAACATAACTACACATCTCCACAGAAGAGCTGGGAAAGGTGAACTGTTGTACAGGGAATGTTTTATATTTTTCTGGTAGAGTGTACCATTAATTTTTATGAATGACAACAATCATCTCAACAGAACTGGCCATATAGCCTGAACAATAAAACATGATAACATGGAGTGAACATATAGCCAGTCCCAAACCCTCTAGAGCATCTGTGGGATGTTCTCAGAAGACATTCTGTGCAGAAAATTTTAACCTTGCACGTCGTGAGGGAGGAACACAAATGTACTGCCTGGTACTACCTATGTTAACAAAGGCTATAACACAATATGGAGTGGTTCCTTAGCAATTATCAAGCAGAGTATTTGTATGGAACATTATTAAATGCTGTTCTTTATCTTTTCAGCACTTTGCCATTTACGTCAACAATGCTGCTACACTATACGTGGGACCGACGGTTGCATGCTTTCTCCACAATTATCTGTTATAACCTGAGGTTGTGTACTCCATCAGAATTGTTTCCAATGCAGCTTTCTTTGTGAAAGCTAGAGTAAAGCTACAGTATATTATAAAAGTACAAAAAAAAAATCAACTACATGATGTTCACAAATAATCAAGGGCGTACTATGTAGTAGCTAGTTTATATTGTCCCGTAAAAGTAGTACTCCTCCTAAAGAAGAGATGTATAACCAGAGTTTACTTCTGTTTGTGCTGTTAAAAGAGAAAGAAGTGTTAGACTCTAAACCTATAGCAGACTATACTAAGAAGTTAACATTGTTGAACTGTTACTTATATAACATCACAAGATTTTAGCCTCATGGAAATAGAAATTTATCTCTATTTTTATATATTGAAGGATAAAACATGAAGATATGAAAGTAAATTGATATAGTTAAAGGAACAAGAGTATATCAGTGGCATATTTACAAAAATATCTTATGCAAATGTATTTCGTATTCATTTGTCTTCCATTTATTGCACAAGTTCAGTTTCCATCTTTTTGTGCTGTTTTAGTAAGCACCCTAAACTAGGCCAGCTCGTGTTTCTTAGAATTCAGTGCCAAATAGTCTCAGGCATGTCTGAAAAATTCCCACGTACTTCTTCCTTGCTTGTAATTTTGTGTGGGTTGCACCGTCTGGTGGACACTGGCATATATTTTTGCTCACTTTGTAAGAATTAGGTGCCATCCATGACACTGACTGTTGTACTGTCAGTGTGTTGGGCAGGGCAAAAAGAAAGAAACAAGTTCACATAATTCAAGGAAGGTATGGCAGAAGACCAAACACAGAAATTCACACAAGATCTCTGGAATCTTAACTGATGTTACAGTCATTCAATACGAGAAATGCATATCACTAAATGTTATCAAAATTCTTGCCAAGCACAACACTTTACTGTATGTAGATTCAAAACCAGTAAGCATGAGATTTTTAATTTCAGAAATCATACAAGGGGGATCACCTATGGTGCACCTGTGAAATGGAAGAACATCCATCTTCTTATCAATGCAATGATGAAGTAGGTGTTTTAATATCACAATTTGTGGTGACGTTGATGAGGTGAAGAATGTACTGTCTCCAGTCCTCATCAAACTGTAGGATTAGCCAGTGTTGTAACATTTTAAGATGTTCCAGCAGTTCTGTTACATTCCATAAAAATAAATGGGCCATATACCATTCTTTATGACATTGCACAGCATACTGAATTTTGGCAGATCTCTAGGTTCCCCATATCTCATATCATGGTGATTTACTTTCCCTTTCATCTGAATTGTATCTTCACCAAAGAAACAAAATTATCTGGAAAACTCTCATCCTCCTTGTCACTGTGTTATTTTGTGTAAGGCTATGTAATAACTTTGACTGACACAGCCTAAAATTAATTTGCTTATCAAAAAGGATACCACGCAAGTTTCCAGAGGAGCTGCATTATGCATCAATTCTGCAGATTTTTTTGTGTAGACTTCCCTGATTTATTGCTTACATAAAGCAGTACATTACACTTTTGTTTATGCATAGGTCATGTCTCTTCACAATGTTAAAGAACCATCATTAACGTCATGGCATAGAGCTGTAATTATAAAACATGCAGTTGGGGTTGTACAAATGCAACCAAATCCATTTTTGCCGGTTCCAGTACACATTATGCTTGCTACAGATAATGTGTTAATTTCTCTCTCACATGATCATAGTGTTAATGTCAGAAGCACTCCTGTCATGTCAGTAGCATGCAAATTACATATAAAGCTTCCAGAGGTTTTGTTTAGAGTGGTACTCTGTGCAATCTTCTGTTGTACTTACTCAGTTGTGATAATTGTTTCATTCTTCTTAACTGATCCTATATAAAGACATCATTGTGGAACAGAGGGGTCCAATTAGATTCTATGCCCTGATACAAAACAACAAATTATCTGCCATTTTATAAATAAAACGAGATTGTTAGAACAGTGGTAATACTGAGTGCATTTGTGTGTATCGTGTGGTGCAGTCTTTTGCGTCTGGAGATGAAATTAAATGATGAGTACCTCTTTTTGCTGGTTTCTCTTCTGAAGAATTTATCAACATATTTTTATAAGTAGCATTAACAAATGATGAAGAATATACAATCTTCGTAATTTCTCTTGAAGGGAAGCCTTGTGAACCCTGTGTGTGGTCATGAAGGCTGTAGGTATAGATACATTATTTGCAACAACTGCTAGGTTAGTAGTGTCTACATAGTAAATGGACCTATTGTTTTTTAATACAATGAGGAGTTCTATATATGACTACTTCATTGTTGGAATCATTATTTGATATGAACAGACATTTCTGCATGTTTCAAAGAAAATTGTTTAAGAGATGCATAAGATTTTAAAAGGTAAAGGAACCTTCACTTGTCTTTAAATTTTTCTGTGTGTGATTCTTGAAGTGTGATTACTTTCTCAAAGTAAGGATTTGAAAGTTGATTGCTGATAGCTCTGGATTGTTGTTTGTATTGTGGAGGTGATCAGAATTGTAAGCTCTTGCCGAGTAGGGTGTGGCAATTTTACTTTGTCCAGTATATGTCTTTCATTTGTAATACAGAAAAATTTTCAGTTACTTGAAAATTCTGTCAGATGAGTGAAAGGTGTAATCTATGTACTAATGAGATGTACTCACAAACCAAAGTAATTGTGAAGAGAAGAAAGAGCTAGCTTGCTTGCTATGTAGTTGTTTGTGTAAAGACACTGTGTTGAAGATACGTGGAACCATTCCATAATGCCTAGTCCTTCATAGTGTGTGAATTGCCATTTTAATAAATTACTTTAAGCATTTTCTTAAGTTCCTTAAAAATGTGATGATACTTTTGTTCTGCGCATTCATTCAGCTCGCTTAATATTTTCTTGGTTTTGTATCAGGCATTCTCTTATTGAAACATATATAATTTAGTGTTTTCCACTGTTGAAAAGTCAAATGTTTGTTGCAATCGGTTTTCCCAAGGGCCACATATTTATCACAATGGAGCATACAATTTTGTATCAATACATTCCTTTCTCTTAGTGGAGAAACAGTAGAAGTGTTGCATATCATCAGAAATTGCTTCAGGATATTAATTATTGTGGTGATTAACATTTCACCACCATAATGGAATAATTTTGTAGTGACATCAGTTGTTCTCAAATCCTCAAGAGCTGTGCACTGTGCACAGGATGTCCCACATATTGTGGGCCATCATAATATTTATCCTGCATTTCCTGTTGCTACCTGTAACACTTTGTCTACCATGGTATTGAAGCTACTATAATATTTAAAACACCTTATACTGCTCTTTTACATGTAATGGCATCTGAGAGCTTCTACAGGGAAGTGCACAGTCAGTGTTTAAAGTAACAACTCATCAAAAATAATCAGAAACGTGCAATAAATTAACTCCCAGACTGTCAGGAACTCTCATCATCAGAAAATGTAGAGGTGGGAAACATGTTTAGCAGGTTGTATGATAGAGCAGTCATTAACATCTGAACATGGATAAATTTAAATTTAACAAATTAATCCAAAAGAAGAATTATTATCAGCGTACAAGCAAGTGAGCAACACGGTGTAAAGAGCTCTTATGGAAGCTATTGGCAGCCTGAGAAACAAGCAAAGTGTTCCACTTGGTGGGTGCAGGGACGCCAACAAGCATTTAACAGGTACTTAACATTTAAAGTGTAGCATGTTTCTGCATCTCTTGAACAAAAAATAACATTGCAAATATTAATAAATGCCATATCACCGCACACTTCTTTTCCTGAGCTTTCAAATGCCATTACCTCAGTAGATAATGTAATAAATAACTGTTCCATTACAGTTAGGTTTTGGGAATTAAGTCCTTGAACAACATTTTAAAATTTTCCATTTTACTGAATAATGGCCTTGAGGAACATCAATTGAAAGTCAACTTTTTCTTGTATCATGAACTGTGCCATTACTTTGTTAAAACTGAAAGCCTTCATGTTTTCTTCCCATCTCCCCCCCCCCCCCCCCCCCAAATGCAAACAAACACACAAGTTAAATGAAGCCTGCCGCTACAGTGCTAACAGCATTTCTGTGTGCTACCATCATCAGCACATACTACTTACACCAACTCTGCTACATACTTCATACTGATTTGTGGAAAGGAAATATTAAGTTAGCATAGGTTTGCAAGAGCTTCAGGTGAGCATATTAGTTACTCTAATTTAGCACAAGGTCTACATATTTTAATTTTTTTGTGGTATCATGTTCCCCTTTTTATCTTGCATTATCGTATGTATAATTTTTAAGGCTTTGTGTAGTTACGTTACATGGCTACTGATAATTATTTCTATGTGGATATATTGCTCAACCTATAGGTTCATTTTGTGAAGTTCATACCATGTCCACCTGTTTGGTCATAATAGTAATAAATTGATTTTCTCAACAAGGACTTACCTATTTCTCCATTAGCTACTTTGCTCTTTATTCTTTATGCATTGTTTTGTTACTATTTCTCTGTTGGAGAACCTGGTGGGTTCTAGTATCTAATTTTCATTTTCATTTTTAGAAGTCTGAATCACATCCTTGTTGCCAAATCATCTCTGGCTTGATGTTAGTTATTCACATATTCACTGTTGTCTAAAATGTAAGTATGAATCTTTGTCAGCTTTTGTTATATTCATCATCTTCCTTGTCTTCTGCCTGTACCCAGAAAACAAAACTAATGCAACTTGAGGACTTGTACATGATGAACAACTTCTGGTCCAACACAGACTATCCCCAGCAACCTCATATAGCTCAAATACAGAAAACAAGTAGAACACATCATCTTTTCAAAAGGCAAATGCTGTCTATGGCTTGTTTCTTGAATTCCAAACTGAGACTGCATTGTGCCAATGGGTACATCTTGTGGCCACAAAAAGAAGTGGTCCACAAATACATGCAGTAACAGGCAGACAAGTAGTTTTTTTTAATTATATATTTCAGCCTAAGATCACACAAAGGGAATCATCAACAGTTTCAACTTACCAAGTTTTCCTCGGATGATCTATTTAAAAAGAAAAGGAAGATAGCAATATATACACACAAAATTCAAGCTTTCGCAATAAACAGTTGCTTCATCAGGAAAGAGGGAAGGAGAGGGAAAGACGAAAGGATGTGGGTTTTAAGGGAGAGGGTAAGGAGTCATTCCAATCCCGGGAGCGGAAAGACTTACCTTAGAGGGAAAAAGGGGACAGGTATACACTCACACATACACACATATCCATCCGCACATACACAGACACAAGCAGACATTTGTAAAGGCAAAATGGCTGCTTGTGTCAGTGTATGTGCGGATGGATATGTGTGTATGTGCAAGTGTATACCTGTCCTTTTTTCCCCCTAAGGTAAGTCTTTCCGCTCCCGGGATTGGAATGACTCCTTACCCTGTCCCTTAAAACCTACATCCTTTCGTCTTTCCCTCTCCTTCCCTCTTTCCTGATGAAGCAACTGTTTGTTGTGAAAGCTTGAATTTTGTGTGTATGTTTGTGTGTCTATCGACCTGCCAGGGCTTTTGTTGGTAAGTCTCATCATCTTTGTTTTTAGATATATTTTTTCCCACGTGGAATGTTTCCCCTCTATTATATTCATATAATATATATGAACAGCCAGTTCAACTGATGAGTCACTATTTGACATTCATGTTTGTGTAGTTGTATATAGAAATTTTCCAGTATTTTACTCTCCCCTTTTTTTTCTATATTTTTAAAGAAATCATCTGATAATGACATTATAACAAGAGAAACTGCTAATGATACCCTTTAATTGGACAGATAAAAAAATCTACTCACCAAGTGGCAGCAGAACACACACACATAAGACTGTTGTGATTGGCAAGCTTTCGGAGTCAGTGGCTCCTTCCTCAGGCAGAAGGGTTAGGACTGGAGAAGTCTAGGAAAAGGGGTACATTTTGGGAAATGTCACCCCAGAACTGCGAGTCAGGGGAGACTACCACACAGGAAGAGAAGGAAACAGTCTTTCCTTTTTATCCCGTATGGTAAGTCTCCCTTGACCCGCAGTTCAGGGTGACTTTCCCAAAATTCTATCCCTTTGCTTAGACCTCTCCAGTTCTTTTCCTTCGCCCTTCTCTCTCTCTCTCTCTCTCTCTCTCTCTCTCTCTCTCTCTCTCTCTCTGTCTGTGTGTGTGTGTGTGTGTGTGTGTGTGTGTGTGTGTGTGTGTGTGTGTGTGTGTTCCCCCCCTCGCCACTTGGTGAGTAGATTTATCTATCCAATTAAATAATTTTATCAATAATTGTTTTTGTTATAATGATACTCCTTGTGTGATGTGAGGATACAACATATAATTAACATTTTTTAAAGCCAGTTAGTGTTTTACTAAGACTCCACCTTGTCTTTGTGTGTAGGATTTCAATTTTTTTCTGGCAAGCAAGGTACATTTTATAGTACGTTCCTTAAATTTTAATAATTTCAATTTATTTACAAATGACTTATCTCGTTTTCATCAGTAGAAGTATTTATCCTTAAAGTGGTTATTCATTGATATGATGTTCTGAGTGTAATTGAAGCTTGTAATGCTGATTTTTCTGTCATTGGACATTTGCACTCTGTTTGTCGTGTTGACTGCTACATTACCTTTACCATTAGTATTTCTACCTTTGCATCTGCAGCAAAGTGGTATTCAGCTCAACATCAGTATCTAAATTTTTATTAGGTGGGCCATCACAGTGCCACAGCAGAGATGAGGAAATGCTCGTTTTATCACCTTTATTTGATTCAAGAAATGTCACTCTGAGCAAAATACCTTCTGAATTACAATACCAACATTTCTTTCTCCAATTTACCTTCATTGAAATCTAAAGAGAATAGTGCGATGAACTTCTTTGCTTTCTGGTCCCTGGTAAGATCATAAATATTGCACTTTTCCTGAAATTTGGTTCTACTACCATATTCTTCCTGCATATTTCCTGGGACAATGGTTCTTTGTATCAGCTACCCTTTTTAACTGAGGTTGGCAACTGCAGTCATTTGGATTGTAGAAATCATATATTGATTAGTCAAGATTCCGTAACACTATGCTGATTATATTTATTTTAGTGAGAGGTTGTGATCTTACCCAAATAAAAAGTTTAGGAATAGTCTCGCCTGAATTTTTGTTCTCGTCAGTGTTTTAAACACACACCCTCTAAGCAGATTCCCATTGGTATCAAAAATAGGGGGAAAAGGAGCTTTTGAGGAACATGCATGCATTCTCCTCTCGTATTCTTTTCACAGTAATTTCTCTCATCATGTTGGGGTCATAAAAAAGACCTGCTGTGGAGCCTATTTATGCGGTGGCAAGTTTATTTCTAGTATTTTCCACTTTGCATTTGCTGCTTTTACTGGTAAAATTTAAATATGAGTTTTCCTCCCTTTACCAAAACGGTTATGGTTCCTACACAGCTTCTATTTATTACATGAACTGCTACAATGTGAAAGCACCACAGCCCTTGTTTGACCCAGGTTTCATCATTTCCCTTAAAATTTCAAAGTCAAAAAGCAGTTTGCAGCTGCTAAAGAATATTCATCATCATGTTGGCTTTCAGTTTAGCATCTTAATGGTCAATACAAACTTCAATAAAATTCATGTTTGAATGTCGTAAATTAAGTTACAAACAGTAATTTAAGAGATAAAAGGGCTGTGCTTACAAGCAGAAATCAACAACAAATTGAAATAATGATATGAACAGTGAAATCAAAGTCTTGAGCCATTACAACTGTAGCCCCCTCTCATTAATATTATAAGAAAGGCAGGAGTCAGACAAAATAATTTTTTTCTTCTGTTTCTACAAAGGAAACGATTACATGAGGGAGGAGGGGGAGGGGGGGGGGGGGTACTGTTTCTTGTTTGATTCTAGTAAGCCTGGCCCTTTGACATATTTGATAAGGTTTTTAATGATAAATCTAACTCTTTCTATGCAGTGGAATGTGACTGACTAATAAGAAGACTGATTTTGTAGTAAGTTGTTTCCCTTGGTTTTTGGAGGAGAGAATTAGGAAGAGAAGATAATCTTTTCTCTGACTGGATGTAGCAGGGTCTGCACAGGTATACTATAAGAAATGCCACAAATTTTATGTGATGATAAGAGTGAGGCAGCTCCTCATTTGTCACTTGTGGTGCTGTTTGTTATGTAGATGTAGGCCATAAGTAACAGCTGGTACATGTATGTTAAAAAGAAGAAGAAATAAATGGAAACATTATTTTAATTTTCATTCTGTGTTTTTCTTTCTATTTTTGCTACATGTTTAGTTCAAGATTGTTTTCACATTTGTTCATATGTAACTGATTTGTAGTGAAAATAACTGCCTAATTACAAAAGAACACCACATACAATCACACTAGTTCTGCTTATGTTAGAAATGTGTTTTGCTAGTTACCTTATATCCACATGCACTCACAGTGGACAATGTGCAACATTGATTAAATTATACATACTATGAGGGGCCAACACTTACATATGCCAACCTGACAAGAAGTTGGTACATTGTTTCAGTTAAATTACATAAGCTACAAGTTATATTCAGAGCAAATGGCTTTTTCCCCTAACTGACAGCTGGGATGTTTTTTTTAATATTGTGTGTACCAGTAGTAAGGGCCACACACATTTAAGTGTAGTTATCTAATGGTGTTTAACTTAGTATGAAAAAATTGACAAAACAATAGATAATTGTACAAAAATAAAATTTCTATTCAGAAATTTCTTTAATTTTGAATGAGACTGCTGGATGTACATGAGTTGCAATTCCCATTACAGCAAATAGTAAGAAAATAAATAACAGCAAATGTAAATTCTGACTCACAGGTTCCATCTTCAAGGGAGAAAAGAGGAAATGGTTAGGAGAAACTGGATGGGGAAAACTGAGGACAAGGAGGAGGGGGGCAGGGGGTAGAGAGAGCAATCAAAACCTATGCTAAGGAGGAGGGAAGAACCTGTGGTAATATTTATTTTGTTGTTTCTATGTACTGTACTCAGTGTTGCCTTTCATGAAAGCTAGTACAGGTCAGTCAACCCCATCTCTTCGTGGATAAAAAAATAAACCAGATAAATACTGGCACCTATTTAAAGGCTGAGGAAAGAAAAATAGTGTGAACCAATCACTCTGATGAGAAAAGTAGTTTCATAATTGTAATTATTTTTGGAATAGGAGTAGCCCAGAATACTCATTATCACCTTACATTCAAATTTAGGTTGAATATCTGTCTACATTTTACATCATTAGATAAGTGATCCAAGATTTTGATGCCAGAATAAATGTTACTCACAAGCAATCATTAGATTAGAAAATCTGGGATTTATTACTCACATTTTCCACGTCTGTTGAAAGCCTGTTGAAAATGTAATAAACAGGAAAACCCAAAACCTTTCTGTAAAATTTTAACTAAAGGGCTGCCCAAAGGCAATTTTTTTCTGTGTAGTGTTCACTGAATGATTGTTTCAATCCCTTAATCACAATTAGTGTCGTGTGTGCAGACTTAAAATCCTTAAATGAATCAAAAACAGTCTAGATAATGTCAACAATTTGCACAGTCAATTTGAAGATATATTTTTTAAGAATCTGCATAATGTATCAAGAGAGCTACTCCAAAAAATTATTACACTTCAAAACACAGTGAAAATAAATAAGTTTTCAAATGTCAGTGAACATTATTCTTATGGTTGAAGAAACACAACTCAAGTTTCTGCAAAAGATCTTGAATGACGTATTTCCAAGAGTTTAAAATTTTCAGTTCCACTGTTTATTTGATCATATTTTGACTATAAAATATGGGATGGCATACGGCAAGTTACATTAATAAAAGTGATGTCAAACTATAGCCTCGCCTCTGTAATTTGTCACCACCTGCTGATGTTACATGCTATCATTAACATGTTTTCCACATCTTTGACAATGACACTCGAGTCAGATAAAATTAAAAATTGTGTGTCATGTTTAGTGGTAGGTCATCAGTATACGTATAGAAAAGCACATCACCCTGACTTTTTCCCATTTGTCAATCCTGGAAGACCCACTTCCCATTTTCTTGACATTTAAGCAACTGTTGAGCTTTTCTCCTCGTTTCATGATGCTACAGTAATATAATCCACTATCTGCACAAACCGCCAAAAGAAAATTTTTCACTCAAGGGAAAAATACAAATTGTGGAACTTATTTTCAAATAATATCTCGGTCTTTTGCTCCACATGTTGAAGGGAAAGTATGGCGGAGTTTTACACTTTAATTCCTAAGTGCATATCACATATATATGGAAATTACCCAAGCTTTTGCTACTGACATAATTTTCATTAACATCTGCTATAGCGAAGCACAGCTAAAAATGCTGGTATGTGGTGCTTTCTACACAGGAGGAGAAAGAATACTTTACAATGTTGTCTTATGTACTGATCCTACAAAATGTGCTCCAGCTGTTTCTCTCTTAGTGTTATTAGGGCATGCTGTGTGTGGGAGCTACTTTTTTGCTAGTTATGCTATGTCAACAAAGTATTTGTTATTTTTTCCTTTGTGTTCTCCATAATATACATTACAATGGCAAAATATCCTTTGCTATACATGCATTAACACAGAGTGAGGTGGCACAATGGTTAGACACTGGACTCAGGTTCATGATGATGATAGCTCAAATCCCCATCCAGCCAACCTGATTTGAGCTTTTCACTGTTCCTAAATCACTTCAGTTAATTACCAGAATAGTTTCTTTGAAAAGGGCAATTGATTTCTGTCTACAATGAGCTAGTTGTTGACAGAACATTAAACACTTACCATCCTTCTTTCACTTGCACTAATGGGAGAAAAAAACACACACGCAAAGTGTTCCACACACACTCCAAAGCACTTACAACAATAGTCAGAGTGACAATACTAATTACTGTCACCTGCTGCGTGCATGTACATATGATCCACTTACTTAGTTGCACAAACTCTACCAAAAATGCAGAGCCTGACAAGAAGAGCTGAAATTGTGCATTTTAGGATCACCAGACAAAATTCAATCACTTTTGTCCCAAAAGTTTGTGGGACCTCAACAAAACTGGCAATCACTATGATACACAGAAGCATGGGAGGAATGCTTAGGTGGAGATAACAATGTCTAGTAACTATAGACATGATGACCAGAATGAAAGGCATGGGATCATTGATCACTGTAAATGTTTCTTCAAAAGAGTTTTGCAAATAATTATTTTCTATCACCATTCAACATTAGTAAATAAATCTCCACTTATTTTCCACCTTCCATGCACAACACACAAGAAAGCAGTACCTGCTTTTGCTTTCAATTCTAGTTGGATAGCTTCTATTCAACTAAACTATGTTGTTTACTAGGTTACATTAAACCACTGTAATTTGGTGGAGGTGGAATAAACTGTCACGAAGAAGTTACAGAAAGTAACTTTGTTTTGCATAGCAACATAGACATCGCTTGCTATGAAATGTGAAGCGAATGCAAATATGTTTGTGAACAGCCAATCTTAAGTAGTGAATGAGAAGATAAAGGCAGGTAGCAAGTTTTTTAGCCTTTGATTATAATACAACTTCTCAGGTACCAATGGCAGCTTCTACAGAACTGTAAAATTTATTCACTTTGGTGGCAAGTATTAGAACTACACTCTTGCAACCCATTATAACCACAAGGTCAAGCTGCACTGTATGGGCAGAACCTGAACTCCTCTGACAAAATTTCGGATACTGCTCAGTGGTATTTTCTGAGTGTTTTGGTAGAAGGTACCCTAGTCTCTGGTGGCAAGTTGCAGAGTAACTGAGGAGCGTGTTTTTTTCCCCCCAAAACTCAATACATGCAAAAAAAAATTTCAAATTGAGTGATGTGTGGAAATGGTGTTATATTGACCTTTTACATCAACCCTGCACCAAGTTTTAGCACAAGTCAACCACTACTATGTGTACAAATACTCCAAATCACAAGGTTTTAGCAAAACACAATATATGTATTCTTACAGTTACAGCAAAAGACGACAAATGCAATATAATTACTCTCTCGTGTCTCAGCTCTCTCTCTGCAGCGAACAGTTAATAATAATAATAATAATAATAATAATAATAATAGAGTACACTAGTTCTTTAAGCAATGTTACTCATTGTTGTAGCAGTATTTACTGGCAGGAATAGTGTTGCAAAAAGACTACATTGTTGTCAGAACACCTGCAGCGTACTTTTAGGTAAGTATTGACTTGACGTTAATATTTCTTCATCTCTGTGTATAGTAGTGGACATCCAGAATGTAAAAAGGAAGAAAACAGTGACAGTGAATACCAATAGAAAGAGGAATTATGAAGTTGGGCCTATTTACGGCTGTTGCTTTCCAAGGAGTATCTGATCTGGCACATCAAAGGATAGGTTATCCTATCTAGCAAGCGGATTGCATGGAGCAGGATGGTTGCTAGAGGGGGAAAGGGGAGAAGGCAACAGAATAGGAAAGAATCTTAAGAAGATAACTATTGCCATTAAGAATGAAATTTAAAAAAAAATTGCGAGAGCCATCATGGTAAGGGAAAGTCTACAAGAGGTTTTTTGCATTTGGATCTCACATTCAATAAAATGTTCAGGAGATTCTGTGAAGAAAGAAAGAACTTAGGAGTGAAACAATGCTCCTTATCAAAATACAAACATATATTTTACAAACATGTGAACTATCATCCAGGACACCTCATAGTGATACCTGCTCCACTTGTAAGGTTGGTTTAATTAAAATGAAAGCAGAAATATGTCTACAGAAGAAGAATGAACTGCGAACTAGATCCCAGGTTACATAAAGCTTGTGCACAGCAGCTTTATGATATAATGAAGGAAGATAATCCTACTGTCATTAAGATCTGCTTTGACATGCAGCAAAACCAGTGTATTCCAAAACTTATCAGTCAGTGATATTTTCCATGCTAGACAAGTATGGTTATAAAATCTGTGCATCATGATCCCAAGACTTCATACTTAGTGTTTGGTAGAACTGAGAAATCTTACAGAAAAAAGAAAGCATCTTGTCTCCTAAAGGATGCTGTGAAGCTTTAGAAGAGCATGGTACTCTCATAGTTCTAAACACAGACTGGTCTGCTAAAAATCTAAAAGATAGTCCACAGGAAGTACTAAAATCCAAGCTACCATTCAAAATGAACAGCTAGCATGTCATCTCATACAAGAAAGCAAATTGTTAATATGTTAGTAAGTGATACATACTATGGAGATCCAGTACAGGCAAACACCCCGAGACTGAAGAAATCATATGGGCCAACAGTACGAACATCCGCTCTTTTACCACAACAAAATGTGGTAAGTGAAGAAAGATGAGTCTGTCTTGCTAAAGTATTCTGAAATTCCAGATGATGCGAAGGAGTTTACAAAGATGCCCGAGATGAATAATGTGTCGATGGAAGAGGGAAAAACTTTACAATAAAAATGTGATTGTAATATTTAATACTTTTTGTGTTATTCATTAATATGTTGAATACCATTGGTAATAGTGATATAAACTAAACAATTTTATGTTAAAATAGTTATTATTGCAATTACTGTATTATGTCACTTAACTTTTATTATTACAGTCTGTACTCTCAATAAAGTCAGAAACTATGAATTTAATAACATGCTGTACATAATATATGCAAAAATATGCATTTTACAGCAATGGACATGAAAAGATTAGTTGTGGAAAAAACACATGGAACTAAAGGCAACGTAACTGATACCAACACTAATTATATGCATGTATCTACTTTTAAAGAAAAAAAAAACTGGAAAAATCACACCTGAATATATTGTTATTAAAATTAAATTTAAATATATTACATTACAATGATTTATTGATGTCAGTGAGATCTAGTAGTCGTGTAAAAATTCAAATCCTCAAACAATCTGTCTAGGTGAAACAGAAAAGCTCAATTTATGAAAAACTGTATCTGATGTATTTATTGAGCTTTGAAAAAAATTCTTCTCAATTATATTATTTTTGATTACTAACATCTTGTATTTTTTTTCTACCTGTATTACACTTAAGTTATTCGCCCAACAGTGTCAATGTCAATGGGATGCGTTCTGTGTCTTGTTTGGAAACAAACTTATTCCATTCACTAACAGTACCTGCTGCTGACAACAGAAATGTCCATCTTACTCTTCATCCTCAAGCTGCTAAGAAACCAAGCCGACATTAGGTACTACTTCGGTTTGTTTTTCCAGCAGTTTTAGTTGTAAGTTAATAGTGATGCACAGCAGAATGAATGTACATTTATTGATGAAATCCTCAAGCTTGCACTAAGTGCTACTTGATTTATTTTCTTGTAGTCTTAGTTGTACGTTAATAGTGATACACAGCAGTGTACAGACATTTACTGATGAAGAGTTTGGAGTGGAAGAGCAGACCGATGATGTTATGTGTAAGCACAGGCTTCCGCGGCCATTGTTGCACCCAATAAAATTCTTCTAGGGATGTGACCCATCAGCAAATGGATACCTGAAGATGAAGGACATATCCAACTAGGACAGCGCACTAAGTCAGCTGTGGCAGAACACCAGGATGGATGAAGGAAACAGAATTTTGAGAAGCTTATGTGCTGGTGAAACAGCCCCTTACCTTCAGGAGGATGATTAGAGGGTTGACAAAAATACCAACAGACCCACCAACATGAATACAGAGGTTGGGTACAGACTTCTGGTATCCTGGCTGCCAACAGTAACAGCACTGCAGAATAGCAGCTCATGTGAAGCAACACACACAAGCAAGCAGGAGACCACAGCAGCTGTAGGTATACAGAGTACTGGCATACCTCAGCTGGAAATAGGCCCACATGCGAGCCATTTCACATTCGTCTATTTCCATCAGTGGCAAGCAATTAAACAAACACCAATAAATGACATCTCTTTCTCAGTATCGAATACAATTATAACAGCCTCTTCTCCCATTATTTAAGAACCAAAACAGTCCCCCAGCAGTTAAAAAAAACAAAAAACAACTGAGAAATCATTAGAAATATTCTGTGTAGCAGTGTTGGTCAGCTTTCATACATATTACTAAGTGCCTCATTTAATACACAGTCGTACTTAATTTTTTGATTCTGACTATCAACTTCAGTAAAATTCAAACACAAAATATGATGGGGTATGTGATATATCATGACAGAGAAAGGAGACAGAGCCACTTGTTGTTCCAAAGTCATAACAAAACGTATATGAGATATTAATCCACACACATCTATGTGATAATGGAGGTTTAAACCTTCAAAACACACTTTGGAAATAATTAAGCAGTGACTGGTAGCAGTAACCTTGTTTTGTTCGTCATCAATAGCAGTCATGGTAAAGTGTAAACAAAAATGTAAATCAGTGTTTCACTGTATTACCCTGCAACGGATCACTGGAGATCACAGGTCCATTATGCCAAAATACTCAAAAAATACCCCTGAAATTGCATCGGTGGAGTTTGATTTCATCCTGTGTATTCTAAATAAAACACTGAACAAACTCCGAATGACATAGAAGGCATTCAGATTTGTTCCTACACACACAATACCTGTTCTTAGCCTCTTACTAGTTACCTACAACCATCCTCCAGTGGACATCTTGATAAGTTATGTGTGATAAAGGAAAAGACAATATGGACAGCAGAGGGCCTATTCTGAATTTCCAAAGCTGCGGAATCTTTACTAAAGCTTTTGCCTCAAATTAGTGTGGGCTGTAACAGTCGGGCAATTTCTAATTTATAATCTCCCTGGCAACTATGGAAAATACTGCAAGTAATGACACAAAACTACATGCAGGCTAAATCATTCCACAATATAAACATATGAGGTAAAGTAGCTATCACAACCTGCATTCACTCCATCATGAAGAATGTTTCCTACATAAAAAACTCAGGTGGTATGCAAATAATAAAGGACTCCATCCTATAGTACGCTACATGTCAGTTTATCTGTGTAGTTCTCTGTTTCTGATGATGAATTCATCCTTCCTCTTTTTCTAGATCTTACAAGTGTCAGATCAGAACAACTAAACTTTTTGTGGAAATGCCAACTCAGCAAATTAAATTATAAACAAGTTCTATAACTTTATCGACATGTAATTAAAAACCATTCGCACCACGTTCCTCGTACATGCACATCACAAATTCCCAGATTGGAAAATTACTATGTTTAACACTAAAAATCACTGAATTTTTATACCTTTTTGCACATTTGAAGTTCCATAATCAATAAGGGGAAGTCAAATGAATATGAGGCAGATGGTAAAAAAGTATTTAAACTGTTTACTATTTCAGAAGTAATTGCCATAATTCTTAATATACTGCTCAAAAGAATGAAGGGGAACACTGATTTTGGGCATCTGCCATAATCCATTGAGCAATAATTTAGGACTCTGTATTATCCAATTAAATGTTTATCTTTCGCAAATTAAGTATACAACAAAACATCATTACTTCCTCTATCGTTTACATAAAAATAACTTAAATGTCTGAGAGGCATAAAAAAACAATCATTCATCCCATCATCCTGAGCATCAGTCTTTAAGAGGTTCAATAACATGTATTCCCTCTGCGACCGTATATCAGAGCCTGACACCTATGTGGCATTGTCCATGTAAGTCTACAGAGGTCACTCCGTGGCATCCGTTTACATTCTTCAATGAGGGTCCATGAGAGTTCTTGGAGATCCCATTGTGTAACAGGATGATCGTGATAGCTGTCATGCATATCCCACATATGCGTAATCAGGGCTGCCACAAGTTTCCTCAAGTGAAATTCCCTGACATTTCCCAGATTTCCAGCCAAGCTTTAGCATTTTTTTCAGATATCAGGAGTAAGTTAAGATGTAAGTTGACAATCTCTTTTCAGCTATGGTACAAGAGACAATAGTGCAAATGAGGAAAAGCCTTTAAAAAAATCCTTGCAAACAGATGGCATTTCCTGATGCAAGCAAAACTCTTAAGTACTAACATCACCATCTTATGCAATGAACTGTTTTTAGATGGAGAAAGCAAGCCAGATGGTATATGTGGTTCATTAAGACCTATGATGTTATTTTATTTTAATAAAACAAAACACATTTGGTGACAAAAATATGCATTTTCTTGGAGTCGTCAGACAGATTTAAAATACTTTCACTGATTTCAGAAATAACCTCAGAAAAAAGTAGGCCTCATGAAAGACGAGTGTAAAGCAGAGAAGGATAGAGTAAACCAACACTGTAGGTGACTGCCAATGAAATGTTGGTTCTACTGTGTTCATTATTGTCGGTTATTACTCACTGCGTTATATCTATTATTTTACAGGTATTGTGTGATTTTGATTTCGAGGAATATATGAGTACATAGCGTACAAACCGCCAGTGACTGCCACAATTTTCTTCTTATTACCGTTCATACTTTCTAACATATAAACACCTTTCGAAGTGCCAAGATGTACTAGAACAAATAAAATGTCTATAAAACGCCATCTGTACTTGTGATGAGATAGTCACAATTCCTGAAGTCTATCGCTTATAGCCTCTGGCTTGCTGAGGAGCATCACAATCCTGGGTCCATGGATAAACCAAAAAACCCACTGCATTACTCCCAGAAACTGCCTGCGGTCTTGGCCCGTTGCAGAAATCCACTCGTGTGGCCAGCTATTCACGAGCCACAGACAGCATGTTGATGAAATGAGACCACAGTGATCAATCCATGCAACAGGTAATCTGTTCAAATACTCTGAGAATCAATACTAATGAGGATAAGTAGCAACTCACCGTAAAGATGATTGCTGAGCTGCAGACAGGCACATAGAAAAGACTATCACACTTTCACAAATAAATTTTCAGTCACAGCTTCTGTGAGAAAACTAGAGCGCACACACAATCAGTCAGACACAACCCACGCACACATGACAGCCGTCTCTGGCCACTGCATCTACAGTCTCTGAGAATCAGACCCAAACAAACAACTCCTCATGCCTGCCTGCCTCCCGTCAGCAGCTGCTAGGCTAATGGCGACAAGCGGTGGCAGCACCGACTGCAAGCTGAGGGGAGTGGTAGGAAGTGGAAAAGCAGTTGGAATGAGGGAATAGGGGAAGTGGCGCACAAACTCAGCTGCACCTAGCCAGTGACAATGCATGGCACCTCAGTAAACAAACCGTTTCATCTACTGTGACAAAAATGAGATTTTTCCAGGTTTTTTTTCCCCCCCAAGTTTCCCTGACATGTCCGAAATTCTCTGTTATCCACAACCTGTGGCAACCCTGATAATGGTGTTTAGGTCAGGACTCACTGCCACTTCCCTGTCCAGGCTTCACAGGCCATCTCTGCTGATGCCAACAACATAGGCCCAAGCATTAGAAGGAATTCAGAGCCACCACAGTACGCAGCATCCACCACATGGTCCAACAGGATCTGTTTGATGTACTGTCTGCCAGTAAGGTGACCCTGAACGACGACAAGATCTGTACAGCTATCAACACTGAAGCCTCCCCACACCATCACAGAACCTTGGAAATCTGTAAATTTCCTGGACAACATAAGGCAGATACCATTCACCTCAGGTCTCTGTACATGAATACTGCATCAGAGGATATCTGAACTCACCAGTGACAAAGTTGCCTGTGGTCATGGGAATGGCAGAACTGAAGATGAGCTGCAAGAAGTCGTGTAAAGTGGGGTACTCTAACAATGCCTGGATCCTTTCTTGTAACCTGTCCATTGCAGTCTGATCAAACACAGTGGCTCCAGTGGCCCTTCTGAGATTGTCTTTGCAGTGCAACAGCACTATCTGTACGATACCACAACACAGAGATGGTCAGATATCGGTCTTCACACAGGGTTTTAATAAGTTAGTGACCCTGTCTGACACGCCTTGTATACTAACTTGTCTCCTTGTAGTGTTCCCACAAACTATGGACAGCACATGGAGAGGCATTGGCACCTGCAGCAACACAAGCAAAAGTCCATATTTTGGATCAAAAAGACTGCCCTTGCAACAAGCACTGAATTAAGATGCTGCATTGCATATGCTTAGTTCAATACAATGTCCAGAAATTGCAACTGCCATCTTTATACCTCACTAGAGAACACTGGGGCACCGATACTCATTTCCTTCCGAGATGTCGCCTGACACTGTAATGTATAACATAGGCAATAGATGGAAAATTATTCACACCATGAAATAAGAGCACAGGTACCACCTGCATCAAAATAGATCTAACATATCAGACATAGGTACAGGTGTTCCCCATAATTCTTTTAAAAAGTATAAATTTATCCCACTTGGAGACAAGATGGTCGATGTCTTCGTGAAAAAACGTTTTTGGTTGCCTATGGAATTGTGATTGTACTCTGGTGTGCAACTCTTTGTCTGAAGCAAATTGACAGCCACACATTGCCAAGGTTGTTTCAAGTATGCTGCAGAAGTTTCGCTGGAAAGCCCTTACATATCCTCCACACTGTCCCAATACCTCCCCAAGTGATTTCCATACCCTCGGTGCCCTTATAAAAGACATTTTTGGCTGTCGATTTGATTCGAACGAAGAGGTGCACGCCTGGTTACAATCATGGTTCTGTAGACAACAGCAAACATTTTTCCATGAAGGCTTTGACCATCTTGTCTCATAGGGGGATAAATGTATTAAAAAATGTAAATTAAAAAATGTATTAAAAGCTATGGCAATTGCTTTTGAAATAATGAACAGTTTACTTACTCTTTCTTTTTAAATATCTGTCTTTGTTTCATTTGACAGCTGCTTATACATATGTGTAGAAACAGATCACTTACAAGTTAAAAACAGAACAGCTGAGGAATTAAAATTCCATGTAAGAGGAAGAGGGAAATTTATACAAAGGCCAGAATAATCAAGATCTCATGTTACTTTCAAGCTGCAAGAAATACTATAATATTTTGAGGAGAGTCATTAAAATGTCCAGAAGAATGCACACATCCTGACAGAAATGAATAATTCAGATAATAAGGTTAAAACTATATGGGTCATTCTCAAACGGGAGACACGACAGCCAGCCAGTATACCCCAATACCATAACAATTAAACTAAATGGCAATTTTCTCGCTGGTAATTCACAAGCTGTGAATACTTTTTAACAATCACTTTCTAAATATAGCAGCAAAAATAGATTAAACAGTTCAGTTGAAGAAGCAAGAGAATATATTAAAAATATCACTCCACAAAACTTTAAGCAACTAGAAACAGCACCAACACTATGAAACTAACAGACTTATTTTTCTCTAAAAATCAAAAGCTTATCTGCTGTCGGTGGAATTTCAAACAAATTTGTGAAAAGTTGCTCTAACTTAATGAGTAATGTCCTCAATCATAAATATAATGCATCACTGACACAGCAAATTTTCTCAGATTAAAATATGCAATAGTTTCACTATTTTATAAGAAAGGTGACAAGAAAGATTTAAATAATTGTTGTCACATTTCCTTACTGGCATCTTTTTCCAAAATATTCGAGAAAGTTACGTACTCAAGAATAGTCTCACATTTAAGTGTTTACTTAGCATATCACAGTTTGGATTCCAGAAGGGCAATGCAACTTAAAAAGGTATTTACACATTCACCTAACAAATATTAAATGCCTTAAATAATAAAATGTTGATGGTTGGCACTTTTTTGTGATCTTCTCAAGGCATTTGATTGTGAAGATCATGTTACACTCTTACAAAACTCAAGTTTTATGGAATTGATGGCTTTACACACAACTGATTCGAATCATACTTCACAGAATGCAAAAGTCGAGCTGAATAATTCACACAATGTTGGAAAGGCAGGAAATTTCAGTGACGGGGGGGTGGGGGGGAATCGCTAAGAGTCCACCAGGATTCAATTTTGGGTCCACTCCTATTCCTTAAATATGTGAATGACCCTCCAATTAACATTGAATAAACAAAATTGGTACTTTCTGCAAGCAATGTTTGTGTTATAATAAATCCCATTAGACAGAATGCAAGAGAAGAGATTGCTAATGATGTTTTATGGAGAATTATCAACTGGTTCTCTGAAAAAGGACTCCCCTCTCAATTTTGAGAAAACATGCTCTATGCAATTCTGTAAAATAAAGAGAGCAATACCAACAATTGATGTAGCACATGAACAGGAGACAGTATACAGGGCAGAATGCTTCAAATTTTTGGAAGTACATACTGCTGAAAACTTTAACTGGAAGAACCGTCTTACTGAGCTTTTCAAACAACTCAGCACACCTACTTTTGCTCTTTGTATAGATAACTGCTGATCCTGGAAACAAACAAATCATTCTCCTGGCATATTCTGGCTATTTCTACTCAATAATATCTCGTGGAATAATTTTCTGCAGTAACTTCATCACTTAGAAAGAGAGTATTGATTCCACAAAAACAAGCAGCAAGAATAACACGTAATATTCATCTGTGGTTGTCATGTAGGTACCTCTTCAAAGAGTTTTGTATTTTAATTGCACCATCACAACACATACATGATTGCTAATATAATTCATCATAAATTCATCATAAATAATCCATCACAATTTGAGAATAGTGATGCCCACACCTAAAACACTAGTGGGAAAGATGACCTTTATTACACGTTATTAAAGGTGTCAGCGTCTCATAAAAAGAGTTCAATATGCAGCAACTAATTTCTTCTACAACTATCCCAATAAAATAAAGTGTCTGACAGGCAGCAAAGCAAAGTTTTAAATGTAACCTGCTTCTATTGCTTAAAAACTGGGAGCCTGTAAAAAATTAGTTTTTAAGTGTAGTTGCATGAGTAATATGTTAATTACTGTTAACATATGTATATGTAGCCTGTGAACTGACTCGTTTCAACTAAAGGGTCGTTCAAATGATATATGAAACATGTAACTCACTAACCAACCAACAAAAGTAACAGACTGATACCAATCAGCCAACAAGCACTGATTATATTAACAAATACTACTTTACACTTCCAAGAGAATAACATGAATTGGCACACTGTACTGTATACAGAAATGAAAGAAGGAAGCAGCAGGAAGGAATTTATCAACACCACTTACCATGGGTTTGGTAATAGTAAGTACTGCATACGCATCTTCTGTTTTTTACAGACCAACTACTAATGATCAGTGTCTCTAATTTAAGAATGAAAAATAATTTATCCTGGCCTAAACCCAGCTTCAGCTCTGAAAGGAGTACATCAGTCATTCATACTGCTGTTTGTTCTTCTACCCAGATAAATTTGGGCTCAGCGTGATAGTGGAAGGCCCGCCCACCGCTGCCGCCCTCCGCCAAAATCTTCGTTGCGGTGTTTAACATGGGGCGTAAGTTGTTCCCCTAAAGCAATTACTTGTGCGACAAAACGTGCACACTCAAAGACTATTGTTTACCCATGTAACTCTATGTAAAATGTGAATTCAATTACTCAATATCGGTGTTTGTCGTTAAGTAAAATCTATAAAACATTAAAGTAAACATAGTTTGTCTGTCAACCGCACGGCACTCGTACTTAGTATTGTGGTAACAACAATCATGTCCCATAAAAACAATATGCATGTACTGATAGTTCTGGAGCAAAGTTGATTCATGTACAGCAAGTCTGATCAGAAGGTAGTCCTTATCACAACTGTATGTTATTTGGGGATGTACCGCTGTACTGAGTATTTAAATATCAGTCGCATGTTAATATACTAAGCGATGTTTCTGTGTAGCTAGTATCAAAAATTTATGTCACACCTCTGCTACAAAATCGGCATTTTTTTATTCTTCTTCCACCTACAAAGTGAAATTATGCTGGCGTAGCAGTACTGCATCCGCATTTCCGTCGTTATGAGATTCGTTGTGAACAGTGATTTTCGATCTTGTAACTAGTGGGAAACCCTAAACACCCGATGTTGTGTTTCACTCCCTCTGCAAAGAATCAATAAACTATCCGCACACAATGTTTGTTACTTTTGTTTGTTGTCGATGAGAACTGTTTACGTGGTATAGTACACCAGATTTTGCGCAGTTTCAAATAACCTAGCTACACAAATGACGCTATCACTCACTTTCGAATGATACTCAGTTTCGTTTACTTGAAACTACAAGAATAAAATATCACTACTAACAGCTTCAAGGATGGCACATTTTAAGGCGTTACCCTCATTTCAGTAACTGTTTATTTCAGCCTTGGTGAATCATAACATGTGACCACCGACCGCCATCTTCGTCCCGAGTGCAACGCTAAATGTTGAGTTGGCTAACCTGAAGATTGTTTATGCATGACGCTAGTTCTCATACAGCTCTGTTGGGAAACCACTGAACAATATGACTTACATGGCTGTCGCGGTCGCTTTAGAAGCAATCAGTGAGATCATTAACGTTCCAGACAAACGTTATGTCACTAAAGAATAGCCTAAAATTGCCTAGTGTGTCTTACTTAACCTCTTTGGCGTCAGTCAGCTGTCATTGCGGCTGGGCAGTCGCAGAGCAGTGCTGCCGCTGCGGATGAGAACAGCGTGGAATTGTGAAATTGTAGTGTCGCTGCTCATATGTTTTGCTGGTACGGCTTGGCTGGGTGGTGTTGGTTGATGCTATAAGCGAAGAGCAAGCAGCCTGCAGGAATGGTTGTTGTGGAGTTTGTTTAGCCCATCGGCGTAGCAGACATTCACGTATTTACTGCCTGGTAAGTCGTTTTGTGCAGCCTGGAACATGTAGATGTGATGTACAGTGTATCTAGAGCTGTTAATCTGTAATTCGTTGAAAACTTTTTTATCAAAGCACGGGTGTGCGTCGTGTCCCTTATTCGTCCGCAAGGAGTAATGGCTGAAATTTGACCCATATATTCTGAGATATGTATTTCAGCTTCACGCTATTGATTGATGCTCCTGCCAATACGGGCAGAAGGCGTATGTGTGCCTGCGTGAATACCTGCGCCGTAGACAGCTGGTTTTTTATAGCAGGCGACGCAGCCTCACAGCTTGAAGAAAAAGTTAACCTAGAGGTATAATGTGTTGCGTACGCCCTCAAGGGTCGGGAACACGCAGCTGTTGCTCTCGCGTGCCTATATTTGGTCGATCAAAGCTATTTGTTTCGAACTCTGTAGCGAAGGCCAACGCCACGCCGAGGAGTTTAGCATCGCTGCCAAGCTGGTAAAAGATTTAAATTATCTCCGCGATCACGTGCCCCATAGCTTGGTTTCCGTGCGGTATCAGTCGAACGCTTTCTTGATGGATCGCCTTTTTTGATGAGCAGAATCATTTCTTATGTAACAGACCGTGCGTACGTACTTATTTTCCGCGTCCCTTTAATGACCCCCGGTCCCGCTTACGTAGCGAATATTTTCGGCTCGTCCAGACTGTCTCGGCATGTAATCTGTCTTTTTAAGTTCGCAGCTATACACCTGCTCGGTCTGCTACTCCAGGGCAAGAAAACTGTCGATGCGAGGCCCTAGGAACGAGGACAAAGTTATGCATGAGTGGCACATAGAAAGTCCACGACGGCATTGTGCCCCTTTTTCGCTATTTTAATTTGCTTCTGCACTGCTGTTTTTATTTATCATCGACAGAGAAGACGGGTTTTCCGATTGATGGATATGTGTCGTTATTAGGGCGATCAGTCCTGCGGGCATACTGTGATTCACTGACCAAAAAGCATCAGTCGGAATGGATGCCCTTAGCTCCTTTTGCAGGTTGTTACTTCCAGAAACTGTTCGTGTTTTGTCTCCGATCGAAGCTAGGCGTCTATGAGCCTGTTCAGGCAAATAGAGTCCCCCTGGAATACAGCGTCGCCCCTAATACGGATAGGTGCTGCTGGCGTTGCTTAAGGCGTTCGTTGTATCCGTGGCGTCGGTGACGCTATGCGGGTGTGTGTGTGTGTGTGTGTGTGTGTGTGTGTGTGTGTGTGTGTGTGTGTGGTGACGCTGTTTGTGCGCCCATGTTTAACGAGAGCTAATCTGCTGTTCGTGGCCCAAGTC
Source organism: Schistocerca cancellata (assembly GCF_023864275.1). Classification (NCBI taxonomy): domain Eukaryota; kingdom Metazoa; phylum Arthropoda; class Insecta; order Orthoptera; family Acrididae; genus Schistocerca; species Schistocerca cancellata. The sequence continues at coordinate 31,621,424 of NC_064635.1, read as the reverse complement.
GAGCTGAGCTGCCGACGTTTGCTGTTAGCGAAGGAGGGGTGGGCGATAGGCGATCAGTCTTCTTTGGCCAAAGGCGAAGGGGGAGGGAGGCAGCGGCCACCGTGTCGCAACAACACGCCAGGCAGCTGTTTACCTGCCGCCCCGCTGCAGTTTTCTCTTTGCTTGCCGGCGTTTCCCCTGGTAGGGCTTTTCGTGCTCCTGTTTTGCGGGACGCGTTTTCCGCTAGCAACGGGCTTCGCGTCCCAGGCGTTCGCCGGTGCTAGAGAGCGAAGCTCTCCACGCTGCAGGGACGCCTAGCTATCCGCAGCCAAACCATCTTATCGTGTCCCCTGCCCGGAGTGAAGCAGCGTCCTTCTCTACTTCGGCGAGCTGAAGACAGCTGTGGAATGTCCCCCCCCCCCCCCCCCCACTCTCTTTATTTCATCGCCTTTGTTTACGGAACATTATATACTTTGCAGGGCTTTTCAAGCGAACCATCAGCTTTGCTACCCGAAACTGCGTAGTATGTATACCATAAATCACACACACACACACACACACACACACACACACACACACACACACAGGTCAACTGAAGCGCACCCCCCTCCCCTATCCTTCCTGGTTAGCATTTACTTATTTATTCGTCTTTTGACCAACACAACAGTGTAGGATATATCACATAAATAACTTATATAAATTAGGTACGAAATGGGCTAGGATTAGGCAAGGGATGGAGTAAGAGGTTGGTCAGGTGTTTTTCAATGGAAACATCCCAGCATTCACATTATCAACTTACGAAAACAAACGTCAAGAACCCGGCGCTCGCGAGTGGAAGTCCAGACGGTGTCTTACCGCTGCTAAAGCCGACCGCTCGGTATGCGATTTGGGAGAAAACAGTCAATAGAATACACGTATGTAGTCCACAATTAGCTTGTATCATGCTCGATAAGTATACACAATAACGTTACTCGAACATAAGAGTTTGTTTTATATGGTGTCTGAAAAAATACGAACACCTACCAGCACTACTCCCTCTATAACTATTCTCGACCCGATTCTTCCCGTTGAGGCGGTGTATACATTTTGCATAGACACTCATAGAAAGATAGTACACCTCTTAACAGATTGAAAATGTACTGAACAATAACCGAGGGTCTAGTATTTCTGTAAGCTTAATATATTCACTTACGTTGTAGAAACACTTCTCAAGAAGAAACGTTTTTAGCTCGGCACTAACCTCTTTACCAACAAGTTTGTGTATGTTGGCAGTGCATTATAAAGAATGACACCGTGGCTCACATGTCCTAGAGTAGGTGTTCCTGCTTGCTCTACGTAAAGTGACAAACACAGTACCGTGTATTACAATTTTGATCATCACTATTGGTCTCAAAGTATAGCTCTGATCTGTCTACCGCCCAGATTTGGGTCTTCCGCCGTTTCTCCTTAAGTTATTTCGGACGTGGGTTACACTGGCGAGTAATCACACTGGCCCCACATTCGGAAGGAACGATGTTCGGAATCACACCCGGACGCACTGGTTTAGGCATTCTGTGCTGCTTCTGAATCGATCGGGGCTGAGGTGATCTCTTCGGAAAGGGTATGACCGATAACCTTCCCCATGCTTACTATAGGCGTAGCTAGAACTTCATCTCGAGTGATATTATCGTCAACGAGGCGTTAAATCTTTAATCTTCGTTCCTTTTAGTATGGTTCGTTCAACGACGGCAGGCGCCTGCCCCCCCTCCCTAGTCTAAAAGAGCGAGTGCAGCGACTCTTAATTACTTCCGTGCTACTGAAGGCGTTTGATTTATATTTCTTTTGTGATTGAGGAGGAGGGAACACAGGATCCCATCTAATCCATTGCGAGAAACACTGCGACTGTGTGACTTTGAAGAATTAGCTCAGATTGCTTCCACTTCTGTGACACCCATGTCTGCATCTCCACCAATAGTGGAATCATCGCCATATTTCATTCCGTTCGGAAGTTTCACGAGAAAAGCAGACTACAGCGCACAGAGAGATTACACGCAGTATAACTGCAACAAATTGAATCTGCCCTGTGTAGTACTAAACACCTGATGATTATAATTAAGGTGCAGCTACTCATGAAGATCCAACGTGGGCTGTAATTACCATATTGCAGCGGAAGTGATTAGATATGCAAATGCGTTAACGCGGAACCGGTTTACGCTAAAAAAAAAAGTTCCAGTTTTGGCCACGAGGTTCGAATCTGGCGCTGTACAGCGTCTCTACGTTGTTTCCGGTGCTCATGGTGAACAAATTGTGTAAGCGACAGTGACTAATAAATTCAACATTATGCTTTCCTCAAGTGTTTGACCTTTTCTACCCACATCCTACTCCTAATAAATTACATACGGAAACATTTCCGTTTGTCTTTTTTTGCATTCACAGCGCAAGATTGCAACTAGTGGTCAAAATTGGAACTAATTTTTTCAGCGTAAATCGGTTCCGCATTAGCGCTATAGAATATTTATAAAATAGCGCTGCCACACGATAATTATAGCCCACTGTGAATCTCTGTGAGCAACTGCAATTTAATTATAACCACCTGATACCATTAACAGAACAGTTGTAAAAAAGAGACACATTTATTAGATCGGTGACCGGTTTCTATGGCTAGTTTAAGGTTATTAGAGTATCGGCGTAACTTAGGAGACGAACGCTAGACAGTGTTCTCAAACTACCGTCCGTTTATTAAGACTCTAGCTATCTTCGTTTCCTTAGAACCAAGAAACATACTGCTGATGCCAATATCCGCTATTCTAAATCAAGTAACGAGTCATGGTAGGTATATCGAAGAGACAGGTTAGACGCTGTAGGAGGGAAAGTGTTCACTGCAGTCGACAGAAGTATTGTCTCTGTTGAGGTCGAAACTGTGTGTCAGTGAAGTTAGCTGGTCGCGTCTAAGTGAAATCTCCTGGCTAACCGATTCTGCTGAAACAGTTGTACAGTCACTCAATGTCTACGGTGAGCAGCGCGTAAATACCGAGATCTTGCAATACTAGTTGGAAGTACTGGCTGGATGTAGCTTTTCTGCCGAATACAGACATGGACGTGTATCAATTCATTGCAGGGAGTACACTCAGTCAGTCTTGCGAAGTACATTTGAACACGGCTTTCGAAAATTGTTGAGCAGCTAGTTCGGCAGCCCTTGTTGCTACAACCAGGCTGCACCTTATCGACAGCGTCAGTATAGACATGAGGATTACTGATTATGATGTTCACGAAAGTTAATAAATCAGTTAAGGCCAGGAGAGTGTTTCCGCTAGAAAGACCAGGGAAGCAGGTGTTAGCAACGAAATGACAACATTCTGTTCCGGGGATTTATGGACAAATTTTAAACACACTGTACGTGCCTAGTAAGTGGGTTAAGGACGAAGACGACCCACCGTGGTTTTATAACTAAATTAGGAAAATGTTGAGGAAGCAAAGGTTGTTTCACTCTCGGTTCAAAAGAGAACGCGCAAATAAAAACGCAAAGTTTAGTAGTAATTCGTATGTCCATTCAGAGCAAACAAAAATCACATCAGTCATACCTTAGCAAAAGCTCTGGACGAGAGCCCGAGAAAATTCTGGTACTATGTAAAATGACTTAGTGGGTGTTAAGACTTCGATCTAGTCTCTCGTTGATAAGTACGGTGTGGTAGTGGAAGATAGCAAAATGAAGACCTAAATTTTAAATTTCGCGCTTAAGAAAACTTTCATGCAGGAGAATGGTACAAACATACCGTGGCTTGACCGTCGCACAGTCCTGTATCGACGGCATAATAAGTATCCCTGGCGTAGATAAACAGCTGAAAAATTGAAAACAAATAAGTCGCCAGGTCCAGGTGGAATCCCAAGTCAATTTTGCAGAGAGTACTCTACGACAATGGCCCATTACTTAGCTTGAATTTATCGCAAATCTATTGCCCAGCGAAAAGTCCTAAGTGACTGGGAAAAAAGCGCAGGTGGCCCCTGTGTATAAGACGGGATTCGCAAAATTACATACGAATATCCCATAAAACGGTTTGCCTCAGAATTCTGGAACATACTCTGGGTTCGAGTATGAGCAATCTGCGGTTGTTTGCTGACGATGCTGTAGTGTACGAGAAGGTTTCGAAGTTGAATGATTGTAATACAATACAAGATGACGTAGGCAAAACTTTTGGTCAGTGTAGTGAATGGCACCTAGCTTTAAATTTAGAAAAAAATGTGAGTTAATTCGGATGAATAGGAAAAACAAAACCGTAATTTGCGGATTCAGCATTAGTAGTCAAGTCGTTTAAATATCTGGGCATAGCGTTGCAAAACGGTATGAAATGGAACGAGTATGTGAGAATTGTGGTAGGAAAGGCGAATGGTCGACTTCAGTTCATTGGGAGAATTTTGGGAAAGTGTATTTAATCTGTAAAGGAGACATATATCACGCTAATGTGACCTATTCTGGAGTATAGTTATCGCTAATAGAATCGTACCTTGATAACAGACAACAAATGGTCATAATTGAGAACCAACTATCGGACATACTCAAAATTGAAACCGGAGTTATTCAAGGATCAGTAATTGGCCCATTTCTCTTTCTAGTGTATATCAATGACCTCCCACATAACTCGCCAGACAAATCAATTCTATATGCTGACGACATCACCTTAATAACATCAGACGGAAATCTGGAAACTTTACAGGACAAAAATACAGACATGGTAGAAGACTCCACCACGTGGTTACAAAGCAATAAATTGGTCTTAAATGGCAATAAAACAGAGACAATAAATTTTCATTTGAGTAAGTTGAAACCAGAAGGGACGGTAAACACATCTGTCAAACTGCTAGGAATTTATTTAGACGCAAATTTGAACTGGGGCGAACATACGCAACAACTATGCAAGAAACTGTTCAGAGTAATTTTTTTTATTGCGCAAACTTAGGACTAGTCAGTAAGAGCCAAATGTTAGAGGCATACTATGCCTTTTTCCATTCGCACCTGGTCTATGGCATAATACTTTGGGGGAACTCTTCAGGGGCTCAGGAAGTTTTTAAGTGGCAGAAGAGGGCAGTTAGAGGTATAAAGGGCTTACCCGACAATGAATCATGCAGACCAGTATTCAGGGAGCTGAAAATAATGACTCCCTGCAATATTCATATACCACTGTCTGATAGACATCATAGAAAACCAGAGTAACTTCACAGTAAGGGGGAGGTACATTCACACAACACAAGAAATAAACATTACATTGACACGCCCCAGGTAAGGCTAAAGAAAACCCAAAACTGCCATTACTACATGGGGATTAAGCTATTCAACAAACTGCCTATAACCCTGAGAGAAATAAGAGTACAGCAACTAGGGAAATTAGCTGATTCTGAATACAACCTACAACACCCTGGAATTCGAAGAAAACTTGAGACGCCTTCAGAATGAATGATGATTATAGCATGTGGTGAAAATATAGGCGCTATCATATTCTGTGAAAAATTTGATCCAAGGAGATGTATAACTGTAAATACTTTTCTTTTCTGTATATTTTTAAAAAACTAATTGGTACCTTTAAAAAAAGCCTGTATGTATTGTATTGTTTTGGTACCTTGCCTTGTATTTTTTGACGCTGTCTGTTACAAGAATAAGTTGTTTAACGACAATAAAATTGGATTTGATTTGTTCGGTATCCGCACCAGATCAGATTAATTAAAGGAAGACATCGAAGCATTTCAGAGACGAGCTGCTAGATTTGTTACCAGTAAGTTATAACAACACGCATGTATTAGGGGAGTTGGTTCGTGAGCTCAAATGGAAATCTCTGGAGAGAAAGCGACGTTCTTTTCGAGGAATGCTGTTGAGAAAATTTGGAAAACTGAGATTTCAAGCTGACTGCAGAACGAAGCTAAGAGAAATTAGGACTCATACGGAGGCATGTGGACAGTCGTTTCCCCTGCTCTATTTGCGAGTGGAACAGGAAAGAAAATGGCTACTTGTGGTACAGGGTAGCGACCGCCAAGCATTGTACGGCGGGTTGTGGAGTATGTGTTAGGTGTAGAAGCACACATTCATGTAGGGCCTGCAGTGTGATCATAGTCATCTTAAAACATTTTAGTGATTCATGCTGAAGATGGCGACCAGATGGGTCGCTGGGAAGGTGACTGTATTCTTCGGCTGCAGACACGACAACAATATATTTAACATCATCTGTCACCGATTAGGCCTTAGACGTATTCCGACCGGCCATCTGCTGCCTACAAGACAGTAAGAGGAGCGATGCTAGTAAAGGAGTCTTGGTGATACTGCTGCTTCTTTCTTCAAGCAGCTCCTCATTTGGCTCAAAGATGCCGAGTGGATCCTATTTCAGACTTCCCTACATCAGAAAAATTCGAGGCGGTGCCGGGAATCGAACCCAAGTCTTTACGCGCCTGGCAGCGACGCAAAGTACTCAGCTACTACGGCGATCTGTAGTCGGTCAATACACCTTGAAAACTTACGTAGTCACAGCCTGACGGTTAGTTCGGAAACCGCAGTTATTTACTACACATGCTACTATTGGAGGTAGTGTGCCCTTGTCTTCCATTGGCTTCCGAACTGACACCTTGCCACTTGTAAGAGTATATACAGTTTTCTGTAATGGCTATACGACACTTCTTGGTTACATGCTGGAATATAGTTCGAGAGGACTGCCGTTCAAACTTCCCTCAACCATCCAGATTTCATTTTTCTGAGATCGGTAAAGACCAATGCTGCAATGGTACTTTTTTAAAAGGACACTCAGTTCCGTTCCGCATTCCTGGCCTTCTCTAATGACGACCACATCGAAGGAATGTTAAATCCTGACCTCAACTTTTTTAAATACCGACGTGCTCATGATTCTAGCAGCACAGCCCCTCCTCCCCCCCCCCCCCCCCCCCCCCAACCCAAATTCCGTAGGTGTATTGATTCACGGTGGCATGATATTGACTACAAACACTGAGGCGATTACATAGGATTGGTCCCACTAGTGCCTTGCATGAAATTTCTGCAACACGTGCACTAAACGTAGACGGATATGTCCCAAGAAAGCTTAATTTCTTCAAGCCTTCTCGGTCCCATTTTCTATTGCAACAATTCAGTTACTCATTTTCGTCACCATGTTCACCTCCAGGGATTATGCTGGCTGCCTGTTCCGTCTTCAAAACTTATTATTCATTTTATAAACTGAAATGCCTTGAAACTTCCTGGCTGATTAAAATTGTGTGCCGGACCGATACGCGAACTCGGGACCTTTGCATTTCGTGGGCAAGTGCTCTACTAACTTTTTTTTTAGTCTCATTTTGTTCGTTTTCGATCGTTGTATCTGCTCGGTGCGGACGTCGCAAGACACCCGTTTCAGTTCGTAGTTGATCCATTATCTCAGTTTTTTTATTACAGAGGGCAACTAACCCTCTGATCTCCAACTGAGCTACCCAAGCACGACTCACACCCCGCCCTCACAGCCTTTTCATATCAGCGCACACTCCGCTGCAGAGTGAAAATCTCATTCTGGAAACATCCCCCAGGCTGTGGCTAAGCCATGTCTCCGCTATATCCTTTCTTTCAGGAGTGCTAGTTCTGCAAGGTTCGCAGGAGAGCTTCTGTAAAGATTGGAAGGTAGGGGGACGAGGTACTGGCAGAAGTAAAGCTGTGAGGACGGGGCGTGAGTCGTGCCTGGGTAGCTCAGTTGGTAGAGCACGTGCCCGCGAAAGGCAAAGGTCCCGAGTTCGAGTCTCGGTCTGGCACACAGTTTTAATCTGCCAGGAAGTTTCATATCGGCGCACACTCCGCTGCGGTGTGAAAATCTCATTCTGAAACGCCTTGTTGTTGCAAAGGATATTTATGTAACATAGATCAGTTTCATTTTTATAGCAAGGCACCTTTAGTGGTTTTAATAATTTTTTACGAATTCACCGAAGACACCATAATGTAAAAAGGCCAAACGTGTCAGGAACACTAATACATGTAGATTGGAGCAACAAAAGCTTTGTTTCAATTTATGAAAAGAAATTTATATACCTGATGAGAAAAACAAAACTGTCCCGGAAAATACACGGTCGAGTCACATTAATGAGACCACCGCCTGTGTTCGACGTAAACGTGCAACAACCACTCACAGACAGCAGGTGGCAGCACTAGCAGTGGAGGGTATATAATGTGCGATTCGACTCGCAGAAAACTTTGCAATCATTGTCGTAATATGGAAAAGGAGCGATTGATCTGACGTCCAAAAGGGTACGATCATTGTTCTTCGGGCCAGGGATGGAAGCATTTTCGAAATTAAGTCTGGCGGGCCGTGGTGGCCGAGCGCTTCTAGGCGCTTTAGTTCGGAACCGCTCTGCAGGTTCGAATCCTGCCTCGGGCATGGATGTGTGTAATGTCCTTAGGTTAGTTAGGTTTAAGTAGTTTCAAGTTCTAGGAGACTGATGACCTCAGATGTTAAGTCCTATAGTGCTTAGAGCCATTTGAACCATTTGATGAAGTCCGTAAACTGTTCGCGTGTCACCGTGGTTAAATTGTAGCGAGTATGGCAAAATGGCGCTATCCAAAATCGGCGTCGAGGCAACTGTGGTGGACCATTGTCTTCAGTCCTGAGACTGGTTTGATGCAGCTCTCCATGCTACCCTATCCTGTACAAGTTTCTTCATCTCCCAGTACTTACTGCAACCTACATCCTTCTGAATCTGCTTAGTGTATTCATCTCTTGGGCTCCCTCTACGATTTTTACCCTCCACGCTGCCCTCCAATAATAAATTTATGATCCCTTGATGCCTCAGAACATGTCCTACCAACCGATCCCTTCTTCTTGTCAAATTGTGCCACAAACTCCTCTTCTCCCCAATTCTATTCAATACCTCATTAGTTACGTGATCTACCCATCTAATCTTCAGCATTCTTCTATAGCACCACATTTCGAAAGCTTCTATTCTGTTCTTGTCTAAACTACTTATCGTCCATGTTTCACTTCCATACATGGCTACACTCCATACAAATACTTACAGAAACGACTTCCTGACACTTAAATCTATACTCGATGTTAACAAATTTCTCTTCTTCAGAAACGCTTTCCTTGCCATTGCAAGTCTACATTTTATGTCCTCTCTACTTCGACCATCATCAGTTATTTTGCTCCCCAAATAGCAAAACTCCTTTACTACTTTGTCTCATTTCCTAATCTAATTCCCTCAGCATCACCCGACTTAATTCGACTACATTCCATTATCCTCGTTTTGCTTTTGTTGATGTTAATCTTATATCCTCCTTTCAAGACACTGTCCATTCCGTTCAACTGCTCTTCCAAGTCCTTTGCTGTCTCTGACAGAATTACAATGTCATCGGCGAACGTCAATGTTTTTATTTCTTCTCCATGGACTTTAATACCTACTGCAAATTTTTCTTTTGTTTCCTTTACTGCTTGCTCAATATACAGATCGAATAACATCGGGGAGAGGCTACAACCCTGTCTTACTCCCTTCCCAACCACTGCTTCCCTTTCACGTCCCTCGACTCTTATAACTGCCATCTGGTTTCTGTACAAATTGTAAATAGCCTTTCGCTCCCTGTATTTTACCCCTGCCACATTTAGAATTTGGAAGAGAGTATTCCAGTCAACATTGTCAAAAGCTAAGTCTACAAATGCTAGAAATGTAGGTTTGCCTTTCCTTAATCTTTCTTCTAAGATAAGTCGCAAGGTCAGTATTGCCTCACGTGTTCCAGTATTTCTGCGGAATCCAAACTGATCTTCCCTGAGGTCGGCTTCTACCAGTTGTTCCATTCGTCTGCAAAGAATTCGCGTTAGTATTTTGCAGCTGTGACTTATTAACCTGATAGTTCGGTAATTTTCACATTTGTCAACACCTGCTTTCTTTGGGATTGGAATTATGGGGCCGACGACGGCTGCGAAGATATGCACGGGCGAATAGACCTTCCAACTATGGATGAACTGACAGCCCTAATGCACCAAAGGGCTACAGTGTCTCGCGTACGTTGCTGCGTGTGTGTCCCTGCAGCACGCGCCCCATATTCATGCACCCATGCTGACTGGTGTTCATTGGCGTCGAAGACTGAAACATGGATGCCAGTACCGAAACTGGACGTCCATTTAGTGGCGTAGTGACGTTTTCAGATGAGTGACGATTTATGCTCCATCGGACAGATGGCTGTTGGCTTGTACAGCCATGTAACAATTCTTGGAAGAGTCCAGGCCGGAGAAGGGATCATTGTGGTAATGGGAAACGTTTTAGTGGAATTTCCTGGGTCATCTTGTTATTGTGTAAGGCCCAATGGATCAACTTAAGTATGCATACACACCTACAGTCAGTTTGTTTTTCCTCGGAACGATGGCATCTACCAGCGGGACCAGGCAGTGTACGTGTGTGGTTCGAAGAGCGTCAAGATAAATTTACCGTACTATATGGCCACCAGACTCCCGGATTTAGACCAAACTGAGAATATGTGGGATCACTGTGGTGTGCGTACTGTAAGACCTTCGGTAAACACACCATCAGATCATTTGACTTGTCCCTCTAACGAAGCAGGCAAGTGTCAGCAATATGTCTCGTGGTCTTACTGTGGCGTGTTTATCTTCTACGGTTAGGTCAGACGATAGAAATGCCACTTGCACGTTTAGAGTAGCAGATTGACGGTGACCAACTTTAAACAGAACTTGATTAATTTTCACACACATTTATAAAAAGCATAGAAATTACTTGATTCTGGATGCTGTTTACAATTGCTGCGGCACGTGAATCATGTTGCTCTGAGATTTACAATACTTGGGAAAGTGATGGATCAGGATACTTTAAGATCTGTTCCTTTTGTCTTGGTACGTTAATCTTATTCTCACATCTCTCTGATACTTGACAAAGTGTCTATACATTTCTCTTCATGGCTATGTACAGGAATATGGTAATTTTGTTAGGCACAGACTGAAACTTGACTATAGACTGGTACAGACTGTTGCAGACAAATGCAGACTGACTAATCGTAGGTCTGTACACTCGTTATAATACCTCGTGCGTTCAGGTATCACTGCGCGAGTGTGATCCGCGAGGAGAAAAGGTTCTACGTTAGCAGCAATCTCATTGGCTGCGTTACATATTAATACGCGGATCGGTGGAAGCAGAATTTGGTCCGTCTCTATGGCAGCGCCATCTCGTAGAGCGGAGACGGACGAGCGCTGCGCCTGCGCTGTTGTGCTTAGCGGGGCGCGCTCTAGTGGGAACTATGTACACAACAATCACCTTCATGGCGCCTTGGATCTACAACAGAGGACATAGCGCAGCTGCTACGACACTGGACTCTGCATGACTCCTCATCTTCTAGAACCACACTGACTCCATTCCCGCACGTCTTGCAGCAGTACGCACTGCAAACGGTTGTTATTCAGGCTGTTGGAGAGAGGTCACATTAATGTGACTAGACCGTGTACGTCATACAACTTAGGTAGACCCCCGACTTGCTTCATCTCCCATAACTTGTTAAATTAGATTCGTTGCAGTGAAGTGAGTGGATGGTGGCGATGAAATCAATGAAGATGCAGCGGAAATCGGCCAGAAATGATGAGCCAGAAATGTAATGAATATGTCACAACCAATGAAAATTTGTGGCGGACGGCAAGCCGAATCTGAATTTCCCGTTTTCCACGAATAGTTGACTTAATCGCTGCCCTATATCAAGGTTTCTCAGACTGTGACTGACACACTACCATTTAAATTTCAAATATTTTCCGGGAATTTAGCCAGGTAACACTTTCAGCGACCGCCGATATTTCGGCGAGAGAACACCCCGCCATTTTCAAGGCAAACTGCAACGGACAGGCGGTGTACATGCAAATTTAAAACCTCGGTTCTCGGACTGAAGCAGGAAAGATAACATACACACTGAACAGTAGTGCCACCAAAGATGACCACAGTCAGAGCTATCGATAGTGAGACTATGAATTCGCAGGTGAGGTACCATTGAGTCTGTCCCTCTGTTTTTTGACAAGGGAGAGAGCCGGATTCCAAACAGAGTTTAAACAGAAACCTCCATCCCTGTTAACGAGGTTGCTCGCTAATTTAATCTCAACTGCCTCCGTAATAACACTGTCCCAATAGCTGGACGTGCATGCCAGTATCTCGCTGTTATTATATAACATGGGGTGACCAGTATCCAAGCAATGTTCGGCAATAGCAGATCCATTTGGCTGCTGAGCTGTCCCATCTTGAAGTTAAATTTCGTCAAAATGGAGGTGGAAGAGGATGGTTGCCTTCCCTTTCTTGACGTGTTGGTTAGGAGGAAGGCTGGTGGATCGTTGGGACATGCAGTCTACAGGAAACGTACTCACACCGACTTGTACTTACAGGCTAATAGTTGTCACCATCCGACTCAGCTTGAAGGGGTACTTCGTACCTTGGTACACAGGGCACATGTCGTTTCTGACGCTGAGACTTTGCCAGCTGAGCTGTCCCATCTCGGTTATAGTGATAGACAGACTGAACGTGCGTTGCGCTATCGCCCAACTGTGCGTCGGGTGATTGACTATAATTCTGAGTCAACACCTAAGTCTACTGTCTTTTTGCCTTACGTAGGAAACTCGTCCAACAAGATCGGTCGTATTTTACGAAAATACGATGTGAAATGTGTTTTCCGACCTCCATCTAAAATTAGAGCACTTTTGAGTTCCGTTAAGGGTGATCTTGGACTGCGTAAGGCGGATGTGTATCGTATTCCTTGTAGCTGCGGCATGGCATATATTGGTCAAACTATCAGGACCGTGGAGGACCGATGTACTGAGCATAAACGGCACACACGATTACAGCAGCCAAATAGTTCTGCTATTGCCGAAGGTTGTTTGGATACTGGTCACTCCATGTTATATAATAACACCGAGATATTGGCATGAACGTCCAGCTATTGGGACAGTGTTATTAGGGAGGTAGTTGAGATTAAATTAGCGAGAAACCTCGTTAACAGGGATGGAGGTTTCTGTTTAAACTCTGTTTGGAATCCGGCTCTCCCTTGTCAGAAACCAGATGGACAGAGTCAGTACTACCTCACCTGCGAGTTCGTAGTCTCACTATCGATAGCTCTGACTTTGGTCATCTTTGGTGGCACTAGTGTTCAGTTTGTGTGTTATCTTTCCTGCTTCAGTCAGAGAACCGAGGTTTAAAATTTGCATGTACGCCGCCTGTCCGTTGCAGCTTGCCTTGAAAATGGCGGGGTGTTCTCCCGCCGAAATATCAGCGGTCGCGAAAGTGTTACCTGGCTGAATTCCCAGAAGTTATTTGAAAGTTGTATACGCCAGGAGAAACTCAGGTCTCACATTACTGTTTAACGTTCGAAGGTCTTATGGGGTAATCGGTCAATACAGTGAGGCCTGGAGACACCCTGAGGTAGCACAGTGACAGAAGCGACCACTAGTGAGAAACAGGATATTCGGGTCGCGGTCTGCCACAAATTTTCGTTTGTCACTACACTGCCCATTTTACGCTGACATTTCACCTTCATCCATCATCCATCCAGTTCATTTCAGCCAATGTAATAAACTGATACATTCACCGATAAGCGAAAACTTGAGGTCCACATGATTGATAGCACGTTGATTCACCGTCGGAACGCCGTACAGCAGGATTCTAAAAGTCCTTAGTAGGTTTTCGGAGGTGTTCGGCAGCAGGTCATGTAATTCCCGTAAATCATACCTGTCGGTGGTTTGTGGGCGGGGAGCTGGCTCCAGGTAGCGTCCCAGACTTTGTCCATCGGCTTCAGATTGGGAGAAGTTGGTAACGGACATCAACGTAAGTTCACTGCCATGCCCTCAGACCACTGCAACATGATTCTGGCATAGCGATACGGACAGCAGCGATCTAATATACATTAAAGTGTTAGGAAGTATTTTCTGAATGTGTATCAAAAAGAATCATCAGATTTGCCATTTATTTCTGAAACTAATGAACATATACAATGAACTTTGTTTTTTTGATGAACAGGAAACTCAGTTCTTTTTCATACCTTTTCATAGATGTTCAGTATGCCCACCTTGAGATACACGACATATGCGGTATTCAAATTGTTCTCACACTGCGGCGACCATGTCGTGAGTTACAGCTTCCACAGTTGCTGTTATGCTCTGTCTCAGTTCATTCATTGTTGTTGCTAACGGAGGCACATCAACAATCTTTTATAAGCCCCACAAGAAATAATCACATACATTCAGGTCCGGTGATCTTGGAGGCCAGTAATGTAAGGCTGAATTATTTGGTTCATTGCGACCCATCCATCGTTCATCGTTCAGTAATCAATTAATTTATAAATTCTCGCACTTCCAGTTGCCAGTGTGGCGGTGGCCCATCCTGTTGGTAAATGAAGTCGTTCGAATCAGTTTCCAGCTGTGGGTAGAGAAAGTTCTTAAGCACGTCGAGATACGTGCTTCCTGTAACAGAGTTTCCGGCTAAGAAAACCCTCGAAACTGCACAAAACACATTAAATTTTCGAGTGTCCCTCTCGTATTGTGCAACTTCATCGGACTGCCCCTTACCCCTTAGTCTCACGATGACGTTTCACCTTTCCATTTAAGTGTGCATGGTCACTAAATACAGGGCTATTACAAATGATTGAAGCGATTTCATAAATTCACTGTAGCTCCATTCATTGACATATGGTCACGACACACTACAGATACGTAGAAAAACTCATATAAAGTTTTGTTCGGCTGAAGCCGCACTTCAGGTTTCTGCCGCCAGAGCGCTCGAGAGCGCAGTGAGACAAAGTGGCGACAGGAGCCGAGGAAGCGTATGTCGTGCTTGAAATGCACTCACATCAGTCAGTCATAACAGTGCAACGACACTTCAGGACGAAGTTCAACAAAGATCCACCAACTGCTAACTCCATTCGGCGATGGTATGCGCAGTTTAAAGCTTCTGGTGCCTCTGTAAGGGGAAATCAACGGGTTGGCCTGCAGTGAGCGAAGAAACGGTTGAACGCGTGCGGGCAAGTTTCACGCGTAGCCCGCGGAAGTCGACGAATAAAGCAAGCAGGGAGCTAAACGTACCACAGCCGACGGTTTGGAAAATCTTACGAAAGAGGCATTTCTTAAACAGGAGATTGGAAAACCGATGGATCGGTCGTGGTGGAGATCATGATCAGCAATTCATGTCATGGCCTCCACGCTCTCCCGACTTAACCCCATGCGATTTCTTTCCGTGGGGTTATGTGAAAGATTCAGTGTTTAAACCTCTTCTACCAAGAAACGTGCCAGAACTGCGAGCTCGCATCAACGATGCTTTCGAACTCATTGATGGGGACATGCTGCGCCGAGTGTGGGAGGAACTTGATTATCGGCTTGATGTCTGCCGAATCACTAAAGGGGCACATATCGAACATTTGTGAATGCCTAAAAAAACTATTATTGTTATTATTCTGGATTTACAATGTGAGTACATTTTTCCAGCACCTATTCTAGATTACAGTAAGTCACTAATTATTGTTCTCCACTCTTCTCTATTTGTCCATAAATCTTCAGGAATGTTGTTCTTCCTCATTGCTGACTGAACTCCCTGTTTCCATGTATCAGGTGGTCGTCCCCTTTTTCTTCTTCCAATTGGTACCCAGTCGATTATGCATTTTGGTAGCCTTTCCTGTTCCATTCGTCTGATGTGTCCATACCATTTAAGTTGTTTGTGCTCGATGAAATCAATAATTGAATTTTTACATTTCATCTTGTCTCTGATTACTTCATTTCTTATTCTTTCTCGTCTTGATATTCTTGCTGAACGTCTCCAGAAATCCATTTCTGTGGCTAATAATTTTGATTTCAGTTGCCATTTTGTTGTCCACACTTCTGAACCATATGTAATAATGCTCCTAACTATTGTTTTAAAAATCCTTATTTTGTTATCAGTTGTTCTGTGTTTGTCCCAGAGAATTCCATCCAATAAAGAGATTGTCGTCTTTCCAGAATTTATTCTTGATCTAATTTCTTTGTCCTGTTTCCCATCATTTGTAATTTTCACACCTAAATATTTATATTCCTAAAAAAACTTTTTGAGTTTTTGTATGTGTGTGCAAAGCATTGTGAAAATATCTCAAATAATAAAGTTATTGTAGAGCTGTGAAATCGCTTCAATCATTCGTAATAACCCCGTACTAAGCGTGGAAGAAAACTGTCGTCATCCGTCTTGCCAAGAACTATATTACAGAACTCCACGCGTTGTTCTAAACTTAACGAAGCGCTTGCAGTGGCTGAATTTTGTATGGTTTGATATGTAAATGTCGACACAACACACGCCAGACGGATATTGGGAGCATGTTGAGCTGGCGAGCTGCACGGCGGACGGATTTCTGCGGACTCCTTGTGAAACTATGGCGGATACGTGCGACGTCTGTATCGTTCACTCGGGGATGGCCCGGCGACTTGCCTCTACACAACCAACCTGTTTCTCGGAATTGTTCACACCATCGTCTAATGCTCTGTGCTGTAGGAGGATCCACACGGAACCTAGTACGAAAGTCACGCAGAACAGTTATTACTGACCCGCACTTAGCAAAACGTAGAACACTAAACGCTTTCTGTTATCCCGACACCATTTTTACCGGAACTAACGCACGCAGCTTTTCCACACGTCGCTGCCGAACGCTGGCCGGATATACAGGGTGATTCAAAAAGAATACCACAACTTTAAAAATGTGTATTTAATTAAAGAAACATAATATAACCTTCTGTTATACATCATTACAAAGAGTATTTAAAAAGGTTTTTTCACTCAAAAACAAGTTCGGAGATGTTCAATATGGCCCCCTCCAGACACTCGAGCAATACCAACCCGATACTCCAACTCGTTCCACACTCTCTGTAGCATATCAGGCGTAACAGTTTGGATAGCTGCTGTTATTTCTCCTTTCAAATCATCAATGGTGGCTGGGAGAGGTGGCCGAAACACCATATCCTTAACATAGCCCCATAAGAAAAAGTCGCAGGGGGTTAAGATCAGGGCTTCTTGGAGGCCAGTGATGAAGTGCTCTGTCACGGGCTGCCTGGCGGCCGATCCATCGCCTCGGGTAGTTGACGTTCAGGTTTCATAACTAACCTTTTTCGTAGGACTCTCCATACAGTTGATTGTGGAATTTGCAGCTCTCTGCTAGCTCTGCGAGTCGATTTTCCTGGGCTGCGAACAAATGCTTGCTGGATGCGTGCTACATTTTCATCACTCGTTCTCGGCCGTCCAGAACTTTTCCCTTTGCACAAACACCCATTTTCTGTAAACTGTTTATACCAACGTTTAATACACCACCTATCAGGAGGTTTAACAACCATACTTCGTTCGAAATTCACGCTGAACAACTGTCGTCGATTCACTTCTGGCGTACTCAATAACACAAAAAGCTTTCTGTTGAGCGGTCGCCATCTTAGCATCAACTGACGCTGACGCCTAGTCAACAGCGCCTCAAGCGAACAAATGTACAACTAAATGAAACTTTATAGCTCCCTTAATTCGCCGACAGATAGTGCTTAGCTCTGCCTTTTGTCGTTGCAGCGTTTTAAATTCCTAAAATTGTGGTATTCTTTTTGAATCACCCTGTAGAACGGCTCGTCATAAAAGAAGAGAAAATGCTGCGCCTGGTTGGCTTCGTGAATTCTGTTATTGTAGGCTCGTTGTCAACGTAGCAAGTAACACTTCCAGAACTGAAATGTATTTCTCGGATTCGGATAAGGATGGAGCTAAGAGATTACCAGACGACTGACTGTAATACCTGCAGTGGCTTCAGTATTTAACTATACAGAAATCCTTCAGTACTCTCTTAGGTTGCACACACCTTATGCAGGAAAATTACCCTGTGGTTGAGTAAGGAATTTTCATCATTCTTGTTTTTAATCACAATAGTACGTTAGCTAAAAAACGATAACGTATTGCGGTTTTCGTATAAGGAGCGTATTGTGGGAGATTTGCAGTGTAAGCTGACCGGCCAGTGCTGGCAAAGATAAATGCGCCGGTAAAGCTGTTTGTTGTCCCGTACTAGCACAAGTCGATGTGCGCATAACACACAGCACAAAACGTACCCTTATTATTGTACTTGACAGTACTCGAGACAGCTTGGCTCACGTGAAACGGAAATCCAATGAGGTTCCAGCAATCGCGGAAGAATACACAGTGCAGTGTTTACAGCAGGTTTGTTCTTATGATGAACGGATTACACAATAAAAGTCGGCGCACACTGCTGCTACCTAGCGGGAACCATGTAAATGTCTGAGAGTTTGCTCTTTCCAACAGTATGTTGTTCATGCAAATATCTCAACTAACACAATAGCTATGATTTTTTTTAAAATCGGGTGATTGTTTTTGATACACCCTGTATTTGTCTATAGTGCAGCCTTGTACAAAAGTGAAACGTGGACGATAAGCAGCTGACAACAAGAGAATAGATTATTTTGAAATGTGGTGCTGCAGAAGATTGCTGAAGATTAAATGGGTAGATCGAGTAATTAATGAGGATGAATAGAATTGGGGGAAAAAGAGAAATTTATGGCATGACTTTTGTAAAAGAAGGGGTCGGTTGATACGACATGAGGCGTGAATATATCGTCAGTTTGGTGATGGAACAGAGTGTGGGGGTAGAAGTTGTAGATGGAGATAAAGGAATGTATACAGTAAGCTGTTGCAAATGGATGTAGGCTGCCGTAGTTATTTGCAGGTCAAGAGGCTTGCACAGGATAGAGTAACTTAAATTGGACGCACCCGGTAATGATATTTGGGCTGTTTCCTCGCTGTTCTTCCTAGTAAAAGAGCCACGAAACAAAATGTTTCAATGAAAAATGGTCAAATGGCTGTGAGCACTATGGGACTTAACTTCTGAGGTCATCATTCCCCTAGAACTTACAACTACTGAAACCAAACTAACCTAAGGACATCACACATCCATGCCCGAAGCAGGATTCGAACCTGCGACCGTAGCGGTTGCGCAGTTCCAGACTAGCGCGTAAAACCGCTCGGCCACACCGGCCGGCTGTTTCGATGAAATCTACGGCGGTACTGAAATAGTAGCGGTTTTCCTGGCGCTGTGTGCACACCATAATATACTTCCGGGACAGCGGTTGCCCCGACTGAAAAATCACCTGTCCGCGCGCTTAGTCTTGATCAGAGTTTGTGCGCTCTGTTCCTTATCACCTCGTTGTCGACTGGACTCTAAACACTTTTATCTTCCTTCCTCCCTTCGGTTTACTCCCAGTCCACAGTGCCTGTTCATTAGTGTGTTCATGCCATTCAGAGCACACCTTTAATTCTTCTTCACTTCTACTGCCAAAGGGAGACCACGCCGTTGGGCTCACGGATTTACTTCAAACTTTGTACACCTTTAGTTGACCCAGATGTACTTCAAACATTGTGCATCTTTAGTAGGCCATTAGAACAACATAATGTGCAAGTAATAAGGTGCACCTAGCAATCCGTCTTCAGGCCACAAGTGGCCTACCGGGACCATCCGACCACCGTGTCATCCTCATGGAGGATGCAGATAGGACGGGCGTGGGGTCAGCACACCTCTCTCCCGGTCGTTATGATGGTATTCTTGAGTGAGGCCGCTACTATTCGGTAAGGTAGCTCCTCAATTGGCATCACGAGGCTGAGTGCACCCCGAAAAATGGCAACAGCGCATGGCGGCCTGGATGCCCACCCATCCAAGTGCCGACCACGCCCGACAGCGCTTAACTTCGGTGATCTCACGGGAACCGGTGTATCCACTGCGGCAAGGCCGTTGCCCAATAAGGTCCAACTACTCTGGCAATTCTGAGAAATTCGCGGGAGAAGTTTGGGTCGGAGCGTAAAACTGGGTGATTGTATTTGAACGAGTTGTAATTATATGTTGTTGAAAACGGTTCGCCGTCTTTTTACGAGAGCCTTGCAACTATTTTTGTGGTCAGCCAGAAAGCGATGTAGAACATACTCACCACAGTTCCCAGTCTGCAAGTCCACATTCTCGTCCAGCCCACTGAAAGAAATGTTACTACTCTCTATTTGCGTAGTGGATCAGGACTAAGATTATAAATGAAGATTTGGAATTCTAATTCATACACACATTTGGTAAAATTTCTCACGCACAACGTGAAGTATTAATTATGCTCATATTGACAGTAAATCTCCCTATCCTAAACAGCACATTAAGCAGTTCAGAGGCGACCTCTACGGTAAGTTCCTACCAAATTGTCTTTCACCCTGACTACTAATACTGAAATTAAATACTCGTCACAAAAGTGGATGATAATTGTCACCACTTGCCACGCGGATTTGTAAAGAGCACGGACAGCACACTAACAGTTACTTTTGTGAAATGTAAGCGATCCGGGGTGGTGTACAGTCCTCGCGAGTTCACTATCTATTATTACAGAAAATAAGCTGTTTTGCAACAGCGTGTCTCGGACGTCGTCCGAGGCAGCGCGCACTCCGGCGTTTTAGAGGCGCGGATCTTGCAGTGGCTGGGTGCGAAGCGAAGCATCGTCTTGCCTCTTGGGCTGTATTTATACATGTGGCGCAGCGGACGGCCAAGGTAACACCTGCTGTCATCCGCCTTATGCACCCGCCAGCAGTCTAAACGGCCGCTTTCTCGTACACACAAAATTCAACAACAAAGTTATGAATTGATTTAGAATATTTTCAGTTTTTGCATGCGTGGTGGAAATCACAGAAAAAGTTTGTTAGCTTGCATAAAAACTTCGCCTTCTAAAATTTTTACAACGGAACTGACAGTAGATCATTACCTCTGAACTATAACTTGAAGAGACATTGCGGTCTAAAATTTGTTACAGCTCTATTATTTAATGGGTTTTATCAAGTGCTGTAACCAAAATTTTCTAATATTAAAATTACAGATACTTAATCTACTAGAAATACGAATGTTTTGGTTCCAATTTTAGTTTTCTTTAAATTACTCGAAAATTTTCAGAAGTAGCTTAATGTGGTCAAGTAGTTATTTTTTAGGCTGAACTGAAGCATCATACAAAATTTCACATTTCTAAGTCCAATATTTAGCGCCTTCAACTTGTCTTAAAAATATGGATTCTGATTACAATTTTTATTTAATCAAGTTGAGACTCGCACCAGTTAATTTTGACATACATCTGCACATTATGACCATTTTCTGGCTTTCTAGCTTTATTATTTAGCGCCACTTATTTTTTTCTTAAAACTATCTATTTAGGAAGACTATTGATATAATCACTTGTCAATTAAAATATTATTACATTAAAGTATATGTTGACAAAGTTTGAAAAAGCAATTTTAACTTTTAATTCTTAATTATGGTGCAATACTTGTGCGCTAGGCCCTGACGTTTTATAGTGAAGTGGCGCTACTAGCAGTGAACTGGGGTAAGTCCCGGCGCACTCACTGGCCTATGTATCTCACAAACTATACAGCGCTTGTTTCGCCACAAAAGTTTTGCACGTCCAATATGTGGCTTGTGTATCTGTGAGTAGTATCCAGCCGTTGGAGTTCGTGGTGGTCAAGTGGTCAAAGCAGGTTACCCCAAAACAGGTGAAATGAGTCACACTGATTCAATTTCAGTGAAAGACAGCACCTCGAGCTTGGTGTGGGGGATCGGTAGAACACCCTGTCTTCCCTGGTCCCTGTCTTCCCTGGTCCCTGTCTTCCCTGGTCCCTGTCTTCCCTGGTCCCTGTCTTCCCTGGTCCCTGTCTTCCCTGGTCCCTGTCTTCCCTGGTCCCTGTCTTCCCTGGTCCCTGTCTTCCCTGGTCCCTGTCTTCCCTGGTCCCTGTCTTCCCTGGTCCCTGTCTTCCCTGGTCCCTGTCTTCCCTGGTCCCTGTCTTCCCTGGTCCCCATAGAGGATGCCTACATCACTGCCACCACATTCTCAAAGGGGACGAATAACGCCAGTTTCCTTACTTCCTGCAGAAAAAATACAGTAATCAGAGGAGAGAACAGTATTTGAGGTATCTTTGGTGGAAACCTTGAATCCAGCACATGTATGGCCGCAGCTACGTAACAGTATCCATCAGAGCCGCTCACCTAAGGCGTAGCCCATTCACATTGGCTAGTTTGGACCATTCAGTCTCATCTGAATACACGTCTGCCATAAAATGCCACTGCATTAGGTACCGTGCAGTACTAACTGTTAAAATGTGTTGCTAACAATCTCTAAATGTTTCTATCTTAAGCCACCCGTTCACAGACCCGTCTCCTGTGTGTGGGGACACCTTGACTTTGTGGAGAATCCTACTTGTGTGCAATCCTATGGCTGTTTCCACCATGACAAAACAGAAGGGAAAAGGACGGAATTGGGGTAACAGGTAACTGTCGTGGATGTTAAAAAAAAGAAAAGAAAAAGAAAAAAAATGCCGGCACAATACTCAGCGTGGCACAATACTCAGCGTGTTCGGTCGGAGGGTTAGCTGTTCACTGTAATAAAAAAAAATTAAAAAATGAGTGAATGGATCAATGATGAACTTAGACGGGTGTCGTGGGACGTCTGCCCCGATCAAATGCAACGAACAATAACGAACGAAATGAGATTAAAAAAAAAAAAAAACTGGGTAGCGTTCGAGCTTCGTAAGACGAACGTGTATGAGGTGACGGTTCGACTCCCGCTCAAACTTAAACTTTAATCTATACTATCGGAAGAAAGATATAACTTTCAAAATATCAGCGAGCCGTCTTTTCCCTTAGAAACTCTGAACATTGCTTGTAAATGCGAAAAAACTGCATTCATTCGATGTAGTAGATGCCGTTACAGTATGTTTTCCATGTCTGCATGACAAATACCATCCATACTGCAGCGTTGATGTCGAGAGAGCGTCGGACGAGTAATCGTACACAGCTCTTGTGGACTGGAACATTGTGGCTTACTAAGTAACTTCATTCGCATAATCTTTTATCTAGGTTTGACTTGGGCTCCCCAAGCCTGTCCCTCGTCCTTGAAATTTTGATTAAAAATAGCAAACAGACAACGTATGAAATACACTACAACTTCATCGAAATTCACGTAGGATTTTTTATTATCATTATTATTTCTTTACTTTCTCAGACGTTAAGTCTGGTTAAAAATGGAAAGTGACGTGGACCTTGATCAAGCATCACTTCCTTTTAACTGTACGGCATATGTTATATTGCATTTAGGAACTTTCGGGTAATTGAACATGTATCAATAATTACGGATTTCTGTAGTTGTATATAAGTTTGGATGTAGCTGTATTGCATTGATGTACTGGTGGATATTGTGTGGTATGATTCCTGTAGTTGATAGTATAATTGGTATAATGTCAACTTTATCCTGATGCCACATGTCCTTGACTTCCTCAGCCAGTTGGATGTATTTTTCAATTTTTTCTCCTGTTTTCTTTTGTATATTTGTTGTATTGGGTATGGATATTTCGATTAGTTGTGTTACTTTCTTCTTTTTATTGGTGAGTATGATGTCAGGTTTGTTATGTGGTGGTGTTTTATCTGTTATAATGGTTCTGCTCCAGTATAGTTTGTATTCATCATTCTCCAGTACATTTTGTGATGCATACTTGTATGTGGGAACGTGTTGTTTTACAAGTTTATGTTTTAAGGCAAGCTGTTGATGTATTATTTTTGCTACATTGTCATGTCTTCTGGGGTATTCTGTATTTGCTAGTATTGTACATCCACTTGTGACGTGATCTACTGTTTCTGTTTCTTGTTTGCAAAGTCTGCATTTATCTGTTGTGGTGTTGGGATCTTTAATAATATGCTTGCTGTAATATCTGGTATTTATTGTTTGATCCTGTATTGCAACCATGAATCCTTCCGTCTCACTGTATATATTGCCTTTTCTTAGCCCGTGTTGGATGCGTCTTGATCAATGTGTGGCTGTGTTAGATGATACGGGTGCTTGCCATGTAGTGTTTTCTTTTTCCAATTTACTTTCTTCGTATCTGTTGATGTTATGTGATCTAAAGGGTTGTAGAAGGGGTTATGAAATTGCAGTGGTGTAGCCGATGTATTTATATGAGTGATTGTTTTGTGTATTTTGCTAGTTTCTGCTCGTTCTAGAAAGAATTTTCTTAAATTGTCTACCTGTCCATAATGTAGGTTTTTTATGTCGATAAATCCCCTTCCTCCTTCCTTTCTGCTTAATGTGAATCTTTCTGTTGCTGAATGTATGTTATGTATTCTATATTTGTGGCATTGTGATCGTGTAAGTGTATTGAGTGCTTCTAGGTCTGTGTTACTCCATTTCACTACTCCAAATGAGTAGGTCAATATTGGTATAGCATAAGTATTTATAGCTTTTGTCTTGTTTCTTGCTGTCAATTCTGTTTTCAGTATTTTTGTTAGTCTTTGTCTATATTTTTCTTTTAGTTCTTCTTTAATATTTGTACTATCTATTCCTATTTTTTGTCTGTATCCTAGATATTTATAGGCATCTGTTTTTTCCATCACTTCTATGGAGTCACTGTGGTTATTCAATATGTAATCTTCTTGTTTAGTGTGTTTTCCCTTGACTATTCTATTTTTCTTACATTTGTCTGTTCCAAAAGCCATATTTATATCATTGCTGAATACTTCTGTTATCTTTAGTAATTGGTTGAGTTGTTGATTGGTTGCTGCCAGTAGTTTTAGATCATCCATGTATAGCAAATGTGTGATTTTGTGTGGATATGTTCCAGTAATATTATTATTATTATTATTATTATTATTATTATTATATTACCTCTTCCCGAGCTCTGCCTGCCCCATAGAGATAAACCCAAATCCTTACTTTGAAATTGACCAACATTCTAAATTCAGAAAAGTTCTCCAGTTTAAATACCTTGGATCACGTTACAACAGTAAAAATATCATAACAATGGATATAAATGAAAGAATAGCCTCAGGGTCAAGATGTCTGTACTCACTAAGCAACCCACTCACAAGTAAAGCTTTGTCCATCACCACAAAGATGAAGATATAAAACACTATTATCTGCCCCATACTACTGTACGGTTCAGAAAGCTGGACGGTTACAAAGACTGAAAGAGAGAAACTGAATGTTTTCGAAAGAAAAGTAATGACAAAAATCTGGGGACCTGTGTTGGAGAATGGCGTATGGAGAATTCGAAAGAACAATGAAATTTATCAGTTAATGAAGCAACCCACTATCATCCAGACATGTGGCCGGAATGGAAAACAGAATCACCAAGAAAGCATTTGAAGGAAGTCTCCACGTAACAAGACCATTGGGCCGACCTCGTACAAGGTGGAAAGATGACATAGAGAGGGACATCGAGGCATTAGGAACTTCCGCAGGGTGGAGAGAGGCTGCGAGAGATAGAAGGCGGTGGAAGCAGCGCGTGGTCTACAGGGCCTGTGATCGCTGAGGAGAGAGATTACCTCCTCAGTGTCATATAAATTAGATAATGAGACCAGTGATGAAGGAATATACTGTAGATTAAAAAGTAAGTATTAGCAGGATTCGAACCGTCGTCTTATCCACGAGCCTCTTCGTATGCGCATTCGCTAAGCAGGTGATCATGATGACTTGTTACAGCCTTCACCTTCGCACAGCTACATCATTTGCATAATAGGTGCGTAAAATATCTCTTGCGATTTTCTCAATTGCAGGAGTAGTGCACCTTACTCCTTGCATATTTTGTTGTTTTAATTGCCTGCTAAAGGTGTACAAAATTTGAAGTTAATCCGTGATCCCAACGTTGTTGCCTCCCTTGTGAGAATAGCAGGGTCATCAGCGAATGTCATCATTGATGTCCTTTCATCATGAATTCTATTCCCGTTCTTTAATCGTCTTTTATTTCCGTTCTCCCTTCTTCGATGCATGGCTTAAACAGTGTAACGTACGGGATATTTCTCGAGCCAGCCGCATACAGTCATGGAAATAAGTATTCATACAGTAGGTGGTGACAAACTACGATGGTGTGTTGGGATAGTAAATCACCCACAGCGCCGATACGAATAAGTACGATGATGGGGCGCCAGATAACCGTGTTCTTGGTAATGAAGCTTCCAGTATGCCATGAATCTATTCTGGGAAAATGAAATATGTTGCACTCCGCACGGTGTACGACAGGGGCAAAATGTATTCCTACAGCAGACTACTTTCAACCAAACGGCTGACGCAGCCCCGGAGTGCCTGCCACACTTGTGTAGTCGTGTGGCGGCCGTGAAGCAACAGCACGTCGGATATGCGTACCGTGGAACAGCAAGGGGAAGGAAACTACCACTGAGGAACGAAACATCGTTGTCGCCCAATATCTTCAACACAAGTCGTATGCCGAAATTGCGAACATCATAGGACGAAGCCGAGCGACTGTGCAATCTATCATTAAGCGATATAAGGACAGGCATGTAGTAATAAACAGTGAAGGACACGGTCGTCCACAGAAGCTTACAACAAGAGGCCACAATGCTACTAAGGATCACCAAGAAAAACCCGAAAACGACAGCGTCGGCACTGTCCGCATATATACATGACCTCTTCCGAAAGGACATCACTCCAAGGACAGTTCGTACCATTCTCAGTCGTTCGGGCTACAGAGCCAGGGTCGCGAGACGAAAGCCCTACATCATCAGAAAAACAGGAAGTGGCGGATGGAATAGCACGTATCCGAGACAGCAGACTTCTGGGATACTGTATTGTTTTGTGATGAAAGCAAATTTAATATCGAGCACAATGATGATAGGATCTTGGTCTGGAGAAGACCGAATACAGACCTCGACCGAAAGAACATTCAACCCACGGTGAAGCAGGGAAGTGGTGGAGTGACGGTATGGGGCTGTATTTCAGGCTCCGGTGTCGGAAAATTAGTGTTTATGGAAGGACCATGGACAGATTTGTGTATATGAACATTCTCAGAGTGTTGACGCCTTGGGTCTTCCTAGTTATTATTACTTCCAACAGGAGAATATTCCCAAACATACGGTGCAAATTGTCCGGCTGTGGTTGCTCTACAACACTCCACACACTGTTAAAACACCAACTCAAGAGTCCGGACCTGAATCCCATCGGGCCGGCCAGGGTGGCCGAGCGGTTCTAGGCGCTACACCCTGGAACCGCGCGGCCGCTACGTCGCAGGTTCGAATCCTGCCCCGGGCATGGATGTGTGTGATGTCCTTAGGTTAGTTAGGTTAAAGTAGTTCTAAGTTCTAGGGGACTCATGACCTCCGAAGTTAAGTCCCATAGTGGTCAGAGCCATTTGAACCATTTTTTTTAATCCCATCGAACACTTGGTGAGTGAGCTGGAAACACGAGTGAGAAAACATGACATCCGTAGTAGAGGCTCTTCTTCGAGAATGGGAAGGTATGACGTCGGAAACTACAAGAAAACTGGTCCATTATATGCCACGGAGGTTGCGAGAAGTAATACATCGGAAGGGTATGCATACGAAGTATTAAACATGTTCTGGCTTCGTTAGAAGTGTCACTTTCTGTTGGTGTATGAATACTTAATTCCCAGAGCAGTAGAGAACTTGGCAGGCGTTTTTGTTTTGTGTTTTGTAAAGGCTTGTTCATTCTCGTTCTATATACCAGCATAGCTGCATTGGCGACTGGCCAATGTGTATAGATCATATCCAATTAGTTTTTTTTTGTTTCGTATTGTCAATAAAGGCAGTTTACTTTTCCACGCCCTAGTGTACGAATACTTATTTCCATTACTGTATTTGCGAAGAAACTCCGTACGATCGACTGCGGGCGACGGCACTGTTCGCCCGTTGTCACTTTCGCCCTTATCGCGCGCTGCTGCAGAATTCTTCGGCGGAGCCGGGCGCCTAAGGACGTGGGAGGCGGGGGCGGCTCTCGAGCGACACCACTCGATCCCCTCCCGCGACCTCGGACCGCCGGCGCCGGCCGAGTGCCGTTGCCATGACGACGGGGCCCAGGGGGTGCCGGTGCCCCCGCGCGCCGCGGAAACAGGTTCCCTCTCGGCGCTGCGGCGGCAGCGGCGGTTGCCATGGCGACGGCATCCGCGTTGCCACGGCGACGCGCGCCGGGGCTTGTATTGATATCGCGGCGCTGTGGCGCGCCCGCACTGCCGGGTCGCTAGGGTGCCTCCCACGCAGAGGGAACGGCCTATAATAGCCTCCGCGGCTCACTCCTGCCTCCACGTGGACCTCCTGCCGCGGACCCCTGCTGTGCCTCTGTTGTGCTCACACCCGAACCTCCAGATCGGAACCGAACGTTGTATGTCGACAGAACTCCGATTTTCACTACTGGCCATTAAAATTGCTACACCAAGAAGAAATGCAGACGGTAAAC
Source organism: Schistocerca cancellata (assembly GCF_023864275.1). NCBI lineage: Eukaryota > Metazoa > Arthropoda > Insecta > Orthoptera > Acrididae > Schistocerca > Schistocerca cancellata. Next base: position 31,593,243 of record NC_064635.1, on the reverse strand, counting down.
GAGTATTCATTCGACAAATGTATTATACTAGAACTGACTGGGATTACATTTTCACGCAAGTCGGGTCCATAGATCCTGAGAAATGAGTACCCGGTATAACCACCTCTGGCCATAATAACGGCCTCGATACGCCTGGGCATTCAGTCAAACAGAGCTTGGATGGCGTGTACAGATACAGCCGCCCATGCAGCTTCAACACGATACTACAGTTCCTCAGGAGTAGCGACTGGCGTATTGTGACGAGCCAGTTGCTCGGCCACCATTGACCAGACGTTTCCAATTGGTGAGAGATCTGGAGAATGTGCTGGCCAGGGCAGCAGTCGAACATTTTCTGTATCCAGAAAGGCCCGTACAGGACCTGCAACATGCGGTCGTACATTATCCTGCTGAAATGTAGGGTTTCGCAGGGATCGAATGAAGGGTAGTCACCGGTCGTAACACACCTGAAATGAAATGTAACGTCCACTGTTCAAAGTGCCGTCAGTGCGAACAAGAGGTGACCGAGACGTGTAACCAAAGGCACCCCATAGCATCACGCCGGGTGATACGCCAGTATTGCGATGACGAATACACGCTTCCAATGTGCGTTCACCGCGATGTCGCAAAACACGGATGCGACCATCATGATGCTGTAAACAGAACCTGGATTCATCCGAGAAAATGACGTTTTGCCATTCGTGCACCCAGGTTCGTCGTAGAGTACATAATCGCAGGCGCTCCTGTCTGTGATGCAGCGTCAAGGGTAACCGCAGCCACGGTCTCAGAGGTGATAGTCCATGCTGCTGCAAACATCGTCGAACTGTTCGTGCATCTACATCTACATGCATACTCCGCAAGCCACCTGACGGTGGTGGCGGAGGGTACCTTGAGTACCTCTATCGGTTCTCCCTTCTATTCCAGTCTCGTATTGTTCGTGGAAAGAAGGATTGTCGGTATGCCTCTGTGTGGGCTCTAATCTCTCTGATTTTATCCTCATGGTATCTTCGCGAGATATACGTAGGAGGGAGTAATATACTGCTTGACTCCTCGGTGAAGGTATGTTCTCGAAACTTTGACAAAAGCCCGTACCGAGCTACTGAGCGACTCTCTTGCAGAGTCTTCCACTGGAGTTTATCTATCATCTCCGTAACGCTTTCGCGATTACTAAATGATCCTGCAACGAAGCGCGCTGCTCTCCGTTGGATCTTCTCTGTCTCTTCTATCAACCCTATCTGGTACGGATCCCACACTGCTGAGCAGTATTCAAGCAGTGGGCGAACAAGCGTACTGTAACCTACTTCCTTTGTTTTCGGATTGCATTTCCTTAGGATTCTTCCAATGAATCTGTCTGGCATCTGCTTTACCGACGACCAACTTTATAAATCATTCCATTTTAAATCACTCCTAATGCGTACTTCCAGATAATTTATGCAATTAACTGCTTCCAGTTGCTGACCTGCTATATTGTAGCTAAATGATAAAGGATCTTTCTTTCTGTGTATTCGCAGCACATTACACTTGTCTATATTGATTCAATTGCCATTCCCTGCACCATGCGTCAATTCGCTGCAGATCCTCCTGCATTTCAGTACAATTTTCCATTGTTGCATTCTCTCGATATACCGCAGCATCATCCGCAAAAAGCCTCAGTGAACTTCCGATGTCATCTACAAGGTCATTTATGTATATTGTGAATAGCAACGGTCCTACGACACTCCCCTGCGGTACACCTGAAATCACTCTTACTTCGGAAGACTTCTCTCCATTGAGAATGACATGCTGCGTTCTGTTGTGTAGGAACTCTTCAATCAGGTGGTCGTTGTCTTGAAAACGTTCCCATCTGTTGACTCAGGGATCGAGACGTGGCTGCACGATTCGTTACAGCCATGCGGATAAGATGCCTGTCATCTCGACTGCTAGTGATAAGAGGCCGATGGGATCCAGCACGGCGTTGGAAGTAACACACTGAGAACGTTGGGGGAAGGCCAGCCGAAGACTTGTATTTTATTGGTAGGGCACTTAGAAAATGTAACAGATGTACTAAAGAGATCGCCTTCATCACGCCTGTCGGTGTTCTTTTAGAAGACTGCGGCGCGATGTGGGATCCTTACGAGATAGAATTGGCGGAGTACATCGAGAAAGTTCAAAGAAGGGCAGTACGTTTGGTATTGCCGAGAAGTCGGGGAGATAGTATTAAGGACTTAATACAGGATTTGGGGGTGGGCATCATTAAAAGAAAGACGTTTTTCGTTGCAGCACAATTTTCGCACGAAATTTCAATTACCAATTTTCTCCTCTTAATACGAAAAAATTTTGATGGCGCCGGCCTACATAGGGAGAAACGATCACAACAATAAAATAAAGAAAATCAGAGCTCGCACGGAAAGATATAGTTGTTCGTTTTTTCCGCGCAGTGTAAGAAAAAGGGAGAATTATTGTAAAGGTGGTTCGATGAACCCTCAATGTGATTTGCTGAGTATCTATGTAGATGTAGATATATTGCTGTACGTCACATGTTGTTCTTTTGTCAGTGGGCCATCGTATTGTAATCTTGCTACGATTTTTCATTTATATTGGCAGTTAAGGTTTTCAGTAGTGACGTATGTCAAAGCAAGTATGACATGTGATAAATCTGTAGTAATTTTTGTATTTCCATTGATTCGACGGTTTTTTCTATTTTGATCTCATTTCGTTTTGCTTTGTCATGTTATCCACTTTAGTATGTTGTACAGCTGCCGTTGAAGACGGTTTAAGACCGAAACCGGTAGCAGAGTAAATATCACAGGCAGCACAGTGCAATGCAATTTGTAAAAGTCGTACGTGCTGTTGACCAGCGCCTAAACAAGATGTGTTTATGTCTGTTCTGCTTCATCACGAGTGGCGTCTGTTCTGTCACACATGTCGGGCAGAACACCACATCTGTCTATATAAATGTACTGTATACGTTTGGTACTTTAAACTAACGAAGCGAAAGCTGACTACCAAAAGTCCATAGCTACAAACTCCGAAAATCCCTTTTACACGCCAAAAAAATGTTCTCCTGTATAATAGTTTCAGGCCTAAACAGTTAAAACAAATTGTCATCAGTTCGGTTTGAACGCGGGACCTGTGGCACAACCACCACACGCTGTTCCAACTCACCCACGCGAGATCTACGAAACCATCACTCACATTCACGGTTTTTGTGTGGTCTGTAGTTCTGGTACTAATTTTAATTACCGTTTACCTAAGTCCTACTGGACGACGGCACATAGCACGAGCTACATCGGAGTTTTGGTTGATACTCTATGTACTGTACATACGATCCGAGTGTCTGACATCTGGGTTTGGGTACCAGTTGGACCCAGAAACGGTTCAAGACTTAAAGAGAAGACTTCAGACCACTCATGTTCACTGAGAGGTATGTGACTAGTAGCATTGTCCTGCTGGTAGATGCTATCGTGCCGAAGAAAAATACACTCCTGGAAATGGAAAAAAGAACACATTGACACCGGTGTGTCAGACCCACCATACTTGCTCCGGACAGTGCGAGAGGGCTGTACAAGCAATGATTACACGCACGGCACAGCGGACACACACCAGGAACCGCGGTGTTGGCCGTCGAATGGCGCTAGCTGTGCAGCATTTGTGCACCGCCGCCGTCAGTGTCAGCCAGTTTGCCGTGGCATACGGAGCTCCATCGCAGTCTTTAACACTGGTAGCATGCCACGACAGCGTGGACGTGAACCGTATGTGCAGTTGACGGAATTTGAGCGAGGGCGTATAGTGGGCATGCGGGAGGCCGGGTGGACGTACCGCCGAATTGCTCAACACGTGGGGCGTGAGGTCTCCACAGTACATCGATGTTGTCGCCAGTGGTCGGCGGAAGGTGCACGTGCCCATCGACCTGGGACCGGACCGCAGCGACGCACGGATGCACGCCAAGACCGTAGGATCCTACGCAGTGCCGTAGGGGACCGCACCGCCACTTCCCAGCAAATTAGGGACACTGTTGCTCCTGGGGTATCGGCGAGGACCATTCGCAACCCTCTCCATGAAGCTGGGCTACGGTCCCGCACACCGTTAGGCCGTCTTCCGCTCACGCCCCAACATCGTGCAGCCCGCCTCCAGTGGTGTCGCGACAGGCGTGAATGGAGGGACGAATGGAGACGTGTCGTCTTCAGCGATGAGAGTCGCTTCTGCCTTGGTGCCAATGATGGTCGTATGCGTGTTTGGCGCCGTGCAGGTGAGCGCCACAATCAGGACTGCATACGACCGAGGCACACAGGGCCAACACCCGGCATCATGGTGTGGGGAGCGATCTCCTACACTGGCCGTACACCACTGGTGATCGTCGAGGGGACACTGAATAGTGCACGGTACATCCAAACCGTCATCGAACCCATCGTTCTACCATTCCTAGACCGGCAAGGGAACTTGCTGTTCCAACAGGACAATGCACGTCCGCATGTATCCCGTGCCACCCAACGTGCTCTAGAAGGTGTAAGTCAACTACCCTGGCCAGCAAGATCTCCGGATCTGTCCCCCATTGAGCATGTTTGGGACTGGATGAAGCGTCGTCTCACGCGGTCTGCCCGTCCAGCACGAACGCTGGTCCAACTGAGGCGCCAGGTGGAAATGGCATGGCAAGCCGTTCCACAGGACTACATCCAGCATCTCTACGATCGTCTCCATGGGAGAATAGCAGCCTGCATTGCTGCGAAAGGTGGATATACACTGTACTAGTGCCGACATTGTGCATGCTCTGTTGCCTGTGTCTATGCGCCTGTGGTTCTGTCAGTGTGATCATGTGATGTATCTGACCCCAGGAATGTGTCAATAAAGTTTCCCCTTCCCGGGACAATGAATTCACGGTGTTATTATTTCAATTTCCAGGAGTGTAAAAAGCACTTACGGGTGGACGTGGTCTCTAAGGATAGATGCATACTTTTGTTTATCCACTGTGCCTTCGAGAACGACGGAAACTTTCTCAGGACCATAACGATCCTGCCAGAAAATTCAGCTTGCCTATATTTACACAAAGTGTTTGGTGGAGGTGGACACGAAGCATGACACGGCTTTTCATTAGTTGGTATTCGATGAGAGAGACTGCTCCACACAGCTTTTTTCATCTCCTCTAAATTGTCACCGTTATCTCTATTTGCTTCCCTGTAACTCATCAGTTACTTTGTCCGTTAGTCTTCCAGCTCGTTTTATTGTCTTGCCATCCGACAGTATCAGAAACAAAGGACTGATTTGTTTATTGGTAATGCCAACTTCAGAGCCGCGCGGGATTAGCCGAGCGGTCAGGGGCGCTGCAGTCATGGACTGTGCGGCTGGTCGCGGCGGAGGTTCGAGTCCTCTCTCGGGCGGGTGTGTGTGTGTGTGTGTGTGTGTGTGTGTGTGTGTGTGTGTGTCCTTAGGATAATTTAGGTTAACTAGGGTGTAAGCTTAGGGACTAATGACCTTAGCAGTTAAGTCCCATAACATTTCACACACATTTGAACTTTTTTTTTTTTGCCAACTTCAGAGACGTAGCAGTAGTCACAAAACAAAGCAATTCACAGCCTTCTAGACTATGTAGCTCCCAAGATATGACTGCTCAGCTGTGGCAGTATATGCGTAGCCGTGAAGTTTGACAGTCACACGTCAACATTCAAAATATTATTTAAAGGTCTCACAATTGTCTGAGTTTAATGTATTATATACCAAAATGTTCAGGAAAATCCGAAGTACATTATGGAGTAGAAAACAGAAAATGTCAAATTTCAACGAATTTCACGTGCAAAGAGATAAGTTGTCTGTCCCAGATAATAATCTCTCCCTCTCCCAGGCGCCCGTCTACCTTCAAACTTGCCGCAGTCAGCATCATACAGGTGACGCAAGCGGACCGGTACGTTGCTGGTTACATGGTAGTAGTGACTACTTATTCGACTCTCGTGACAACTGCTTTGGTAGCCCCCCACCCCCCACAAAAAAAATTGTCTAATTTATAGGAACCAGCTTATATTCGCAGGTGTCTGGTTTGCTTGCGACACGATCCGTACCTTTTAAGGGGTATCTTATCGCGCCCTTGTTTGTGATAGGCGAGCGCCTGCGGGAACAACGGCGATAATGGCTGATTTCCGCGGCGCCTGCTCGTAGCTAATCTGTCGGCCGGACTGCGTCAAGCGCTGCGATGCAGAGGCGAAGTGCTGACGTCACCGGTAATGCGAGCCGCCGTGGAACACGGAGAAGCCTGCCCCGGGTTTCTCCTAGGCAGCGGACAGCGCCCGTGGCTACTGTCTCAGCAGCAGAGGTGGGGGGGGGGGGGGGTCGGGATGGCACTGTCCGGAGTGGTGATCGCGCTGGTGTAAGGGTCAGGCGTGTGGGACGGATGTGCGTGAATCAGCTGTCGATCGCTTCAGTTGGGTAGCCCGTACACTGTATACACCACAGAGTACGCGAAAGAACTTGCCCCCCCCCCCCCCCCCTTCTAACAGCCGTGTACCGCAAGTCGCTAGAGGAACGGAAGTTTCCAAATGATTGGAAAAGAGCACAGGTAGTTCCAGTTTCCAAGAAGGGTCGTCGAGCAAATGCGCAAAGCCATAGGCTTATATCTCTGAGATCCATCTGTTGTAGAATTTTAGAACATGTTTTTGCTCGCGTATCATGTCATTTCTGGAAGCCCAGAATCTACTCTGTAGGAATCAAAATGGATTCCGGAAACAGCGATCGTGTGAGACCCAACTCGCTTTATTCGTTCATGAGACCCAGAAAATATTAGATACAGGCTCCCAGGTAGATGCTATTTTCCTTGAGTTCCGGAAGACGTTCGATACAGTTCCGCACTGTCGCCTAATAAACAAAGTAAGAGCCTACGGAATATCAGACCAGCTGTGTGGCTGGACCGAAGAGCTTTTAGCAAACAGAACACAGCATGTCGCTCTCAATGGAGAGACGTCTACAGACGTTAAAGTAACCTCTGGCGTGCCACAGGGGATTGTTATGGGACCATTGCTTTTCACAATATATATAAATGACCTAGTAGATAGTGTTGGAAGTTCCGTGCGGCTTTTCGCGGATGATGCTGTAGTATACAGAGAAGTTGCAGCATTAGAAAATTGCAGCGAAATGCAGGAAGATCTGCAGCGGATAGGCACTTGGTGCAGGGAGTGGCAACTGACCCTTAACATAGACAAATGTAACGTATTGCGAATACATAGAAAGAAGGATCCTTTATTGTATGATTATATGATAGCGGAACAAACACTGGTAGCAGTTACTTCTGTAAAATATCTGCGAGTATGCGTGCGGAACGATTTGAAGTGGAATGATCATATAAAATTAATTGTTGGTAAGGCGGGTGCCAGATTGAGATTCATTGGGAGAGTCCTTAGAAAATGTAGTCCATCAACAAAGGACGTGGCTTACAAAACACTTGTTCGACCTATAGTTGAGTATTGCTCATCGGTGTGGGATCCTTACCAGGTCGGGTTGACGGAGGAGATAGAGAAGATCCAAAGAAGAGCGGCGCGTTTCGTCACAGAGTTATTTGGTAACCGTGATAGCGTTACGGAGATGTTTAACAAACTCAAGTGGCAGACTCTGCAAGAGAGGCGCTCTGAATCGCGGTGTAGCTTGCTCGCCAGGTTTCGAGAGGGTGCGTTTCTGGATGAGGTATCGAATATATTGCTTCCCCCTACTTACACCTCCCGAGGAGATCACGAATGTTAAATTAGAGAGATTCGAGCGCACACGGAGGCTTTCCGGCAGTCGTTCTTCCCACGAACCATACGCGACTGGAACAGGAAAGGGAGGTAATGACAGTGGCACGTAAAGTGCCCTCCGCCACACACCGTTGGGTGGCTTACGGGGAGAGGGGTTAACGGCGTATGCTCAGCCCTTTAATAACTCTGCTGATGCCGGAAAAACTCAAAACAAGAAGAAGCATTAAAATAATTATAGTTGACTACGTAAAACCCTATGTACACTACTTGCCATTAAAATTGCTACACCAAGAAGAAATGCAGACGATAAGAGTATTCATTCGACAAATATATTATACTAGAACTGACATGTGATTACATATTCACGCAATTTGGGTGCATAGATCCTGAGAAATCAGTACCCAGTATAACCACCTCTCGCCGTAATAACGGCCTCGATACGCCTGGGCATTGAGTCAAACAGAGCTTGGATGGCGGGTACAGGTACAGCTGCCCATGCAGCTTCAACACGATACCACAGTTCATCAAGAGTAGTGACTGGCGTATTGTGACGAGCCAGTTGCTGGGCCACCATTGACCAGAGGTTCTCAATTGGTGAGAGATCTGGAGAATGTGCTGGCCAGGGCAGCAGTCGGACATTTTCTGTATCCAGAAAAGCCCGTACAGGACCTGCAACATGCGGTCGTGCATTATCCTGCAGAAATGTAGGATTTCGCAGGGATCGAATGAAGGGTAAAGCCACTGGTCGTAACACATCTGAAATGTAACGTCCACTGTTCAAAGTGTCGTCAATGCGAACAAGAGGTGACAGAGGCGTGAAACCAATCTCACCCCATACAGTCACGCCGGGTGATACACCAGTATGGCGATGACGAAAACACGCTTCCAATGTGCGTTCACCGCGATGTCGCCAAACAAGGATGCGACCATCACGATGCTGTAAACAGAACCTGGATTCATCCGAGAAAGTGACGTTTTGCCATTCGTGGACGCAGGTTCGTCATTGAGTACACACCATCGCAGGCGCTCCTGTCTGTGATGTAGCGTCAAGGGTAACCGCAGCCGTGGTCTCCGAGTAGATAGTCCATGCTGCTGTAAACTCGTCGAACTGTTCGTGCAGATGGTTGCTGTCTTGCAAACGTCCCCATGTGTTGACTCAGGGATCGAGACGTGGCTGCACGATCCGTTACAGCCGCGCGGATAAGATGCCTGTCATCTCGCCTGCTAGTGATACGAGGCCGTTGGGATCCAGCACGGCGTTCCGTGTTACCCTCCTGAACCCACAGATTCCGTGTTCTGCTAACAGTCATTGGATCGCGAGCAGCAATGTCGCGATACGATAAACCGCAGTCGCGATAGGCTACAATGCGATCTTTATCAAAGTCGGAAACGTGATGGTACGCATTTCTCCTCCTTACACGAGGCATCATAACGTTTCACCAGGCAACGCCGGTCAACTGCTGTTTGTGTATGAGAAATCGGTTGGAAACTTTCCTCATGTCAGCACGTTGTAGGTGGTGTGAATGCTCTGAAAAGCTAATCATTTGCAAATCAGAGCATCTTCTTCCTGTCGGTTAAATTTCGCGTCTGTAGCACGTCATATTCGTGGTGCAGCAATTTTAATGGCCAGTAGTGTAATAGCTTCAATGTCGTCCGCCGACAGATAGTGTAGTGCCTTAGCTACCGCAGCGCTATCTGTGCCTACCCTTTAACAGCGAGTGCTCACAGCCAGAGAGCTGTGTGTGGTGCAAACGTGTGAAGCATGCAGGCAACCATCCACGGAGACGCACCTTCGTTTACTACATCCAACTGGGCGAGTCAAATTTTGGCCTTCTAAGTGGTGGGGTATTCCTTCCGGAGAATTGCCACACAAGTTAGACTTCGTGCGTCAGTTGTGCGACGATGCTGTTATCAGTGGTCACATGAACATTCTCATGTAACCATAAATGACGTTTTGGAGGTCCACGCAGCTCAGACGCCCGTCAGGATCGTAAAGGAACCAGTAGCAGATCATACATTTCAGATGTGTTACGACCCGTGGCTCTACCCTTCATTCGATCCCTGCGAAACGCTACATTTCAGCAGGATAATGCACGACCGCATGTTGCAGGTCCTGTACGGGCCTTTCTGGATACAGAAAATGTTAGACTGCTGCCAGCACCATCTCCAGATCTCTCACAAATTGAAAACGTCTGGTCAATGGCTCGTCACAATACGCCAGTCACTACTCCTGATGAACTGTGGTATCGTGTTGAAGCTGCATGGGCAGCTTTACCTATACACGCCATCCAAGCTCTGTTTGACTCAATGCCCAGGCGTATCAAGGCCGTTATTATGGCCAGAGGTGGTTGTTCTGGGTATTGATTCCTCAGGATCTATGCACCCAAATTGCGTTAAAATGTAATCACATGTCACCCGTTTATCATCTGCATTTCTTCTTGGTGTTGGAATTTTAATGGCCAGTAGTCTATCAGTAAATCTTCTATCACCCAGCTCTCATATGCCGGCATCGGATCAAAAGCGACGTCTCTCTAGATGTGCTAATGTTTTTCCGACAGTGTATGTTTTTTAGTTCCGAACAATTCATACATAGACTCAGGAAAAAGTTAAAAATGTTTTGACGTTTTGTTTAAACTTTGTTGTAAGTCGCCAAATGCTCTCATTATCAAATACTGGATGACTACAGTCTGCGTAATTTGCGTTCCGTTGTAAGCGAAACCTAGTTTTCACGATCTCAGTGTATATGACGTTATATTTCCTGAACTGTGTGTCTTAAAATTATGTATTTTGGCAGGTGCGTTCGGTGGTATGTGTGCACAGTGCCTCGCAAAATGTGTTGCTAATTGTGTTTTTTGTAAAGAAGTAACATTATACGCCGTGTCTGTGCTGAAGTTTTACCTTACGAACAGCGAGAACGTAGTAAAAAATAGCTTCTTTCCTTCGTTATTTTTCATGTGCGCGTGTGTATGTGTGTGTGCGTGTGGGTATGGAGAGTGGGGAATCAGAGAGAAAATATTTGACATTACATATTAATTTCGTTGTAAGTCGCCAAGTGCTGTCATTCTCAAATATTGACTGAATTAAATCTGGGTCGAATGAAATTTTCGCTCTGCAGCGGTGTTTGCACTGATATGCAACTTACCGAAACTCGAATACAGGATCTTTGCCTTCTGAGTCTCGGTCTGGCATACAGTTGTAATCTGCCAGGAAGTTTCATATCTGCACTCACTCACTCCTTGTTGTTGTTGTTGTGGTCTTCAGTCCTGAGACTGGTTTGATGCAGCTCTCCATGCTACCCTATCCTGTGCAAGCTTCTTCATCTCCCAGTACCTACTGCAACCTACATCCTTCTGAATCTGCTTAGTGTATTCATCTCTTGGTCTCCCTCTACGATTTTTACCCTCCACGCTGCCCTCCAATGCTAAATTTGTGATCCCTCGATGCCTCAGAACATGTCCTACCAACCGATCCCTTCTTCTAGTCAAGTTGTGCCACAAACTTCTCTTCTCCCCAATCCTATTCAATACCTCCTCATTAGTTACGTGATCTACCCACCTTATCTTCAGCATTCTTCTGTAACACCACATTTCGAAAGCTTCTATTCTCTTCTTGTCCAAACTAGTTATCGTCCATGTCTCACTTCCATACATGGCTACACTCCATACAAATACTTTCAGAAACGACTTCCTGACACCTAAATCTATATTCGATGTTAACAAATTTCTCTTCTTGAGAAACGCTTTCCTTGCCATTGCCAGTCTACATTTTATATCCTCTCTACTTCGACCATCATCGGTTATTTTACTCCCTAAATAGCGAAACTCCTTTACTACTTTAAGTGTCTCATTTCCTAATCTAATTCCCTCAGCATCACCCGACTTAATTTGACTACATTCCATTATCCTCGTTTTGCTTTTGTTGATGTTCATCTTATATCCTCCTTTCAAGACACTGTCCATTCCGTTCAACTGCTCTTCCAAGTCCTTTGATGTCTCTGACAGAATTACAATGTCATCGGCGAACCTCAAAGTTTTTACTTCTTCTCCATGAATTTTAATACCTACTCCGAATTTTTCTTTTGTTTCCTTTACTGCTTGCTCAATATACAGATTGAATAACATCGGGGAGAGGCTACAACCCTGTCTTACTCCCTTCCCAACCACTGCTTCCCTTTCATGTCCCTCGACTCTTATAACTGCCATCTGGTTTCTGTACAAATTGTAAATAGCCTTTCGCTCCCTGTATTTCACCCCTGCCACCTTCAGAATTTGAAAGAGAGTATTCCAGTCAACATTGTCAAAAGCTTTCTCTAAGTCTACAAATGCTAGAAACGTAGGTTTGCCTTTTCTTAATCTTTCTTCCAAGATAAGTCGTAAGGTCAGTATTGCCTCACGTGTTCCAACATTTCTACGGAATCCAAACTGATCTTCCCCGAGGTCGGCTTCTACCAGCTTTTCCATTCGTCTGTAAAGAATTCGCGTTAGTATTTTGCAGCTGTGACTTATTAAACTGATTGTTCGGTAATTTTCACATCTGTCAACACCTGCTTTCTTTGGGATTGGAATTATTATATTCTTCTTGAAGTCTGAGGGTATTTCGCCTGTTTTATACATCTTGCTCACCAGGTGGTAGAGTTTTGTCAGGACTGGCTCTCCCAAGGCCGTCAGTAGTTCCAATGGAATGTTGTCTACTCCGGGGGCCTTGTTTCGACTCAGGTCTTTCAGTGCTCTGTCAAACTCTTCACGCAGTATCTTATCTCCCATTTCATCTTCATCTACATCCTCTTCCATTTCCATAATATTGTCCTCAAGTACATCGCCCTTGTATAAACCCTCTATATACTCCTTCCACCTTTCTGCTTTCCCTTCTTTGCTTAGAACTGGGTTGCCATCTGAGCTCTTGATATTCATACAAGTGGTTCTCTTCTCTCCAAAGGTCTCTTTAATTTTCCTGTAGGCAGTATCTATCTTACCCCTAGTGAGACAAGCCTCTACATCCTTACATTTGTCCTCTAGCCATCCCTGCTTAGCCATTTTGCACTTCCTGTCGATTTCATTTTTGAGACGTTTGTATTCCTTTTCGCCTGCTTCATTTACTGCATTTTTATATTTTCTCCTTTCATCAATTAAGTTCAATATTTCTTCTGTTACCCAAGGATTTCTATTAGCCCGCGTCTTTTTACCTACTTGATCGTCTGCTGCCTTCACCACTTCATCCCTCAGAGCTACCCATTCTTCTTCTACTGTATTTCTTTCCCCCATTCTTGTCAATTGTTCCCTAATGCTCTCCCTGAAACTCTCTACAACCTCTGGTTCTTTCAGTTTATCCAGGTCCCATCTCCTTAAATTCCCACCTTTTTGCAGTTTCTTCAGTTTCAATCTGCAGTTCATAACCAATAGATTGTGGTCAGAATCTACATCTGCCCCAGGAAATGTCTTACAATTTAAAACCTGGTTCCTAAATCTCTGTCTTACCATTATATAATCTATCTGAAACCTGTCAGTATCTCCAGGCTTCTTCCATGTATACAGCCTCCTTTCATGATTCTTGAACCAGGTGTTAGCTATGATTAAGTTATGCTCTGTGCAAAATTCTACAAGGCGGCTTCCTCTTTCATTCCTTCCCCCCAATCCATATTCACCAACTATGTTTCCTTCTCTCCCTTTTCCTACTGACGAATTCCAGTCACCCATGACTATTAAATTTTCGTCTCCCTTCACTACCTGAATAATTTCTTTTATCTCGTCATACATTTCATCTATTTCTTCATCATCTGCAGAGCTAGTTGGCATATAAACTTGTACTACTGTAGTAGGCATGGGCTTTGTGTCTATCTTTGCCACAATAATGCGTTCACTATGCTGTTTGTAGTAGCTTACCCGCACTCCTATTTTTTTATTCATTATTAAACCTACTCCTGCATTACCCCTATTTGATTTTGTATTTATAACCCTGTAATCACCTGACCAAAAGTCTTGTTCCTCCTGCCACCGAACTTCACTAATTCCCACTATATCTAACTTTAACCTATCCATCTCCCTTTTTAAATTTTCTAACCTACCTGCCCGATTAAGGGATCTGACATTCCACGGACTCACTCCTTAGCAGAGTGAAAATTTCATTCTGCAAAAATTCCCCAGGCTGTGGCCAACTCGTATCTTCGCAATATCCTTTCTTGCAAGAGTGCTAGTCTTGCAAGTTTCGCAGTAGAGCTTCTGTGAAGGTTGGGAGGAAGGAGACGAGGTACTGGCGGAAGTAAAGCTGTGAGCATTGGTCCCGAGTTGTTCTTGGGTAGCTCAGTCAGTAGAGCACTCGCTCGCGAAAAGTAAAGGTCCAAAGTTCGAGTCTCGGTCTGGGATACAGTTTTAATGTGCCAGGAAGTTTCAGAATCTGGGTAATTTGCGCGCTGTGAATTAGTCCCGCAACACATACGCATAGACAAGTCTTAATACTTGACGTATTGTGTTAATTCCCTGATGTAAGACTATACCTCATAATGATCAGAATTTTTAAATTGGATCAATAATTACATGAAGAACCGAAAATGAAATTTTTGTTGCACCTGTAAGCCGATATGTAAGACTATTCAGCAGCCTCTACTGATGGGTTTTATGCAAGCTGCAACACCTTCAAAAACGTGCCAGATTTTCATATTCTCTTACTTCCTACACACAAACTATTAGCACTCCGTCTTCAGGCCACAAGCGGCCCATCGGGATCATCCGACCGCCGTGTCATCCTCAGTGAGGCTGCGGATAGGAGGGGCGTGTGGTCAGCAAATCGCTCTCCCAGTCGTTAAGATGGTTTTCTTTGACCGGAGTCGCTACTATTCGGTCGAGTAGCTCCTCAATTTGCATCACGAGGCTGAGTGCACCCCGAAAAGTGCAACAGCACATGGCGGCCTGGATGGTCACCCATCCAAGTGTCGGCCGCGCCCGACAGCGCTTAACTTCGGTGATCTTACGGGAACCGGTGTATCCACTGCGGCAAGGCCGTTTCCACACACAAACTATTAGTCCTATATAAAAAGTGAACACCATTTTGTAGGAAATTTAATAATTCGAAAACTATGGCCTCCCGCGAAAGTGCATCCCATTACAAAATTTAACTACATTAAATTTCCTACAAAAAGGTCTTATTCATGTTTTTCTGTGGGACTAATAGTATGTGCGCAGCAAACGAGATACTTGCGTGCGGTATTTGAAGGCGTTGCTGGTTGCATAAAACCAATCGCTAGGGGCAGCTTAATCACCCTGTATAGTGAACCTGCGACTGAAATTGTGCTCCATTTTAGCGGTTTAATAATAGAGACCCTACTGAGGACCTTTGATGCACATAAATTTCAGCAACACATATGGGAGTTTAATACAGCAAGTGAGAAAGTGGGCCTGAGAATCAGCTACAGTAAGGCTAAAATAATGAAAGTCAGCACATCCAGAAGAAACTACGCATGGAGTTCTATTTATCGTTTCGAAAAAAAAGTTATGAGATTAATTTTTTGTGAGTACATGCCTGTAGTCCTGGGATACATGAAAATGTCCGTGTTGTAGTGCCCTGTATAAAGTGGACCATCGTGCCGTAATTAGTTTTCGGCAGCAAAGGAAGTGATACAGCTGCGTCAGGCGAATGCATATGACTTCTTTCAGCCGTCTATTTGGGTTGACACTGCTGCAACATTTCCGATGTTGTCGAAAACGAATTATGGCGCTATAGTTCACTTCATGTTAAAGGTGAGCCATTTAATTTTGGCTTTACTAGCGTCATGCTATGCTGTGGTGCGGGCGTTTTAACGCAGTGGTCATTAAACGTTTTTGTTTAAGAGTCAACGCTTGACATTCTGGGACAGCATCTCGGGGTGCGTAAATACCGAACTTATTACTGACTGCGAAGAAAAAAAAAGTAGCAGAACACTTTGAACGACTAGAGATACGAAATTAATTTTCACAGGACATGTACATAAGTATGTTTTCAGAAATCATTAGCATTTCAGTCACCTCGGTTCTACATGTGTCCTGTTTGCTTGTAGGCACCGCGCCTGCGATGGCCCTGATAACTTGTTCCATGCGTGATGGCATCGATGCTTACAAGGCGTGAATGGTGACCTGTGGTATAGTCATCCATGCTACATTCACCTAGTTCCAATGCTAATCCGTGGTGGTTGATATTGGGTCACTGCAGTGTACCTGTCGTTTGGCGACCATTCTGGTAATCTGGCGGGCCAGGTCAAAAGGCTGACATCCTGTGACACCAAGAAGGCACGTGTTCGTGCGACACGTGGTCGTGCATTGTCTTGCTGAAAAATGGCGTCTGGGGTGTTGTGCAGAAAGAGTGAGACTACGGGTCGCAAGATGTCATTCACGTAGGTCGCACTGGTGTCCTCTACACGCACCAACTGTGATTTGTGGTCGAATCCAACAGCACGCAACACCGGAAGGCTTTGAGTTGGCGCCGTATTCATGGTGCGAATGCAGTCACCGTGCTGCCGCCCCCGCTTTCTGTGGCAAAACAAAAGCGGCTATTGTTTTCAAACAAACAGAACGTGCATTCGTCCGAAAACACTAAACACTATCTGACAACATTCCTGTCCACCGTAACGTCGTTCCATACACCATTGCCGTCTAGCCTGTTTGTGCATATTCGTCAAAGGTAGACAGAGAAGTGGACGACGCGCACTTAACCCGTGCTGAAATAAACGGCGACCGATTGTCACTCGGTGTGCGATGTGTTCCATCGTTGCGCCAGAGCCGAGGAGGCTGCAGGACCTGTCTTGCGATGCCATTTGGATTAGGTGTAGATCTCCTCAGGGCGGTGGTCTGGGTAGTGCGACCTGACTCGACTCGTCTCGTCGAGGTTCTACGGCCCGCCGTGAACCACTCTGCACCCATGCGTTGCACTGCCGAAACCGTTCGTCCGACACGAGCAGCATTTTCCGGGGTGGATGCATCGCATTCTCTCATGCAAACAATGCGCTCTCTTTGTCTCACTGATTTGACGGTACGGTTCGCTCATCTACGGCTACATCTACATCCATACTCCGCAAGCCACCTGACGGTGTGTGGCGGAGGGTACTTTCAGTACTTCTATTAGTTCTCCCTTCTATTCCAGTTTCGTATTGTTCGTGGAAAGAAAGATTGTCGGTATGCCTCCGTGTGGGCTCTAATCTCTCTGATTTTATCCTCATGGTCTCTTCGCGAGATATACGTAGGAGGGAGCAATATACTGCTTGACTCCTCAGTGAAGGTATGTTCTCGAAACTTCAACAAAAGGCCGTACTGAGCGTCTCTCTTGCAGAGTCTTCCACTGGAGTTTATCTATCATCTCCGTAACGCTTTCGCGATTACTAAATGATCGCGTAACGAACCGCGCCGCTCTCCGTTGGATCTTCTCTATATCTTCTATCAACCCTATCTGGTACGGATCCCACACTGCTGAGCAGTATTCAAGCAGTGGGCGAACAAGCGTACTGTAACCTACTTCCTTTGTTTTCGGATTGAATTTCCTTAGGATTCTTCCAATGAATCTCAGTCTGGCATCTGCTTTACCGACGACCAACTTTATAAATCATTCCATTTTAAATCACTCCTAATGCTTACTCCCAGATAATTTATGGAATTAACTGCTTCCAGTAGCTGACCTGCTATATTGTAGCTAAATGATAAGGGATCTTTCTTTCTGTGTATTCGCAGCACATTACACTTGTCTACATTGAGATTGTTGCCATTCCCTGCACCGTGCGTCAATTCGTTGCAGATCCTCCTGCATTTGAGTACAATTTTCCATTGTTACAACCTCTCGATATACTACAGCATCATCCGCAAAAAGCCTCAGTGAACTTCTGATGTTATCCACAAGATCATTTATATATATGTATGTATATATTGTGAATAGCAACAGTCCTAAAACACTTCCCTGCGGCACACCTGAAATCACTCTTACTTCGGTAGACTTCTCTACATTGACAATGACATGCTGCGTTCTGTTATCTAGGAACTCTTCAATCCAATCATGCAATTGGTCTGATAGGCCATATGCTCTTAGTTTGTTCATTTAACGACTGTGGGGAACTGTATCAAACGCTTTGCGGAAGTCAAGAAACACGGCATCTACTTGGTAACCCGTATCTATGGCCCTCTGAGTGGACGAATAGCGCGAGCTGGGTTTCACACGATGGTGTTTTTCGAAACCCATTCGAGGCATCCGGCACATCTGCTCAAGTCACACTGATTCATTACATTTGGTTTATAACGACAACGAGAGCCGTAGGCAACATTTTACTAGTAGGTGATGTTGCGCAGCGATATCGATGTTGACCTAAACCCGCGGCCCGACATCGTTCAAATGCTAATCAATTCTACAGGATATACTAATGTACGTGTCCTGTGAATATGAACGTCCTATCTATAGTCCTTCAAAGTGCTCCGTTTTTCTTGAACGTGCGTGTAGTATGTTATGACCTCCCAATGCAGTAGTTACAGTAAGGGCGCGATAAATTAGCTGCTGGTCGCAAAGTACTGATCGTTAGAAGTCGGCACCATTCGGAACACTTCGAGTTGGCTGCTGACCGTGCTACTACCGTCCAAAGCTGTGACACCGTTATTAAGTGGCGAAGTGTTGTCATCTTGGGTGAACTGTGGTAATTGTACTTACATTTAAATGCATTATCATTATGCAAAATGCGAAACCATCACAGATTTTCACCAAATGTTTTGAATGTTGTTTTTCTTGTACTCATTGAGTTGTACAACAATTTTAATTTAATTTCATATTCCTTGCTAGAAAAAATGCCCCACATTTCAAGATGACCGTCTTCTACAGGGTGGTCCATTGATCGTGGCCGGGCCAAATATCTCACGAAATAAGCGTCAAACGATAAAACTACAAAGAATGATACTTGTCTAGCTTGAAGGGGGAAACCAGATGGCGCTATGGTTGGCCCGCTAGATGGCACTGCCTTAGGTCAAACGGATATCAATTGCGTTTTTTTTTTAAATAGGAGCCCCATTTTTTATTACATATTCGTGTAGTACGTAAAGAAATATGAATGTTTTAGTTGGACCACTTTTTTCACTTTGTGATAGATGGCGCTGTAATAGTCACAAACATATGGCTCACAATTTTAGACTAACAGTTGGTAACAGGTAGGTTTTTTTAAGTTAAAAAACAGAATGTAGGTACGTTGGAACATTTTATTTCGGTTGTTCCAATGTGATACATGTACCTTTGTGAACTTGTCATTTCTGAGAACGCATGCTGTTACAGCGTGATTACCTGTAAATACCACATTAATGCAATGAATGCTCAAAATGATGTCCGTCAACCTCAATGCATTTGGCAATATGTGTAACGACATTCCTCTCAAAAGCGAGTAGTTCGCCTTCCGTAATGTTCGCACATGCATTGACAATGCGCTGACGCATGTTGTCAGGCGTTGTCGGTTGGTCACGGTAGCAAATATCCATCAACTTTCCCGACAGAAAGAAATCCGGGGACGTCAGATCCGGTGAACGTGCGGGCCATCGTATGGTGCTTTGACGACCAATCCATTACATATTTAGTGCTTTAGAACCCAATATTAGTTGAAACGTCTATATATGACGCCAATATAAGGAAGAGATTAATTGAGAACGTATTTTCAGCTGTAATCATCTTTGGTATCCGAAAAATGCGAGAATGATGCTCTTCTTTTGACTGTTTCTTCACTCTCCCAAACAAAACGCCAGAAGTAGTCGTCCATCATCGGAGGGTTCTAGGTTCTAGGTTTAAGTAGTTCTAAGTTCTAGGAGACTGATGAACTCAGATGTTAAGTTCCATAGTGCTCAGAACCATTTGGTTTCGTGTTTTCTTCAACCTTTTGTTTATACAAGGCAAATCGTAGGGTCAAGGGTCGCCTCTCGTGTTCCAGCCAAAAACAAACACACACACACACACACACACACACACACACACACACACACACACACAGAGAGAGAGAGAGAGAGAGAGAGAGAGAGAGAGAGAGAGAGACGACACGACAGCGGATGTGAGTAATTGCTACTAGGTTGAACGCAGCATAGGAGGAAGTTGGGAGATCCTGCCGCGGGTGTAAGAAGCGTTCCACAGTCCTCTCGTGCGTGTGGTGCTGTGGTGCATGACGCACATCTGCTCACGCACGGAAAATCCAAGGTTTACGCCTGCCTGGCTGTATCGAGCGGGCTGGCGGTTTTCTCAAGAAGTGCCGTGCACGTTCCCATGCTCCGTGTATCACCGCATCTGTCTCGGTCCTCACCTTTCCATAAAATCTGGCAGATGTACGCAAGAATCGTACTAGACACCTGCATGTGTACTTTGGTAGACACCCTCTAGATCTGTGTGCGTACTCTCCAAGTCTGGAGGGTACCTCGTACCACTGCCGTACATTCCGTTTCCTGTACCACTCACAAATATAGCGAGAGGAAAACCACTGTTTGTACGCTTACGTACGAATCCTCATTTCACTTATCTGCATGGTCGTTACAGCACAGTAACGTTAATATTTGGACACTACTAGTTTTTTACATTGTAGCATCATAACTTTATTCTTAAGAGGTAACAAGACTGTAATGGCCTAAAAAAGCGTTTTTCCGCAGTTTTTTGAGTTGAAGGAAAGATACTAGACAAATAATACTTGCGGTAGTTACTGAACATATATTTAAGTATATTACAAAAACATTATCGGAAAATATTACAAAACGGCAAAACACGTGGAACGTCCATAATGTTCTGTACAAAGTGAAATTCGTTCAATCTGAGTATGCCTGGTTAGGTGTAAGAGGGGGGACCTGAAGGCCCTAATCTTGCCAGGTAAAATAAATGCATAAATAAATATATAAACTAGCGGATATGATTAGATCGGGACGGCAACGATACGACAGGTGGGTCCTGGGATAGATCAATGGTCAGGGTTTTCTAAAACATTTTTTTCCATTTTTTCATGTTTATAACACATTTCATAACTTTAAACACCTTTTTGTTGGAACACGATTTTTCAAAACGTCACGTAGCACAACTCTAACAATTTTTAGTATTTTTATTTGAAAATTTAACCACAACTTTGAAATAACTTTTCAAAGTGAACCATGCAGGGATTTTGCATTAGTTAAACACTCTCCAATTACACAAAAATCAATATTTCTAAAATCCCCTACATTGTTCATTAGCTACAGTATGTAGATTTCGTAGATTTTCTTTTTCCAATCTTCAAATTGGCACCAGTTATTGCGCGTGCCGCAGATGGCCTTAAATTCAGCATGCCTTAGGAAAACTGATGCAGTTTTGCCGTTTTGTAATATTTTCCGATAATGTTTTTGTGATATACGTAAATATATGTTCAGTAACTACCGCACGTATTATTTCTCTACGTGTTACAGTATTAATGTTAAAGAAAAGAAATAGAAATTATAACAGTAGAACAAAGATAATTTAACAATAAAAAATTATAACAATCAAGAATAACAATTAGAATAATAATAGTAATGATTATGTATATGAAAGTAAACATATTTTTTTTATGAATGTCAGTCCTATTGCAAGTTTGGAATTTTCTCGTTATGTTTTTGCAGCTTGTGAGTTATTCACATCGAGCAGAGACATAAGACGACAGAATGAGTTGAAAGAGGTATAGAAGAGGTAGGTAGGTTAGAGGAAGAGAAATAGAATGGTAAAATTCGAAGCTGTGATGCAGATGAGAAAGAGAGAGATGACAGGGGCACAATAATTGTGGATATACCGTCCCTAATATGTAAGTTTTGAGTTCCCTCTTGAATATTGAGTGGTTCTGGATAACACGCAGATCACAGGGGAGCGCGTTCCATAGTCATATGGCTGAGATCGAGAATTACGCGGAGAAAGATTTTGTGTTACGTAAAGGTACAGCCAAGATGCTAGACGTATCCGATCTGGTATTGCGGTTGAGGAATGATGATAGGTGTTTAATGTGAGACGTTTATCGTAGAACGATTGATACATCAGTCGTAGTAGCTCCATGAACGAACAAAACTTCACAATTCCGTTCAGCCCTACTCCCCCCCCCCCCCAAGCGTACTGCTAGGGCGAATCGACGGTTGGTTTCATATGCGTTCCGTGTAAACTTACTTACTTAGTAAAACAAGTTCTGGGCAGTTTGGAGAAGCAGTAATTGTTGTGAAGCCCGAGTCTCGAGTTCTTTGTCCTTGCAACGTGATGTCTGCATTGCACGTTTTACATTTCACGTATTGAGAAATAACGGAGAAAATGACAACAAAGTTCATAATTCTACAAAAAAGTGTGTGAAATCTTACGGGACTTAACTACTAAGGTCATGAGTCCCTAAGCTTACACACTACTTAACCTAAATTATGCTAACAAGGGAACCTCCCCATCGCACCCCCCTTAGATTTAGTGATAATTTGGCACAGTGGATAGGCCTTGAAAACTGAACACAGATCAACCGAGAAAACAGGAAGAAGCTGTGTGGAACTATGAAAAAATAAGCAAAATATACAAACTGAGTAGTGCATGGGCAACATAGGCAACATCAAGGATGATGTGGGTACAGGAGCGCTGTGGTCCCGTGGTTAGCGTGAGCACCTGCGGAACAAGAGGTCCTTGGTTCAAGTCTTCCCTCCAGTAAAAAGTTTAAATTTTTATTTTCAGACAATTATCAGAGTTCAGGCACTCACACATAATCAATTTCGCTCTCCAAAATTCCAGGACATGTCCAGGTTTGCTTGGACATACGCAGGTTTTGACGGTCTACACACGGAAAAATTTGAAAACGTTAAAAACATATGTTTTGACAGAGCACAGAGAAAACTGTGCGATTGTGAAACTGTTGCAGTTTGTGACACACTCTTATGTTTTCATCCCTTTTTGGGAGTGATTATCACATCCACAAGAAAACCTAAATCGGGCAAGGTAGAAGAATCTTTTTACCCATTCGCCAAGTGCGCAAGTTAGGTGGGTCGACAACATATTCCTGTTTGTGACGCACATGCCGTCACCAGTGTCGTATAGAATATATCAGACGTGTTTTCCTGGATCAAATGTTTTCGGTTCCCATTGGTGAGGCACGTCATTTCGTCTACTAATCGCACGGTTTTGCGCTGCGGTCGCAAAACACAGACACTAAACTTATTACAATGAACAGAGACGTCAATGAACGAACGGACAGATCATAACTTGCAAAAATAAAGTAAACTTTTCACTCGAGGGTAGACTTTAACCAAGGACACCTCGCTCCACAGCTGCTCACGCTAACCACGAGATCACGGCGCTCCCGTACCCACATATCCTTGATATTGCCTATGTTGCCTATGGACTACTCAGCTTGTATATTTTGCTTATTTTTTCGTAGTTCCACACAACTTCTTCCTGTTTCCTCGACTGATCTGTGTTCAGTTTTTCAAGGCCTATCCACTGTGCCAAATTATAACTAAATCTGAGGGGGGTGCGATGGGGATGTTCCCTTGTAAGGACACACACACACACACACACACACACACACACACACACACACACACACACACACACACACACACGACCGAGGGAGGACTCGAACCTCCGCCGGGACCAGCCGCACAGTCCAGGACTGCAGCGCCGCAGACCGCTCGGCTAATCCCGCGCTGCCATAATTCTACAGCTCGATCCTTAATTCACATGAAAATCCCGGTCACTGCCTTTCAGTTTGTCAGCGGAGGCACTGACTCCTTCCGAACTGCTCTCAGCCTCATATCTATGCTGAGGACGCTTTGATGACACAGCACTTCGACGCCGCGTTGGGTACGATGTTTTCGTCTCATTCTTAGTAGACAAAACTGTATTCTACAAACTATCAGAGGTCAGTACTGCACACACAAAAACAAGATTCGTACAGATGCTGACGCTAAGCTAACGTGTTATTGTTTGGAAATGCTACCCAGACAGTACAGGGGGGGCATCGAATTGGGGTAGGCGCTAGAGGAGCAGCGTGGAGTTCAATAGAACAAATTTGTCCTTTTTGTCTCAGATTTTAGAATATTCAGATTATCTTTTAAGGCAGTAAAAAACTTTTTCTTTTAAATTTTGCAGTGCTGTGACCTAACAAAACGCAATGCCAAGTATTATAAATTACGTCTTGTGAATAATAGCATAACCCTTATTAACATAACTTGCAAAAGTTCTCTAATAATACGATTTAAATAAAACACGCTCCTATTTGCACTTTAATATTGAGGCACTTTTCAGAACTAATTATTTCAAGACAAATTTTTGTGAAAAGTATGTGTTCAATAACTTTTACATAACCATTCTGCTGTATGACTCTTTTCGAACGCTACGACACACTGATACTGATCCTTTTTTTTAAATAGTCGGTACGCAGACCGTCCCATTCTTCTTTTGATCGAAAAGTTTAGTTGTGAAATATTGATGTTCTTCGAATACGTCGCTCTAGAGCTCCCCAGGCATTTTCAGTAGGGTTGAGGTATGGTAATGGAGGTTGTGGTTGTAAGACTTTCAGGCAATTGTACAACATTTTATTTATTTATTTATCGTGTGGCAATACATATACAAAGAGTACAAAACTAGTACACGTCAACATTTCAGTACAGGTCTCCAGCATAAAATAACAGCTGTGTATTTTATAACATCACTCGTTGCCGTGAGATCTTCGTAAGGATCCTTGTAGGCCGCGCGGGATTAGCCGAGCGGTCTCGGCGCTGCAGTCATGGACTGTGCGGCTGGTCCCGGCGAAGATTCGAGTCCTCCCTCGGCCATGGGTGTGTGTGTTTGTCCTTAGGATAATTCAGGTTAAGTCCCATAAGATTTCACAAACATTTGAACATTTGATCCTTGTAGGCACGTGCGGCACATGTCGATAGAACATGAGCAGCCGGCCGCAGTGGCCGAGCGGTTCTAGGCCCTTCAGTCTGAAACCGCGCGACAGCTACGGTCGCAGGTTCGAATCCAGCCTCGGGTATGGTTGTGTGACATGTCCTTAGGTTAGTTAGGTTTAAGTAGTTCTAAGTTCTAAGGGACTGATGACCTCAGATGTTAAGTCCCATAGTGCTCAGAGCCATTTGGACCATTTGAACATGAGCAACTGTCTGTCGTTCCTCACCACAGCCAGACTGTGTGTAGATGATTTGCCCCACTTGTAGACAGTGTCTGCACATCGACCATGGCCCGTTCGAATGCGGTTCAAGATAGTCCAAACTGCCTGAGGCTGGTCGAATACAGGGGGTTTCTTCTGCATTGTACAGCGAATATTCCTGTACAGTGCGAGCGTTATGTTTCGGGTCATTGTACTCGTAAAACGTGAACGTGTTTGGTATGCCCTTTTTTTCCCAGCACTTTGGCGTAAATTGTTTTTTGTAATATGTTCAGGTAGACATATTTGTCTATGGTACCGTCGATCAACACTGATTCGCCCGGTCCAAATATCGATATACAGCCCCAGACAAAAACACTTCCACTTCCATGCTGCACAATTGGTTTAACATTTGTGACTTCAAATTCTTAATTCTTCTTCCGCCACACCATCCTTTGTCCATCCGACGCAAAAGTGTTAAATTTACTTTCGTAAGCAAAGATAATATCATTCCACTACGCTTCTTCTTTCGTAATAAACACACTATCAAAGACTGATCTCTGTTTTTCCGATTATGTTCATTCACATACGGTTCCTTTTTAGCCACTGTTCCATCGTGGCCACCTTTTTTCATTGTAACCCTTTGACGATATACCTTCTTTGCACCATCGTTTAGAAGCTCACTTGCTAATTCGGCTGCGCTGAGGGTATTTATTTTCCGTATTAGGTTGAACGGCACCTGGTGGTGGCGGTTTAACAATTAACTTTGTCATCAGTGCATGTATTAGCGTTCAGGATGATGATGATGATGATGATGATGATGATGATGATGATGATGATGATGATGATTGGTTAGTGTGGCGCTCAACTGCGCGGTCATCAGCGTGCGTGCAAAGTCGCAATCTTTATACAGTCCAGTCTAGCCAGTTTCACGAATGATGAGATAATGAGTACAACACGAACACCCAGTCTCCGGGCAGAGAAAATCCCCAACCTGACCGGGAATCGAACCCGGGACCTCGTGATCCAGAGGCAGCAACGCTGGCCACTGGACCACGAGTTGCGGACGCACCAGAAAGAGCCTGCCGGTCTTACGAAATACGTTCTATTGATATTTTCAAAGGATTTGGTATGTATTCTTCTTGCAAATACGCTACTCAGATTTGTCGCAGGAACCGTATTGTGTAAATCCCACAATATTAGATCGATGCAACTTCTCGACATCTTCTCGTGGTGGTAGTTGCTGCTGTGATAGTGCACAGCAGCCTACGTCTCTTATTACGTAACTTGTCAAACTCGGGTATGTCGTTGGCCGCCTTCTTAGATCCTGCTGCCTGTTATGGGTCTTACAGGGGACGCCACGAAGCTGGGATCACAGATTTACAACAAATTTTGTACACCTTTAGTACGCCATTAAACCAACATAATGCGCATTACTCTGGCAATTCCGAGAAGATCGCGAGAGAAGTGTTACGTATCAGTTATGTAACGGAAGTATCTGTGCGTAGGAACTGGATGCTAGAGTTCGTAGTGGTCAAGTGGTCAGCGTTCGAGCTTCGTAAGACGAACATGTATGAAGCGACGCTTAGGCACCCACTCCAACTCAGTTTTTAATCTACACTTTTTCATCACTGGTCATATTTTATGACATTTGATAGGTAATAGAATTTAAAAACCACGTGTATTTGCATGAAGTTTTGGCGAATTTTGACTACTTACTGTTTTTAATTAAATTTAATCATTAGAACAAACATGTGTAACTATCGACAAGTAAATGAAGAAACGCATAGAGTTTCCCTGAAAATGTATGACTGTCGTGAATTGCGAAGTCGCTTATACATGCAGTCTGGTAAGGTACTCGGAACTACTTTGCACGTCGACGCTTTGAGCTGCAGGCATAGGAGCAGGCCCCATTTGGCAGTTAACCTGCGCAGCGGTGAGACGTTGCTAATGTAGCAAGAACGAATAGTGTAGGTCCATTTTTTTAATATCACAGAATTTACACGTGTGCTGCATAAATAATGATTTGAGCGCGACTCGAACCGTCGCCTCATAAACGTCCATCTTTACAAAGGTCGAACGCTAACCACTTGACCAACAAGAATTCTAACGTTCTTCCGCAGCGTGCCAGATACATTAGTTACACAATAGACTCGTAAAACTTCCCGTGCGACTTTCTCGAAATAGGCAGAGTACTACTAAAGGTGTGCAAAATTTGAAATAAAGCCGTGATCCCAACGTCATGACCTCCCCTTGTTAGACGTACATGCAGTCCTCCAAAGAGTCGATGGTCGATTTTGTAATCTACGTGTTTCGTCATGATTCTTCCAACTGACCTGTCTGGATGCGGGTTTTATTTACACTATGTGATCAAAAGTATCCGGACACCTGGCTGAAAATCACTTCAAAGTTCGTGGCGCCCTCCATCGGTAATGCTGGAATTCAATATGGTGTTGGCCCACCTTTAGCTTCCATGACAGCTTCCACTCTCGCAGGCATACGTTCAATGAGCTGTTGGGAGGTTTCTTGGGGAATGGCAGCCCTTTCTTCACGGAGTGCTGCACTGATGAGAGGTACCGATGTCGGTCGGTGAGGCCTGGCACGAAGTCGGCGCTCCAAAACATCCCAAAGGTGTTCTATAGGATTCAGGTCAGGACTCTGTGCAGGCCAGTCCATTACAGGGGTGTTATTGTCGTGTAACCACTCCGCCACAGGCCGTGCATTATGAAGAGGTGTTCGATCCTGTTGAAAAATGCAGTCACCATCCCCGAATTGCTCTTCAACAGCGCGAAGCAAGAAGGTGCTTAAAACATCAATGTAGGCCTGTGCTGTGATAGTGCCACGCAAAACAACAAGGGGTGCAAGTCCCCTCCATGAAAAACACGATCACACCACACCACCACCGCCTTCGAATTTTACTGTTGGCACTACACACGCTGGCATATGACGTTCACCTGGCATTTGCCAGCCCCAACCCTGCCATCGGATCGTCACATTGTGTACCGTGATTCGTCACTGCACAAAACTTTTTTACACTGTTCGATCGTCCAATGTTTACGCTCCTTACACCAAGCGAGGCGTCGTTTGGCTTTACCGACGTGATGTGTGCCTTACGAGCAGGTGCTCGACCATGAAATCAAAGTTTTCTCACCTCCCGCCTAAGTGTCATAGTATCTGCAGTGGATCCTGGTGTCGTTTGGAATTCCTATGTGATGGCCTGCATAGATGTCTGCCTATTACACATTACGATCCTCTTCGACTGTCGGCGGTCTCTGTCAGTCAACAGACGAGGTCGGCCTAATCGCTTTTGTACTGTACGTGTCCCTTCACGTTTCCTCTTCACTACCACATCGGAAACAGTGGACCTGTGGATTTTTAGGAGTGTGCAAATCTCACTTGCAGACGTATGACACAAGTGACACCCAATCACCTGACCACTTTCGAAGTGTGTGAGTTCCGCGGAGCGCCCCATTCTGGTCTCGCACGATGTCTAATGACTACTGAGGTCGCTGATATGGAGTACCTGGCAGCAGGTGGCAACACAGTGCCCCAAATATGAAAAACGTATGTTTTTGGATTTGTCCGGATACTTTTGATCACATAGTGTGTGTCATACATGTGCTGTGGACATGCACGCCCGAAGAAACAGACACTATCTTGTTGATCCGCAGCCATATGACGAAAGAAATTTCCGACTTTTGCTGCATGGAGGCATTGAAATAACTGAGTAGCGACAAATAAAAATGTGCCCCGGACCGGGTTTCGAACCCGGATTTCCCGCTTTACGCGAGCGGTCGCCGTAATCACTTCGCCTATCCTAGCGCGACCCCGCCCGTCCAAAATTTCCATATGCCGCAGACTACAGCGAGTGCTATGCCGCCCTCCCCATTATTCCTCTTCACTCTCAGCCCTTCCGCATTCCCGCGATGAGTCGGACATTATTGTGCATCTGCACTGGAAGAACGGACACGGTACCTATTTAATATATTCGCCTGACGGGATATCGATCTTTCAGTGCAGATACACATGTGCGACCTCTAGCGGGTTACAGAACGGCTGCGAGCGAAAAGCAATAATGGACAGGGAGCTCTGTAGTGTGGGACATACGGACGGGAGACGTGCACGGACAGGCGAAACTTTTTAAGGCGATCGCTCGCGTAAAGCGGAAAATCGAGGTTCGAATCCTGGTCCGAGAGTTATTTCAGTGCCCCAATGCAGCAAAAGTCGGAAATTCGTTTTCATCAAAGTTTTATTTGTGGTGTCATCCCGAAGCATATTCAGAGATATTTTACTCGTATTACTGTTTCTAGGGACTGACCGCAAATGATGTAATCTAATAATAACCACTTTATTAGACCATGTACATATTACGTGCAACCAATTAGGATGGTTATGGCCGGAAACGAAATTAAACGATCGTGTGGCGTAATTGACCGGGAGATTCGGTATGAGGCAGCTTGGCCGCATGGTGCAAGTCTTTCTATTAGACACCACTTCGGCGATTTGCTCGTCGACGACGACGACGACGACGACGACGACGACGACGACGACATCCCCGAACGGAAAAAATCTCGAACCTGGGTCCCCAGGATCTGCAGGCGTTACTTCCAGCAGTAATTTATCGTAGATCGGTTCAGCAACGAAAGGTACCAAACGACTGGAAAAAAGCGCAGGTCATTCCCGTTTTTAAGAAAGGCAGTAAGGCAGATCCACACACAATTATAAACCTATATCGTTGACGCCAGTCTGTTACAGAATTATGGAACTTGTTTTATGCTCCAGAATTGTGAGGTTTTTGGAAAATGAACATCTCCTGTATGAAAATCAACACGTATTCCGCAAATAGAGATCTTGCGAAACTCGGCTCGCTCTGTTCCTCCTTGAGATCCACAGCGCAGCGGACAACGGCGCCCAGACTGATGCCGTGTTCCTCGATTTCAGTAAGGCGTTTGACACCGTCCCGCATTGCCCTGTAATGGAAAAAATACGAGCTTACGGAGTATCTGAGCAGACCTGCGAGTGGATTAGAGACATTCTTGCAGATAGAACTCAACACATCTCTCTTAACGGAACTAAATCGACAAACGTAAAAGTAATATCCGGAGTACCACAGGGAAGTGCGATAGGGCCGTTGCTGTTCACAATATACAGAGTGATTCAAAAAGAATACCACAACTTAAGGAATTTAAAATTCTGCAACGACGAAAGGCAGAGCTAAGCACTATCTGTCGGCGAATTAAGGGAGCTATAAAGTTTCATTTAGTTGTACATTTGTTCGCTTGAGGCGCTGTTGACTAGGCGTCAGCGTCAGTTGATGCTAAGATGGCGACCGCTCAACAGAAAGCTTTTTGTGTTGAGTACGGCAGAAGTGAATCGACGACAGTTGTTCAGCGTGCATTTCGAACGAAGTATGGTGTTAAACCTCCTGATAGGTGGTGTATTAAACGTTGGTATAAACAGTTTACAGAGAATGCGTGTTTGTGCAAAGGGAAAAGTTCTGGACGGCCGAGAACGAGTGATGAAAATGTAGCACGCATCCAGCAAGCATTTGTTCGCAGCCCAGGAAAATCGACTCGCAGAGCTAGCAGAGAGCTGCAAATTCCACAATCAACTGTATGGAGAGTCCTACGAAAAAGGTTAGTTATGAAACCTGAACGTCAACTACCCGAGGCGATGGATCGGCCGCCAGGCAGCCCGTGACAGAGCACTTCATCACTGGCCTCCAAGAAGCCCTGATCTTAACCCCCTGCGACTTTTTCTTATGGGGCTATGTTAAGGATATGGTGTTTCGGCCACCTCTCCCAGCCACCGTTGATGATTTGAAACGAGAAATAACAGCAGCTATCCAAACTGTTACGCCTGATATGCTACAGAGAGTGTGGAACGAGTTGGAGTATCGGGTTGATATTGCTCGAGTGTCTGGAGGGGGCCATATTGAACATCTCTGAACTTGTTTTTGAGTGAAAAAAAACCTTTTTAAATACTCTTTGTAATGATGTATAACAGAAGGTTATATTATGTTTCTTTCATTAAATACACATTTTTAAAGTTGTGGTATTCTTTTTGAATCACCCTGTATATATAAATGACCTAGCAGAAAGCGTCGGATGCTCTTTAAAGCAATTCGCAGCTGATGCAGTTATTTATACCAAAGTAACAACGCCAGTAGACAGCAAGAATTTTCAGAACGACCTGCAGACAATTGATGAATGGTGCAAACTCTGGCAGTTGACCCTGAACATCAATAAATGTGACATATTGCGCATACATAGGAAAAAATCCACTACTGTACAGCTACACTATTGATAATAAACAGCTGGAGACAGCATCTGCCGTAAGATATCTAGGCGTAAATATCCAGAGCGTCCTTAAGTGGAATGACCACATAAAACAGGTAGCGGGGAAAAGTAGACACCAGATTCATCGGAAGAATCTTAAGGAAATGTAACTCATCCACGAAAGAAGTGGCTTATAAGGCGATTGTTCGCCCGATTCTTGAGTATTGTTCATTAATGTGGGATCCTATCAGGTAGGACTGATATAGGAAATAGAGAAGATCCAACGAAGAGCGGCATATTTCGTCACGTGATCGTTTAGCTGGCGAAAGAGCGTTACGGAGATGCTAAACAAACTACACTGGAAGACGTTACAAGGGAGGCGTTGTGTGCATCACGGCGAGATTTACTATTAAAGTTTCGGGACAGCACTTTTCAGGAGGAGTCGGACTGCATATTTCTTCCCCTCCCCTGGAGGAGAAAATTCGGGGAATTAGAGCCAATATAGAGGCTTACCGACAGTCGTTCTTCCTACGCACTATTCGCGAGTGGAACAGGGTTGGAGGGATCAGATAGTGGTATCGAAAATAACCTCCGCCACACACCATTATGTGGCTTGCGGAGTATGATGTAGCCGTAGATGAATGCTAACTAGTAGACGACGGACTGCAGACGTTTTGGTCAGCCAAGTTACTAGCTACTATAAGCCGCTTCTACTCTTGGCTTTTCTCTGTACTTGCTTAAGAGTCCAACTATCTTATCATGTCGGCCACACTAGGTGTGACCTATCTAGTATTTAGGTGTGCTCTGTATAAAACAAAAACATCCGCGAATTCCTTCTCCATTGCTGCTGTCCGTCTTGCGAACAAGCTATCCTGCTCTCTAAGGACAATTTAACATCCTGTTGCACCTTAAAAAAATACTGAAAGGACTTTCTTTTGTCAGCTTCAGAAATTAAAATATATGCCAGTTTCTCTCTGCTAATGAGCGAAACAGGCACCCACTCTTCATGTCTTAGTGACACCACTTTTCTTTCTCGCTAAGTTCATTGTTTTTATTGCACCAAAGGTCCAAACACTCGCTTTATCTCACACAATTGCGACATAAAGTCGTGTGGGAGGCAGGCAACCATGTTGAAAATGATCACTAGTACTGCATTAAAGCAGGACTGATCGCTAATGAAAAAGTCGTGCTTCAAAAATAAAATGACTTTATTGCTCGTAATAAGACGCGTTTCGGACTTAGCCATGTTTAGATATAGAGGAACAACATGCTGCAAAGCTTCATGTTATGTGCAATGAAGTCATTCTATGTTTGAAACATGGTTTCTTGATTGGCGACCATTCGTTATGTTGAAATTATTTTAGCAAGTAACAGAGATAGTAGTAAGCCATTAATAATTCTACTCCAGTTACGCGGTTGGGAAAATAAAATTGCCCATGAAAATATATACATTACTGTCTTCATAAACATCACAAAAGATGTTTGAAGTGTCTGTCGCTGACGAGGAGTCCTAGATCTATCAAACTGTGAGAGACGTGTGGCAGCCCTGTATGAGGAATGGCAGCAATAGCGTTTTCATTGTACCGCTGTAGCTCTTCCAGAGAGTGGGAATTATTTGAGTACTCCTGACCCTACAACTCGCCGCAGTGGTAGAAGTGACAGGGGGGAGAGATCAGGAGATGGAAGTGGCCTGGAGATTGTACTGTATCTGCTGATTGTGTCCTTTCCTCACGGAACGTATTAAATTACTTCTGAACATACGGGTTAGCATTAACAGTTTGGTGAAAAAACCTTGTAACGATGCAGGCACCAGGACTTAGCGAATACACACACCGTAACAAGTTGAGCTAGGATTCATCTGACGAAATGAAAAACTGAGGATAGAAAATTTATGATTCCATTGAACTCGCCACCGGCAGAACTAAACACGCGAAAATTCGTCAGGA
This sequence comes from Schistocerca cancellata, assembly GCF_023864275.1. Taxonomy (NCBI): domain Eukaryota; kingdom Metazoa; phylum Arthropoda; class Insecta; order Orthoptera; family Acrididae; genus Schistocerca; species Schistocerca cancellata. The sequence goes on along the minus strand of NC_064635.1, from coordinate 31,560,290 downwards.
CGCTTTAAGCCAGGGGTCTCCAAACCTTTTAGTCCGCGGCCCACATTGACTCCTCCGCGAAGTCGTAAGGGCCAAGATCTAACTAGTGGGATTACATCAACCTAGCACTCCATGATCACCGTAATTTAAGCCTAAGGGAAAGATGAAATCGCAAAAATCTAAGGTTGTGGGAATAGCTAGCACTGAAACGAACTACGATTTTTATTTAATTACATAATATTGATTGGTTTCAGATTTGATTGGTTTCAGATATCGAAGCAAATTTAAACGATATCAAGATATTTCAAAATCCCTTTGATGTCGATATAGAAGCGTTACCCGCAGAACTTCAGTTTGAAATTATCGATTTGCAATGTAGCGACTTTTTTTAAGAAAAACATTCAAAGTCAACATTACTGGAATTTTAGAAGTGTCTTCATCCACACAGTTTCCAAATTTACATAAATTTGCCCATGGCTTTTTTCCGCTTTTGGCACTACTTACTTGTGTGAAACTTTCTCCAAAATGAAACATGCAAAAAGTATTTACAGATCAAAATTAAGTGATGAGCATTTGAAGTCTTTACTAGTTAACTTGATCCACAACTGGAGGAAATTATGAAAGGAAAGTTACAGCTACATAAAAGTCACTAATTATCACTAAGATGTTAAATTTATTTACGTGAATACTCGAACACTGTGAGTTTTCAAGATAGAAATTAATTAGTTATTTTTATACATCAGTTACAACTAAAATATCCAATATCACTATGTACACCAGGTATTGTATTTTCTTTAAATTGCCTTTAAATAAAAATATTTTATACGATTTACTTGCTATGTATATTTTACAACGTAATAAAAAAAGTGAAACCTCGCTTAAGAAGCATCTTCCATAATGATTGATTACTAAGGCTAGCCGCCGAAGTGGCGTCCATTTGAAAGACTTGCACCAGACACGTGGGTAGAATAAAATGCAAAGAATTTTTTTACTTAATGTTTTCGGCAAACTAGTCTGTTCACCGTTTTTTTTTTTTCTGTCGCTCTGAGAATGACCTGTCTGTTTATCGTGGATAGCCACAAGTTTATCCATGACCTTCCGCTTTGTAAAGATAGAGCTCTGACAATGTCGCGGCGTATTGGTCGCGATAGGCCTCGAAACTCAATTGTTGCCAGTATAGGTACCAGCTCAAATATTTGGCGGGCCGGATACCGGTGATGTCCGGCCAGCGGGCCGTAGTTTGGAGACCCGTGCTTTAAGCGATGCACCATGCGTGATGGGCAGTTTCGTTCATCAGTTAAGGACCAGCTCCACGCCAGTATTGTAAATATTTTCCGAGCCATTTTTAGTGCGCTCACTGTATACGAGATCTGTACAATAAATTCCAGAACTTTGTTCACAAAATTTTTCTAGGCTTTCCTTTTACTGATTGTGCGTGGTCTCCTTCGAAATGCTCTCCTCCACAATTGAGGCACCGCTCCCAGCGCCGTTTTCACTTCCGGAAGCAGTCTTTGTACGCCTCTCGCAGGATCGCGCGAAGCGCCGTCTGCGAATTTTCTTTTATTTCATCTGTCGTTGAAAATCGTGGTCTTTTCAACGGGCTTTTCCACTTACAGTCCGTAGGAGCTAGGTCAGGAGAGTATGGGGCATGAGCCAGCACAGTGATTTCGTTTTTTGCGCACCAGTCACACACTAACAAGGATGAATGTGCGGGTGTGTTATCGTGATGCAATGAATTGTCAACACAGGCCGTTTCCTTCTCACATTTTCTCGCACGCGTCGCAACACGTCCCAGTAGTACAGTCGAGTAACAGTTTGTCCCTGTGATACGAATTCATGGTGAACTAATCCTTGAAAGTCAAAGAAAACTTGACCTGATGAGCTTTATTTGGTATTGGGGAACTTACCCCGCCCAATTGTGAAGATTCAACCTTTCTCTCAACATCATAACCGTAGGCCCACTTCCCATCACCACTTTTCTCTTCATCTAACAACCCTACCACAACAAAGGTCAAAAATTAATTATGATTGTAGTGTTGCTCACGCTGCTAAATATTGCATTTTCGGGCAACAACAAAGTTATATTATGTGGCAGGTGTCATTTTTTGAAATAATGGATAAACTAGGCACTCATCTTTTCGTGTTTCCCACGCTGGTCTCGTTGTGAACTCGTGGCTCAATCGTCGAAAATCTAGGTAGTTAGGATTCCAAGCTCGGATACAAAGAGGCCTAGGTGTTATTCGGCGATATTAAAAAGTTTTATAGATGTGTTTCATAAACCATTCTTGAAGATTAAACTTTTGCCAGTTAGGACAATGGTGATGTCAAAAAGTAAACAGCACTCCGAATTTAAGTTACACTTCTTCATTTCTTTTGTTGCAATATCACGTAACTCGTTCCAAAAAATCACTTCACAATACAAAACATACTTGAAAATATGTTCCTCACTGTTAAAGTTCACATTAAAAAAAATGTTTCAATTGGCTCTGAGCACTATGGGACTTAACATCTTAGGTCATCAGTCCCCTAGAACTTAAAACTACTTAAACCTAACTAACCTAAGGACATCACACACATCCATGCCCGAGGCAGGATTCGAATCTGCGACTGTAGCGGTCTCGCAGTTCCAGACTGAATAGCCTAGAACCGCTCGGTCACACCAGCCGGCTTCACATTTCATAAACTGACTACAGTTTGCGTCTTTTTACCATGACGACCACAGCTTGACTCAATAATAACCGCTTACGCGCCCAAAAATCAGAGTTGAAAGTACGTCAAAGATCATAGTGACAAAAGAAAGAATACACAGAAGAATAATATCATTGCAATATACACATATCGATGTATCGAACTACCCCTACATTAATGAAATCAAATTTGAATGTTGTCACAGAAATGTGTTAACTATTTTACCAAAACACAGTAGAATATTGCTGGCATCGAGAGGTTGAGGTGAGGTGCCGTAATGGTTACGTAATTCAAGTACCATTACATTCAGCAACACCTCGTTCTCATTTGCGCGATCCAAAACCTCTTGACAAATAGCAAGGCGAAGGTCTTTTTTTGACTCATGGGCCGCGGGACGAAATCGTCGGCAACACGATGCATTCCAAGATGACGACACGATCCAACTGAAATGTTATGTTCTCCTGCAAGCTCTCCGACAGTTAGTCTTCGATTGGCACGCACAATTTTGTTAACGTTCCTGGCACGAGCGTCGTCGGTAGTCATCGAAGGGCATCCTGAACGAGGGTCATCTTTAACTTCCGGCCGGCAGTTTTCAAACCAAGTGAAGCGTTCTTAACACTAAGCACTCTCACCGTGGGCTTCCTGCATCATTTCGTGTTTCTCAGTAAAGGTTTACTTGAGTTTCACACAAAATTTAATGCGGACGCGTTGCTCCTCGAATTTTGCCATCTCGAAATTTGGAAACTGTGCGACACAACTTTCTACTCAGTGTAGCACTGAACAATTACTAACAGACATACAACAATGAAACTTCCGGCCCTTACATATTAAACACAGACACGTGCAGGGATGCCAACGGCATTTCGCTCCCATACACGGCTGGCGCTAAATTACGAAAGTTCCGGAATTTTTGAACAGACCTCTTCTATGTACCACTACCACCACCATTGTTACAGTTACTATTTCTGCAAAAAGTACAGAATGTAGAAAACTTGTAATTGTAATAATGTTGCAATGTTAATAACTCGTCCCGGCGGAGGTTCGAGTCCTCCCTCGGGCGTGTGTGTGTGTGTGTGTGTGTGTGTGTGTGTGTGTGTGTGTGTGTGTGTGTGTTGAAACGTCCTCTTAGAAAAATTATTGAATTACTGGTTAATCTCTTACATTATTTGATTTCAAACAGCTGAGTAAAACTGAACGTACTGAGACATTTCGCTCTTTCCCTATACTGATCAACACTAAACTGACACAATATTTTTAGCGCAACGCAATCTGACTTTTAATAATCCCTACAAAACAATAGCCCTGACTAACTATAATCTATACCTTTCATCAATCACGTACCTCACAAAAATCTTAGTTACTCGAAATACTGCAATACACCGAGCGCCACTACTCCCAGCTAAATAAAAGATTCAAGCTACTGAAGGCACTAACTACTGATAGGCATAGTTAGCAAATGAAAGATTTTGATAGAGAACAAACAATGTATTTACCTTAATTGTGTTCAAAAGTCGTCATATCTATATCAGTCGATGATATCCAGTATTACAAATTTCCTGTCTCTGTCCAGATCATCCGCACTCAAAACTGCGCCATCTCACTCCCCACATCCACCACTGCTGGCGGCTCACCTCCAACTGCGCAACGCTACGCGCTGTTAACAGCCAACTGCCCAACACTACAATAGCAAATTCCAACAATGCCACCCAGTCACAGACTGCACACAGCACAGCCAGTGATCTCATACAGAGCGCTAGGTGGCGTTACCAATATAAGAACCTAAACAGCCTACTTACAGTGTGTGTGTGTGTGTGTGTGTGTGTGTGTGGTGTGTGTGTGTGTGTGTGTGTGTGTGTGTGTGTGTCCTTAACATAATTTAGGTTAAGCAGTGTGTAAGCTTAGGTACTGATGTCCTTAGCAGTTAAGTCTCATAAGATTTCACACACTTTTGAACATTTTTTTGTTAATAACTGTACTGTAGTAATTAAGACCCACTAATGTATAAGATGGTGGTTTATTATTTATGAATATCATTGGTTGAATAAAGAATTTTTAACAAAAATAAAATGAAATTATATACAGAGGGGTCCAAATAACGTATCCACTTTTTAAAACTCCTTAACGTGCAAACTAATTGACAGTGTTGTCTCATTTTTTGGTGAAAGTGTAGCTTAAAGTCGAACTTAAGGATATCACAGTAGGTGTTCGAAATGGTGACCATTAACATCCACACAGAAACGATGCCGCCGAACTGGAGCACGAACTACTGACTGCAACGTGTTCAGTTGGATATTTGCACATGAATGTACAATGGATTCTCGAAGTTCATCCAATGTGCGTGGTTTTTGTCGATAAACGACGTCCTTTAGTGTTTCCCATAGGTAAAAGTCCAGAGGAGTTAGGTCTGGGGAACGTGGTGGATACTCCACAGCACCTCTACGGCCTATCCATCTTCCTGGTAGATATTCGTCGAGATACGCCCTAACACGATTTTGGTAGTGGGCTGGGGCACCATCTTGTTGAAAGTAAACTCTTCCGTCTCCATACAAGTCTCGGATGGCAGGTAAAATGGATGTCGGAAGCTTGTGAAGGTACACCTCACCGATAACTGTGCCGTCAAAGAAGAATGGCCCAATCAAGCCCCGGTAAGACAACCCACACCACACATTTACTCCTGGCAAATTCACGGGTTTGTCTACATAGACGTTCGGATTTTCGACGGCCCAGTAGATAAAATTGTGGCGATTTACTGTAACATTGAGTTTGATCTATGCCTCATGAGACCACACAATCATCTCTGCAAACTCTTCATCGTTGCGCACCATGTTAGTAAACCACTCGCAGTACTCCATTCTACGATCTGGGTCGTCCTCGTTCATTGCGTGTAGCTATCGTGGGATGTAGCACTTGGACTTTGCTGTCTTCAAAATTCGCCAGTTTCACGGGCAGACTGTCTCACAGACTTCTGTGGTGAGCAAATGAATTATTGTAACACACGACGGGAGTTAGCTGTTACAGGTCGTCCAGGTCGTTGTTTGTGTGCATCTGTAACACAGCCTTCGGCTTCAAATTTGTCTCGAATGCGACGAATCGTTAAACGTGTCGGTGGCTCTGTTTGATACTCATTTCGCCATTGCCGTTGAACCTCATTAATGATTTCATACTTAAAATACGACTTCAAAACTGACTTCCTTTCATCGAATGTAAGCCTTGCGCCAGCCATGTTTGCTCGAGTAACTAGGTGCAACTAAGAACAAAACACTATCTGGCGCCCGTCATCTGACAAAACAAAACAACGCAATACAACGCTTGTGTGGCTATTGCCGGAACTAAAAACTGTTACACTACCAAAGATGAGACAACTCCTTCAATTAGTTTGCCAGTTATGGACTTTTAAACAGTGGATACATTTTTTTGGGAAGCCTATATATATATATGGCGCGGCCGCGATTATACTACACAAACAACGTTTTCTAAAACCTGTGCTACTGATGCGTTTAATTTCGATAATATTTGGGTGGCTGGCCCTCGGAGCACAGTTATGTAGCATATTGTCTTCTGTCACTACTCTTATGTTCTCCTCATTATAGTGTGAGAATGTCACGCACACTTTACTATTATTGGATTGTGTGCAGTTTCTCTGCAAGCGTTCTCAACATGCTCGATCATGCAACTTCGTCTGAGAATTAGAGCTGTGTAGCGTTTTGAAGTGGAACTCGGTTCTTGCCCTCTCGCGGGCAACGCTCCACCAATTGAAACGTCCCAAGTACGCCTCGCGGCCCCGGCCATTTAAGTTTCAATCAGCCAGAGGTCCTTCTGTCAGGCTGCAACTCCACATCGTCCGAGGATCGATATGAGTGCAGGGAAATTCTGGTCGCTGTTGGCAACCAGTCGGAGTGTAATACAACAAATGGACGCAAATGGGAGGTCCAGTTCTGCCTCCTGCCGCGGCGAGAAGAATTCTTCGATCTGCAGTCCAATACTTGACGGGAGAGGCATCAGATCAGCAACAAGCTGGCAGCGATAGAATAGTAACGAAAATTGCGGATGGTGCTGCAAGCGTGTTGACGTAATCGGGGTCGGCTCCAAATGATAGCTACAGCTACATTTATACTCCGCAAGCCACCCAACGGTGTGTGGCGGAGAGCACTTAACGTGCCACTGTCATTACCTCCCTTTCCAGTTCCAGTCGCGTGTGGTACGCGGGAAGAACGACTGCCGGAAACCCTTCCTGCGCGCTCGAATCTCTCTTTTACATTCGTGATCTCCTCGGGAGGTATAAGTAGGGGGAAGCAATATATTAGATACCTCATCCAGAAACGCACCCTCTCGAAACCTGGACAGCAAGCTACACCGCGATGCAGAGCGCCTCTCTTGCAGAGTCTGCCACTGGAGTTCGCTAAACGTCTCCTTAACGCTATCACGCTTACCAAATAACCCTGTGACGAAACGCGCCGCTCTTCTTTGGATTTTCTCTATCTCCTCTGTCAACCCGATCTCGTACGGATCCCACACTGATGAGCAATACTAAAGTATAGGTCGAACGAGTGTTTTGTAAGCCACCTCCTTTGTTGATGGACTACATTTTCTAAGGACTCTCCCAATGAATCTCAACCTGGTACCCACCTTACCAACAATTAATTTTATATGATCATTCCACTTCAAATCGTTCCGTACGCATACTCCCAGATATTTTACAGAAGTAACTGCTACCAGTGTTTGTTCAGCTATCATATAATAAAGGATCCTTCTTTTTTTGTATTCGCAATGCATTACATTTGTTTATGTTAAGGGTCAGTTGCCACTCCCTGCACCAAGTGCCTATCCGCTGCAGATCTTCCTGCATTTCGCTGCAACAGTGGTAAAAGAACGGAATAACAACATTCTACGCGTATCGAGCGCCAATTAGCGTCTCTCCAGAAACACCAAAGATGAAAGAGAGTTGTAGCCTGTCGCACCCCACACCATAGGGCCTAGGGTAGAGCCAGTGTGCGTTGAACGCATGCATTCTACGAGACAGCGGTCTCTAGGTCTACGTCGTATGTGCAAACGACAATTAGTTGCGTACAGGACAGACTCTGCTTTCATCGGCGAAGACTGCGGCGTGATCCTCTGACGGCACTAGTTGAGCCGTGCACGTCGATACTGTGGCGGGAAGACGGGCTAGAGGTGTGAGAGCCCGTAGCCCCAATTCCCATAACCGGTTCGAAACAGTTCGTGTACGCTCTGCTACTGCTGCCCTTACAATACGATCCAGTTGGGCGTCCGTGCTCATTGGACGTCCAGTACCTCGTGAGAATGTTTTTGACCACTGATAACAGCATCGATGCTCAACTGACGCAGCACGTCCAACTTGCGTCGCCGTTCTTCTAAAAGACCTTCCCACCACTCGCAAGGCCACAGTTTGACCCCTTTAATTCCCGCCCAGTTTGCTGTATGAAGCACTGGTGCAGGGCTTCACAACATACGTGCTCGCGGAGCAAGCTGTGAGCAGCAAGGCGCGAGCACGGAGCAGCGCGAGCACGCTACCCCCACTACCGGACCAGAGCGGAGAGTGGGGAAAGTCACGTGGGGCACACAACAGCTGCCGCCAGTCAATGTAAATCCGCGGCCACCTGCAGGGATATCACTCACGAATTATTACTGCGACAAATGAAACAAATAAAGGAGAATGTACACGTGCCACATAATTTTATTAGCTTAGTGTATGCCTCTACATTCGCATTTATTTGTGAACTGTTACACAATAAAAGGTGTCACTGAAGTGTGGGATTCTCGGTTATCTTGTACTTTTTGCCCTTTACAATTGCGTTTATGTTCGGAGTAATTGTTCTTGTGCATTTTAGGCGCAGCGTGCAGTTCAAATTTCGATCAGACAATGCGTTTCTGAGGCTCGTCTTGTTACATTTCATTGCAGAGAACAGTCGTTCACAAACATACGTGGAACCGAACATTGATATTATTGTAGCCGCCAGTTTGTGCAAACGAGGAAATCTATCCTGAGGGAAGTGTCTGTAGAATTCCAAAATGTTTTTCTTGTTCTGAAATTTGTCTCTGTATTCTCTGTCACACTGCAGGTCAATAATTTCTTGCTGCAGCTCACGACGAATCTCTTGAATTTTCGCTGAATATGGAGAGAACAGATCAAAATCACTGTCTAGTGCACATTTCAATCGAAGTGTTCGTACGCTTCTCAACAACAGATTCGGTGGCCGATGGATTGGTAGAGGCGGACCAATTCCGTGGCCTCCACGCTCTCCTGACCTCAACCCTCTTGACTTTCATTTATGGGGGCATTTGAAAGGTCTTGTCTACGCAGCCCCGGTACCAAAGATAGAGACTCTTCGTGCTCGTATTGTGGACGGCTGTGATACAATACGCCATTCTCCAGGACTGCATCAGCGCATCAGGGATTCCATGTGATGGAGGGTGGATGCATGTGTCCTCGCTAACGGAGGACATTTTGAACATTTCCTGTAACAAAGTGTTTGAAGCCACGCTGGTACGTTCTGTTGCTGTGTGTTTCCATTCCATGATTGTGATTTGAAGAGACGTAATAAAATGAGCTCTAACATGGAAAGTAAGCGTTTCCGGACACATGTCCACATACCATATTTTCTTTCTTTGTGTGTGAGGAATGTTTCCTGAAAGTTTGGCCGTACCTTTTTGTAACACCCTGTATATATACGTGCAAATAATGAAAAATAATTGCGTAAGTTCATTTTTCGAACTTTACTATTGTTAAAACTGTGACTACCCATCGTGCTGATAGGTCGTATTATTATTAGCAAACAGATTGCATTCGGTTGGTTGGTTGGTTGGTTGGTTGGTTGGTTGGTTGATTCAAGGGAGGGTACCAAACAGCGAGATCATCGGTCTCATCGGATTACGGAAGGATGGGGAAGGAAGTCGGCCGTGTCCTTTCAAAGAGCCCATCCTGGCATTTGCCTGAAGCGATTTAGGGAACTTACAGCAAACCTAAATCACGATGCCCAGATGGGGGGGGGGGGGGGGGCGGGGCGGGGGATGGTATATGATATATGATGTGGTGGTGGTGGTGGTGGTGGTGGTGGTGGTGGTGGTGGTGGTGGTGGTGGTGGTTATTGGTTTGTGGGGCGCTCAATTGCGCGGTCATCAGCGCCGGTGCAAATTCACAATGTGTACACAGTCCAATCTAGACACTTCAACGAATGGTGATGAAATGAGGAGGACAACACAAACACCCAGTCCCCGGGCAGAGAAAAATCCCCAGCCCGGTCGGGAATCGAACCCGGGACCCCGTGATGCAGGGGTAGCAACGCTAGCCGCTAGCCACTAGACCATGAGCTGCGGACACGGGGGTTTGAACCGTCGTCCTCACGAATGCGAGTCCAGTGTACTAGCCACTGCGCCACCTCGCTGGGTACATTCTGTTCCACTAGTACTTCCTTATTACTTATTGGGTCGAGTCGTATTATGCCATTATCAGGTAATTATTATCGTCTACAACAACCTCGGGGTAAATGCCCCCTGACTGATAAAATGTAATTTTGTGTGGGGTAAAAGCAAAAAGTTTGTTGTGTTCCGGTAAAGGAGCTAACTTATTTTTAAAAGGTCGTTACTATTATTGTGCAGAGTACCAGTAAATACATTTTTCTACCATTAATGCGTGGCACAAAGTGGTTGAAGTTGAACTTTTGAAACGAACGTATGATTATCATGTTCCTCACATAGTCTAAACACACATACTTTTTACTGTGCATTTATGATAATAAAACTGTGACACATGCATAAATGTCATAAAAATGCCTTCTCCGAATTGTAGGTAGTTATCGCATTACTCTAGAAATTGCTTCATTATTCACTTCGCAACAATCAACGAACTATTGGACGACAGCGCAAAACATTAACTATGTAATGGTGATAGACTGCTGTAGGGGTTACACTTTATTATTATTATTATTATTATTATTATTATTATTATTATTATTATTATTATTATTTGGCTGTCATCAGATTGGAAGCATTGGCGGATTGAAGTCTTAAAATATCTTCTATTTCAGAAGTAAGGGGTCCAGCAATCAAGTGATATACAAACAGTATTCGTTAGTATAGTGAACACACTTTAACTTGGTTGATTTTAAACGTGGGAGTTCGTTGAATAAAGTGCGGATAGGGAGAGCAGTGGTGCAGATGAAGCATTATTGTAATGAGTGTCTATCCTCAGTGTAAACAGTTTGCTTCCTTTTCTAAGGAGTAGTTGCACATAACACTCGTTGCGTACTGAGAATTTCTTTTATCACCCTTAAGAAAAGGTTGTTAGAAATAAGCAGTACCAATTATCTCAATGACTTGTTAGTTTGTGCTATAATAAAACACCTATCAGAACATATATCATTTACCTATCGTCATTTTAAAATGAAAGTGTTCAGGGAAGATACTTTTCATTTTAAGGTTTAGATAGGGCCTAATGATGGAGGGGTCGGGCGTGGAGGTATAGCTAATATTTTATTGAACTTAGGGGTAATGAGTCTCTGAAAAAGGAACCAAATATTGAAGACTAAGGATATTAACTACAGTGACTCTTTGATTATGTCATTAGGTAGCGTTTCTCAAATAATGTACGTCACTTGTGTATCAAGTACGGTACAAAACGTAAAGGCTACTACCTCCTTTAGTGTGTCACATCTGTGTAGGGAATAAATTCCATTGCAAGTAATCTTCACCGTAAGTCACACATTTTAGTAAAAACATCACCTCGGAATTGTTATTCCCTTACTGAAGTCGCTTCTCTGCCAATTATGCTGTAATTGCACCGTATTCTACAGCCTGATTCCCAGAAAATAGTCGTGCAGTGTGTAAACACTGGTCGTGAAAGCCTGCAGGGTGGTGGTTGTTGTTGTTTACCACTCGAGAGACTCGGCACACGGTGTATTTTACTAGATGAGTGCAATCTAAAAAAAAAAAGAGTGTAAGAGCATTAAACTGCAGTCTGTACAGTGAGTGACATCAAAGCAGCACGAAACTAATACACACGATTCTGGTACATAGTGTTGCGTTCACCAAATACATTTGGCGTCTAGCGTACAAATGTGACAGAGTAGCTGCGTTCTTGAAGTAGCAGCAGCTATGTAGCATCGTTAAAGAGCCAGATAAATTCAGCCAGACTAGGGGAAAACTGAAGTCAACACTAACTACGGACAAGCTACAATAATTTACTAAGAGAAATTGTGCATTAGCTATCTTGAGTGTCAACCTGATGCGTGGCAGTATTATTAAAAGTTAACATGCACTGATCTGTCGGTGAAAACTGGTCTAGTCGTGTATCCTTGACGACTAATACACCTAGTAGAATGTGCAGTTGGACTCATCTGGCCGGCGACAATCGATAAGACAAGAGGATGTCTTGAGGCACGGCGGTGATATTGTCGAACTAATTGTTGTTACACAGTGTCTTGAGTGGACACGTGAGTCCATTACCGCGAAACGCGGATGAATGTTTCCCTCGGAACTGTTAGTGTGACGCAAAGCTGAAGCACAACATAGTCCGTGTGCTGTGGCGCCCTGTATGGCGTTTGACCGTATAACTGTGAAGCGCGTCTCTGCATGCTGACTTTGCTTGGTGGCGCCATCTTCGTATACGGCTGTGTCTCTTATCTTCTAGCGGACACAACACGTAGAAACTGAGACCGAAAACGTGACCTGAGGGTTTTACAGAAAGTGAGAATGATGAAATAATTATTATTTTTCGTGGAACACTGTTCTGAATTTGTATAGCTCTATTTGTAATGGAAAATTTGAAAGCTGATGCCCTTACTGACTGTTCATGGATATTTAAGTTTTTATTTATATATACTACAGACAGAACAACAAGGCTAGCATTGGGCAAAGGAGGTATTGTGCGTTCTAATAGAGCTGACGCAGGAATGTTACACCCGTCTTTGCGTAAACAAAATGTGGTGTGCGAGTTAAGATACAGCAAACTGCCGCTGGAGCGCGCTGCGATCGCTTATACGACGTTGAGACACGTGACCCGAATGCACAAGTCCCTTCGTTTCTGAGCGTTCAGCAGCCGTTGAACTCGGCACGCTCATGTTGGCGCTCGAACGCACGGTCCGTCTGCCAACGGTTTAATGGACCGTAGTCGAGATAAATCCTGTTCCCTATGTTCTGCCTGTAGATACTATCCTTAGGACATACTTCAACTACTTAGTCTGTTTACGTGTTCACGTCTTTCTTGCTTACTTAGTATTTTATAGTATTTTGTTATTTCAAATAATTAAAATCGCCATCTTTCAGTTTCTCATGATTTTAGAGATGACCCTGGCCTTCAGGAAACAGAACGAAATGAACTACTCAGAAGCACTTTTGGAGGTTTTGACGATGACTACTCAGATGTTCGTAGTGGGAATGAAGGTGCAGATGATTGTTTGGCTGTATGTTTTAACTAACGATTCCAGTTCAGTTGTTTGTTGTTATGGTCTTCAGTCCTGAGACTGCTTTGATGCAGCTCTCCATGCTACCCTATCCTGTGCAAGTTTCTTCATCTCCCAGTACCTACTGCAACCTACAGCCTTCTGAATCTGCTTAATGTATTCATCTCTTGGTCTCCCTCTACGATTTTTACCCTCCGCGCTGTCCTCCAATGCTAAATTTGTGATCCCTTGATGCCTCAGATCATGTCCTACCAACCGGTCTCTTCTCGTCAAGTTGTGCCACAAACTCCTCTTCTCCCCAATCCTATTCAATATCTCCTCATTAGTTATGTAATCTTTCAGCATTCTTCTGTAGCACCACATTTCGAAAGCTTCTATTCTCTTCCCGTCCAAACTATTTATCGTCCATGTTTCACACGTACATGGCTACACTCCATACAAATACTTTTAGAAACGACTTCCTGACACTTAAATCTATACTTGATGTTAACAAATTTCTCTTCTTCAGAAACGCTTTCCTTGCCATTGCCAGTCTACATTTTATATCCTCTCTACTTCGACCATCATCAGTTATTTTGCTCCCCAAATAGCAAAACTCCTTTACTACTTTAAGTGTCTCATTTCCTAATCTAATTCCCCCAGCATCACTTGACTTAATTCGATTACATTCCATTATCGTCGTTTTGCTTTTGTTGATGTTCATCTTATATCCTCCTTTCAAGACACCATCCATTCCGTTCAACTGCTCTTCCAAGTCCTTTGTTGTCTCCGACAGAATTACAATGTCATCGGCGAACCTCAAAGTTTTTATTTCTTCCGAATTATTTCTACTCCGTATTTGTCTTTTGTTTCCTTCACTGCTTGCTCAATATACAGATTGAATAACATCGCGGAGAGGCTACAACCCTGTCTTACTCCCTTCCCAACCGCTCCTTCCCTTTCATGCCCCTCGACTTTTATAACTGTCATCTGGTTTCTGTACCAATTGTAAATAGCCTTTCGCTCCCTGTATTTTACCCTGCCATCTTTAGAATTTGAAAGAGAGTATTCCAGTCAACATTGTCAAAAGCTTTCTCTAAGTCTACAAATGCTAGAAACGTAGGTTTGCCTTTCCTTCATCTTTCTTCTAAGATAAGTCGTAAGGTCAGTATTGCCTCACGTGTTCCAGTTCAGTATCATTAGTCGTCATAGTTTTACCCACCTACTAATGCCGTCTAGGCTTTACTTGTCAACTAACTTCTCAAGAGCCCGCAGAGTCGTTCCGTAGAAAAGGGCCCATTTTAAGTCATAACTTGGTTGCTTACGGCCTCAGCTGTTTTGCGGCTTATGGCCCCAACAAACAACAAATTGTAGGAAAACCAGATTGCAGGCTGCTAGTATCAAAAGGAAATGTATTTCACCCAGGAAAAAAGGTACAAAAAATTCGTTCGACCTGTTCTTGGTGTACGTGTGTGTAATGTCAGGCAGAACAAAAATCACGCGGCTGGTACATACATGTAAACATGAAGTGTAGTAAGGGGAAGGGAAGGATGGGTGGGAAATTATGATGGCTTGCCGGTCAGGGCATTGTGGTAACGCAATGGCGAAAGTTGGAAAGTTGTGCCAGACGGGGACTTGAACCCGGATTTAGCGCTTGTCATGAGCAGTTGCCATACTTCCGCTTCGGCCATCCGGACACGGTAGTTCCTCCTTCCTCCCCTCCCCTCGTCCCCCTCCTCCCAGAGTCCTGATACGGCACAAATTTTGAACTTTTCGCCGGTGCATTAGCTCAGTGCCCTGTGCGGCTAGATGTTGTGATTTCCCACCCATCCTTTGCCTTTCCCTTTCCTCCCCCTTACCACATTTCATGCGTACACGGTTCTTGGGTATTTTTAGTCAGTCTGGGTGCCTCACCGGGTAAGATGAAAGCAGTATAGAGGTTCGGTCATACTGAGCGCGAGACCGCTACGGAGAAGCTTAGGAACACGGACAGGTCCACTGTTGAAGTTGCGAAACTCCTCTTTACATTAAGAGTCACACACTATACTGCTTCATCCTACATGTATCTCGGGGAATGACCACGACGGGAAACATCAGTCAGTTCAGAACTCCAAGGAGGTCTAGCAGGGGGTTCTTCTTCCTATACACCACGGGTTCCCAACAAAATTTTCTCTAGGACCCCCTCATCGAGCATGATTGGTACCTTGTCATATGACTGTACCAAATACCTAAAAAAACCAAATTAAGAGTCTTTTTATACTTAGAAAAAACACTGACATATTCATCATTGAAAAAAATATTGAGCTTAAAACTTTTGCAATTTGGCGATCATTGTTATTGTTAAATTTTTCATTATTGCTCAAAATCTTTGTCTTCAAATCTGGGTGTTTAGTATAACAAACTCCTTAAAAAAATTGAGTATGAACTGGAAATGACAGGAAAAAATTAAAACTGAGTCTATTGGTCTTTCAAGTGTACTACACATCAGATTGTATCGAGTAGACATGTGTGAAAAATAAGAAAACACTAATTTCATACAAAGTATTATTTATTTGAACAAATACAGTTACAGCAGAGTACTCCATCAGTATACAGTTAGTTTTAATTTTCAGTTCTTAATGAGATGACTTCAATCTGACCTTTGAGTCCATTATTTCTGAAACATTAGATTCCAAACTTGAAACTTTGACTCTGAAATCTGACAGCATGTCTAGCCGATTTCTGTATTCGTTTTTCATGAAACATGGATCACACCGATATGTGGTTGCAAATGGTAGGATCTTTTTCATTGCCTTATCTCCTAGTTTCTTGTAGTCCTTGCGTGCTGATGCCCAGAAGTATGTAATTTAATCACCGATGAAAATGTTTATCATCCTACCACAGATGGACAGATCCACAAGTTGATCTTGCTGTTCTTCAGTGAGGGGTTGGATGTTGTCTGTTTCTTCACAGCTGAAGTCCGCAGCTCGTGGTCGTGCGGTAGCGTTCTCGCTTCCCGCGCCAGGGTTTCCGGGTTCGATTCCCGGCGGGGTCAGGGATTTTCTGTGCCTCGTGATGACTGGGTGTTGTGTGCTGTCCTTAGGTTAGTTGGTTTAAGTAGTTCTAAGTTCTAGGGGACTGATGACCATAGATGTTAAGTCCCATGGTGCTCCGAGCCATTTTTCACAGCTGAAGAGATTTCGAATCCTTCTGTCGTCGGGGTCAGGGTCAGGTTCAGGGAAATACTATCTAAAAGTGGTGGCTACGCTGCGTAGACGCTCGGCTACATTGATCTTGATCTGGTCAGTCAAACTCTCCTCTGATGGCTCCAAGAACTGTTTTAAAGTAGAAAAGTTAGTTAGTGACTCGTTTTCTATCCTTGACGCCCAGATCTGACACTTTTTGACCGTAGCACCAATCTTATCCTCAACTTGGACATGTCTACATTTTTTTCCTTGTAAACTCAAGTTAAACTTCAGCTAAGTACGCAACTGAGCAAATTCAGAAGAAGTTGGTGAGAAAATCCTCGTACTTTGTGTCAAGAAGGAAGACACGAACCTCGTCTCTACATTCAAAAAATCTTGACAAGACCCTACCTCGAGAAAGCGATCTTACTTCCGTATCAATAAGAAGTTGCTCATGCTCACTGCCGATCTCTTTACACTCTAGGAAGTTAGCGTTCGCTAAAGCTCTGCTCATGCAGGAAGCGGCCAAAACAAAAAAATATCTTATCATACGAAATATATTTAATATATATTTTTTATTCTAATAGCGTCTTGCGGACCCCTCTGGCATAGCTCGCGGACCTCCGGGGGTGCGCGGACCACCTGTTGGGAACCACTGCTATACACTGTTAATGGTTGAACGGGAAAGGGTGGAATGATTGCCGCTGCTGGAGCACCCTCCGCCACACACCATAACCTGTTTTGTAGGTATCACGAAAGCTAGCGCTGTAAGTGGTGACACGCCGCCGGGACTGTGACGTCAAAAAGTTGAAAGCAGAAGCAGTCCATACACATCCGTTCCTAATAACTCCGCATTATCACCTACAGCAGAGTGCGAACAACAGCCTCACTCTGTAACTGGAAAGCTAGTGTCCCTTCCAGTGATTTTATACGTATGCACCGATTGTCTGCAGACGCGATGTTCTGTGTCTACGTTTATAATCCGCAAGCCACCTTGCGGCGTGCGACGTGGGGTATCTGGTACCGCTATACGTAATTTCCCTCACTTCCCTGTCCCTTTCGCGAAAGACGCGTGGGAAAAACGATTGTCGGTGAACTTCCATACCAACTCTAAATTTTTCGGGTATTCACGATGTTGTCATTTCGCGGAGATGTTATGTAGGAGAAAGTAACACGTGGTGCGGCTCTTCCCGGAAAGTGTTATCTCGAAATTTTAATAGTGAACCTCTGCGTGATGCACAAAGCCTCTCATTTACTGCAGTTCGTTGAGCATCTCGTAAACGATCCCGTGCCGAAACGCGCCGCTATGGATCGGATCTTCTCTGCCTCTTCTGTTAGTCCTACCTGGTAAGGGTGCTAGATACCGGAAAAATATTCAGGTTACAGTGAAAACTGTGTTTTGTAAATCACTCCTTTCGCGAATGAGTTACGACGTGCATTCAAGTTCTAAGGCCTCCGATTTTTTTTTTTTTTTTTTTTTTCCTAATTAACTACTCACCCGAAATCGATGAAACTGGCGTTACTTCTCGACGTAATCGCCCTGCAGACGTATACATTTTTCACAACGCTCACGCCATGATTCCAAGGCAGCGGCGAAGGCTTCTTTAGGAGTCTGTTTTGACCACTGGAAAATCGCTGAGGCAATAGCAGCACGGCTGGTGAATAGCGGCCACAGACAGTGTCTTTCATTGTTGGAAAAAGCCAAAAGTCACTAGGAGCCAGGTGAGGTGAGTAGGGAGCATGAGGAATCACTTCAATGTTGTTATCACGAAGAAACTGTTGCGTAACGTTAGCTCGATGTGCAGGTGCGTTGTCTTGGTGAAACAGCACACGCGCAGCCCTTCCCGGACGTTTTTGTTGCAGTGCAGGAAGGAATTTGTTCTTCAAAACATTTTCGTACGATGCACCTGTTACCGTAGTGCCCTTTGGAACGCAATGGGTAAGGATTACGCTCTCGCTGTCCCAGAGCATGGACACCATAATTTTTTCAGCACTGGCGTTTACCCGAAATTTTTTTGGTGGCGGTGAATCTGTGTGCTTCCATTGAGCTGACTGGCGCTTTGTTTCTGGATTGAAAACTGGCATCCACGTCTCATCCATTGTCACAACCGACGAAAAGAAAGTCCGTGCTGTCGTTGCGCGTCAACATTGCTCGGCAACATGCCACACGGGCAGCCATGTGGTCGTCCGTCAGCATTCGTGGCACCCACCTGGATGACACTTTTCACATTTTCAGGTCGTCATGCAGGATTGTGTGCACAGAACCCACAGAAATGCCAACTCAGGAGGCGATCTGTTCGACAGTCATTCGGCGATCCCCCAAGACAATTCTCTCCACTCTCTCGATCATGTCGTCAGACCGGCTTGTGCGAGCCCGAGGTTGTTTCGGTTTGTTGTCACATGATGTTCTGCCTTCATTAAACTGTCGCACCCACGAACGCACTTTCGACACATCCATAACTCCATCACCACATGTCTCCTTCAACTGTCGATGAATTTCAATTGGTTTCACACCACGCAAATTCAGAAAACGAATGATTGCACGCTGTTCAAGTAAG
Organism: Schistocerca cancellata; assembly: GCF_023864275.1. Taxonomy (NCBI): domain Eukaryota; kingdom Metazoa; phylum Arthropoda; class Insecta; order Orthoptera; family Acrididae; genus Schistocerca; species Schistocerca cancellata. The sequence continues at coordinate 31,541,507 of NC_064635.1, read as the reverse complement.
GAAAACGTCGCCATTTTAAGTATTTTAAACAGTTCTCATTCTCGCCGCTGGTGGTAAAATTTCATCTGCCGTACGGTGCTGCCGTCTCTGGGAAGTATTGACAATGAACGCGGCCTCATTTTAAAACAATGCGCATGTTTCTATCTCTTTCCAGTCCGGAGAAAAAAAATCTGTGGCCTTAGAACTTGAATGCACCTCGTACTGTGATTTGTCGCCATTAGTGTCATTGCAACGTACTGGATTTTTTTGCCAATAAGTTTGTTTACGTTCAGGATCAACTGTCTTAGTTCTTGCATTTTGCTACGGTCTTCTGGCTTTGTAACTTTCTTATTGATGACAGCACCATTTGCGAATACCGTCACGGAGCCATCGACGTTATGCTCTGTCATCATTATAATGACGTATAAACCGGAATCTTACGCGCCCATTCGATAGTGTCGTAGATTTGTCTAGCATGGTATTGTAATGAAAGCGAGAGAACTTCGTATTCCGTTAGTTTCGTTTTGACCTTCGAGCAGCCCTCGGCAGCTCCACTCAGACAATAGGTTGCCAGTGCACGTACAGTCGGCCCACCGAGAGAGAGAGAAAGAAATCACTTTCCGAGAAAACTTCGTCGAAATACATTTCAATGTACATCACCAATTACTCTCACAAAGTGCTTGGCGAAATGATGCGTTATGCATGGTTTGTTATTGCAGAGACCTCGTGTGAAACACAGCTGGCTCTTTATTCACATGAAGTGTTGGACTTAAGATCGATTTCGTATTTCCGGAAGGCTTTTGACACTATGCCACACAAGGGGCTCGTAGTAAAATTGCGTGCTTGTGGAATATCGGCTCGGTTATGTGACTGGATTTGTAATTTCCTGTCAGAGAGGTCACAGATCGTAGTAACTGACGGAAAGTCATCGAGTAAAACAGAAGTGATTTGCGGCGTTCCCCAAGGTAGTGTTATAGGCCCTTTGCTGTTCCTTATCCATATAAACGATTTTGGAGACAATCTGAGCAGCCGTGTTAGTTCAAATGTGTGTGAAATCTTACGGGACGTTACTGCTAAGGTCATCAGTCCCTAAGCTTACACACTACTTAACATAAATTATCCTAAGGACAAACATACACATCCATGCGCGAGGGAGGACTCGAACCTCCGCCGGGACCAGCCGCAGCCGTGTTCGGTTGTTTGCAGATGACACTATCGTTTATCGACTAATAAAGTCATAAGAAGACCAAAACAAACTGCAAAACGATTTACAAAAGATCTGAATGGTGCGAAAAGTGGCAGTTGACCCTAAATAACGAAAAGTGTGAGGTCATCCACATGAGTGCTAAGAGGAACTCGTTAAACTTCCGTTACACGATAAATCAGTGTAATCTAAAAGCCGTAAATACCGTAATACCTAGGTATTACGATTACGAACAACTTAAATTGGAAGCAACACACAGAAAATCTTGTGGGGAAGGCTAACCAAAGACTGCGTTTCATTGGCAGGACACTTGGAAAATGTAACAGACCTACTAAGGAGACTGCCTACACTGCGCTTGTCCGTCCTCTTTTAGAATACTGTTGTGCAGTGTGGGATCCTTACCAGATAGGACTGACGGAGTACATCGAAAAAGTTCAAAGAAAGGCAACACGTTTTGTATTATCGCGAAATATGGGAGGGAGTGTCACAGAAATGATACAGGATTTGGACTGGACATCATTAAAAGTAAAGCGTTTTTCGTTGCGACGGAATCTTCTCACGAAATTCCAATCCCCAACTGTCTCCTCCGAATGCGAAAATCTTTTGTTGACACCGACCTACATAGGGAGGAACGATCACTACGATAAAATAAGGGAAATCAGAGCTCGTACGGAAAGATATAGGTGTTCATTCTTTCCGCGCGCTAAACGAGATTGGAATAATACAGAATTGTGAAGGTGATGCGATGAACCCTTTGCCAGGCACTTGAATGTGATTTGCAGAGTATCCATGTAGATGTAGATTGATGCTGCAAGTGCAATCCCTTGCTGGAAATTTATTTGCAGTCCCAAATTTTCCTTTGAATGCCTTTTATGAAAATAATGTGGCTCAGTCGTAAAGTGCCAGACTACAAATCGAAAGGTGACAGTTCGATCCCCGGTCAATCATGGGATTTTTGTCACTCGACACTTGCTTCACTTCTGGCAATGCTTCTTGATGTCAAAAATTCAGAATTCCACCGTGTTTCGGAATCCACGTTAAACAGTCGGTCCCTCTGTAACTGGCTGGGTCACTCAGATCAAAAATTGGAGGGAGGCAACGGCCTTCGATGTCCAACAGGACCGTGCTTCGTAAAGCAATGCGGTGGTAAAAACAATCTTCGGATTGATGACTGCTTTACTTTTACTATGAAAAATTAATAAAGACAAAATACAGAACATTTGACAATTGCACTAACACACAGGGTGACAATTGTTGAACTACACTCCTGGAAATTGAAATAAGAACACCGTGAATTCATTGTCCCAGGAAGGGGAAACTTTATTGACACATTCCTGGGGTCAGATACATCACATGATCACACTGACAGAACCACAGGCACCTAGACACAGGCAACAGAGCATGCACAATGTCGGCACTAGTACAGTGTATATCCACCTTTCGCAGCAATGCAGGCTGCTGTTCTCCCATGGAGACGATCGTAGAGATGCTGGATGTAGTCCTGTGGAACGACTTGCCATGCCATTTCCACCTGGCGCCTCAGTTGGACCAGCGTTCGTGCTGGACGTGCAGACCGCGTGAGACGACGCTTCATCCAGTCCCAAACATGCTCAATGGGGGACAGATCCGGAGATCTTGCTGGCCAGGGTAGTTGACTTACACCTTCTAGAGCACGTTGGGTGGCACGGGATACATGCGGACGTGCCTTATCCTGTTGGAACAGCAAGTTCCCTTGCCGGTCTAGGAATGGTAGAACGATGGGTTCGATGACGGTTTGGATGTGCCGTGCACTATTCAGTGTCCCCTCGACGATCACCAGTGGTGTACGGCCAGTGTAGGAGATCGCTCCCCACACCATGATGCCGGGTGTTGGCCCTGTGTGCCTCGGTCGTATGCAGTCCTGATTGTGGCGCTCACCTGCACGGCGCCAAACACGCATACGACCATCATTGGCACCAAGGCAGAAGCGACTCTCATCGCTGAAGACGACACGTCTCCATTCGTCCCTCCATTCACGCCTGTCGCGACACCACTGGAGGCGGGCTGCACGATGTTGGGGCGTGAGCGGAAGACGGCCTAACGGTGTGCGGGACCGTAGCCCAGCTTCATGGAGACGGTTGCGAATGGTCCTCGCCGATACCCCAGGAGCAACAGTGTCCCTAATTTGCTGGGAAGTGGCGGTGCGGTCCCCTACGGCACTGCGTAGGATCCTACGGTCCTGGCGTGCATCCGTGCGTCGCTGCGGTCCGGTCCCAGGTCGACGGGCACGTGCACCTTCCGCCGACCACTGGCGACAACATCGATGTACTGTGGAGACCTCACGCCCCACGTGTTGAGCAATTCGGCGGTACGTCCACCCGGCCTCCCGCATGCCCACTATACGCCCTCGCTCAAAGTCCGTCAACTGCACATACGGTTCACGTCCACGCTGTCGCGGCATGCTACCAGTGTTAAAGACTGCGATGGAGCTCCGTATGCCACGGCAAACTGGCTGACACTGACGGCGGCGGTGCACAAATGCTGCGCAGCTAGCGCCATTCGACGGCCAACACCGCGGTTCCTGGTGTGTCCGCTGTGCCGTGCGTGTGATCATTGCTTGTACAGCCCTCTCGCAGTGTCCGGAGCAAGTATGGTGGGTCTGACACACCGGTGTCAATATGTTCTTTTTTCCATTTCCAGGAGTGTAATTTACGTTTTTTCATGTAGTTTTGTAATTGTCGCCATGTAAATGCGTCGTGCCACGCCCGGCCCGTGTAAGAAATGTTATTTGTTTCGAAACGCTGGGCGATCTGGAGCTGTCTTCCATTTCTGACCAAACCCAGGCTTTACTATAAATTTGGAGGAAATCGGTGGTGATGAGTAGGCGCGAACTACATGTTAGCTGGCTTCAAATTCTTTAAAAGTATGAAGCGCGATCTCTCTCTTACATGTATTCTGTGCGTCAAATAGGTCGCAAACATGAGCACTGTAACAAGGCAATCAACTTTGCCAGCGTTTTGCGGGCCAAAGATAATGCCACACGCCTCAGTACCACACTCAGATAGACCGGCAAAGATGCATCATTTACTGAAGAAGCCTGACGTTTGGTGAGGTAGGATGGCGGTGTCAGCAAGTTTGTGTATGGTACAACTACGATTTTCTGAAACCAAATGACGTATCTTCACGAGGTGGTCTAATGAAGTTCTGCAGTTGAGCAAATATTATCCGGCCGCTGTGGCCGAGCGGTTCTAGGCGCTTCAGTCTGAAACCGCGCGACCACTGCGGTCGCAGGTTCGAATCCTGTCTCGGGCATGGATGTGTGTGATGTCCTTAGGTTAGTTAGGTTTAAGTAGTTCTAAGTTCTAGGGGACTGATGACCTCAGAAGTAAAGTCCCATAGTGGTCAGAGCCATTTGAGCAAATATTTGCGTACATACATCGTAGAATCGTGTTATGAGAAGAACGTTTAAAGCAGACCGTAGTTTTCGTAAGAATCTCAAATGAATAAAGACACTTGTTACCAACGGCAGATAGCACTTCCTACTTATAGAAGCACTTTCATAACGAGCATACTAGTCGAAGAAAACCCGAAGTTCATGAGAAGTTGTTAAAAACACATCATTTAGCTACGTGTGTTAATATTAGATTTATGAAACCCTCTAAAATGTACATAAACTATTTAATCACCGCCGATATTTCAGATAAGACAAACTGTAATGCAATTACTTAGGATTACATACAGTACCAAAGCAAAATACGTAAAATGTTTCTGGTTATTCTTGCATTGTGACATGTTCCTTTCCTTGTATCAACGACTACTGTACGAGAAATTACGTCCAAACACAACGCATTTATTAACCATTTTGTCAAAACTCTAAAGGTAACGTAGTTATGTCAGTTTATCCCCATTTCTTACCACTGTTCTATCAGTAAATAAATAGCTGTTTACATGTACTTTGCGCTAGCCGCCATATTGCTATACTAAAATGCTGGCTTCAGTTACATCAATGATACTGTATACGGATTTGCCAGTCTAGTAGTGTAGGTCTGTGGTACCATACATTACACTACATTTAACGTCCTCTCTGAAGTCCATACAGTAGACAAATCTCCGGAGTGAGCATTGTGTTCTGCCCATGTTGTCAGCATTAAGCTGGAACTGTCATGTGATCTCGGGACGAAGCTGTTTAAGGCCAACTAACATTGGCCATCATGTCATTACGTTAAAACATTCGTCAATGCATATCAAATGGCGGCATTCACGCTGGTCATCAGTGGACCGCAACGTCAGCTCAAGGTTTCCCAGGAAGTAAGTTCTAACGGTATCGTCGTCTGCTAATATCATAAGTTAATCCGTTTTCGCCACGCTCACTCGTCTCACAGTGGTGGATTTTGTCGTTTTGATCCTTCGTAATTTTCATTTTATAAATACGCGTTGTTTTCGTGGCAAATTGCAAATATTCCATAACGATTTGGACATTTCTTTTTTCCATTGAGTTTTCTTACACAAGCGAGGTCAGACATCTGAAAGCGAAAGTTATTTACATTTTATATTAACAGAACAGAACAGAGCTGACACCCACTGTGTGTGTGTGTGTGTGTGTGTGTGTGTGTGTGTGTGTGTGTGTGTGTGTGGGTGTGTGGGGGTGTGGGTGTGGGTGTGTGTGTGTGTGTGTGTGTGTGTGTGTGTGTGTGTGTGTGTGTGGGTGTGGGTGTGGGTGTGTAGAACATGAGCTGACGAAGCCAATTTCCATTACATAAAATTTTAAGGAAAAGGCCATCTTTAATGGAGGAGAAACATACAGCTGTTAATGACATTGATTGCGTGAGAAGAAAAATAATGAATAAGGTAAACAGGCTCCATTTATTTCTTTATAGCTATTGTTTGACGTTTTTGTATGTACATATTTCCTTTAGCAAATAAATGCCGGTGTTTTGAAATGTTTCACATTTCAGCACTTCATCAAACAAAACTGATCAGTAACATACGTTACGAAGTTTGCTTTGGCCATTAATAACCTCTGTCGTTTTTTATTGCTCATTTCCGATACTACACTCTACCATTTTTATCTCAGATGGTGACTCATAACCCCAGTTTCACCACTCTGTGCTGGACTAAGCGAATTGACGTGACACGGCGTGTGGGACGGCGTGAATACACGTTGTCCCGATGGTGCCGTGACGAGATGACCGTTGATTTTGCTCATCACAGCGAAGAGCTCAATTTATTCCACGTATCAAATGCAAATTGGCGTGGTGTCCATGAAACATCTACGAAGGGAATATGTCTGTACTAGCGACTTGACAACATTCAAAATTTATAGGATTCATGACAGACAAGCCTACGCACTCCCGACATCACGTGGCGACGGTGGCAATGTATGATAACAGAAAACCAATTCTGCGCTTCTGAATGCACACTACAAAAATATATCTACTCTATGCTGACGTGTCGTGGCGTCAAACAGGATAGAATCACGGTTGACAACGTGGTATACACTATGTGATCAAAAGCATCCGGACACCTGGCTGAAAATCACTTCAAAGTTCGTGGCGCCCTCCATCGATAATGCTGGAATTCAATATGGTGTTGGCCCACCCTTAGCCTTGATGACAGCTTCCACTGTCGCAGGCATACGTTCAATCAGGTGCTGGAAGATTTATTGGGAAAGGCAACCCATTCTTCACGGAGTGCTTCACTGACGAGAGGTATCGATGTCGATCGGGGACGCCTGGCACGAAGTCGGCGTTCGAAAACATCCCAGAGGTGTTCCATAGGATTAAGGTCAGGACTCTGTGCAGGCCAGTCCATTACAGGGATGCTATTGTCGTGGAACCACTCCGCCACAGGCCGTGCATTATGAACAGGTGCTCGATCGTGTTGAAAGATGCAATCGCCATCCCCGAATTGCTGTTCCAACAGTGGGAAGCAAGAAGGTGCTTAAAACATCAATGTAGGCCTGTGCTGTGAATGTGCCACGCAAAACAACAAGGGATGTAAGCCTCGTCTGTGAAAAACACGACCACACCATACCACCACCGCCTCCGAATTTTGCTGTTGGCACTACACACGCTGGCAGATGACGTTCGCCGGGCATTCGCCGTACCCACACCCTGCCATCGGATCGCCACATTGTGCACCGTGATTCGTCACTCCACACAACGCTTTTCCACTGTTCAATCGCCCAATGTTCACGCTCCTTACACCAAGCGAGGCATCGTTTGACAATTACTGGCGTGATGTGTGGCTTATGAGCAGCCGCTCGAGCATGAAATCCAAGTGAGAAAACCTCCCGCCTGTCATAGTACTTGCAGTGGATCCTGATGCAGTTTGGAAAGCTGTGTGATGGTCTTGGTAGATGTCTGTCTGTTATAAATTACGACCCTCTTGAACTGTCGGCGGTCTGTGTCAGTCAACAGACGAGGTCGGCCTATACGCTTTTGTGCTGTACGTCTCCCTTCATTCCACTTCACTATCACATCCGAAACAGTGGACCTAGGGATGTTTAGGAGTGTGGAAATCTCGCGTGCAGACGTATGCCACAAGTGACACCCAATCACATGACCACGTTCGAAGTCCGTGAGTTCCGCGTAGCGCCCCATTCTGCTCTCTCACGATGTCTAATGACTACTGAGGTCGCTGATATGGACTACCTCGCAGTAGGCGGCAGCACAATGCACCTAATATGAAAAAGTATGTTTTTGGGTGTGTCCGGATACTTTTGATCACATAGTGTATATCAAATCCGGGCAAGAACAATGACACACTCAAAAATGCAGTACTTGAGACAACTCGATTTAAACAATTTATTCCATAAAACATATATCGAAATAATAAAGCATCTTTTAAATTTCAAGTAAAAATTTTTCGCAGCATATTTCATTGTATTTTTCGTCTACGTTGGGGCACTTCTGACGTATTTTTCAGTGACAAACTAAAATTGCCGTTTACGACTTGCCACTCTTTTTGGCTGGACCGCGATGTGTGTCACGTACGAGGGTATGACAATGGATTGTGATTATGTGCATCTTCACGATAACTCTTTTTGAAAACGGCAGTGACCAGCGCTTTTTTATTTTTTATTTATTTTTTAATTGTGCAAATTGATGCCTCCCAGCAGTGGAAGTTCGCGGCGGCGTTTATGGAAACTGCCCGGGACAGTGCACAGACTTTGACTTTGTATAGTTCGAAAACCCGACGGAGCATCTGCGCATTAAGCTGTTTGTTGCTGCTTCGTCGCCAAATGCGTCTAGCCACGACGCTGCCTGGATATAACCGAGCTAACAGCCTCGTCCTTGCAACGTTGCAGTCGCAGTCAAATTCAGTTCGCACCGTGGCTTTGGGGGACCACAGGTAAAATACTCGTTTCGCTAAGGCCGCGCTTCAGTTCTGGATACGCTTTTCTGACTTTGTTTCCTATGATTTCTCTTAATATCGCCCACATCTACATTCCGCGACCTACACTGATGAGTCAAAACATCATGACCGTCTCTTTAACAGCTTAATTGTCCGTCTTTGGCACGAAATAAATCACCGATTCTACGTATCAGGGATCCGACAGGTTTTTGGTAGGTTTGTGGCATTAGATGTCGTAGGCACAGGTCATTGTAATTCGTGTAAATAACGGGCAGCTGATTTACATACGCGGTGACGCCGCCTGAGGGCGACCCAGATGGGTTCCATAGGGTTTACAGCAGGCGAATCTGGTCGTAGAGACATCAACGTGAGTTGATACTCTTCACGGGTTTGCAGCCGGATCATGTCGTCGTCCAGACACAATATTTCGGCGAACAGCTGCCCACTATCTTCAGGTGAATTAATGCTCGTGCACTGCCTCGCCGGAACTGAATTCCAGCCACTTTTTTTTTTTCTTTATTGTAATTTTAGCACCTCATACAGGCGGGCTGTCAGCAGCATAGTACGCCGCTCTTCAGCCTTAAGTGGTACAATCATGTGACAAAGAGGCGACATAGACAATACAATGAAAATGGCGGGCAAAAAAAGTAGCGACAAAAAACAATAAACATGAAGCCATTCACGCTGGACGATAAAAACACTAACACTTGTTGACACGGCGCGCAGAACACGGAGGACGGCGACGGCACATGGGAACAGTGGAGTTGTAACTGCGAAAGAACGCGAAACACAAAACGAAGCACACACACGAGACACTGATGGCGATGATCTCCGGCGCGCGAATGTCCACTATGCGTGTGCGAGTCCGGGGACCTGCCAAGAGAGGAGGAGGAGGAGGAAGGGGAGTGGGAGAGGGAGAGGGAGAGGGGAGAGTGGGGGAGGGAGGGAGGGGGAGGGGAAGCCCGGGGGAAGAGGGGCGGAGGAAGGGGCACGGGGGAAAAGGAAAGAGAAGGGAAGGGAAGAGAAGGGAGGGAGGGTGCCTAAAGGAAAGGACACCAGAACTGGGGGGTGGGGCAGGATGAAAGTTGATAGGAGGGGTAGATGGAGGGGAGGAGGACAGCATCAGGAAGGGGGAGCTGGCGGAAGCCACCTTGGGAGAGGGTAAGGAGGGTGGAGAGATGGAGACCGGGTGGGACATGGGAATACAGGCGCGGCAGCGGGCGGGGGTGGGAGAGGATCGGGGAGACGAGCGGCTGAGGAGGGTCGAGTTTACGGGAGGTGTACAGGATCCGTATCCTTTCAAGGAAAGGGAGGAGGTGGGGCAAGGGGATGAGATCGTACAGGATCCGCGTAGGGGAGGGGAGACGGATGCAATAGGCGAGGCGGAGAGCATGGCGTTCAAGGATTTGGAGGGATTTGTGAAATGTAGGGGGGGGGGCGGAGATCCAAGCCGGATTGGCATAACAAAGGATAGGGCGGATGAGGGATTTATAGGTGTGGAGAATGGTGGAGGGGTCCAGACCCCACGTACGGCCGGAGAGGAGTTTGAGGAGACCGAGTCGGGAGGGTGCCTCGGCTTGGATTGTCCGGAGGTGGGGAGTCCAGGAGAGGCGACGGTCGAGGGTGACGCCAAGGTACTTAAGGGTGGGAGTGAGGGCGATAGGACGGCCATAGATGGTGATGTAGAAATCAAGGAGGCGGAAGGAAGGGGTGGTTTTGCCTACAATGATCGCCTGGGTTTTGGAGGGATTGACCTTGAGCAACCACTGGTTGCACCACAAGCGGTGAACCGGTCATTCCAGCCACGACGACGGAACATTTATACACCACGGACAGAGCACCGCGCGTGCGCGAGATGGTGGGCAGCGCCTCCAGGCGGCAAGTAGACACGCAGCGCGCCGGTGGGAGAAGGCGGCGGAAACGATAAATCGCAACAGCACTGGTTGGAAGAATCCAGCGATCGAAAACAAGACCGTTGTTGTTTAATGTCGGACAAAATAGGATTCCATATCTTACTTAGAGGAAAACCTTTACCCCTGTTAACAATATTACTTTATAATCTAATTTCAATGTATTCTTTAAGAACACATTTGGTCAAGTAGTGTCGTAATTTCCGTTTTTCCCCTATTTCGATTCCGCACCTTTGCACTAGATTCTCAATCTAACCACCTAATCTTAAGCATTCTTCTGCTGGACCGTATTTTAAACCCTTCTTTGCTTTACCGCTTACGTTCACGTTTCACATAGGTAGAAGGCTACACACCAGACGGATGGAGAAGACTACCGAACACCTAAATGTATCTTCCATGTAAACACATTCCTCTTCTCTTGCTATTACCAGTTCCTCTACATTGGTGATCATCAGTTATATTGGTACACAAATAGCAGAACTCGTCTACTATTTTCAGTGTGTCATTGCCTAATGCGATAACTTCAAAGAAACTTGATTTAATTGGACTGCATTCCATTATCCTTCTTTTTACTTTTAATGATACTCATCTTATGACCTCTTTTCAAAACGCTATTAATTCCGTTCAACTGCTGTTCCAAATTCCTTACTGTCACTGACAGAATGTTATCGGCAAAACTCTTCTCCCTCAACTTTAAATCCTTAACCAAATTTTAATTCGGTTTCTTGTCAAACGAAATTATTAATAAAGCTTGAATCAATTTTATAAAAAGGCCTCTTTTTATCTGTAATTACTGATCGCACGAAAAAGCGGGCTATTAAAGATAGAATAAAATTTGCTATAATAATGCTAGACATCAAGTAGAAAGTAAGACTTTTCTTGTTCCTAGAGACTGAACGGTAATGCTGATGTGTGTAAATTTTTCAATAACGGTAAGGGATTCGTGTTTGTATATCAAATTTTAATTTATTTTATGTGATACATAGTTAAACATAAACTGCTACTTTTATTAAAATTTGTTATTGTGTGTGTTAGCCGCACGGGATTAGCAGAGCAGTCTGAGGCGCTGCAGTCATGGACTGTGCGGCTGGTCCCGGCGGAGGTTCGAGTCCTCCCTCGGGCATGTGTGTGTTTGTCCTTAGGATAATTCAGGTTAAGTAGTGCGTAAGCTTAGGGACTGATGACCTTAGCAGTTAAGTCCCATAAAATTTCACACAAATTTGAACATTTTTTTGTGTTTGTTAATTAATATCTCGACATGATAGTAAATTTAGAACTACAGTGATCGGAAAAAGTGGCTATTGGCGAGATTTGATCCATGTACTTTGTGGTTGTAAAACTTGGTACGTTCTCAGTACCGGCAAATGGCCCAAGCAAAGGAAATGTTTTATATTGCAATCTTGCATCATATACTATTTTGGGGAAATGGTATCCAGGTAGTGATACACAAATGTTGTAAGTATGAATAAAATCTAAGAGGCCAGATCTGCCGCTGATGACGTGTTGCGCGAATGTTGCGTTGCTGTTAATTGTCTGCTATAAAAATACTTCAGAAATTATGTTTGTTTGATTTAATATTGATTAACAGAAGGCCTTGCGTGTCTGCCACTTGCGGTGCACACACTAACAGCGGTTTTAGTTTCTATTCTGAATTCTCAATATTTCTAGTGTTACTATCGCTGACAAAGACAGGGGTTTATAGTGTGTTACATACAGAGGCGTATTGTTAACAGTAACTAAAGAACTGTACCCTGTGTGAAAGCTTGGGTTTCGCCGCACATTGCACGTCTGCGAGAAAACAAGCTCATTGTCTGTTTCGCAACTGGATAGTCCGTTGCTCGTTGTGCTTTCCGCCGGAAAAAAGCCTGAACAGACTGGTATCTTTGCAGTTTCCACTACACTGCGGTAACTGTGCTATTTAATTTATTTAACTTACGCAAAAAATGTGAAACATTTAAGACAAAAAGCAGTGCATACACAAGCACACGGAAATATTAATAAACTGGTATAAAATTATAGCGAGTGTGAACATATAGAAAGGTTACTAATATCAAAAGTTACGTCAAATTCAGAGATCTCGGTCCAGGTCACTTAACCATGCAATAGTATTTGAAGAGCCTTTCCAGTCTCCTTGAACTCTTATTGGACGTTCAGTAACAAAGCTTTTTTCTGTTTGTTCCACTGCGCAACAGCCATATTACGGTCTGTGTTGGATCCCACTTTAAAAACATGTGCGTGCCACGCCAAAGCAACAAACAGTCCGTGAAAAGTTCACACAAGACGACTCGAATAGATGTGATTATACCGAGTTCATAATAAGAAGTAAAGTATGATGATAAGGATGTTTAACGCTGCGCGTTTAGACTAGGGTGTCCATTCGTCCCGTTTTTCCCGGGACAGTCCCGTTTTTTACCGAAATGTCCCGCTGTCCCGAAAGTTTTTTGGGGGGCGCTCAAATGTCCCCTTTTTTATGATTCCGCTTGGCTAGAGTATTTTATGCTACTGGTTGTTTGACTTGCTATTAACTGCGCAATTATTTACGCTAGGAAGCGTGTGATGACTTCCAGCGTACCACAAACATGTACCGAACTGTCAAAAATCGCAAGTAATTTTAAACGCACTATAGGTTACGAATAACAACGAAGATTCTTCTCTTTTAAATCGATCCACTGAATCCGTCCTTTCGGTCCAGAGATACTCTACACCACTGATACTTGTTCTGTGGCTTTCGTCACCACACTGTTAATGTTTTGCACTGTCCAACCACTGTTTCATTATGCCAAAACGAAAGTGTAGTTTTAAGAGCAATATAAAAAGCGAGTTTCCTTTTATCACTGGTAGTGGAGAAACTGTAGAATGTACGTTGTGCAGATCCAAATTTGCTATTGCTCATGGTGGAAGGTCTGACATTGTGAGTCACATTAAGACGAAGAAACATCGCATGAGTGAGTGATCAAACGAAAAGAGCAAATAAATGCGTGGGTGAATACTATGTAAACTTAAAATCAGTAACAGAAATGGATAGGCAGTTGGCAGCACAAGAAGCTACGTTTGCATAGCACAGTGCAATGCATAACCATAGCTTTAAGTCAATGGACTGTACTACAGCAGTTGTTAAAAAACTTTTCAATCCTAAATTTGCATGAGGACACACAAAATGTAATGCAATCATTTCAAATGTTATTGCACCGTATGCAGCTCAGCAGGTTTTTAATGAACTGAAAAGTACTCGATTCATTTCTGTAATGATTGATACATCGAATCATCCGGATTTGGAGTTGGTTCCTCTACTTATCAGGTATTTTCACCCTGAAAATGGCATCACGGTGAAAGTGCTTGAATTGTTTAATTTAGCTGGAGAAACTTCATATTTACTTGAGAATTATGATCTTGAGGGAAAGGTGATTGCAGTTTCTGCAGACAACAGTGACACCAGTTTTGGTGGTAAGCAGAGGAAAGGAAAACCAGTTTGTTCTATAAACTGCAACAGAACACAGTGAATAATGCAGTAGGTGTTGGCTGTCTAGCAAATGTGGTGCAGAATTCCTTACAAACTGGCTCAGATTGCCTACCCATCGACTGCCAATTAATTGCAAAAAAATCTACCAGCATTTCCACATATATACAGTAAGGGTTGAATCTCTGAAGTCATTCTGCAAGTTTACTGAAACTGAATACAAAACTGTACTTTGGCACTGCAAGACAAGGTGGCTATCTCTGCTACCAGCATTGGAAAGAATTGTAGAGATATTTCCTGCTTTGAAATCATATTTCATTTCCCTTGATAAGTGTCCTGTTATCCTTAAAGAATTCTTTGATAACCCAATGTCTATTGTTCTTCTACGTTTTCTTGTTAGCCAGCTAAAACCTTTCTCCACAACAGTTGAATGTATTGAGAAACAAGACATCACAATAGTGGAAGTTTATTAAGAAATAAACAAATTATTGGGCGAATTACGGTGTAAGAAATCTGAAAGATTTCTCACATCCTTTGTACATGAGACTCTAAGAAAGCTGGAAGAAGAGAGTGAAATTACTGTAGAACAATTTCATATTTATGCTGACATCTTTTATGACTCTTGCATTGAGTATATTAAAGAATGGTGTTTACCATTTCTCACGCCTTTTAAAGCATTTGACTGGGTTAATACTGAAGAGGAGCAGCTACAGTGGAAGGATATTCAGGACTGTTGTGTTTTTGTTAAAAGTATTGTACCAAATTTTCCAGACGAACTGTTCGATGAATTTTCATGTGCACAGAATTTCACAAAAAGTGAAGGAGACAAAGAAAGTGTTAGTGCAATGTGGTTTAAAGTGATTATTTCGAAAGTACAACCATTAACATGAAAACCATGATTCATTTGGTGGAGTTTTGTCTGGCAATTCCTGGGCCAAATGCTGCTGTGGAACGTGTGTTTTCGTTAGTGAACTCCTTGTGGTCAGATGGAAAAAAAAAAAAAAAACAGAATGAAAGTCGAAACAGTGAGGGCCTTGCTCATTGTCAAAACACACTTTAATGGTGTATCGTGTACTGACTTTTATGATACAATTTCAAACGAAAATGCACTTCTTGCTGAAGTACATAAAAGTGAAAAGTACGGTGATAGTGTGGCAGAATAATTGAAAAAAGTGATTTGGGATCATCTGAGTGCACATTGTAAAGGTAAACTTGTATGTGTGTTAAATTTAGTCAATGCAATTTTTATGTCCCGTTTTTTTTCTTCATTGCCCTAGGTTTTTCTCTAATTTATTTTAAATTTCCCCTTTTTCAATGAAAATGAAATGGGACACCTTAGTTTAGGCGCACATCGACTCGGCGATAATACAGTACAAAACTTTGTCAGCACATTCAACTTTGACAGCACTAGCCAGCCAGCTGATCCAACTAACCTGCAGTGTGGCGAGCAGTTGCGGTTAAGACTGAAAACACATTATGCTCTTGTTCTTAGCTGTCGTAGTATTGTAGTTAAATACAAGAGTGATGAAAATTCCTACTTTAACACAAGGTAATTTTCTGCGTGAGCTATGAGTGAAGTAAAAGCGTGTCGTAGGGATTTTTCATATACGTAAATATTGTCGTCTGGAACTCACTGAAGTCTTTCCGTAACCGAATCCGAGGAATACATTTCAGAATTCGAACGGTCATTTGCTGCACTAATAACGAGGCGATAACCAACATAACCCACGAAGCCATTTACACGCCCAATTTTCTCTTCTTTTATGACGTGCTGTTCTACATCCACCCAGCGTTTGGCAGCGCTGTGACAAAGGTTCGTGCATTAGCTGCAGCACGCCTGGAAGCTGAAATATCTTGTTTCTCGCAACAGATCTCTCAACTTCGCTCCAGGTCAGTCGTGTTAGTGTCGGATTGCAGCTGTAAAATTTGAGCATTTGTACGATATGCTCGATACTGTGAAACTTGATCCCCGTTTTTGTATGACGCTTACCACTCCGGCTCGTGAGAGACCGCATCTGTAATACAAAACAATGGTCATAGTTCAAATCTGATTTTTCATCTTTGTTCCGAAAATTTAATTTATAGTGTTTTCGTAAACAATCTTTAACAATCTTAATAATAATGATTGGTAATAATTAAATAAATAATCAATTAAAAGGAAATCTACTAAATGAAAAGCAAAATGAACCTAAATATTTCACAGGCGCGCGCACACACACACACACATACACACACACACCACTTTCTTAGTCTCTATAATGAAAATTATTTTCTGTCCGAAAATTCACTCGATATTATCAACTACGTAAAAAAAAAAATCACTGCGCTCCGTACTTAATGCTATTCCTTTTTTACCTTTTTTGTTGTTTGAAGTGAAGGTCGGTAGACTCATGGCGTGCTGAAAAACGTTTAATTTTAATTTGGGTTTCTATAATCTCAGGCAAATTACTGTCTTGTCGCCTCGCGAGAAAATTCAAACTAGTTTAATTTAATTTCGTGGGTATCGCGTTGGCAACGTAAGAAAAAATGTAGTAAGGCAAAACCGTTAAAATTTATAAATTGGGGATTGGTGATCGTTACTATAAAATGAAAGAAAAATGCCAAATTAAACAACGAAAGAAGCTTTTTATACAGACAACTGACATCTCGTGCTTAATCTCACAGTTCTGAACATAACAAAGATTTTTTTCCGTATTCCGGCGAAATAACGTAGAAATTACAATATTCTTAGCCCGACTCTGGAGCGAATGAAAAGTATTCATAGTAAAGTCATACCAGTAATCGCGATTGGCGTTAATAATGGCACAATTAAACAAATTCCTAACAGCAATACAGTTTCAGTTCATTTGAACAAAATGAAAGAAAATGAGAGTCCGATAGCGTAAGATACTGTCGGAAAGGCCCGCGACTAAAGAAGAGAGAAAAGACGAGCCCGCATTCTTATATAGAACAAAATACAGATGATAAATGTTACGCCGCTCATATTATCCTGCGCGTACATATTCGCCGACATGCAGCGCAGTTCATTGACTATGGTTAAATTATATCTTTAACTCACGATATTTCGATAGGAAAGGAAAACAGGATGTTATTACGTCGCAGGAAGGGCACAATATTACATCTTTTATGAAATGTCGATGCCTAAGAACATATATTTGCAATGTAAACTGGAATTTTGTGTGTTGTTGTTGTTGTTGTTGTTGTTGTTGTCGTCTTCAGTCCTGAGACTGGTTTGATGCAGCTCTCCATGCTACTCTATCCTGTGCAAGCTTCATCATCTCCCAGTACCTACTGCAACCTACATCCTTCTCAATCTGCTTAGTGTATTCATCTCTTGGTCTCCCCCTACGATTTTTACCCTCCACGCTGCACTCCAATACTAAATTGGTGATCCCTTGATGCCTCAGAACATGTCCTACCAACCCATCCCTTCTTCTGGTCAAGTTATGCCACAAACTTCTCTTCTCCCCAATCCTATTCAATACTTCCTCATTAGTTATGTGATCTACCCATCTAATCTTCAGCATTCTTCTGTAGCACCACATTTCGAAAGCTTCTATTCTCTTCTTGTCCAAAATATTTATCGTCCGCGTTTCACTTCCATACATGGCTACACTCCATACAAATACTTTCAGAAACGACTTCCTGACACTTAAATCTATACTCGATGTTAACAAATTTCTCCTCTTAAGAAACGCTTTCCTTGCCATTGCCAGTCTACATTTTATATCCTCTCTACTTCGACCACCATCAGTTATTTTGCTCCCCAAATAGCAAAACTCCTTTACTACTTTAAGTGTCTCATTTCCTAATCTAATTCCCTCAGAATCACTTGACTTAATTCGACTACATTCCATTATCCTCGTTTTGCTTTTGTTCATATTCATCTTATATCCTCCTTTCAAGACACCATGCATTCCGTTCAACTGCTCTTCCAAGTCCTTTGCTGTCTCTGACAGACTTACAATGTCATCGGCGAACCTCAAAGTTTTTATTCCTTCTCCATGGATTTTAATATCTACACCGAATTTTTCTTTTGTTTCCTTTACTGCTTGCTCAATATACAGATTGTATAACATCGGGGAGAGACTACAACCCTGTCTCACTCCCTTCCCAACCACTGCTTCCCTTTCATGTACCTCGACTCTTATAACTGCCATCTGGTTTCTGTACAAATTGTAAATAGCCTTTCGCTCCCTGTATTTTACCACTGCCATCTTTAGAATTCCAAAGAGAGTATTCCAGTCAACATTGTCGAAAGCTTTCTCTAAGTCTACAAATGCTAGAAACGTAGGTTTGCCCTTCCTTAATCTAACTTCTAAGATAATTCGTAAGGTTAGTATTGCCTCGCGTGTTCCAACATTTCTACGGAATCCAAACTGATCTTCCGCGAAGTCGGCTTCTACTAGTTTTTCCATTCGTCTGTAAAGAATTCGCCTTAGTACTTTGCAGCTGTGACTTATTGAACTGGTAGTTCGGTAATTTTCACATCTGTCAACACCTGTTTTCTTTGGGATTGGAATTATTTTATTCTTCTTGAAGTCTGAGGGTATTTCTCCTGTCTCATACATCTTGCTCACCAGATGGTAGAGTTTTGTCAGGACTGGCTCTCCCAAGGCCGTCAGTAGTTCCAATGGAATGTTGTCTACTCCGGGGGCCTTGTTTCGACTCAGGTCTTTCAGTGCTCTGTCAAACTCTTCACCCAGTATCGTATCTCCCATTTCATCTTCATCTACATCCTCTTCCGTTTCCATAATATTGTCCTCAAGTACATCGCCCTTGTATAGACCCTCTGTATACTCCTTCCACCTTTCTGCTTTCCCTTCTTTGCTTAGAACTGGGTTTCCGACTGAGCTCTTGATGTTCATACAAGTGGTTCTCTTGTCTCCAAAGGTCTCTTTAATTTTCCCTGTAGGCAGTATCTATCTTACCCCTAGTGAGATAAGCCTCTACATCCTTACATTTGTCTTCTAGCCATCCCTGCTTAGCCATTTTGCACCTCCAGTCGATCTCATTTTTGAGACGTTTGTATTCCTTTTTGCCTGCTTCATTTACTGCATTTTTATATTTTCTCCTTTCATCAATTAAATTCAATATTTCTTCTGTTACCCAAAGATTTCTACTAGCCCTCGTCTTTTTACCTACTTGATCCTCTGCTGCCTTCACTACTTCATCCATCTTCTACTGTATTTCTTTCCCCCATTCCTGTGAATTGTTCTCTTATGGTCTCCCTGAAACTCTTACAACCTCTGGTTTAGTCAGTTTATCCAGGTCCCATCTCCTTAAATTCCCACCTTTTTGCAGTTTCTTCAGTTTTAATCTACAGGTCATAACCAATAGATTGTGGTCAGAGTCCACATCTGCCCCTGGAAATGTCTTACAATTTAAAATCTGGTTCCTAAATCTCTGTCTTACCATTATATAATCTATCTGAAACCTTCTAGTATCTCCAGGCTTCTTCCATGTATACAGCCTTCTTTTATGATTCTTGAACCAAGTGTTAGCTATGATTAAGTTGTGCTCTGTGCAAAATTCTACGAGGCGGCTTCCTCTTTCATTTCTTAGCCCCAATTCATATTCACCTACTACGTTTCCTTCTCTCCCTTTTCCTACTACCGAATTCCAGTCACCCATGACTATTAAATTTTCGTCACCCTTCACTATCTGAATAATTTTTTTTATTTCATCATACATTTCTTCAGTTTCTTCGTCATCGGCAGAGCTAGTTGGCATATAATCTCGTACTACTGTAGTAGGTGTGAGCTTCGTATCTATCTTTTGTGCGCCCTAAAACAGCAATCATCATCGTATCTATCTTGGCCACAATTATGCGTTCACTATGCTGTTTGTAGTAGCTTACCCGCATTCCTATTTTGCTATTCATTATTAAACCTACTCCTGCATTACCCCTACTTCATTTTGTGTTTATAACCCTGTAGTCACCTGACCAAAAGTCTTGTTCCTCCTGCCAACGAACTTCACTAATTCCCACTATATCTAACTTTAACCTATCCATTTCCCTTTTTAAATTTTCTAACCTACCTGCCCGATTAAGGGATCTGACATTCCACGCTCCGATCCGTAGAACGCCAGTTTTCTTTCTCCTGATAACGACATCCTCTTGAGTAGTCTCCGCCCGGAGATCCGAATGGAGGACTACTTTACGACCGGAATATTTTACCCAAGAGGACGCCATCATCATTTAACCATACGGTAAAGCTGCATGCCCTCGGGAAAAATTACGGCTGTAGTTTCCCCATGCTTTCAGCCGTTCGCAGTACCAGCACACCAAGGCCGTTATGGTTAGTGTTAAAGGGCCAGATCAATCATCCAGACTGTTGCCCCTGCAACTACTGAAAAGGCTGCTGCCCCTTTTCAGGAACCACACGTTTGTCTGGCCTCTCAACAGATACCCCTCCGTTGTGGTTGCACCTACGGTACGGCTATCTGTATCGCTGAGGCACGCAAGCCTCCCCACCAACGGCAAGGTCCGTGGTTCATGGGGGAGGAGAATTTTGTTTAAGATATGCAATTAAAAACAAGAAGCCGTGCATTTTTCATAAAGACAGATTAGATATGTGTTGGTTGGCATATATTTAATGAATTTTATGTTTAACTGATGATGGTAGTGGAATCGAACGAAAAAAGGACCAGAGCGAGATTCGAACCAGCGATCCATAGAATACACAGTTACCATTCTCGAACTCCACCGGTTCAGCCTCGCATGATGTTAACGGTAAGGCCGTAACTTTAGTAAACAAAGTTCGTTGGAGAACTTTAAAGCAGATTTATCCCTGTAAACTTGTGAAAAGCATTTTAAGAACCACATCCTGCTCGCCAGTTTTTATCGGTGTTTTCTCGCGCCTGTTTCACCTCGAAGCTGGAAGCAACGTCAGCTGTTTTCACACTGAGTCTTAACAGCGCGACAGTCGCAGCACAGCAGTATAGTGACTGAGACTGTGCGCCATTTTTAAATACCCAAAGAACGATAAAGAAAAACGTTGATGGCTCTTAATAAATTAGAATTTCTTAAAGTTTAATTTGCCGTAAGCTATTCAACATGTAAGTAGGACCTACTTCCAGGAAAGGAACACCAGTGGAGGTGTGCTACGGCTGTGACCGACAACCGCGCTTGTGTTCGTACATCAGACTTACTCTTATGATAGAGGAAGTATACCGCTAGTTCCCACCCGTATATTTCTGTGTTGTTGACGGAGCAACAGCCACTTCTTACATTGTTGCTACATATTAATATGCTCTCCTGTACTGTATTACGACTATGGAAAATGACCTACATACCTTACACACTGACCCTGTGAGGACTTGATTCCAAATTATTTTTTTTTTTCGGTCATCTTAGGACCACGTTAATTCGTTTCAGCTTCGTTTCTTCTGGTCTTTCTTCTTTCCCAGTATTCTTTCATTCTCATACTTTGCAACCTTCTTCGTTCTTCTGTCCAAAATGGTTTTGTACTGTTTCTCATTCCGTTCTCGAAAGCTTTGAAGCCCTGAATTTTTTATTTAGAAATCACCCTTTTGTATATTTCTAGTTCCTGTATTTTCATTTATTCCAGATCTCTTTGTATCTCTTGCATCCATCGTGCTTTGGTTTTCCTGTTCATCAGAAATCGTGTGATTCGCCTTTTTTTGTTTATATATGGAGATGAATTTTATGAAACCTTTTGTATATCTGCCTTCTCAGCCGTAAAAAAGGTGGGGGAGGTGAGAGGGGTGGACAGTAGTTGCAAAGATTATGAGGTGTTATAGTGGTATAACTCCAGCATGAGGAGAAGTAAATCTTCTGAGGTAGATATATGGGGAACAAAAAAGCTGCGCATGCCTCTGCAGAATATTAGAATGTTTAAAGAAGATACACGCTCCAACACCTTAATGTAACAGCCGCCAATGTTCGACGTCGATTGTACGAGGGCAGTTCAATAAGTAATGCAACACCTTTTTTATTCTGAAACAGGGGTTCTCTTATTCAGCATTGAAATACACCAGGTTATTCCCCAATCTTTTAGCTACACAACACTATTTTTCAACGTAATCTCCATTCAATGCTACGGCCTTACGCCACCTTGAAATGAGGGCCTGTATGCCTGCACGGTACCATTCCACTGGTCGATGTCGGAGCCAACGTCGTACTGCATCAATAACTTCATCATCCGCGTAGTGCCTCCCACGGATTGCGTCCTTCATTGGGCCAAACATATGGAAATCCGACGGTGCGAGATCGGGGCTGTTGGGTGCATGAGGAAGAACAGTCCACTGAAGTTTTGAGAGCTCATCTCGGGTGCGAAGACTTGTGTGAGGTCTTGCGTTGTCATGAAGAAGGAGAATTTCGCTCAGATTTTTGTGCCTACGAACACGCTGAAGTCGTTTCTTCAATTTCTGAAGAGTAGCACAATACACTTCAGAGTTGATCGTTTGACCATGGGGAAGGGCATCGAACAGAATAACCCCTTCAGCGTCCCAGAAGACTGTAACCATGACTTTACCGGCTGAGGGTATGGCTTTAAACTTTTTCTTGGTAGGGGAGTGGGTGTGGCGCCACTCCATTGATTGCCGTTTTGTTTCAGGTTCGAAGTGATGAACCCATGTTTCATCGCCTGTAACAATCTTTGACAAGAAGTTGTCACCCTCAGCCACATGACGAGCAAGCAATTCCGCACAGATGGTTCTCCTTTGCTCTTTATGGTGTTCGGTTAGACAACGAGGGACCCAGCGGGAACAAACCTTTGAATATCCCAACTGGTGAACAATTGTGACAGCACTACCAACAGAGATGTCAAGTTGAGCACTGAGTTGTTTGATGGTGATCCGTCGATCATCTCGAACGAGTGTGTTCGCACGCTCCACCATTGCAGGAGTCACAGCTGTGCACGGCCGGCCCGCACGCGGGAGATCAGACAGTCTTGCTTGACCTTGCGGCGATGATGACACACGCTTTGCCCAACGACTCACCGTGCTTTTGTCCACTGCCAGATCACCGTAGACATTCTGCAAGCGCCTATGAATATCTGAGATGCGCTGGTTTTCCGCCAAAAGAAACTCGATCACTGCCCGTTGTTTGCAACGCACATCCGTTACAGACGCCATTTTAACAGCTCC
This sequence comes from Schistocerca cancellata, assembly GCF_023864275.1. Taxonomy (NCBI): domain Eukaryota; kingdom Metazoa; phylum Arthropoda; class Insecta; order Orthoptera; family Acrididae; genus Schistocerca; species Schistocerca cancellata. The sequence goes on along the minus strand of NC_064635.1, from coordinate 31,518,508 downwards.
GTACAGCGCTGCCACCTGTCGGAAGTCAATGAAACTATACGAGACGAAGCGGGAATGTTTGAAAATATTCCACAAGAAATTTCCGGTTTTTTCAACCAAAATTGGCCGAGAAAAAAAATGTGTTGCATTACTTATTGAACTGCCGTCGTAATTACCACTGACATCTGGCAGCGCTAGAAGTGGAGGGTACTTAAAACGTGTCGGGGGGAAGGGGGGAGGCGGAAACAGTGCAGTAATTGTTGTAATGGGGGAAACAGAGCTATTTATCTTATGTGCAAAAGGCATCGTCACTGGCTTCAAAGCCCAAGGATGAAAGCATTTCCGCAATGGCTAAGTTTGCTAACTACTCTGCGTGCCGTCATGGCTAAGGTACGGGGTGTTCAAAAAGAATCTCCGCAGTGCCGTATGATTGTTAGCCGCGCGTGCCTTATGCCGCAGTGAATATGCCGAAATAAAACTCAGTGAAATACAAGTTATTAATTTATTGAATATTCATTTTTACTTACAAATTTTTACAGTAAATGTTGAAAGTGTCCCCCCTGTTGTTGAATACACAATTCGTCTAATCATGTTTCCAAACACAAGCTGTCACATTACTTCTGTAACAGTAGTAGTGAAAGCGGATTTTGGACGGTTTTTATAGAGAGTTGCTTTCGCTGCACCCCAGAAGAAAAAGTCAGGTGGTGTTACGTCAGGCGATCGTGGAGGCCAAAGTCCCTGTGAAATTATGCGATCACCAAAACATCAGCAAGCAGTGACATTGAAACGCGAGCTGTTTGCACCATCTTGTTGAAAATAACCGTTCAGTTATTTCGCTCAACCCAAGTTCTCCTATGAATGAATGGGCACACGATATCACTGCAGTATCGTTGCGCGTCCGACGTCTAGAAATTGCAGTCCAAACTCCTATTTTAACAGAATGAAGTGGTTCCTCATGAATACACAATGGATTTGCAGTACTCCACATACGAGAACTTTGCGAGTTCATGTACCCGGATAAATGAAACTACGCCTCATCAGTGAAAAACGTTTTATTAAGAATATCCCTTCCATTCTGTTGAACGAAGTTTTTGAACCATTGACAATAATGCAGTCTCTTGCCATATTCAGTATTTTTCAGTTCTCACACGACTGTCACTTTGTGTGGGAAAAGTTCTAATTTTTTCCTTACAGCTGTGAGGGCCGTTCTGACACTAACATCGATTTCCTGGGCGAGTTTTCTTACTGAGTTGTTCGGACTCACGGACATTTTATCGGAAATATCGAGTGGTTTAGCCTCAGACAAAACGCTAGGACGACCACTTTTCGGTGCATCTGTCACTGAACCCGTACTTCGAAATTTGTTAGTCAGATCTCGCACAGTATCGCGATGTGGGAGTGTTGTCTCCGGGAAAATTGAATTAAATGTTTGACGAACTGAAACTGTGTATTTGCCGCACGCTTTGAACACTTGTTCGACTAAAAACACTTGTTCGACTAAAAACACTTGTTCGACTAAAAACACTTGTTCGACTAAAAACGCTTGTTCGACTAAAAACGCTTGTTCGACTAAAAACGCTTGTTCGACTAAAAACACACGTTCTTCAGTGGTTAGCATTTTGACAGTGACAAAAACGAAGCAAACGAACAAAGGAACTAAACGTTCACGTCAACACGTAACAACACACACCAACGATAACACTGACGCTGGCGGAGATAAACGAAACAGTGGAACGTTGGGAGAGTCCGCCTGAAGTAACCCAGGCAGGCGAGCAATCATACGGCACTACGGAGAGACTTTTTGAAGACCCTGTATATCGTGCATGGCAAAATGGCGCTATCCAAAATCCGCACCAAGGGCCGTAGATCACAGGGGAGAACGACGGCTGCACAGATGTGTACGGGCGGACAGAGGTGCAACTGTTGAGACACTGACCGCCCAGATGTAGGGAGCTACCAATAGTGCCTCATCAACGACCGTTGAGCAAACATTATGGCCTTAAGCCGTCGGCACACGGACCGTGCATCCGAACGTTGAGCGCCGAGCGTTGAGCGTGCCCAGTTTCTGACGTCATAGCGTGGAATAGCACGTTCGGGGGTCTTTGCGAACGTGCAGAGCAATATTTGGCTTGTCAGATATTCTGAGCGTGTGTGTAAGCGTTGACCAATGACATGATACAACGCCACCTACGTCACACGCACGCCGTCTCCCTTCAGTACAGAGTTGTGAGGCGCCATATTGGCATTCATTTCAAGCCTATATGTATATATGCCGTTGGAGCGCGAGCATATTGAGAATCACTGGAAAAACCGTTGTTAACTGTGTGATTCGTTCCAATAAAATAATGAGAAACATCATATTCGTGGTAAAAGATTATTGCAACTTGCGTATTATGAGAGTAGGCTATTTGAAGGCAGCGACACACTGAAGATCCAACCAAAACGCATTGTTCTTGGTACAATTTGTTATAATTTAAATTTCAATTAGTAACATATCTACGATTAAGGTTTTCAGCAAGGCGTAACATAATATGAATCGTCATAAGGGTTCTGTTGTTGGGTTAGCGTAATGAGTAGGGTCAGAGTCTGCTAGAAATGTTCGTAGGGGGCGATGGTTCCCGTCTTTACACTTGTAATTTTTATTTTCTTATGATTCGCGTTTTTTTTAGGTTCTGATACTTTATTATTAGTTTAATATAGGTATATACTACATTATTTGATGTTATGTAAGTATAAGTTAACCTTTTTTGAGGAGTGACTTTGTTCAATTGGCTTAATCTACAGGACAGCTTGCGCTACTTGTATAAAGATATTTCTTTTACGCTTCGTAATTCACATGTTGCAAAGATTCTGCTACTGGGTAGGAACAGTGATCAAATAACACTGACCTTGGGGTTTCACGAAAATGTGGGAATGATAAACATTATTTCATCTTAGGCGCAGAAGTATTCCAAATTTGTACCGCACTGTTTGTAACGGACATGGTACTTTCCTTTTCGTGGACGATGAAGGAAACTTACGTTTGAATAGAGCTAACGTGGGAATTTTACGCGCGCCCGTTGAGTAAACAGTGTGATTTACGAACTAGAAACATCCCTTAACTGCCGCTGGAGTGCGTTGAGATCGCGTATACCACGTTGGGGCCCACGTACCGCATGCACAAGTCGCATCGTTCCTGAGCGTTCCGCAGCACGTTGAACTTGGCACGTTCAACGTTAACGTTCGACAGCACGGTCTGTGTTCCGACGGCTTTAGGTTCTGAATGTTAGAGAGCTCTTAGCGAACATATAACACGTCAGCCTCAGTTGCAAATAGAAACACAATAGAAAAGGAGGTAGCGCTTCGGCCTGGGGAATGTTCTCGTGACATTCCCCGTGCGATCTCGTCATTCTGGAAGGCCCAGTAGTTCAACGCAAGTATGCATCTATCCCTGTGGCCCATGACCACCCCTACATGCAGTTTGTTTTACCTCAGCACGATGACATCCACCAGCAGGACAACGCAACGTGTACGTGCGTGCTTCGAAGAGCACCAGCAGTACTTCCCTGGCCTTAGATTCACCGGATTTAAACCCAATTGAGAATCTCTGGGACCAGCTCGGTCAGTCTGTTCACGCCTTGAATCCTCAACCGAGAAACCTACCGCAGCTGTCCACGCAAATGGAGTCGGCACATTCTACACCACTGGCCATTAAAGTTGCTACACCACGAAGATGACGTGCTACAGACGAGAAATTTACCCGACAGGGAGAATATGCTGTGATATGCAAATGATCAGCTTTTCAGAGCATTCACACTAGGTTGGCGCCGGTAGCGACACCTACAACGTGCTGACACGAGGAAAGTTTCCAACCGATTTCTCATACACAAACTGCAGTTGACCGGCGTTGCTTGGTGAAACGTTGTTGTGATGCCTCGTGTAAGGAGGAGAAATGCGTGCCATCACGTTTCGGACTTTGATAAACGTCGGATTATAGCCTATCGCGATTGCGGTTTATCGTATCGCGACATTGCTGCTCGCATTGGTCGATATCCAATGACTGTTAGCAGAATATGGAATCGGTGGGTTCACGACGGTAATACGGAACGCCGTGCTGGATCCCAACGGCCTCGTATCAGTAGCAGTAGAGATGACACGCATCTTATCCGCATGGTTGTAACGGATCGTGCAGCCACGTCTCCATCCCTGAGTCAACAGATGGGGACGTCTGCAAGACAACAATCATCTGCACGAACAATTCGACGACGTTTGCAGCAGCATGGACTATCAGCTCGGAGACCGTGGCTGCGGTTACACTTGACGCTGCATCACAGACAGGAGCGCCTGCGATGGTGTACTCGACGACGTACCTGGGTCCACGAATGGCAAAACGTCATTTTTTCGGATGATCCAGGTTCTGTGTACAGCATCATGATGATCGCATCCGTGTTTGGCGACATCGGGGTGAACGCACATTGGAAGCGTGTATTCGTCATCGCCATACTGGCTTATCACCTAGCGTGATGGTATGGGTTGCCTGCCATTGCTTACACGTCTCGGTCACCTCTTGTTCGCATTGACGGCCCTTTGAACAATGGAGTGCAATTAGACATTAGCTAGTACCCCCCTCTCTCCTCCACCACATTATCACGAATTTTAGCACCTAACTAAACTGTAGAATGGAAGATTTTTCTTGAAGTACTTTTATTTTTAAAATGATGAAAGGTGCATGATATTTAGTGTGTGTGTGTGTGTGTGTGTGTGTGTGTGTGTGTGTGTGTGTGTGTGTGTGTGAGAGAGAGAGAGAGAGAGAGAGAGAGAGAGAGAGAGAGAGAGAGAGAGAGAGAGAAAATGACGAAGGAATTCGTGGTGCATCGTAAGTGCTTCTAACTATCCACACTAAGGGTGCACACTTGTTACAAAACATACTTCCCCTGCAATACTCCTCCCCATTGCGCCACTTGCATATCCTCCGCACTGCAACCCCATTTGAAAGCATTCAAGTTAAAATGTATGCTCCATACTTACTGTTCGTAAATCACTTCATTGCTGCACTTCTTGCTTCTGAACAGACAGAAAGTGGAAAACTTTAGGCTGTTATTGTTTTGTGTCTGACCACAGCCACTAATGCTAATAAAATAATAATAATAATGTGTAAAGCACTATACTAGCCCTTATGTAGTTGCTGCTGTGTCGCGCTGTCAAGTAATTCATTTGCCTGTTTCGAAGCGAGTAATGAAGCAATTTCCGAACTGCTGCAAATTCTATCTACAACTTGGAGGAGACTTTTTTTTTTTTTTTTTTTTTTTAGAGATTTAGCATTTTTGACGTATGTATCTCACTTTTATCAGCAGCGATAGACAGGAAAAAGCACGACATATATGTGTAGTGAGTGGGAAATGTGTAACCTCCACAGCATTACAGATACTAATTGAGAAAAAGTAATTATTGATAACTTACATAATCAGTATTAGAATCTTACAAAATTGTGGTAATGGTAATGATCTTTTGAAAAGGAGTCCGCTTCGTGACTGAAACAGAAACAAATCGTTTAGTTTTCACCCGCCAGAAAATTTTATTTTACTCCTCAGCAGGTAATTACCCGCAATTTGGGAACCATTGTTGTAGAACCTAATTGACTCCCCTTCCTGCACATTTCGCAGTCGTCAGCTCTGCAAAAGGTGAATTCAGATAGTTGTTGCCCTGGAAACCGGTACATCGGTAGCCTGCAGTTGTCTGCCTTTATTATTATACAGTAGTAAGTCGACAACGTCTTGGCACATTGAAACTGTGGGGGAATAAGGATTCGAACCCCGAACATTTGCATTTTGAAGGTAGTGCTCGTACCAGCTGTATATTAGAACAGGATTCCCACGTCAGAACGATGATCCCTTAGACTGTGACTACGCTTTCTTTGTACAGATGTGCTAGTCTCGCAACGTATATTGTAGAGGTTCTGTAACGTCGAAATACTGTTAGAATTGAAGCTGTGGTGGCGTATCGTGAATCTTGTCTGATTAGCTCAGCTGGTAAGACCATTTCTAGCTAAATGCAAAGTTGGCCTTCCGGTCCAGCGCGAAATATTCATGTGCCAGGAAACTTGCAAAACAGCGCACGTTCCGAGAAGACTTACAATGGATTCTTTTATAAATCCCTTTGGGAGGAAAATCGTTTCACGCTGTCTAAAAAGATCTGTGTATCTTAGCGACCTGTGAATTTGTGACCTACTAGCAGGAGACTACTTAATCAGTTTCTGCCGCTTATTGCGGAGAATGCCGGCACTAATACTGTTAAGTGCGGCTTGTATAGGATGTGTTTCGTGGAGTCGGTCACGTTTGAGTGGAGCTGCATCTGCGGGCACACGTGATGTAACTGCAGAACTCAAGGCTAAACGAGATAGCGTCACTTAACACGACAGGCGCGAACTGTTTTCCATTCAATTCGTACCCTCTCTCTGCCCCACTTAAACTCTTTGTCCCGTCTGCTGACGCGCCTAACATGGCGGCGCGATAGAATTTGTGAACGTTGTTCAAATTTAGATTCTCTGGAAGCGATTCTCAGATGAACAGAATTACTGCCGAGTCACAATTTAACGTAGAAAAGGGCTTTTAAAAATTCGTGACGGGATCACCGGTGACTTAGGAAAAAAGAGAAACGTTGCACAAATGAAGACTATTTTCCTGACAGGAAGCTTCCTCTGGTTATATCTTTATCTTGTCAATCGCTCAGTATGACACAATAAGAGGAACATAAGGATTTTCAATGCCAGGAAGCTTCAGGATTTAATAATTTTTTGCACAGAGTTTTACAGCCCCTAAGAATTTGGTAAAGGTTAAAAACTGTAATATTGAAAAGAAATTGTGAATATAGAATGTCAATATTTTCTTATTTAAGGAATAGGTTAACATCCAGATGTAATCATGGTTAAACTTTTATTAGCAGCTGTCGGATCCAGCATAAAGAAAAGGATTGACTTTCTGCATTGGCAGACATTGTGAATGTTGTCGCAATATTAACGGCTGCCGCGCGGGATTAGCCGAGTGGTCTCAGGCGCTGCGGTCATGGACTGTGCGGCTGGTCCCGGCGGAGGTTCGAGTCCTCCCTCGGGCATAGGTGTGTGTTTTTGTCCTTAGGACAATTTAGGTTAAGTAGTGTGTAAGCTTAGGGACTGATGACCTTAGCAGTTAAGTCCCATAAGGTTTCTCACACATTTGAACATTAACGGATGATGTTAATGAAAGTTTAATTTTTCCAAAATGTTTCAAGCGTCGGTGGAATGATTTTACCACTTAAGCAATTATGACTTTTCAATGACCTGACAGTGTAATTGAAGACGTAGTGCTAGTCGCATTGTCAAAGGAAATCGGCCGTGCTCTTTCCGTGGGAACCATCCGAACAGTCCCTTTAGCGGCTTGTGGAAGCTACGGAACAATCAAAATCTCCATAGTCAAAGGGGAATACAACCCCAGCTTCCCCCCCCCCCCCCCGAATGGTAGTCCAGTGTCTTTAACCATTACTAACGCTGATTCGAACGAAATGAAGTAGTAGTCAGGTCGTTTGTTATTCCGTGGTTCGGTTTAATATGTAAGTACACTGTCTTGTGTATGTGATAAGAAAGAATAAATTACTGAAAGTGTGTTATTGTTTTACCTTGGAGATTAGTTTACAAATTAAAATTCTACTTTCCATTATGAGGAATCAAATGGCTCTAAGCACTATGGGACTTAACATCCGACGCCATCAGGCACCTAGAACTACTTAAACCTAACTAACCTAAGGACATCACACACATCCGTGTCCGAAGCAGGATTCGAACCTGCGATCGTAGCGGTCGCGCGGTTCCAGACTGAAGCGCCTAGAACCGCTTCGCTACACCGGCCGGCTATGAGGAATCAGTGAAGTTCCTGTCACATGTAACAGAAATGTGACATAACTGGATGCTGGTTTTTTTTCTATGCAGTTCATGCCTTTTTTGAGCCAAAATTAGTTCCATCGAACAGCTATGAGAGCTTATTTCGGTTTAGGCACAAGTGCGGATATTACACTGAAGCGCAAAAGAAACTGGTGCAGGCATATGCCAAAGAAACTGATACAGGCATGTATTCAAATACTCTTGGAAACGTGTCGCTTGGTCGGACGAGTCTCGTTTTAAATTGTATCGCGCGGATGGACCATGGAGATAGACAACCTCACGAATCTATGGACACTGCATGTCAGCAGGGGACTGTTCCAGCTGATGGAGGCTCTGTAATGGTGTGGGGCGTGTGCAGCTGGAGTGATATCAAACCCCTGATACATCTAGATACAGCTCTGATAGGTGACACGTACGTAAGCATCCTGTCTGATCACCTGCATCCATTCGTGTCCATTCTGCACTCCTACGGATTTGGGCAATTCCAGCAGGACAGTGCGACACTGCACACATCCAGAATTGCTACAGGGTGGCTCCAGGAGCACTCTTCTGAGTTAAACACCTCCGCTGGCCACCAAACTCCCCAGACACGAACATTATTGATCATATCTTGGATTTCTTGCAATGTGCTGCTCAGAAGACATGTCCATCCCTTCCTACTATTACGCATTCATGGACAGCCCTGCAGGATTCGTGGTGTCAGTTACCTCCAGCACTACTTGAGACATTAGTCGAGCCCATGCCGCGTCGTGGTGCGGCGCTTCCGCCTGCTCGTGGGGCCCTGCACGATATTAGACAGGTGTACCAGTTTCTTCGGCTCTCGACTTCAGTGTAATTATTGTCCTTTAATACATGTCATTTCTGTTCTGTGCTTAATGCTTTCAGTGAACGAAGAATCACTCTTGGCTTCGGGGCTGTATTTTTTATTTATTTACCAATGACGCGTTTCGCCAGATTCAAGCATCTCTAGATTGACCTACTCAGAAATATACATTTTGTTGGAAGCGGCATGACCCCATTTTGCAGAATTGGAAATACTAACAAATTCCAACATGACTTCTTGATATTACTTGGTATTAAGTACAGAGTTATTACAAATGATTGAAGCGATTTCACGGCTCTACAATAACTTTATTATTTGAGATATTTTCACAATGCTTTGCACACACATACAAAAACTCAAAAAGTTTTTTTAGGCATTCACAAATATTCGATATGTGCCCCTTTAGTGATTCGGCAGACGCCAATCCGATAATCAAGTTCCTCCCACACTCGGCGCGGCATGTCCCCATCAATGAGTTCGAAAGCATCGTTGATGCGAGCTCGCAGTTCTGGCACGTTTCTTGGTAGAGGAGGTTTAAACACAATCTTTCACATAACCCCACAGAAAGAAATCGCATGGGGTTAAGTCGGGAGAGCGTGGAGGTCATGACATGAATTGCTGATCATGATCTCCACCACGACCGATCCATCGGTTTTCCAATCTCCTGTTTAAGAAATGCCGAACATCATGATGGAAGTACGGTGGAGCACCATCCTGTTGGTCTCCAGTTGTGGCATGAGCCAATTTTCCGCGGGCTACGCGTGAAACTTGCCCGCACGCGTTCAACCGTTTCTTCGCTCACTGCAGGCCGACCCGTTGATTTCCCCTTACAGAGGCATCCAGAAGCTTTAAACTGCGCATACCATCGCCGAATGGAGTTAGCAGTTGGTGGATCTTTGTTGAACTTCGTCCTGAAGTGTCGTTGCACTGTTATGACTGACTGATGTGAGTGCATTTCAAGCACGACATACGCTTTCTCGGCTTCTGTCGCCATTTTGTCTCACTGCGCTCTCGAGCGCTCTGGCGGCAGAAACCTGAAGTGCGGCTTCAGCCGAACAAAACTTTATGAGTTTTTCTACGTATCTGTAGTTTGTCGTGACCATATGCCAATGAATGGAGCTACAGTGAATTTATGAGATCGCTTCAATCATTTGTAATAGCCCTGTATATGGGATACCGAGCATACAAAACGTCACAGCAAGTAATTGCCCCCAGGAGATATTTGCAAACATTGCGCCGTGTCCTATAAACAACAAAATATAGCCAAGAAATAATGAAATCCGGTGACCGGCTTTGTCATAAAAGTATATGTATTGCAGACAATGAAAAAAGAAAAAAAGGCTGCCTTGCTGATGCATGCAATGCAGTCCATTCGGGAGCACTAAGAAGCATGCGCGAAGTGTACTGTTAGTGAGCTGTGAGCTACAGAGTATTATTTAACTGCCAAATATCGGCAAGGATTAAATAGTAAAAATGAGAATAGTTGTTTGCGTAGCCCTAAATTGAACAACTACAAACCCAACATTTTTACTTGGTTGACAAATAAATGTAGGGCTGATCTTGTTTGGTTTTCACTGGAATACACTGCATAACTTAGCAAGATAATTTTCTTTTTTTTCATTATGGTGTGTAATATCTATTTTTATGGCAAAGCCGATCACCAAGTTTCACTATTTTTGAATACATACCGTTCAATTTATTTATGTGATACCACGCAGTGTTTCCGACTTCTTGACGAGGGCAGTATTTTTTGTCTGCCCGGTATCCAATGTGCCTAACACCATTTGACATTCAGTAAAGCGTTTCTGAAGAAGAGAAATTTGTTAACATCGAGTATAGATTTGTCAGGAAGTCGTTTCTGAAAGTATTTCTATGGAGTGTAGCCATGTACGGAAGTGAAACATGGACGATAAATAGTTTGGACAAGAAGAGAATAGAAGCTTTCGAAATGTGGTGCTACAGAAGAATGCTGAAGATTAGATGAATAGATCACATAACTAATGAGGAGGTATTGAATAGAATTGGGGGGGGGGGGAGAGGAGTTTCTGGCACAACTTGACTAGAAGAAGGGATCGGTTGGTAGGACATGTTCTGAGGCATCAAGGGATCACCAATTTAGTATTGGAGGGTAGCGTGGAGGGTAAAAATCGTACAGGGAGACCAAAAGATGAATACACTAAGCAGATTGAGAAGGATGTAGGCTGCAGTACGTACTGGGAGATGAAGAAGCTTGCACAGGATAGAGTAGCATGGAGAGCTGCATGAAACCAGTCTCAGGACTGAAGACCACAACAAGAAGTTGTCTTAACAATCACTTGCCAGTAACTCTAATTTGGCAAAATCGGGTCATGCCATTTATACCAAAATGTTTTTTTGTAGGCCCATCTGAAGATACGTGAATCAGGCGAAACGCATCATTGGTTAATAATTAATAATTACAGCCGTGCAACCAAGACCGTTTCCGCGGTTCTTTTCGTGTATTGTGCAAGTTTTCGATGAACTGTGTTACTTGGGATTGTCACATCATGCGAAAGTTACTTTCGTTCAAAAAATTGTACCAATGGCTCTAAGCAATATGGGACTTAAACATCTGAAGTCATCAGTCCCCTATACTTAGAACTACTTAAACCTAACTAACCTGAGGGCATCACACACATCCATGCCCGAGGCAGGATTCGAACCTGCGACTGTAGCAGCAGCGCGGCTCTGGACTGAAACGCCTAGAACCGCTCGGCCACAGCGGCCGGCGTTACTTTCGTCCTTGTATGTTTACACTAGTTTATGGCCTCAACACTGAGATACCGAGCTAAAGAAATGAACGCAATTAAGGTTTTGTGTCCTGATACGTTTTACGTCATTAACGTCAAATATTTAACACGTTAACTCATTTGAAAAGAAGTGAGTAGCTGTTTCCATACATGGCAGGTAGATTCTTTAGTGAGTAGATGGTATTTTTCGTAAAACGAAGGGAGATATTCCGTTCAGTAAAATTAAATATTGTGTTTTCGAGGGTCACTGTGCGTCACATATGCCGCCACTAGGGTATCTCTAGCGTAGGAACTATGAGGAAACGGTAAGAGTGATTACTTGGGAACAGAGACACGAAGAAAGTCGTTCGTCCCTCACTCGAGATACAATAGGGGTATGACAGAAGCGGTGTATACTCCCCCCACCCACTGCACAGTGGCTTGGTGGAGTATACATGTAGATGCAGACAGGTGTGTCACTTCTGGGGGCTGATCGTAATAACGTGTGTGTGTGTGTGTGTGTGTGTGTGTGTGTGTGTGTGTGTGTGTGTGTGTGCGTGTGCGCGCGTGCGCGCGCAGTGGAAACACGGCTGCTTCCGCAGCCGCACAGAAAAGAGTGCAGAGCGAGCTGGACAAAAGGAACAGGCCGCCATTACGCGATTGTTCTCCGCAGACAGCTGAAAGCTCTGAAGACGCGCTTACTCGAACAGCCGTGCTCCACCGTGTTCTCGTCCCAGAGAGTAACACCTCGCCACCGGCCTTTCATCGCAACCCTCTGCGAGAAATCACCACCACCACAGGGACGGTAGTAATTACGTCAGCGAATCTTATCACTGGTAAGCCTTCACCCCGAAGTTTCATCCCGCTCCTCAACCTCTCTTATTTCAGTCATTCCTTGTTCGATGTGTAGACTGAACAGCACAGGCTGAAGATTAAAAAATGAAATGGTTCTGAGCACTATGGGACTTAACTTCAGAGTCATCAGTCCCCTAGAACTTAGAACTACCTAAACCTAACTAACCTAAGGACATCACACACATCCATGCCCGAGGCAGGATTCGAACCTGCGACCGCAGCGGTCGCGCGGTTCCAGACTGTAGCGCCTAGAACCGCTCGGCCACTCTGGCCGGCGGCTGAAGATTACATCGGTGTCGTATGTCCTTTATAATCCGAGCAGTTCGTTCTTGGTTTCGCATTCATTATGATAGCGGCTCCCTTAAACTTGGCTGTGAATGCATGCATGACACGTGTGTGGGTACTTGGCGGCCTTCACACTCGTCTATGACGATCACCAGACGTCAGACAAAACCTGCACTCGTCAGCGGAGAGAACCGGATGACATTGGACCAGTTTCCATTACAGTTGACACTGTGCACACGCGTACCGCTCCCCCCCCCCCCCCCGACCCCCCTTCTTTGCGCACAACGGTGCTATGGCGGGAGGAGGGTTGCAGAGGGGTAAATTCATGAGATTCATTGGAAGAATGCTAAGGAAATGCAGTCCGAAAACAAAGGAAGTAGGTTACAGTACACTTGTTCGCCCACTCCTTGAATACTGCTTCGTACCAGATAGGGTTGATAGAAGAGATAGAGAAGATCCAACGGAGAGCAACGCGCTTCGTTACAGAATCATTTAATAATCGCGAAAGCGTTACGGGGATGATAGATGAACTCCAGTGGAAGGCTCTGCAGGAGAGACGCGCAGTAGCTCGGTACGGGCTTTTGTTGAAGTTTCGAGAACATACCTTCACCGAGGATTCAAATGGCTGAGCACTATGGGACTTAACATCTGAGGTCATCAGTCCCCTAGAACTACTTAAGCCTAACTAACCTGAGGACACACACACATCCATGGCCGAGGCAGGATTCGAACCTGCGTCCGTAGCGGTCGCGCGGTTCCAGGCTGAAGCGCCTAGAACCGCTCGGCCATACCGTCCGGCCACCGAAGAGTCAAGCAGTATATTACTCCCTTTTACGTATATCTCGGGAAGAGACCATGAGGATAAAATCAAAGAGATTAGAGCCCATACAGAGGCATACCGACAATCTTTCTTTCTACGAACAATACGAGACTGGAATAGAAGGGAGAGCCGATAGAGGTACTCAAGGTACCCTCCGCCACACACCGTCAGGTTCATTGTCCCCGAGCGAAGTGTGGCCCCTCTCCATCTTATTGAAATGTGAAAAACACGTCGCTCAGCCCCCATTCCGTACTAAGCCACCATCCTTGTTAAGTTACTCCGTATGGCTCAAAAAGTGGAAAAAGCAAGAAAAAAATAGTCGATTTTATTCGTAGTACTTAATCGTAGGGAAATATAGGCGTCCCAAAAATACGGCGATAAATGTATGCGTGAACATAAATGCATGTGCTAGTCTAGCTTGCAGGTTGCGGTGTTTTTTATTTTATTTTATTTATTTATTGTTCCGTGGGACCACATTAAGGAGAAGTCTCCATGGTCATGGAACGAGTCAATACATGAAATTATAACACGATTGTAGAAACAGATAAAATGAAATATAAGAAACATATTCAGGCGACACGTCATTAGTTTAAATAAAGAAAATCAAGAATGTAACACTGGAATTTGCTTAATTTTTTAGCTCTTCCAGGAGCTCCTCGACAGAATAGGAGTGAGCCATGAGGAAACTCTTCAGTTTAGACTTAAAAGCGTTTGGGCTACTGCTAAGATTTTTGAGTTCTTGTGGTAGCTTATTGAAAATGGATGCAGCAGAATACTGCACTCCTTTCTGCACAAGAGTCAAGGAAGTGCATTCCACGTGCAGATTTGATTTCTGCCTAGTATTAACTGAGTGAAAGCTGCTAACTCTTGGGAATAAGCTAATATTGCTAACAGCAAACGACATTAAAGAAAATATATACTGTGAGGGCAATGTCAGAATTCCCAGACTATTGAATAGGGGTCGACAAGAGGTTCTAGAACTTACACCACACACAGCTCGAACAGCCCGTTTTTGAGCCAAAAATACCCTTTTTGAATCAGAAGAATTACCCCAAAAAATAATACCATATGACATAAGCGTATGAAAATATGCGAAGTAGACTACTTTTCGTGTTGAAATGTCACTTATTTCAGATACTGTCCTAATGGTAAATAAAGCGGCATTTAGTTTCTGAACAAGATCCTGAACATGGGCTTTCCACAACAGCTTACTATCTATCCGTACGCCTAGGAACTTGAACTGTTCCGTCTCGCTTATAACATGCCCATTCTGTCTGATTAAAATATCAGTTCTCGTTTAATTGTGAGTTAGAAACTGTAAAAACTGAGTCTTACTGTGATTTAGCATCAAATTATTTTCCACAAGCCACGAACTTATCTCATGAACTACATTATTTGATAATTTTTTTTTTTTGATAATTTTATTTTTGACCACTTACGATGGCTGTGCAATCCTCCCGATACGTTGCAAGTGTCAGTGTTGGTCAGTGCAGTGCTCTGTGCAGTGGTGAGTCTATTATGTCGGAGCTAAATGAATTTGAAGGTGGCCAACTGTTGGTGCTCGTATCCTGGATGCTTCCGTAGCCAAGGGAGCCGAAGTGTTTGGCGTTTCGAGAGGTGCCGCATGGAAGATTTGTACCGCTTACGGGGAAAGCAAAAAAAAACATTGCCCTATAAGTAACGACGCAGACGAAAGTGCGCTTTCAGCGATCGTAACAGACGTTCATTGAAGAGGGTTGTGACGAAAAATAGAGGACGACAGCTGCAAAAGTCACTGCAGAACTGAATGTCGCACTCAAGCATCCTGTCAGCACAAAAAAAAAAAAAAAAAATACAGGAAGGGAGCTACATAAGCACAGAATTGCACGGCGAGCTGGCATTGCAAAACCGCCCCTCAGTGATGCAAATGCGCGCAGCAGTAAAACGTGGTGCTGAAACCGTGAAACCTGCGTTATGGAGCGACGGAAGACAGTCATTTGGTCGGGCGAGTCTTGTTCCACACTGCTTCCAACTTCTGGCCGAGATTATATGTCGTCAGAGTGAAGCATGCTCGTGCTTCGCTGATGATTTGGGCAGCCATATCGTAGTATTGCATGTACGCTATGGTTGCTCTCTAAGGTCACGTTACTGGCAATGATGATGTGACCATTTTGGCTGATAAGTTCCATCCTATGGTACATTGTTTTTTTCCACAATGGTGATGGTGTGGGTGAATACAATAGGGCTCCTGTTACACAACCCACATTCTCCAGGACTGATTATGTGAGCTTGCCAGATATCAATATTAGTGAGTCTTAACGTTGTACTTCGGAGGGAAGGGTGCGTGAACGATATTCACCTGCATCAACGTTAACCGAAAATGCCGCCATTGCAGGGATAATGGCGCAGGATTGCCTTGAACATAATACGGGACTTGGTGTTTATGGTGTTTCCATATTTCCGTTCGCCCCGTGTATCTTGCCTAAAACAGGCATTATGAGAGCCGTCACTAATTATAAAGTTTGAGATAATTCACACTTATAAACAATTTTTATTTATTATTAAAAATTTCTAATATAACAGTGATACATCAGCCATGTAATTACAATTATCATGAATGTAAGGAGCAACGCTGATTAGGTCTTTTGTACACACACCAAAAACAGTTTTGCGTCACCTCGGTTCCGGAACCTGTTCAGAAAATTGGAATACAGACGAACATAAACATCAAAATGGTGCAAATGGTTCTGACCACTATGCGACTTAACTTCTGAGGTCATCAGTGGCCTAGAACTTAGAACTAAGTAAACATAACTAACCTAAGGACATCACACACATCCATGCCCGAGGCAGGATTCGAACCTGCGACCGTAGCGGTCGCTCGGTTCCAGACTGGAGCGCCTAGAACCGCACGGCAGCTCCGGCCGGCAACATAAACATCATTTCCGCCCTTCTAATTCCCTATGAAAACCACATATCGCATGTTGTACCACCATACAGATGTGGTGGTCCAGATTGCTATACACACTGCAATCTCTAATACCCAATAGCGCGTCCTCTTGCATTGATGCATACCTGTATTCGTCGTGGCATATTATCCACAAGTTCATCAAGGCACTATTGGTCCAGATTGTCCCACTCCTCAACGGCGGTTCGGCGGAAATCAGACTGATTGGTGGGTCACGTCGTCCATACACAGCCCTTTTCAATCCATCCCAGGCATGTTGGATAGTTTTCACGTCTGGACAACTTGCTGGCCACTCTAGTCGAGCGATATCGTTATCCTGAACGAAGTCATGCACAAGGTGTGAACGATGGGGGCGCAGATTGCCGTCCATGAGGACGAATGCCTCGCCAAACGGCAACAGCGCACGGCGGGGCTGGATGGTGTGGCGAAATAAATAAAAAACATTTGATTTTATTGTGTTTTTTAACTTTAGAATTTTTGAAAGGCCTATTTACGGATTGTATTGACCGGCTTGAATGCGGACAAATACAGTGCTGCGTGAAATATGCCTGTAATATAATTTACTATTCCGATTAATTACATTTTGAATTCTACGTCATTGTTGATTTAATCAGAGTTCTCACCTTAGACGTAGAATTAGTCCTTCTGCCACAATATTAATTGATCAGTCGCCATCGAAGTTCTTCTCTTTGTTGACCGTGTGTATCTTCCTAAGTCGGCATCGGTTCACTTCACGAAGACGGTGCAAACCAAGGAATACAATGCTACGTTGCTTTAAATAATTTTCGTAACACTTCGATACTTCTCACTATTTTTTATTCACAAGACAAGACTTGTTCTGCTCGTCGCACAAACCATAATTACCAACAATATGGCTGCCTTTCCGCAGACACCAAAAATTACGTCCATCCTCCACAAGGCAACAATCGAAAGTGTCTCTTAGCTCCTTGGAGTATGAAACAAAAGAGAATCCAATGTGAACATTACAAAGATTATAATATACATGCCTCTCAATTTAATCTTTGGCGCAGCTTTTAAGATACTGCATGTCTATGCGTCGGAATGTGTCATTACAATGGTCACCCATCCAAGTGCCGACCACGCCCGAGAGCGCTTAACTGGGGTGATCTCACGGGAACCGGTGTATCCACTGCGGCAAGGCCGTTGCCACCGTACCATCCATCTACACCAGACAGAATTGTCGTTCGCTAGGTGCTCTCGTATGTGGTGCAAATCGCGATTCAGCGGTGGTGCACATCTGCCGTTTATTTTCCCCTTCGCTCGCGGGAGTCCACACGCCTGGGAGTAGGAGAAACCCGCGCTTCTGTCGTCCTCGTGTAGTGCGGTGGACAGTTCTTCCGATTTGAGAGTAAGAGAGAATAAAACCCTGCCAGAGCAGCACTTTCGCGAATGAACTCCCGCCGCAGCCGAGGAATGGGAGCGCTAAGTTGCGCGGGTCCCCAGCTGCTGCTGGGCGCGCGGGACAAAAGTTTGCCCGCAGTGTCCCCAGTGGAACGGAGTGTCCGTCCACAGCCTCGCGTACACAAGACGCGCCCCAGCCAGTGTGAGGTTGTTGCTAAGTTTCCTCCCAGGGGTCAGGCCAATTCTGGGCTGTTTCCTCACATTTTCGTACAGGAAAAAGTTCTGGTCAAAACTGGAGGGAAAAAACTCCTTTACAGTGCACGATATTCTCATCGTCGTTAAGCCGTCAGCACACGGACCGTGCATCCGAGCGTTGAGCGTGCCGAGTTTCTGACGCCATAGCGTGGAATAGCACGTTCGGGAGTCTTTCCGAACGTGCAGAGCAATATCTGGCATGCCAGATATTCTGAGCGTGCGTCTGAGCGTTGACCAATGAGATGGCACAGCGCCACTTACGTCACACGCACGCCGTCTCCCTTCAGTACAGAGTTGAGGGGCGCCATATTGACATTCATTTCAAGCCTATATGCATATTTGCCGTTTCTGAGCACCAGCAAATTGAGAATCACAGGAAAACCCGTTGTTAGTAGTGTGATTCGTTCCAATACAATAACAATAAATATTATATTCGTGGCAAAAGAATTATTGTAACTTGCGTAATATGAGAGTAGGCTATTTGAAGGCAGCAACACACTGAAGATGCACCCAAAACGCATTGTTGTTGGTACAATTTGTTATAATTAAATTTCAATTAGTAACATACCTACGCTTAAGGTTTGTTGCAGTACGTAACATAGTATGATTAGACCTTTGGAGTTTGTTGTTGGTGTAGCGTAATGACTAGCGTCGCTGCCCGCTGTACAGAAGTTTGATGGGGGCGGTCGTTCGCGTCTTGCCACTTCCACTTTTTTTTCCCTTACATTCGCGTTTTTATTGGGTTCTGATAGTTTAATATAAGTGTATACTATAATATTTGATGTTATGTAAATATAAGTTCACCTTCTTTTTTGAGGGGT
Organism: Schistocerca cancellata; assembly: GCF_023864275.1. Lineage (NCBI taxonomy): Eukaryota > Metazoa > Arthropoda > Insecta > Orthoptera > Acrididae > Schistocerca > Schistocerca cancellata. The sequence goes on along the minus strand of NC_064635.1, from coordinate 31,499,723 downwards.
GACTTTGTTCGACTGGCTTAATTTGCAGGACAGTTTCCCCTACTTGTATAAAGATATTTTGCTCCTTTTTATTTTACGCTTCATAATTCACATGTTGCAAAGATTCTTCTACTGGGTACGAGCACTGATCAAGTAAGACTGACCTTGGGGTTTTACTAAAATGTGGGAATGATGAAATAATGTTTATCTTATGCGGAGTATTCCAAATTTGTACCGCACTGCTCGTAATGGAGCTTTTTATAAGCCTCTGTCCTCATTGATTGGACATGGTACTTCCCTTTTCGTGGACCATGGAGGAAATGTGCGTTTTAAAAGAGCTAATGTGGGAATTTTACACGCGCCCGTTGAGTAAACAGTGTGATTTAGGAAATAGAAACATCCCTCAACTGCCGCTGGAGTGCGCTGCGATCGCGTATACCACGTTGGGGCCCACGTACCGTATGCACAAGTCGCATCGTTCCTGAGCGTTCAGCAGCACGTTGAACTTGGCACGCTCAGCGTTAACGTTCGACAGCACGGTCCGTGTGCCGACGGCTTTAGGTTCTGAATGTTAGAGAGCTCTTAGCGAACACATAACACGTCAGCCTCAGTTGCAAATAGAAACCGATCTTTACCTAGGTTTCAGCCAAAATAATTCGGCCTTCTTCAGAAGCTATTGACACTAAACTATTGCATGCCAAAATTTGGCCATGTCAAGTATAAAACTGTACCACCGTAGTACCCAGTCATAAATCTACATTACTTAGCGGAAAGGAAACAGCAGGCCCCACTGCGCGGACGAGTTCCGGTGCAGACGTATCAAGTTGAAATTTTGTCATTCAGTAAGGTCTACGATCCCTTGGTAGTGTAAAAAAAATTAACCTTAGTCACTGCAGTCAGAAGATACTGCCGTTTGTGTCACTTATTTTAGCAGTCGAAGCCTCACTCTTTACAACCTAAAAGGTGGTACTTCCCGTTGACTTTGAATCTTGATATGTGGCAAGAAGCAAGGTAACGCCGCAAAAGGAGAAACTCCCAGAATTGTTAATTGTAATTACGACACGAAAAAATTATTTTTGTCGGTTATCAAATTGACTACCTGTCCTTCTGTTAAGACCTATATTAGAATTGGGTAGACTTGTACAGTGAAGCGCCAAAGAAACTGCTACACCTGCCTAATTTCGTGTAGAGCCCCCGCGAGCACGCAGAAGTGTTGGAACACGACGTGGCATGGACTCGACTCGTGTCTGAAGCAGTGCTGGAGGGAAATGACACCACGAATCCTGCAGGGCTGTCCGTAAACCCATGAGAGTACGAGGGGGTGGAGATCTCTTCTGAGCAGCACGTTACAAGGCATCCCAGATATGTTCAATACTGTTCATGTCTGGAGGATTTGGTGGCCAGCGGAAGTGTTGAAACTCCTGGAGCTACTATCAGTCTAGGGTGCTGCAGTCATGGACTGTGCGGCTGGGCCCGGAGGAGGTACGAGTCCTCCCTCGGGCATGCGTGTGTTTGTCCTTAGGATAATTTAGGTTAAGTAGTGTGTAAGCTTAGGGACTGATGACCTTAGCAGTTAAGTCCCATAAGATTTGACACACATTTGAACAGCTACTATCAATTCTGGACATGTGGGGTGTTGGATTGCCCTGCTGGAATTGCCCAAGTCCGTCGGAATACACAATGGACATGAACAGAAGCAGGTGATCAGACAACCTGCTTACGTTCACCTGTCACAGTCGTAACTAGACATCACTCCAACTGCACACGTCCCACACCAATACAGAGCATCCAGCAGCTTCAGCATTCCCCTGCTTACATGTGGGGTTGATGCATTCATGAGGTTGCCTCCATATCCGTACACGTCCGTCCGCTCGATATAACTTGAAACGAGACGCGTTCGACCAGGCAACATGCTTCCAGTCATCAACAGTCCAATGTCGGTGTTGACGGGCCCAGGCGAGGAGTAAATCTTTGTGTCGTGCAGTCATCAAGGATACACGAGTGAGCCTTCGATGATGATTCGTTGAATGGTTCGCACTTTGACACTTGTTGATGTCCCAGCTCTGAAATCTACAAAATCTGCTGAAGGGTTGCACCTGTGTCACGTTAAACGATTCTCTTCAGTTGTTGTTCGTCCCATTCTCACAGGACCTTTTTCCGGCCGCAGCGATGTCGGTGATTTGAAGTTTTACCGTATTCCTGATAGTGACGGTACATTCGTGAAATTGTCGTATGCGAAAAGACCCACTTCACCGCTACCTCGGAGATGCTGTGTCCGTCCCATCGCTCGTGCACCGTCTGTGACACCACGTTCAGACTCACTTAAATCTTGATATCGCGCCATTGTAGCAGCAGTACATATCAAACAACTGCGGCAGACTCTTACTGTCTTACGTAGGCGTTGTCCATCGCTGCGCCGTATTTTGCCTGTTTGCATATCTCTCCAGTTGAATACGCATGCGTATACCACTTTGTATGGTACTTCAGTGTATCTTGCTTATATCGATAACTGGCGAAAATCGTAGAGATTCTCGTTTCTGAAAGTTCCCTGCAGAAATGTTGAGCCATGCTGCCTCGGTAGCCCTCCGTGATTGTGAAGGTGTTGCTAGTGCGGAATTTTGTGTCCCATAAACGTTCGATGGGATTCACGTCAGGCTATCTGCGTGACCAAATCACTCGCTCGAACTGTCGAGAATGTTCTTCAAACCAATCGCGGACAGTTGTGGCTTGGTGACAAGGCGCATTGTCATCCATAAAAATTCCATAGTTGTTTGGCAACGTGGAGCCCATGAATGGCTGTAAATGGTTTCCAAGTGGTCGAACATAACCATTTCCAGTCGATGATCGGTTTATTTGGACCAGAGGACGCAGTCCATTCCGTGTAAACACAGCCTACACCACTATGGTGTCCATTCACGTCCATTGTGTATTCCGATGGACTTGAGCAATTCCAGCAGGACAGTGCGACACCCCACACGTCCAGAATTGCTACAGATCGCTCCAGGAACACCGTTATGAGTTTGAACAGTTCCCTGTGCTACGTTATTTTGCGCGACTTGTACGTGCTCGCGGGGGCCCTGCACGATATTATGCAGCTGTACCAGTTTCTTTGGCTCTTCACTGTAGATTTGCTTTAATAAAGCCTAAAAGGAAAGCAAGATTGATGTGCTCCATCATTTTGAAAGTCATCTCACAGTCGTCGAGTGCATCCCACATTCCTAATGGAAAATAACATGATACAGTGAAACTTCTTTATTTAAACGTGTGTGTGTGTACTTAAATTGCTGAATGGTTGAGACCCACAATATCATAGCACAACGCAATCTGACTGCTCAGAAAAAAAGATAACCTTACTTCAAATAATTAATTCAAAAGAATGGCCCTGACTAAAAAGAAATCTTAGCAATAACCTGTACATTTCATGAAGCATTTACCTCACAAAAATCTTCATTACGCGGACTACTGCCATACAGAGAGCGTCAATACTGCCAGCTAAATAAAAGATTCTAACTACTAAAGCCAGTAACTACTAATAGGCATGTGGTTAGCAAAGGAAAGATTTTGTTTCAAACCAAGTAATGTATTTTGTACCGTAATATTGTGCCAGTTCAGACACGAATATAAATCGTCATTGACATCTAGTGCAAAGGTGCGAGGGCTATGCCGAAAGTTTTTAGCAGAATGTGTGAAAAAAAATTTATTTGCAAAAAACGTGTACAACTTTTCAAAATACTCTCCATTAGTATGTATACATTTTTCCATTCTCTGAAACCACTTAGAAAATGTGTCAGTCCAAGCTTCTTTTGGGATGTCACTTGGTGCACTCTCGCGCGCTGCAATGGCCTCTTCATCTGATGAAAACAGCTGCCCTCCAATTTTTTCCTTTGTCTTAGGGAACAGAAAGAACTCACAGGGGGCCAGGTCAGGTGAATAGGGGGGATGGGGTAACACTCGCACTTCTTCCGCCTCCAGAAAGTCCATCGTTCTGGCAGCCCTGTGCGCAGATGCATTGTCGTGATGCAGCAGAAGGTGCCCACTCTTGGAGTTCGGATGCTGTGACTTCCATGTGGCGATGACTTTTGGAAGACAATCGTTCACGTACCATTCAGCATTGACTGTACGACGTGTGTCCAAGGTCACAGAGGTGAGATGCCCGATCTTTGTGAAAAAAGTTACCACCATCTTTTTTCCAGAGCTCCGACTTCGTCGAACTTTTGTGGGTGGTTCCTTCCCGGGAATGCACCACACAGAAGACTGTCTCTTCGTTTCAGGGTCATAATGGTAGACCCACGTTTCATTACCTGTGACGATATTGTAGGTGTCTTGGGACTTCCCTCGATTGAATTTTTAGAGCATGAAACACCAGTCCACTCTCGCCTCGTTTTGGCTTTGTCAGGCAATGTGGCACCCAACAGGCACATCTCTTAGTAAGGCCTAACTGACTATGAACGATGGTCTGTGCTGCTGTTGATCCAATATTTAGGGTCCCTTCAATGTCGCAAAATGTAAGATGTTGATCGTCTTTGATCATTTTCCTCACAGCATCAATGTTTTCAGGAGTCACAGCTGTTGCTGGCCGACCGGGACCGAGGTTCATCTTCAATTGACTGCCGACCCCTCGAAAACTCGCGAAACCAATTTCCAACTGTGGCCCTAGAAGGGGAAGCTTCACCAAAACCACGCAGCAAAGAAGAATGGCAATCTTCGGCACTTAAACCCTTTTTATAATCTTAAAAAGTCATGGCGCGACAGCTCCATCCTGCACAGTCTCTGACCAGCACTGGCTGTGCTTTCTTATCGCGCTGTGGGGGGATCACCGCTAGCCAGGGCCTGCGCGTGCAGGTCCCAAGGTCGAAAAACATCGCACTTTCGCATGAAAACAACCCCATTGTCGTCCGCCTTACGGTTTACGGGCTGCTAAAATCTTTCGGCATAGCCCTCGTATGTAATGATGAATAATATTCAATCTCCAAGTCGAACAAGGACAGATCGTTAGCCTACGGCTCTGCGCTAATACTTCAGACCTCCACCCTCCATCAGTGCTAAATTATGACATCTAACATCCATCACACTGCTGGCTGTTCACCTCCAACTGCCCAACAGTACTTCCATCTAGTGATGGGGAGCTCGTGAATGAGTCGTTCAAATGAACGCTTCGCTCCAGTGAAGTGAAGTGTGAACTAACCACTCAATTTCAATGAACTGGCACTTCAAACTCTTCACAGATAGCACACTCCACACTTTTGTCTAGTTCACTCACTCTCTTCCACTCTCCCTTTTCCACTACATCGGCGCTACGTCACTCATTCTCCCTTCACTTCAGTCCTCCCTCTACTGCCTGTCGACGAATCGCGCGGTGAAATACACTTAGAGCAACAGTTGCACTTTGCTTCCCCATCACCTAAACCGCCGAAGAAACCCCAAATTTCACTACTTTTAGGCGATCGTGAGTTGCTAGCCATTGTATAAGCGTGAACAGAAACAAAAACTGCTTTCCGAATAAAATAATGAGGGATTTTACCTGAAATCGTACCAATGACTACAGGTGACAGTTTACGTTTTGAATTTAGAGGGTTATTATTCTCAACAAAAATAAAATATACAGGAAAGCTTCTGAATAATTACGTAACGTCGGTATATAGACTTTGTGACAGTGGTAAACATAGTCATTCCATTTTGGATTAAAACAAATAAGGTTTCACTTGGCAGATGAAGACTTTTTTTTTTTTTTTTTTGGCGCTTCATGGGAAAATGTCGAGCAAGATTAAACGTAATACCTTATTTATATGTGACATGCTTCTGTTTATCTTTTCTTTGTCCCCTTCGACCATGCTCTATTTAGTTAGATCAGATGCTGTAAGAGTGTAAAACGTTGCGTGCACGTTACTGCATAGTTCGGCCATCTGTTGGTAAAATTACGAAGTATTACGAATCTTTATCGTACGAGCGAGGCGAAGCGAGGGTAGCCGCGGCTGAGCGGCGAACTGGGCAACTTCGCCAGGCTTCCGTACCTCATGAATGAACTACTTCATTTGAACGCTTCACGGCAAAGAGTGAAATGAATGAAGTAGTTCACGGGAATGAAAGAGTTCGACCCATCTCTACTTCCGTCGCTACTGGCGACTGACTTCCAACTGCCCAACAATACTGGCGATTAACTACCAACAACGAGTCCGACCAGCCACAGAGTCTCTTACAGAGCAAGCGCAGTCAGAGATCGAATGCAAAGCGTTAAACAGCGCTGCCAACACAGAAGCAGCCCACTTACAACAGTAGTGATCTGTGCAGTGTGAGCTGGACGTAACTGGAGCAGGTCGATGGCTGTACATGCAGCGCGATTTAAATCGGGCCGCGACAGAGGCAGTTTAATTCCGCTTCGGTATTCACATTGCGAGCGCGGAATGGGGGACGACCGCGGGTCAGCCTAAATAGCGCAGGTGTCCGGTACGCGGTACGCGCCTGGACCGGTTCGCGCCTTCCGCATCAAACACAGCACCAGCCCAGCCTTAAGAAGCGGGGCGGCCCAGGCCACGCCTCAGCTCTTGCACGTTGTCTGCGCCGCATTTAACAGCCGCAGTAATGACTCCACCGTGACTCACTGGAAACTGCGTTAGGTAAAGACGACTCACTTATTGCCTAAATACTAGAGATGGGGGATCCGCTCTTGAACTGATTCATAGAGTTGAATCTTTCAAAGGAGTGAACAATCAGTGATTCAGAAAAAAAGAACGGTAGCTCCAAACGTTTCCCACGGCAGAGAGAGAGAGAGAGAGAGAGAGAGAGAGAGAGAGAGAGAGAGAGAGACACGGAGCATATCAGCAGCGCCTCTGCTGGTCACAGCACAGTGCACGCCACACAACACAGCCAGCGCCGGCCTCTGCCCTGCTTCTACCTTGGCTGCCTGCATTGTGCAGTGCCCCATTGGATTTTGTGTTTCACATATGCCGTGGGGTCTCTGTGCGTCGTCTGCCGCGCAGTGTAACTTCGCATCGCACTCTGTCGGCGATCGTTTCAGTCGCACATCCTGCCCTCTGGGCAGTTGATGCGAGCAACAGGACAGAGAGCCACCTAGCGGATAACATAGGAACTACTTGCAACAACCTGCTCGCAAGGGAACGGACGATTTGTCTCGGAGCGGGTGAGTGGTGGCCGTTCACCGTTCCCCCCACCCTCGGAACTCGCCCGCTCAACGCTCACCCCACCGTTCTCGACTCTAGCCAGAGTGTTGAGCAAAGCAACTCAGGTGTCACTCTGGTCTCTGCGGTCTTAGCTCACGCAGTAATACAGCTCGCGGCTCGACCTGCTCGACTCAGTGCTTCTGCATCGGAGTTCGTCTCTACTGGATATTGTTCTTCGTAGTAATACCACTATCTATATTACATTATTATGTTATGTATACATCAGTTGTTTTTATTTTATTTTTATTTGTTTAAACTGATTAGATTAGGTTCCTGATGACTCCTCTTACTATAGGATTTTTATTATGGACACTCGAATTTATGCTTTAATTACGAGCGAACCGATAAACGTATCGCAAAATGTGATACACTAATATTTTCCTTGTTTTATTCTGCGTAAGGCTATATGCAGCACTTTCGTTTTACAGTCAAATTTATATTTTTTTTTCTTATTCTGGTACGGATTTTGCGATTTTAGGCGTCTTCGGAAGGAAACGTTCACTTTAAAAATATATGGCTTGCGATGTATTTGTATGAGGTTAATCAAATTTTAATACATTATAGCCAAATATATTGTTAATGTAAATCTCAAGTTACAACATTTTCCGATCACCCGAAAAACCACGATAGTGCAAAATAAATCAATAATCAAAAACTTTGTCATATCGTGGAAATTTCAATAAACAATACGAAATTCTTACTCATTATCTGTGTTACTTCAAAATAGGATCAAATAAGATCAAAATATAGGTATAGTACTGGAATAAACCAAGTTTAAAGGGCAATGTGCCTTCCATTTATTTTCTATTGTAAATGAGTGGTGAGTCATGAAAAAGAGCTAATTCATTTCAGGGAGTGAACAGTTCTGATCCGATCTCTGAAAAGAACAGTTTTGCCCATCTCTACTAAATACACCACTTTGTAGTGCCGGGTGTATCCATATTGGGAACACTGTGTTTAGTGAAATTTGCGCCCATCCTGTAAAATTTGCAGTCCACTATTGCTGCGCCAAGTCAGGGTCCACCTGTACCCGTGAGAGTCCACGTGCACCGGAAACGCCCCGTATTCCTGCACCGAGGTGCTGCGCAAGCCTGTATTAGCCGCATCGACACTGCCATCGAAATGACCACCAGCGTAGGCGTGCTACTGCTGGAAGAAAGGCACCGCCAATGGTAGATGTCCAATACACTCTCTGATTTGCCCGCTTACATATGCGTATAGCGTAGGGTCCGGTTGTTTTAACTTTGAAATAATACGTTTCTGCTTCCTTTTTATGATGCATACTCTGTCGCAATACGATCTTGTGCATTGTCAATTTATTTTTGTGTGTTATTACAGAATTTATTTTATGAGGCTGTCCTTTCAAAGAGAATCTTATTTAACACTTAGCCGTCCGCACGCCTCGTACGAGTTTATTCGCTTGGCGCCGGCAGCGCTAAGACGGATTACTCGGCTTGTCGCCGGCCGCTTGTCACCTTTCCGTTGACGACAAGCTTCAAACACATTGACTTTTGCGCGCTTTAATTTTCAGGAAATCCTCTATTTTGCCGTATCGTTCCACAAACTCGAATTTTCTTTTCAAGTAACTTCTCTGCAAGTTCTACACTGTTACAATAATTATCCATGTAGAGGTGATGCCACTTTCAATCGTAAGGTGTCAATAGTTCCATCACAGTTTTTGCTAAAGGCTTTCCAGTCCGGAATATATATCTTGAATGATGAAATGTATCCCGTACTCGAATCAAGACAGCATCCGAATGAGTATGCCGGCCGTATTTCGTAATTTTCGACGGATTGTAAACTTTAAAATGTAACCGTCCACGCCACAGTATCATTCCTTCATCAGTTGAGATGTTTCGACTTAGATTAAAAGTTTCTTTAAACTTTTTGGAAAAATAATCAATTACGAATTGCGCATTGACAAGCCGGTCGGCATTATCCAGTTCATTGTTGCTGTCGGAAAAATGTAAAAATGATAACATTTTTCGGGATAAGTTGCGGCACATCGTTTTGAAAATATCGGTGTGTCTATGAACGGATTCGTTGACCGATAATCATTGATCCTTGCTTTTCTTACAATTCCTATAAGGATAGCAAGCCCAAACCATTTTCTAAGTTCGGGTCTCGTAACGTCGACAGATTTGGAATTGGTTTAAATCCAGTTGCAATTTTGACTGAAGTACTTGCTGGTTTCGTTGCTAATAATTCAAATAGATCGTTACCAATCTATAATTTGTACGATATCCTCGACGCTCTGTGTATCTTTGTGAAATATGTTTCGACCCGGGGATTCTTCAGATTTATTATTGGTCCTTGGTAAATCAGTCTGACCTGTGCACTGCCGTCTTCGTCTGATTCAGCCAAATTCTTCTCGGACGTATTTCACTATCTTCCTACGATTCTGCTTCACTTTCATTTTTCTGATATCCAGTGTCTTCTTCCCAATCGGCCAAGTCGTCCGGAACGTCAGACTAGACGTCCGCGCATTCATCGTAAATAATGCTATTCTCTCTTTCGTCCGCCATGATGAAAGGGCACAAGTACTTCTAAAAACAAAACACTTGTTCACGTCTCCTTTCTTTCAGGAGTGCTAGTTCTGCAAGGTTCGCAGGAGAGCTTCTGTAAAGTTTGGAAGGTAGGAGGCGAGGTACTGGCAGAAAAGCTGTGAGGACGGGGCGTGAGTCTTGCTTTGGTAGCTCAGTTGGTAGAGCGCTTGCCCGCGAAAGGCAAAGGTCCCGAGTTCGAGTCTCGGTCCGGCACACAGTTTTAATCTGCCAGGAAGTTTCAAGTTTCACTTGTTGACGTGTGTAACTTATGGTGCCCTAAACAAAACACCAACAGAATGCAAAAAATACTAACGTGCTGTCGCCGGCCACTGCGCGATACTATGCTCGCGATAGCACTGTGGTGTTGCTGGCCGTTTACCGCTATTTACGGCATAGTGTTAATAAGCAATTTTATAATCCTTGTGGATCTTCCACGTGGCACTACTGGCAATGATACGCATGTCATCGTTGCAGGATCCAGTCACATTAATGTAACCTGCTGTGAGAAGCTTTTAGCAGCGTGGATGTGCTGGAAAAGTGTCACTGAGATTCTGCAAGGTACCGACAAGTACGTGGACCTGCTCCGGTGTCGTGGGCGGCTGCGGTAGGTTTCTCGGTTGAGGATCTAAGGCGCGAGCAGCCCGATTCAGGTGGCCCAACAGATTCCCGGTTGGACTTAAATCGGGGAGGGTGCCGCGAGGGGAGGAGTCAGGGGCAAGAAGTAAACTCACCCTGATGCTCTTCGAACCACGCACGTACATTGCGAGCTGTGTAACACGTTGCAATGTCCTGCTGATATGTGCCATCGTGCCAAGGAAGAACTGTTTGTACGGGTGACAGATGCATACGTGACGATCGATTGTGCCTTTCAGAATATCTGGATCACCCAGGGAATGCCGCGAAAACGTTTGCCAGACCATGATGCTGCACCGTTCAGACGATTGTTTGCTTTCAGACCTTTTCATGCCGTACGCGGCAACGGCCACATGTCGGATGGAGCATAAAACGTTATTCATCTGAAACGCGCACCTGGCCACTGTAACATTATGTGATTGCCTTATTTTAAATCATTCACTAATCGAGCAGTCGCTCGGCAACAGCTACAGTTAGCAAATAATGTTGCGAGAATGTAAAAGGTGAACGACCTGTGACGTAACTTGTTTATTGTCGAAGCGCCGTCAGAGATGCAGTGAGTTATTGACTTTGAAAACCGCGGCGCGAAAAACGGACAGAAGAAGAACACTTTTACACATTTTTTTTTTTTTTTTTTTTTTTTGAGGTGCGAGATATTCTCGATGAACAGTTACTCATTCTTGTCTTGTCTCCTGTAACTTGTGTCGGACGCGCATGTCTTGCCGCCGTATTATTATTGTTAAAAATAATATTGTTCTAGTGTAAAGTAAATGTGTAATACTAAAAGTGCCTAGCAGTAGATTTATTGTGCGATATGTATGTGAAAACGTCAAAGGAATTGTTTTCATTAAGAGAAGTGTCAGTCAAAACGGCATCCATGTTAAATCCTTCATTGCAGTGTAAGTTCGTCTATTAATTGCCATAAATTCAGAGTTAAATGGAACTGGTGTATGGACTATTCATTTATTATAGAATCTATGTCTCACTTCTTCATGAAGTTATTTAATTTTCTTTATGTTTCTGCCAAATAGAGAGTTCACAGTCACGAATTCTTTCGTCGAGTTCGGACGGAAGTTGCATGCGGCGAAATATTTTCTCCGCGCCATATTCTACTGGTAAATGCATGATAAACTACGGTCCCTTAGGAAATTCATGTTGAGCTATCCAAAATAATTATATTTTGAATAGGCATTTACTCTCCTCTGCAATGCAACTTCCGACTGATCAGACGATCCAACAAGAAACAGCCGCACACGATCGGCGTTCGCAAATATGTTTCCACCGCTGATTATAGCTATATGTTACAGCACAAAAGTAACATATTGTTATAATTAGAGACTACGAACGGGGACATTTATAACTGTATGTTTATGTATACACATTACGTAGACATATCGTTATACCACCTGGCGCCTCTCACTTGACGTCCAGTTGCGGTTTTGACGTGGATTTCAGCCTTCGTCGCCGATGAACAGCACACAACGTGGGTGAGATGTTCGCTGAACTGTCGTTGAGGACACACTGTTGGTAGACCATTGGTTCGTTTGGGCGGTCGGTTGCTCAACAGCTGCATGTCTGTTCGGCCGTACACATCTCCGCCCCCGCCGCCGCCGTTTACACTTGTAACTGTGGTGCAATATACACTGAAGAGCCAAAGAAACTGGTACACCTGCCTAATCGGTTCTAGGCGCTACAGTATGGAACCGCGGGACCGCTACGATCGCAGGTTTGAATCCTGCCTCGGGCTTGGATGTGTGTGATGTCCTTAGGTTAGTTAGGTTTAAGTAGTTCTGTGTTGTAGGGCACTGATGACCTCAGAGGTAAAGTCCCATAATGCTGAGAGCCATTTGAACCATTTTGAACCTGCCTCCGCGAGACCGCTACGGTCGCAGGTTCGAATCCTGCCTCGGGCGTGGATGTGTGTGATGTCCTTAGGTTAGTTAGGTTTAACTAGTTCTAAGTTCTAGGGGACTAATGACCTCAGCAGTTGAGTCCCATAGTGCTCAGAGCCACTTGAACTATTTTTTTGAACCTGCCTAATATCGGTAGGGCCCCCGCGAGCACGCGGAAGTGCCGCAACACGACGTGGCATGGAGTCGACTAATGCCTGAAGTAGTGTTGGAGGGAATCGACACCATGAATCCTACAGGGATGTTCATAAATCCGTAAGAGTACGAGGGGAATGGAGATCACTTCTGAACAGCACGTTGCAAGGCATCCCAGATATGCTCAATAATGTTCATGTCTGGGGTGATTGGTGGCCAGCGGAGGTGTTCAAACTGAGGACAGCGTTCCTGAAGATCCTTACGTACGTGTAACCTGTCAGTCGTATCTAGGCTTTTCACGGGCCCCATAACACTCGTCAACTGCACACGGCCCACACCATTACAGAGCCTCCACCAGATTGAAGAGTCCCCTGCTGATGTGCAGGGTCCGTGGATTCATGAGGTTGTCTCCATACCCGTACACGTCCATCCGCTCGATACAATCTGAAACTTGATTCGTCTGACCATGCAAGATGTTTCCAGTCACCAACAGTCCAATGTCGGTGTTGACGGGCCCAGGCGAGGCGTAAAGCTGTGTGTCGTGCACTCATCAGGGTTACACGAGTGGGCATTCAGCTCCGAAAGCCCATGTCGATGATGTTGAATGGTTCGCTCGCTGACACTTGTTGATTGCCCAGCACTGAAATCTGCAGCAATTTGCGGAGGGATTGCACTTCTGTCACGTTGAACGATTATCTTCAGTCGGCGTTGGTCCCGTTCTTGCAGGCTCTTTTTCCGGCCGCAGCGATGTCGGAGATGTGACGTTTTACGAGATTCCTGATATTCACGGTACACTTGTGAAATGGTCGTGCGGGAAAATTCCCACTTCATCGCTACCTCGGAGATGCTGTCTCCCATCTCTCCTGCGTCGGCTATAACACCACGTTCGAACTCACTTAAATCTTGATAACCTGCGATTGTAGCAGCAGTAACCGATCTAACTACTGCACCAGACACTTATTGTCTTGCAGGATTCATAACCTCGCCGTTTGGTCCCATAGCGTTTCAATTGATTAATCAATCAATCATTCAATCAATCAAGAACGACAGATTCCACTGCGCAAATTACAGGCAGAAATTGTGGGTGGACTAGTATTAGCTGGGAAAGAGAAATCAAAGCGAGCACACGTATTATCTTACAAAGGCGTTGCCGACCGCAGCACCGTATTCTGTCTGTTTGTGTATCTCTGAATTTGAATACGCGTGCGTATACCAGTTTCTTTGGCTCTTCAATTTATTTGCCTCGGCGCTGGTTTTGTATAGCACCATTTTGGCATACGCAGTATGCTTTCAAGACGGCTGCGTGCGAACAGTTTACGAACTTAGCTGTTTCTGAAATGCTTCCATCCTTGGCCAATAATCATGTCCATTTGGACATCAAATAAATCGCTCCTTTTCTTGATAACGACAGCGACTGAACTGTTTACCGCGTCCCTCCGGCAGCTTTATATACCGTCTACTACTAGCGCTGCCATATGCCGTAGTGGGTGGTTATTGTACGTTGACGTCGAACATAGCCAACGGTTACATTAATGTGACGGGGCCTTGTATAAAGAAAAGATCTGCTTTGCACTCACAGTTCCAGGTACGTGCATATAGCTGTAGGAGTGAGACGGGAAGTTATATGCAGTTTATGTGATCTATATACATCCATAGTCCTTGCTGTTTAGTAAGTACCCAAGCCCCCCCACCCCCACGCCCTAATGTATAGAACAGCTGGGTAACTTCAACTCCATTTTTAGAAAACGTAGCTGTTTGACGCATCTCAATGTTTACGACGTGTATCTCCTGAACTATGTGTCATCAAATAGTGTGGTTTCGCAGGTGCAGCTAGTGGTATATGTGGATAATGCCAGCAAAATGTTTTGGGCGTAGAGATGTTAGTAGAGAAGCAACAAATTAAGACGAATGCCTCATGCTGAAGTTTAACTGCGTAAACAATGTGAGTAGCGATAAACGTTTCTTGTATACATACATACATTAATCCTTGTTCCATACATCATAAATACATTTCGTAATGATGTGCAACGTGTCACTTTAACAAAAGTTTCCTTTACGCAAAATAATTAATTAATTTTTTACAGTTACTACTTCATATCTAAGAATTCATCTATTGAGTAGGAGTTGTCGTTCAGAAATTCTTTTAATTTGCTTTTAAATGTAAGTTGGCTATCTGTCAGACTTTTAATACTATTTGGCAAATGACCAATGATTTTTGTGGCAGCACAATTCACCCCTTTCTATGCCAAAATGGGATTTAATCCAGAATAGTGAATATAATCCTTTCTTCTAGTGTCGTAGCTATGGACTTCGCTGTTATTTTTGAATTGGGGTGGGTTATTAATGACAAATTTCGTAAGTAAATATATGTATTGCGAAATGAATATATGTATTTTGTGGGGAGTGTCAGCCAGAAAATGTGTCGTAAAGGTTTGAAGTTACATTGCTCGAAGCCGCTAACTGCTCTCGTTTTCAATCCCTTAGTGAGAAATTATAAAAGCATTTTAAATTTTTAATTCGTTGAATAACTGTAAAATTTTGAAAATCTTGGTTTTGTTAGCCCTGGTAGCCATTAGATAGGCAACCTGCAAACAGGACACTGCCCCGGATTGGCCGTTTAGTGATACAGTTGCACAACGTATCTGATGTGCATTGCAAGTACGATATACTGATCCACGTACATGTACCAAACTTTTTGTATTAGTATAAAATATGGTGTTTCAAGTACAAGAGGGATGAACTTTTTTAATTCATTATTTGTAATTAGCATTTTATGTTTTCCATCGATGTTACTGAAGATGTGGTCCCACGTAATAATTCAGGAACTGCATTCGAAAAAAATAAAACAGATAATAAACATAGAGAAAAAAATTCTTCTGGGTATTATGCCGCGTCATTACTAAAAACTAACAACAATAATAAACTAAGACCGACGTTTCGGCCGAATTGCAACGGCCTTCCTCAGGGCACGACTCGTTTTGCATGGGAACAGGTGCTTCTACAGGGCGGCGCACGAATTGTTACCATTTTGTTTTTGAATATAAACGTTATTGTCAATACAATGTGAAAGGAACAAATACTACAATGAAGAGCCGTCCATGGAGATTTGTTCTAACTCGGCACATGCTCAATATGTCCACCATTTCGTTTTCTAACTTCCTTCAAACGAACACTGAAGTTGGTGATTACCCTACGGCACATGACTTCCGTAATTTCACAGCAAGCTTGAAGAATAAGTCTTATGAGCTCCATTAACTCACGTGAACGTTTCGGGAAAATTTTTTCCTTTAGGTACCCCCAAAGAAAAAGTCACATGGCTTGAGGTCTGGACTATTGGGGGGCCAATTTTGT
The DNA here is from genome assembly GCF_023864275.1 of Schistocerca cancellata. Lineage (NCBI taxonomy): Eukaryota > Metazoa > Arthropoda > Insecta > Orthoptera > Acrididae > Schistocerca > Schistocerca cancellata. The sequence continues at coordinate 31,483,991 of NC_064635.1, read as the reverse complement.
CCGTCATTGAAGCGACCTGGAAACCTGAGTGAAATGATCCGCACATCGAAATGCTCGTGTAAAAACTCCAACACAGTGTTTGCAGTATGTGGCCTTGCTCCATCTTGCATGAACCACTGCGTGTTGAAGGGCAAGGCAGTAGCAAGAAGCTGTGGAATGAAGCTATTGCGAAGCATGCTCAAATAACGCTCGCTGTTCACAGTTTCTTCAAAGAAAAACGGTCCAATAAGTCCGTGACTGGAAATTGCTGCCCACACTGGAATCCTCGGAGCACAATGTTGTCGTTCATGAAGCATTTGTGGGTTTTCAGTGGCCAAAAAGCGTACATTTTGTTTGTTAACCACACCGTCAAAATGAAAATGCGCCTCGTCTGAAAACCAAACGTTGTTCAGAGTCTCTTCTCTGTCCTCCGCCCACTGAGCAAACAGTAGTCTCTGCTGCTTGTGTTCTTCAGTGAGCTTCTGTGCACAGGTCATCTTGTATGGGTACATATGGAGGTCACTTTTAAGAATGCCTTTCTACACGATTTCCCGGGACTTCCCTGTTCAGCAACTCGTACCGCTTCAATATTCTCCGGCGAACAAACAGGCTTAGGCCGAGGTCGCTTCGCTTCCAGTACTGTTCCTTCCTGTGCAAATTTATCGTACAACCTGTGGATGGTCTTCTCGCAAGGGACCCATTGTCATTAAACTGTTGTCGAAAACGCCTCTGAGTCACAACAAGGCTTTTCGTTTCATGAAAAAGTAACACAATTGCCGATCGTTGCTGTGCCGTCAGTCTTCCATTGTCAGCCATTGCTGCTTACAAGTCTCCTAGCGGCAGTGTCGTGAATTACACGTCATTTCGTAACTCATTTGTTTTTCCAAGCTCTGCTGGTACTGCTGTAGAGATCCCAGCGGGATATCTAATGTGCGTCGTAAATTGTGAAAGAAACAATTGGTAACACATTTCGTGCGCTACCTTGTACTTATTACAGACTATAGATGTCTGACGTCACTGTTGTAAAACTTTCGATTGAAAATTTTCAGCATTCCGGTTCTTGCTACAGTACCTCTAGTACGCCATGTAAGAGTCCTCGCCTCTTGTACCTGCGGGGCAAGATGCCGAGTGCGGGCGGAAGGACTAGTGCGATTTTCCTCTACCGTGAGTGGACGCAAATTTTAGTGGGTGCAGTTAGTACGTGTCCTAACGCCGTTGGAAAGGTCTCCGGGCTCCGCTGTTCTTCCCTGGGGAATGCCGCCGTTGTAATCGAAGCGGCCAGGATGCTACCTTCCGGTGCGGGCGAGGGCAACCGCCTGGCGTTCGCAATTCCCCCCCCCCCCCTTCCTCCCCCCCTCACGTCGCGCTCTCATTTCCTGATTGACAAATGACTGTCTGCCCTCGTGAGGGACGCCCGTGCCTAGTCGGTTTGTGGCACACACAGCCATTATCATTTGTTGCCCCGCCGTCCCACCTAATACACGATTTTTTTTTTTAATCAAAGGAAGGAATTAAACGGTTCAACAACCCATCGACGATTACGCCATCAGAGGAAGAGGAAAAAACTCGTACAAGCTCGGGGAATGTAATCAGCGTTGCCCGTTCCAAAGGAACCATCCTGGTATTTGTCGTGACCTATCCGAGGTTGATGGGACACACATGTCCCCGTCAAATTGATACACGGCTTTGAGCTCGGGGGCGTCTTTAACCCGTTTCTGACCACTGCTGCCATCTAGCGAGAAGCTTGCGCAACTTGGAGAAAAGTACTGCGGACATTAGGGTGGGCACACAGGAGTGTCTGGGCGTGTTCTTATAGCTGTCTCGTCGACAGCAGACTGGAGTGGGCAGGCCATGTGGAATATTCGATATCCAAGATCGGTCGATCAGTCGGCATCCTACGATCGGTACCCCACGTGTGATGGGAAGCTGATGTTACACTCGTACTCACTCTCTCCGTGGTATGATTCTGGCTATACGTGATTGTGGGTGCACGTTATATGGTAATGCCTCGACATCTCTACTAAGCAAGACTGAAACTCCGCAGTACCGCGCCATACGCATCCGTCGTCGGGCAATGAATCCTACACTTGTTAATAGTAGAGATGGGCAAACTGAAACACGTAACTGTTTCGAAACAAATGAAACAGTACAATGTAATGTTTCGATACGTTGTTTCATAACAGTGAAACAGTTTGTGTTTTGTAATCTAATAAACCTACACATTTTATCATCTTGACTGTCTACTGTATAAGTATGTCCATATAAACACAAATGAGTTGCGAGAGCGCTAATCATATCGCAGAAAGTATGAAATTATCACTTAGGCGTCTTGGCAGTTTCGTATTTCCTGCAGCAAATGCGGTGCTTTCGTGTCGTGTGACTTTCATATTTTTCAATTGGCTGAGGACAGCCATAGCTGAAGACAGAAGAACCACCACGAACGGAACTGGAGGTGGGATCAAACTGCAGAAACACCCATTCCGTTAGTATGGGTAATATACCCATCCTGCTAATTTTCATCTACACAAGGGGAATCATTGTGCATAATAGGCACAGTGACTATAGACTCACAAATAACGCCAAATAATTCGAATAAATAACAAAATATAACAAATTTTTTTGTCTTTCAAGGTGTTTGGAACCGTTACTATAAATTCACCATGCTTCCCAGCCCTTCCCGTACACCATTACACTATCAGTGATTTGTCAAACAGATTGCTTGCAATTATACCTACATCAAATTTATGTATATGTCTAATAACTGTCACTCTACGCCTTTTTTTATTCAAAATGTTGTAGGCTTACTTACGTTTCTTAATATGATGACAGAGAAGCGTATGTTATCAAAAAGTGTAATTTAACTGAATGATTTTCACATATTTATTATTTTGAATGTGAATAGTATGCGTTGTTTTATTGCTTGGTTAGTGTTTATAAAGCAGATGTTACGCCATTTCGGAATATGACAGTCAGCTAGAAACGAAGCTTTATTTTCGGATATCTTAAGCTTCCTGCTATTGCTTGTCAAAAAGATTTCGACACTCTTGAAAGAGTTTCATCTAGTGGTATGTTGTGTTTCAGTAACTGTGCCGAGCCCGAATCTCGTCCGACACAGAGTGGAATGAAACATCACTGTTTCGATACAATTAGTCCGTTCCAGGCACAGGTGGACTGAAACAGCCTTATTTTGAAACAATGATACAGTTTCTGTGTCTGGTTCGAGACCGAATCTGGTCCAGTTATCCGAGACAGGGGTGGAATGAAACACCACTGTTTCGAAACAGTGAACCGTAGCCGTTCCGAAACGCTGAAACAGTTGCACGTATCGATACACTGTATCGAAACATAGAAACAGTGGCCAAGTCTAGTTAATAGGCTTTTGGTTGAGGCAAGGGAGGTGCCCCTTCAATTCCAGAGAACTGCCTTGGCTTGGAAATTCATCTTCAGTAGAGCAGCCCAAGCAGTTCTTAACTGCTGCATTCAGGACAATGGATACATGGATAGGATTCGGAGGAGGGTAACCCTCCAAGTTAAAAGTTTCAGGCTGCGAAGGTATGTGATACCCCTCGTCTTAAAAGAAGCTCTACCCCCTGCACTTAGTTTGAAATATGAAGTATCAGGAGGGTCGGATCGAACTTTGACGACTTCTACTGACGTCTCCCGTCTGGCTGCATCAACGTGGCCCGCATCTGTCCGAATATTCACTGGCGGCCCCAAAACAGGAGAGGGCAATGGGTTTACGCACTACTGCGGAGAGCCACTACCTTGGGCTTCGTTTACGTCAGCATCTTCACTGCCGCAGTTTTTGCAATTAAGGAAGCCCTTCAATATGCGTCAACCGATATTCGTGTTGTTAAACACTCGAGGAGTATACTGGAAAATCTGGAAAAGCAACACTAACCGCCAGGTCTTTTGCTGGTGCCTTTGTCCCGCGGTTTCGCGGGGTCGCCATTGTTAGGATCGGTTTTGGCAAAGTTAATTTTAAGGGGTGGCCGGGCAGCACTGACCGCCATGTACTCGATGTAATTAAGTTAATTAATCAATGTGCAACTCGACATAAACGTGTCCAGTTATTATGGATCAAGGGACACACCAGCACCTCAAGTAACGGGATGGCGGCCTACCTGGCGAAACAAAGTGGATCGATGGCCAACCGTGCTACACTTGTCTTCCACATACAAATTTTGTTGCTGGCCTAAAGGAAAAGGTCCACCAAGAATGATCCAAGACGTGGGAGATCTCATAACAGTCCAGAGGAAGACGTTACGTCGCAGTGCAGTCAGGTATTCCGCGAAAAACCTGGCTCTCACAAAACAAGCTATCTAGACGGCGTGCATCCGGCTGTGTCACAGCTGCTATCCTTCACATCTTTGTTGGATGAAGTTCAGCCATCTCCATACTGGAAAGTCCACCCAACTAAGATTGCAGACCTAAACCATGTGATACTAGGGTATTCAAGCTATGGCAGACAATGCCGCAAGTTTCTTCAGGCTTTGATCAGAGCAGGAATTCCCCAATATACGAGGGTAATCCCAAAAGTAAGATCTCCTAATTTTTTATAACTACATAGACTTGTTTATTTCTGCTATGATTTACATCAGTTTACAGCTTGAACATTTAGCTGTTTTTCGACATAATCATCATTTCTGTCGATGCATTTTTGTAGACGCTGTGGCAGTTTTTGTGTGCCCATGTGATACCAGCTCGCCGCCATGCTGTTCAGAAAGTTATGAACCTATTCTTTCACCTCGTCGACGGAGCTGAATCGCTTTGTGGCCAAATGTTCTTTCAAGCTAGCGAACAGGTGAAAGTCACTGGGCGCCAAGTCAGGACTATAGGGTGGGTGGGTGATTATGTTCCACTGAAACTGTTGCAGGAGAGCAACGGTTTGTCGAGAGATGTGTGGGCGACCGTTGTCGTGGAGAATGTGTACGCCTTTGCTCAACATTCCTCTTCTCTGGTTCTGAATTGCCCGATTGAGATTTTTCAGAGTCTCACAGTACCTGTCAGCGTTAATTGTGGTCCCAGCGATTCACCTCCGACGACGAGGTGAAAGAGGTTCATAACATTCTGAACAGCATGGCGGCGAGCTGGTATGACACGGGCGAACAAAAACTGCCCCAGGATCTACAAAAATGCATCGACAGAAATGGTGATATGACGAAAAACAGCTAAATATTCAAGCTGTAAACTGATCTACACCATTGTAGAAATAAACAGGTGTATGTCCTTATAAAAAAAATAGAAGACATTACTTTTGGGATTACCCTCGTACATCTGTGACTGATCTGTTTCGACAGCTGACCACAACGGAGTATGTTAGTATCGCTCGTTTCTGGAAGAAGCCGGTATCCAGTTATAAATCAGACACAAAGATTCCAACGTAAGAAGTTATGTTACGTGGAAAGTGCTGAGTGTGCGAATGTAAAAAGTGGACCATTAAGATTACCTGTAATTAATGTAATTTCTAACGCCTATGCTGTATACATGATGGAGAAAAATTGTCACGAAATTTTAACCCTGGACAGGTGATGCCAGTAGGAACCAAAATTACTAACGTTGTGTAGGTCGACAGCGCGCCATTTTTAAACTATGGAAACTTGGCGCCACGCGCTCCGATTGGCCTTGGGATTGCCCTGTTGCCGTTCGTCAGTTGACGGGCAGCGCTATTGTTGTCGGTTCACACATACAAACGTCCCTCGCCCCGTCACTGTACCAACGTGATACGCACACGTGTCGAAAAGGTCTTGCTGTTTGTGTCCACCTCACGTAAGCATCGCTCCGGAGCGCACACGCGCCACCTGAGATTTAGTCATACAGTAAGCATGGCGGTACAGTATTCCTTTGAAGAACAACGAGATATGGTTTTTGTGTATGGACCAGCCGACGGTAGTGCACATGAAGCTCGACGATTGTACGACGAACGGTACCTAGCAAGACGCCACCCACACCCACAAACGTTTGCAGCAGTTCACCGGCGACTTGGCGAAACAGGCAATTGTGGTGGGTCCGCTGTTGTTTTCTATCTACACAAATGATGTTTTGGATAGGGTGGATAGCAATGTGCGGGTGTTTGCTGATGATGCTGTGGTGTACGGGAAGGTGGTGTCATTGAGTGATTCTAGGAGGATACCATATGACTTGGACAGGATTTGTGATTGGTGTAAAGAATGGCAGCTAACTCTAAATGTAGATAAATGTAAATTAATGCAGATGAATAGGAAAAAGAATCCTGTAATGTTTGAATACTCCATTAGTAGTGTAGCGCTTGACACAGTCAGGTCGATTAAATATTTGGGCGTAACGTTGCAGAGCGATATGAAGTGGGACAAGCATGTAATGGCAGTTGTGGGGAAGGCGGTTAGTCGTCTTCGGTTCATTGGTAGGATTTTGGGAAGATGTGGTTCATCTGCAAAGGAGACCGATTATAAAACACTAATACGACCTATTCTTGAGTACTGCTCGAGCGTTTGGGATCCCTATCATGTCGGATTGAGGGAGGGCATAGAAGCAATTCAGAGGCGGGCTGCTAGATTTGTTACTGGTAGGTTTGATCATCACGAGAGTGTTACGAAATGCTTCAGGAACTCGGGTGGGAGTTTCTGGAGGAAAGGAGGCGTTCTTTTCGTGAATCGCTACTGAGGAAATTTAGAGAACCAGCATTTGAGGCTGACTGCAGTACAATTTTACTGCCACCAACTTACATTTCGCTGAAAGATCGCAAAGATAAGAGAGATTAGGGCGCGTACAGAGGCATATAGGCAGTCATTTCTCCCTCGTTCAGTTTGGGAGTGGAACAGGGAGAGAAGATGCCAGTTGTGGTACGAGGTACCCTCCGCCACGCACATGGTGGATTGCGGAGTATGTATGTAGATGTAGATATCATGGTGATGCTGGAAGACCGCGAACACGACGGAATGCCGTATCTGAAGAGACTGTTCTCGAGTGCTTCGAGGAAGCACCTACGCCAAGTACTCGAGCGGTTGGACACGGCATTGCGATCTCCGGCAGGCAAAGCATTCGCGGTCTTGCGTTGTCCAGAGCATCCGGCAACAGGGCAATCCCGCGGCCAATCGGAGCGCGTGGCGCCAAGTTTCCGTAGTTTAAAACTGGTGCGTTGTCGACCTGCACACCATTGCTAATTTTGGCTCTTACTGGCATCAGCTATCAGGGTTAAAATTTCGTGACACAATTTTTCTCTACCCTGTATATACTATTGTAAAAGAAGTCTGTAGTTTCTCACTTATCTGGGTAAATGATTAATGCCAAAGGCCAATAAATTAAAAAAGAAAAAAACAAAATGAGTGTTTCGCGATGATCAGTTCCCCATCCTCACCCTTTAGAGATAGTCTGAAATTACTATTTCCTTATACGAAATAGAGATGCAAATTTTTCGCGATGCTAAACGGGTCACGTAGGGCTCGTGCGTCCACTGACCGATGCGGTGGCCAAGCTTGTGTTCTCGTCCCGTAGCGTTATTTTGCGTTGAAGTCAAGTTTCACTTTGCACTCACGTTAAAAACAGTGGAAAGTGGAGCGTGGCTTGAGTGCAGCAAAATGCTGCGAAACGAGGACAGGAACTCGACCACCGGAACAGCCGGTGGACGCACTGCAGTAAGGCGCCAGCACTGAAGAAAGTACACTACTGGCCATCAAAATTGCTACACCAAGAAGAAATGCAGATGATAAACGGGTATTCTTTGGACAAATATATTATAATAGAACTGACATGTGATTACATTTTCACGCAATTTGGGTGCACAGATCCTGAGAAATCAGTACCCAGAACAACCACCTCTGGCCGTAATAACGGCCTTGATACGCCTGGGCATTGAGTCAAACAGAGCTTGGATGGCGTGTACAGGTACAGCTGCCCATGCAGCTTTAACACGATACCACAGTTCATCAAGAGTAGTGACTCGCGTATTGTGACGAGCCAGTTGCTCGGCCACCATTGACCAGACGTTTTCAGTTGGTGAGAGATCTGGAGAATGTGCTGGCCAGGGCAGCAATCGGACATTTTCTGTATCGAGAAAGGCCCGTACAGGACCTGCAACATGCGGTCCTGCATAATCCTGCTGAAGTGTAGGTTTTCGCAGAGATCGAATGAAGAGTAGAGCCACGGGTCGTAACACATCTGAAATGTCACATCCACCGTTCAAAGTTTCGCAATACGAACAAGAGGTGACCGAGACGTGTAACCAATGGCACCCCATACCATCGCGCCGGGTGATACGCCAATATGGCGATGACGAATACACACTTCCAATGTGGGTTCACCGCGATGTCGCCAAACACGGATGCGACCATCATGATGCTGTAAACGGGACCTGGATTCATCCGAAAAAATGACGTTTTGTCATTCGTGCACTCAGGTTCATCGTTGAGTACACCATCGTAGGCGCTCCTGTCTGTGATGCAGCGTCAAGGGTAGCCGCAGCCACGGTCTCCGAGCTGATCGTCCATGCTGCTGCAAACGTCGTCGAACTGTTCGTGCAGATGGTTATCTTGCAAACGTCCCCATCTGTTGCCTCGGGGATCGAGACGTGGCTGCACGATCCGTCACAGCCGTGTGGATAAGATGCCTGTCATCTCGACTGCTAGTGATACGAGGACTTTGGGGTCAAGCACGGTGTTCCGTATTACCCTCCTGAACCCACCGATTCCATATTCTGCTAACAGTCATTGGATCTCGATCAACGGGAGCAGCAATGTCGCGATACGATAAACCGCAATCGCGATAGGCTACAATCCGACCTTTATCCGAGTCGGAAACGTGATGGTACGCATTTCTCCTCCTTACACGAGGCATCACAACAAAGTTTCACCAGGCAACGCCGGTCAACTGCTGTTTGTGTATGAGAAATCGGTTGGAAACTTTCCTCATGTCAGCACGTTGTAGGTGTCGCCACCGGCGCCTACCTTGTGTGAATGCTCTGAAAAGCTAATCATTTGCATATCACAGCGTCTTCTTCCTGTCGGTTAAATTTCGCGTGTGTAGCACATCATCTTCGTGGTGTAGCAATTTTAATGGCCAGTAGAGTAATACTATAGGGGGCGGGTAAGTGAACCGTTGCAACCTACATCGCACGACTAGCAGTATCTCACAAATAGCTGACTGAATACTTTATCTGCTACTTATAGATTGCTCTGTTTCGTTCGCCTCTGCTGCATTCCTTTCGGAGGAAAGAGTCCCAGCCCACGAGATCTGCTGAGGCCGCACCTCCTCGCTCTTACAGTCAACAAACTGGTCCCCCTACGCGTCTCTCTGGAGACCCTTCCGTGTTTATCGAAAGGCACCCACGCAAACCCGCAGCCATACTCGTAGGGTTCGAATGCACCGGAACCAGCTTGAACGGACCCGTGGCGGACGAGATTGGCGACAATGCGATGACGTGAAGTCTGTCACGCCTGCCGGATTCGCAATGTGAGGAGTGTCATGACGGACGGCAGACATTCGCGGGGCAAAGAAAGAAAGAGAGCGCGAGAGAGGCGTTCGCATTGTACTCCTCCCGGAACGCACATTCGGGTATTTCCGCCTACACTCGATTCGTCTCGGGTTTGCATCTCATGACGCAGACCAGTGAAAGTTAACTTACGTACTTGTTAGTGTTACAGAAACAACACAGAAGAGTGCTGCTGGAGCCACTCTGTAGCAATTTTTAAAGTGTGGGTGTCGCATCGTGGGCAGTAGTTTTGGGCACAGATTTAAAAAAAGAATGCGTGCTGCTAGTGTTTGTGGACATTAACACACTCAATTTCAAACCCTAGAGTGACATGCTTGTGGCCAAAAGGCACAAATTTACTCCTAAATACTTTTTCAGCGTGGATTGCCTATCTCATTGCCGTTTCTTCTGTTTTTTGTTTTGTTTTATAATTCTTTCTTTTATCAATATTGCTAAATACAATGAAGCGCCAGTGAAACTGGTACAGACATGCGTATTCAAATACAGAGAAATGCAAACAGGCAGAATACGGTGCTGCGGTCGGCAACTCCTATATAAGACAACTGTGGGGCGCAGTTGGTAGATCGGTCACCGCTGCTACAAGCGCAGGTTGTCAAAATTTGAGTGAGTTTGAACGTGGTCTTAAAGTCGACGCACGAGCGATGGGACACAGCATGTCCGAGGTAGCGGTGAAGTGGGAAATTTCCCGTCAGACCATATCAGTAGTGTACCGCAAATATCAGGAATCCGGTAAAACATCAAATCTCTGGCATCCCGGAGGTCGGAAAAAGATCCTGCAAGGACCGGACCAACGACGACTGAAGAAAACGTGAGAGAAGGGCAACCATTCCGCAAATTGCTGCAGATTTCAATGATGGACCATCAACAAGTGTCAGCGTGCGAACCATTCAGCGGAACATCATCGATAAGAGCTTTCGGAGCCGAAGGCCCACTTTATATCATAGATGACTGCACGACACACAGCTTTACGCCTCGCCTGGGCCTGTCAGCACCGACATTGCACTGTTGATGACTGGAAACATGTAGCCTGGTCGCACGAGTCTCGTTCCAAATTTTATCGAGTGGACGGACTTGTAAGAGTGTGGAGACAATCTCATGAATCCATGGACCCTGCATGTCAGCAGGGGAATGTTTAAGCTAATGGAGGCTATATAATGGTGTTGGGAGTGTGTAGTTGGAGTGATATGGCACCCCTGATACATCTAAATACGACTCTGACAGCAGAAACGTGACGCGTATGTAAGCATCCTGTCTGACCAATCATGCCCATTGTACATTCCGAAGCCGGCCGGAGTGGCCAAGCGGTTCTAGGCGCTACAGTCCGGAACCGCGCGACCGCTACGGTCGCATGTTCGAATCCTGCCTCGGGTATGCATGTGTGTGATGTCCTAAGGTTAGTTATGTTTATGTAGTTCTAAGTTCTAGGGGACTTATGACCTCAGCAGTAGAGTCCCATAGTGCTCTGAGCCATTTGAACAATTTTTTTTTTTTTGTTCATTCCGACAGACTTTGGCAATTACAGCAGGACGATGCGACACCCACACTTCAAAAATTGCTACAGAGTGGCTCCAGCAACACTCTTCTGAGTCGAAACACTTCTAGTTGCCGCCAAACTCCCCAGACGTGAACATTATTGAGCATATCTGGGATGCCTTGCAACGTGCTGTTCACAAGAGATCTTCACCCACTCGTACTCTTACGGATGTATGGAAGTCCCTACAGGATTGATGATGGCGTCAGTTCGCTCCAGCACTACTTCAGACATTAGTCGAGTCCGTGCCACGTCGTGTTGCGGCACTTCTGCGTGTTCGCGGGGTCGCTACACGATATTAGCCAGGTGTACCAGTTTCTTTGCTTCAAAATGGTTCAAATGGTTCAAATGGCTCTGAGCACTATGGGACTCAACATCTTAGGTCATCAGTCCCCTAGAACTTAGAACTACTTAAACCTAACTAACCTAAGGACATCACACAACACCCAGCCATCACGAGGCAGAGAAAATCGCCGGGAATCGAACCCGGGAACCCGGGCGTGGGAAGCAAGAACGCTACCGCACGACCACGAGATGCGGGCAAAACTGTGTGCCCGACCGAGTTTCTTCGCTTTTTCAGTGTAATTCGTCTCCATTGTGGACGCATTCGAATTTGACATTTGAAATTGGAGGTACTTTATAAAGAATTAACTGCGCCCAGTTGTTTTTATCGGCGATTATTTTTCCGTGAAGACATTGCAGTTATTCAGATGTTTACATTTATTTACGGGTCGTAAACATTTTCTTCACTAATGACGTTGCAGAATTTTGCAACGGAATTTTTAAGACCGCTATTGTTAAACGACGCGTAAATAAATGTAAACATATGAAGATAGGGTGAATATAAAATCAACGTACTCTCACGAACGCTTGTAATCAGGCGTAATTTGTTGGCGTGGCGAGGAGGCGGCGCCATTCATATCGTACGGCGACGTCACGGAAGCTGTAGCTTTCACTTTTGGCTGTAGGAGCGCTGCTGTCGCGTCACATCACGAGGCGGCTCGCGACCTTAAGCGAGCATGTGATCAGACCCGCGGGTCACCAGAGGTTGTCCGTGCCTCATCTACTGATGACAAACTGCTGGAAACTACTATGTACCGTAAAATATCGACTAGTAACTGTCCAGGTAACAGGCTGCAGTAGGTACTGGGAGATGAAGAAGCTTGCACAGGATAGAGTAGTATGGAGAGCTGCATCAAACCAGTCTCAGGACTGAAGACAACAACTACTATCCAGAGCGACCTTGAGTGGGTGAGCACATAAAGCCAATGTCAGACAGAGATTCAGAGAAAGAATCTTAAGGAAATGTAAGTCATCCATGAACAAAGTGGCCATCCAGAATTAGGTTTTTCCTGATTTCCCGTAAATGGGTCCACGTAAATGCCAGGATGGTTCCTTTGAAACGGCACGGCCGATTTACTTCCCCGTCCTTTGCACAATCAGACCTTGTGCTCCGCCTCTAATGACTCATCTGTCGACGGGACCTTAAATACAATCTTGCCTCCGCTCCCATGAAGGAAGCTGCTGCAGCTAGGACCGGCAGTAGAGAGAGAGAGAGAGAGAGAGAGAGAGAGAGAGGGGGGGGGGGATCCTAAGACGGGCACGGGATCGTTTAGTCGGCGCGAGAGCGTTTCAGATATGCTCAGCAAACTCATTTGATAGGCTTTACAAGAGAGGCGTGGTGCATCACTAATATATTTGCTATAGGAATTTCGAAACAGTCGGAGAGCGTGTTACTTCTACCCGCATACGTCTCGCGAAATGAGGACAAGGATAAAATTCGAGAAATTAGAGCTAATACAGAGGCTTCGGACGATAATTCTACCCTCGCGCCATTCGGGAGTGGAACAGGGCAGGGGGATCAGTTGTTGGTAGCGAAGTACTCTCCGCCACACACACACACACACACACACACACACACACACACACACACACACACACACAAACCTTCAGGTGGCTTGCGGAGTGTTGATGTGGATGTACCTTTCTCCGTCAGCGCTGTTACGCTTTTATCCGCTATGGTTTGTAGAGAGACGAAATGCTTAAACTGGGCGCAAATGCCTTGCAGGCACGAATCTGCTGGCCAATCAGAGCTGGTAATAACTTCTGTCACCTAAAGATTTGTCCGGCTGTCGGAAAGACGGAGCACCAATACATTGGCGTGCGTTGGCAGTCCCGGGTAAGAGGCGTCATTAAAGATCTTAACACAATTGTCAGTAGAAACTGAATCCCCCCAAATTAACCGTCTGCGCGTCAAAACAGTGTATCTATGACACTCATTTCGACAGCGCAAAGCCGTGTATGGTTCCGCGTTGCGTTCCACCACTGCGTTAACGACAGGAGGAAGCAGCGAAGAAAAGGGCTGCGCATCTTCCTGTTCCTGCCGCCATCTTTTCCGCTTTGGCCTATTTCCGGTGTCTTATCTGTGGATAGCGCGTTGCAGCATTGTTGCTAGCCTGACATTTACATCTACATTTATACTCCGCAAGCCACCCATCGCTGTATGGCGGATGGCACTTTTCGTGCCACTGTCATTACCTCCCTTTCCTGTTCCAGTCGCGTATGGTTCGCGGGAGGAACGACTGTCGGAAAGCCTCTGTGGGCGCTCGAATCTCTCTAATTTTACATTCGTGATCTCCTCGGAAGGTATAAGTAGGGGGAAGCAATATATTCGATACCTCATCCAGAAACGCACCCTCTCGAAAGCTGGCGAGCAAGCTACACCGCGATGCAGAGCGCCTATCTTGCAGAGTCTGCCACTTGAGTTTGTTAAACATCTCCGTAACGCTATCACGGTTACCAAATAACCCTGTGACGAAACGCGCCGCTCTTCTTTGGATCTTCTCTATCTCCTCCGTCAACCCGATTTGGTACGGATCCCACACTGATGAGCAATACTCAAGTATAGGTCGAACGAGTGTTTTGTAAGCCACCTCCTTTGTTGATGGACTACATTTTCTAAGGACTCTCCCAATGAATCTCAACTTGGCACCCGCCTTACCAACAGTTAATTTTATATGATCATTCCACTTCAAATCGTTCCGCACGCATACTTCCACATATTTTACAGAAGAAACTGGTACCAGTGTTTGTTCCGCTGTCATATAATTGTACAATAAAGGATCCTTGTTTCTATGTATTCGCAATACATTCCTGCCTTCGACTCTGTGCCTAGCGATCGGCTCGAAGCATAGTTGTTCGTATTGCCCCACACCGCTCTCATTGTCATCCTGTATTTATGACACTGGAATGTAAGCCAATAAAGCTAGTAACATCATCTCCGTACGAACTTCCCTTCACGGACTTGATTCATACTGGCAGATACCTGGGTGTAACACTTTGTAGGTATATGAAATGGGATGATCACATAGTTTCAGTCGTGGGCGAAGCAGGTGGTGGATTTCGGCGTATTCGTAGACTACTGGGAAATGGAAATGTCGTGTGGCTAGGGCCTCCCGTCGGGTAGACCGTTTGCCTGGTGCAAGTCTTTCGAGTTGATGCCACTTCGGTGACTTGCGTGTCGATGGGGCTGAAATGATGATGATAAGGTAAAAACAACACCCAGTCCCTGAGCGGAGCCGGCCGGGGTGGCCGAGCGGTTCTAGGCGCTACAGTCTGCAACCGCGCGACCGCTACGGTCGCAGGTTCGAATCCTGCCTCGGGCATGGATGTGTGTGATGTGCTTAGTTTAGTTAGGTTTAAGTAGTTATAAGTTCTAGAAATTAGGGTTCATAAGGAGGCTAACAGAAATTCGTTGCTCCGTCGCACCATTTCCAGGGTGGAATAGGAAAAGGAGTAACTAGCAATGGTACAAGATACCCTACGCCGTGCACCATACGGTGGCCTGCGGAGTATGTATGTACATGCATTCAAATCCAAGATGAAAGGTTTTCTTGGTATACTCTCCTCCTACTCTGTGTAGTAGTTTGTTGCAGTTGTTGAGAAGTTTTGTCTATAGAGTGTTCTTTATTCGTATACCCTCTCAGAATTTATCGTGATTTTTTAGTCCTTCAGTTCTTTTGGTTATAAATGTTCTAATCAGCGCCGTGTAACTGCACCGAATCATTCCGTGACCAAGTGACTTTGGCTCGCATTGTATAACGGAAACTGATAGATAAAATAATATTACGTGACTGTCTGCTAGTCCACAGCGAACACGTACTGAAGGTAAGTGAAAAGCAGCCAGGTCGATCAAGGAAGGCAATTGTTAGTGCAGGTGCATTGCCTGCAAAGCACCTATTGAGGAGGGTGTTAGCACAGTGTAGGGAATGCGCAGGACGTTTCGACCCGCGGTGCCATCTTCAGACACGGGCAGGCGGGGCGTCGCTGGGCGCCGCGCGCGCTGCCGCAGTGTTTTGTCGATACGACGCCGCGGCCCGCCGAGTTTCGAACGGTGGCAGCGCGCTGGACCCGCCACGCCGTCTGCTCCACGCTGTGTAATGTTAGAAGAGCGGTTAGGCCAGTGCGTCCCGAACTGCTTTGCTTCCCGGCTCTGTGAATCCGCTACAGCCCATTAAAGCTGCAATGCCCTGCAAATGGCGTGCCACTAGGACAAAAAAAAAACACATGAAGTGTACTTGGGGCGTTTGAAAAGTCCGTGCAAAAATAAAAACTACTTACGTGTTTGGGGTAAACCTTTTTTATTTTCCGACATAGTCTCCTTTTAGACTTACACACTTCGTCCAACACTGTTCTAATTTGTTGATCCCTTCCGAGTAACAGAAATTGTCCAAGTCTGCAAAATAGCTATAAGTTGCTGCAATCACCGTCTCGTTTGAACAAAATCTCTTTCCCGCCAGCCATTTCTTCAAATTGGGGAACAAATAGTAGTCCGAGGGAGCCAAGTCTGGAGAGTAGAGGGGATGTGAAACGAGTTGGAATCCAATTTCCATTAATTTTGCGACGACAGCTGCTGAGGTGTGTGCTGGTGCATTGTCGTGATGGAAAAGGATTATTTTTGCAGTCCTAACGCCGGCGTTTTTCTTACAGCTCAGTTTTCAAACGGTCCAGTAACGATGAATAATATGCACCTGTAATATTTTTACCCTTTTCCAGATAGTCGATGAGAAAATTATCACATACGAATGCCAAAAGACAATCGCTATAACCTTTCCGGCCGAAAGAATGGTCTTCGCCTGTTTTGGTACAGATTCTCCCTTGGTAACCCATTGTTTAGATTGTTGTTTGGTCTCAGGAGTATAGTAATCTATCCATGTTTCATCCACAGCGACGAAACGACGCATAAAGTCCTGCGGATTCTTCCTGAACAGCTGCAAACCATCCTTGCAACACTTCACACGATTCCGTTTTTCGTCAAGCGTGAGTAATCGCCGAACCCATCTTGCGGATAGCTTTCTCATATCCAAATGTTTATGCAAAATATTATGTACCCGTTCATTCGAGATGCCCACAGCACTAAGCAATCTCACGCACCTTCTCTTCTGTCATCTATCACCATATCGTGGATTTTATCAATGATTTCTGTGGTCGTAACCTCCACAGGGCGTCCAGAACGTTCAGCGTCACTCGTGCCCATAATGCCACTCCGAAAATTTTTAAACCACTTGTAAACTCTTCTACTCGAAGGTGCAGAGTCACCGTAACGTTTATCAAGCTTCTCTATACTCTCCTGAGGCGTTTTGCCTTTCATAAAGTAATGTTTAATCACTACACGAAATTCTTCTTCGTCCATTTTTTGACAATCACTCGGCTTCTTTGATTCACACGAATGCCAAACACAAAGAAATAGACCGGTGTGGCTGAAACTTGGTGTGCCTTCTTTCCAAAGATGCTACTAACTACGCATTATCTCGATACGCGCCGGTGGTGCCATCTCTCGGACTTTGCACGGACTTTTCAGACGCCCGTCATACTACATGCTTACGTGAGCAAATGATCAGCATTTCACCACAGCTGCACTGACAAGGGTAGGCCACGACGTTTGGAACGCGGATTTAATGCGAACTCCGTACACTCGTAGTACTCCACGAGGACAACAAAATGTGTAAGCAGTAGCGCGTACTTCTCAAGCGTTACTGAGAAAAATCGCAAGATAATTTCGGGCGTCGAATATATATCTGTGCGTGGCCATTTTTACCATGAACCGGCTGCAGCCGAGTGCTGCCGGCGCAGTAGCTCAGAGTGTTCGGTCAGAGCGTTAGCTACCCTTTATAATAAAAAAAACTTAACAAACGGATCAGCGAACAAACTGAACGGGTGTTATCGGACGTCCGCCCTGAACAAATTCGACGAAAAATATAGAACAATTTTTTAAAAAAGTGGTTGGCGTTCAAGGCGCTGGATCGCTAGATCCAGTTCTGTTCGTCAGTTTTGCCCTTTTTTTTAAATTTCAACAGAGTCATTTTCTTCACTATTTATATTACAATTGATATAATGGAAAAATACGTGTACCTTTAATTAAATTTACAGCGTTATTTGGCACTCTGCTAATTTTTATTATCACAAATAATTTAATATTCATAACTATAGACTAGTAAACGACCAAACGCATAAAGTGATACTGAAAATGTATACTTGTCCGTGTCTTCAAAACTGTTCGTATTTAATCGAAAGAGAACGAGAAACTGCTTCTCGGAAGACCCTATTAAAATACACTCGATACTGCATAACCAATTACCAGCGCCGAAGGAAATACTGCGTAATGCATGGTTTGCTTCCAAATTATCGTCTGGAAGAGAGGTTTTTGAAAATGTTAACGAGGTTTGTTTTTCCACGGAAAACGTCAAAAGACCTTGCGTATGCGGAAACATGGCATTTATTCAATGCAGCTGGTGCCGTTTAACTTTGTTTTCCATGTTTTTACGAAACATAGCATCCTGCAACTTGTAGTGTCAAAAGCGACGATTAATTGTACATCTTTCGAAAGCCGAAAGCCTCCGGTCAAAACTTGGAGGTAACAAGTCGTTTCGGGCTCCTTCCAGGTATAAGGGATTTCTCAAATCGTGGGCAAGCATACATTTTCAGTCTCACTTTATGCATTTGGTCGTTTACTAGTCGATAGTTACGAATATTACATTATCTGTGATAATAAAAATTAGTAGACTCGCAAATAACATTGTAAATTTAATAAAAGTTCATCCGATTACACGTATTTTTCCCATTATATCAATTGTAATATAAATAGTGAAGAAAATGATGCATTGACATTAAAAAAAAAAAACTGACTAACTCGATCCAGCGATCCAGCGGCTTGAACGCCAACCACTTTTTTTTTTAAATTGTTTTCTATTGTTCGTCGAATTTGTTCAGGGCGGACGCCCGATGACACCCAGTCAATCTGTTCAATGATGCGTTCGTTCAGTCTTTTTATTATGAAGGTTAGCTAACTCTATGACCGAACACGCTGAGCTACCGTGCCGGCACCACTCGGCTGCAGCCGCTTCATGGTTAAAATGGCCACGCACAGCTATCTATTCGACGACCGAAATTACCTTGCGATTTTCTCAGTAACGCTTGAGAAGTACGCGCTACTGGTTACGCATTTTGTTGTCCTCATGGAGTACTACGAGTGTACGGAGTTCGCATTAAATCCGCGTCCCAAACGTCGTGGCCTACCCTTGTGAGTAGGAAGAAATATCGCTACTTACGAGAGAGGACCTTCAATAAGTAATGGGACGCATTTTTTTCTCGGCCAGTTTCAGCTGAAAAAATGCTGAATCTGTTGTGGGACATCGTGCAATATTCTGGCTTTAGCCACTATAGTCTAATGAATTTCCGACTGGTGACGTCATTATACGTAGCTTTCAAAGTGGGCCGGTCGGAGTGGCCGTGCGGTTCTAGGCGCTACAGTCTGGAATGGCGAGACCGCTACGGTCGCAGGTTCGAATCCTGCCTAGGGCATGGATGTGTGTGATGTCCTTAGGTTAGTTAGGTTTAAGTAGTTCTAAGTTCTAGGGGACTGGTGACCTCAGAAGTTGAGTCCCATAGTGCTTTGAACCATTTTTTTTTCAAAGTGGCGTCTACCGCGAAGGTGCATTCCGGGCTGAGTGCTGCCATCGAGTTTCTTTAGGAGAGAAAACCAGAGCATCGCAGATATGCATAGGCACTTGCAGAATGTCTACGGAGAAGCAGTGAACAAAAGTACGGTGAATCCTTGGTCGAGGCGTTTGTCGTCATCGTGACAAGGTCGCCCGAGTGTGTCCGATGTCGCGCGTGCGGGACGACCGCACACAGCTGTCAATCCAACAACATTGGAACGTGCGGACACACTCATGCACGGATCACAGATCAGCACCTCGCTGCGCGTCTCGACGTCTCTGATGGTAGTTCTGACACTGGATCACCAGTTGGGGTACTCAAAGGTGTGTGCACGCTGCGTTCCTCTTCACCTAACACAAGGCGAAACACACAAAGGAAGGACCATCTGTGTGGAATTGCTTGCGCAGTTTACGAGGCTGATCGTGACACTTTTTTGTCGCACAACGTCACAGGCGTTGAAACACTCGTTTATCACTTCGAACCGGAAACAAAACGGCAATCTGTGGAGTGGCGCCACACCACTGTCGTCCGAAGAAAAAGCGCAAAGCCGTACCTTCAGTAGCTGAAGTCACGGCGACGTCCTCCGGGCCTCTGAAGAGATTATTCTGTTCGATATTCTCCCTCGTGGTGCAACTACACTACTGGCCATTAAAATTGCTACACCACGAAGATCAGGTGCTACAGACGCGAAATTGAACCGACAGGAAGAACATGCTGTGATCTGCGAATGTTTAGCTTTTCAGGGCATTCACACAAGGTTGGCGCCTGTGGCGACACCTACAACGTGCTGACACGAGGAAAGTTTCCAACCGATTTCTCATACACAAACAGCAATTGACCGGCGTTGCCTGGTGAAACGTTGTTGTGTTGCCTCGTGTAAGGAGGAGAAATGCGTACCATCACGCTTCCGACTTTGATAAAGGTCGGATTGTAGCCTATCGTGATTGCGGTTTATCGTATCGCGACATTGCTGCTCGCTTTGGTCGAGATCCAATGACTGTTAGAATCTGGAATCGGTGGGTTCAGGAGGGTACTACGGAACGCCGTGCTGGATCCCAACGGCCTCGTATCACTAGCAGTCGAGGTGACAAGCATATCCGCATGGCTGTAACGACCACGTCTCGATCCCTGAGTCAACAGATGGGGACGTTTGCAAGACAACAACCATCTGCACGAACAGTTCGACGACGTTTGCAGCAGCATGGACTATCAGCTCGGAGACCACGGCTGCGGTTACCCTTGAAGCTGCATCACAGACAGGAGTCTGCGATGGTGTACTCAACCACGAACCTGGGTGCACGAATGGCAAAAGTCCTTTTTTTCGGATGAATCCAGGTTCTGTTTCGAGCATCATGATGGTCGCATCCGTGTTTGGCGACATTGCACTAAATAAAAAGTAAAAATCGTGGACCTTTTGTCAGAGTCGCAAACGACGCTGCGAAGTAACGGGCCTGCAGCAAGGGAAACTGATCTCCTTCGGCGAGAAGTGTGGCCGTGCAGGAGGCGAGGAAAGGGAAGGAAAATATAATTGCTGTGACTCGAGTGGTATTGTCAGCCCCGTATCGCCGGGCGCGAGGGATAAGATAACAATGGGCAGACTACAAAGTACAATAGACACACACACACACACACACAGGCGGCAGAGCCGCGTGCTCCCACGGTGAGTGTGTGGGAATAAACCCAGGGGAGCCAGGATGGGGGCCTAAGTTCTGTACGGGCGTCTTACTAGCCGAGTGTTACTAAGCGAGGGGAAAGGAGATAATCTGGTTCAGCGCTTACAGGTTTCAAACTAGTTTTGGTTACGAAAAATGAGTCTGATAAATGGGGTGATTTCCTAATTATGTATATGGCTTTATCGTTGACAGTTGATTCCCGGCGATCAACATCGTGATTAGTAGGACCGTTGCAAAATTCGTATTGTATAAGTCAGTTTAACATTCTGTAAAATGACACGGATAATATCGTCTAAATAAATATAAATGCAAATGTTCGTTTGCACAAAGTCGTCAGGCTCTGAAAGTACTTCACAGATTGCTTCGGAATTTTGACTCAACCTTGCATTCGAATACACGCGGCTTGTATGTGGGGGAAAAATGTCATTACAAAAAATCTCGAAAAGTTCTTGATCGATTAACTTTAAATACACAGTTCTCTAACAGTCGGACGCATTGTTAGCAAACGGAAAGTTGTATTTATGGCTTATTGGTTTATGATCAGAATACTGTAACAGAATCTAAATATGCAAGACCATGATCAAGATTCAGTCAGAGAGAGGCGTGTTAGGTCATAGATATAGTGGAAATGAGGAGATGGCAGAGAGGAGGCGGGGACAGACATGGCCAGAGAGATTTCGGGGGGGGGGGGGGGGGGGAGATGGACAGACAGCGGGAGAAGGAGAATATGACGTGTGTCCAATTCTCATACACGTTAGAAGGCAGAATAAGGCGCCTATGTACGACGGCAAGTGTCTGGCGCAGTTGTTAGATCGGTTACTGCTGCTGCAACGGCACGATATCAAGATTTAAGTGAGTTTGAACGTGGTGCATTAGTCGTCGCACGAGCGGTGGGACACAGCATGTCCGAGGTAGCGGTGAAGTTGGAAATCTCCCGTCCGACCATATCAGTAGTGTACGGCAAATATCAGGAATCCGGTAAAACCTCAAATCCCCGACATCTCTGCCTCCGGAAAAGCATCCTGCAAGAAGGACCAACGACGATTGAAGAGAAAATCGTTCAACGTGACAGAAGTGCAACTCGTCCGTAAATTGTTGCAGAATTCAATGCTGGGCCATCAACAAGTGTCAGCGTGCGAACCATTCAACAAAACATCGATATGGGCTTTCGGAGCGGAAGGCCCCCTCGCGTAACCTTGATGACTGCACGACACACAGCTGTACGCCTCGCCTGTGCCCGTCAACACAGACATTGGATTGTTGATGACTGGAAACATGTTGGCTGGTCGGACAAGTTTCGATTCTAACTGTATCGAGCGGATGGGCGTGTATGGGTATGGAGACAACCTCATGAATCCATGGACCCTGTATGTCAGCAGGGATCTGTTCAAACTGGTGGAGGCTCTGTAATGGTGTGGGGCGTGTGCAGTTGGAGTGATAAGGGATCAGTGATACGTCTAGATCAGTCTCTGACAGGTGATACGTACGTAACCATCCTCTCTGATCACCTGCGTCCATTCATTTCCATTGTGCATTCAGACTGACTAGGCAGTTGGAGCAGGACAATGAGACACCTCACACGTCCGGAATTGCTGCAGAGTGGCTCCAGGAACACTCTTCTGAATTTAAACACTTCCGCTGGCCACCAAACTCCCCAGACATGAACATTCTTGAGCATATCTTGGATGCCTTGCAACGTGCTGTTCAGAACAGATCTCCACCCCTCGTACTGTTAACGGATTTATGTAGAGCCCTGGAGGGTTCATGGAGTCAATTCCCCCCCCCCCCTCCCCCCTCCCAGCATTACTTTACACATTAGCAGAGTCCATGCCACGTCGTTTCGTGGCACTTCCGCGTGCTCGGCGGGCCCCTTGACGATATTAGACAGGTATACCAGTTTCTTTGGCTCTTCAGGGAATATATATGTATGGTGTTTCAGAAGTAATGGCCAATATTCAGGGGTATGACAGGAACGATCATTCGAAACAAGAGAGTCAGGTAACATGGGCTCTAAAACGCATACCTTACGAGCTATGAGCAATTCTTGATCCTAGATACTGGGAGACCGATACCTTCTATTGCGAGCTCTTTGCTTTCCATTTTTTGGAAAGTGGAATTATGGACCAAAATAGGAAAAATATGTCCAGTAAACATGTGCTCTAAAATGCATCCGTTAAAAGCTATGAGCACTTATTCGTCTTCTCTGCTTTGAAACACAACTCTTCTGATGAACAAGTGCTCATATCTTTTAAGCTATA
Organism: Schistocerca cancellata; assembly: GCF_023864275.1. Lineage (NCBI taxonomy): Eukaryota > Metazoa > Arthropoda > Insecta > Orthoptera > Acrididae > Schistocerca > Schistocerca cancellata. The sequence continues at coordinate 31,461,086 of NC_064635.1, read as the reverse complement.
TATGTTCACTGGACATTTTTTCTTGATTTGGTCCAAACTGCTGCTTCCCAAAAATATGGAAAGCAAAGATCTTGCAGTAGAAGAGATTTATTTAGCAGAATCTAAGGTAAAGAGTTCATCGTATCTCTTAAGGTATGCGTTTTAGAGACCATGTCACTTGACTTATTTGTTTCGAATAATCTTTCCTGTCATATCCCTGAATATTGACCATCACTTCTGAAACTTACACTTAGGAGTGTAGCCAAACCTGAATCCTATCCGCGGTTTCTCCACCGCCACTAAAATACAGGGTGATTCAAAAACAATACCACAACTTTAGGAATTTAAAACTCTGCAACGACAAAAGGCAGAGCTAAGCACTATCTGTCGGCGAATTAAGGGAGCTATAAAGTTTCATTTAGTTGTACATTTGTTCGCTTGAGGCGCTGTTGACTAGGCGTCAGCGTCAGTTGATGCTAAGATGGCGACCGCTCAACAGAAAGCTTTTTGTGTTATTGAGTACGGCAGAAGTGAATCGACGACAGTTGTTCAGCGTGCATTTCGAAGTATGGTGTTAAACCTCCTGATAGGTGGGGTATTAAACGTTGGTATAAACAGTTTACAGAGAATGGGTGTTTGTGCAAAGGGAAAAGTTCTGGACGGCCGAGAACGAGTGATGAAAATGTAGCACGCATCCAGCAAGCATTTGTTCGCAGCCCAGGAAAATCGGCTCGCAGAGCTAGCAGAGAGCTGCAAATTCCACAATCAACTGTATGGAGAGTCCTACGAAAAAGGTTAGTTATGAAACCTGAACGTCAACTACCCGAGGCGATGGATCGGCCGCCAGGCAGCCCGTGACAGAGCACTTCATCACTGGCCTCCAAGAAGCCCTGATCTTACCCCCTGCGATTTTTTCTTATGGGGGTATGTTAAGGATATGGTGTTTCGGCCACCTCTCCCAGCCACTATTGATGATTTGAAACGAGATATAACAGCAGCTATCCAAACTGTTCACGCCTGATATGCTACAGAGAGTGTGGAACGAGTTGGAGTATCGGGTTGGTATTGCTCGAGTGTCTGGAGGGGGCCATATTGAACATCTCCGAACTTGTTTTTGAATGAAAAAACCTTTTTAAATACTCTTTGTAATGATAATAACAGAAGGTTATATTATGTTTCTTTCATTAAATACACGTTTTTAAAGTTGTGGTATTCTTTTTTAATCACCCTGTATTTTTCCCCTTTCAACAGTGTCGGTATTATTGAGCACGACTTTTCGTACTCTGTTTTCGTAGTTGTGCACTTAGACATACCCAGCGGTCACAGGCCCCGCAGATCAGACGCTGCTTCCACAAACTGCCTCCATACCTTTCCGTTTTGGAAAGGTGACCTCAGTCGCTTGGGCTGCCACGTCCTTCGGCAAGTCGTCCATCCAGCGCTTCGTCAGTCATCCTGTGGGGCGTCTGGTGTTTGGTTTCCTCCCAAGTACTTTCTTCACCGATCATTCTTCTGGCATGCGTGCTACATGCCGAAACGTAAAAGAGTAATACAGAAGTTATGCTCGTACTGTTGTGAGTTGCTAACCACTACAACCATTTTTGTCTAAACTATCTGATGGCGTAACAGAGGCCACATCTTTCATGTCTTTTGTAGGAAAAAGAAATACTGAATTGTCGCTGGCGAGATTTTCTGAAATGTAAGACAATGGTTTGCGAACAGCCGTGGAGGCGTAAGAACCTCACACGGCTGTTACGCAAGCAGTTTCAAATCTAATTGTCAGAGACCTTCCCATGGACTGCCGCGTCAAACGTCATTGACCCGCGCAGCGATTGCGTTCGGGCTCTGCCGAAGAGGCTAGTTTATGGTATTCAGTAGAAGTAACCACCAACTTCTAGGCGTGTACAGTACCAGTCAGTACTGTTCAGGACGGCTGTGATTCACTCACCGTGCAATTCCCTTCATCTCTCCCCGCCTGCAGTAGTCTCATCCGGACTGTGGATGACGCCTTAAGACATGTTTCAGATCTGTTTCTGTTGGTGCGTCGTCGAGTGACGCCATTGCTTTAGCTTCTAGGCGCCTCGCGGTGCGTGTTTGCCAGGGAACGTTACCGACTTCACCAGTGTCCGGACATGAGTTTTGCTAAAGCAGTAAGACTCGTTTCTCAAAAAATCGCCTTTGAATAGTAGTTATATGGATATGGTGTCTGTTCTTTCGAACCTGCAGCCGTCTAGAACAGAAATTAGAATTCTGTATTAATACTTTCAGCTGCTGACGGGCGTTGACATATATCAACGGGTACGGGTGAAAATGTGTGCCCCGACCTGGACTTGAACCCGGGATCTTCTGCTTACATGGCAGACGCTCTATACATTTTTTAAAATCTCATTTTGTTCTATATTGTTCGTTGAATTTGTTCATGGCGGACGTCCGATGACACGGGTTCGGGTTGTTCGTTGATCCGTGCACTCAGTTTTTTTATTTTTTTTTTATTACAGAGGGTAGCTAAACCCTCTGACCGAACACGCTTAGCTACCGTGCCGGCGCCAATCTGAGCCACCGAGGGCAGAGAGGATAGTGCGACTCCCTCGAGACCCACATTCTCACCTTATACACTCCTGGAAATTGAAATAAGAACACCGTGAATTCATTGTCCCAGGAAGGGGAAACTTTATTGACACATTCCTGGGGTCAGATACATCACATGATCACACTGACAGAACCACAGGCACATAGACACAGGCAACAGAGCATGCACAATGTCGGCACTAGTACAGTGTATATCCACCTTTCGCAGCAATGCAGGCTGCTATTCTCCCATGGAGACGATCGTAGAGATGCTGGATGTAGTCCTGTGGAACGGCTTGCCATGCCATTTCCACCTGGCGCCTCAGTTGGACCAGCGTTCGTGCTGGACGTGCAGACCGCGTGAGACGACGCTACATCCAGTCCCAAACATGCTCAATGGGGGACATATCCGGAGATCTTGCTGGCCAGGGTAGTTGACTTACACCTTCTAGAGCACGTTGGGTGGCACGGGATACATGCGGACGTGCATTGTCCTGTTGCAACAGCAAGTTCCCTTGCCGGTCTAGGAATGGTAGAACGATGGGTTCGATGACGGTTTGGATGTACCGTGCACTATTCAGTGTCCCCTCGACGATCACCAGTGGTGTACGGCCAGTGTAGGAGATCGCTCCCCACACCATGATGCCGGGTGTTGGCCCTGTGTGCCTCGGTCGTATGCAGTCCTGATTGTGGCGCTCACCTGCACGGCGCCAAACACGCATACGACCATCATTGGCACCGAGGCAGAAGCGACTCTCATCGCTGAAGACGACACGTCTCCATTCGTCCCTCCATTCACGCCTGTCGCGACACCACTGGAGGCGGGCTGCGCGATGTTGGGGCGTGAGCGGAAGACGGCCTAACGGTGTGCGGGACCGTAGCCCAGCTTCATGGAGACGGTTGCGAATGGTCCTCGCCGATACCCCAGGAGCAACAGTGTCCCTAATTTGCTGGGAAGTGTCGGTGCGGTCCCCTACGGCACTGCGTAGGATCCTACGGTCTCGGCGTGCATCCGTGCGTCGCTGCGGTCCGGTCCCAGGTCGACGGGCACGTGCACCTTCCGCCGACCACTGGCGACAACATCGATGTACTGTGGAGACCTCACGCCCCACGTGTTGAGCAATTCGGCGGTACGTCCACCCGGCCTCCCGCATGCCCACTATACGCCCTCGCTCAAAGTCCGTCAACTGCACATACGGTTCACGTCCACGCTGTCGCGGCATGCTACCAGTGTTAAAGACTGCGATGGAGCTCCGTATGCCACGGCAAACTGGCTGACACTGACGGCGGCGGTGCACAAATGCTGCGCAGCTAGCGCCATTCGACGGCCAACACCGCGGTTCCTGGCGTGTCCGCTGTGCCGTGCGTGTGATCATTGCTTGTACAGCCGTCTCGCAGTGTCCGGAGCAAGTATGGTGGGTCTGACACGCCGGTGTCAATGTGTTCTTTTTTCCATTTCCAGGAGTGTATGTCCACACACTACATTCGTTCATGCACTGGTGCCCAGAATCAAAGCAACGAACTGCTGTTTCTCCGCCTTTGTCTAATTCAAGGTGTAATGATACAAAATGTCAACAGATATCCGTACAGTCGTGTTCTGCAGGGGAGATGGCACTCCAGTTAACGGACACCCATGTCAGTGATTATGTCAGGGCTCCTATCAAACGAGGTAGTGTTTGCCGGGTATTCCCACACCCACAGTCGCTGTGTATACATTCACCGACAGTGCAGTATGGAACAACGAAGACTTCTTCCAGACACTTCGCAATGCAGGGCCAGAAGAAGAATGGAAAGAGGACAGTTGCAAACTGAAGTGGCCCGAAGTCTTAATGTCAATCGTTCTGTTGTTTCTCGGATTTGGCGACAGTTCATAGAGACTGAAGAAGTACCCCAAAGACCAGAGCAGGGCCGACCACTTGTGACTTTAGAAAGAGAGGACCCTTATTGGCATGTAAGGGCACGACAGTATCCCGCTTAGTACTGCACGGCAACTGGCAACTGACCTTGCAGCATCCATTGGACGTGTGTATAGAGGCAAACGGTGTGCAGAAGGCTTCGGCAGAGTGGCATTTACGTCGGAGACCTGCTGTATGTCTAGCTCTGATGCGTCTTCGCAAAAGGGAGTGCCTAGAGTGGAGCTTTCGATATGCTACCTGGGCGACTGAACAGTAGGCCAGTGTTCTTTTCACAGGTCAGTCCCGATTTGGTCTGGTGAGAGGTTCTCGCAGATTCGCATCTGGAGGGAACGTGGAACACGATTTCGGAATCCAAACATTGTGGAAAGAGACCGATATTTAGAGACTCCCTTATATGGTGTGGGTAGACCTCTTCATAAAATCGCACGGGTGAATCGGCAAGGTTTAACTGCTGTCAGGTATCGTGACTTCGGGTATCGTATGCCGCTGTTGCGCGGTGCTGTGGGCCGAGACGTCCTACTGATGGGTGATAATGCTCGACCCCATAAAACACAGATAGTTGGTTTTCTTGGAAACAGAGAAGCTGTTGCACGCACGGCGTTATCTGCTCGTTCTCTCCATATGAACCCCATAGATGTCTGGGAGTTAATGGGAGTCTGGCTGCACCACATCAGCATCTGCCAGTCATTCTCCAAGACTTGCGAGCAGCTCTGCAGGAAGAATGGGGGTCGTTGCCTCAATATGAGATGGATGATATCATTCACAGCATGCCCCATCGTTGTCAGGTCTGCAGTGCTGCCAGAGGTGGTCACATCGCATACTGACAAGGGAACCTCCCTATCGCACCCCCCTCAGATTTAGTTATAAGTAGGCACAGTGGATAGGCCTTGAAACACTGAACACAGATCAATCGAGGAAACAGGAAGAAGTTGTGTGGAACTATGAAAAAAATAAGCAAAATATACAAACTGAGTAGTCCATGCGCAACGTAGCCAACATCGAGGACAGTGTGAGCTCAGGAGCGCCGTGGTTCCGTGGTTAGCGTGAGCAGCTGCGGAACGAGAGGTCCTTGGTTCAAGTCTTCCCTCGAGTGAAAAGTTAACTTTCTTTATTTTCGCAAAGTTACGATCTGTCCGTTCGTTCATTGACGTCTCTGTTCACTGTAATAAGTTTAGTGTCTGTGTTTTGCGACCGCACCGCAAAACCGTGCGATTAGTAGACGAAAGGACGTGCCTCTCCAATGGGAACGGAAAACATTTGATCGCAAGGTCATAGGTCAACCGATTGCTCCACAGGAAAACACGTCCGATATATTCTATACGGCACTGTCGACGGCATGTGCGTCACATGACAGGAATATGTTGTCGACCCACCTAACTTGTACACTTGGCGAATGGGTAAAAAGATTCTTCTACCTTGCCCGATTTAGGTTTTCTTGTGGATGTGATAATCACTCCCAAAAAAAAGTGATGAAAACGTAAGAGTGTCACATAAACTGCAACAGTTTCACAGTCGCACAGTTTTCCGTTTTAACGTTTTCAAATTTTTCCGTGTGTAGACCGTCAAATCCTGCATATGTCCAAGGGAATATGAACATGTCCTGGAATTTTGGAGAGCGAAGTTGATTATGTGTGAGTGCCTCTACTTTGATAATCGGCTGAAAATAAAAAATTAAACTTTTCACTCGAGGGAAGATTTGAACTGAGGACCCCTCGTTCCGGGGCTGCTCACGCTAACCGCGGGACCACGGCACTCCTGAGCTCACACTGTCCTCGATGTTGGCTATCTTGTGCATGGACTACTCAGTTTGTATATTTTGCTTATTTTTTTCATAGTTCCACACAACTTCTTCCTGTTTCCTCGATTGATCTGTGTTCAGTTTTTCAAGGCCTATCCACTGTGCCAACTTACAACTAAATCTGAGGGGGGTGCGATGGGGAGGTTCCCTTGTGAGCACATTAATCAGTTGGCTGAATGTGTGTGCAAATCCGTTAAATTAAAAAAAACAAACATTTTTCTCTACCGTTATGAATGTTGCAGTTTATATTCTTTACATTGTTTCTTTTTTAATGTTACATGTACACGCAGCTTTGCACAGACACCAGTGTATTTTTTTCTGTGTCATTGGAAAGAGCCGTGGAAGAGGACCCACAACTCATTCTAAGGCAAAATTCATTTTTTATATCCTTCGTATCTGATGTGATGCATTGCCTACCAGCATTTATCACAGCGGCGTGTACGAAAACTGACACGGTGTTGCTCTCGACAGGGCAAATAAACGTGGACTTTCTCGACGAACATAATCTGCACTTTGCGGTACTACATGTCAGACACACCCATGTAGTGTGACTAAAAATGGATTTAGAGAACAGTGTTGCAAACGGTTCAGTTTCCTACGCAGGATGTAAATGCAGCGTTATAGTTTCCCGAAGTTAGTCGTATTTATCAGTCTACCATTTGCATGAAACAAAACCACTAGTTTCGCTGATAGAAACTGGAAGATCACAAAGTTTCCTGTGTCTCGAAAGCGTCTCCGTAGCATTGGTATGACGCTTTGTTGGACATTCAACGTTACTGGCGCTGCGGCGTATGCAGAACCTGCTCCAAGCTTTCTAGGATTCAGTTCTGCAAAACAGGGTTTTTGTGCGATTACGTCGTTAATTTCGCACAGGGTGTACAGTCTACTTACAACAAAAGGGCAAACACGACCGAGACGTCAAGGGTGTGAACAAGAGACTTTAACGAGAGTACCCATGTAGATGTAGATGTAGATAGATGTAACTTACCCCTGAGTCACGTGCCTATTCGAAGTAGGGAGTATTCCTTTGCTTTGCAAGTAGCACATTATGGTCGGTATAGAAATCGTGGTAGTAATTTATAGCTTACATTTTCCCCAGTTTCCCAGTTTCTGAGTGAGGACTTGTCTCTAGTTAAATTCTTGACCTCTCGCTATCCTCTGTGCAGGACGTCTTCAGAGGATTTCAGCAGCATTCTTGAGAAGTGTCGTCGATATAGGCGTCTGGATGTAGCGAGTACAAGCCACGTCTTCAGGAAGGCACGAGATATCGAATAGTGTCAGACGCACTCGAGTCGTCTCTTTATCTACGAGCACGTACCGATCTTATCAATTTTACTTCCTTTTAAGCTTCACGTGTTTGATTCCTGGACGTCTATTCTCACGTTTGTGTGTCCGTTCGTCATACAGCACGTAGAAATGTTTAAACAAGAGGTCAGATACTTCTGTCTGCAACAAACCTCGAAAGAAACCAGAAAAATTATTCTTAGTGTGTTCTCCACGCAAGTGTGGCTCGATCGTATATGACCTAATCGTCAAAGATGCACAACCTTCAGATGGTACAGACATGTTCTTTCAGCAGTGGGTACTGAACCAGTAACTGTGATACTCGATTGTTTAAGAATCGATCTCTCATGTAGAAAAGATCCGTTTGACGCTTCTCAATGTTTATGATATCATCTCTCCTGAACTGTGTGTCGCACAGTGATATAATTCTTCGGATACACGCAGTGGTATGTGTGGATACTCTGTGTAAAATATGTTGCGAATAAAGTTACACCTAATAAATAAAGCGTTATGGTGGATGCTAAAGTTTTACTGCATGGGCAGCAAGAATGCATTAAACTATCAGTATTTCTTCATTTTTTGGGGGGGGGGGGGGGGAGGGGAGGGAGCGGGGCGTCAGCGAGGAAAACGTTTCGGAAGTGTTTGAAATTATTTGTAAACTTTTGGAAGTCTCAGCTCCTGGATGAATAAAACCTGTGTAATGTGTGCGCTGTGAATTATGCTGCCTAAAGACGTATAAACTTTAATACTTGACAGACGTAAAATAGGGTAAGATTATACCTTTCATTGAGTAGATTATGACAGTGTTCTAAATTTAGAAATTCGATTTATATACAGAGGGGTCCAAAAAAATGTATCCACTGTTTAAAAGTCCATAACTTGCAAACTAATTGACGGGAGTTGTCTCATTTTTGGTGAAAGCGTAGCTTAAAGTCCAACTTAAAGATATCACTGTATGTGGCGAAATGGTCACCATTAACATCCACACACAAACGATGCCGCCGAACTGCAGCACGAACTACTGACTGCAACGTGTTCAGTTGGATATTTGCACATGAATGTACAATGGATTCTCGAAGTTCATCCAATGTGCGTGGCTTTTGTCGATAAACGACGTCCTTTAGTGTTCCCCACAGGCATAAGTCCAGAGCAGTTAGGTCTGGGGAACGTGGTGGATACTCCACAGCACCTCTACGGCCTATCCATCTTCCTGGTAGATATTCGTCGAGATACGCCCTAACACGATTTTGGTAGTGGACTGGGGCACCATCTTGTTGAAAGTAAACTCTTCCGTCTCCATACAAGTCTCGGATGGCAGGTAAAATGGATGTCGGAAGCTTGTGAAGGTACACCTCACCGATAACCATGCCGTCAAAGAAGAATGGCCCAATCAAGCCCCGGTAAGACAACCCACACCACACATTTACTCCTGGAAAATTCACGGCTTTGTCTACATGGACGTCTGGAACCGCGCGACCGCTACGGTCGCAGGTTCGAATCCTGCCTCGGGCATGGATGTGTGTGATGTCGTTAGTTTAGTTAGGTTTAATTAGTTCTAAGTTCTAGGTGACTGATGACCACAGATGTTAAGTCCCATGGTGCTTTGAACCATTTGTCTACGTGGACGTTCGGAGTTTCAGCGGCCCAGTAGATTTAATTGTGGCGATTTACTGTACCACTGAGTTTGAACTGTGCCTTATCAGACCTCATAACCATCTCTGCAAACTCTTCATTGTTCCACACCATGTTAGTAAACCACTCGCAGTACTCCATTCTACGATCTGGGTCGCCCTCGTTCATTGCGTGTAGCTATCGTGGGATGTAGCACTTCCACTTTGCTGTCTTCAAAATTCGCCGAACACTTGAGCGACTCACTCCAGTTTCACGGGCAGACTGTCTCACAGACTTCTGTGGTGAGCGAGTGAGTTGTTGTAACACACGACGGGAGTTAGCTGGACTTGTACACAAACAACGATCCGGACGACCTGTAACAGTAACATCTTTTAACACAGCCTTAGACTTCAAATTTGTCTCGAATGAGACGAATCGTTAAACGTGACGGTGGCTCTGTTTGATACTAATTTCGCCATTGTTGTTGAACCTCATTAATGTTTTCGTACTTAAAATACCACTTCAAAACTGACTTCCTTTCATCGAATGTAAGCCTTGCGCCAGCCATGTTTACTCGAGTAACTAGATGCAACTAAGAACAAAACACTACCTGGCGATTGTCATCTGACAAAACAAAACAACGCAATACAACGCTTGTGTGGCTATTGCCGGAACTAAAAACTGTTACACTACCAAAGATGAGACAACTCCGTCAATTAGTTTGCCAGTTATGGACTTTTAAACAGTGGACACATTTTTTTGGACCCCTCTGTATATTACTGGAAATCTGGTTTTTTTTCCCTGGTAGCCGTTAGAGAGGCAGTCTGCCGCTAGTTCCGGGTGAATGTTTTAGCCGTGTAGTAATCTTCCCATTGGATCTCAGCATTGTTTCGTGCTACGCTAACGGCGTGTGGGCGGACGGAGTATCCGTGCACGAGACGGCGAGATAGCGCTTCCGATCTGGAGCGCACGCGTCACGAATCTGGGACACAGTCTCTATGGATACTGGACCCTAAGAGCCCACATTGTCCGGTGGGAGGCAGCAGGGGGTAGCGAAAGCTCTTTCTCGCCTACCACTCCCCTCAGATGGTGTCACAGACGGACCCGTCTTATTTTTTTTAGATTAAATTCTGATGCTCCTGTGTGAAAAGTGAAGTCACCTATCCGCGACCGTCTATATATGCAGGCCAATCTCAGGAACTGCTGTAGGGGTTAACAGCTCATGCATCCAAGTTGCTGACGCGGTTATTGTACAGAGAAACGGAAAAGAAAAATCGTCATTCGTTAGCTGAAGATCAGTTTGCCTTTCGCAGAAGCAAGGGCATCATGGAGGCATTTCTAACGCTGTTACTGATCATGAAAGCGACACTGAGGGAAAATGAAGACGCTTTCATGTGATTTGTCGACATGAAATAACCGTTCGGCAATGTGAAATGGTGCAATATGTTCGAAATTCTGAGAAAAATAGGACTGGGCTGTTGGGCAAGACGGGTATACAGTATGTATGTCTACAAGAAACAAGAGGGAACAATAAGACTGCAAGACCAAAGACGAAGTGCTCAGGTTAAAAAGGCTGAATGGCACGGATGCAGCCTGTCGCCTCTACTGACCAGCCTCTACATCGATGTAGCGATGGTGGAAGTAAAGGAAAGGTTCAAGAGTGGAATTATAATTCGTGGTCAAAGGATATCAACGATAAGGTTCGCTGTTCTCTGTGAAAGGTAAGAAGAATGACAGGATCTGTTGGAATGGCGTGGAGAGTCTAATAAGTACATAATATCAACTGAGAGTAAATGGAAGAAAAACGAAAGTAATCAGAAGTAGCAGAAAACAGAACAGCGATAAACCGCTACCTTGGAGGCAAAACAACATTATGGACGGAGCAAGGAGAACATAAAAAGCAAACTAGCACTGGCGAAAGGGCATTCCTGGCCGAGGGAAGTCTACCAGTATCAAACATAGGTCTTAATTTGAGGAAGAAATTCCTGAGAATGTACATTTGGAGCGCAGCCGTTGTCTGTAGTGAAACATGGACTGTGGGAAAACAGGAAAAGAAGAGAATCCAAGCGTTTGAGAGATGTGGTGCTACAGAAGAGCGTTAAAAAATTATGTGGACTAATAAGATAAGGAATGAGGTGGTTATCCTCAATGTCGGCGAGGAAAGGAGTATATGGAAAACACTGACGAGGAGAAGGGACAGGACGACAGGACACGTGAAAGGAAATGATCGTATGGCATCGATGACCGGTAGCCCCCCACCTGGGGAGCTTCGACCGCCGAGTTGCAAGTCTTTAAATGCGAACATTTCTTAGGTTAGGCTTTACCGTGTCTGTTATTGACATTAAATGAAACAACTAGTTTACTGTTACCAGTCACCGTTTTATTTATTTCCACGAAGAGTTTCAAAGGTTTTAACCATCGTCGGGTGGATTTACATTAGTTAGTATGACATTTGTGTGTGTATTGCGTTACGATTTTTTGGAGGAACTTCTGGCACTGCCTAGTGGAGAAACAAGACGCTATTTCAGAACATGGTTTTGGATTTCTTCTGACAAAAATTAAACTGATATCTAATGGTAACCTTAAGATAAGTAAAATAGAGTACCTCCAGTGGTCACGGGTTCCTTTCGCTGTCGTAAAACATCGCGTGTATACTGTCACATTTGTAAACAAATATGGCGTCTGGAATCTGTTGGGTGCAAGGTTCGTATAGCAGAAGAGAAGACATAATCGCAAAGTACAAAGACTATACATCGTAACAACATTATTACAGAATAATTATTTAAATGATTTGGAGATTTTTTGTTTTGAGGTGTCGAATATATCTGTGTGTGTACTTCAGGTGGCATATCGTGGCAAGTCGTTTCAGTTGACGCCTTATTGGGCGACTTGGATGTCGGTGATGATGAAATGGTAACAACACAAGTCTCAGTCCTAGAGAGGAGAACATCTTCGACCAAGCCAGGAATCCGACCTGGGACCGCTGCTTGGCACTCAGACGCGGTAACCACTCAGCTAAGGGGGCAGACACGTGTTAACACATCAGAGAAGAGTTTCCATGGTACTAGAAGTAGCTAAGAGGGTAAAAACTAGGAGAAGACTGAGACTGGAATACACCAGCAAGTTATTAAGGCCTTGTGTTGCAAAGGCCCCAGGAGTAGACAACAATCCAATAGAACTACTGACAGCCTTGGGAGAGCCAGTCCTGACAAAACTCTACCACCTGGTGAGCAAGAAGTGTGAGACAGGCGAAATACCCTCAGACTTCAAGAAGAATATAATAATTCCAATCCCAAAGAAAGGAGGTGTTGACAGATGTGAAAATTACCGAACTATCAGTTTAATAAGTCACGGCTGCAAAATACTAACGCGAATTCTTTACAGACGAATGGAAAAACTAGTAGAAGCCGACCTCGGGGAAGATCAGTTTGGATTCCGTAGAAATGTTGGAACACGTGAGGCAATACTGACCCTACGACTTACCTTAGAAGCTGGATTAAGAAAAGGCAAACCTACGTTTCTAGCATTTGTAGACTTAGAGAAAGTTTTTGACAGTGTTGACTGGAATACTCTTTCAAATTCTGAAGGTGGCATGGGTAAAATACAGGGAGCGAAAGGCTATTTACAATTTGTGCAGAAACCAGATGGCAGATATAAGAGTCGAGGGACATGAAAGGGAAGCAGTGGTTGGGAAGGGAGTAAGGGTTGTAGCCTATCCCCGTTGTTATTCAATCTGTATATTGAGCAAGCAGTAAAGGAAACAAAAGAAAAATTTGGAGTAGGTATTAAAATCCATAGAGAAGAAATAAAAACTTTGAGGTTCGCCGATGACATTGTAATTCTGTCAGAGACAGCAAAGGACTTGGAAGAGCAGTTGAACGGAATGGATGGTGTCTTGAAAGGAGGATATAAGATGAATATGAACAAAAACAAAACGAGGATATGGAATGTAGTCGAATTAAATCGGGTGATGCTGAGGGAATTAGATTAGAAAATGAGACACTTAAAGTAGTAAAGGAGTTTTGCTATTTGGGGAGCAAAATAACTGATGATGGTCGAAGTAGAGAAAATATAAAGTGTAGACTGGCAATGGCAAGGAAATCGTTTCTGAAGAAGAGAAATTTGTTAACATCGAGTATAGATGTGTCAGGAAGTCATTTATGAAAGTATTTGTATGGAGTGTAGCCATGTATGGAAATGAAACATGGGCGGTAAATAGTTTAGACAAGAAAATAATAGAAGCTACAGAAGAAGGCTGAAGATTAGATGGGTAGATGACATGACATAACTAACGAGGAGGTATTGAATAGGATTGGGGAGAAGAGGAATTTGTGGCACAACTTGACTAGAAGAAGGGATCTGTTGGTAGGACATGTTTTGAGGCATGAAGGGATCACCAATTTAGTACTGGAGGGTAGGGTGGAGGGTAAAAATCGTAGAGAGGAGACCAAGAGATGAATACACTAAGCAGATTCAGAAGGATGTAGGTTGCAGTAGGTACTGGGATATGAAGAACCTTGCACAAGATAGAGTAGCATGGAGAGCTGCATCAAACCAGTCTCGGGACTGAAGGGCACAACAACATGTTGCAAATTGTTCCGAGATGAACGGGTTGGCGCCGAACAGCAATTCGTGGCGGGCCGCACCAAACCAGTAAGAAGACTGATGACTAAACGAGAATTAAAAAAAAAAAAAGAGCGATATTGGTGCGGCCACTCGTTGAAGTCCCCAGAAGTTGCCCCCAGGTCGGATACCGCATTCTTGGCCTCGTGGCCCCCCTGCGGTGCGCGAGTAGCGGTCTTCCGCTGCCAGTGACATCCTTTAGAGATAGCCGACATGCCAAGTCATCGGCTTCGCGCAGCTGCTGTTCGCTGTATAGCGCTAGGGACGAGGAGTCGGACGGTGGCCGCTGGTCCCGGCTGTTGACGGAACGGCGCGTCCTTGGCATCGCCCGGTGGGCGGCTGCGATTGGCCGCCGCCGGCCCAGCTTTCGGCCAATGGCAGCGCGCGCGGATCCGCGAGACTGCCACAACGCTGGCCGCAGTGTCGAAACGCGACCAGAGCCGCCGCACCACGGGATGACTGCGCGGTGCTGTGAGAGTCGTGTACTGCGTGTGTATACACGCTCTCGCAACGGAGCGCGCAGGAAATGTACTGCCGGGCCGGCAGACCACACGCTGGTCCTACTTGGGAGCTGGTGAACGCTGCGCGCCCGTCGCGCTGACTTGCACAGTCCGAAAGTGAATCTGACGTGATGACGTGCACGGCTCGTTTGCCGAGACTGTAAAAAGCTGGCAGTGTGTGACAGTCGACCAGTGTTAAAAGAGTGAACCACCAAAATTTGTCGTCGAATAGCTTTCTGTGCGGGAATATTTTTAATGTTGTCGATCCGCCAGCCCACAGTTGCTGCTGAGATCATGTTACTTACGTTTTCGGTAAGAAACGTCTGTTACAACTGAATTTTGCGAAGCAGTATTTGTTTTGCCAGGCGGGTTTCGGCCTTAATTCACTGAGTCATCATCGTCAGCAGCCTGAAATACATATACATTTTCACTTGTATGCACCACTTTCTACCACATATTGTACACGTAAGTTGCAAACTTTTCAAGGCACATTTTTTTTTTTCCCTTCCCAATTCGTAAGTTATTAGCTAACGTGAAAGTGATGCACGGAAGTGTAAATGTGTATTTATGTTAGCTTCTGATAATTCCTCGATAAAGAGAGCGAAACGTGCCTGTCAAAGCTGGTATTGTGTGTATTCAGTTGCATACAGACAGTCCTAACCTAAAAATCGTTAATTTAACATAAATAATGTTTTAAATTGAGTGGCTGATAATACATCGTGAGGTGACTTCACTTGCGTTAGCGTCTGGTTGCTCATTGAATACACCTGGAGGATTCCGGGTCGAGCCGAATTCATTTTTCACTACGTACCCATACATGTTTCGTTGAACTTACGCCATCGTCTTGGATTTCTTTTTATTCTACTTGGCGTTTGAGTGCCGATTTTGCTCTTTCTCGTCTGCCGTGCAGCTGGTGTTTCAAGACAGTTTGTCATTTGTGTTTTCGTTTATGGCGGTTGCGTTTTTCACATTGTCACCGCTCAACAAACCGTATTCGCAACACGCATTCAAAATGTTCAAATGTGTGTGAAATCTTATGGGACTTAACTGCTAAGGTCATCAGTCCCTAAGCTTACACACTACCTAATCTAAATTATCCTAAGGACAGACACACACACACACACACACACACACACACACACACGCGCACACGCACGCCCGCCCGCGGGAGGACTCGAACCTCCGCCAGGACCAGCCGCACAGTCTGACTGTAACGCCCCAGACGGCTCGGCTAATCTCGCGGCGGCCGCAACACGCATTGTTTGAGTATTTACGATGTATTCATAGTACGAATGAATCGTAAACGTTTTAACAATGCGTGTTGGGAATACGATCTACAGACTATGGACAACGCGGTAAACACTACCAGCAACAGCTAAACTGCCAGATGACAGAATGCAACATGAGCAGCGAAATGTGCTGCTAAGCGAGATAAAAGCAGGCCCCTTGACGACAGTGTTAACTCACCGAAATATCTATGGGTGGAAAGGAGAAGAAGGAAATTGTTTGCTCAAGCCGGAATAATCAAAGAATATTTGCATTGGCGCTCTATTTATAAGTTACAAACAATCTTAATTCTGTTTACCCGGCCGGGATATTCTCTCTTTCCGAGCAATTTTTCAAGTCAATTTTGTGTTTTTGCCGAGGACAACACGGTCTCACAATAAAAACTGTAAATTCGAACTACATGCATCGGTCTCACCTCAAGAAATAAAAAAAATGTACTGGAAAATGACTGGCAATGGAGTTCAACCCGCTTGTGGAAGTGAAATGTAACGAAAACAGCAACTGCAGTGTTTTAATTTTAAAAAAACTTTTTTCATATCTGCAACCAAGATTTTACTATTTCCTCATAGTTTCTGTAGCGTTCGTATGTGAACTCTGTTTATCGATGATACGAAAGAGATCTACCCAAATAAGAATGTTTTTTGTGAGGCTATAAAAACTTAACAAACTAGCTTGCTGAAGCTCATAGTGCTTACCAGCAGACAGTAACATGCGAGACTGAACGCGAATTTACTTCTGTGTCTCAGTCGATGCTCCACAAGCTGCCGCATAGTGCGTGGCGGAGGGAACCTTGTACCATTACCACTCCTTGTACCCTTACCTGTTCCACTCGCAAACAGAGCGAGTCCGTATGCTCCCGTACGAGACCCAGTTCCTCTTGCCTTCGCGGTCTTACGTCAGATGTACTTTGGTGGCACAAGAATTGGTCTGCAGTCAAATTCAGATGCCGGTTTTCTCAGTAGTTTTTTTTTTTTTTTTCTTCGAGAAAAGAACGTCTTCTTCCCTCCAGCCATTCCCATTTGAGTGTTGCGTCTTGATCGAACCTACCGTTAACATGTCTACCAGAACGCCTCTGGACTGCTTCGATGTCTTCCTGTAATCCAGCTTCGATGTCTTCCTGTAATCCAGCTTCGATGTCTTCCTGTAATCCAGCTTCGATGTCTTCCTGTAATCCAGCTTCGATGTCTTCCTGTAATCCAGCTTCGAGTGAATCCCACACACTTGAGTAGTACTGAAGACGGTCGCACAAGTGTTCTGTATGCAGTCTCCTTTACAGATGAACAACGCTATCCTAAAATTCTCCCAGTAAACCGAATTCGACTATTCTCCTTCTCTTGTACCGTCGATACGTGCTCGTTCCATTTCATATCGCTTTGCAGCGTTACGCCTGGACATTTAATCGACGTGATAGCCAGGCAGCAGACAAGTAATGCTGTATTCAAACACTACTGGATTGCTTTTCCTACAGATGTGCATTAATATACACCAATTATATATTTTGTCCAAGTCGTCTTGTATCCTCTTGCAGCCATTCAAAGAAGACAGTTTCCTTACGAAGGGTCATCAGCAAACAGTCCGAGAATGCTGCTCACCCTTTCGGTCAGATTATGTATATAGATAATAGTAGCGGTCCTATCACACTTCCCTAGGGCACCCGTGACGATGTCGCACCCTTCAACAGTCGCCGTCGAAGAAAACGTACTGTGTTCTATTAAGAAGTCTTCGAGCCATCCTTTTCGTATGGTCGTAACTTCGTTAACAGTTCACAGTGGGGCACCCTGTCAAACGTTTTTCGGAAGTATAGATGTGTGGAATCTGCCTTTGCCCTTCATTCATGGTTCACAGGATGATATACATATATCCTAGAATGTCGAGAAAATTATTGAGGTCTTTGTGAAGATGATGATACCTCCAAACATGAACTTTCACTGTCTTCACTATTCGCCATATATGTGAACTTTCACGTATGCAACAGGAGACAGGTAATTTCTTGTTCTGATCTAGCATTACTTGTATATAAGACGGCCGTTTAGATACTATTAGTTCAATTGCTAACGTCTTCAGCAGGCGATGTGCTAGAACCTTTTTACGTACAACACGAACAGACTCTTCAGTTACACTAGGCACCTTTGCCAGCTTGAAAAACGACGTTCACTTTCACGACATCAGAAACGGTACAACTCTCGCCAACACCAAGGTCGTTTAACAAAGCACTGTCCTTTGCGGGGCGTGGTACTCTAGCAGATAGCGTGCGCTTTCCATCCTTTACGAAAACCAGATAACTTAGTAAGGAGAACATACAGTGGCTTGTGGACACACTCCAATTTTACTATTTCAGACATTGCCAAAGATGAAAGTAATGCCAAGAGGGGAGGGGGGGGGGGGAAGTCCCAAGTAGAAAGGTCAGTATTCAGGAGGTATGGGCACTCGTTCAGTAGAAGAAACGTGTTGATACGTCTAAGGTCCGCATTTTAGCCCTCGTGTTTACTAGACTTTTTATTGCTTCGAATGATCGTTTGTGTCATATCCCTGAACATTGACTATTCTTTCTAGAACACCTTGTATAGTTTCGCTGAATACTAATGACCCGCACTTAAATTCGATTTTTATAGTGGAACCACAACACATACCCAGAAAGGCACCCAAATTTCTTTACACAAATGCAACTAATCGTGGCAGGGAATCTAGGATCTTATAGGTACCGTCCTTGCCACAACCAGAATAGGAGGTCCTACGCACAAGAGAGGTCTCTCGCATTACTAAGAAACTGAATGTCGTGGCGTACAAGTGAGCAACTGTTTACTAACCTGTCGTCAAAATAGAGGAACCCACTGACAGTGAACGAGCGTTTACTACTGACGTATTGTTCTGCCGAGTATGGATGACCGCTATTAGCTGAACATCTATCCAAGAACGGAAGTATCCAGCATCAGTGTGGTTATTTGTGTGACGGAATTAAATGAATGTATCGGCGCTGCGCAATAATAACGTCGTTGGTTCCTTAACTGTTCGTCCGCTGTCACGGAATTCATCGATACTGATGAAACGTGTCCCACCGGAAGGGCACAGTCAATGTGCCTCGCTGTCAAACAACAAACACGTCCTTTGTAACAGAGCAGCCCCTTTTAGATAACAAATTTTCCCCGAGACGAAACAGCTTCCGTCTACAAACCAGCACGTATTTAGAAAGCACACTCGTGCAAAACTCAGCCTGCCATTTTCTCACCCTGTGAACCATGAATGAAGGGCAAAGGCAGATTCCACACATCTATACTTCCGAAAAACGTCTGACAGGGTGCCCCACTGTGAACTGTTAACGAAGTTACGACCATACGAAAAGGATGGCTCGAAGACTTCTTAATAGAACACAGTACGTTTTCTTCGACGGCGACTGTTGAAGGGTGCGACATCGTCACGGGTGCCCTAGGGAAGTGTGATAGGACCGCTACTATTATCTATATACATAACCTGACGGAAAGGGTGAGCAGCATTCTCAGACTGTTTGCTGATGACCCTTTGTAAAGAAACTGTCTTCTTTGAATGGCTGCAAGAGGATACAAGACGACTTGGACAAAATATATAATTGGTGTATATTAAGTTAATGCAGACCTGTAGGAAAAACAATCCAGTAGTGTTTGAATACAGCATTACTTGTCTGCTGCCTGGCTATCGCGTCGATATATATATATATATATATATATATATATATATATATATATATATATATATAGTGTTTGGAAAGTAGGAGACGAGATACTGGCAGATTTAATGCTGTGAGGACGGGGCGCGAGTCGTGCTTGGGTAGCTCAGTTGGTAGAGCACTTGCCCGCGAAAGGCAAAGGTCCCCAGTTCGAGTCTCGGTCCGGCACACAGTTTCAATCTGTCAGGAAAGTTTCAACACAATACCACTTATGATAAGTTTCACTCAAATACCCCGAGTTCCACTTATTATAGTGAAGCGAACTTCGGCTTACATACAGACTGCGGAATTTCTAGAGCACAGCTTTAGGTAATTACTTGCCCGGAATGTTTGAAGTCTTTCAATAATTTTTCAGATTTCCTCATTATTTAGGAGTAGCCGACAAACCATGCGTTGCCCGGGTATTCATTTTGCCAATTTTCTGTTAGAAATGTTCAGTATCCGTACGCTTGGCGCAAGTGCTTCGCGTATCTACAAAACGATCTTGTAAACGTCCCAATGGCAACGCCACTTCTTAACTCTCTACACCAGGGGTTTCCAAACTACGGCCCGCGGGCCGAAACCGGCCCACGAGGGCCGGCAAACCGCCCTGCGTTAGCTGACCGGACATCCCCGGCATACGGCCCGCCAAATATTTGAGGTGGGACCTATGCTGCCAACAACTGAGTTTCGAGGCCTATCGCGACCAATACACCACGACATTGTCGGAGCTCTATCTTTACAAAGCGGAAGGTCATGGTTAAACTAGTAGCTATCCACGACAAACAGACAGACCATTCTCCGCGCGACAGTGAAAAAAAAAATGGTTAACAGACTAGTTTGGCGAAAACATTAAGTAAAAAAATTCTTTGCATTTTATTCTACTCACGAGTAGACGCCACTTCGGCGGCTAGCCTTAGTAATCAATCATTATGGAAGATGCTTCTTAAGCGAGGTTTCACTTTCTTTTGATTACGTTGTAAAATACGTCTTGCAGTAATAGTGTTGCTAACAATGATTTTGACATTTCGTTAACTTTGCAGGACGCTTTCGTGAAGAATGTGCAGTGACATGCTTTTTTGTCGGTGAAATTCGCCAGAACAAAATACGCCAGAATTTCGGTCAGGTACGTCCACCAATCAAAATTATGTAATTAAATAAGAATGGTAGTTCGTTTCAGTGCTAGCTATTCCCACAACCTTAGATTTTTGCGATTTCATCTTTCCTTTAGCCTTACATTACGGTGATCATGCAGTGCTAGGATGCTTTAATCCCACTAGGTAGATCTCGGCCCTTTTGACTTCGTGGAGGAGTCAATGTAAGCCGCGGACTAAAAAGTTTGGACACCCCTGCTCTAGACAGCCACTGTTCTCGCCTACAGCCGTTTGCACTTGGGAGATGAAAGCAGTGCCAGGTGTCAGGAATTTCCTTAAGCTGACTCGGCCGTAGGACTGTCTCAGTCGTAAAGAATATAAATGTACTAAAACATGGTGCACGATGCGGGCTTTTCTCACGTATCTCAGCGTCCATGACCTCTTATCTCTCTGGCTATGATAGGTCGGTGGTACCGAGCGAGGTAGCGCAGTGGGTAGCACACTGGACTCGTATTCGGGAGGGCGGCGGTTCAAATCCGCGCCCGCCCATCCAGATTTATCTTTTCCGTCATTTCCCTGAATCGCTCCAATTAATTGCCGGGATGATTCCTTTAAAAAGGCACGGCCGATTTCCTTCCCCATCCTTGACTGAATCCGAGCTTGTGCTCCGTCTCTAATGACCTTGATGTCGACGGGACGTTAAAGCTAAACTGCCTTCCATTTAGCCAGGTGGTTCTTACCTCGACAAAGATTGTTGCCTGACAGTTCGGTTCAGATCGGTCCAGTTGTTCAGGGCGAGATTGCGCGCGCTCGCACCTACCTTTATAATATAAACGAGTTAGAGTAACTTTGTTTCAGTTCATTCTCTTATACTTTTTGAACCTATTTCCGCTAACCTAAATTTTTCCAGTTGTTTTTACAGTGTATGGAAAGCTTTTAACCTCAAGATTTTAAATAAAAAGGTAACCAGAAAATTAAACACACACACACACACACACACACACACACACACACAGATTATTCAATATGAATTCAGTTCTACGCCTTTGATTATTCTGTTGTTAGTGCACTGTTTGTGCAGACACTTCTGACGTGTATACCTTATTGCTATCTTGCCTATCAGCTCTGTCAAATCAAAATTTTTCAGCATTTATTGTTCTCAGAAGACATTTCCTCATTTACTCCTTTCACCATCAGTTGCTAGAAAGGTGCTTAAAAAAATCTTTATTGTTCAGAAGATACGTAATAAGTTGTGTAATTCTGCGGTTCATAGTCCGAAATTCAGTATACCCAATGTGGAGCCGGCCTTTGTGACCGAGCGGTTCTAGGTGCTTCAGTCCGGAACCACGCGGCTGCTACGGTCGCAGCGGGCATGGATGTGTGTGATGTCCTTAAGTTAGTTAGGTTTAAGTAGTTCTAAGTTCTAGGGGACTGATGACCTCAGATGTCAAGTCCCATAGTGCTCAGAACCATTTCAACCCAATGTGGATGGCGAACTGGAGTTGTGATTTAGATAGGCGATTTCCGTGGGTAAAATGTCCGACGAGTGGATTTGAGTTTTCGATAAGATTTATTTTCTGTACCATTTTCTGAAATGTAAAAATCATTTCCGAATAGAATCAGATTACTTCAGTAGGTCCTGTAGGGAAAAGTACGCCCTAAAGATTCTAAACGTGTAGGTCTGAGGAAAACAGAAGCGACTTAGATCCATCCACCTCACCCACGACAAAATGGAAAGAAAATAGTGAGAAGACTTGTATGGGTCAGGCGTTGGTTCGTGACTGCTATTAATAGGAAGCTGCCTTTAGTTCTGACCTGTGGCCGAAATGGATTGGCAGTCAAAGGAATAGCGTAATTCTCCAAGAAGAAATAAATAAAATGGCCGCCGACGATGCTACACCAATGTTAGAACGTTTCGCTAAAAACACATTGTGTTGTTGGAGGAAGGGCCACCTGTAAATCACTCACGTCCATGGAGGGTCCACACATTAGAGGAGTATCCCAGTACAAATCATACAGCAATAGCTTCGTTAGTTCACAAACTGCAGGCACAGGTGCCCAATGAACAAAGGAAACCATTTCTCTTCCATTAACTACGACTGCAACTATGTGACGTTTCGTTTCACACGACAAGCTGTGATGGCGTCTTGCTTGAGACATTATGTTTATATTGAAGAGTGTCATGGCTTAAATTCATGCCATAAGAGCCGATTTATGTTTTCTGTCTTTATGCTAAATCTCTTCATGCCAACCCCAGCCTGTACTAACTGAAACACAGTGATGAGTCGCCATTAATGTCAACGTCGACGGTTCGTATCGCTCAGACGTTCTCTGCATATCTTTCGTCCCTAACAACTTTGAAAAATATTGATGAACTTGAGGAACTTCTTTAAATGATCCTATCCGTGCTTTTGCTCCGTCTATAATGACCTCGATGTCGACGGCACGTTAAGCCCAATCTTCCTTCCAAAATTTTCATGGAGCGTTGTAGATATAGGGGTGGAGGAGAGGAGACAAAACTAAATATGTGTATTTTTGAAATTAAGTGTCTCACAAAACCAGTCCCATATTGTATAGCCACATCTTTAGAGTTATACCGTTCCATTTGCATTGATTTTTGAAAGTGTATAGTTTTTTTTTATGCTCAGCCTGAATTTGTGTAGCAGGAAATATCAGTATTCCAGCTGAATGTAATACGCAAGAAATACAACTTTAAAATCTCTATGTTGTTGTTGTTGTGCTCTTCAGTCCTGAGACTGGTTTGATGCAGCTCTCCATGCTACTCTATCCTGTGCAAGCTTCTTCATCTCCCAGTATCTACTGCAACCTACATCCTTCTGAATCTGCTTAGTGAATTCATCTCTTGGTCTCCCTCTACGATTTTTACCCTCCACGCTGCCCTCCAATGCTAAATTTGTGATCCCTTGATGCCTCAAAACATGTCCTACCAACCGATCCCTTCTTCTAGTCAAGTTGTGCGACAAACTTCTTTTCTCCCCAATCCTATTCAATACCTCCTCATTAGTTACGTGATCTACCCACCTTATCTTCAGCATTCTTCTGTAGCACCACATTTCGAAAGCTTCTATTCTTTTCTTGTCCAAACTAGTTATCGTCCATGTTTCACTTCCATACATGGCTACACTCCATACAAATACTTTCAGAAACGACTTCCTGACAAATCTATACTCGATGTTAACAAATTTCTCTTCTTCAGAAACGATTTCCTTGCCATTACCAGTCTACATTTTATATCCTCTCTACTTCGACCATCATCGGTTATTTTACTCCCCAAATAGCAAAACTCCTTTACTACTTTAAGTGTCTCATTTCCTAATCTAATTCCCTCAGCATCACCCTACGTAATTTGACTACATTCCATTATCCTCGTTTTGCTTTTGTTGATGTTCATCTTATATCCTCCTTTCAAGACACTGTCCATTCCGTTCAACTGCTCTTCCAAGTCCTTTGCTGTCTCTGACAGAATTACAATGTCATCGGCGAACCTCAAAGTTTTTACTTCTTCTCCATGAATTTTAATACCTACTCCGAATTTTTCTTTTGTTTCCTTTACTGCTTGCTCAATATACAGATTGAATAACATCGGGGAGAGGCTACAACCCTGTCTTACTCCTTTCCCAACCACTGCTTCCCTTTCATGCCCCTCGACTCTTATAACTGCCATCTGGTTTCTGTACAAATTGTAAATAGCGTTTCGCTCCCTGTATTTTACCCCTGCCACCTTCAGAATTTGAAAGAGTATTCCAGTTAACATTGTCAAAAGCTTTCTCTAAGTCTACAAATGCTAGAAACGTAGGTTTGCCTTTTCTTAATCTTTCTTCTAAGATAAGTCGTAGGGTCAGTATTGCCTCACGGGTTGCAACATTTCTACGGAATCCAAACTGATCTTCCCCGAGGTCGGCTTCTACCAGTTTTTCCATTCGTCTGTACAGAATTCGCGTTAGTATTTTGCAGCTGTGACTTATTAAACTGATAGTTCGGTAAGTTTCACATCTGTCAACACCTGCTTTCTTTGGGATTGGAATTATTATATTCTTCTTGAAGTCTGAGGGTATTTCGCCTGTCTCATACATCGTGCTCACCAGATGGTAGAGTTTTGTCATGACTGGCTCTCCCGAGGCCATCAGTAGTTCAAATGGAATGTTGTCTACTCCCGGGGCCTTGTTTCGACTCAGGTCTTTCAGTGCTCTGTCAAACTCTTCACGCAGTATCTTATCTCCCATTTCGTCTTCATCTACATCCTCTTCCATTTCCATAATAATTTCTGTAATAATAAAACGAAAATGATGGTATTCTACTGGCGGTGGGTTCCTATGGGACCAAAGCACTGAGGTCACCGATCCCCGCGCGCGCGCGCACACACACACACACACACACACACACACACACACGGCCGATGGAGAACTCGAAATTCCGAGGGGGGGGGGGGGGGGGAGACCGCGCGAGGAAAATAGCTAGATCAAAAACTGTTTTTGATAATTCAGTTTTAGAACCGGTCTCTCAAATTTCTTATTTAGGCTGTTCCATGAGCTTCGATTTTTCACTGTCGATATTCAGAATAAAAGTACACGAATTTGAAGCTGTCTGTTGTATCATTAGCAGAACATTGGGCCATAAAGTACAGAAAGACACCATCCAGGAACAACATAAAGCCGACCGGTGTGGCCGAGCGGTTCTAGGCGCTACAGTCTGGATAAGCGCGACCGCTACGGTCGCAGGTTCGAATCCCGCCTCGGGCATGGATGTGTGTGATGTCCTTAGGTTAGTTAGGTTTAAGTAGTTCTAAGTTATAGGGGACTGATGACCTCATCAGTTAAGTCCCATAGTGCGCAGAGCCATTTGAACCATTTTGAATAACATAAAGTGAAGGCGGCTTCTGTGTTACCGTATGGAAGTGAAACCTGGGTTACCATAAAAAAAAAAAATTGTAGCAGCAGAGAGATAAGGTTCCTAAGAAATACGAAAGGGCTACACAAGAAGAGGCGTGAGTAGAAATATAGTTGAACAGACTTAAATATTTTAAAAATGAATGGAAAAATTGTACAATATCGTGAAAATTGGAGGCGACACCTCATGAGAGTTCCAGGTCACAAAATTCCCCGGAATATCCTGAACTACAAGCTGAATAGGAAGATCGAAAAGGATGTGAGTGATTTTGTTTATGGGTTCGGAAGAGGCAACAGCGTAATCATTGAAAAGATGACGGTAATGATGGAGAGGCAATGTACTGGTTTGACCCTTCCTGTAAAGTAGGCTCTCGGGATTTGAAGAATACATCTCTCTGTCACGCACAACGCTTGTCTCGTACAGTCTGCCCTTCCCCCGTCGGAGGTAGGAGTCCTCCCTCGGGCATGTGTGTGTGTGTGTTGTCCTTAGCGGAAGTTAGTTAGATCAAGTAGTGCGTAAGCTTAGGGACCGATGACCTCAGCAGTTTGGCCCCACAAGACCTTACCACAAATTTCCAAATTTGTACAGTCTGCCACTGGTGTTTGTTGAATGTTTCCGTGACGATATCGCGCATTTTGGTGGTGGGGGGTGGGGGTGGGGGGGGGGGGCGGGCGGGCGGGGCCTCGTGAGGTGCTGGTCATCTTCGAACCTCGTGTAGTTTATTTATTTATTCATTTGTTGCGCAGGGGAAGCTAAGGCACAGGTGCCAGTTTCTGTTGTTGTCGTCCCATTTTATTTGTATGCTCTAATACGGAAAACTGCGCTGCGTGTCGTCACGACAGTGGTTGGGCGAGCCGCAGGTTGTCATTATACGTTGCACGCGTCAGACGGCCCCGCCGCGCGCGAAATATTCTTGGAAGGTTGTTGGGCCTGCTTCAGGCAGCGCCTGGGAGTCTTGCCAGCGTCTTGCCAGCGTCTTTCCAGGACGAGTGTCGCTCGTAGCTTTTAGTCTGGGGGGCGGCGCGCACCTGGCGCTGAACTGAAGGCGTGAGAGCACCCGACTCGGCGGGTCACTCGAAGCACACAGCCAGCGCCGGCTTTAGGATGGGGCGACCCGGGCGGTCGCCCAGGGCGCAGGGGCCCAAGGGGCGCCACGTACTAAACGCATGTAAAAAAAAAAATTACAATTTACAATCACCCATTTCGCGAAGCTAAAATATTATTCAGTCTCATTCAACATGAAGAGGCTGTTGATGATCAAATAACTGACCCAAAAAAGAAGTTTAAAGTAGAGTTTTTCAATGCACTGTTGGACACCGTGCACATATCCATGAAAGAAAGATTTGAACAGATGCAAGAATTTTCTGCGACGTGGAGTTTCTTGTTTGACATTAAAAAAATCAAAATAAAGAACTAATACAATGCTGTTCTAAATTACAAGAAAAGTTAACTGTCAACATGAAGTCAGATATTGATGGAAATTAACTGTGCGACGAAATTTTAGGCCTGCAACACTATCTCGAAGACAGCCAGGCAACGCCTATTGAAGCCTTAAACTTCATAAAAAACCATAATCTTCAAGAGTTATATCCCAACATCTGGATAACGTTACGTATTTTGCTAACATACCAGTGACTGTCGCAAGCGGCGAACGCAGTTTTTCCAAACTGAAGTTGATAAAAACGTACTTGCGGTCTAAAATGTCTCAAACAAGACTAACCAGTTTGGCCTCACTGTCCACTGAAAATGAAGTTGCAGAAAACCTGGACTTTGCTAATCTGATCAGAGACTTTGCCGACAGAAAAGCGAGAAAAGTAAAATTTTAGTTGTTTATAATTGTTTTTCATTAGGCGTAATGTTTTGTGTTCAGATGACTGACGGAAAATATAGGTTTATGGCTTACAGTTATATTAAATTCAATAAAAATATGGTACCCAATTCAAAATTAGTGTTTTTTCGTTATACATATTACCTCCTATATATAAAAATCAATTGTGTGTTAGTCTCACCAAAACAAAGAAATGGCTTGACCAATTTGAATAATTTTTGTTTTGTTCGCTTTAGTACAGGGGTGCTTCAGAAAAGAAAAGAAATATTTGGGATATACGAGCCTGTTTCAACCACATTTTACGCATCTTTTCTTTGTTTGGAACACGCAAAAACAATTTTCTGGAGTTTTTGTAGATGTACAGTGCAGTACTGCGCAATATTTTTAGACAATTTCCCAAAACGTGAATGCCCAAACAATATATCACTGCTATACTGACTGTTACGGCAGCGACAGCAGCATGCTGGACTGACGTCACAGGCTACACAAGACTCACATGGAGCGTCTTAGGGGGCTTTCAGATTATTTGGATTTCATTTCCATTTAAAAAAATAAAATACTCAAATTTACGATGGAAAAAACCATGTTATGATCATAAGATGACGCCATTAACCACTTAAGACGATTTCTAGAAAACAGTCAAATACCGTGTTGCAAAGCACTGCCAGGTTCGCTATTTATACAATAAAGGGCGCCAACTGGACGACTCGCCCGGGGCACCTGGATGGCTAAGGCCGGCCCTGCACACAGCACAAGACGACACAGCCGAGCGTTCAACGTTTTCACTTGCAGTCGGTTTCAGAACTGTCGTCTTAGAAAGGATCGCTCGTGTGAAACGCAGATTGTCCTTTTCTCACACGATATACTCCGAAGTACGGATGAAGGGCAACAGCCTAATCCCATATTCTTAGATGTCCGTGAGGTATCTGACACGTTACCCCACTGCAGACTTAACAGAGGTAAGAGTATGCAGAATAGGTTCCCAGATATCCCAGTGGCTCGCAGACTTAAGTAATAGAACCCAGTAAGCTGTCCTCGCAGTGGGTTTTCATCAGACAAGGGCATCGTAGGGAGTGACCCAGGGAAGCGTGATAGGACCACTGTCATTTTCTGTACTCATAAATGATTTGGCGGACAGGGTCGACAGCAACCTGCTGATGATGCGTGGTGCGCAGGGAGATGTCGAAGAAAAGTGGCTGTTGAGATGTTTATATTTTTTCCACCTCCGCGTTGCAAATGTTTTGAGTGAAATGCCCAGTCGATGCGCTGTTGTTTTCGCGTCAATTCTACCAACATTGAGCGTTGTTTAGTTCTCGGGGTTTTGTAAAATTCCTGAATTCATGTCTCGTCGCTGTGTAGCCTATGAAAAGGATTGCGGAAGACTCCCAAATAAATTCCAAAGTACAGTGCAGTTTTAACACCAATATATTTCCGGGACTCTGGTGTCCGAGCCTGGTGAACTGTACCGGTTACATCACATGTACCCAAAGTTCACATCAAACGACACAGAGTTCACAACAATCAACAAACGCGTGAGCCTACAATACATTTGCTCGCAACCCTAGCCGAAAAACGAGTGCCCCAAGGCGCCTGCGTGACCTCTATTTATAGTTTTGTTAACAATTACCTACAATGAAAATTACAATTTTATGTAAAATCACAATTAAAAGTTAAACCGAATATGACCTACATATTGCTAAAAATTTACAATCTCAGTACTGAACAAGGTTAGTTACGAGTTAATATAACATTTTCTGGCTAATTATGTTACAGTTAACAATTACATTTCTAAATTTGTTTATAACAAATCAACTAGTGCCTGAATTTTCGTGCTAACACATGTCGGAGATTCAATTAACATGCTTTATTTATATGTTCTATTTAATTTCCTGTAGTACTTTTACACTGATAGGTTTACTGATACATCCTAACCATGTGCTGCATTTCTTTCGATTAGTTACAGTATTAATTTCACATTTATATCATGTTTCTCACATAAGAACAATGTTAATCAGCAAAGCATCGTTTTCGAATTATATGTGTACTGAAATAGTGTTTTTTTTGTATGTAATTTGGAAACAGGTCGCTTTACAATTGAACAATTAGGACTGGTGTTTATCTTTAATGCTCTCCGAGGGGTTCTGATAGGTAGCAATGAGATATAGTAATATTTCAATGTAGGATGATAAAAGATGACTGAGACAAAATTTCTGGTTTGTGTGATGAATGGCAGCTGGCTCTAAATGTAGAAAAATGTAAGTTAATGCGGACGAGTAAAAACAAAGTCGTAGAGATGACACAGTTACTTCGTTTAAATATGTGGCCGTGACGTCACATAGCGATATGAAGTGGAACGAGCATATAAGGATTGTGGTAGGGAAGGCGATTGGTCGACTACGATTTATTGGGAAAAATTTTGGAAAGAGTGCTACATCTGTAAAACAGATCGTGTATAGGACACTACTGCTACCCTTTCTCGAGTACTGTTAATGTGTTTGAGATCTGCACCAGGTCGGATTAAACAGTGGTGCCGAGGCAATTAAGAGGTGAGCTGCTGGATTTATTACCGGTACGTTCGAACAACACCCAAGTGTTAAGAATGTGTTTCAGGAACTCAAATGGGAATCCCCAGAGTGCAGACGACGTTCGTTTCGAGGAGCGCTGTTGAGAAAATTTAGAGATTCGGTTTTAAAGCTGACCCAAGGCATCGAATTCATTTTCTACTACAGGCATGGTTCGATCTAGTATACGCGGTCACAGATGAGTAGGTGCGCAGCTCGTGGTCTACTGGCTAGCGTTGCTGCCTCTGGATCACAGGGTCCCGGGTTCGGGATTTTCTCTGTCCGGTGACTGGGTGTTTCATCATCATCTCCATCATTCGTGACTGTGAACGACTGTGGAAGGACGGGTTGGACTGTGGAAGGACGGGTTGGACTGTGGAAGGACGGGTTGGACTGTGGAAGGACGGGTTGGACTGTGGAAGGACGGGTTGGACTGTGGAAGGACGGGTTGGACTGTGGAAGGACGGGTTGGACTGTGGAAGGACGGGTTGGACTGTGGAAGGACGGGTTGGACTGTGGAAGGACGGGTTGGACTGTGTATGGGCGCTGATGAACACTCGGCAAACCAAATGGGTGAGTAGATGCGACATAATGATAGATTAAAGGAAAGAGAAGGGTAACACAACTGTACAGAAATACAGACTCTTTCAGACAGATAGAATTTGGTAAGAAAAGACCCCAGTTACATAAATTATCAGTCTGACAAGATAAAAAGGCACAGAAATAGGTGGCAAAACTGCGTGAATACAGAATACTGATTGCAGGACGGCAAGATTACGCTCGGCCAGTCAAGAGAAACTCTTCACACTAATTACCAGAGAACACGCACGAAAGCACGAAGTAAAACACGTAATTGAAGTGAGCGAAAGAGATACACGGCAGTAGGCGAGGCAGCTCACCTTGGCGGCGGCATTGAGGCGTCTGTGGTCTCCTAGCGATCTTAATTACGAGCGCCCATCACTGTTTAGGGTTTTGTGATTGTCACAGCTAGCTGGCCACCAGACCGTGCACCGA
This sequence comes from Schistocerca cancellata, assembly GCF_023864275.1. Lineage (NCBI taxonomy): Eukaryota > Metazoa > Arthropoda > Insecta > Orthoptera > Acrididae > Schistocerca > Schistocerca cancellata. Next base: position 31,430,439 of record NC_064635.1, on the reverse strand, counting down.
TTGTCTGACTAGTCGGCAGTACTAGATAGACCTAACGGCGGCCGTAGAATTCTTAAGTATTTCCACAAGGCGCCTGGAAGATAGATGCAGTCAGTGTCCAAATGACATGCTCCTGTCACGGAAACGCGTGTCGACTGCGGAAGAAGTCGCATCCAAGGGAGGCTGAGTTCTTACTGTTCAAATGACCCAGTAGGTGACGTCGAGAGTTCGATGCGGCGTCTCGTCGCAACTTTTCTGTATACAACAGTACCAACTGTTGTATACAGAAAAGTTGAGACACTGGATAATTAGAGCGAAATGGAAGACGACCTGCAGAAGAACGGCACTTGGTACAGGGAGTAGGAATTGAACATCGACGTAAACAAATGTAGCGTATTTCGAATCCCCTTTCTTGTTTGCTAACAAAATTTGAGAACAATCACTGGAAGAAATTAATTCCGGAAAATTGCTAGGAGTACGCCCACAGAGCGATTTAAAGTGGAACGACCACGTAAAATTAATCGCTAGTAAGGGAGTTGCCGGACTGAGGTTCACTGGAAGAATCCTCAGGGGATGTAGGTGATCGACGAAGTAGTCCGCAGGTCGTGGTCCAGGGGCTAGCGTTGCTGCCTCTGGAACATGGGGTACCGGGTTCGTTTCCCGGCCGGGTTGGGGGATTTTCTCTGCCCGGGGACTGCGTTTTTGTGTTGTCTTCATCATTTGTGAGAGTGAGTAGATTGGATTGTGAAAAGAAAATAGACTGTGTAAAAATTGGGACTTCGTACGGGCGCTGATGACAGCGCAGTTGAGCGCTGCACAAACTTATCATCATCATCGACGAAGAAAGCAGGTTACAAAACTCTCTTTCGACAGATACTCGAATATTCTCTGTATGGGATCCGTTCCAGATAGGACTGGCATGAGAGAAGTCTTCCGCAGTAAGAGTGATTTCAGGTATGCCGCAGGAGAGTGTCGTAGGACCGTTGCTATTCACAATATGTAAATGACCTTGTGGATAACATCGGAAGTTCACTGAGGCTTTTTGCGAATTATGCTGTAGTATATCGAGAGGTTGTAACATCGGAATATTGTGCTGAAATGCAGGAGGATCTGCAACGAATTGACGCATGGTGCAGGGGATGGCAACTGAACCTGAATGTAGACAAGTGTAATGTGCTGCGAATACATAGAAAGAGAGATCCCTTATCATTTAGCTACAATATAGCAGGTCAGCAACTGGAAGCAGTTAATGCCATAAATTATCTGGGAGTAGGCATTAGGAGTGATTTAAAATGGAATGATCATATGAAGTTGATCGCTGGTAAAGCAGATGTCAGACAGATTCATTGGAAGAATCCTAAGGAAATGCAGTCCGAAAACAAAGGAAGTAGGTTACAGTACACTTGTTCGCCCACTGCTTCAATAGGGTTGATAGAAGAGAGAGAGAGAGACAAGATCCAACGGAGAGCAGCGCGCTTCGTTTCAGGATCATTTAGTAATCGCGAAAGCGTTACGGAGATGATACATAAACTCCAGTGGAAGACTGCAGGAGAGACGCTCAGTAGCTCGGTACGGGCTTTTGTTGAAGTTTCGAGAACATACCTTCACCGAGGAGTCAAGCAGTATATTGCTTCCTCCTACGTATATCCCGCGAAGAGACCATGAGGATAAAATCAGAGAGATTAGAGCCCACACAGAGGCATACCGCCAATATATCTTTACACGAACAATACGAGACTAGAATAGAAGGAAGAACCGATAGAGGTACTCCAAGTACCCTCCGCCACACGATTCGTTAGAGGTTCATTTAGTAAGCGCGAAAGCGTCACGGAGATCCTGAGTCAACTATAGTGGCAGACGCTGCAAGAGAGGCGTTCTGCATCTCGTTATATATATATATATATACTGTTCTGGTTCCGAGAACGTACATTCCTAGAAGAGTCAAGGAATATATTGCTTCAGGCCCGTATGTCGGGCAGAAAAAAAAAGCAGGAAGATAAAATTAGAGAGAGATTGGAGCCCACACGGAGGCTTAACAGCAATCTTGCTTACCGCGAAGCTTCCTCAGGTAGGAGAGAGAAAGGGGGAAGTAACAGCGGTACAAATTGTAAGGTGGATTCCACAGTATAGGTCTAGATCTACACAACAGGCCATTAAAATTGCTACATCACGAAGATGACGTGCTACAAACGCGAAATTTAACCGACAGGAAGAAGATGTCGTGATATGCAAATGAATAGCTTTTCAGACCATTCACACAAGGTTGGCGCCGGTGGCAACACCTACAACGTGCTTACATGAGGAAAGTTTCCAACCGATTTCTCATACACAAACAGCAGTTGACCGGCGTTGCCTGGCGAAACGTTGTTGTGATGCCTCGTGTGAGGAGGAGAAATGCGTACCATCGCGTTTCCGACTTTGATAAAGGTCGGATTGTAGCCTATCGCGATTGTGGTTTATCGTATCGCGACATTGCTACTCGCGTTCGTCGAGATCCAATGACTGTTAGCAGAATATGGAATGGATGGGTTCAGGAGGGTAATACGGAACGCCGTGCTGGATCCCAACGGCCTCGTATCACTAGCAGTCGAGATGACAGGCATCTTATCCGCACGGCTGTAACGAATCGTGCAGCCACGTCTCGCTCCCTGAGTCAACAGATGGGGACGTTTGCAAGACATCAACCATCTGCACGAACAGTTTGACGACGTTTGCAGCAGCATGGACAATCAGCTCGGAGGCCGTGGCTGCGGTTACCCTCGACGCTGCATCACAGACAGGAGCGCCTGCGATGGTGTACTCAACGACGAACTTGGGTGCACGAATGGCAAAACGTCATGTTTTCGGATGAATCCAGGTCGCATCCGTGTTTGGCGACATCGCGGTGAACGCACATTGGAAGCGTGTATTCGTCATCGCTATACTGGCGTACCACCCGGCGTGATGGTATGTGGTGCCATTGGATACACGTCTCGGTCACCTCTTGTTCGCATTGACGACACTATGAACAGTTGACGTTACATTTCAGATGTGTTACGAACCGTGGCTCTACCCTTCATTCGATCCCTGCGAAACCCTACATTTCAGCAGGATTATGCACGACCGCATGTTGCAGGTCCTGTACGGGCCTTTCTGGATACAGAAAATGTTAGACTGCTGCCCTGGCTAGCACGTTATCCAGATCTCTCACCAACTGAAAACGTCTGGTCAATGGTGACCGAGCAACTGGCTCGTCACAATACGCCAGTCACTAGTCTGATGAACTGTGGTATAGTGTTGAGGCTGCTTGGACAGCTGTACCTGTACACGCCATCCAAGCTATGTTTGACTCAATGCCCAGGCGTATGAAGGGCGTTATTACGGCCAGAGGTGGTTGTTGTGGGTACTGATTTCTCAGGATCTATGCACCCAAATTGCGTGAAAATGTAATCAAAATAATGGTTCAAGTGGCTCTGAGCACTACGGGACTTAACTGCTGAGGTCACCAGTCCCCTAGAACTTAGAACTCCTTAAACCTAACTAAGCTAAGGACATCACACACATCCATGCCCGAGGCAGGATTCCAACTGGCGACCGTAGCGGTCGCGCTGTACCACACTGTTACGCCTAGAACCGCTCGGCCACCCCGGCCGGCGAAAATGTAATCACATGTCAGTTCTAGTATAATATACGAGGGCAGTTCAATAAGTAATGCAACACTTTTTTTTTCTCGGCCAATTTTCGTTGAAAAAACCGGAAATTTCTTGTGGAATATTTTCAAACATTCCCGCTTCGTCTCGTATAGTTTCATTGACTTCCGACACGTGGCAGCGCTGTACGGAGCTGTTAAAATGGCGTCTGTAACGGATGTGCGTTGCAAACAACGGGCAGTGATCGAGTTTCTTTTGGCGGAAAACCAGGGCATCTCAGATATTCATAGGCGCTTGCAGAATGTCTACGGTGATCTGGCAGTGGACAAAAGCACGGTGAGTCGTTGGGCAAAGCGTGTGTCATCATCGCCGCAAGGTCAAGCAAGAATGTCTGATCTCCCGCGTGCGGGCCGGCCGTGCACAGCTGTGACTCCTGCAATGGCGGAGCGTGCGAACACACTCGTTCGAGATGATTGACGGATCACCATCAAACAACTCAGTGCTCAACTTGACATCTCTGTTGGTAGTGCTGTCACAATTGTTCACCAGTTGGGATATTCAAAGGTTTGTTCCCGCTGGGTCCCTCGTTGTCTAACCGAACACCATAAAGAGCAAAGGAGAACCATCTGTGCGGAATTGCTTGCTCGTCATATGGCTGAGGGTGACAATTTCTTGTCAAAGATTGTTACAGGCGATGAAACATGGGTTCATCACTTCGAACCTGAAACAAAACGGCAATCAATGGAGTGGCGCCACACCCACTCCCCTACCAAGAAAAAGTTTAAAGCCATACCCTCAGCCGGTAAAGTCACGGTTACAGTCTTCTGGGGCGCTGAAGGGGTTATTCTGTTCGATGTCCTTCCCCATGGTCAAACGATCAACTCTGAAGTGTATTGTGCTACTCTTCAGAAATTGAAGAAACGACTTCAGCGTGTTCGTAGGCACAAAAATCTGAACGAACTTCTCCTTCTTCATGACAACGCAAGACCTCACACAAGTCTTCGCACCCGAGAGGAGCTCACAAAACTTCAGTGGACTGTTCTTCCTCGTGCACCCTACAGCCCCGATCTCGCACCGTCGGATTTCCACATGTTTGGTCCAATGAAGGACGCAATCCGTGGGAGGCACTACGCGGGTGATGAAGAAGTTATTGATGCAGTACGACGTTGGCTCCGACATCGACCAGTGGAAGTACCGTGCAGGCATACAGGCCCTCATTTCAAGGTGGCGTAAGGCCGTAGCATTGAATGGAGATTACGTTGAAAAATAGTGTTGTGTAGCTAAAAGATTGGTGAATAACCTGGTGTATTTCAATGCTGAATAAAACAACTCGCTGTTTCAGAAAAAAAATGTGTTGCATTACTTATTGAACTGCCCTCGTATTTGTCCAATGAATACCCGTTTATCATCTGCATTTCATCTTGGTGTAGCAATTTTAATGGCCAGTAGTGTAGATCTGACTTCGAGTGACGCTACGTAAGAGCGGAGGCGCGGACGCTTCGAGTTGTCCAGGTTGCAGCGTAGTGCTCGCGTGACTACAGGTGGATAGGGGACCTCGCCCGTGCACTTTCGCAACACCTGCGCGCTGGCACCGCGCGTGTTTATAAGGGGGACAGCCAGCCAGGCACGCGGGCTGGTCAGAGCTGCGCGCCCCACGTGACCGCTGCCGGCTCGTGGGGTGGTGCGTCTATTCCTGGACTCGACGGGCCGGGTTCAGCCTTCAGGAAGTATCTGCGCGGAGGCGCATCGCCCACCTATCTCTCTCTCTCTCTCTCTCTCTCTCTCTCTCTCTCTCTCTCTCTCTCCCCCTCCCTCCCCTTCCTCCCTCTCCTCCCTCCCCCTGTCCCCCCTACTCGCATGCTCACCGGCAACGGGCGTCGAACCCTGGGCTCCGCGACTCAACTCACTCTCCAGCCCCTCTAGTGCCACTCTGCGAGTCAAGTCGCGCGCGCGCGCGCGCGCGCGCGCGCGCGCGCGCGCGCGCGCACACACACACACACACACACACACACACACACACACACACACACACAGTACACTAATGCTCACAAATTAAGGATAATGCTGAAACAACGCTCTGGTGGGCCGTTCGCAGGTTTATATGAACGAGCGCTGCTATTGACCTGCGGTCGTCGCACGGTGGCGCTGGCAGCAGTCCACATACGCAGAGGTGTGTTGGTGCGTGTCAGAGTACGGTGCAGCGAGTAAGTGTGCAGACGTTCTCAGGCGTGCTAATGGTGACTGTGTGTTGAAAATGGCTCAAAGAACACACATTGATGACACTAGAATACTAGGGCGACTGCAGGCTGGTCAAACACAGCAGGTCGTATCACGGGCCCTCCGTGTGCCATAAAGTGTGATCTCAAGATTGTGGCAACGATTCCAGCAGACTGGAAACGTGCACAGGCGCTAGAGTACGGGACGTCCACAGTGTACAACACCTCAAGAAGACCGATATATCACCATCGGTGCCCGCAGACGGCCGCGGAGTACGGCTGGTTGCCTTGCTCGGGACCTTACCGCAGCCATTAGAACAGTTGTCTCCAGACACACAGTCTACAGACGACTGGACATACATGGTTTATTCGCTCGGAGATGTGCAAGTTGCATTCCACTGACCTCTGGTCACAGGAGAGCCCGTAAAGCCTGGTGTCAAGAACACAATACATGGTCATTGGAACAGTGGTCCCAGGTTGTGTTCACGGACGAGTCCAGGTATAGTCTGAACAGTGATTCTCGCCGGGTTTACCTTCTGCTTTCTGCTCTTAAAGTAAGAGGCGAACCAATTGTAAGCTATTCCCCTTACTCCATAATGGTCCAACTTCTGCAGTAATATCTTGTGGTCAACACAGTCAAAAGGCTTTGTTAATTCAAAGAAAAGACCTAGCGTTCGCAACCTTTTATTTAATCCGTCCAAAACCTCGCAGAGAAAAAGAGAATATAGTATTTTCAGTTGTTAAACCATTTCTAAAACCAAACTGTACATTTCACAGCAAATTATGTGAATTTAAATGCTCCAGTAACCTTTTATATAGAACCTTCGATAACTTTAGCAAACACCGACGGCATAGAAATAGGCCTATAATTGTCAACATTATCCCTGTCTCCCTTTTTATGAAGTGGCTTAACTACTGAGTACCTTAATCGGTCAGGAAACCGACCACTCCTAAAGGAAAAGTTACAGATATGGCTAAGTACTGGGCTAACATACATAGAACAACACTTCAGTATTCTTTTCCATTGGTACATAGTTCAGATTTCACGCATTCGGCACCACGTTTTCCTCTTAGGGGCATTTATGTCACTGGTGGGCGGTCATGGAACTCTCTTCACGTTTTGACGCTGACAGGAATCGCGCGTGTGACATTCAGTTCTGCAGTTACTTCTGCAGCTGTCGCCCTCTTACGTTTCGTCGCAATCCTCTTGATTGACCGTCTGTCATGATCAGTCAGCACCCGCTTTCGTACGCGTTCTGACGTAACGCATGTTGTTTTGCCGCTTACCCTGTAAGCGGTATAAGTATTCGATAGGGTGCCTCTTGAAGCAGCAAACACGTCAGCTCCCTTTGTTACGGAAGCACCCACCATTCGAGCAGCAGCAATTTGGCTACCTTCGAATTCACTGAGCTCCGACATAACGTACTCACAGCTACACTTAACACTGTTCTGACCACGAAGTACACTTGCAACATCTTGAGCAGACTGCACGGCTATCGTAAGTGGTCAGAAATAGAACTGTGCAACCTGAAAGCTTGACTAGAATCTGCATTTCTTGCGAATTTTTTCAGATTTTCACCGAGCGTTTACACAGTGCATTGACTTTCCTTGAGCGGTGCCACAACGACGGTGATGATTTCTTAAGCCAAATTGTTATGGGCGATGAAACGTGGGTGGCCTACGTCACACCAGAATCAAAGCAACAGTCCATGGAAGTTGAGCAAGGGCATCGTTTTGCTGCAAGACAATGCCCGTCCGCATGTGGCGAATCAGACCAAAGATCTCATCACATCTTTTCGATGGCAAACTCTAGATCATCCTCCGTACAGCCCCGATCTTGCGCCCAGTGACTACCATATGTTCCTGTACTTGAACAAACACCTGGGCGGTCAGCGTCTTCAAGACGATGACGAAGTCAAAACAGTGGTGATGCAGTGGTTAACAAGTCAGGCGGCAGACTTCTATGAGAAGGGTATTCAAAAACTGGTACAACTTTATAAGTGCCTCAATATTGACGAAAATTATGTAGAAAAGTAGATTAAGGTACAGGCTTTCGTGTAAAAATAAAATTAATGTATCTTAGCACGTCTTTTTTTTAATTTCAAAACGGTAATTGTTGAAAAAACATGCCTCGTATTTCTATTAGTCTCATTGCGTATTTCTTTCAGTTCCATTCTGTGCGGTACTACAGCAGTTCTTTCTGTCTATGGCCAAAGTTTAACCGAGCTGTATTACTTAGCAGTGACACATCATGCGAAAGTTACTTTCTTCCTCACCTCTTGCACTCCAGAGTACCTATACAGAACGTGCCTGTTTGCCTTGCAATAACTGGGAAATTTCATGATACTTTGATTTTATCCATACTGGATGATAGGTCGTGGTTGTGAATGTCAATGTTAAAAAATATATCGGCTAAACCACTTGTTTATAGTGTAAAACACTAAGACTGACGCGTTTCGGAAGTCAAGCTTCCATCATCAGAATAATAAAAAGTAAAAGAACCTGTTAAAACTCGCCAAAAAGTGGAACATGCACCAGGCACAATGAAATTGATAATAAAATTAAAACATCGTGGCCACTACCCTTGTTGCAGCCGTGTCTTCCAAGGTGCATCTCCACATCGTCCTCAAAGTATAAAAAAACTCTAGAATGGTGTCGCCTATGGTGTTCAACATCTAACCACATGGCTCTCTCCTCTAACGTCGTAAACCGCCCGTGCGTCTTCGTTGATACCACACACACCACGTAGCCAAAGCTTGATGATGGAAGCTTGACTTCCGAAACGCGTCAGTCTTAGTGTTTTACACTATAAACGATTGATTGAGCCGATATATTTTTTAACAATTCATGATAGTTTCGACGATACAAGATATTAATCAGAAAAGTAACAACTGGGAAAGTTAAAGAGTAAAATGCGCTATCGCATTACGCCTTCGGAAGAACATAGTGACTATGAGAGAGAGACAGAGAGAGAGAGAGAGAGAGAGAGAGAGAGAAGTCGGCATTACGAAGCCACTCAAGACGCCAGGGAGGTGGTGACTCGGGTCACGGACAAAAGCACAGGAATATTGTAACGGCCTGTAACAAATTACTGTCTCCTAGGGCGTGAGGCTTCGTAAGAGTCTTTAGCGTCTCGTTTGAGTTGCTAGTATTACCCTGAAAGCTTAAAACAGCACGCTTATCTTAACACTGTCATGTTTTATGTATGCTATAATTTATTTTTCTGAACTTCTTACACGAATTAAAAAGGCCCTAATACTAAAATGTTCTCAGAAAGTAAGTCACATAAAAATTAACACATCGAAATAATAGTGATAAGACAGCTAAATTTTGTTCGTTGTCATTGCCATACACTAACATCTCTCTCTCTCTCTCTCTCTCTCTTCCTAACTGTTGCTCGTCTTTCGTCTACCAGAACAAGAATAACCAGCCACTGCCGAGTAACTAAAAATACGTCCGACCACTGGTCGCCTTATTTTTAGTCCTGACATTCGAACTGTCGTCTCGTTGATGTACTGTGTCCTAGGTATGTCTCCTTCTTTACTCTGGTTCTAGTGCTTTATGGGACGTTCATTTCACGTATGCGACATACCAACATATCACCCTTCGAAACGTGCCGAGTCAGCCGATTTATCCTCCTCCCACTTTATCGTTCCCTAGCAAAGTATTTCGTAAAGTCAGTTAATAATTGTCCCTAGCGAAGCAGCTCAGCGATTGCGACATTGGACTCTGAAGGAGCACGGTTCACATTTCCTTCAGGCACTGTCACTTTCCTGCTACGAAATGCTCGGCTGATGCCCCGGCTCCTCCATCCTCGCCCAACTGAGCCGACACTCTCTGGTTTAGTGTAGCCAGTTGTATTAGAACTCAGCGTCCCATCACAACAACATAATTAGTTACCTTCTTCCTCCTTGCTGAAACTGAACCAGTACTCCCTGCATCCAAACATAGAACGTTACACATAAAAATAAGTACTGTGTGTCGTTCGTTGCTGTTCTCACAAGGGAACCTCCCCATCGCACCCCCCTCAGATTTAGTTATAAGTTGGCACAGTGGATATGCCTTGAAAAACTGAACACAGGTCAATCGAGGAAACAAGAAGAAGTTGTGTGGAACTATGAAAAAAATAAGCAAAATATACAAACTGGAGTAGTCCATGCGCAAGATAGGCAACATCAAGGATAGTGTGAGCTCAGGAGCGCCGTGGTCCTGTGGTTAGCGTGAGCGGCTGCGGAACGAGAGGTCCATGGTTCAAGTCTTCCCTCGAGTGAGAAGTTTAATATTTTATTTTCAGACAATTATCAAAGTTCAGGCACTCACACATAATCAACTTCGCTCTCCAAAATACATACGGAAAAATTTGAAAACGTTAAAAACATATGTTTTGACACAGCACAGGAAAAACTGTGAAACTGTTGCATTCATTTGTTGCAGTTTATGTGACAAACTCCTATGTTTTCATCACTTTTTGGGAGTGATTATCACATCCACAAGAAAACCTAAATCTGGTAAAGTAGAAGAATCTTTTTACCCATTCGCCAAGCGTACAAGTTAGGTGGGTCTACAACATATTCCTGTCATGTGACGCACATGCCGTCACCAGTGTCGTATAGAAGATATCAGACGTGTTTTCCTGTGGAGGAATCGGTTGACCTATGACCTTGCGATCAAATGTTTTCGGTTCCCATTGGAGAGGCACGTCCTTTCTTCTACTAATCGCACGGTTTTGCGGTGCGGTCACAAAACACAGACACTAAACTTACAGTGAACAGAGACGTCAATGAACGAACGGACAGATCGTAACTTTGCGAAAATAAAGAAAGTAAACTTTTCACTCGAGGTAAGACTTGAACCAAGGACCTCTCGTTCCGCAGCTGCTCACGCTAACCACGGGATCACGGCGCTCCTGAGCTCAGACTCTCCTTGATGTTGCGTATCTTGGCCATGGACTACTCGGTTTGTATATTTTGCTTATTTTTTCCATAATTCCACACGTCTTCGTGTTTTCTCCATTGATCTGTGCTCAGTTTTTCAAGGCCTATCCACTGTGACAACTTATAACTAAATCTGAGAGGGGTGCGATAGCGAGGTTCCCTTGTCAGAATTGTTTGATTTTGTTTTTGAGATGTGTATGCATATGCACCGTAAAGGGTTCAAATGGCTCTGAGCACTATGCGACTTAACTTCTGAGGTCATCAGTCGCCTAGAACTACTTAAACCTAACTAACCGAAGGACATCACACACATCCATGTCCGAGGCAGGATTCGAACCTGCGACCGTAGCGGTCGCGCGGTTCCAGACTGTAGCGCCTAGAACCGCTCGGCCACTCCGCACCGTAAAGAAAGTTCGAAGAAAGTAAGAGACAGTAGACTGAACTTGTGTAAAGAATGGATTCTGAGAGATAACTAGGAAATATTTATTTAACTAAAAATAAATTTTTAATATACCACGTTGTTGAAACACACGAAAAGTATAAAATTTTCTCGAGCCACATGCAGATTCATAACCCCATAGATATAGTCCTGATAGAAGTATTTTCATAGCTTAGAAGGAGAGAGAGCATTGGTCGTATTTTTTTTGCGGTCAATAAAACAAAAAAATACGACGAATGCTGTCTCTCCTAAGTATATCCATTATCTGGTCGTGGTGTACAGGACACTCCATGGAGTCGCCAATCAATAATTTTCATAGTTATTAAGAATTATCTAAGTTCTAAACGAGAAACCTGGCATGCATGGAATACGTAATAGATGCACGAATAGTCAACCTCCTTACTATTACACCTATTACGCTACTTATGAATTGATACATGAATAGTTCACCTTCTTACTATTATCTATTGCATTCGCCCCACTTTTTAGTTTTAAAACTTAAAATATTTTCGTGGCTATTGAAAAAGTCACAGGACAATCTGTATGGTGCTATGAATTTTGTAGAGGGCTGCGTGGAAAATTATTTGTACTTTGCAGTCAGATTTGAAAACATGATGTATTAAGACCTCATTTTTATTTCAATAACGACTTTCTAGATTTTGGACTTGAATGTGTGAAATTTTGTACAACATTTTGACGAGATTACAACACACACATTTGGTAATTTACAGATTTATTTCAGTTCGTTACCTGAGACAATTTTTTTATTATCTTTCTTATCAATATATTGCTTCCTCCTAAGTATATCACGCGAAAAGAACGTGAATATAAAGAGCAGAGAGATCAAAACTCTCACAGAGGCTTACCAGCAATCGTTCTTCCCACGAACTGTTAGCGACTGGAACAGCTGTGATAGATTTTATTTTGGTTTACCGTAAGGTATGTCATTTAATGCCAACGGCCTTGCCGCAGTGGTAGCACCGGCTCCCGTCAGATAACCGATGTTAAGCGCTGTCGGGCTGGACTGGCAGTTGGATGGGCGACCATCCGGTCTGTCGAGCTCTGTTGGCACTGGACGTACCTGCAAATTGATACAATTGTACGACAGACAGCTCTGGAGGTGTGACGTCACAAACCGAGACTAAACTTATTTGCTGAGTAATCAGACGTCTGAAGCTGTTTTATATACTGAAGCGCGAAATAAACTGGTATAGGTATGCGTATTCAGAGATACGTAAACAGGCAGAACATGGCGTTGCGGTCGGCAACGCCTATATAAGACAAGTGTCTGCCGCAGTTTAGATCGGTTACTGCAAGATTTATGCGAGTTTGAACGTGGTGTTACAGTCGGCGCGGGAGTGATGGGACACATCATGTCAGAGGCAGCGATGAAGTGGGGATTTTCCCGTACGACCGTTTCAGGGGTGTACCGAGAATATCAGAAATCCCCTAAAACATCAAATCTCCAACATCGCTGCGGCCGGAAAAAGATCCCGCAAGAACAGGACCAACGACGACTGATGAGAATCGTTCAACGTGACGGAAGTGCAACCCTTCGGCAAATTGCTGCAGATATCAATGCTGGGCCATCAACAAGTGTAAGCGTGCGATCCAGTCAACGAAACATCACAGATATGGGCTTTCGGAGCCGAAGGCCCACTCGCGTACCCTTGATGGCTGCACGACGCAAGGCTTTACGCATCGCCCTGACGCGTCAACACAGACATCGGGCTGTTGATGACTGGAAACATGCTGCCTGGTCGTGTGAGTCTCGTTTCAAATTGTATCGAGGGGGGATGGTCGTGTACAGGTATGGATACAACCTTATGAATCCATTTTTTATATGTCCATCCTCTTGGCAGGAGGTCTCTGGGATGACGGCCGTTTACTAGTATGACAAAATAAAGCACCTACAGGCGCCCTTAAGATTTTATTGCAACTAGTTTCAACGCTTCAATGCGTCATCTTACAAGCTGTTGATATCAACCCGTACCGCGTCAACGGCCAGAAAATGACGCATTGAAGCGTTCAAACTGGCTGCAACAAAATAAAATAAAATCATAAGGACGGCAGTACGCGTTTTATTTAATTATGAATCCATGGACCCTGCATATAAGCAGGGGGACTGTTGAAGCTTGTGCAGGATCTGTAATGGTGTGGAGAATGTGCGGTTGGAGTGATACGGGACTCGTGATACATCTAGATACGATTCAGACAGGTGACACGTACGTAAGCATCCTGTCTGATCTCCTGCATCCATTCATGTCCACTGTGCATTCCAACGGACTTGGGCAATTGTAGCAGGACAATGAGACACCTCACGCGTCCAGAATTGCTACAGAGTGGCTCCGAGAACAAAAAAAGACTATGGGACTTAGCATCTGTGGTCATCAGTCCCCTAGAACTTAGAACTACTTAAACCTAACTAACCTAAGGATATCACACACATCCATGCCCGAGGCAGGATTCGAACCTGCGACCGTAGCAGTCGCGCGGTTCCGGACTGTAGCGCCTAGAACCGCTCGGCCACCGAGGGGCGGCTCTCCGCGAACACTCTGAGTTTAAACACTTCCGCTGGCTACCAAACTCCCCTGGCATGAACATTGTTGAGCATATCTGGGATGCCTTACAACGTGCTGTTCAGAAGTGATCTCCAACCCCTCGTACGCTTACGGATTTATGGACAGCCCTGCAGGGTTCATGGAGTCAATTCCCCCCTCCCCCCCTCCCAGCACTACTTCAGACATTAGTCGAGTCAATGCCACGTCGGTTTGGGGAACTTCTGCGTGCTCGCAAGGACCCTACACTATATTAGGCAGGTGTACCAGTTTCTTTCGCTCTTCAGTATGTATGGGAGTTAGATTCGCTGTTGGGGGGAGTGGAGAGAACGAGAGTTACTGGTGTAAAAGAAAACAAGAAATCCGGGGCATACTCGTCATAGTTGGCTACGTACGTAGAGAACCGAGTTGAGAGAGAACATTTCCCCACTCGTGTGCGGGGAACCCACTGTTTCGACAAATCTTTCAGAAGTTGTTTCGTTCCGATCCCGGTGGAAGTGGATTTGACCCGTGCCCTGTTGCGCAGCACTTGGCTGTGGGGACCGCCTGGCCCGCCGGACGAGTAGACCCGAGCGCGCCCGAGCGAGTCGCTGACGTAGGCAGCAGGCGGGCGCGACCTTGCGTGACGTAGCGGTGCCGGGATGGGGGGGGGGGGGGGGGGGAAGCGGCCGCAGCTGACGACGGGACGGACAGCGCGCGCACGCACACACGCACACGGTGTGCACTGCACTCCCAGCCTGCCGGAAATGGCTCGCGGGGTCCGATGAACCGCGTGCGACGCTGCCCACTCTACTCGCGTTGGCTGCACACGCACGCCACGGCAGTCCCGTCCTAATTACTCCCGAGTAGTGGGCGGGTCCGCATCTCCACGATATATCGGTACTCAGTGTGCGGCGGAGGGGACGTAGCTCATAGAATCATTGTCTTCCATCCATCATCACTGCCTCCCCCCCCCTCCCCTTTCCTCTCATATTCTATTCAGACACGGTACATCTATACACATCTAAGTGCATGGCGGAGGGTGGCTTGTACCACTTTCCTCTTCCATTTGCAAACAGACCCATGGAAAATAGATTGTCCGTATGTCTTCGGATGATCAGTAATTTCTCGTCCCCTATCTTCGTGGTCCTTTTCGGCGATGACATAAGATGATCAACAAAAGCAAAACGAGGATAATGGAATGTAGTCGAATTAAATCGGGTGATGCTGAGGGAATTAGATTAGGTAACGAGACACTTAAAGTAGTAAAGGAGTTTTGCTATTTGGGGAGCAAAATAACTGATGATGGTCGAAGTAGAGAGGATACAAAATGTAGACTGGCAATGGCAAGGAAAGCGTTCCTGAAGAAGAGAAATTTGTTAACATAGGGTATAGATTTAAGTGTGAGCAAGTCGTTTCTGAAAGTATTTGCATGTATGGAAGTGAAACATGGACGATAAATAGTTTGGACAAGAAGAGAATAGAAGCTTTCGAAATATGGTGCTAAAGAAGAATGCTTAAGATTAGATGGGTAGGTCACATAATTAATGAGGAGGTAATGAAGAGAATTGGGGAGGAATTTGTGGCACAACTTGACTAGAAGAAGGGATCGGTTGGTAGAACGCGTTCTGAAGCATCAAGGGATCACCAATTTAGTAGTGCAGGGTAAAAAGTCGTAGAGGGAGACCAAGAGATGAATACACCAAGCAGATTGAGAAGGATGTAGGTTGCTGTAGGTACTGGGAGATGAAGAAGCTTGCACAGGATAGAGTAGCATGGAGAGCTGCATCAAACCAGTCTCAGGACTGAAGACGACAACAACATCGCGAAATGTAAGTTGGCGGCGGCAGAATCGTTCTGCACTCGGTCGCAAATTCCTTTCCCCTAAACTTTGTTGAAGACGACGTCGCCTTCCCTCCAGAAACCCCACTTCATTTCACAAAGCATCTTCATAATGAAACTTCCTCGCAGATTAAAACTGTGTGCCGGACCGAGACTCGAACTCGGGACCTTTGCCTTTCGCGGGCAAGTGCTCTACCAACTGAGCGACCCAAGCACGACTCACGCCCCGTCCTCACAGCTTTACTTCTGCCAGTATCTCAGTTTGTAGAGCACTTGTCCGCGAAAGGCAAAGGTCCCGAGTTCGAGTCTCGGTCCGGCACACAGTTTTAATCTGCCAGCAAGTTTCATATCAGCGCACACTCCGCTGCAGAGTGAAAATCTCATTCATCTTCATAATATTTGCGTGTGAGTAGAATCTGCCGGTAACAGTTCTAGCAGGACGCCTCTGAATTTCGTTGATGGCTGAGCACTAAGCGACTTAACTTCTGAGGTCATCAGTCGCCTAGAACTTATAACTAATTAAACCTAACTAAGCCATGCCCGAGGCAGGATTCGAACCTGCGACCGTAGCGGTCGCTCGGCTCCAGACTGCAGCGCCTAGAACCTCACGGCCATAGAAGATACAATTGCTCAATATTTAAAAACCTTAAGTATCATATCAAATGGGTACAGCACTGGTATTATAGTTTGTGGTGACTAACCTACTGACAGTTGATGGTTGGAGAGACATCGCATCTAGAGGTAATGTGCGTAAACCAGTTGGCCACTGATGCATCGTATATATGGATTATGACAACCACTTCAGCATTAACTAAGGCTTGAAGATGATTCACTGAAGCGCCGAAACTGGTAGCTACACGATAAATTAAGTCATAAGGACGGCTGTACGTGTTTAATTTTCTTACAATAGTGAACGGTCGTAGTCCCCCAGACCTCGTGGTACGTCGGAAGGAGGGTGCTGGTCAGACGTAGAGATCGATTCAGATGAGCCCCACGGAAGTGTCTTGGGACCGTTGCTGTTCATATTGTATAGTAATGATATTGCGGCGATATTAATGATGTCAGATTTTAGGCAGATTATGCATTTATCTACAATGAAGTACTGTCTGAAAGAAGCTGCAGTCAGATTTTGATAAGATATCGAACGTTTGTTAAGATCGGCAATTTGCTTTAAGCGTTCAGAAATGTAAAATTGTACACTCCACAAAACGAAAAAACTTACTATGCTATGACTGTAACATTGGTGAGATTTTTTACTGGAGTCGGTAAACTCATACAGATACCTGGGCGTAGCACTTTGCATGGATATGAAATGGAACGCTCACATAGGTTCAGTCCTGGGTAAAGCATGTGGCAGACTTCGGTTCACTGCCAGAATACTCGGGAAATGTAATAACTCTACAAAGGAGCCTGCTTGCTAAACAATGGTGTGACCCATCCTAGAATATTCCTCAAGTCTGGGGGACACTTACCAGATACTGCTAGCAGGCAATATTCAACTTCGAAAAGGGCTGCACGAATGGTCACTAGTTTTTTTGACCCATGGAAGAGTGTCACGGAGTGGCTGAAGAAACTAATCTGACCGACGTTTGAAAAAAGACGCAAACTATCCCAAGAAATAGCGGTGCCTGTGTTGTTAAGAAGTAATCGCATCGTATTTCTTAACACAAATACTGCTATTTTGTAATTGTTCAATTCCAGGTCTCGTCTCTCTCTCTCTCTCTCTCTCTCTCTCTCTCTCTCTCTCTCTCTCTCTCTCTCTCTCTGTGTGTGTGTGTGTGTGTGTGTGTGTGTGTGTGTGTGTGTGTGTGTGTGTGTGTGTGTGTGTGTGTGTGTGTGTGTGTGTGTGTGTGTCCTTCCTCGACGGGAATATACGTAACTTACGAGTGCAGGTTGTGACGCATGGGCGACGACCTACGGAAGTTTGCCGATCGATGTGGCCGATCGGTTCTAAACGCTTCAGTCCGGAACCGCGCGGCCGCTACGGTCGCAGGTTCGAATCCTGCCTCTGGCATGGATATGTGTGATGTCTTTAGGTAGTTCTAAGTCCAGGGGACTGATGACCTCAGATGTTAAGTCCCATAGTGCTTGGAGTTTGAGTCTGGCCGTGATTTGTGCACACATAGCCGAAGCCGTTAAGGCGCCGTTCAGGTAAAACGAGAATTCCGCGTTCGCATCCCGGTCCGGTACAAATTTTTGTCATTCCACAATACAGCCGATGGTTGTTCATATTCGCAGTCCTGAATGCGTTTCCTGTGTTCCCCGAGAAGCCTGCGTGCATGGTTTAGAGAATCAGATTTAAGTGGACAATCTACTGTAAACCACCTACATTTCACCGTCGTAGGGATCGCAAGGACGACTAGTGTAATTACACCATGCACAAACGTGTTTCTAGCAATTTCTCATGCGGTCCAGACGTGAATGGGAGCGGAAGCATCCTTAATTACCGGTGCAGTACGAAGTACATTCTGCCATGAACGTAACAGTGCCGGAATGAGATTTTCACTCTGCAGCGGAGTGTGCGCCGATATGAAACTTCCTGGCAGATTAAAACTGTGTGCCGGACCGAGACTCGAACTCGTGACCTTCGGCTTTCGCGGGCAAGTGCTCTACCAACTGAGGTACTGGCAGAAGTAAAGCTGCGAGGACGGGGCGTGAGTCGTTCTTGGGTAGCTCAGTTGGTAGAGCATTTGCCCGCGAAAGGCAAAGGTCCCGAGTTCGAGTCTCGGTCCGGCACAAGTTTTAATCTGCCAGGAAGTTTCAACGTAACATTGATGTGTGTAGTATGGGAGCAGATGTAGAAACATGGCTCGGGAAGACGGCAATTCGCTGCTGCGGCAGTTACGAAGACTGATAAGTAACCGAACATGACCTGCGACTGCTCTGGCGCATGTCAGAGACCAACTTCGTGGGACAGGTCGACGAACTTAGCACGTGCCGCTCCAGCACGGTGAATTTACTGTAGAGGCGGCGGGATCCACTACACGCGGCCCTGCGAGCTTCAGGCAGAGAATAAATCGGCTGTAACGCCGTCTGTCTCGGTGCTTACGTAGACGAGTGGCTGCTTACGTAACGGGCGCGCGTGTGCGCGCGGAGACGCAACATTGGAAGTTGATCGAGTCGGCAAGCTGGGGTCGCTTAACGAGCGAGTGACGGGTCGCTGATCAGCAAATCCGCCTATGAACCTTGGTCCAAGGGAGCCGTGTTCTTAACGACTGCTCCGAAGATTGGTTGTTGAATCTAAAGTAATGCGTGACTATCATGTACTGTAATCACAGTTGTGAAGTACGTGTTGGGAGCAATGTAAGCAGGGTGACCAAATATATCAGGCCGTAAAAGAGACTGATGTGAGACTTATTTGTCGTTAGCATCCTAAAAATGTCCGAATATGAGAGAGTAGGGCTCTAGCACCGAGGGTTCCGTACAAACTTAATTTTGTACACAGATTGAGAACCTCTACGAATTTTGCCTGTTATCGATATCGGTACAGGTAAGGTAGACGTCAACCCATTCCTGACAAAATGAGGTCTTAACAGGAGTGCACAGATAGTCGGATAACAAATTAAAAGATGGCTCTGAGCACTATGGGACTCAACATCTTAGGTCGTAAGTCCCCTAGAACTTAGAACTACTTAAACCTAACTAACCTAAGGATATCACACACGCCCATGCCCGAGGCAGGATTCGAACAAATTAAAAGAAAAGTGATATAACTACGTGGTAACGTTCGGATTTTTTTCGTTTAGTTGTACTGTGAAACCTTGCTTCTTGCTAAATTCCCATAAATTTAGGTCACGGGATGTAACCTATAGGTTTTGGTGAGTGAGTTTGCGAGTTTTAAGATATGACATAATTGGCGGTATCGTTTGATTGCCCTGACTGAGAAGCTTCAGGGTTCTGTCACCGCCAATAAATCACAGATCTTAACACCTGACAATTTTTTTACTTGATAGGTCTACTCGTTCCTGAGAAAAACGGTTTACATACGGACCACTAAGTGTTTCTGTAAGGTTTGCGTTTTTACCAGTTGAGGTGCAGAACTGTAAAAAGAAGAATTTACACATCAGAGATGTTTCTTCCGCAACACTCGCCTAATTTTTGCTAATGGCTCGTGAGGGAGCCTTACAGGGAAGGGACAAAAATATGGAAAAACTAAGATAATCGTATTACCACGCCTAGCATAGCGTATAAAAAACAGCTGACAATCAAAACAGCTTCCACGCTTCTCCGAATGGATAAATACACGTCCCTTTTCGTTTTCAAGAAATCTTACACCATAGTGGCAACTTCAAGCAACGATTATGATGGAGCTTGACAGCGATCACGCACCCTTCTCGCCGAAGTAGACCACAAAGGCTCTTATTATATTGAGATCTGGTGACGATAGTAGCTAGGGAAGATGACTAATCATCCTCATAAAACCAGCCCTGGATGATACTCTGTGAACGGGGGACCTCTTGTTTCGGAAGACATTCTACAGTGTGACAGGCCTGATCAGCCAAAATGGTCTCTGTCCTTGAGAGTAATCCGACCTTGCAGAATAACCGTGGACTACTGCGATACAGCTGCCGAAATCTTCACCATGTTTCATTCTTGGGACGTAAACTCGACCAAAATTTGTGTACAATGTGAAACAAGACTTACCGAAACAAGTGACTTCTGTTGCGCTGTAGTCTATATTTTATAGCTTCGGCACCACGTTTCCTTGTTACGGGCATTTGCATCACTGATGACAGGTTTTGGAATTCTGGCCCGCCCTGGAGTTTTTCAGCTTCCTGTTGTGCTGCTGACAAAGTTCGCTATTGCTAAATTTACTTCTGCAATGACTTTCGCAGCTGACGTCTACTTATTTGTCGTCATACTCCGCTTCGGTGACCATCCATCCACGATCACTCCACACACATATTCGTCTGCGTTGTGTTACGGGCTCATGTGTCTTCACTTTCCCCGTATGCGGTACGAATCTTACATATCATGCCTCTTCACACACAGAGCTCTTCGGTTCCCTTGGTTACGGAAGCTCGCACTATACTAGCACCAACAATATGTCCATCTTCGAATTCAATTAGATCAGGCGTAATGTACTCTCAACTATACAGGATATTGTTCTGAACACGTTGACAGTTACAAAATATCACAGGTGCCGTTCGTGGTCAAACAAAACAGCGCCACCTGAAGCCTTGTCTAACATATGCATTCTACATCTGCATGGATGCTCTGCAAATCACATTAAGTGCCTGGCAGAGGGTTCATGGAACCACGTTCACAATTCTCTACTATTCCAATCTTGTACAGCGAGCGGAAAGAACGAACACCTATATCTCTCCGTACGATCTCTGATTTCCTTATTTTATCGTGGCGATCGTTTCTCCATATGTAGGTCTGTGCCAACAAAATATTTTCGCATTCGGAGGAGACAGTTGGTGATTGGAATTTCGCGAGAAGATTCCGTCGCAACGAGAAACGCCTTTCTTCTAATGATGTCCAGTCCAAATCCTGTATCATTTCTGTGACACTCCCTCCCATATTTCGCGATAATACAAAACGTGTTGCCTTTCTTTGAACTTTTTCGATGTACTCCGTCAGTCCTATCTGGTAAGGATCCCACACTGCGCAGCAGTATTCTAAAAGAGGACGGACAAGCGTAGTGTAGGCAGGCTCCTTAGGTCTGTTACATTTTCTAAGTGTCCTGCCAATAAAACGCAGTCTTTGGTTAGCATTCCCCACGACATTTTCTGTGTGTTCCTTCCAATTTAAGTTGTTCGTAATTGTAATACCTAGGTACTTAGTTGAATTTACGTCTTTTAGATTATACTGATTTATCGTGTAACCGAAGTTTAACGAATTTCATTTAGCACTCATATGGTTGACCTCACACTTTTCGTTATTTAGGGTCAACTGCCGATTTTCGCACCACATCTATGGCCAACTACGCATTTCTCACAGTGCTCCATATTTACGTCCAGCCCCTGTACATATGTACTCCGCAAGCGGCTTTGGTTAACGGAATAGGTGGAAAAAAATTCGAAAAAAACAGTTGCGTGCTTCGTCACAGGTTTGCCTAGTGCGTGCAAGATGGTTATAAGAGCGATGAATACGCTTCATCTGGAGACCCTACGAGGAACTCACACACATGAAATTCAGAGCGCCCATATTAGAAAGTTAGTGCAGAAACATACTGTGCCCACTGTTTATCTTCCCATATACTAATCACAAAAGTAATAGGAAGTGGGAAAAACTGAATCTGGTGTGTGGTATGTTGTATCAGCCGCCCACCGGTAGGTGGCTTGATGGAGAACGCATTCGACGTGGAGAGGGTCCTGGCTGTGCTACGCATGTCCCTGACCTTGATGTGTGTGTGACACACACACACACACACACACACACACTCACACTCTGCAGCAAATGAACACGTGTGTTCGCTTCTGTAGCCGCGTGAGTCACGTCGAACTGCGCGTCGCGGGTTGTCTGCGTGCTAGGCTCTCCCAACCTTTTCCACTCAGTGCGTTGCATTCTTCGCGACCGTCTCACTCCGGGAATCTGTTCTGAATTGAGACGTCTCCCTCTTTTTTTTCTGTGTCCCCCCTACGTCACTTACTCTCTTAGCTATCGTCTTCAATACCCTGTTCCTGTAGCATTTGTGAGACAGCAAAAAGCTTTCTTTGAAAACCTGAAATTTCCGATTCGGAACCGTTTTATTAGTGGTGGAAATAAATTAAACTTGGGTAATGGCGTTTTTACTGCTTTCACAGTCCCGTAATGTTTTTAATGGCAATAATTTTACGTTATTTAAAACGCTCTCATTTGTCTGCTACCCAGCCTGTATGCGACCATAGAACGTGTAGACATGCTAACTTCTCCAGTGCCGCTTGCCCGCCCTTTAAAGAACCTAACCTGCGCTACACGAAAAATTTAATACGGTGCTGCCGTTTAGGAAAAGCCAAAGGACGTCACTTACCGCCGTAATTTTGCCGTCAGAAATTAACACGTATGTCCATTTCTCTCCGTGAAACAGTAATGAGACATCTGCGCTTGTATCTTTTTTTAGTCGCATCATTTGTGTCTTTACTCTCTACATAACTTATGTTCTGCCCGTTCTTGTCCCACCGCTCTTACGCGTGTTGCTGGAACGACCCACAGTCTGACTACAACTGCATGCGTATTAATCTACTTCCCAGAAATGTAAAACCAAGTGTAACATGTGTGCTGTAATGAATACGACATATTATATGAATGCTTGCTTAGATGCAGTAAATTGTCTTAGGCCCTTACTTTGCTGGGATAAAGTAATTCGAGCTTAGCAGTTTCGAAATTGGCAGCCATGTTCAGTTAGGCAGATGCTGGAGAGCAGTATTAATTAGCCTGGTTAATAGAAATGAATGCGCGTGAAGTTACGAGGTGCATTAAACTTCTAAGGCCTCCGATTTTTTTTCTAATTAACTACTCACCCGAAATCGATGAAACTGGCGTTACTTATCGACGTAATCGCCCTGCAGACGTACACATTTATCACAACGCTGACGCCATGATTCCATGGCAGCGGCGAAGGCTTCTTTAGGAGTCTGTTTTGACCACTGGAAAATCGCTGAGGCAATAGCAGCACGGCTGGTGAATGTGCTGCCACGGAGAGTGTGTTTCACTGTTGGAAAAAGCCAAAAGTCACTAGGAGCCAGGTCAGGTGAGTAGGGAGCATGAGGAATCACTTCAAAGTTGTTATCACGAAGAAACTGTTGCGTAACGTTAGCTCGATGTGCGGGTGCGTTGTCTTGGTGAAACAGCACACGCGCAGCCCTTCCCGGACGTATTTCTTGCAGTGCAGGAAGGAATTTGTTCTTCAAAACATTTTCGTAGGATGGACCTGCTACCGTAGTGCCCTATGGAACTCAATGGGTAAGGATTACGCCCTCGCTGTCCCAGAACACGGACAACATCATTTTTTCAGCACTGGCGGTTACCCGAAATTTTTTTGGTGGCGGTGAATCTGTGTGCTTCCATTGAGCTGACTGGCGCTTTGTTTCTGGATTGAAAAATGGCATCCACGTCTCATCCATTATCACAACCGACGAAAAGAAAGTCCCATTCGTGCTGTCGTTGCGCGTCAACATGCCACACGGACAGCCATGTGGTCGTCCGTCAGCATTCGTGGAAACCACCTGGATGACACTTTTCGCATTTTCAGGTCGTCATGCAGGATTGTGTGCACAGAACCCACAGAAATGCCAACTCTGGAGGCGATCTGTTCAAGAGTCATTCGGCGATCCCCCAAAACAATTCTCTCCACTTTCTCGATCATGTCGCCAGACCGGCTTGTGCGAGCACGAGGTTGTTTCGGTTTGTTGTCACACGATGTTCTGCCTTCATTAAACTGTCGCATCCACGAACGCACTTTCGACACATCCATAACTCCATCACCACATGTCTCCTTCAACTGTCGATGAATTTCAATTGGTTTCACACCACGCAAATTCAGAAAACGAATGATTGCACACTGTTCAAGTAAGGAAAACGTCGCCATTTTAAGTATTTAAAACAGTTCTCATTCTCGCCGCTGGCGGTAAAATTCCATCTGCCGTACGGTGCTGCCATCTCTGGGACGTATTGACAATGAACGCGGCCTCATTTTAAAACAATGCGCAAGTTTCTATCTCTTTCCAGTCCGGAGAAAAAAAATCGGAGGCCTTAGAACTTGAATGCACCTCGTAGACTACTTCTCTGTCGACAAACATGACGGAAAGCTTCAGAGTTGCCTTAATAGCGACATATTTTCGAAAGCTATCTCATTTTCTACGTTAGCCTCTTAGGGGTGGAATTTCGAACAATCCCTTACTAAACGATGTCAACAGCAACACCTTCTCCAAATTTCAAGTTCTGTCTTCAGCTGTTTGGACTGGGCGAGGCTCGGTCAGGACGTTGCTTTTCGTATGTAAGAAGTTACATCAGTTGCGACACAGTGGCAACAAAAATCTGCAGTGATCTAGGAAAGTACACGTTTATTGCAGTTACAAAGCACACTGTTTTGTACTAGTGTATACTATTGCCTTAGTTAATACAAATTATTTGAAATTTAAACTTTCCGATCCATTAGGGCTCAAATTTCACCCAAGACCAAACTTACCTTGCGCAATGTAGGATCTATATATCGCTTCATTAATTGAATATTTCTCTCTGCTTCACACTCAGATGTATTTTCTTTTTCAGATGCGTACATAAAAACTTTCATCATGTTACAGCTGCTTTCATGCCAAATTTAGTAAAATTCAACCACTTTCTGGTAATTTTCCTTCGCGTGTAACATACAACTCACGCAGTTTAACAGTGTCTTACGTTCCAGTCTACGACATAAAATTAGATACTTTTTATTTATAGCCTATTTTTTCAATGCGGGGTGATGTAGTTTGTAAATTATCAAATTGAAAAGTTGTATTATGGAATTAAAAATAGATATTTTATATTTTTATCCTTTCCACTCAATATGATATCAGATTTTGATTCAAGCTAGGACATAACAGTATTTTCCCTTCTCATGTCACTAAGTGCCGTCGAAGGCCTCATCAGTTATTTTAAGTGAAAATGAATACTAACACTTAAGTGTCTGGCAGAGGATTCATTGAACCATTTTCATACTACTTCTCTACCATTCCACTCTCGAATGGCGCGTGGGGAAAAAGGAACACCTGAAGCTTTCCGTTCGAGCTCTGATTTCTCCTATTTTATTATTATGATAATTTCTCCCTACGTAGGTTGGTGTAAACAAAATGTTTACGCATTCGGAAGAGAAAGTTGGTGATTGAAATTTCGTAAATAGATGTCGCTGCAAACGAAACCGACTTTGTTTCAGTGACTGCCACCCCAACTCGAGTATCATCACAGTGACACTCTCACCCCTATTACGCGATAACACGAAACGAGCTGCCTTTCTTTGAACTTTTTCGATGTCCTCCGTCAATCCTACCTGGTAAGGATCCCATACCACGCAGCAATATTCCAGCAGAGGATGGACAAGTGTAATGTAGGCTGTTTCTTTAGTGGGTTTGTCGCATCATCTAAGTTTTCTGCCAAAAAAAGCGCAGTCTTCGTTTCGCCTTACACACAATATTATCTATGTGGTGTTTCCAGTTTAAGTAGCTCGTAATTGTAATTCCTAGGTATTTAGTCGAATTGACAGATTTGTGCGATTTATCGTATACCCAAAATTAATCGGATTTCTTTTATTACCCATGTGGATGACCTCGCACTTTTTTGTTTAATACCATTTGCCACTTTTCGCACCATACAGAAATTCTCCCTAGATCATTTTGTAATTGGAATTGATCGTCTGATGATTTTACTAGACGGTAAATTACAGCGTCATCTGCAAACAATCTAAGGGGGCTACTCAGATTATCACAGGCTCTCCTATTTATGTAAAACAGGAAGAACAGAGGGCCTATGACACTATCTTGCGGAACGCCAGATATCACTTCTGTTCTACTCGATTATTTACGGTCGATCACTACGAACTATGACCTCTCTGAGAGGAAATCACGAATCCAGTCACACAAGTGAAACTATACTCAATGTGCACGCAATTTGATTAATAGTCGCTTGTGAGGAACGGTATCAAAAGCCTTCTGTAAATCTAGGAATATGGAATCGATCTGAGATTCCTTGTAGACAGCACTCATTACTTCATGGGAATAAAGAGCTTGCACAAGAACGGTATTTTCTGAATCCGTGTTGGTTATGTATCAATAAGTCATTTTCTTCAAGGTGATTTATAATGTTGGAGTACAGTATATGCTCCAAAATCCTACTGTAAATTGAGGTCGGTGATATGGTTCTGTAATTCAGTGGGTTACTCCTATTCTGCTTGTAATATTTAGCGCTGGAATAAAATTAAAACTTCTATTACAGAGGAACGTCTATGCAGTACTTATTTGGAAAGAGGAAACAACCCATTTCTACGACCACTGGAATGAGATTAACTTGTAAATTTATCGCAAAGAGTCCAAGGAAAATTGAAGGGGCGAGGCAGGAGAGCCAACAATGTCCCTTGTGTGGAAAGATGATGTCGAACCGGCCCTGCAAACATGTGGGCCCTTTTTAAGAAACAGCGCCCTACTGCTCAGTACTCAAACTGGAGTACAAGTCGACAGGCAGACATACACTGAAGCGCCAAAGAAACTGGTATAGGCAAGCGTATTCAAATATAGAGGTATGTAAAAAGGCAGAATATGGCGCTGGGGTCGGCAACGCCTATATAAGACAAGTGTCTGGCGCAGTTGTTAGATCGGTTACTGCTGCTTCAATGGCAGGTTATCAAAATAAGCGAGTTTGAACGTGGTTTATTGTCGGCGCACGAGCGATGGGACACAGCATCTCAGAGATAGCTATCAAGTGGGGATTTTTCCGTACGACCATTTTGCGAGTGTACCGTGGATATAAGGAATCCGGTAAAACATCAAATATCCGACATCGCTGCGGCCGGAAAAAGATCCCGCAAGAACGGGACCAACGACGACTGAAGAGAATCAACGTGATGGAAGTGCAACCCTTCCGCAAATTGCTGTGGGTTTCAGCGCTGGGCCATCAACGATCAGATGCCCCTGTATTTTTCCCTTAACTTCAGTATTCGAACAGTACAGCGGTGCGCCGCCAGATGTGGAAACCTTGCCTGCACTGTCGGGATGTGGAGCATCACTTCTGAGCTGCGTTGGCGCAAAGTTATTACTGCGAGGCGTGGCAAAAGCGAGAACGAGACAAGCTGACTCAGCCAAACACCATTTAGCACCACTGCTGTGCCGTCTGCCACGCTGGTGCTAGCCGGAAGAAGGGCGCGCGTGTTAATTCTTGCCAGGTGTTGCTTAGCAACTGCATCTCCACGGCTTTTTTGTTGAAGTAACTTTGAACTTACTGGCAGATTAAATTTATGTGCCGGTCCAGGATACGAGCTCAGAACCTCGCCTTTCGCAGGCACTGCTGTTATCGACTGACCCATCCAGGGATGACATGCGACACGCCCACAGATATCCACTAATGTCTACTGGGTAAACATATGAATAGCGAATCCGGCAGTGCTTCGCAGTTGCTAAATATGCATAGGAAATGTCTGTACATCCTAATATCCTTCTTCACCCGCTCTGTCCATCTCTTCCTACCCACAATTTCTGTCCATTCTCCTCACTCCCCCTTCTCTCTGACCTTGAGCGTCCTTTATTATTATTATTATTATTATAAACGAAACATTCATTGGGAAATTAAGTGCTAAATCAGATGGGAGCTTTAATATAAACGGTATAGGAGAGACCTATCTAGCTGCTGCATCAGTGACGAAGTTTCGGATGATTCAGATTCCATAGTGCTATTCCAGTCATAAGACGATAAGCCATAAATACAACTTCCCTGTTTCCTCTTAAAACTCACTGCTTGATAGAGAACTGAATTGCACATTTTCACAGCACACAATTTTCTTTCTCACATTCGGTTTGAATGGAAAATCCGGTCATTGAACAAAACTTACAGCCCATGTCAATCCGAATTTTAGTAGAGCATTGTCTAATAATTTTAATCAAAACGGTCAAGAATTTTTTTTCCCTAGATCTTTGCTAACAACGTTTCCTCTGCAGGGATATTGCATAGGCTATATATTTATACCAACTGCGACATGGTCCCGTATACAAACAGTGATCCAATACTGTCAAATGTTTTTTATTCCAGTCTTTGATCACAATATGAATTCTGTAGACGATGACCGGTTTCAGTCCGTAATGACCATCCTCAGATCTTTTTTACGCCATGTCCTAAAGTGATAAGGCCGTAATGGTATCGTCAGAACACACAAATATAATCAGCATAGCATTTATATGCAACAAACTTTACCCATCACTTCCTATATTTTCGGGACTTTTTACCTTTGACTGCTGCACCACCACACACACACACACACACACACACACACACACACACACACACACTCGCGAAAGACAAAATGTTGGTTGCTTACTACATTTTCTCAGTTCATGAAGTCAAACTTCACTATCAAATATTACAATTTAATTTATTGCTTCTTACTGCTATTGGCAACACATTCTGCATGAAGTATATATAAATCATGTCATTTTACGAGACGTGTTTGAGGAGATATGACGTCATGAAGGTCTACTTCTAATCAGTTTCAAGCCGTTTTCCACAGGGTGTTCAGAAAAGTCTGGAAAGCTTATAAGAGTGTTGCAGGTTAGGCTGTGCTGAGAAATAATGGTTCAGAAGAAAATTCTATACGTTGCGACGTTTCCGGTTCAGCGCTGAAGTTAGCCAAATAGGCCGTTCCACTCACAAATTCAAACAGACCACCAGATACGATTAGTATCAGTTGTTCTCTAGCGTAAATGAAAGGGCACGAGAGACTGCAGCCCTTGGCTCGGCTTCGATCCCTACTACTGTCCCGTGTCCAATTTTGTATCGCTCTCCTTAGAGAATGCGGGACTTGACGGCTGGTGGGTGGGAGGGGGTTCACTATTAAACTTAAATGTTTGTCCCGGTTATGTATGATGTATGTTCCCATCTACACATTATTAACAAATGAGTGTAGTGGGTTAGTCAAATGTAGCATATCGAGAGACAAACATCGAAACTGTGAGAAATAGAGGTGAACCATTTTACTACTCCCATCTAAGAAACGAGATCGCTTCTGATCTACATCTACATGGATACTCTGCAAATCACATTTAAGTGCCTGGCAGAGGGTTCATCGAACCACCTTCACAATTCTCTATTATTCCAATCTCGTATAGCGCGCGGGGGAATGAACACGTATATCTCTCCGTACGAGCTCTGATTTCCCTTGTTTTATCTTTGTGATCGTTCCTCCCTATGTACGTCAGTGTGAACAAAATATTTTCGCATTCGGAGGAGAAAGATGGTGATTGGAACTTCGTGAAATTCTGTCGCAACGAAAAACGCCTTTCTTTAATGATGTCCATCGCAAATCCTGTATCATTTCTGTGACAGACACTCCCATATTTTGCGATAATACAAAACGTGTTGCCTTTCTTTAAACTTTTTCGATGTACTACGTCAGTACTATGTGGTAAGGATCCCACACCGCGGAACAGTATTCTAAAAGAGGACGGACAAGCGTAGTGTAGGCAGGCTCCTTAGGTCTGTTACTTTTTCTAAGTGTCCTGCCAATGAAACGCAGTCTTTGATTAGCCCTCCCCACGACATTTTTTGTGTGTTCTTTCCAATGTAAATTGTTCGTAATTGTAATTCCTAGGTATTTAGTTGAATTTACGGCTTTTAGATTAGACTGATTTATCGTGTAACCGAAGTATAACGCGTTCTTTTTAGCACTCATGTGGATGAGCTCACACTTTCCGTTATTTAGGGTCAACTGCCACTTTTCGCACCACGTGCGTGATGCCTTCGTTAGTGCGCCAACCATGCTCACATCGGCACAGCCTACAGTAGCTTTCCTCCACAGTAGACCCGATGCTATCAGATGAGACTTCATCCTCAGTCCACGCGTCTGGAGGCAAAAGAATAAAATGGAAGTATTGCAAGTGTAACACTACAGAGAATCGTGACAGGATTTCGCTACATAAAGCGCGGATCTCAAGATGTGATGCAAATAATAGGGAAGCGAAGTTTATACAAAATTCTTACGAGGAAAAGGGTGCTTCACTGGATGTCTGCGATTTCTGGAGATAATCGTTGCGTCATTTGTGGGAGAGGGAGGGAGGGAGGGAGGGAGGGAGGGAGGGAGGGAGGGAGGGAGAAGGCCCAAGTCTGTGCTAGTTACATACATTCTACACCTTTGACCCAGCGTTACGTGTCTGCCGAGGCTTTTTTTTATACATGCCTGTACCAGCTGCGACACACTCTCTTATCTTATCGTTTCTGATAAGGGGCAGCCACGACCTCCGTACCTTGATGCCCATACCCTCCCGAGATAACCCTCGTGGAAAGTCGGCTCACCGTGCACTGAGCAGCAGACAGTTTGCACGACGGACTGAAATTTTCTCTATTCTCCACCCGCCACCCCCTCCCCAACGATCATACCTGGTGTCTTGAGTATCTATTCGGCTGTGCGCGCGCGCAATTACTCTGAAAGTAGTTCGCGGCTGGGAGGTGACGGGGAAATGTTTTGAACCTAAACGTGGCTCCCACAAATCGTTCCATCCAAATGCCTGGTATATTGCGCTAGATAATCTCGTGCCTGTCAGCCACCAGAAGGTGCTTTTCTCAATGGTGGTCGTCAAATGTAAAATTCCCGCCAATTGTAGCACACAAATCTCTTGCGTCAGCAGCTGGTGGCGTTGGTTTGCTTCACTTTCACCAAATACTGCCAGTAATCCCCTAATTTCGTAAAGACTGCTATGCATAAAACAGCTTCAGACTTATGTCTAATTTGCAAGTGAGCTGGTGTGTTAAATATTTGACGGTGAGAATGCAAGCGCGAGAAAATTTAGAAGAGATCTCAAATCGGATTAAAAGGCGATACATGCTCCCGTAATCGGTCTGAGTAGTTTGTGCTTCACCGGAGAGTCAAGCAGTATATTACTCCCTCCTACGTATATCTCGCGAAGAGACCGTGAGGATAAAATCAGAGAGATTAGAGCCCACACAGAGGCATACCGACAATCTATCTTTCCACGAACAATACGAGACTGGAATAGAAGGGAGAACCGATAGAGGTACTAAAGGTACCCTCCGCCACACACCGTCAGGTGGCTTGCGGAGTATGGATGTAGATGCTGTATCTTTAGCCTAAGCTAGCTTACCAGTGTTTGAGTTCATGTCTCCTTATATGTGTGTCGTAAAACGGCTTAACTCTGCAGGTACATTCAGTGGTATACGTGGATACCGTCCGTAAAATGTGTTGCGAGTAGAGTGTGTGGTGAAGAAATAATAGATTAAATCGTACACCTGATGCGGTCGTTTGATTACATGAACAGCAAAAATTTGGCAAGCGATAAACTTTTTTTTCCTTACACTATTTTGTGGGGGGCGTCAGCGAGACAGTTTCGTCGGCGTTTGTTAGAAGTCGCTTAGTGCTGTCATTCTCGAACACTGGATGAATATAGTCTGGGTAATTTGCGAGGCGTGCGTTACGATACCTGAATATTAGTGTTTCTAATTTTAATGTTTTGCTTTTTTTAATCTTTTGACAATGTTGACTGGAATACTCTCTTTCAAATTCTAAAGGTGGCAGGCGTAAAATACAGGGAGCGAAAGGCTATTTACAATTTGTACAGAAACCAGATGGCAGTTATAAGAGTCGAGGGGCAGGAAAGGGAAGCAGTGGTTGAGAAGGGAGTAAGACAGGGTTGTAGCCTCTCCCCGATGTTATTCAATCTGTATATTGAGCAAGCAGTAAAGGAAACAAAAGAAAAATTCGGAGTAGGTATTAAAATCCAGGGAGAAGAAATACGAACTTTGAGGTTCGCCGATGACATTGTAATTCTGTCAGAGACAGCAAAGGACTTGGAAGAGCAGTGAACGGAATGGATGGTGTCTTGAAAGGAGGATATAAGATGAACATCAACAAAAGCAAAAAGAGGATAATGGAATGTAGTCGAATTAAGTCGGGTGATGTTGAGGGTATTAGATTAGGAAATGAGACACTTAAAGTAGTAAAGGAGTTTTGCTATTTGGGGAGCAAAATAACTGATGATGGTCGAAGTAGAGAGGATATAAAATGTAGATTGGCAATGGCAAGGAAAGCGTTTCTGAAGAAGAGAAATTTGTTAATATCGAGTATAGATTTAAGTGTCAGGAAGTCGTTTCTGAAAGTATTTGTATGGAGTGTAGCCATGTATGGAAGTGAAACATGGACGGTAAATAGTTTGGACAAGAAGAGAATAGAAGGCTTCGAAATGTGGTGCTACAGAAGAATGCTGAAGATTAGATGGGTGGATCACATAACTAATGAGGAAGTATTGAATAGGATTGGGGAGAAGAGAAGTTTGTGGCACAACTTGACCAGAAGAAGGGATCGGTTGGTAGGACATGTTCTGAGGCATCAAGGGATCACCAATTTAGTATTGGAGGGCAGTGTGGAGGGTAAAAATCGTAGGGGGAGACCAAGAGATGAATACACTAAGCAGATTCAGAAGGATGTAGGTTGCAGTAGGTACTGGGAGATGAAGAAGCTTGCACAGGATAGAGTAGCATGGAGAGCTGCATCAAACCAGTCTCAGACTGAAGACTACAACAACAACAATTTTAATGTTTCTTTTACTATGTCAAACCTTTGATGTAAGATTATACCTGTTGTTAAATAGTGACGCCATTTAAAACGTTTTGAATTAGGTCAATAATTGTGTTCATTATCAGTTATTGTTGCCCCTGGAAGCAGTTAATAGGCAACTGTAAACTGGAATATTCTGCAATGAATAGGACAAGGCCCCACAGTGCCGTAAGTGGTCTGTTGTGAACAGAGGACAATTAGAAAGGCGTCTCTGAGGCTACTATGGTGGTAAACCTGCTGGCCTTTTGTTTGACATCTTCCTTTGATTTAGGTCACAGACATGTCTCACTAAACCATGTAGCTACAAGACAATTTAATTTATGAACAGCAACCAGTTACTGTTTTCCGGTATTTTTACCCGCTACAAGAAATTTTCCGTAACTGTTTGTTCACAATGAAATGCAGCTTATTGCGTCAGCATGAGCTCTAATTGCAGCAGGTCGTTGTTTAGTGCTCCAAATTTTGTGAATTGAGAAGTATTTTAGAGTCGTCTGCCCACTAGTAGTGTTCAAAATAGCATCTACTGTTCACATTCTTTAAGTCAGTTCTTAACCCTTCCTGAAAATGCTTTATGAAAAAGTCGATATAATATAGAACTTCTATCTACGGAAGGTAATGTTGGTTCCTTTTCCGAACGTACCGTGCAATTAAACGCTGCACAAATCTTCACCATTTTTCTTCACATGTATGGAACGTGAAATCAGTACGGTTACGGCTAACAAATACTGTAGTGGGCAACACTGAATACGTAATGTTTGAACTGTGCCCTTACAAACCACAATACACTTCAAGTTTCCAGAATCTTACCGTCATATTGGCGTCCAGTTGAAGGTTCAAAATGTCGCGCCTGCAGCGCCATCGTGGAGTATTTTAGCAAGGTCTTTGGAACGGGATTAGCCGTTTAGTGACTTTCTATTAATATCACCTTTAGAGTGTGTGTGTGTGTGGGGGGGGGGGGGGGCGGGGGCGGGGAGCGTGATGAATTCACGGAGCGGTGACTAGTTACTGCGACAAATAACTATAAAATGTTGCAGTGTACGGAAGCATCCATTGTAAAATGTTCTGCATTTTAGAGTAATGAAGTAAGTTACATAACATGAGGAAAGTGATAGCTTAATGCAATAGTTATTTGACAATTCCGCCTGCAAACCGTTGGTACTTTTTTTCCAAAATCTGTATACTCAGTGACAACAGCTCAAAATTTCAGCAGATATTGGTCTTTTCAGCCGTCATCGGTCACATTCAGTTTAACCAGAAAAATCAGTTAATCATTCGTGATTTTCGTAAGTGATTTCGCTGTCCGTCGTGCACAATCTGAATACGTCTGACGACATGACAGGTATTTTTGTTCAGTTATGCCAATGAATAAAAATTGGTCTTCAAATTATCAATCGCATACCGGTCTCTATTACGAGAGAAATATCGTTCGTACAAAAATCGTGAATGATACATATACCCATGCAGAAATGTGCGTTGACTTAGGCAGAAGTATTGAATGCGACGCGGACGATATATTTTGTCTCGAGATGCGTTGCTACTGAAATTCTTATAGAATAGTTATACACAGCTCGATCCAAAAAGTTCAGAGATTTTTATTCCTGGCGTATAAGCGACGTGAGCCCAGTAACTATAGCAGCTAACTTCTGTAAACAGTAGAGGTACATTCGACCCGTCAGTTGTGGCCAGGCAGTGTTAAGTAATGGACGTGCGACGGTAGTGTCACAAATACCAATGGAGTAACATCTCGAAATCTACAGAATGCTTTGAAGAGAAGAAAAGTCTGTGCAGAATCGCACGCCTTAGACTCCCGAACGGGCACAACGCTCCATGAACACATGTCGCGACCTGTTTGAAATGAAACACATTGTTATTTTCTGGAAAGAATTATCACGGATGACGAGACTTAACGGTATCGAAACCAAGTTACAATAAAATGACAAACTACAGAAATTCACATGAGTGTTCAACGCCTTGACATAATTGAATCAAAACAATGTGACGCGGGAGTTTAATAACATGCTAGAGAAGTTTTCTGACAGTTTCACAGACATGGCTTAATGTTATGCGCGTTATATTCAAGAGGGAACACCTGAAAGAATAACCACCACCACCTCCACCACAACACCTTGCCTGTTCTGTTTTTTATTAACCCAGTCTCGAATCTTTGACGACTGGGCATAATGAACTGATGGAGTGCAAAATGAAATGCTCTGTTATAGCCTCGTCGTTTATAAATACGAAAATGACCCATCTACAATAGTCATTGTCCTTGTTGTGCTTTAAGAATGTTTAAAACGACAAATGTTAGTACGTCCCTATAATATACGAGGTTTGCCACAAATCCGACAAACTTTCAAAGGTGGTAGTAGGGACCAAAACAAGAAAAAGTCTAGTAAAATGGGCTTTGAAGTGCATATCTTAAGGACTGAGTAGTTGTTCATCGTCGCTACCATGAACTTTCTTGTATTGAACAAGTGCTCGCAGCTAGTATGCAGAGCCCATATTTACTAAGCTTTTTCTTTTTTTGGTCCATATCACCACATCTGAAAGTTGGCCGGTGGACTTCTGGTTCACCTTGTGAATGCGTCGTGCCCTTTAAAAATGTGCAGATACTTATCGGAATTGTCAAGGAAGACTTTATAGCCATCACAACATAAAATGCAGTCAGAGAACAGTTTTGTTGCACTGTAACCTAAATTCGGCGGCGACAGTAAGAGGCTACTCGATTAAAAGCAACGCTGCAGTCCGTGTAGCTACGAAACAAAACACTCATCTGATGAGCTGTTAAGAGACCACGGCGGCAGGAGGCGGCGGGCCCGCTTCTCCCTTGTTGTTGTTGTTGTCGTCGTGGCGGTCAGGCAGCGACTGAGGCTGTGCGACTGGCTGGCGTGGTGGGGGACAGCCGGCCCGCCGTCGGGGCCGCGTGGTGGGGGGTAGGGCGCGGCGCATGCGCAGTGCGGCCTGGCAGGTGCCTGCCCGTGCCGTCTCTGCCGGGCCGCGTTGCTCGCGATCCAGGCTGACCCACTTCGAAAGACTGCCCACCTGCAACCAAGCAACCGTAACTCTAGGAATACCGACGCGTTTTCAGCAACATAATGTATCACCAAGGGGACGAGGGAATACTTGCTGCCCAGCCTAAAAAGAAAGCCAACCAAGCTTACGGCCTACGTAAACTTTCAAATTTGTTTGATTCGTTCCTATCCACGTGTTTGTCAAACACGTACCGACGAAGTTTGCCTAATTTAGCCTTGAAGCAGTTGTCACGCCGTGCGCGTTATCGTGTCGCATACCATTTTGACACCAGACAACGCATTTCTCGCAATGACTTCAGCGCCTTGCGTAAAGAAGGAAAAGAAAGCAACACCCTGCTCCAAAAAATGGTTGTAATTGAGAGATAAATACATCCACGAAAATCTGCCAAAGGAAATATTACAATCATAACCTGATGACTGCATTAACTTTTTCCGAATAGACAGCCAAACTTTAAACTTAGTTCATATTCATATTGAAAAAGGAAGTCCCACTCAACCGAAAATGCATTCTCTTCTACGTGGTCCTCTTCTGAAACTTCATTAACGCGCTACAACGTGTGAACATACACATCGTGCAAGGAATAACCGGTCGGTTTAGATGTTTTGTTGTGATTCACTCCCGCATGTATTATGTTAGTAAAATATTGATTTTCTTCTTAACCTCTTCCTGCATAGCCGGCCGGGATGGCCGAGCGGTTCTAGGCGCTACAGTCTGGAACCGCGCGACTGCTACGGTCGCAGGTTCGAATCCTGCTTCGGGCATGGATGTGTCTGATGTCCTTAGGTTAGTTAGGTTTAAGTAGTTCTGAGTTCTAGGGGACTGATGACCTCAGAAGTCCCATGGTGCTCAGGGCCATTTGAACTATTTTTTTTCTTCGTGCATAATACAGGAGTGGGAATGGCACAGCACCCGCTATTTTGGTAATTGCCAAAGTTCTTTCCCTTTCATCCGTGGGCATGGTTTCCAGAATTATTGAAACTCACGATACAGTGAGGTAAACTGTAATAAAAACTCATGAATGGCAAAACATTGACACAAACAACGCCCGACATCGTGTCATACAGTGCGTCAAACACTCTCTCAAACACGTCAAACACAGCCTATGTTTGACAAATACTGCAACCAAAGCTGCATACTGCCATATAATTTCACAAAGTAGTGAAGTTTTATTTTATCGTTTTCAGGCGCTTTTAGACGACAGATACGTATAGGTCGCGAACGCCCCTGTCTGCGGCTGTTACAATTCGCGAAACCAACATTAAGTCACCTGACGGAGAGCGAAAAGCCCAGTTTGTCATTAGGCACTATGCGAAGTTGATGCGTCAGTTACAGTTTTTGTTATTTATAACTGTAGTCAAACATAGATTTTTTAACAGCTGAACACTTTGTTGTATTGATATTACACATGCAATAGTAAAGGTACGTAATTTTTTCGAAATTTTCAATATTAATTCGATGGTTATCGTTTTTGTATTTGGCCTGAAAGATTAAGGAACAGTCTGACAGTTATTTTCTTTTTTACTAAGTGCAGAGTTACAATTCTTCATTGGATTTCTGTTTCCGTTGCACTGTGAGCCAGTTAGATCCCCGTTTCCATAGTATAAAAGAAGAAATATTAGTTTCGCAGGAAGCATTTAGTTCTCTGACGTCACAACAATACATGGGAAATGTTTTATTGTGCTTTTACAAGAACTGACATCAGTTACTATCCAAAATGTCCCATTCTTATACAAAATAAGCGTTTATGTTTTGTGACTCTTGATTAATCCTGTACAAGTACCGAAACAATATTTAGATGAGAGAAATATGTACTAGGTGTAACGACATTTGCTTTACAGACTTTTAAGGTTTATAGTGGAGACCAAGACGGTTAAGTTTACAGCAGGAGCTCATGCCCGGACACTTATAGTTTACCCGCTACGCGCAGAATACCATAACACTTGTTGCTCTCAACTCCTGCTGCTTGGGGTCCATGTACACGTAGGGCCCCGCGAAGCGAACACCGACGTAAACACAGGTACGGTACCTCCGTACCAAGTGAAGCGCTGTCGGGCTTGGCTAACATTTGGGTGGGCGACCGTCCGGATCTGCAGGGCGCTGTTCACAAGCGGGACGCTCTCAGCCCTCGAAGGCCAGTTGAGGAGCTACTCGACTGAGGAGTAGCGGCCGCGGTGACGGAAACGGACAACAGACGGGACAGCGGTGTACTGACCACGTGCCCCTCCATATCCGCGTCCAGTGACGGCTATCGCCTGAGGACGACACGGCGGTCGGTCGGTACCGTTGGGCTCATTCCGAGGCCAATTCGGAGGGAGAGGGCTTAGACTGAGAGGTTGCGTTGTAATACTGAGCGCATAAAACGCCTTTGAAACGTATTGCGCTGCCTGGAAGTACTGACCCGTCTGTGTCTGGTACTGACAATATCCTGGCCAGCCTCTTTTCGCCGTTTATTGTTGTTGCGTTGAAAATGAGTTCAAAGTATGGCGAAAGAGTGTTTTCAAATTGCACTTAAAGTGTGAGCCGTTGCTTACAAAATATAGGGAACGATGCCTCACAGTCGTAAGCAAGATATAAAAAAATTAATGCCAAATTATGAATGAAATTATGTTTAGATATTGCATGGATGTATGCGTTACTTACTCGAATATCATCTTTCACAATGCCTTTTAGTGCATGGAACGTTACCATAACTATGTCTCAAGTACTTTGAAGTCAAACTTGGGAATTTAAAGTGTTCGAAAGAATTGCCAGTAACAGTGTATCGTAGCCGACTTGGTGGAAATGGCATCTCTCGTTTTAAGAGTTTCATTTTCTGACTACGATAAAAAATTTACAGTGGTAAATAAAAAAAATGTAAATGTCGTGTGACTATGGCCTCCAGTCGGGTAGACCGTTCGCCAGGTGCAAGTCTTTGAATTTGACCCCACTTCGGCGTCTTCCTCGTCGATGGGGATGAAATGATGATGATTAGAACAAAACACAACACCCAGAATGAGATTTTCACTCTGCAGTCGCGTGTGCGCTGATTTGAAACGTCCTGGCAGATTAAAACTGTGTGCCGGACCGAGACTCGAACTCGGGACCTGTGCCTTTCGCGGGCAAGTGCTCTACCAGCTGAGCTACCCAAGCACGACTCACGCCCCGTCCTCACAGCTTTACTTCTGCCAGTACCTCGTCTCCTACTTTCCAAACTTTACAGAAGCTCTCTTGCGAACCTTGCAGAACTAGCACTCCTGAAAGAAAGGATATTGCGGAGACATGGCTTAGCGTCCCCCAGGCTGTGGCTAAGCCATGTCTCCGCAAGTAGGAGACGAGGTACTGGCAGAAGTAAAGCTGTGAGGGCGGGGCGTGAGTCGTGCTTGGGTAGCTCAGTTGGTAGAGCACTTGCCCGCGAAAGGCAAAGGTCCCGAGTTCGGGTCTCGGTCCGGCACACGGTTTAAGCTGCCAGGAAGTTTCAACGCAACACCCAGTCGCTGAGCGGAGAAAATCTCCGACCTAGCAGGGGATCGAATCCGGGACCGTAGGATTGACATTCTGTCGCGCTGATCACTCAGCTACCGGGAGCGCCCAGTCACAGTGATGTTCTAATCTTAGTTCTCTCAACAAATTATCGTGAATGAATCGGTGAGTCTCTTTACACCGATTTTTCATCCAAATTCCATTCTTTGTGCTTGCCACAAAGTACAGAAATTATTAACAGCTGCTGCGTCTTGATCGTATAACATTCTGTACCAGGATAAATATTGCACATTTTTATTGAGCTGTCTAGGGAGAACTTTCGCAGTACTGCGCAATACTATTGTAGAATAACAGCGACCGTCTAGGAGCCGCTTTCACATTCGTGCAACTTCGCTGGGAGTTGCCAACATTAAAAAAGTAGCAAACGGCCCCTTACTTTTCGAATAGGCCTCGTATAATAAAGGTTCTGTTTGGGTATTCCATCCGCTCCTTCGCACTGTAATCTACAGTAAAATACTGAACAGCTGTTAGTTATGGAGGCATGTTGTGTACCTCGCAGCTTGGCCACCACTGCCTGGTTCTGGCCATGTCAGCACTCGATGCGTCACGGACCACTTTGGCGGTGGGCAGCGTCTCCGTGTGTTGGTGGTGGTGGTGGTCGTCGTGGTGCTGCTGTCACCTGCTGTGGTTAGTCATCTGGCGTTGGAAGCGTTGCTTCATTTCCTTTATGCGTCAGGTCTTGGCCCTCGAGCCAAGTGTGTCCCTTACAGCGATCTGTGACATAGAGTAGCACTGTTGGCAACCAAGGTGAAAACTGGAAGCGACGTTAAGCGGAGTTTTACTATCTTTGGCCCGAAAAAAAGGATGTTCTTTGAGAATTTTTTTCTCGGATGTGTTACAGATATCAATGTCAAATTTGGTCAAAATGTTTATTGATATATCCTCTACAAACTGGAATTTTTTCGACCGGAAAGGTTGAAGAGCAAATGCGGAAGTACCGTCGGAACGAAACAAAATTTCGATGTAGACCTCCACGCGCGGTATGTCACAGG
This sequence comes from Schistocerca cancellata, assembly GCF_023864275.1. Taxonomy (NCBI): domain Eukaryota; kingdom Metazoa; phylum Arthropoda; class Insecta; order Orthoptera; family Acrididae; genus Schistocerca; species Schistocerca cancellata. The sequence continues at coordinate 31,390,092 of NC_064635.1, read as the reverse complement.
TCAGCCGGCTCGTCTAAAATCAAAACTGAGTTGACGTTAGCGAAGTATCTAAGATTCTTTAGGAGTTGTACCTCGCTTAAGTTATTTGGACCATAGGAAACAAAATGTCGGCCATTTGAAAAAAATAGCGTTATTTTCATAGATTTTTCGACTTCGTCGACCAAGTAAAAGTATTTATAGTTGTTGGATCGGAATAAAAGTGGTACAACTCCTAGACAATTTAGTTAGCTTCGTCGGTAACAAAGATTCTCAAGCTACTATTCCGGGTCCATAAACTAGTCTTACCTCTTCGTCATAGAGGGCGTTCTGCTCGATCTGGACCATCCTGCGCTGCTCCAGAGCCGCTCTTATGGCCGCATGGTGCAGGGAATGGCAATTGAATCTCAATGTAGACAGGTGTAATGTGCTGCGAATACATAGGAAGAAAGATGTTCTATCATTTAGCTGCAATATAGCAGGTCAGCAACTGGAAGCAGTTAATTCAATAAATTATCTGGGAATAGGCATTAGGAGTGATTTAAAATGGAGTGACCATGTAAAATTAATAGTCGGTAAAGCAGATGGCAGACTGAGATTCATTGGAAGAATCCTAAGGAAATGCAGTCCGAAAACTAAGGAAGTAGGTTACAGTACACTTCTTCGCCCACTGCTTGAATACTGCTCACTGATGTGGGATCCGTACCAGATAGGGTTGATGGAAGAGATAGAGAAGATCCAACGGAGAGCAGCGCGCTTCGTTACATGATCATTTAGTAATCGCGAAAGCGTTACGGAGATGATAGATAATCTCCAGTGGAAGACTCTGCAAGAGAGACGCTCAGTAGCTCGGTACGGGCTTTTGTTGAAGTTTCGAGAACATACCTTCAAAGAGGAGTCTAGCAGTATATTGCTCCCTCCTATCTCGCGAAGAGACCATGAGGATAAAATCAGAGAGATTATAACCCACACAGGGGCATACCGACAATCTTTCTTTCCACGAACAATACGAGACTGGAATAGAAGGAAGAACCCATAGAGGTACTCGAGGTACCCTCCACCACACACCGTCAGGTGTCTTCCGGAGTATGGATGTAGATGTAGATGTAGACGTAGACGTAGACAAGCGGTTTTCGGCTGCTTGAATCCGGTGGTCGTCCAAATGCTTGGCGAACTGCGTCGAACAGAGTCCCAGGGTAACGTCCATCGTTGTCATGGTCTTCAGAATTGCTGATTACCCTTCGCTGAAGCTGCTCACTGCCAGGAAAGTCGCATTCTTCAGTCTTCGCACCAGAATGCAAATGCTTGGGGGCTAGCTTCCAAACACACGCGTTCAAACCTTCGCTTGAATTTTGTGTGTTTCCTCCCAAGTACTGATACAATAACTCGTCCTCCGAAAGAAAGAAAACTGGTGCGCGAAAAAAGGCCGATTTCACGCAAGTGCATTTTTCTGTTCAACCGAGAATAACAAACGTTTCCGTTCCGTATTCGCAAAAACCGTTAATGGGTGGATTCTAAACACTTCTATGGATCCAAAAATGCAGTTATGAAAAATCAGTTTTTTGAACCAAAAGATAGTAAACCTCCCCTTAAAGTAGAGGAAGAAGGCACAGAAAGTTGAAGGTTTGCCAGTGACATAGTAATTCTGTCAGACACGACGAATGACATGAAAGCGCAGCAGAACGTAATGGACAAAATCTTGAAAAGAAGTTGTAAAACGAATATGAACAAAAGTTAAACAAGTTTTACGGAATGTGGACATACTAAATCAGGCAATAGCGATGGAAGTGGACCAGAAAATGACTAAAAGCAGTGGCTAAGTTGTAATATTAGGGCAGCAAAACAACTGACGATACCCAAAATAGAGAGAATATAAAACTGGTACACAATAGCAGGAGAAGCGTTTGTGAAGGAGAGAAATTTAACATGGATTATAAACTTAGGTGTTAGGAAATATTTTCTGAGAAGGTACCAGTTCTCCTCCCCATCACACACTTACACGCATCTCAGTTCGAATGAATACAGTATGGGTAATTCGCGCGCCGGGATTTACCCTGCCTCAAAACACAACCACGGTTTCATTCATTAAGATTATGACAGCATTTTAAATTTGCTCAGTAAGTACATGAAACACAGAAAATGAAGCTTTTGTTGCCCCTGCAGCTGGGAACGTGCTCCAGGTTAAGGCCCCCGAAACGATTAAATCTTTTGTCAAACTTCATTCACTATGGTTGTCAAGTACTTGACCATGTACGATGCTGCTTGACGTGTTTAAGCATAGATCGTGTTTGACGTGTTTGCGGGAAATGTTGATTGATGGTAAGTTTGACAAGATGGCGAACGTTGTTTGTGTCCACGTTTCTCCTTATATGTTTACTGAAAAATTGTTTTATCACAATTTACCTCGCTGTGTCGTGAGTTGCCACAGCTATGGAAACTACGATCAAGTATAATCAAAATACCCCTGACAATTACGAAAGTCGTTGAGGTATCACATCTTGCACAGCCATCTATTACGCATGAAGAGGTTACGAACAAAATCAGTATTTTACGCAACTAGTAACATACAAGCGGAAGTGAAACGAAGTAAAACAAATCAGAGTTCACTGGCAACGATGTGGCCTACATGTTCAAACATTGTGGTATTTTAATAAACTGTCGTTATAGTACCAAGTAGATGAGAAAAAAATTTTCCCATACTTCTGTTTCCTTTTTCATCGTGACGGTGAAGTAACGCTAAACAAGTTATTAACCGTTTCATTCGCCATCCTGAGAACGTTGGCGTAATCATCAAATTCTGACTGTCACATTTCCATTGCCACGTTTTCTATTGCCTATTTCTCTCTCATTTTAACTATTCCATAGACCAATATATATATATGTGTGTGTGTGTGTGTGTGTGTGTAATTCGGTGCCCACAGTGTCATGTCTTTCAGTGTCACACAAATTTTTATTTTTAAAGTGGATCACTTAAGACTATTTCCATGGGTTCGCCCCTCAAATTTCTCCCTCATATCACAAAATTGTCATCTAATGTAGTACATCAGATGAAAAAATAAATTCCTTTTAAACTACAGTTTCGTTTATAATTTATATTCAAAACCTTACACCTGTGTCAGAGAACAAATCCTACATCGAGAATACTTTACACAAGTTTAAGGGAAGAAATGCTTCCGATAATTATTACAGTATTTAAAGAACATCAAAATATGAACAGGCTGAAATGAACAAACAGTACATGAGACTGTGTTAATCAGTTCAACTGTAAAAAGCTAAGGAGGATATTATTAGGAAGATCAGAAATATGCAAAAGTGAAATGCCAAAATGAGCACTTCTCAATTGGGTGTAAATCAAAACAACCAGAATGGCTGAAAGAGAGCACTATAACATGAGCCATAAACGAAGAAGAGCTAAGCAACTAAGCAAATAAGAGAATAGGCAAAAATGAGATGCCAACAAAATGAGTGGCCGAACGCCTTCGGCGCCTGCGATCGCAATGCACTCTTAGCGCTTGCGGCGGCGTCTAGCGGCCAGTACGCAAGTTGTGCGATTGCTGTCGCAGGTCGACCCTTAATTTATGATGTTACAACCAGCGTCTTGTTTTCTTCTTCTTTAAACACAATGTTACAAATGTTTTATCTGCATTTGAAGCTATTCCCACTAGTGCCAAAATGCATCACACACAAGCATCTGCTTCAAAAGTAAGGTTTAATTGACAAGCTAGCTTGGTACGTGTACTGGCTTGTTTGACACATCCGTGGCAACGTATTACTTTAGTCGGATGTACGCTGAAGCGCCAAAGAGACTGGTATAGGCATGCGTATTCAAATACAGAGATACGTAAAACAGGCAGAGTAACGGCGCTGCGGTCGGCAACGCCTGTATAAGACAACAAGTGTCTGACGTAGAGATGGGGGATCCACTCCTGAACTGATACATAGAGTTGATCTTTCAAAGGAGTGAACAATCAGTGATTCAGAAAAAAAGAACGGTAGCTCCAAACGTTTCCCACGGCAGAGAGAGAGAGAGAGAGAGAGAGAGAGAGAGAGAGAGAGAGAGAGAGAGAGAGAGAGCATATCAGCAGCGCCTCTGCTGGTCACAGCACAGTGCACGCCACACAACACAGCCAGCGCCGGCCTCTGCCCTGCTTCTACCTTGGCTGCCTGCATTGTGCAGTGCCCCATTGGATTTTGTGTTTCACATATGCCGTGCCGTCTCTGTGCGTCGTCTGCCACGTGCAGTGTCTGGTGCAGCTTAACTTAGCATCGCACTCTGTCGGCGATCGGCCCTCTGGGCAGTTGATGCGAGCAACAGGACAGAGAGCCTCCTAGCGGAGAACATAGGAACTACTTGCAACAACCTGCTCGCAAGAGAACGGACGATTTGTCTCGGAGGGGGTGACTGGTGGCCGTACACAACTCCCCCCACCCTCGGAACTCGCCCGCTCAACGCTCACCCCACCGTTCTCGACTCTAGCCAGAGCGTTGAGCAAAGCAACTCGGGTGTCACTCTGGTCTCTGTGGTCTTAGCTCACACAGTAATACAGCTCGCGGCTCGACCTGCTCAACTCAGTGCTTCTGCATCGGAGTTCGTCTCTACTGGATAGTGTTCTTCGTAGTAATACCGCTATGTATATTACAATATTATGTTATGTATACATCATTTATTTTTATTTTATTTTTATTTGTTTAAACTGATCAGATTAGGTTCCTGATGACTCCTACTGTAGGATTTTTATTATGGACACTCGAATTTACGCTTTAATTACGAGCGAACCGATAAATGTATCGCAAAATGAGATACACCAATATTTTCCTTGTTTTATTCTGCGTAAGGCTATATGCAGCACTTTCGTCTTACAGTCAAATTTATATATTTTTTTCTTATTCTGGTACGGATTTTGCGATTTTAGGCGTCTTCGGAAGGAAACGTTCACTTTAAAAATATATGGCATGCAATGTATTTGTATGAGGTTAATGAAATTTTAATACATTATAGCCAAATATATTGTTAATGTAAATCTCAAGTTACAACATCTTCTGATCACCCAAAATACCACGATAGTGCAAAATAAATCAATAATCAAAAACTTTGTCATATCGTGGAAATTTCAATAAACAATACAAAATTCTTACTCATTATCTGTGTTACTTCAAAATATGATCAAATAAGATCAAAATACAGGTATAGTACTGGAATAAACCGAGTTTAAAGGGCAATGTGCCTTCCATTTATTTTCTATTGTAAATGAGTGGTGAGTCATGAAAAAGAGCTAATTCATTTCAGGAAGTGAACAGTTCTGATCCGATCTCTGAAAAGAACAGTTTTGCCCATCTCTAGTCTGACGCAGCTGTTAGATCGGTTACTGCTGCTACAATGTCAGGATATCAAGATTTAAGTGAGTTTGAATGTGCTTTTACAGTCGGCACGCGAGCGATGGGACACAGCATCTACGAGGTAGGGATTAAGTGCGGATTTTCTCGTGCGAGCATTTCACGAGTGTACCGCGAATGTCAGGAATCCGGTAAAACATCGAATATCCAACATCGCTGCCGCCGGAAAAATATTCTGCAAGAACGGGACCAACGACGACCGAAGATAATCGTTCAGCGTGATAGAAGTGCAATCCTTCCGCAAATTGTTGCAGATTCAATGCTGGGCCATAACAAGTGTCAGCGTACGAACCTTTGAACGAAACATCATCGATATGGGCTTTCGGAGGCGAAGACCCACTCGTGTACCCTTGACGACTGCAGGACACAAAGCTTTACCTCACCTGGGCCTGTGAACACCGACATTAGAGTGTTGATGACTGGAAACATCTTACCTGGTCGGGTGAGTCACTTTTCGAATTGTATATAACGGATGGACGTGTACGGGTATGGACACAGCCTCATGAATTCGTGGACCTTGCGTGTCAGCAGGGGACTGTTGAGGCTGGTATAGGGTCGGTAATGGTGTGGGCCGTGTACAGTTGGAGTAATATGGCACCCCTGATACGTCTAGATACGACTGTGACAGGTGATCCGTTCGTAAACATCCTGCCTGTTCACCTGCATTCATTCGTGTCCATTGTGCATTCCGACGGACTTCGGCAGTTCCAGCAGGACAATGCGACACCCTCTGCGTCCAGAATCGCTAGAGAGTGGCTACAGGAACACTGTTCTGAGTTTAAACGCTTCCGCTGGCCACCGATCACTCCAGACATGAACATTATTGAGCATATCCGGGATGACTTGCAACGTGATGTTCAGAAGAGATCGCCACCACCTTGTACTCTTACTGATTTATGGATAGCCCTTCAGGATTCATGTTGTCAGTTCCCTCCAGCACTACTTGAGACATTAGCAGAGTCCAAGTCCAGAGTGGGCAGGTGTACCAGTTTTTTTGGCTCTTCAGTATGTGTGTGTCGGGTAGTTGACGTTTTTGGGTTTGGCTGTTGTCTGTTAGTTGTTAGGTGCATATTATAACATATGACTGCCAACCTCGGACCGCATGAGTACTTTGCGAAGTCATCATCGGTCTCGTCGGATTATGGAAGGTTGGGAAAGGAAGTTGGCCGTGCTCTTACAAAGGACCCACTGCCGGAAGCCATTTAGGGAAATCACGGGGAATCTAAATCAGGATGACGGGACCCAGGTTTGAACCGCCATCCTCCCGAATGCTCGTCCAGTGACGAGTATTTGGTTAGGGCCGCACGCGGACAGAGGTTTGACCTTGAGCGGATGTGAATCGTGGGCAACAGGCAATTCAGACAAGATGAGACTAGGACCTTGTAAAATGTGTTGCTGCAGAGAAAGGTGAAGATTTGATGGGTGCATGGAGAGATTAATGAGGTAGTACTGAATAGAATTGGGGGAAGAAAAGCCATTCATGGCACATTTTGAGCAACAGCACTGATAAGTTGGTAGAAGAAAATATAATGGAATAGTTAGTAGCTAATATTAACATTGATTTTTAAGCCGGAAAAGGCAGGATTCTTACAGATGATAGCACAGTGGTGGAGATAATCAACGCGGGAAGAATAAACATTACTATAGGTATTAAAATCCATGGAGAAGAAATAAAAACTTAGAGGTTTGCTGATGACATTGTAATTCTGTCAGAGACAGCAAAGGACTTGGAAGAGCAGTTGAATGGAATGGACAGTGTCTTGAAAGGAGGATATAAGATGAACATCAACAAAAGCAAAACGAAGATAATGGAATGTAGTCGAATTGAATCGGGTGATGCTGAGGGAATTAGATAAGAAAATGAGAGGCTTGAAATAATAAATGAGTTTTGCTATTTGGGGAGCAAAATAACTGATGATGGTCGAAGTAGAGAGGATATAAAATGTAGACTGGCAATGGCAAGAAAAGCGTTTACGAAGAAGAGAGAAATTTGTTAACATCGAGTATAGATTTAAGTGTCAGGAAGCCTTTTTCTGGAAGTATTTGTATGGAGTGTAGCCATGTATGGAAGTGAAACGTGGACTATATATAGTTTAGACAAGAAGAGAATAGAAGCTTGCGAAATGTGGCGCTACAGAAGAATGCTGCAGATTAGATGGGTAGATCACATAACTAATGAAAAGCTATTGAATAGAATTGCGGAGGAGTTTGTGGCACAACTTGACAAGAAGAAGGGACCGGTTGGTAGGACATCAAGGGATCACCAATTTAGCATTGGAGGGCAGTGTGGAGGGTAAAAATCGTAGAGGGAGACCAAGAGATGAATACACTAAGCAGATTCAGAAGGATGTAGGTTGCAGTAAGTACTGTGAGATGAAGAAGCTTGCACAGGATAGAGTAGCATGGAGAGCTGCATCGAACCAGTCTCAGGACTGAAGACCACAACAACAAAAAATGGTTCAAATGGCTCTGAGCACTATGGGACTTAACATCTGTGGTCATCAGTCCCACAGAACTTAAAACTACTTAAACCTAACTAACCTAAGGACATCACACACATCCATGCCCGTTTCCGGACTGCGCGCCTAGAACCGCGGACAACAACAACAACAACAACAACGTGTTTGCAAAAGGCGATTAGAATTCCAACTCCCAACCTCCTCCCCCCTCTGACCAAGCACAAGTATGTGTGTGTGTGTGTGTGTGTGTGTGTGTGTGTGTGTGTGTGTGTGTGTGTGTTTTGTCTGGCAGACTTTGATTTGCTTTTTTGTTTTTTTCTGAACGGCGCGGTGTCCGACCTCGCTTTGCGAACAGATGATTGTGTTTACAGTGGCCGGTCGGTACCGATGCGCTCAGCGCCGCGGCGGTATCCGCCATCAGCTGTTTGCAGACAGGCGGGCTTTGATGCGCCGCACACCGCTCTGGCCCGGCGACTTATGTGTTATCAGCACACACGCGCTCTCTGCCGCAGCGCACACGCTGCGTGGAAACCACCGCCGTGCGGTCCGCGGATCTGCTCCCACCTACTCGTAAAATCGCTCGCTGCACAGAATAACTGAGGCGGTCCCCCTGCCTCCGTGATAACAGCAGAGGAATGCGTGACTCGTTAATCGGGGCGTATCTAATCGTTTTCCTACCTGCTCGCACCACGCGGCACTACCGAGGTGGACTAAAAGTTCTGTCCACAGTGCGCCGCGGACCAGCGTGAAAGCCGACCGCTGTGGTCGAGCGGTTCTAGGCGCTTCAGTCCGGAACCGCGCTGCTGCTACGGTCGCAAGTATGAATCCTGCCGCGGGCATGGATGCGTGTGTTGTTAGGTTTAAGTAGTTCTAAGTTCTAGGGGACTGATGACCTCAGATGTAAAGTCCCATAGTGCTCAGAGCCATTTGAATCCCCGTCAGATTTAGTGGTAAAATGGCCCAGTGCATATATCTTCAAAAGATGAACACAGATCAAGCATGAAAATAGGAAGAAGGTGTACTGAATGGTGAAAAAAAATGGAAATCGTGAATAGTCCAACAACAAGAAGTGCAATAAAGAACAGCCGGAAACAGCAGTGGTGTCGTGGGGAAGAGGTCAAGGTGTTGGACCGCCAAGCGTGCGAGCCGCGTTCAAAACTCTCTCGTATTATTAATTTATTTTTTCTCAGCATCACGAACAATCCGTCCAGTCACTGAAATACAGGGCTATTACAAATGATTGAAGCGATTTCATAAATTCACTGTAGCTCCATTCATTGACATATGGTCACGACACACTACAGATACGTAGAAAAACTCATAAAGTTTTTTTCGGCTGAAGACGCACTTCAGGTTTGTGCCACCAGAGCGCTCGAGAGCGCAGTGAGACAAAATGGCGAGAGGAGCCGAGAAAGCGTATGTCGTGCTTGAAATGCACTCACATCAGTCAGTCATAACAGTGCAGCGACACTTCAGGACAAAATTCAACAAAGATCCACCAACTGCTAACTCCATTCGGCGATGGTACGCGCAGTTTAAAGCTTCTGGATGCCTCTGTAAGGGGAAATCAACGGGTCGGCCTGCAGTGAGCGAAGAAACGGTTGAACGCGTGCGGGCAAGTTTCACGCGTAGCCCGCGGAAAATTGGCTCACGCCACAACTGGAGACCGACAGCGCCGACTTCATCTTTCAACAGGATGGTGCTCCACCGCACTTCCATCGTGATGTTCGGCATTTCTTAAACAGGAGATTGGAAAACCGATGGATCGGTCGTGGTGGAGATCATGATCAGCAATTCGTGTCATGGCCTCCACGCTCTCCCGACTTAACCCCATGCGATTTCTTTCTGTGGGGTTATGTGAAAGATTCAGCGTTTAAACCTCCTCTACCAAGAAACGTGCCAGAACTGCGTGCTCGCATCAACAATGCTTTCGAACTCATTGATGGGGACATGCTGCGCCGAGTGTGGGAGGAACTTGATTATCGGCTTGATGTCTGCCGAATCACTAAAGGGGCACATATCGAACATTTGTGAATGCCTAAAAAAACTTTTTGAGTTTTTGTATGTGTGTGCAAAGCATTTTGAAAATATCTCAAATAATAAAGGTATTGTAGAGCTGTGAAATCGCTTCAATCATTTGTAATAACCCTGTATATGTTTTCTTTCTGCAGTCTTGGCAGTTGTCGTATTACTCAGCGGTTATAGAATGAAAGTAATGTGGTAAGATAACGTCACCGCCGCAAGTACATTTGATGAATAGTGAGAGCAGGCGAGATACCGCATAGACGTCTCACAGAAATGAAAACTACAAATAAATAGGTTTGAACTGTGTTACAACAACGGAATTGAAGAGTCAAAAATTCCAAAACGGAACGCAGCTTAAAACGATAAAAACGTATGTTTTGGCAGAGCACAGAGAAACTGTGTAATTGTGAAACTGTTGCGTTCATTTGTTGCAGCTCATGTGACAAGCTACTGTGTTTTCATCATTTCCTTGGGAGCGATCACATTCACAGTCATACGAAAAGGCATTATCTCACTCACATACCAGTCGTACAAATTAGTTGCGTCGTTAAGAGATTCCTATCATATGACACACGTATTGTCAATGATGCCGTGTATCACACACCAGACGTGTTTTCCGGTGCGGGCTTCGGTTGACCGGTCGCTTTGTCATCAAACGTTTGTGTTCCCATTCGAAAGCCACTACTTTTCGACTGCTAATAGAGAACTGAATTAAGCGAACAGAGAAGAGAAAAAATAATAATTGGCGCAAGGGTAACGTATTCTTATCACATGACTCATATTCTATAACCTCTGTGCGGTATGACAACTACCAAGATTACAGAAAGAGAATAAACATTTCTTCCTGTTTTCATGCTTGATCTGTATTCAGTTTTTGATGGGCTGTCCATGGGGTTCTCCTACAACAACATCTGAGGCGGCTGCAAAGGGGAGTTTCCCTTGTGTGCGTAGTGAGTCGGGCGATTCTCTTGTCGGAATATGGTGTTAAGGGGCTCCGGAACGCCCTATACTTGCAATGTTAAAATAACGCTTATAAATTACATCTTTCCTCACAAAGTATTTGAGGTAGGAGGTTGAACTTTTTACAGATTATTTATTGGAATATGGGCTACAACTTAACACAGGGATTTTACAAAATTTTAGTTCAGTTATTAAAGATGATTTTTTTTCAATTGTAATGAAAATTCACAACATTTTTTTTTTGCAATTTTTTATTTATATATTCAATAATATACAGTTTTTTGGAAAAAGGCTGTGTTAAATTATGCAGAAGGTACTGTGTAACTTTTACTGAAAGTTTGAAACAAATATGTTTGGAAGATCCTTAGAAAACATGTAATTAGTATGAGAAAATAAAAGTTTTGGGAATCGAGCGACAAAGATTGGATTAACTTTTTAGTGCATTCCAGGTCCATAGGATGGATTATCTTCATCCTCTGCAAACTCCTCCTCCAGCTTCCTCTTGTTCCTCCTCCTGTTTACTCTTGCTTGTATTTCTGTCTGTAGCCCGAAGGCGTTCCTTGTCTAAAGCAAGCATCGCTCGTACCATGTTAGAATGTTATTATTTACAGTAATAACACATAACTTTGGCTTTCCAACATTTCTCCTTTTCTTAAAAGCCTTCAGAGGATTTCTAATAACTTTACTTTTACTCATTATTATACTTCAACAAAACAGAGACTCAAGAAACAGAATTAATTACGAATATTTTCGAGATAACGACAGAGTAAATAAACATGAAACAATCGACAATCACACCAGCGATATATATTGAACCATCACAGGTTAGCCACAACACATACTTTATCTCACATCACTAAAATGTACCTGATGAACACGGACGTTAATAATAACACCATTTGACAGCAGTTTAACAGCGCCACAGTGGGTCACGCCCATGTAGAACACATTTCAAAAAAAATTTAAAAATAGTTGTAGTCTTCGGAATTGAATAAATTATATATCTATTAAAAGGTAATAGTCTGCAGATTCAGAAAACGCAAAAAAGTAAAAATTGAACTTTTCATGATTTTGAGCCTTTCCGGAGCCCCTTAAAAGTGTAGCGAATGGGACGGCGTAAATGTCTGCTTAAGGAGTCCACTCAGTGGTCGGCAGCTGTGCTCCAGGCTATCAGCTGTGTGTCTGTTCCCAGTAATCGTGCAAACGGAATTTAGGGGCTCTGTCGTTGAAGCTATAGCCAGCTGTGCGCGCGCAGGTGTGCGGATGAACAGCTGCGGAAGACTGCGATGGTGCAGCTGTGATGGGATGAATACACCGCCAGTGGCAGCGGTCTAAAGGCTGCTGAGCCAGGGGAGATTAAGTCAAAGGACGTACGTGTGTGTGTGTGTGTGTGTGTGTGTGTGTGTGTGTCGGGAAGGTCTGCCGCATTGTGTTGGGCCTCTGCCAACGTCACGTGGGACATTACCTGCGTATCCTTTAAGAATTGCTGCTGTTGCTTCAGCTGAGCCTCCCAAACCGTACCGTTAGTAGTTCGAGTAAGTTGAAGACAGATTGTTTCCAAGTTATTCCACGCAGCGGATGGTCCGCAACTGTAAAAGATAGCCGTATATCTGATTACAGTCTTGCTAGGGATATTTCAGCTATGAAATCTTCTCTGATTACGATCCGAATGGACGTCGTCGTCTTTTCGCAATGTTTCAGTGGATTCCGTATCCCTCATCCTCAGGCGAAGTGGTAATCACGTTACTAAACTGTTCAAACTGTCGCCTGCCTACAGATTACCCGCGTAACAGATTCCAGCGGCCACAAAAAATTGTTTTTCAGTATTTCGTATTGTTACTGACTGAATATAAAAATTGAAAATGTTGTCGTATTCTGTTCAGTAGGAGGCCGGCTTGATATAAAATCATGGCCCAAAAATATTTTTTCGTTTTTTTTTATGTTTGATGAAACAAATTTTTTTGTCCCAGGCTCCTACTTATCGCGACGCAATTGAGACAGTAGAAATAAGAATGTGCGAGAACAACTTCCAGAGTGACAGCGGATGAAATCTTAGCGGTGTACATTCTGTGATGAAAACTATTCGGACACCTGGCTGAAAATGACCTAAAAGTTCGTGGCGCCATCCACCGATAATACTGGAATTCAGTATGGTGTTGGCCCACCCTTAGCCTTGATGACAGCTTCCGCTCTCGCAGGCATCAATCAGGTGCTGGAAGGTTTGTTGGGCAATGGCAGCCCATTCTTCACCGAGTGCTGCACTGAGGAGAGGTATTGATGTCGGTCGGTGAGGCCTGGCACGAAGTCGTCGTTCCAAAACATCCCAAAAGTGTTCTGTAGATTCAGGTGAGGACTCTGTGCAGGCCAGTCCATTACAGGGACTTATTGTCGTGTAACAACTCCGCCACAGGTTGTGCATTATGAACAGGTGCTCGATAGTGTTGAACGATTCAATCGCCATCCCCGAATTGCTCTTCAAAAGTGGGAATTAAGAAGATTCTTCAAACATCAATGTGGGCCTGTGCTGTGATAGCGCCACGCAAAACGAGGCACTGTTGGCACTACACACGCTGGGAGATGACGTTCCCCGGGCATTCGCCACACCCACACCCTGCCATCGGATCGCCACATAGTGTGCCGTGATACGTTAATTACTCCACACAACATTTTTTCCACTGTTCAGTCGTCCAATGTTTACGCTCCTTACACCAAGCGAGTCGTCGTTTGGCATTTACCGGCGTGATGTGTGTGGCTTATGAGCAGCCGCTCGACCATGAAATCCGAGTTTTCTCACTCCCGCGTAACTGTCGTAGTACTTGCAGTGGATACTGATAGCAGTTTGGAATTCCTGTGTGATAGTCTGGATATTTTGGAATTCTTGTGGGGTAGTCTGGATAGATGTCTGTCTATTACTCGTTCCGAACCTCTTCAACTGTCGGTGGTGTCTATCAGTCAACAGACGAGGTCGGCCTGTACGCTTTTGTGCTGTACGTTTCCACTGCACTATCACATCGGAAACAGTGGTCCTAGGGATGTTTAGGAGTGTGGAAATCTCGCGTACAGACGTATGACACAAGTGACACCCAATCACCTGAGGACGTTCGAAGTCCGTGAGTTCCGCAGAGCGCCCCATTCTGCTCTCTGATGCCTAATGACTACTGAGGTCGGTGATACGGAGTAAACGGCAGTAGGTGGCAGCACAATGCGCCTAACATGAAAAACGTACGTTTTTGGGAGTGTCCGGATACTTTTGATCACATAGTGTGCATAAACTAGCTCTCTGTCCAGAGAAGAGACAGAGATATTTATTCATCAGAGTGTTTACGCTACTACGGGAGCGGTGGGGTCACCAGCGCAGACGTTGACACCGTCTGCGACAGTGTTGCGTAATCACCGACCGTTCAGAATCTTCTGTGGGTCATGTAAGGCCACCACAGCAGCAGTGTAGACAGTCAGTTGATCCTGACGAAGACAACGTAAGAAATCGTCGAAAGCTCAAAGTTTTACTTTGAAGTTCGAGACTAGCTTAAGGCCTGGCCGGACAGAACCCGGCCTGCCGCTGAGACGGACGGCGCAGCGGGAGGCCGGGCCAGTCAGAGGCCAGCGGCCAGCGACGCCACACAGGCGGCGGCCGGCCGCAGCCACTCTTGATGCGTCAGCTGTGTTACACTGTGGACAGGGCCGAACCCCATTATTAAGCTTGCATGCCAGCGCGATTTTCTTGGCGTTAGACGATTTGGAAGCTTCACGCGGGACACGTTATCTAAGTGCAGGAATGAGTACCTCGCACTAGCGATACGAAATGGCACCAAGAAGAGGAGATATTGGGTGCACGATATTAATAGTAAGAGAGAAAGCTAAGGAGAATACCATCGTCTGTGTATTGATCTAGAGTCTGACGTAGATAGGTTCTTCAAATATTTTCGTATGTCGCGAGAATGTATCGAGGAACTGCATCGCCTGATGAAAACGTAGCACCGAGAAGTGCACAACGAACTGGAGAAAGCCAATTGATACAAGGCACAGACTAGCCATTTGTTTGAGGTAAGTTTTACCATTTGTGGTCTCTTTGTGCTTCAAACAGAAGTCATATAATTTATTCCATTTCAGTTTTGCTGTATCATATGAAAGATTCGGCGGAAGAAAGTGCTATCCCACAACGTAGTTACGAGTGGAGTGATAAATTTATCTGCAGTGTTTACGAAAACAGCAAACGATAGTAACACCTAGTTCCGTACGTCCCGCTAGAGAGAACTTTCAACTTAATAGATTGTTTTGTTTCATTGTATTCATAACATTCTCATTGAATTTAAACAAACATATATTTGGTCGTTAATTTATCTATTCGTTCTATCGGCATAATTTATGTAGTGTTGGCAGAAGAGCCAACACTGTGTTGCAAGAAAAGGCCGAAATGCACGCGTCAAGTCACGCAGGCGGCGCTAGGTCTAAAACAGGATACGTAATGAATGCTATAAAGAAAAGTACGTAGCTGCTGTGATACTTAACTTTAATCCATCATTCGTATACAGCATTCTTGATGATAGAAGTGAGACTCTCTCCAGAAATGGTTAATGGCGCCTTGCTAGGTCGTAGCCATGGACTTAGCTGAAGGCTATTCTATCTATCTCTCGGGAAATGAGAGTAAGGCTTCGTCAGTGTAGTCGCTAGCGAAGTCGTCGTACAACTGGGACGAGTCCTAGTCCGTCTCTCTAGACCTGCCGTGTGGTGGCGCTCGGTCTGCAATTACTGATAGTGGCGACACGCGGGTCCGACATGTACTAATGGACCGCGGCCGATTTAAAGCTACCACCTAGCAAGTGTGGTGTCTGGCGGTGACACCACAATTTATTTTAATCTTTTCCAGATACTTGACTACAGGCGACAGTCACCAGACCATAGCTTTTCCTTTCCGATAGGACGTTCAACAGTCTCAGAAATTGTGCAACAAGTGTGCCAGGCAATATGGAATGTTCTACAACCCAAGTATTTACCTACTCCTACAACAGAGATGTGGAAGAAATCTGAAGGATTACTAGAAGTTTGGGGGTTTCTGAACTGCCTTGGAAGCATAGACGGAAAGCGTATCATGTTAAAATGCCCGAAGGATAGTGGATCGCAGTTCTTCTATTACAAACAATTCTTTTCGCTGGTTCTCCAGGCGATCGTTGATCCATACGAGTTTTCAGTAGTTGATATTGGAAATTATGGACGTCACAGTGACAACACTATTTGTGAGAATTCAGCTTTCTATCAGGAGTATATCGAAGGCAAAAGTATTCTACCTCCAAATCAGGAGCGCGTGTATGATACAAAAAGTTGTATTGTCTCACCTCCTCTATAAGTCTTTCTGTGTCCATCATGCATTCACTACGAGCTGCAAGACAAAAACCGCCTCACGCCGCTGCTTCCAGTGTGACCACAGAGCAGTAGAGTGCGCCAACAGAGGCAAGCAGCCGCTCCGGCTGGCGGCGAATCTGTAATCTGTGACAACCCGGCGGCGGCCGGTGCGTCAGAGCCGCACTCTGTGAGACCGCCGCCATACAGTGACGAGCGATTCAACAGTGCGGCCTGCCGGCTGCGGTTCAAGGCCACAGGACGGACGGCCAGGCCGCATTCTGTCTGGCCAGGCCTTAATACATACCGGGAGGCGATGGTAGACCCGGATATAAATGGTTTATGTTGTGCCTGGCGAATCTCTCTTGTGGTTGTGCGGCCTGGTGGACAGCAACTTTGACGACAAGTATGCCAGCCCGTATGTTGCGTCGCAGTTAAACATCGGGCAAAGGCACGTGGGAAGGTCGTCTGCTGCCGTGTCCCATTAACGCCAAATTTCACCGCACTGTCCGAACGGAAACATTGGTCGTACGTCCCAAACTGATTTCTGTCGTCATTTACGCAGTGTAGCTCACCTGTTAACTCTGACAACTATGCGCAAACACAGCTACTCTCGTTAAGCGAAGGCCGTCGGCCTGTGCGTTTTCCGTGGCGAGAGCTCGTGCATGAAATCTGGTGCTCTCGGCACGCTCTTCACACTTCGGGACTCAGAATATTGGATTTCCTAACGATTTCCGAAATGGAATGCCCCACGCTTCGAGCTCCAACTACGATTCCGCGTTCAGAGTCTGTTAATTCCCGTCGTGCGGCCATAAACACACAGAATCACGCGGGTAGAAATGACGGCTCCGCCAGTGCACTGTCCTTTTATACCTGGTGTACGCGATACTGCGGCCATCTGTGTACGACCATCTCGCTATCCCGTGACTTGTCACCTCAGTCTATGTGGATACTGTCTGCAAAATTCGTTGGAATTCAGTCAGTAGTAAAGAAGTAAGAAATCAGAACGTCATGATTGATG
Organism: Schistocerca cancellata; assembly: GCF_023864275.1. Lineage (NCBI taxonomy): Eukaryota > Metazoa > Arthropoda > Insecta > Orthoptera > Acrididae > Schistocerca > Schistocerca cancellata. The sequence continues at coordinate 31,372,920 of NC_064635.1, read as the reverse complement.
CTGAAGTTTAACTACAGAAACAGTGAAAATGTATAAGCGGTAAATTTTCTTGCTCTCATTATGTTGCAGGAGTGCGAGAGAGAAAAAAAAATTCGAAAACCTTCGAATTTATGTGTAAAGTTTATTGGTAGTCGCCAAGCGTTCTCGTTCTCAAATAGTAGATGAATAAATTACGGGTATTTGCACGCTGTGCCTTGCACTTCAAGACATATACGCTGCCTGTGTGGTACTTCTCATTGTGTCGAACTTTTAACGTCATATTGTACCTGTTAATGATAGATTATGACAGCATTTCAAACTCTTTCAAAAAATGGTTCAAATGGTTCAAATGGCTCTGAGCACTATGGGCTTAAGGGGGGTAGGACGTCAAACGGGTCGACTTGGAGCAGGAGAGTCATCACAGGACATTTTAATTTCTACTGTCTATACTTTTACAAATAAATTCATAAAACTTTGTCACCATGACCAGGAAGGATTGAGGACTCACACTCATCGCAGTGGAAGTTCAAGAACGTAGCAAAATACCTTTTTTACATTTGAAATTTCATTATTTTTTCAGTTATTACTGGCTGAATTTGTTGCTATAGGTACACTTTTCTTCCTAAGTCAGTGAGATTCTTCGATCAATTTTTCATAGCATACAAACAGTAGTTACAGATATATGAAACTCTAGAATTTTCCAAATCTATTAAAAAACTGTGGAAAAAATTGAGATAATTAACTATAAAACTTGAGTGTTTTCTAAACATGAAGTTTAAAATGTAACAGTTCACTCATTTTTTCATAAATTAAATAACTTCTAGAGTTTCATACACCTGTAACTACGGTTTGTATGCTGTGCAAAAGTCATCGAAGACTCTCTCTTACTTAGGAAGGAAAGTGTACCTACGGCAACAAATGCAGCCAGCAGTAAGTGAAAAAAATGATGAAATTTCACATGTAAAAAATGTTTTGTTACGTTTTTGAGCTTTCACTGCTATGACAATGAATCCTAAATCCTTCCTGGTCATGCTGTTAAAGTTTTTATGAATTTATTTGTAAAAGTATAGACAACGGAAATTAAAATGTCCTGTGGTGACCCTCCTGCTCCAAGTCGGCTCGTTTGACGTCCCATCCCCCTTAAACCTAACTAACCTAAGGACATCACACACATCCATACCCGAGGCAGGATTCGAACCTGCGACCGTAGCGGCCGCGCAGACCCAGACTGAAGCGCCTAGAACCGCTCGGACACACCGACCGGCTTCAGACTTATTAATTAGGTCTATAATACTGAATATCAGATTTTTGTTGCGCCTGCAAGCTGTTATCTGCTATTCGGCAGAGAAGCACGCACGCAGAGTTTCCATCAGCAGACAACGCATTCTTTTACCCCGCTCTCCCTCCCCCTTTCCGCTACATTCTTTGTAACCAACGGCAGGAAACGAGTGCTATCAGCAGAGCAGACAGATGCTTCCCCGGCCGTTGCCATACCAGAGCAGACACAGGCAGACAGTGCAGTGGGGCAGAGCGGCGGGTGTTGCGAAACCCGAAGCTTGCATCAGCGGTGGGAACAGCAGGGAACTGCACTGAACTGTACAGCGCAGCGCGGGCAGAGGTTCGTCTCGCCCACTTACTCTCGGCATCCGCGTTCTACGAGGCACAGCGCAGGGTCCACTTGTCTCCCAAACACTCGTCTGCATGTGCGCTCCTCGTGGCAACAGGTGCTGTATGGCAGGAGTTACTGCACCTACCTCTGCATACGAGGGGGTACCCACAAAACAATGGAATGACATTGCCGTAGGCGGAGCTTGCGTAGTACGTACTTCTGCCGCTAGGCGTCTATAGCGCAACTCATTGCTAAAGCTCTGTATTAGACATGGGCAAACTGAAACACGTAACTGTTTCGAAACAAATGAAACAGTAGGATGTAATGTTTCTATACGCTGTTTCGAAACAGTGAAACAGTTTGTGTTCTGTAATCTAATAAACCTACACATTTTATCATCTTGAGTGTCTACTGTATAAGTATGTCCATATAAACAAAAATGATGTGCGAGAGCGATAATCATATCGCAGAAAGTATGAAACTATCACTTAGGCGTCTTGGCAGTTTCGTATTTCCTGCAGCAAATCCCGCTGCTTTCGTGTCTTGTGACTTTCATACTTTTCAATTGGCTGGGGACAGCCATAGCTGAAGACAGAAGAACCACCACGAACGGAACTGGAGGTGGGAGCAAACAGCAGAAACGACGGATATGCTGCTGGGATTCCCACATTCCGTTAGTATGGGTAATATACCCATCCTGATAATTTCCATGCACACAAAGGGAATCATTAAGGATAATAGGCACAGTGACTACAGACTCACAAATAACGCCAAATAATTCGAATAAATAACAAAATAAAACAGAAAAAACTTTGTCTTTCAAGGTGTTTCGAACCGTCACTATAAATTCACCATGCTTCCCAGCCCTTCCCGTTCACCATTACACTATCAGTGATATGTCAAACAGATTGCTTGCAATTATACCAACATGAAATTTATGTATATGTCTAATAACTGTCACTCTACGCCTTTTTTTATTCAAAATATTGTAGGCTTACTTGCGTTTCTTAATATGATTACTGTACATGAACAGAGAAGCGTATGTTATAAAAAGTGTAATTTAATTGAATGATTTTCACATTTATTATTTTTAATGTGAATAGTATGCGTTGTTTTATTGTTTGGTTAGTGTTTATAAAGCAAATGTTACGCCAATTCGAAATAGGACAGTCAGCTAGAAACGAAGCTTTATTTTCGGATATCTTAAGCTTCATGTTCTTGCTTGTCGAAAAGATTTCGACACGCTTGAAAGTGTTTCACGAAGTGGTATGTTGTGTTTCAGTACCTGTACCGAGCCCGAATCTCGTCCGACACAGAGCGGAATGAAACATCACTGTTTCGATACCATTAGTCCGTTCCAAGCACAGGTGGACTGAAACAGCCTTATTTAGAAACAACGGTACAGTTTGTGTGTCTGGCTCGAGATCGAATCTGGTCCGGTTATCAGAGACAGGGACGGAATGAAACACCACTGTTTCGGAACAGTGAACCACAGCCGTTTCGAAACACTGAAACAGTTCCACGTATCGATACTCTGTATCGAAACGTAGAAACAGTGGCCAAGTCTACAGTCTGTATAAAGGAAAGTATGGCCGTCCTTTTCCTCAACGTTTGCCGCTGTTCGCAGTTCAGGATAGCTGAAACCGCGTCACGTGACAGCAGCCATTGTGGGCCCAAGCGTTACGTGTGAGGGATAGGAAGTGTTGTGTATCGTCGAAGATTCGCGTAGAATAATGCGTCAGTGTTGTGCTTTCAGCTGTTCGTTTCGAGGCTAAAACGGGGGAAAACTGTACGTAATTCGTTCCAAAGGGAGAGAAGGAGAATATTGGCCGCAATGGGGAAGGTTGTAGAAACTCGACTTCACCATTCAGTTAATTTTATTCATTTCTGGAGTTTTTGGTCTTTGTCTCGTTTTTACATTTCTGTTACTTAGTTTCCGATCCATTCCAACAGCAAAAAAGTCAGAAGAGCTAATAAGATGGTTTTAGGTAGGAATCCATTACACATCTTTAATACCCCCCCCCCCCCCAAATTCGATTTCCGTACTTTTGGTGCCCTGCAGAAATACATTTGTGACCGTCACTTTACTTCGGACTAAGAGATGCACTCCTGGGTAGAGTAATGGTTCCAGAGGTAACTCCAAACATTTTTCGACGAAGGCATTCACCATCTTGTCCCATAGTGGGTAAAAATACGAGGGTTGGAACTTTAATAGTGGCAACTATTTATTTACAGCTCGCACAAAATAGATACGTGCTTCAAAATGTTACTTACCTTCAAAGTAGTCACAAACAGTGTGTATAACCCGTTGCCAGTGATGTGGAAGTCTTAGCATACTTTCAGCTGTGCCTATTGTGTTGATAGTTCGAGCGGCGCGGCCTATTGCCCGACGAATTTGTAGCAGTTCTGAAGCGAACGCCGTGAAGTGTTTCCTTCGGTTAAGAAATCGGGTTGAAGTCACGAGGGCTTAAGTAAGGGGAGTGCAGCAGGTGGTATAGCACTTTGCAGCTCCATGATTCAAACAAATCAGTAACAGCGTGCACTGTACGTACTTGAGCATTGTCCTGCAAAATGATGGTCAGGTCCTGCAAAGTGTCACCACTTCTGTCTCTAAGCTGGTCGTAGGTTGTGTTCCAAAAATGAACAGCATAGAGACAGAAGTGGTGACACTTTGCAGGACCTGACCATCATTTTGCAGGACAATGCTCAAGTACGTACAGTGCAAGCTGTTACTGATTTGTTTAACTGATCAAGACAACTGGCAATGCTAAAAGTATCCTAGGACTTCCACATCGCTTCAACGGGTTATACACAATGCTGGTGACTACTTTGAAGGTCAGTGAAACTCCGAAACACGTATCTATTTTGTACGAGCTGTAAATACATAGTTTCAAACCTCCCTTTAATCAGGCACTTCAGTTATTTAATCTATAAATTAAAAGTTTTGTTTTGAAATTAGGTTGTGTATTTCTTTGGTTATTTTGAATTAATTTGTTCCTATTTGGTTAATTTTTTGTTTGATATATATAAATAATTTATATTAATATATTACATTTAGTATTAACAGCTATGGTGATTAGTTTTGAAATAATAAACCGTTTACTAACTTTTTCCCATCTGTCTAGTTTTCATTTTACTGCCCCATATGCAACAAGAAATTGCTTTCACGAAACACTAAGATACATCATTATGGAACGGTTTTGAAGCCAGTAGTTTTCTGTGTAACCGAAACCCAGACCTGTTCCTAGTTGCCAATAAAGGCCTTCGCGATTTGTTTCAGAAAACTAGCGCAGAATCATTAGTGAAATTTAGGGGGTCCCATTACAAGAACGCCATCCACCAAAAAAGATCCAAAATGCTGAGAAGTACGGAGGGTTGCCCGTTTTGGATGTGTCAGTATACGCCGTCAGAGGTGGCCTTCGCTGTTAGTGCTGTCTTGTAGACATCAGCCCGCTGACAAATGTTTACACTTTGTCAGCGAAACGACGACTTGCAACAAAAAGATCCCGCCCCCTCCCCCCCACACGCGCTCGCCCTCGCTCTCTCTCTCTCTCTCTCTCTCTCTCTCTCTCTCTCTCCTGCAGTCGTAGGTGCTGACGTAACCACGCTGTCATTGCGCTGCAGGCGAGACTGGACTCGGAATAATTATACAGGCTAGCAGCTGCCAGCATCTCCGCCAAAAATATCCCACGTGTGCACTACTTCATTACTTTTAGCACCGTCTTGCGTCCAGAGGGCCAGTCGGCAGCTTGAAAGGACAGGAAGTGCTTGTCTTTCTCTTCATTAACGCACTTTTGAAACCGATCCACGGAGAAACCCAACAGATGCTAATATTTAATAACAGAGGTCGTGGTTCGCTTCAGGCTCGAGTAAGACGCGTTATTCGCCACTACATGCCACTTCCAGCCTAACGCTGTTTCTCAGACACCTTGAACGACTGGAGGCAGGACGTTCGTATTCACAGGACATATAAATTAGTACACTACTGGCCATTAAAATTGCTACATCACGAAGATGACGTGCTACAAACGCGAAATTTAACCGACAAGAAGAAGATGCTGTGATATGCAAATTGATTAGCTTTTCAGAGCATTCACACAAGGTTGGCGCCCGGTGGCGACACCTACAACGTGCTGACATGAGGAAAGTTTCCAACCGATTTCTCATACATAAACAGCAGTTGACCGGCGGTGCGTGGTGAAACGTTGTTGTGATGCCTCGTGTAAGGAGGAGAAATGCGTACCATCACGTTTCCCACTTTGATAAAGGTCGGATTGTAGCCTATCGCGATTGCGGTTTATCTTATCGCGACATTGCTGCTCGCGTTGGTTGAGATCCAATGACTGTTCGCAGAATATGGAATCGGTGGGTTCAGGAGGGTAATACGGAACGCCGTCCTGGATCCCAACGGCCTCGTATCACTAGCAGTCGAGATGACAGGCATCTCATCCGCATGGCTGTAACTGATGGTGCAGCCACGTCACGATCCCTGAGTCAACAGATGGGGACGTTTGCAAGACAACAACCATCTGCAGGAACAGTTCGACGACGTTTGTAGCAGCATGGACTATCAGCTCGGAGACCGTGGCTGCGATTACCCTTGACGCTGTATCACAGACAGGAGCGCCTGCGATGGTGCACTCAACGACGAACCTGGTTGCACGAACGGCAAAACGTCATTTTTTCGGATGAATCCAGGTTCTGTATACAGCATCATGATGGTCGCATCCGCGTTTGGCGTCATCGCGATGAACGCACATTAGAAGCGTGTATTCGTCATCGCCATACTGGCGTATCACCCGGCGTGATGGTATGGGGTGCCATTGGTTACACGTCTCGGTCACCTCTTGTTCGGATTGACGGCACTTTGAACAGTGAACGTTACATTTCAGATGAGTTACGACCCGTGGCTCTACCCTTCATTCGATCCCTGCGAAACCCTACATTTCAGCAGGATAACGGACGACCGCATGTCGCAGGTTCTGTACGGGCCTTTCTGGATACAGAAAATGTTAGACTGCTGCCCTGGCCAGCACATTCTCCAGATCTCGCTTGTCAATGGTGTCCGAGCAAGTGGCTCGTCACAATACGCCAGTCACTACTCTGATGAACTGTGGTATCGTGTTGAAGCTGCATGGGCAGCTGTACCTGTACACGCCATCCAAGCTCTGTTTGACTCAACGCCCAGGCGTATAAAGGTCGTTATTACTTCCAAAGGAGGTTGTTCTGGGTACTGATTTATCAGGATCTATGCACCCAAATTGCGTGAAAGTGTAACCAAATGTCATTTCTAGTATAGTATATTTGTCCAATGAATACCCGTTTATCATCTGCATTTCTTCTTGGTGTAGCAATTTTAATGGCCAATAGTGTAGGTAATTGTTCCTAATAAGACAGTTTTGATTTTCACATGGTTTCCATTTCGTGACCGATCAGAATTTGCCTTCCGAATAGCCCTCGTATGTACCGGGTGATCAAAAAGTTAGTATAAATTTGAAAACTGAATAAATCACGGAATAATGTAGATAGAGGTACAAATTGACACACGTGCTTGGAATGACATGGGGTTTTATTAGAACAAAAAGAAAATAGAAAAGTTCAAAAAACGTCCGACAGATGGCGCTTCATCTGATCAGAATAGCAATAATTAGCATAACAAAGTAAGACAAAGCAAAGATGACGTTGTTTACAGGAAACACTCAATATGTCCACCATCATTCCTCAACAATGGCTGTAGTCGAGGAATAATGCTGTGAACAGCACTGTAAAGCATGTCCGGAGTTATGATGAGGCATTGGCGTCGGATGTTGTCTTTCAGCATCCCTAGAGATGTCGGTCGATCACGATACACTTGCGACTTCAAGTAACCCCGAAGCCAATAATCGCACGAAGTGAGGTCTGGGGACCTGGGAGGCTAAGGATGACGAAAATGACGGCTGAGCACACGATGATCACCAAACGACGCGCGCAAGAGATCTTTCACGCGTCTAGCAATATGGGGTGGAGCGCCATCCTGCATAAACATAGTACGTTAAAGCAGGTGTTTATCAGCCAAGCTGCGGATGATGCGTTTCTGTAACATATCACACGTCACGGTAGCAGTTTTGCTGTCCAGCGCCATCTGTTGGACATTTTGTGAACTTTGTTTCTCTCTCTCTCTCTCTCTCTCTCTCTCTCTCTCTCTCTCTCTCTCTCTTTTTTTTTTCTTTTTCTTTTTTTTCTAATGAACCCCATGTCATTCCAAGCATGTGTGTCAATTTTTACCTCGCTATCTACTTTATTCCGTGGTTTATTAAGCTTTCAAATTTATACTGACTTTTTGATCACCCGGTAGATTACCGAGTTTGTACGGAAGCCTCAGATCGCGAGCTGTACTCGCACCTGTCAGGTTTTTTCCTTTCTTTTAAACTTGTCTCGTATAAACTGTACATTTTCATCTTCTCTGCAGTGATTTAACAGAAAGTCAAAGTAGATTCGATGTTTCAGGGTGCAGGGTTGTTCTCTAGTAGGGCGTGACGGCTTCAGCAAGTTAGCTTTGTGCATTTGCTATTAGTTGGTCTCAGCCACACCTCTTCACTTCAGAACAACGTTACATTGGTGTGAGATGGGTTACGTCGTGGTGCTGCAGCTGATGGTGGAGTTGTTCCGCCGCCTGTGTGTGAGTCTGCCCCTGGCAGGGACCTTTAGTGCCATTTTGTTTGCTCTGCTATCGGATCTAGGCGGAAGCGCTAGCCGTGCAGCTGACCTTTAGCTGCAGTTGAGGACCGTGGGCGGTCGCAGCCACGAGCCCTATGGGTTTAGGGAGTTTATGCAGTGCGGAAGTCATTACGTTAATCTTGCCTGTCAGTTGCGGATGGCCTACGAATCAGGTTTTATGTCGCCAGCTACAGCTGCAAGTTAGTGTTCTACTTTGAATGGCACAAGTCAACGAAAAAGGCAGCAACCAGAGGGGTCACTGCAAACAAATGCAACGTAAATGAATCTCCCTCCCTCCCACCCTCCCTCCCTCCCTCCCTCCCTCCCTCCCTCCCTCCTCACGCCCTTCCTCCTCCCGCGTCTCGTCTTTAGTCCGAACTACACTACTGGCCATTAAAATTGATACACCAAGAAGAAATGCAGATGAAACACGGCTATTCATTGCACAAATATATTGTCCTAGAACTGACATTTGGTTACATTTTCACGCAATCTAGGTGCAAAGATTCTGAGAAATCAGTACCCAGAACAACCATCTCTGACCGTAATAACGGCCGTGATACGCCTGGGCATTGAGTCAAATAGAGCTTGGATGGCGTGTACAGGTACAACTGCCCATACAGCTTCAACCCGATACCACAGTTCATCAAGAGTAGTGACTGGCGTATTGTGACGAGCCAGTTGCTCGGCCACCATTGACCAGACGTTTTCAGTTGGGTGAGAGATCTGGAGAATGTGCTGGCCTGGGCAGCAGACGAACATTTTTTGTGTCCAGAAAGGCCCCTACAGGACCTGCAACATACGGTCGTGCATTATCCTGCTGAAACGTAGGGTATCGCAGGAATCGAATGAAGGGTAGAGCCACGGGTCGTAACACATCTGAAATGTAACGTCCACTGTTCAAGTGCCGTCAATGCGAACAAGAGGTGACCGAGACGTGTAACCAATGGCACCCCACACCATCACGCCGGGTAATAAGCCAGTATGGCGGTGACGAATACACGCTTACAATGTGCGTTCACCGCTATGTCGCCAAACATGGATGCGACCATCATGATGCTGTAAACAGAACCTGGATTCATCCGAAAAAATGACGTTTAGCCATTCGCACACCCAGGTTCGTCATTGAGTACACAATCGCAGGCGCTCCTGTCTGTGATGCAGCGTCAAGGGTAACCGCAGCCGTGGTCTCCGGACTGACAGTCCCTGCTGCTGCAAACGTCGTCGAACTGTTCGTGCAGATGGTTGTTGTCTTGCAAACGTCCCCATCTGTTGACTCAGGGATCGAGACGTGGATGCACGATCCGTTGCAGCCATGCAGACAAGATGCCTGCCATCTCGAGTGCTAGTGATACGAGGCCGTTGGGATCCAGCACGGCGTTCCGTATTACCCTCCTGAAACCACCGATTCCATATTCTGCTAACAGTCATTGGATCTCGACCAACGCGAGCAGCAATGTCGCGACACCATAAACCGCAATCGCGATAGGCTACAATCCGACCTTTATCATAGTCGGAAACGTGATGGTACGCATTTCTCCTCCTTACACGATGTATCACAACAACGTTTCACCAGGCAACGCCGGTCAACTGCTGTTTGTGTATGAGAAATCGGTTGGAAACTTTCCTCATGTCAGCACGTTGTAGGTGTCGCCACCGGCGCCAACCTTGTGTGAATGCTCTGAAAAGCTAATCAATTTGCATATCACAGTGTCTTTACCCTGTCGTTTAAATTTCGCGTCTGTAGCACGTCATCTTCGTGGTGTAGCAATTTTAATGGCCAGTAGTGTAGTTTCGATCTTTGATGGGGCATTCTCAGTCGCCCAGTGTTTATTGCACAATACTGGGTATTCCGCAATAATATTGAAAAAATATTCTATAAATAATACTGATCATCTGAATGTTCCGCAACAGTATTGATTAAGAATCGCTCAGTATTATTGACTCTGTGAGATCGGTATTGACGGTTTGCACAATAACAAAACAAAAACGCACCACGAAGGAACTATCCCAGTGGGACGATAGATGTGACATACAAATGCAGACAGTTCGAGGAAAAATCTGATGATTTATTTAAGAGAGAGAGCTTCACAAATTGAGCACCTCAGTGACGGCGCGTAGGGCCACTTGTGGCCCTTAAGGAAGCGGTTGTTTTGTTTGGCGTTGATTGATAGTTGTTGGATGTCGTCCTGAGGGATATCGTGCCAAATTCTGGGCAGTTCACGCGTTAGATCGGAAACATTGCGAGCTCGATGAAGGGCCTTGCCCGTAAAGCTACAAACGTTCAGACAGCTGCGGCTATCTTTACGACCGTGGTAGGGTGTGGCACGCACGGAGACAAGCAGTGGAAACTCTGCCGTGTGCGGTCGGGCATTGTCTTGCTGAAATGTAAGCCCAGAATGGCTTGTTCATGAAGGGCAACAAACGGGGCGTAGAATATCGTCGACGTACCGCTTTGGGGTAATGGTACCGCGGATGTTCAAAAATGGTTCAAATGGCTCTGAGCACTATGGGACTTAACATCTGTGGTCACCAGTCCCGTAGAACTTAGAACTAGTTAAACCTGAGTAACCTAAGGACATCACACACATCCATGCCCGAGGCAGGATTCGAACCTGCGACCGTAGCGGTCTCTCGGTTCCAGACTGTAGCGCCTTTAACCGCACGGCCACATCGGCCGGCATCAAATCTGTAACGCCATGAAGCAGGAAAATCTTTCCTACTCCATTGGCTGGCGGTACAGCAAACATTACGAATTATTTGAAAAGGAAAACACTCCTGGTTGCAAATAATTATTATTTAATGCCGCGTGATAGGACCTTTTCGTATTAATATTTTTCTTTTTTCCCGTTCCCGTTCTTTGTTGATAATCTGATGGTGCTGCACCAACGTGAAATGCGTTATTAAATAATCATTATTTTGCAATCAGTTCTGCTACGTTTTTAAATGAAGCTGGAAAGTGTTTTCTTTTCAAAATAACTGTATTTCACGTGTTGCAGTTGCCAGCTCTCAACCGTCACACCGCAAAACAAGAATTGACTTACACCATTACCTTCCGCCAAAAACGTAACACACACTGCAATATCAATTTCAGTACCAAGTTACGTTTACATGATCTATTTAATCCTTGTCCGTGACCAAAGAAAAACAATTTGATTACTATTTCACGAAAGCAAAAAGAAATACAGTCTTGATTTTATCTTCTTCAACAATTATGGAAAACAGCGAGTGTGATTATAATACATCATCTAAGTATTCTCGGCTTTCCAGACGAACAAATCTGTGATGTACATTAGAAATGCGAAAATAACTACGTTTCTTATAAAACAGTTAAACTTATGTCAACACTGGGCTTTATCAGTGTACATTTACATCAAAATTATAGAAAATACACAGTTTGCAATTTAGATCTCCCTGGATATTATTCTGAATTATAGCGTATCGGGTTCTTCGGTACTTGAGGAAAAGAGAGAGGCATTGACCAGTTCCATTACAGTAGGTGTTGTCCAGCCATCCATATCGTCGAATTTTCTGGGCTGTTTCGGAGGATTATCAGATCTGTACAGATTACCATTGCTAGAAATTTGTGAGACTAACGTAATGAATCAAGAATCTGCGCCCGCGTTCCACGACGGTGGGTACAGCAGCGCCCTGACCGCCGCCCTATGGGCGTCAGCGCTCGCCACACCAGTAGAGGCAGAGGTATCCCCCCTCGTGGCTGGGTTTTCCACTCTGCGGCTGCCGCGCTCGGCCTAGTTACGCACGTTGCGGAATCGCTTTAACGCACTGTAGTGCGTCGCGCAGCGGAGCAACACGTGCCTGCAACACACACACACACACACACACACACACACACACACACACACACACACCGCGCGCGTGGTGCATCACTTCCCTGATACGAACGGGGGGGGGGGGGGGGGGCGTTCAGTAAGTAATGAAACAAAATTTTTTGTCTGCCAGTTTCGGGAAAAGTGCGTAACTTGTGAGACACCGTCGAAATTCCCGCTTCAGGCCCTATAGTGTAATGAAGTAAACTACTGGCCATTACAATTGTTACACCACGAAGATGACGTGCTACAGACGCGAAATTTAACCGGCAGGGAGAAGATGCTGTGATATGCAAATGATTAGCTTTTCAGAGCATTCACACAAGGTTGGCGCCGGTGGCGACACCTACAACGTGCTGACATGAGCACAGTTTCCAACCGATTTCTTGTACACAAACAGCAGTTGACCGGCGTTGACTGGTGAAACGTTGTGATGCCTCGTGTAAGGAGGAGAAATGCGTACCATCACGTTTTCCACTTTGTTAAAGGTCGGATTGTAGCCTATCGCGATTGCGGTTCATTGTATCGCGACATTGCTGCTCGCGTTGGTCGACATCCGATGACTGTTACCAGAATTTGGAATCGGTGGGTTCAGGAGGGCAATACGGAACGCCGTGCTGGATCCCAACGGCCTCGTATCACTAGCAGTCGAAATGACAGGCATCTTATTCGCATGGCAGTAACGGATCGTGCAGCCACGTCTCGATCCCTGAGTCAACAGATGGGGACGTTTGCAAGACAACAACCATCTGCACCAACAGTTCGACGACGTTTGCAGCAGCATGGACTATCAGCCCGGAGACCGTGGCGCGGTTACCCTTGACGCTGCTTCACATACAGGAGCGCCTGCGATTGTGTACTCAACGACATGCAGGTTCTGTTTATAGCATCATGATGGTCGCATCCGTGTTTGGACATCGCGGTGAACGCACATTGGAAGCGTGTATTCGTCATCGCCATACTGGCGTATCACCCGGCGTGATGGTATGGGGTGCCATTGGTTACACGTCTCAGTCACCTCTTGTTCGCATTGATGGCACTTTGAACAGTGGGCGTTACATTTGAGATGTGTTACGACTCGTGGCTCTACCCTTCTTTCGATCCCTGCGATACCCTACATTTCAGCAGGATAATGCACGACCGCATGTTGCAGGTCCTGTACGGGCCTTTCTGGATACAGAAAATGTTCGACTGCTGCCCTGGGCAGCACATTCTCCAGATCTCTCTCCAATTCAAAATGTCTGGTCAATGATGGCCGAGCAATTGGCTCGTCACAATACGCCAGTCACTAGTCTTGACGAACTGTGGTATCGTGTTGAAGCTGCATGGGCAGCTGTACCTGTACACGCCATCCAAGCTCTGTTTGACTCAATGCCCAGTTGTATCAAGACCGTTATTACGGCCAGAGTTGGTTGTTCTGGGTACTGACTTCTCAGGATCTATGCACCCAAATTGCGTGAAAATGTAATCACATGTCAGTTCTAGTATATTTGTCCAGTGAATACCTGTTTACCAACTGCATTTCTTCTTGGTGTAGCATTTTTAATGGCCAGTAGTGTAGTTCCGACAAGGACGGCATTGTACGTAGCCTTGAAAACTGCCTCTGTAACAAGGTGCAGTCCAAGCAGAAAGCTGTCTTTGAGTTTGCTTTGTAGGGAAACGGGAGCGTCGTAGATATTCATAGCCACTTTCAGAAAGATGTTTTAATCGTGCTGAGTTGGATATGCGCTACAGCAAAGTCGTCAAACGGAAATTTTTTGATCGCCTCTTGTACAATAACTAATGGCCGACCCTGTCCCAGGTGCAGATTGCCTATGTGACGGCGTACAGGAACAACACACAGAGGGTGGCGCATTGGTTAGCACACTGGACTCGGATTCGGGAGGACGACGGTTCAGACCCACGGCTGTTCACCCTGATTCAAGTTTTCCGCGATTCTCCAGATCGCTTAAGGCAAATGCCGGGATGGTTCCTTTGAAACGGCACGACCGACTTCCTTCCCCATTCTTCCCTAAACCGATGGGACCGATGACCTCGTTGTTTGGTCCCCCCCCCTCCTCTAAATCAATCAATCAAACAACCAACCAACGAACAGGAGCAATAAAAAATTATATTCCTACAATTATTGATCGAATTTAAAATTTTTATTAGGTCTACAACTTTGCTTCCGCCGTTTTGCAATATACGGCAGTAGCGCCAAGTGTGGATCGGGTGGTTCGTCATAGGTGTAATACAAAAGCTTAGGCATCTGTAAACATAATGCCATAAAAATATTAGTCGATTTGTGATTGCATCATAAGATTATTCTCCATTAAGTACGTCAACTTACTTAGCCATTTCTCGCCATTTGCTGGAAGTTTTAAATTTTCTGCTTTAACATGAAGAAATCTGCGGCTGTGGCTCTTAAAATGCTGGGTAAGACCAATGGGAAGGGAACTATCAGAGGAAGAACGTGCAGAGAACGTTTTCAACACCTTAAGAACGGTGATTTTGATGTCGAAGACCTGCATGGCGGTGGAAGACAGAAAGTTTTCAAATGGTTCAAATGGCCCTGAGCTCGCAGGTTCGAATCCTGCCTCAGGCATGGATGTGTGTGCTGTCCTTAGGTTAGTTAGGTTTAAGTAGTTCTAAGTCTAGGGAACTGATGACCTCAGATTTTCGAGTCCCATAGTACTTAGAGCCATTTGAACCAAAAACGGCGGAAGCAAAGTTGTAGACCTAGTAAACTGTGTCACACGCTAGTCATTAAGAGCTATAATCTTACGTTGAAGGTTCAACACAACAAGCCAAGTATATCAGACTGCTTACTTGTGCTGGTGCAGCGTAACTCAAGCTGCGCAAATTACCCATACTACGAGGGCAGTTCAATAAGTAATGCAACACATTTTTTTCTGAAACAGGGATTGTTTTATTCAGCATTGAAATACATCAGGTTATTCCCCAATCTTTTAGCTACACAACACTATTTTTCAACGTAATCTGCATTCAATGCTACGGCCTTATGCCACCTTGAAATGAGGGCCTGTATGCCTGCACGGTACCATTCCACTGGTCGATGTCGGAGCCAACGTCGTACTGCATCAATAACTTCATCATCCGCGTAGTGCCTCCCACGGATTGCGTCCTTCATTGGGCCAAGTATATGGAAATCCGACGGTGCGAGATCGGGGCTGTAGGGTGCATTAGGAAGAACAGTCCACTGAAGTTTTGTGAGCTCCTCTCGGGTGCGAAGACTTGTGTGAGGTCTTGCGTTGTCATGAAAAAGGAGAAGTTCGTTCAGATTTTTGTGCCTATGAACACGCTGAAGTCGTTTCTTCAATTTCTGAAGAGTAGCACAATACACTTCAGAGTTGATCGTTTGACCATGGGGAAGGATATCGAACAGAATAACCCCTTCAGCGTCCCAGAAGACTGTAACCGTGACTTTACCGGCTGAGGGTATGGCTTTAAACTTTTTCTTGGTAGGGGAGTGGGTGTGGCGCCACTCCATTGATTGCCGTTTTGTTTCAGGTTCGAAGTGATGAACCCATGTTTCATCGCCTGTAACAATCTTTGACAAGAAATTGTCACCCTCAGCCACATGACGAGCAAGCAATTCCGCACAGATGGTTCTCCTTTGCTCTTTATGGTGTTCGGTTAGACAACGAGGGACCCAGCGGGAACAAACCTTTGAATATCCCAACTGGTGAACAATTGTGACAGCACTACCAACAGATATGTCAAGTTGAGCACTGAGTTGTTTGATGGTGATCCGTCGATCATCTCGAACGAGTGTGTTCGCACGCTCCGCCATTGCAGGAGTCACAGCTGTGCACGGCCGGCCCGCACGCGGGAGATCAGACAGTCTTGCTTGACCTTGCGGCGATGATGACACACGCTTTGCCCAACGACTCACCGTGCTTTTGTCCACTGCCAGATCACCGTAGACATTCTGCAAGCGCCTATGAATATCTGAGATGCCCTGGTTTTCCGCCAAAAGAAACTCGATCACTGCCCGTTGTTTGCAACGCACATCCGTTACAGACACCATTTTAACAGCTCCGTACAGCGCTGCCACCTGTCGGAAGTCAATGAAACTATGCGATACGGAGCGGGAATGTTTGAAAATATTCCACAAGAAATTTCCGGTTTTTTCAACCGATATTGGCCGAGAAAAAAAAATGTGTTGCATTACTTATTGAACTGCCCTCGTGTATTCACCTAGTGCTTGAGAATGAGAACACTCACCGACTTTCATCATACTTTACACTTAGTTTTTATACCTTATACAAAATTTATCCCGCTGACACAGCGCACGAAATAATGAAAGGGAAACTGCTTTTCGCTGTTCGTGCAGTAAAGCTTGAGTATCAGGCGTGCTGTTTTAATTTATTGCTTCTGTATCACAACAACACATTTTGAAAACAGTATTTACACTTACCTACGAAGCTGCATCATTGTAAGACTCCTAGTCCACGAGATGACATCATTAACATTCACATGCGTGAAAAACTATCTCTTTTTGAAACAGATTGTCGAGACTACAGTCACACAGTGATAATGTGAACACTTAGCACTCTCAAACTTCAAAGATAATTTCAAGCTTTTTCCAAACGTCCTCTCGCTTACAGCCCACAAAATAATGGAAGGAAAACAGCTTATGACTTACTAAATGTTCGTTGTTCATATGATAGAACTTGATCAAGCCTGAGATTTGAAGGGAGCTCCATCAGTCAGACAATCGGTGGTGGGGGGTGTCTGGTGTTGTAAGAACTGACCCGTATCTTCACAGAGCCACAGTGTCCTGTGAATGTTCGACAAAGTAGTTTTATGACAGGTTTTTGAAGTCCATGGCCGTATCTAGTAGAGCGAGCGTGGCTATAGCCGTCGGCACACGGACCGGACCGTGCATTTGAGCGTTGAGCGTGCCGAGTTTCTGACGTCATAGCGTGGAATAGCACGTTCGGGAGTCTCCGAACGTGCAGAGCAATATCTGGCATGTCAGATATTCTGAGCGTGCGTCTGAGCGTTGACCAATGAGATGGCACAACGCTAACTACGTCACACGTACGCCGTCTCCCTTCAGTACAGAGTTGTGAGGCGCCATATTGGCATTCATTTCAAGCCTATATGTATATATGCCGTATCTCAGCACCAGCATATTGAGAATCGTTGGAAAACTCGTAGTTAACTGTGTGATTCGATCCAATAAAATAATGAGAAACATCATATTCGTGGCAAAAGAATTATTGTAACTTGCGTAATATGAGAGTAGGCTATTTGAAGGCAGCGACACACTGAAGATCCACCCAAAACGCATTGTTGTTGGTACAATTTGATATAATTAAATTTCAATTAGTAACATACCTACGATTAAGGTTTGTTGCAGTACGTAACATAGTATGATTAGACGTTCGGAGTTTGTTGTTGGTGTAGCGTAATGACTAGCGTCACTGCCCGCTCTACAGCAGTTTGATGGGGGCGATCGTTCGCGTCTCGCCACTTCCACCTTTTTTCCCTTACATTCGCGTTTTTATTGGGTTCTCATAGTTTACTATAAGTGTATACTATAATATTTGATGTTATGTAAATATAAGTTCACCTTTTTTTGAGGGGTGACTTTGTTCGACTGGCTTAATTTGCAGGACAGTTTCCCCTACTTGTATACAGATATTTTGCTCCTTTTACTTTTACGCTTCATAATTCACATGTTGCAAAGATTCTGCTACTGGGTAGGAGCACTGATCAAGTAAGACTGACCTTGGGGTTTTACTAAAGTGTGGGAATGGTGAAATAATGTTTATCTTATGCGGAGAAGTATTCCAAATTTGTACCGCACTGCTCATAATGGAGCTTTTTATAAGCCTCTGTCCTTATTGATTGGACATGGTGAAACGTCCCCTTTGAAAAATTATACAAGACTATGCTTAAACTGACACACAATATTTTTTTAGCGCAACGCAATCTGACTTTCAGAAATCCCTGCAAAAGAATGGCCCTGACTAACATTAATCTATACCTTTCACAAATCACTTACCTCACCAAAAATCTCCGTTACTCGAACTACTGCAGTACAGCGAGCGCCACTACTGCCAGCTAAATAAAAGATTCAAACTACGGAAGGCACTAACTACTGATAGGGATAGTTAGCAAATGAAAGATTTTAATAGAGAACAAACAATGTATTTACCTTAATAGTCATAATATATATAGCAGTTCATGACAAATTTCAAAACTCCGCCATCTCTCTCCCCACATCCACCACTGCTGGCGGCTCACCTCCAACTGCGCAACGCTACGCGCTGTTCACATCCAGCTGCCGCTGCCCAACACTACAATGGCAGACAACAATGCAAACTAGCCACAGGCTGCACACAGCACAGCCAGTGATTTTCATACAGAGCGCTACGTAACGTTGCCAATAAGAAAACATAAAATGGTACTTCCCTTTTCGTGGACCATGGAGGAAATGTGCGTTTTAAAAGAGCTAATGTGGGAATTTTACGCGCGCCCGTTGAGTAAACAGTGTGATTTACGAACTAGAAACATCCCTCAACTGCCGCTGGAGTGCGCTGCGATCGCGTATACCACGTTGGGGCCCACGTACCGTATGCACAAGTCGCATCGTTCCTGAGCGTTCAGCAGCACGTTGAACCTGGCACGCTCAACGTTAACGTTCGACAGCACGGTCCGTGTGCCGACGGCTTAACTGAGGCAGGTGTGTGGCCAGTTAGGACGCCGGAGTGGGCGTCCGCGGAGAACAGCTGCGACTGTTCGGGCGTCCGTGCGCCGCGTGATACGGGCTTCAAGCACCCCCATAGTGCCAAGTCTCGGGGAGTTGGGAGGCCCGCGGAGAGGAATGGAGGTGAAGACGACTCACGGCTGCTACTCGGGGCCGCGCTATCGGGACGGCAGATGACGTGGGCTGGACAGATAGGCCGCGCCGCGGGAGATCTGGCCTGCAGGTGGAGGGGAGGAGGGAGGGAGCGCTGGTCAGCCACTAATACCGTCGCAGATGTTACGATGCGTGGCTGCAAGTAAGTACCGTATTGAAATACTTTTATTAGGAATTTTACACTACTCGCCATTAAAATTTCTGCACCAAGAAGAAATGCAGATGATCAACGGGTATTCATTGGACAAATATATTACACTAGAACTGACATGTGATTACATTTTCACGCAATTTGGGTGCATAGTTCCTGAGAAATCAGTACCCAGAACAACCACCTCTGGCCGTAATAACGGCCTTGATACGCCTGGGCATTGAGTCAAACAGAGGTTGGATGGCGCGTACAGGTACAGCTGCCCATGCATCTTCAACACGATACCACAGTTCATCAAGAGAAGTGACTGGCGTATTGTGACGAGCCAGTTGCTCGGCCACCATTGACCAGACGTTTTCAGTTGGTGAGAGATCTGGAGAATGTGCTGGCCGTGGCAGCAGTCGAACATTTTCTGTGTCCAGAAAGGCCGGTACAGGACCTGCAACATGCGGTAGTACATTATCCTGCTGAAATGTAGGGTTTCGCAGTGATCGAATGAAGGGCAGAGCCACGGGTCGTAACAGACCTGAAATGTAACTTCCACTGTTCAGAATGCCGTCAATGCGAACAAGAGGTGACCGAGACGTGTAACCAATGGCACCCCACACCATCACGCCAGGTGATACGCCAGTATGGCGATGACGAATACAGTTTCCAATGGGCGTTCACCACGATGTCGCCAAACACGGAAGCGACCATCATTATGCTGTAAACAGAATGCAGCGTCTTGGGTACCGCAGCCATGGTCTCCGACCTGATAGTCCCTGCTGCTGCAAACGTCGTCGAAGTGTTCGTGCAGATGGTTGTTGTCTTGCAAACGCCCCCATCTGTTGACTCAGGGATCGAGAAATGGCTGCACGATGCGTTACAGCCATGCGCATAAGATGCCTGTCATCTCGACTGCTAGTGATACGAGGCCGTTGGAATCCAGCACGGCGTTCCGTATTACCCTCCTGAACCCACCGATTCCGTATTCTGCTAACAGTCATTGGATCTCGACCAACGCGAGCAGCAATGTCGCGATACGATAAACCGCAATCGCGATAGGCTACAATCCGACCTTTATCAATGTCGGAAACGTGACGGTACGCATTTCTCCTCCTTGCACGAGGTATCACAACAACGTTTCACCAGTCAACGCCGGTCAACTGCTGTTTGTGTATGAGAAATCGGTTGGAAGCACGTTGTAGGTGTTGCCACCGGCGCCAACCTTGTGTGAATGCTCTGAAAATCTATTCATTTGCATATCACAGCATCTTCTTCCTGTCGGTTAAATTTCGCGCCTGTAGCACGTCATCTTCGTGATGTAGCAATTTTAATGCCCGGTACTGTATTTTTACTTGAAAGACTGTACTTCAGTCTACTTTCCTGTATAATTCCCTCCAGTATTAAAGCACATATTATAGCACGTATCTGCAACCAGCTTTGAATACCGTCCTCGTAGAAATCTGACGCCTGAGCATTACTTTCGGTAGTTAAACGTCCATGTTCCGTAGGAATTACATGAAGCACACTTCTTGATCACCGCTTAACATTGAAACCATAAAGCGCCAGTTCTCTCTTCCTGTTTCATCAACACTCCCCACCAAATTGTCAGTGACGACTGGTGGTCACCCACTTCGTTCCGCATGATGCACATTCGTACGGCCATCTTTCAAAGGTGTCACCCATTTCCGTACAATCTTATCTCTTACATACGTCAAGAAGTCTGTTTCATGCGATACTATCGAAAGTTACGCTCAGGCGGTACTATCGAAAGTTACGCTCAGGCGGAACGTTTCTACGAGGATGGTGTTCAAAACTGGTCGTACGCTATGGCAAGTGGCTTAATATTGTTGTCAACTGTATAGAAAAGTAGATTAAAGTACAGGCTTTCATGTAAAACTAATATTCCGAAGAAAAGTCTACTTGTTTTATTTTCACTTCAAAGCGCTGCTTCCATTAAACAAAACAAAAAAAGAAAAGAAAAAAACAGGCCTCGCATATCTACGCGGCTACTTTGGAATTCACACTTAACCGTTTCGCAGAAGGTTCATAAAACAAATTCCACCTTATTTCTCGACCATTTCACTCTCAAATACCACGTGGCTAAAATGAACATCTAAATCATTCCATCTCTGATACCTTTTATTTTAGTGAGGTAGTGATTTCTTCCTATATAAATGAGAATCAACAAAGTGTTTTGACATTCGGAGGAGAGCGTTGGTCAATGAAAGTTCGTGAAACGATATCGCCGCAACGGAAACGCGTTTGTTTAAACGATTGCCACCCCGCAAACGTATCCGTACTGCGCAGCAATACGCCAGGATAGGAAGGACAAGCGTAGTGTAAGCAAGCTCTTTAGTGGATCTATTGCATTTGTTAAGTGTTATGCCAATGAAGCGCAGTCCTCGGTTTGCTTTCCGGGCAACGTTTTCTGTGATGTGGTTCCTGTTTTAGTTATTCGTAATTGTAATCTCTAGGTACTTCGTAGAATCCAAAGCCTTCACATTTGGCGGGTTTATCGTGTAACCGAAGATAGAACTGTGACGCGAAGAGGCAGCCGGTCATTGGTGCCGCTCAGTTGCGTGTGTCCGCCGAGGAGGAGGAGAAGGAAGTGCTTTGGGGAAGTCGGCAGGCAGCGCTGCTACCCGACCGTGACAGCGACGACAAACTTCTCACTGTCAGCTCATACTGACCGCTGCAAAACAAGTCCATGGTTTCGATATAGAACCGTCCAACTTGAAAGAAAGCTTCCGATAGATAATATGCTCCTCCCCCCACATCCCCCTCTCTCTCTCTCTCTCTCTCTCTCTCTCTCTCTCTCTCTCTCTCTCACACACACACACACACACACACACACACACACAGTGCTCACCACCTACCCTCCCTCCATCCCCACTCCACTTCACCCTTACGCAATACAGCTCCCACGATCCCACAGTGTGTTAGCGACTAAACGTGCACCCTGGCACATGTGTAGGTTACACGCAGTGTGACCTTTCACTGAACGAAACAAGTACCACGTGTATCCAGTGCGTACAGAACAACACATGGATACATGAAAAGGACTTTGAAATGAATGTAAGTGTAACAGAAACACGATAAGAATTTTGTAAATAGATAATCTAAATGAACTGCCAAGAATTACTAAATATTACTTATGATGCAGTATGCAGACTGTTATGTACATAGTTCCGCGTAGTCAGCGCGTTCACAACTTTCCCACTAGAGCGCGCCCCGCTAAGCACAACAGGGCAGACGCAGCGTTCGTCCGTCCCCGCACTACGAGATGGCGCTGTCTTAGAGACGGACCAAGTTCTGCTTCCGCCGATCCGCGTATTAATTTGTAATGCAGCCAATGAGATTGCTGCTAACGTAGAACCTTTTCTCCTCGGGGATCACACTCGCGCAGTGATACCTGAACGCGCGAGGTATTATAACTAGTGTACAGACCTACGATTAGTCAGTCTGCGTTTGTCTGCTGTCAAGTTTGTCTGCGCCTAATAAGATTATCATATTCCTGTGCATAGCCATGAAGAGAAATGTATTGACACTTTGTCAAGTGTCAGAGATATGAGAGAATAAGATTAACGTACCAAGACCAAAGGAACTTCTGATTGTCAGCATCCAGAATCAAGTTACGTAAAATCTATGATTTTTATTATTTTAATAAATGTGTGTGAAAATTAATCAAGTTCTGTTTAAAGTTGGTCACCGTCAATGTGCTACCCCTAAGCGTGCAAGTGGCATTTCTATCGCCTGACCTAACGGCAGAAGATAAACACGCCACCATAAGACCACGAGACATATTGCCGACACTCGCCTACTTCGTTAGAGCGACAGGTCAAATAATCTGATGGTGTGTGTACCGAAGGTCTTACAGTACGCAATCCACACAGGCTGAAGTGACGAATCAAAATTTGCACTAAGGCTGGAATTCGAAACTGGGTCTCCTGCGCACGAAGGCAGATGCACTAACCACTACGCCACCCTGGCACAGTAGCTTTCCACAACAGGAGGGACTGCCCTAACACGCCTCCCTCCTCAATCCAGATTCCCGTTCACGCCTCAGCCCATTTGGTATTATCCCTAAACACGAACAGCATTACAGAGCCTCTCCAACAGGATTGAAGAACCCTCTCAGCGTTGAACGAAATTGGGAATTTTGATTGAGGAGGGAAGCGTGGTAGACCAGTCCGCGCTGTTGTGCCAGGGCGGCGTAGTGGTCAGCTCATCTGCCTAGTGAACTGGAGACGCGGGTCCGAATCCCAGTCTTCGCACAAATTTTTATTCCTCGCTTCAGTCTGCATACATACTCCATAGATGTTCACGAGTTGGAAAGGTCTCTGGAATGATATACCAGGTGATCAAAAAGTCAGTATAAATTCGAAAACTGAATAAATCACGGAATAATGTAGATAGAGAGGTAAAAATTGACACACATGCTTGGAATGACACGGAGTTTTATTAGAGCCAAAAAAATACAAAAGTTCAAAAAATGTCCGACAGATGGCGCTTCATCTGATCAGATTAGCAATAATTACCATAAGAGAGTAAGACAAAGCAAAGATGATGTTCTTTACAGGAAATACTCAATATGTCCACCATCATTCCTCAACAATAGCTGTAGTCGATGAATAATGCTGTGAACAGCACTGTAAAGCATGTCCGGAGTTATGATGAGGCATTGGCGTCGGATGTCGTTTTTCAGCATCCCTAGAGATGTCGGTCGATCACGATTCACTTGCGACTTCAGGTAACCCCAAAGCCAATAATCGCACGGACTGAGGTCTGGGGACCTGGAAGGCCAAGCATGACGAAAGTGGCGGCTGAGCACACGATCATCACCAAACGACGCGCGCAAGAGATCTTTCACGCGTCTAGCAATATGGGATTTTTTTTTTGTTCTAATAAAACCCCATGTCATTCCAAGCATGTATGTCAATTTTTACCTCTCTATCTACATTATGTCGTGGTTTATTAAGTTCTCCAATTTATACTGACTTTTTGATCACCCGGTATTTGAAAGATTACTTATCAAAATGTGTTATTTGAGCGGTGTGCTGGCCACATGACCCTCCATATGCGCATCCAGTGACGCCTGTGGGCTGAGGATGACACGGCGGCCGGTCGGTACCGTTGGGCCTTCATAGCCAGTTCGGGAGGAGGTTTTTTTTTCTTTTTTTTTTTTTTTAATGTGTATAATTAAATAGTCTTCTTTCTACAACAGACCATTAAAGATTTCTAGCATGAATAGGCGAAACATGTCTGATTCACACAAGTAAAACGTTGTATGTTAAAAAATGACGTAATTCCTCCAGCTGTATTAAGGTGTCGGTTTTATTGGCAACTAGTTTCCATGTTGTTACAACACCATCTTCACGCCCATACTTGTTGACAGTAACCGTATGTGTCTAACACTAGTAGTTACTGTCAACAAGTATGGGTCTGTAGATGATGATGTAACAACATCGAAACTAGTTGCCAATAAAACAAACACCTTAATACAGCTGGAGAAATTACGTCATTTTTTAACATATGTTATACCAGCTGACGTCCCAAGTCGTCCGTTTTTGTTATGGATACACGAAGGGTAAAACATTGAGTTGAAAAAGGCGGAATTTTTTCTTGTTTGTAAGATGTAGCATATGGTTGAATAGATTTACTAGTCGAAATTACATGTGCAGTGTCCTGAACTTCTCAACAGAAAGTGTGGTCGTCGAGAGCAAATAAGCCAGCACGAAGTAGTAGAGATTCTGCAGCAGGGAGGGGGACGTGAAGGACGATGGCGCTCCAGGGGAGTGTGTGCTGTTGGAATGGGAGCCCTTTGGAATGCAGAAAGCTGATGGCGGAGATAGAGACGCGACGATAACAGGCAGTGGGCGTCCAAGGCCTGGGCCAGCTCTTATCTCTGCCAGAGCCAGAGCAAGGCGACACCGGCGGCTGCCTGCTTGCCCGTCCGTAGGTGCGTCACACAGGCACGCTTGTTCCTACTGGGCGATAGACTCTAGCGATGCTTACGGGCTAGCGCACGGATCTTGAACAGAACTCGCGCTTCCAATAAATGTAACTAATGTACTCGAGACGTGAATTTGCAACTTGGCAGTATTTATTTTATTCGCGGTAATTCAGTGTTGAGAAACACATTATTACATGTACCGGGCGGTTATGATTAAAGTGCAGCAACTCACGGAGGTCCAGTGTGGGCAGCGAAACTTGGCAGATATCCTAATCCGGAAACGATTTACGCTAGGGGGAAAAAATTAGTTACAATTTTGGCCACCAGGTACAATTCTGGCCATGTACAGCAAAATGGTTCAGATGCCTCTGACAAGGGAACATCCCCATCGCACCCCTCTCAGATTTAGTTATAAGTTGGCACAGTGGATAGGCCTTGAAAAACTGAACACAGATCGATCGAGAAAACAGGAAGAAGTTGTGTGGAACTATGAAAAAATAAGCAAAATATACAAACTGGGTCGTCCATGCGTAACATAGGCAATATTAAGGGCAATGTGAGGCGAGGAGCTCTGTGGTCCCGTGGTTAGCGTGAATACCTGTGGAACGAGAGGTCCTTGGTTCAGTTCTTCCCTCGACCGAAAATTTTAACTTTTTATTTTCTGTTTATGTGAAAAACTCTTATGTTTTCATCACTTTTTTTGGAGTGATTATTACATGCACAAGAAAACCTAAATCGGGCAAGGGAGAAGAAACTTTTCACCCATTCGCCAAGTGTACTAGTTAGGTGGGTCGACAACATATCCCTGTCATGTGACGCACATGCTGTCACCAGTGTCGTATACAAAATATCAGACGTGTTTTCCTGTGGAGGAATCGGTTGACCTATGACCTTGCGATCAAATGTTTTCGGTTCCCATTGGAGAGGCACGTCCTTTCGTCAACTAATCACACGGTTTTGCGGTGCGGCCGCAAAACACAGACACTAAACTTATTACAGTGAACAGAGACGTCAATGAACGAACGGACAGATCATAACTTTGCGAAAATAAAGAAAGCAAAATTTTCAGTGGAGGGCAGATTTGAACCAAGGACTTCTAGTTCCGCAGCTGTTCACGCTAACCACGGGACCACGGCGCTCCTCGCCTCACATTGCACTTAATATTGCCTATCTTACGCATGGACGACCCAGTTTGTATATTTTGCTTATTTTTTCATAGTTCCACACAACTTCTACCTGTTTTCTCGATTGATCTGTGTTCAGTTTTTCAAGGCCTATCCATCGTGCCAACTTATAACTAAATCTGAGGGGGGTGCGATGGGGATGTTCCCTTGTGAGTGCTATGGGACTTAACATCTGAGGTCATCAGTCCCCTAGAACTTAGAACTACTTGAGGGGGGGTAGGACGTCAAACGGGCCGACTTGGAGGAGGAGAGGCACCCCACAGGACATTTTAATTTCCGTTGTCTATAGTTTTACAAATAAATTCATAAAAACTTTAACAGCATGCCCAGGAAGGATTCAGGATTCATAGTCATAGCAGTGGAAGCTCAAAAACGTAACAACACACATTTTTTTTTACATGTGAAATTTCATCATTTTTTCACTCACTACTGGCTGCATTTGTTGCCATAGGTACACTTTCCTTCCTAAGTAAGAGAGAGTCTTCGATGACTTTTGCACAGCATACAAACCGTAGTTACAGGTGTATGAAACTCTAGAAGTTATTTAATTTATGAAAAAATGAGTGAACTGTTACATTTTAAACTTCATGTTTAGAAAAAAACTCAAGTTTTATAGTTAATTATCTCAATTTTTTCCACAGTTTTTTAATAGATTTGGAAAATTCTAGTTTCATGCACCTGTAACTACTGTTTGTGTGCTATAAAAAATTCATCGAAGAATCTCTCTTACTTAGGAAGAAAAGTGTACCTATAGCAACAAATGCAGCCAGTAATAAGTGAGAAAATGATGAAATTTCCCACGTAAAAAAAGGTATTTTGCTACGTTTTTGAACTTCCACTGCGATAAGTGAGAGTCCTCATTCCTTCCTGGTCATGGTGACAAAGTTTTATGAATTTATTTGCAAAAGTATAGACAGTAGGAATTAAAATGTCCTGTGGTGACTCTCCTGCTCCAAGTTGGCTCGTTTGACGTCCCATCCCCCTTAAACCTAACTAACCTAAGGACATCACGTACATCCGTGCCCGAGGCAGGATTCGAACCTGCGACCGTAGCGGTCGCGCGGTTCCAGACTGAAGCGCCCAGAACCGCTCGACCACACTGGCCGGCGCTGTACAGCATCTCGTTGGTGTTTCCAGTGCTCATATTGAACAGATTGTTTAAGCGGCCATTAATAATAAAATCGTTATTATGCCTTGCTCACTTTCTCGGCCTTTTTTACCCACGTACCGTTCCTAAGCCATTACATATGGAAACGTCGTTCTTGCCTTCACAGCGCCAGACTTGCTCCTGGTGGCCTATATTGGAACTTTTTCCAATACACAGGGTGTAAATCTTAAGTTGAGAAACCAGAATAACTCGAAAAATAAGCTTCACACGAAAAAATGTGTAGAATCCAAAGTTGATTATTTTCGAGTGGGACATCTGCTGGTGATAAAATTAGCCCGCCACCCCAGCCCCCTGGGGGTGGGGCGGGAGGCAACTTAAAAATTTCGAATGGGAACCCCTTTCTTTATTGCAGAATCATTCTACATAAAAAACTACGTACATTTTTTCTTAAACATTTCTTTTGATTCTTGCATGGAAAATGTTTACATCTGGCAGCCTGTTATTTCTCTGGCCAAAACCCTTAACTTGGCTCCACATCAGTTCTGTTGGGTTCATATTGTAATGGTACAGTGGCAAATGTATTTGCACGGCGTGCTCGATGCCGTGAAAATGATTGTTTTTCATGTTTTACGACACATATCTACATGTTTGGTATACAACAATGGACATAGTCCAAATAAAGAGTAGTTTTTCATTTTTGTCTTAAAAATGAAATTATGTTTTCTTAATCTAAGCAACCTTCATTAAGAGTCTTTCATAAGATATCAATAACTTCGAATTTATATTTGAAATAAAATAATATTGGCGAGATTTGAACCAGTGAACCATTTAGTGTATTGAGCCATCAAGTTATTAAGTTACCGATTCCGCTATACTCGAATACGCAAACGTGTTGCAGCTGTATCTGTTACAGTTGCTCGGAGAACTTCAAAGCCGATTATCGCCGTAACTTCATGACAAACATTAAGAACCAACCTATTGGCACTTTATACACGATTTTTGAAATAAAAAGTGCGTAAGTAAAACGTGATTAAGAAAAACTTTGGTAGCCGCTAATACATTTGAATATCTTATTTCATTTAACGTAACTTAGTAATGTATCTAATACGAGGCGTGTTTTTTAAGTAAGTACCGTTTTTAAATTAAAAAAATATATGCTAAGATATCTCAATAATTTTATTTTTACACGAAAGCCTGGACCTTAATCTACGCACTGACGCCATTACAGTCTGATTCTTCCTTGTTTACGTTGTGTACAGTGTGTTTGAGACGCCTCCGATAATCGTGAGTCCCGCCGACTGTGAAGTACGGGCTGTTATAAGATTTATTAGTGATAAAGACTAAAAGCGATCGATATTCATCGTGATATATGTGCAGTTTACGGAGAAATCATTATGAGTGACCGAATGCTAAGAATGTGGGTGAGAGCATTTAAAGATGGCCGCACAAATGTCCATGATGAGCAACGGGGTGGGCGTCCTTCGGTCGGTAATGAAAGTTTGGTGGAGGAAGTGGACAATAAGGTGAGAGAAGACAGGCGCTTTACGTTTTTCTCCTTGCGGGATGACTTTCCTAATGTTTCTCGTAGTGTTTTATATGACATTGTGACGGAGCACTTGAATTAGCGAAAATTTAAATTGTGGGCACGTTGGGTACCGAAAATGTTGACTGATGTGCACAAAACCAAACTTTTAGACAGTGCATTGACTTTCCTTGAGCGGTGCCACAACGACGGTGATGATTTCTTAAGCCGAATTGTCACGGGCGATGGAACATGGGTGGCCTACGTCACACCAGAATCAAAGCAACAGTCCATGGAAGTTGAGCAAGGGCATCGTTTTGCTGCAAGACAGTGCCCGTCCGCATGTGGCGAATCAGAACAAAGATCTCATCACATCTTTTCGATGGGAAACTCTAGATCATCCTCCGTACAGCCCCTATCTTGCGCCCAGTGACTACCATCTGTTCCTGCACTTGAAGAAACATCTGGGCGGTCAGCGTCTTCAACACGATGACGAAGTTAAAACAGTGGTGATGCGGTGGTTAACAAGTCAGGCGGCAGACTTCTATGAGGAGGGTATTCAAAAACTGGTACAACGTTATGACGAGTGCCTCGATACTGACGGAAATTATGCAGATAAGTAGATTAAGGTACAGGCTTTCACATAAAAATAAAATTATTGAGATATCTTAACACGTCTTTTTTAATTTCAAAACGGTACTTACTTAAAAAAACACGCCTCGTACATAAGTAGGACCTACTTCCAAGAGCGCAAAAACACCAGTGTACGTGTGCTGCGGCTTCTGACCAATCATCACGTTTGTGTTTGTTTACATCAGGTCTATTCTTATGATGAACGCAGTATAGAGGGTGTTCGGCGAATAGACTGGTCAGCCCATTCGCTAGTCTTAAATCCCATCGAGCCCGTGTGGGATGTATTGGAGGAAATATTGCAACAAATCTACATACAACGATGACCATCCACCAATTATGAAGGAACGGAGGAACGGAACGCCCTACCATAAGAAAGCAGTCCTTACCAATCTTGTGACCAGCATAGGAGCACGTTGCACGGCATACACTGCAGTCATTGATTATCTCACGCCCTATTAAAAAAACATGTCAAGCCTTCTGTGATGTCCAGAGAACCCTCAAGAATCGCGGTGACGTCGTTATAATCGTCTTCGAATAAAAGTGTCGTTTGTGTTCGGGTCGTTGCGTATTTCTTCCGGTTACCAATACCTTAGTATTGGAGGGCAGCGTGGAGGGTAAAAATCGTAGGGGGAGACAAAGAGATGAATACACTAAGCAGATTCAGAAGGATGTAGGTTGCAGTAGGTACTGGGAGATGAAGAAGCTTGCACAGGATAGAATAGCATGGAGAGCTGCATCAAACCAGTCTCAGGACTGAAGACCACAACAACAACCACCTTCTGTACGATAATGCAGCAGCTCTTTTTAGGTGTAGTCAAAGTTTCATCCAGCTATGTTACTTGACAGTGACACATGACGCGAACGTTTTGCGTACCAGTCTATATCACAAAAAGAGGGAGTCTCCGTAAGCAATTTCTCTGCTTTAGCACTCACTGCTGATGCAACGATAATTACGTATGAAACATTTATTACTTTTTTTTTTACTACGGCAAAAGAATTCCCCTCCTCCCCTCCCCCCGATGGGCGCCGTGTGATGCTTCAACATGATAGTACACCAGCGCGTATTTGATTCTGAAGGATCACGCATGTGAAGGTCAGCACTCTCTTTGGACACGTACAATAGCTCGCAGACGAAGGTCAGCTAACGTGCGTCATAAAGATGAGCTGCGTAACCAAACATTCCCAGTAACGTCCATAGAACAGGCGTCAGAGACACCTCAACTGTTCGTGCGACTATACACCAAAAGGTCGTCGTATTACTTTGGTGATGTTGATGATTTTTGGTTTGTGGGGCGCTCAACTGCGCGCGGTCCTTAGCGCCCGTACAAATTCTCAATCTTTACACAGTCCAACCTAGCCACTTTCACCAATAATGATGGAATAATAAGGAGAACACACACACCTGGTCCCTGGGCCGAGAAAATCCCTAGCCCGGCCGGGAATCGAACTCGGGACCCCGTGATCCAGAGGTAGCAACGCAAGCCACCAGACCACGAACTGCGGACTCGCATTACTTGGGTGTGCCCCCTAAAGCGACCAGCAAGACGTCCTCCGGAAGAGACTAGACCGCTCGAAACGCTTGTTTTGCGCTAATATCACCGTTATCCTGACCAGCGGCCGTACCACGGTGGTAACAGCGGTTACCACCCGATCGCCGAAGTTAAGCAACTTAGATGGGTGACCGTTCGGGGAAAACAGGGTGCCGTAGATTTTGATGACACGCAAGTTGCCGAAGTGGCGTCGAGTCGAAAGACTTGCACCACGCCGTGGTGCCACATGACATATTTTTTTTCACCATCATCCTCGCCCCGTTGAATACAGCTACTTAACAAATCATCTTGGGCAACAAAGTAACTGACGATGGCCGAAGCGTTGATGATGTAAAATACAGAATGTTGTTGTTGTTGTGGTCTTCAGTCCTGAGACTGGTTTGATGCAGCTCTCCATGCTACTCTATCCTCTACAAGCTTCTTCATCTCCCAGTACCTACTGCAACCTACATCCTTCTGAATCTGCTTGGTGTATTTATCTTTTGGTCTCCCTCTACGATTTTTATCCTCCACGCTGCCCTCCAATACTAAATTGGTGATCCCTTGAAGCCTCAGAACATGTCCTACGAACCGATCCCTTCTTCTAGTCAAGTTGTGCCACAAACTCCTCTTCTCCCCAATATTATTCAATATCTCCTCATTAGCTATGTGATCTACCCCTATAATCTTCAGCAGTCTTCTGTAGCACCACATTTCGAAAGCTTCTATTCTCTTCTTGTTCAAACTATTTATCGTCCATGTTTCACTTCCATACATGGCTACACTCCATACAAATACTTTCAGAAACGACTTCCTAACATTTAATTCTATACTCGATGTTAACAAATTTCTCCTCTTCAGAAACGCTTTCCTTGCCATTGCCAGTCTACATTTTATATCCTCTCTACTTCGACCATCATCAGTTATTTTGCTCCCCAAATAGCAAAACTCCTTTACTACTTTAAGTGTCTCATTTCCTAATCTAATTCCCTCAGCATCACTCGACTTAATTTGACTACATTCCATTATCCTCGTTTTGCTTTTGTTGATGTTCATCTTATATCCTCCTTTCAAGACACCATCCATTCCGTTCAACTGCTCTTCCAAGTCCTTTGCTGTCTCTGACAGAATTACAATGTCATCGGCGAACCTCAAAGTTTTTATTTCTTCTCCGTGGATTTTAATACCTACTCCGAATTTTTCTTTTGTTTTCTTCACTGCTTGCTCAATATACACATTGAATAACATCGGGGACAGGCTACAACCCTGTCTCACTCCCTTCCCAACCGCTGCTTCCCTCTCATGCCCCTCGACTCATAACTGCCATTTGTTTTCTATACAAATTGTAAATAGCCTTTTGCTCCCTATATTTTACCCCTGCCACCTTCAGAATTTGAAAGAGAGTATTCCAGTCAACATTGTCAAAAGCTTTCTCTAAGTCTACAAATGCTAGAAACGTAGGTTTGCCTTTCCTTAATCTAGCTTCTAAGATAAGCCGTAGGGTAGAATAAAAATGTAAATGTCGTGTGACAAGGGCCACCCGTCGGGTAGTCCGTTCGCCGGGTGCAAGTCCTTCGATTTGACGCCACTTCGGCGATTTGCGCGTGGATGGGGATGAAATGATGATGATAAGGACAACACAATACCCAGTCCCTGAGCGGAGAAAATCTCCGACCCAGCCGGGAACCGAACCCTGTTCCTTATTATTGACATTCTGTCGCGCTGACCATTGAGCTACCGGGGGCGGACGAATACAGAATGATAACAGTAAGAAAAGTGTTTCGGAAAAAAATAGACGTTCGTTAACATGGAATATAGATTTAAGTGTTAGACTGTCTTTTCTGGAGATATTTGCTGATAAGGAGTTCGAACACGAAGAGACTAGAAGATATAGAGATGTAGTGCTACAAAAGAATTTTGAAGCTTAGATTAGGAATAGAGCTAGAGAAAAAAATAAATTTGTAGCACAGCTTAACTAAAAGAATTGATCAGTTGATAATACTTATCCTGAGG
Source organism: Schistocerca cancellata (assembly GCF_023864275.1). NCBI lineage: Eukaryota > Metazoa > Arthropoda > Insecta > Orthoptera > Acrididae > Schistocerca > Schistocerca cancellata. The sequence continues at coordinate 31,339,851 of NC_064635.1, read as the reverse complement.
CCTCGACGAATAATTGTTTTGGAATGGATAGAGGGGTACAGGAGGGGGAGACAGAGGGATGAATACAGTCAGCAGGTTCAAATGGATTGTGGTTGTAGTAGGTGAGGCTTGCACAGGACAGAGTAGCTTGGAGAGCTCCATCAAACCAGAATGAGATTTTCACTCTGCAACGGAGTGGGCGCTGATCTGAAACTTCCTGAGCGATTGAAAATGTGTGCCAGACCGTTAGTCGAACTCCAGACCTTTTCCTTCCGCGGGCAAGTGCTCTACCTACTGGGCTTTGTAGTGTAACGACATAAGTTTTGTATAAATGATTTGCTTTTGACATATGACCATGTGCAGACTTCTTCACCTACGTCAGTTACAAAACACTTCAGAATTATTTAAATTCTTTTTAAAGTTGTCTATGAATGGTTCTTGAACGAAACTGTAATTAAAACATCATCATTTGAGTCTTAAGCGCAGAATTACGTCACTCAGTCCAGTTGGTTTGCGCAAACTTTTTTCAATTTAGATGTCGTTTGTTTCTTCTCAGAAATTATATTAATGCAAGTTATCTGCTTTAATAAATATTAAAACCACATTGAATAAACTTTTAAGACTCGAACTCGCGATGAACGTTGTCAGAAATTAATAATATTGTCAAATAAATCAGTAATACTTCTTCTTTAATATAATTCTTCATAAATAAATTCTCATAACACGTATTTAAACTTTTGTAGTATACACTAGTTTATTATCTTCATATATACTACATATAGACGTGAACATGAGCCTTGACAAGATAGGACTGAACATTTACAACATGTTTAAACTTTCTATGACGTCATTGTTGTAGAAACATTACAAATTCTTATTTTTTTTCGTTTTTAGAAGCACGACGCAACTACTCGGTTTCAGGATCTTCTGTTGCTCATTTGCTGTCGACCCGCAACGTATAGTGGCAAGCAATTTTCTCTCTGGTCCCGGCAGTGAAGATGCTGTCTCCGTTCGTTGCGCCGCCCTCTCCGTACATGAAACATAAAAATAAATACAAAACTTTAGCTAATTCACAAACATTACAACTATTACAAAATATTTTTGAATGCATTACGGGAACAGCAGTGATCAATGTCTTGTAAATAATTACTATTAAAAACAGTCTTGATCACGATTTATTTAACAAGGTGACCGGTTTCGACCACTACTGTGGTCATCTTCAGACCATTGAGTAGGAACCCCTTTCTGTTGGAGATTCTCCAACAGAAAGGGGTTCCTACTCAATGGTCTGAAGATGACCACAGTAGTGGTCGAAACCGGTCACATTGTTAAATAAATCGTGATCAAGACTGTTTTTAATAGTAATTATTACAAAATACATAAACAAAACACTTAATTTAACTTATATTCACCTGCAAACCGGGCTGACACTGGTGGATGGGTGACGCTTCAATTTCGCGTCCCACTACAGCTTCCCAACCACGATTCACTACGCGGCCTCACATGAAACTTCCTGGCAGATCAGGTGGATTAGTTGACAGAGAATTTGCTTACGAAAGGCAAAGGTCTCGGACCGGCACACAGTTTTGATCTGCCAGAAAGTTTGATATCAGCACACATTCCGCCGCAGAATGTATATTTCATTCTGGAAACATCCCCCAAACCGGGGCAAAGCAATGTCCCCGCTATATCCTTTCTTCCGGAAGTCCTAATCTTGCAAATTTCGCAGAACTTCTGTGAAGTTTCGAAGGTAGGCGATGAGGTACTGGCGGAAGTAAACTTGTTAAGACGCGTCGCGAGTCGTGCTCGGATTGCTCAGTTGGTAGAACAGTTGCCCTCGAAAGGCATAGGTCCTGTGTTCGATTCCCGGTCCGGCACACAGTTTTAATCTGCGAGGAAGTTACGTATCAGCGCTCATTCCTCTTACAGTGAAAGACTGGACCTACATTCTTTTCCTGTGCGATTCCATTCGTTCCGATATAAACGAGACGTAACAGTCACGCAGCCTAGGGAATGGGCGTGCATTCACGCGTCACGTGGCGTCCATCTTTAGCGCGGTTGGCCCACTCCTGACCTCAGAAACCACATCCTCGCCTCGCTGGCGTTTCCCAACCCGTCCTGTGTGTGTGTGTGTGTGTGTGTGTGTGTGTGTTTCGACCCTGGCCGGGAGTTCTCTGGCGCGTTATGCAACCAGTCGTACGCACGGGTTGTGCGGGCAGCATAAGCCGCAGGCGGGCTTCGCACTCGTTTCCACACACCCCTGGCGTCCGTTTCCAAGGAGGTTTTCGCGCTGACGTGGTCCGGTCGGCGCTGATTTTAGATGCCAGCCGAGGCACAGGTGTTTAGCTGAGCAGCAGACTGTTACTTCCCCAAGCACATTAAGACAGTTCCGCTGCATTACACACTCCTCTGTGGCAGCAGTCGGCGGGCTCCATTGAGCTACATGGCAGCGACGTAGTAGCCAACTGGTCGAATAGGACGCTGCAGATAGCAACATACGGTTTCCATATTCCGATGGGTTCAATGTTTCGTTATGCCTCTCAGCATCAGTGTCAGCCGGGGAATACAAGCCTAAGGCCATTTTACATTGTCGACCTTCTTGTCTCAGTTGAGTACTGGAGCCAAATGGGTCTACAGCAACGTTCCCGGTGTTTTATTCCTCTCTGATCTCGTCTCTCTCCTGTGTCATTTTCGTTTATACTTCAACGCCAAAACTGCGTGTCTTGTGAGGGCTGTCTGCTGTGCAGTGTGGTACATGAACGGCAAAAGTGAGATTATGAGGAAGTACCCTTTTTACGAAGGAAGCAAAATATGGTAACAAAATGTAAGAAGCAGCAATGATAATAGAGTTTTATTAACGACCAAAGCAAAATTGATAGCGGGTGTTCAGGTCTAGGTCGTGCGGTAAATTCTATGCACTACTGAGAACTGAAAGAATGTAGAACTGTCGTCCAAAAATTTCAAAAGATAGGTATTTGTTCATTGTAATACACTTCTCGAAAACATGAAACAATATCTAGAACGCTGTAAATAGTGTTTTTTACTTTATCCTTTGTATCTCGTTTTCCCGCTAAGTGCCATATAACAAGAAAATTGTTTTTCCCGTCCAGTAATTCTGATTTATTCACTGTTGAAATGATTTTAATTTTAACACGTTTATCTATTTACGTTGTCATTTATGCATTTTTCTTCGCAAAACGTAAATGCAATAGAAGACATGCGCGGAAAAATGGGCTAACCCCGAAATGTAAGAGCTTAGAGATAAATGTTGTCATCTGTTGCTGGATACGGGAACTATCAAAACAGACATTGGACTCGCCCCTAAGTGATATTTAGGGGTGAGACCAATATCAATTTTGATAGTTCGCGTACGCAGTAGCACATGGCAACACTTACCTCTAAGCTTTTACATTTCAGGGTTAGCACGTTTTTCCGCGCGTGTCTTCTATTTTGCTTTCAGATATTTCCTCTCTTTTGTAGGAGAACACTAGTAGGAAAAAAATACCAGGACCTTGTGTAACCTCCCAATGTGTCACGGAAACAAAGCAGAGAGAATATTAAGAAGACAAAAAATTACTAAGCACTATGGGACTTAACATCTGAGGTCATCAGTCCCCTAGGCTTAAAACTACCTAAACCTAACTAACCTACGGGCATCACACACATCCATACCCGAGGCAGGATTCGAACCTGCGACCGTAGCAGCAGCGCGGTTCCGAACTGAATTTAAGAAGACACCTAAGCACAAACTCCAATTCTATAATGCGAGTGAGCTGAGCCAGAATAGGTTAATTCCCGACGTTGGGAGACGCTGACATAGTTCCTTGTTTCTGCGCATGCGCAGTGTGCAGCATACTCGGAAATTTAGAGCTCCACACATTCTATAGATCATTGACGTGATACACACACGTCGTGGGTGGCTGCCGGTTTACACGCAGGCACGAAAGGCGTACGTACGCCGAGTAGTCGATTTTGACCAGACTGACCCGTGTAATCTATGTTAAAGGTTTAACACAGTAAATCAGATCTTAAACTTAGAAGCAAAATAGAAGACAGCGCGCAAATTACGTAGACTGTATTCATCCAGTATGTAGGAGTGAGAGAGCACTTGGCGAGTTCCAACAAACTTTACACGTAATTTCGAATGTTTTCTAAACTTTCTTCTCGCTTGTGTGGCATTTGTAAGGTAATCAGAAGTTGCAGCTGTCTTGTACAGAGGATTTCGTGTGGCCCGTCTAGCTATCCGTGCCAAAGTCGTAACTGCAACACTTTGCAGGGCCTGTCCCTCTATCTTCTTCCTAGGGGTTTTTTTCATTCGTGGACAGGCTCGATGTACACGAGCGAAATCGTGGCGTTGAAATAGTTTCAGTGCACACACGGCGGCGTAGCAGCGGTAATCGTGCAGCAGTATTAGTGTGGAAGCCAACCAGCACGCACGCAGAGAGGAGAAAGTAGGAGGTGTAGGCTTCTTTCGTTTATAAATACATTAGGAAACGCAACGTGAGGCTTTGGACTCGCCCGATGGTTAATTCAAGGCTGCTTAAAGGAGCATTAGTGGCAATGTTTATAAATTTAGTTGTAGGTAAATTTAAATTATTTATTTTCGAATGAATGTATAGTGGACTGACGAAATAACAGTAATGCAACACTGTTAAATGTGGATAGTGGCTGCGACCTAATCTGCATTATCAATACGGAATCGGCCAGACGGCGCTGTATAAAACGTGAATATTTGTAAACCTGTGTGGAAAGTCCTGCACATACTGAAATTCACAGAAAGAAAAACCACTGAAAATGCCAAGGGATTTGAAAAGCATACTGTGTGTGATCTGGACACATGAGATCCCATAACCAAAGGAGGAAATTCACTTAACAGCAGGAGAAATGTTTTTACTGATTACTTTATAGACAACGCATGCAAAGTAGCGTGGCGATACAAATGTAGCCGGATCTGATCGGTAAGAATCGCAGTGAACACTGAATCATTGTATTCCCAAAGTATTGAAACGTCTGTGAGTCTGTATTTTGTGTCTGCAGTGCAGTAAAGCATTGATTACAATTAACTGTTTTTGTTAACTGAAGCTTTGTTTATTCCGATGAAAGGGCTGTTGCCAGGAATCAGAGCATCTGCTGCTTAGCGCTATTTAAAGTGCTAAATGGCCGTCGAGGGGCATGAAAGGGAAGCAGTGGTTGGGAAAGGAGTAAGACAGGGTTGTAGCCTCTCCCCGAAGTTATTCAATCTGTATATTGAGCAAGCAGTAAAGGAAACAAAAGAAAAATTCGGAGTAGGTATTAAAATTCATGGAGAAGAAGTAAAAACATTGAGGTTCGCCGATGACATTGTAATTCTGTCAGAGACAGCAAAGGACTTGGAAGAGCAGTTGAACGGAATGGAAAGTGTCTTGAAAGGAGGATATAAGACGAACATCAACAAAAGCAAAACAAGGATAATGGAATGTAGTCAAATTAAGTCGGGTGATGCTGAGGGAATTAGATTAGGAAATGAGACACTTAAAGTAGTAAAGGAGTTTTGCTATTTAGGGAGTAAAATAACCGATGATGGTCGAAGTAGAGAAGATATAAAATGTAGACTGGCAATGGCAAGGAAAGCGTTTCTCAAGAAGAGGAATTTGTTAACGTCGAGTATAGATTTAAGTGTCAGGAAGTCGTTTCTGAAAGTATTTGTATGGAGTGTAGCCATGTATGGAAGTGAAACATGGACGATAAATAGTTTGGACAAGAAGAGAATAGAAGCTTTCGAAATGTGGTGCTACAGAAGAATGCTGAAGATTAGATGGGTAGATCACATCAGTAATGGAGAAGTATTGAATAGGATTGGGGAGAAGAGAAGTTTGTGGCACAACTTGACTAGAAGAAGGGATCGGTTGGTAGGACATGTTTTGAGGCATCAAGGGATCACAAATTTAGCATTGGAGGGCAGTGTGGAGGGTAAAAATCGTAGAGGGAGACCAAGAGATGAATACACTAAGCAGATTCAGAAGGATGTAGGTTGCAGTAGATACTGGGAGATGAAGAAGCTTGCACAGGATAGAGTAGCATGGAGAGCTGCATCAAACCAGTCTCAGGACTGAAGACCACAACAACAACAACAACATGGCCGTATTCCTGCAAAAAAACGCCAGCTCTAGAACACAAATACAAAAAAGTTTAACAGTGGTGTTATTGTATATCATTACTCTCCTGACTCGGTTTCGGAGCGAAATTGCAAACATTTCGGTAGTGATCTAAATTGAATAGTCTTTCAAGTTCGGCAGTAAATTAATTCAGTGTCAACTACGACGATTTAGATAAATTCCTCTTCTCGCGTTACTTTGCCACCATGGTGTATAAAGTAATCAACGAAAACACATCTTCTACTGTTAAGGGAACGTCCTCCTTGGGCTGACGGGATGTCGTTGTCTAGATCACAAAGCATGCTTTTCTAATCTCCAGGCATTTTTCAGCCACCATTCTTCTGTGAAATTCTATATCCATTCTTTTTGCAAGACTTCCCACACAGCGTTACAAACTTCCCTTGCTGTTTCTCACAGTGTTTCGTGGCCGACTCTGAGGTGTAAAACTGTACAGTTTTTCGTTATTGCAATTTCACGTGAGTAAGCTGTAAAAAATTTTACTGACACGTAAAGTTCTTCTCATATGAGTGGCATGCCCTGTTGTGAAAGAGAAAAGAAGAGAACCAGCGGAAAAATGCTTCTGTCGGAGAACAAATAAGGCGAATATACTCCCTTTTAAATGACTCTGACTGAAAAGTGGGGTACCAGATGCTTCATTCTACCTTCCTCAGAACGGTCAAAAATTTTCCAAAAAATGTTAGGATGCAAACATCTTCGCACTGCTTTATGCTGAGAAAGAAGATGACAGTGTCTGTGGGAAATAGACGGAGAAGTAATAAATACTGGAAGATAGTAGACAGTGGTTCTAATATAGATAGACCGAAGGAGGCAATGGCAGACAATGACAACGAGGAAGAGAGAGGCGGTAATAGTGAGAAGAGACAACAGTAATATGAAGGAATGTTGAGATATTTATCAGTGAGAGAGAGAGAGAGAGAGAGAGAGAGAGAGAGAGCAAAAGGAAGACAGCGACAATGAGGAGAGACGTAGTAGAAGAGCAGAACGAAGGAGACTGTGGCTGTGAGGCAGAGAGTACCAGGTACACAGAATGAGATAATGACAATAATTGGGCTGCATGAGTGAGTGATAAAGTACAAGTGAGAGCGGATGGGTATGAGCGACTTACAGCAATGAAGTAGTGGGTGTGAGCGAATTAATTTATGTGTGAGTGAGACGTGAGCTGACTGTTGAAAAGTGCGGGACTATGTTCGCATGTGAGAATTTTTTGGAAGGCAGCTAGTAGCCCACTTCTTAGGCAGTCTTTTAATAAACAGGAGCGTATTCGCCTTTTTGTGCTCCAATAAGAGCATTTTTTCCGCTGGTGTGTTCATAAACGAAATAAGCGAACACCGGACGATTTCTGCCTCCGCGATCACGCTCCAATCGAGCTCTTCTCTCACCCGCTCGTGTGTATCGAGGTTACAGGATTTTGTGTTAGTGTAGTCGCCGTATACAGCTGGGAAATAAATATTGCCCCTAAGATCGGTATTACACTATCATATTTCTTTGACGAGACAACAAGGTCTCACAATAACACTGCGACTTCTTCCTACAGGAGTGACCTATTGTTGCTCTCAATACAGCACCCAAATACCACGGAGCACATTAACCGAAATCATTCAAGAAACGTGTGAAGCGATTTACAGGGTGTTTCAAAAATGACCGGTATATTTGAAACGGCAAAACAAACTAAACGAGCAGCGATAGAAATACACCGTTTGTTGCAATATGCTTGGGACAACAGTACATTTTCAGGCAGACAAACTTTCGAAATTACAGTAGTTACAATTTTCAACAGCAGATGGCGCTGCGGTCTGGGAAACTCTATAGTACGATATTTTCCACATATCCACCATGCGTAGCAATAATATGGCGTAGTCTCTGAATGAAATTACCCGAAACCTTTGACAACGTGTCTGGCGGAATGGCTTCACATGCAGATGAGATGTACTGCTTCAGCTGTTCAATTGTTTCTGGATTCTGGCGGTACACCTGGTCTTTCAAGTGTCCCCACAGAAAGAAGTCACAGGGGTTCATGTCTGGCGAATAGGGCGGCCAATCCACGCCGCCTCCTGTATGTTTCGGATAGCCCAAAGCAATCACACGATCATCGAAATATTCATTCAGGAAAGTAAAGACGTCGGCCGTGCGATGTGGCCGGGCACCATCTTGCATAAACCACGAGGTGTTCGCAGTGTCGTCTAAGGCAGTTTGTACCGCCACAAATTCAAGAAAAATGTCCAGATAGCGTGATGCAGTAATCGTTTCGGATCTGAAAAATGGGCCAATGATTCCTTTGGAAGAAATAGCGGCCCAGACCAGTACTTTTTGAGGATGCAGGGACGATGGGACTGCAACATGGGGCTTTTCGGTTCCCCATATGCGCCAGTTCTGTTTATTGACGAAGCCGTCCAGGTAAAAATAAGCTTCGTCAGTAAACCAAATGCTGCCCACATGCATATCGCCGTCATCAATCCTGTGCACTATATCGTTAGCGAATGTCTCTCGTGCAGCAATGGTACCGGCGCTGAGCGGTTGCCGCGTTTGAATTTTGTACGCATAGAGGTGTAAACTCTGGCGCATGAGACGATACGTGGACGTTGGCGTCATTTGGACCGCAGCTGCAACACGGCGAACGGAAACCCGAGGCCGCTGTTGGATCACCTGCTGCACTAGCTGCGCGTTGCCCTCTGTGGTTGCCGTACGCGGTCGCCCTACCTTTCCGGCACGTTCATCCGTCACGTTCCCAGTCCGTTGAAATTTTTCAAACAGATCCTTTATTGTATCGCTTTTCGGTCCTTTGGTTACATTAAACCTCTGTTGAAAACTTCGTCTTGTTGCAACAACACTGTGTTCTAGGTGGTGGAATTCCAACACCAGAAAAATCCTCTGTTCTCAGGAATAAACCATGTTGTCTACAGCACACTTGCACGTTGTGAACAGCACACGCTTACAGCAGAAAGACGACGTACAGAATGGCGCACCCACAGACTGCGTTGTCTTCTATATCTTTCACATCACTTGCAGCGCTATCTGTTGTTGAAAATTGTAACTACTGTAATTTCGAAAGTTTGTCCGCCTGAAAATGTACTGTTGTCCCAAGCATATTGCAACAAATGGTGTATTTCTATCGCTGCTCGTTTAGTTTTTATTGCCGTTTCAAATATACCGGTCATTTTTGAAACACCCTGTATAAAGCACTGAAGGAGGAATATCTGAAGTTAAATAAATGTTTAGTACACACGATATGGGCAATAATAACTATTTTTATTTTGGAATAATTAGTAGAATTAGTGTTCCAACAACTACGAAGTCAATACACAGCACGAAACAAATGAAGCATTTTTTAACTCGTGGCATCCAGAGTTAAAAAATAGACGAAGTAGAATGGAGAGTCAAGACATTTTTTAGAATGTTTCCTTCTCTTCTATTCCGGATAGCAGAAAAGCTGCGTGGATGCTTCCAGATGTAAAGCTTAACATATGTTTTTGAGTGGGGTCCGCGTTTAGCAAAAACAAAATAGTGTTTTAATCCACTCAAAAACATAATGTTATTGTTAATGTGGTGTCACCGCCAGACACCACACTTGCTAGGTGGTAGCTTTTAAATCGGCCGCGGTCCGCTAGTATACGACGGACCCGCGTGTCGCCACTGTCAGTGATGGCAGACCGAGCGCCGCCACACGGCAGGTCTAGAGAGACGTACTAGCACTCGCCCCAGTTGTACAGCCGACGTTGCTAGCCATGGTTCACTGAGAATTACGCTCTCAATTGCCGAGACGATAGTTAGCATAGCCTTCAGCTACTTTTGCTACGACCTAGCAAGGCGCCATTACCAATTGATATTGTGATGATAAAGCCTGCACAGTAACGAGAGATGTTCTACAAATGTGGATTAAAGTTAAGTATTCCAGAAGCTACGTACTTTTCTTTATAGCATTCATTACGTATCCTGTTTCAGACCTCACGCCAGCCTGCGTGAGCTTATAGCGTGCATTTCGGTCTCCTCCAACAAAACAGTGTTGGCACGTCTGCCGACACTTCAGTTAAAGCAAGCACAGACGAAAGATGATTAGCTGTAGCTGTGTTTGTGGACATGAAGTCGCATGCAGCGTGTCCCAGCTGCCCATCATCACACGATTAATAGCGTCTGTTGTGCCCCTTGCCTCGCCCCCACCCGAGTCAAAGAAAGGTTATTAAAAAGGGAAGGAAGGAACACAGCAACTAAACTTTGCAGTCATGTTTACCAACACACTACAGACGTCATATAGCTGTAGCGATGCCAGCGCTGGAAGCAGTCGCATTTCGCATTTCAGAAAAATAGAAATGAGCGTTTGGCGTCATTGGCCGGGAGGCCCTTGACGGGGCAGGTGCGGCCGCCTTGGTGCAGGTCTCGTTACATTCGGCGCCACATTGGGCGACCTGCGCGCCGGATGGGGATGAAATGATCATGAAGACAGCACAACACCCAGTCCCTGATCGGAGAAAATCCCCGACCCAGCCGGGAATCTACCCCGGGCCCGTAGGACGGCAATCCGTCACGCTGACCACTTAGCTGTCGCGGCGGACACATTTCAGTAAACAAAAGACGAACGACTTTTATGATCTACGCCGAAGCCCTAGATTTGATCATTTTTTTTTTTTTGACGAAAGGCGAGATTTGACAACATTCCCTATTAGACTGTCAAATTTCTTTGACAAAAATGTCTGACCTAAGTCACGGTCGCAAGATACTAACACGAATTCATTGCAGGTGAATGGAAAAACTGGTAGAAGTCGACCTCGGGGAAGTTTAGTTTTGATTCCGTAGAAATGCAGGAGCACGCGACGCAATACTGACCCTACCACTTACCTTAGAAGCTAGGTTAAGGAAAGGCAAACCTACGTTTCTAGCATTTGTAGACTTAGAGGAAGCTTATGATAATGCTGATTGGAATACTCTTTCAAATTCTGAAGGTGGCAGGGGTAAAATACATGGAGCGAAAGGCTATTTACAATTTGTACAGAAACCAGATGGCAGTTATAAAGAGTCGAGGGGCATGAAAGGGAAGCAGCGGTTGGGAAAGGAGTGAGACAGGGTTGTAGCCTATCTCCGATGTTATTCTGTCTGTACATTGGACAAGGACTAAAGAAAAATAAAAGAAAAATCTGGAGTAGGGATTAAAATCCATGGAGAAGAAATAAAAATCTCTAGGTTTGCCGATGACATTGTAATTATGTCTGAGACAGGAGAGGACTTGGAAGGACAGTTGAACAGAATGGACAGTGTCTTGAAAGGGGGACGTAAGATTAATAAAAGCAAAACGGATATGACGGAATGTAGTCGAATTTAATCGGGTGATGATGAGGGAGTTATATTAGGAAATGCGACAAAGTCGCAGATGAGTTTTGCTATTTGGGGAGCAAGGTAACTAAGGATAGTCGAAGTAGAGAGGATATAAAATGTAGACTGGTGATGGCAAGGAAAGCGTTTCTGAAGCAGAGAAATTTGTTAACATCGAGTATAGATTTAAGTGTCAGGAAGTCGTTTCTGAAAGTATTTGTATCGGATGTGGCCATATATGGTTGTGAAATATTGATGATAAATTGTTTGGACAAGAAGAGAATAGAAGCTTTCGAAATGTGGTGCTACAGAAGAATGCTGAAGATTAGATGGGTAGATCACGTAACTATTGAGGTGGTAATGAATAGAATTGGGGAAGAGAAATTTGTAGCACAAATTGAGTAGGAGAAGGGATCGGTTGGTAGGACACGTTGTGAGGCGTCAAGGGATCACCAATTTAGTACTGAAGGGAAGCGTGGAGGGTAAAAATCTTAGAGGGAGACCGGGAGATGATTTTGTAAATATGTACGAGGGAAATTAAAAAAATAAAGGCACATTTGTGAAAAGCTGTATTTATTCTGATGACAGAAAACTGAAACATGCGTTATTTTTCTACGTGACCTCCCTGGACTTCAATACAGTTTTCCCAACGTTTTACGAGTTTTTTTTTATTTCATCAGATAATAGATTTATCGGTTGCATCTGTAACCAATTTTGCACCGCAGCAATGACGTCTTCATTACTTTCAAATCTTCTTCCCTGTAGTGCTTCCGTTAACGGTCGAAACATGGGAAAATCGCTTGGAGCCAGGTCTGGACTGTATGGTGGATGTTCCAGCACCTCGAACCTGAACTCCGTTATTGCGTCGGCTGTCCGTTTGGCAGAATGTGGGCGAGCGTTATCTTGCTGCAGGATGATACCTCATCACAGTTTTCCACGACGTTTGGATCTGATTGCAGGTTTTAGTTTCGTACGCAACACATCACATCCACCGTACAGTACAGAGCTGGCTCTAAAGCCTCGTTTACGCTGGGGCGACGTCTTGCAACATTGTGGCACGCTACGGAAATGTGGCGTGCGTCGTCTTGTCGTTTTGTTCTAAATGTTTTGAAATGCTTAACTACTACATAACACTTTTTCAAAATTAATAAGCAAACATATTAATAGTATTAATAGTAAACTTTCAGTGTTCGGCTCCACAAATTTAAATTACAGGGTTATTACAAATGATTGAAGCGATTTCACAGCTCTACAATAACTTTATTATTTGAGATATTTTCACAATGCTTTGCACACACATACAAAAACTCAAAGTTTTTTTAGGCATTCACAAATGTTCGATATGTGCCCCTTTAGTGATTCGGCAGACATCAAGCCGATAATCAAGTTCCTCCCACACTCGGCGAGGCAATGACATGAATTGCTGATCATGATCTCCACTACGACCGATCCATCGGTTTTCCAATCTCCTGTTTAAGAAATGCCGAACATCATAATGGAAGTGCGGTGGAGCACCGTCCTGTTGAAAGATGAAGTCGGCGCTGTCGGTCTCCAGTTGTGGCATGAGCCAATTTTCCGCGGGCTACGCGTGAATCTTGCCCGCACGCGTTCAACCGTTTCTTCACTCACTGCAGGCCGACCCGTTGATTTCCCCTTACAGAGGCATCCAGAAGCTTGAAACTGCGCATACCATCGCCGAATGGAGTTAGCAGTTGGTGGATCTTTGTTGAACTTCGTCCTGGGTGTCGTTGCACTGTTATGACTGTCTGATGTGAGTGCATTTCAAGCACGACATACGCTTTTTCGACTCCTGTCGCCATTTTGTCTCACTGCGCTCTCGAGCGCTCTGGCGGCAGAAACCTAAAGTGCTGCTTCAACCGAACAAAACTTTATGAGTTTTTCTACGTATCTGTAGTGTGTCGTGACCATATGTCAATGAATGGAGCTACAGTGAATTTATGAAATCGCGTCAATCATTTGTAATAGCCCTGTATTTGTAAAGTTTTACTCCAGTGCGTGGGAAATAAACATCCCAGGTTGGGATGCATAAACTAAAACCAGAGGAGGGGATGGTCTGATGCAGAGGGGGTGAAATCCCCCCCCCCATCTCCCCCTGCAAATCGCACACTGAACAACAACTGTTTTGACAAAGAAATATGATAGTGCGATACCGGCCTAAGCTGTTGTACTAGTCATTAATTACGAGTGGGCAGCGCGTGTGGTGCGAGCAGCGGGGGCTGAGGCCAGCGCGCTAGGGCCGGGCGGTGGGGACACGTGCGGAGTGCGCGGCCCTTTGTGCCGGTAATCGCGTGAAACTGCGCTCAGAAGAGTGTGAAGAGCGCGGCGGCCGGAGTCCCTCATGCGAGCCGCTCCGCTCCACGCCACGTCAGCCTGCGGCCGCTGCGACCCGGGCGCAGGAATCCGATCGCGATCCCCCTCCGTTAGCGGGAGTGGGGTGTTTGGAGGGGGGAGGAGAGGGGAGGGGTAACGAAACACGGCGGCCTGCCGGCCAGGTGGTCAGCACCGCGGGCCAGGTCGGCGATTCTATAGGCTGACGTGCCCTCAATGCTGGACGTGTTGTTGGTCTCGCGAGTGGGCATAGAGCCCGTGGGCAACAGTGTGCTTACAGCACTTCTTGTCTGCACCAGTTGTGCAGCTTGCTGCCTCGCCGCCCACCCCTCCCCTCCCCTCCCCTCCCCAGCCTCCTCCCCTCCACACACACACACACACACACACACACACACACACACAGTGGACGACAGATGGGCGGCAGAACGATGGGGACTAGACTCAAGAAGCGACCATTCCAAGGTGTAAACCTGGGCCGGTCAAACGCTGCACAGTGTGCAGACGTGCGGAAGTGCTGCGCATGTGCGCACGTGTGCGACAGCGACATCTGTTATTAGACATGTGTGCTAAATGAACGGCGGTGGCTCCACTTCCCTGTGGTACAAGCAAGAGCGCAACATATCCAGTCTCGTTTACCCCTGGTGACCGTAACCTTAACAGAGAAGTACTGAGAAATGGCAAGTACTGTGAAAAAGCAAAGGACGGGAGATCTATGTTCTCAGTCGTAGAAAAATGACTGGGAACTGCAATTCTTTTTTGTAGCCGTTACCTGGATACGGTTAAGAATGATTTTGAAGTAATAGGTTTAACATCAGAAGAGGCACCAATGTTAGCACTGAATAGGGGATCATGGAGGAACTGTATAAGGGGGGCTATGCTCCAGACTGAACGCTGAAAGGCATAATCAGTCTTAAATGATGATGATGGTGAAAACTCAGTGTTTGCTGTGCCGGCGAATAATAGGCGGCCAGCGTAAGTTCTCAATTGAAAGACATTGCAATACATATCACAAATACGGGTGTAGTGTACTCAACAGTGAAGAACGGCAAGCAAAATTAAATGTCATAAAGAAAATAGATGAGACACATCAACTTGATTTTACTGAACGCCAAAGTAACTGATATTTCTTGAACTCTTAGTTTCTTGTGTTATATTTATGTCTGTTTTACTGTACGCTGTACAATGTACTGTTTTCAATTTTCCAGAATGACAACCACACTAAATCTTCACTGCGAGCAAGTTTTAAAATCGCATTAAGAATTGCACAATCTGGGAAACCCTTTCCCGAAGGGGAGTTTGTGAAAGGGTGTCTGATTGATGCTGCAGAACTTGTGTGTCCCACGAAAGTTAGCAGGTTTCAAGAAATCAGTCCATCCAAACAGTGACAAGACGTATCAGTGCTATGGTCGGCGATCTGCACAGGCAGCTAATAAATAAGGCTAAATACTTTGTTGCTTTCTCTGTTGCGCTCGATGAAGCAACAGATCTTACAGATACAGCCCAGATTGTGATAAACATACGGGTTGTCGATAACGCACTTTGTGTAACAGAGGAGCGACATCTGTGCGCAGAAACATGCACTACATGAACGCTGACGGCAGCGGCGTGCACGCTGTGACCCGGAAGCTGCACATGTGCAGGAGCACCGCACGCGTGCAGAATTTCTAGCCGGCCCTGGTGTAAACAAACGAGCTTGATGAGAAACTTGGCGGGTATGTAGAGGTGTCAAAATCACGAATTTTTGGCCCAGTTTCACTTTTAAAGGGTAAAACACAACCCGAAAGCTAATTTGACGTGTTAGGTTTGGAGGGAATATTGTGTAAATTTAAGGTGGAGAAAGGAAAGGAAATGATACTAGCTGTATCGGGATTTTATGCAGAATCAGCGACGACGAGTAAAAATTTGTGCCGCACCAGGGTCTCTACATCTACATGAATTCTCTGCAAATCACATTCAAGTGCCTGGCAGAGGGTTTATCGAACCACCTCCACAGTAATTATCTGTTATTCCAATCTCGTACAGCGCGTGGAAAAAACGAAGACCTATATCTTTGGTTCTAGGAGCTACAGTCTGGAACCGCGCGACCGCTACGGTCGCAGGTTCGAATCCTTCCTCGGGCACGGATGTGTGTGATGTCCTTAGGTTAGTTAGGTTTAAGTAGTTCTAAGTCCTAGGAGACTGATGACCTCAGAAGTCAAGTCTCATAGTGCTCAGAGCCATTTGAACCATTTTTTTTTCCGTAATGAGATTTTCACTCTGCTGCGGAGTGTGCGCTTACGTGAAACCTCCTGGCAGATTAAAACTGTGTGCCGGACCGAGACTCGAACTCTGGACCTTTGCCTTTCGCGGGGAAGTGGTCTACCAACTGAGCTACCCAAGCACGACTCACGACCCGTCGTCACAGCTTCAGTTCTGCCAATACCTCGCCTCCTACTTTCCAAACTTCACAGAAACTCTTCTGAGAACCTTGCAGAACTAGCACACCTTCATCCGGTGGTCCGAAAAGGCTCGACGGGACAGGTACAGCCATTGGACTTACAGAGCTTTCTATGTTGAAGAATTTTGTATGACGGGTTTCCGATCTACTTCTGCTGAATAACTGAAATCGTGATCTCCAAAACGGAAAACTACGTATTGCATTACTTTGTCCTCTCTACACACCCGCCAAGTTTCTTCAAGATGGTTTGTTTACACCTGGGCGTTCTCCCCTTTTCAGTTTGCGGTCGAGCGATATTGTTGAAGGAGTAGTTCGTGGTATGCTTGAGTAACTACAGTTGGTTGCACACTGTCCAAAGATGCCGCACTGTTTCGATTGTTTTTTTATTTACTTGTGTGCACAGTCCTGCAGTAATTTAGAAATGAAAACATTTTCCTCCTGGACTGTTATAACATTCATTCATTCCTTCACTGTGGTCGCAATTTTGGCTTTTTGGGCAAACGGTTGAGCGGAAGAAACGGCTTTTTGCCCGAGTTTTCACAGCCAACGAAGAGCGGAAAATGGAGAAATTATTTTTTATCTCAAAAGAGATAAAAGTTTTTAAAATAAAAATAACCTTATTAACCATTGTACATCTTTATTCTTCATGTCTGTGCATTTGTTTCCCAACATAGTTACCCTGGCGACGAACACATTTCTCCCAAGGAGAGTCCGGTTTGTTGATTCCGTCACTGTGGAATGTTTGTTGACGGAGCCACAACCTTACCTAAGCTTGCGCCACTTCTTTGCAATCAAGGCAGTTAAGGAAAACGTAGTTATTTGAGGGAAAACTGCAATATTTCACGAAGATCTGGTGCTAGCTACGTAACTGAAATGTCAAAAACGTCAGTCCTTCAAGGCGTAGCTATTTTTGGCGTAAAAAGTTAGACTGTTGTATGTTTAACTGTCAAAGAACTTGAAAATAATTTCTTAAACCATGCAAGTTTTTTTTATGAAATGAAATGATTCGTCTAACAGTGAGAAATACAGTACATGAGAGAAACATTTGATGCGCCTTTGAATGATTAAAATTCGGCTACACCAAATGACGTGCTGATTGGGAATTAAAAATTTTAATGATTAAAATAGAATGTTAAAGAGCGGTAGAGGATATTCACGTGGTGGATTGTTTAGACCACCCAGCCTGCTGTTGGATTGCCTTGAGATACTATTGCTAAGTGAAATTAAACGTTGAACTTCAGATTCCCATTCGGCATTTCATTTGCTGCAGATTATTTCGAGACTGGATTCAAACAGAGTTTTGTTAGCTTTTAAATTGCCCGTTACGATGAAATCAGACGCAGATAGGACAGCGATAAGTTGGGTGATGGCGGACCGTATCAATGTACTGTACAAAGAATAATCATACTTGGCATATAAAATTATTTAGAAAGCAGGTTCTAATAGAAACGATGCAGATGTGCGTGTGATGGGACGCGGATGTCACATCACCAAAACTTTCGTTTCCTGGCGCAATTTAGCGGCTGAAACATGGAATAAATCTGTAGACATAATTACTGATGGTTAAGACACACATTCAGTAAGATAACTCATTTTAACCGAATAATAAACATTATTATTCACAATTAAATAAAAATTACGGAAATGATAAGCTTATGTTTATAGATAGAAGAAGAATTGGGTAGAAAGGAGGATCCAAAGAGTCTCTTTTTTTTAGCTTTTGCAAAACAACAATGTAGTTATTCCATAGATTCGGACATGTCCAGTCCAAGGATATACGTATTTCTCAGTTTGCAACTTAATAACACGATAAAATCAGGAGTCTTCGTCGTTAACATAAAAGAATGTAGTGGCGCTTCCTGTAATAATTGACATCGAACGCATGTCTTCCGCGTACAAATTTATACCGTGCGTCCACGAAGTGCGACGTTTGACAACTCAAATGACCTCTACTTCAGCGTTTTCAGTGACCAAGTACAGCGCCTCCTCCTTGCTCATCCTCATGAGTATGCTGTAGACACTCACGTCTTCCAGTATGACAGGAGCCGCGTGCAAGCGGCTGCACGCCTACGTTACTGGTTCGACGAAAATGCAGGCGCACTATTCCCCTTCAACTGGCTCCCAAAATCACCCGATCTTAATTACTCGGAAAATGCCTGGACATATTTGGAACAGCAGGTAGCAATGTACATCCCCGCAGTCTGGCAACTCGACATGATCTAATCATTAAGGGTTGGGGTTGTTTGGGGAAGAGACCAAACAGCGAGGTCATCGGTCTCATTGGTTTAGGGAAGGATGGGGAAGGGCCGTGCCCTTTCAAAGGTACCATCCCGGCATTTGCCTGAAGCGATTTAGGGAAATCACGGAAAACCTAAATCAGGATGGCCGGACGCGGGATTGAACCGTCGTCCTCCCGAATGCGAGTCCAGTGTTAATCATTAAGGGGTGCCCCAGTTTGATACTGAGTTCATGAAGAAACTTGTGGGCCGTATTTCTTTCAGAATTGAGGCTAGGGTTGACTATACACAGTGTTAGCATGATGATAAACAGCTCAGATGGAAACCCAGTTCTAAGCAAAGAAGGGAAAGCAGAAAGGGCGATGTACTCGAGGACAATATTATGGAAATGGAAGAGAATGAACGTGAAATGAGAGATACGATACTGCGTGAAGAGTTTGACAGAGCGCTGAAAGACCGGAGTCGAAACAAGGCCCCGGGAGTAGATAACATTCCATTAGAACTACTGATAGCCTTGGGAGAGCCAGCCGTGACAAAACTCTACCATCTGGTGAGCAAGATGTGTGAGACAGGAGAAATACCCTCAGACTTCAAGAAGAACATAATAATTCGAATCCCAAAGAAAGCAGGTGTTGACAGGTGTGAAAATTACCGAACAATCAGTTTAACAAGTCACGGCTGGAAAATACTGACACGAATTCTTTACACATGAATGGAAAACCTGGTAGAAGCCGACCTCGGGGAAGATCAGTTTGGATCCCGTACAAATGTTGGAACACGGCAGGCAATACTGACCCTACGACTTATCTTAGAAGATAGATTAAGGAAAGGCAAACCTACGTTTCTAGCATTTGTAGACTTAGAGAAAGCTTTTGACAATGTTGACTGGAATACTCTCTTTCAAATTCTAAAGATGGCAGGGGTAAAATACAGGGAGCGAAAGGCTATTTACAATTTGTACAGAAACCAGATGGCAGTTATAAGAGTCGAGGTACATGAAAGGGAAGCAGTGGTTGGGAAGGGAGTGAGACAGGGTTGTAGTCTCTCCCCGATGTTATTCAATCTGTATATTGAGCAAGCAGTAAAAAAACAAAAGAAAAATTCGAAGTAGGTATTAAAATCCATGGAGAAGAAATAAAAACTTTGAGGTTCGCGCGATGACATTGTAATTCTGTCAGAGACAGCAAAGGACTTGGAAGAGCAGTTGAACGGAATGGACAGTGTCTTGAAACGAGGATATAAGATGAACATCAACAAAAGCAAAACGAGGATAATGGAATGTAGTCGAATTAAGTCAAGTGATGCTGAGGGAATTACATTAGGAAATGAGACGCTTAAAGTAGTAAATGAGTTTTGCTATTTGGGGAGCAAAATAACTGAAGGGAGGATGTAAAGTGTAGACTGGCAATGGCAAGGAAAGCGTTTCTAAAGAAGAGAAATTTAACATCGAGTATAGATTTAAGCGTCAGGAAGTCGTTTCTGAAAGTATTTGTATGGAGTGTAGGCATGTATGGAAGTGAAACATGGACGATAAACAGTTTGGACAAGAGGAGAATAGAAGCTTTCGAAATCTGGTGCTACAGAAGAATGCTGAAGATTAGATGGGTAGATCAAGTAACTAATGAGGAGGTACTGGATAGAATTGTGGAGAAGGGAAATTTGTAGCACAACTGGAGTAGAAGAAGGGATCGGTTGGTAGGACATGTTATGAAACATCAACGACTCACCAATTTAGTGTTCGAGGGCAGCGTGGAGGGTAAAAATCGTAGAGGGAGACAAAGAGATGAATACACTAAGCAGATTCAGAAAGATGTAGGTTGCAGTAGTTACTTGGAGATGCAAAAGCTAGCACAGGATAGAGTAGCATGGAGAGCTGCATCGAACAACAACAACGCCGTCGTATCGCAGACACTGTAGATTTCCGATGTATGTTAAGTAGGATTACTTTGAGTGCCAGGCATTATCCGATTCGTATTTATGCCAGTTCTGTTAGTCCATCTTCTCTTCCCTGCTCTCTCTGTACATCTGCTTCTTCCCTTCGCCATTCTCTATCTCCTTGTGCTCCCCTCTCTCTCCATCTGCTCTGTGCATCTCCTCCTCCACTCTCCCTCTCTCCCTCAACCCATCTGTACCCTCCTCGTCTCTCTGTGCATGTCATCTTCGCTTTCTATGTCAATCTCCTTCAGTTCCTTCCCTCTGTTTATCACTTCCTCTCACCCATACTCAATCTCCTTTTTCCCTCCCCCAGTTTCTCCCCCCTCGTATCCCCCTCCCCTTTATCCATAAGCTCCTCCCCACTCACTCTGTCCATCTCCTCCCCTCTATTTCCTCCACCCATATCCTCCTTTCCTGTCTCTGTGTATTTCCTCCTCTTGCCTTCCTCTGTCGATCTGCTCCTCTCCCATCTTTGTCTGCCCTTGCCTCCCCCCTCTTCTCTCCAAGATTACCTCCACCCTAACAAGAGGTTCGTGGTTTTTACCCCCACAGTACACCTTCCAGACAGTGTTACGTGTACCAAGTGGTTGAAATCGATGCGTAGGTTTAGGAGTACCTTATTATCCGCGTATTTGTCCACATATGCACCTGCCACTTATGACATACATCTGTTTCACATACATCTGTACACACATCTCATTTGTATCTCTAGATAATTTCGCTCTACGGTATCGTTTTCATGCAGTTCAGTGTTTATGATGTCATGTATTCTGAACTAAGTGTTGTACAATGACACAATTTTGTAGGCACTCTCAGTGGTGTATGTGCATACTGTCCGCAAAGTGTGTCGTGAATAAACCTAGTAATAAATTAAAACGTCATGCTTCATGTGGTAATTTTACTATGGAATGGAAGTCCCATGCTTCTTTACAGAGCATAGGGCCTTACAAGGCAAGGTCCTAATGGAGGTGGTTTGCCGTTGCCTCCCTCCGACCGAAATGGGGATGAATGATGATGATGAAGACGACACAACAACACCCAGTCATCTCGAGGCAGGAAAAATTCCTGACTCCGCCAGGAATCGAACCCGGGACCCTGTGCTCGGGGAGCGAGAACCCTACCGAGAGACCACGAGGGCGGACCAATTTTTTAATATACGAACAGCAGAAATGTAGTACGGGATAAACTATTCTTTTTTAATCATTTTCTGGGGGGTTATCAGCGAGAAAAAGTTTCGTATAGTTCGAAATTATCTGTGAACTTTGCTCCAAGTCGCTAAGAGCTCTCTAAGATTCAGGGATCGGTTGGTAGGACATGTTCTGAGGCATCAAGGGATCACCAATTTAGTACTGGAGGGTTGCGTGGAGGGTAAAAACCGTAGAGGGAGACCAAGAGATGAATACACTAAGCAGATTGAGAAGGATGTAGGTTGCAGTAGGTACTGGGAGATGAAGAAGCTTGCAGAGGATAGAGTAGCATGGAGAGCTGAATCAAACCAGTCTGTTGACTGAAGACCATAACAGCAGCAGCATGATGGCTCCTTTCAGTGATTAATGTTTTGCCCGGAGCGCTTATCCAGACAGTTATCTGGTGACTGTGCAGCTAGTCCTCCGAGCTTAATCAGGGGCAAGCCGTGGCTTTGTCCCGGCGCGCCCGTGCGGTTGTGGGCGCCAGCGGCGGGACCTCGGCACGCAGTATCCGCATGAGAACGGGCACGGCGAGCAACCGGTGCTGTTAGCCGAACTTCCGCACGCGTTGCGTATGCCGCTGGCGCGCCTGCCTTCTGCTTCCCGGGCAGGCGCACGCCACGAGCTGACGGCACGGGTCACGGGAAGGCTCCTATAACCTCAGCTGAACTGTCCGCCACGTTTTCCCCAAACTATAGGATATTAATACGTGTTTACATACATCTACACTCTGCAAGCGACCTGACGGTGTGTGGCGGAGGGTACCTTGAGTACCTCTATCGGTTCTCCCTTCTATTCCAGTCTCGTATTGTTCGTGGCAAGAAGGATTGTCGGTATGCCTCTGTGTGGGCTCTAATCTCTCTGATTTTATCCTCACGGTCTCTTCGCGAGATATACGTAGGAGGGAGCAATATACTCAAAAAATGGTTCAAATGGCTCTGAGCACTATGGGACTTAACAGCTGTGGTCATCAGTCCCCTAGAACTTAGAACTACTTAAACCTAACTAACCTAAGGACATCACACACATCCATGCCCGAGGCAGGATTCGAACCTGCGACCGTAGCAGTCGCGCGGTTCCGGACTGCGCGCCTAGAACCGCGAGACCACCGAGGCCGGCGGAGCAATATACTGCATGACTCCTCGGTGAAGGTATGTTCTCGAAACTTTGACAAAAGCCCGTACAGAGCTACTGAGCGTCTCTCGTGCAGAGTCTTCCACTGGAGTTTATCTATCATCTCCGTAACGCTTTCGCGATTACTAAATGATCGTGTAACGAAGCGCGCTGCTCTCCGTTGGATCTTCTCTATGTCTTGTATCAACCCTATCTGGTACGGATCCCACACTGCTGAGCAGTATTCAAGCAGTGGGCGAACAAGCGTACTGTAACCTACTTCCTTTGTTTTCGGACTGCATTTGCTTAGGATTCCTCCAATGAATCTCAGTCTGGCATCTGCTTTACCGACGATCAACTTCATATGATCATTCCATTTTAAATCACTCCTAATGCGTACTCCCAGATAATTTATGGAACTAACTGCTTCCAGTTGCTGACCTATTTTGTAGCTAAATGATAAGGGATCTTTCTTTCTTTGTATTCGCAGCACATTACACTTGCCTACATTGAGGTTCAGTTGCCATTCCATGCACCATGCGTCAATTCGCTGCAGATCCTCCTGCATTTCAGTACAATCTTCCATTGTTACAACCTCGCGATATACCACAGCGTCATCCGCAAAAAGTCTAAGTGAACTTCCGATATCATCCACAAGGTCATTTATGTGTATTGTGAATAGCAACGGTCCTACGACACTCGCCTGCGGCACACCTGAAATCACTCTTACTTCGGAAGACTTCTCTCCATTGAGAATGACATGCTGCGTTCTGTTATCTAGGAACTCTTCAATCCAATCACACAATTGGTTTGATAGTCCTTATGCTCTTACTTTGTTCATTAAACGACTGTGGGGAACTGTATCGAACGCCTTGCGGAAGTCAAGAAACACGGCATCTACCTGGGAACCCGTGTCTGTGGCCCCCTGAGTCTCGTGGACGAATAGCGCGAGCTGGGTTTCACACGATCGTCTTTTTCGAAACCCATGCTGATTCCTACAGAGTAGATTTCTAGTCTACAGAAAAGTCATTATACTCGAACATAATAAGTGTTCCAAAATTCTACAACTGATCGACGTTAGAGATATAGGTCTATAGTTCTGCACATCTGTTCGACGTCCCTACTTGAAAGCGGGGATGACCTGTGCCCTTTTCCAATCCTTTGGAACGCTACGCTCTTCTAGATACCTACGGTACAACGCTGCAAGAAGGGGGGCATGTTCCTTCGCGTACTCTGTGTAAAATCGAAGTGGTATCCCATCAGGTCCAGCGGCCTTTCCTCTTTTGAGCCATTTTAATTGTTTCTCTATCCCTCTGTCGTCTATTTCGATATCTACCATTTTGTCATCTGTGCGACAATCTAGAGGAGAAGTACAATGCGAGTACAGATTTCTAATTAAGTGTATTGAAGAATTCATCGTAAATGAGGGTGACTGCTCAGCTGCGGACTGCACAATTACAAAAATGGTTTTCGTGTGTTTAGGTTTCCTAGTGACCCAGAAGGAAGATAAAGATCAGCCACAAAGTGTCGGAGAAACAATTGGGAACCACGCGGCGCTCAGTTGTGTATTGTGAATATACGTTAATAAAAGTAGTTACATGCATGAAACCAGTTGTATGCAATTGCGTTTTTTCACAGCCGAAAGCTGTACTGAAGCACTTCGTCTCAAAATTTTTCGATTCCTGTGATATTTTCGCAACTGGAAAAGTAGGAGGAATATTTTTGACGTATTTATACATCTTATCATAAACATACATACAGAAAGTGAATAATACTTAACCCCATTTCTTACGAGGGTAATCCCAAAAGTAAGGTCTCCTATTTTTTTTGTAAGTACATAGACCTGTTTATTTGTACAATGATGTACATCACTCTACAGCTTGAACATTTAGCTATTTTTCGACATAATCACCATTTCTGTCGATGCATTTTTGTAGGCGCTATGGCAGCATGGCAGCAAGCTAGTATGACATGGGCATGAAAGAACTGTCACAGCGTCTACAAATATCCATCGACAGAAATGGTGATCATGCCGAAAAATGTTCAAGCTGTAGACTGATGTAAATCATTGTACAAATAAAGAGGTCTATGTACTTACAAAAAAATAGGAAACTGTACTTTTGGGATTACGGTAGAACGTATGATAATTCAAATATTGCTACAGCGGTTTGTGAGGAGACCTGGACAAGTACCACAACCTCCAAAGAATAAAGTTTTTGAAGCAACTAAACAAGCAACAAACTATCATGAAGTACGTAAAATGAATACTGGTTAAATGATGCTTGAAAGTATTAATAAAAATTTGTTTCACTTAAGATGGAACTGTACTTTCCCCCACCTGTGTACAATAAAAATGCGGCATTTCTTAAAGTACCTCCATTTGAACAAAAAATAAACACCTCTTTTACAAGGGGCTATATACGGGTAAAAGTGATAAAAAGCCACAGGTTGTTACTGCATAATACCCATATCTGAACACACTGCTACCGATTTCTTAACTCATTGCATTTAATATTTACAATCTGTAACGCAAGTTCCGAGCCTACGTTTCTGTAGATGTATAATATTATAAGGGGCATTCAAAAACAAACGAGCCGGAGGCATAATTACAGAAACCAGCACCTGTGTGTTAGAAGTATTGAGCCTGGCTGTTGAGACACTTGTCCCACTGTGACACAGGGCGGTGAATGGCTGTCTCATAAAATTCCCGGGGCTGCGATGTTAACCAGTTCCAAACGCACAGCTGGACGTCGTAGTCCACACGAGTGTAGGAAAGGTTATGCTGATATTCTTCTTTGACAAAGGCGCCCCCCTTCTGATTTATTTCCTGTAGCACGGGACAACAGTGCATGGCCAGCGTTACTCGCAAACCTTGACCACCCTTCGCCAAGCGATCAAAACAAAACGACCACGCAATCTCACCCGTGGGGCCATTCAGCTCCACGACAATGCAAAGCCTCGTACAGCCAACACAGTCGCGGCACTCGTGCAGAAATTCAAATGGGAGGTTCTCGGCCACTCTCCATACAGTCCGGACCTCTCTTCCTGTCATTAGGCCACTTTTGGTCCCATTAAAAAGACTGTGAGGGGCAAACGATTCACCTCAGACGACGTTGTCTAGCTGTACGTGCGGAACTGGTTAACATCGTAGCCCCGAAAATTTCGGAGACAACCGTTCACCGCCCTGTGTCACAGTGGGACAAGTGTCTCAACAGCCAGGGTCAATACTTCTAACACACAGGTGCTGGTTTCCGTAATTCTGCCTCAGTCACGTTTCTTTTTGAACGCCCCCTTATACATTTCAATTTTTATGTTATATGAAAACGACATTCCAAATATCTCTCTAAGCATTAATTTTGTTGGTTCACTTCATGCATGCTATATGAAATATATAAGAAATATGTAAAAAGTTGCGTGAATGGGGTAACCACCCACAAGGTAAACACTGCTGAAACCTCAGAGATGACAAAACATGGCGGACGATTCAGCCTGTTACATAGGAGCTCTGTCATGGCTCGCCTCTGTTCTGGCACTTTGGGAACTTACACACCTATATACGAAGTGCATTCAAGTTCTAAGGCCTCCGGTTTTTTTTTCTCCGGACTGGAAAAGATAGAAACATGCGCATTGTTTTAAAATGAGGCCGCGTTCATTGTCAATACGTTCCAGAGATGGCAGCACCGTACGGCAGATGGAATTTTACTGCCAGCGGCGAGAATGAGAACTGTTTTAAATACTTAAAATGGCGACGTTTTCCTTACTTGAACAGCGTGCACTCATTCGTTTTCTGAATTTGCGTGGTGTGAAACCAATTGAAATTCGTCGACAGTTGAAGGAGACATGTGGTCAAAGAGTTATGGATGTGTCGAAAGTGCGTTCGTGGGTGCGACAGTTTAATGAAGGCAGAACATCGTGTGACAACAAACCGAAACAACCTTGGGCTCGCACAAGCCGGTCTGACGAAATGATCGAGAAAGTGGAGAGAATTGTTTTGGGGGATCGCCGAATGACTGTTGAACAGATCGCCTCCAGAGTTGGCATTTCTGTGGGTTCTGTGCACACAATCCTGCATGACGACCTGAAAATGCGAAAAGTGTCATCCAGGTGGGTGCCACGAATGCTGACGGACGACCACACGGCTGCCCGTGTGGCATGTTGCCGAGCAATGTTGACGCGCAACGACAGCATGAATGGGACGTTCTTTTCGTCGGTTGTGACAATGGACGAGACGTGGATGCGATTTTTCAATCCAGAAACAAAGCGCCAGTCAGCTCAATGGAAGCACACAGATTCACCGGCACCAAAAAAATTTCGGGTAACCGCCAGTGCTGAAAAAATGATGGTGTTCATGTTCTGGGACAGCGAGGGCGTAATCCTTACCCATTGCGTTCCAAAGGACACTACGGTAACAGGTGCATCCTACGAAAATGTTTTGAAGAAGAAATTCCTTCCTGCACTGCAACAAAAACGTCCGGGAAGGGCTGCGCGTGTGCTGTTTCACCGAGACAACGCACCCGCACATCGAGCTAACGTTACGCAACAGTTTCTTCTTGATAACAACTTTGAAGTGATTCCTCATGCTCCCTGCTCACCTGACCTGGCTCCTAGTGACTTTTGGCTTTTTCCAACAATGAAAGACACTCTCCGTGGTCGCACATTCACCAGCCGTGCTGCTATTGCCTCAGCGATTTTCCAGTGGTCAAAACAGACTCCTAAAGAAGCCTTCGCCGCTACCATGGAATCATGGCGTCAGCGTTGTGAAAAATGGGTACGTCTGCAGGGCGATTACGTCGAGAAGTAACGCCAGTTTCATCGATTTCGGGTGAGTAGTTAATTAGAAAAAAAATCGGAGGCCTTAGAACTTGAATGCACCTCGTATGAAAGTATTGCAACTTTAATAGTGGCAACTATTTATTTACAGCTCGTAAAAAATAGATACGTGTTTGAAAGTTGTAGTGACCTGCAAAGTAGTCACCATCATTGTGTATAACCCGTTGCCAGCGACGTGGAAGTCCTAGGATGCTCTTAGCATTGCCAATTGTCTTGATAGTTCGAGCGGCGCGGTCTTTTGCCCAACGAATTTGTAGCAGATCCGAAGCGAATGCCGCGAAGTGTTTCCTTCGGTTATGAAATCGGATTGAACTTACGAGGGCTTAAGTTAGGGGAGCGCAGTAGGTGGTATAGCACTTAGCAGCCCCATCAGTCAAACAAATCAGTAACAGCTTGCATTGTACGTGCTTGAGCATTGTCCCGCAAAATGATGGTCAGGTCCTGCAGAAAGTGGCATCACTTCTGCCTCTAAGCTGGTCGCAGGTTGTGTTCCAGAAATGAACAGCACAGAGACAGAAGCGGTGACACTTTCTGCGGGACCTGACCATCACTTCGCAGGAGAATGCTGAAGCACGTAAAGTGCAGGCTGTTACTGATTTGTCTGATGAGGCTGGTAAGTGCTATACGACCTACTGCAGTCCCCGGACTTAAGCATTCGTGAGTTCAACTCGATTTATAAACTGAAGGATACTCTTGCGCGTTGCGGCCGCTCTGTGGTCTTCGTGTGGACCCCAGGCCATGTTGGGACACCTGGCAATGAGAATGTTGACCGCCTGGCGAAAGAGGCCACTAGTAAATCATCTCTGGAGATTGGCCTCCCGGAGACTGATTTGCGGGCAGTCTTACGCCGCGAAGTTCTTTCGGTTTGGGACGCTGAATGGCGCAATCTGCCCACGCCCAACGAACTCCGTCCGATCAAGGCGACGACGACTGTGTGGCGGTCGTGCAAGCGGGTCTCCCGCAAGGAGTCTGTTGTCCTCTGCCGGCTGCGCATCGGGCACACTCGGCTTACTTACGCACGGCCACTTATTGCGCCGTGAGGACGCACCTCTATGTCGCTGCGGCTCCGTTTTATCTGTGGCCCATATTTTATTGGAGTGTCCGCTTTTAGCTGTGCTCAGGCAGTCGTTCGCACTGCCTGACACACTCCCTGCCCTTTTAACAGATGACTCTGCTATGGCTGACTTAGTTTTACGTTTTATTCGGGCAGGGGGTTTTTATCATTTACTCTAAGTGTTTCTGTTTTCTCTTATTGTTTTGTGTGGATTCTGGCCTCTGGCATCCGGTTTTAAACTGATTTATTAATGTGTTTTCAGTGGTTGGCTTTTCCTTTTTTTATTTCTATGGTCGGCCAACCACCGTCACACTCTGTGTGATTTTAGTTCGTTTTATCTGGTCTTTGTCTCAGTTTCTCTTGTTCTGTGTCGTCTGTGTCTATTCTGTTAATCGTTTTTATTTCTCTGTGGGTGTTTTTTTAGTACTTGGAAAAAGGGACCGATGACCGTAGCAGTCTGGTCCTTTTAATCCCACAAACCAACCAATCTAAACTGAAGGTAACACAACACGGCATTCGCTTCAGAACTGCCACAAATTCGTCCGGCAGTAGATTCTTTTATATACATAAATGATCTGACGGACAGAGTCAACAGCAATTTAAGGCTGTTTGCTGATGATGCTGCGGTGTACGGAAAGGTACTTTCGTTGAGCGACTGTAGGAATGTTAAATATGACTTGCACAAAATTTCTAGTTGGTATCAAGATTGGCAGGTTGCTCCAAATGTAGAAAAATATAAGTTAATGCCGATGAGTAGCAAAAAGAAAAGAGCACGAAAGCACTGTAGCAGGGAAGGCTTCGGTTTGTTGGTAGATTTTAGGAAAATGTAGATCAGCAGTAAAGGAGGCCGTGTATAGAACAGGAGTGCGACACATTCATGAGTACTGTTCAGGATCCGCACCATGTCCGATTAAAGGAAGATATAGAAGCAATTCAGAGGCGGGCTGCTAGATTTGTTACCGATAGGTTTCACAACCACGGAAGTGTTACGGAGATGCGTGGGCAACCGAGATGGGAATCCCCGGTGGTAACGCGAAGTTCCTTTCGAGGAACACTGTCGAGAAAATTTAGGGAAGTGGCGTTTACCGCGAATGTATTGCCCAACGTAAAGTCCCGAGCGATTGGAAAAAAGGGCAGGTGACGCCTGTATATAAGAAGGGTAGAAGGAGGGATCCTCAAAACTACAGACCAATATCCTTAACATCGGTTTGTTGCAGGATTCTAGAACATATTCTCAGTTCGAATATAATGAATTTCCTTGAGACAGAGAAGTTGCTGTCCATGCATCAGCACGGCTTTAGAAAGCATCGCCGCTGCGAAACGCAACTCGCCCTTTTTTCACATGATATCTTGCGAACCATGGATGAAGAGTATCAGACAGATGCCATATTTCTTGACTTCCGGAAAGCGTTTCACTCGGTGCCCCACTACAGACTCCTAACTAAGGTACGAGCAAATGGGATTGGTTCCCAAGTATGTGAGTGGCTCGAAGACTTCTTAAGTAATAGAACCCAGTACGTTGTCCTCGATGGTGAGTGTTCATCGGAGGTGAGGGTATCATCCGGTGTGCCCCAGGGAAGTGTGATAGGTCCGCTGTTGTTTTCTATCTACATAAATGATCTTTTGGATAGGGTGGATAGCAATGTGCGGCTGTTTGCTGATGATGCTGTGGTGTACGGGAAGGTGTCATCGTTGAGTGACTGTAGGAGGATACAAGATGACTTGGACAGGATTTGTGATTGGTGTAAAGAATGGCAGCTAACTCTAAATATAGATAAATGTAAATTAATGCAGCACAATTGGAAAAAGAATCCCGTAATGTTTGAATACTCCATTAGTAGTGTAGCGCTTGACACAGTCACATCGATTAAATATTTGGGCGTAACATTGCAGAGCGATATGAAGTGTGACAAGCATGTTATGGCAGTTGTGGGGAAGGCAGATAGTCGTCTTCGGTTCATTGGTAGAATTTTGGGAAGATGTGGTTCATCTGTAAAGGAGACCGCTTATAAAACATTAATATGACCTATTCTTGAGTACTGGTCGACTGTTTGGGACCCCTATCAGGTCGGACTGAGGGAGGACATAGAAGCAATTCAGAGGCGGGCTGCAAGATTTGTTACTGGTAGGGTTGATCATCACGCGAGTGTTACGGAAATGCTTCAGGAACTCGGGTGGGAGTCTCTAGAGGAAAGGGGGCGTTCTTTTCGTGAATCGCTACTGAGGAAATTTAGAGAACCAGCATTTGAGGCTGACTGCAGTACAATTTTACTGCCGCCAACTTACATTTCGCGAAAGGCCACAAGGATAAGATAAGAGAGATTAGGGCTCGTACAGAGGCATATAGGCAGTCATTTTTCCCTCGTTCTGTTTGGGAGTGGAACAGTGAGAGAAGATGCTAGTTGTGTTACGAGGTACCCTCCGCCACGCACCGTATGGTGGATTGCGGAGTATTTATGTAGATGTAGATTTGAAGATTACTGCAGACCGCTCCTACTGCCGCCAACGTAGTTTCACATTAAGGACCACGAACTTAAATTAGGGCTCGTACTGGAGCTTGTAGATACTCCTTTTCCCGTCGCTGTATTTGCAAGTGAAAACGGTGAGGAAATGACAAGTAGAGGTATAACGTATCCTCCGCCACATACCGTGCGGTGGCTTGCAGACTACAATATAGATGTACGAGAAGTGCCCTCCGCCACGCACTGGTGGCTTGAGGCGTACAGGTGAGGACGTAGACGTTGCTTAGGGGCCGGTTCGTTGTTTATTATGAGAGCGCACCGCGACCAACAGAAGACTGTCTGGCTCAAGGTAGCCAGTGAGACAGTTGGCTTGCGCAGTCGCTACTGGTAGGCCTGATCCAGTATGGTTGTAAACTGTACAAATACTACACTTCCCGATAATTTAAATCGTCGAGAGGCGGGAATGTAGCGGGATAGCTGGGAGGCCAGAGAAGGTACTCTGGGGATGCGAAGCGGTGCTGTTGCCACTCCCGCATCTAACCCCGCTGGCGACGTAACCGGGGCGTTGCCATGACGACGCGCTGCCGCGTCATTCCCCCCACCACGGCGCCCGCCGGCTGCAGCCGGACACTGCCTCTCGCCTCTCTCTCTCTCTTCCATTTATTTCTCTCTTTTTTTCCTCCTTTTCATGCTTTCGCAACCACACCCGTGCCTCATCTGCTCAGCAACGCACTGCAAAATCCGCGAAACAGTGGGCACTTGTTGCTGTTGTAACATTATTGAACGGACTTCCCGTTCCGTCCTATTAGCCCTAAGGTCTGCAGTGTTGCAAGGAACGCTCGATAATTAACTACACAGATTCCACTTGTTGGGGAAACCATTGAATATTATTAAAAGCAACTCCGTGTCCGCCGAATTGACGAAATCGGGGAAAAATTACACCAGTACACTGAAAGAAAAAATGCAAATATAACCTGTTTAACGTACAGTAATGGCTTTAACTCGACCTCATGATGTAAATATTTCTCGACTTCCTCAATGTTTACTTGGGTCGTTTGTACGAGAGCGTGCTGGAAAGTAATACCTCCGAATTCATATGTGAAAACTCTTAAAAGATTTTTAAATATACCGAACGCTTTCAACATTCAACACCACTATTTTGCATCTCTGCGTAGTTGCAGCCCTCTGCCGCTAGAGGGCTCTGACTTGTCGCGTGTAAGATGGCGGCGTGTGACTCTACTATGTTGGTAGGTGAGAAATAGCGTGATGTGTCGTGTTTCGAATTCAGAGTTCGTCCAGTCATGGAGCACCCTTCCTTCAGCACGAGAATGCCAAGCAACACACAAGCGCTGCGACATCTACAGCAGTCCGACGCCTTGGGTTCGGTGCCATCGATCACCCTCGATCCTGTCTCAGCTTGGCCCCATCCGATTTCCACCCGTTTCCAGAAGTTAAAGAGCACATTTGAGTACTTTCCTTTGTTAGCGATGAAGCGGTACAAGCAGAAGTGAGGTGTTGCGGCTCCGTCAACAAAGACAGATTCTGCAGCGACAGTACCGACAAACTGGTTCCTCGCTGGGAGAAATTTGTTCGTCGCTATGGTGACTTAATTGTAAGAAATAAATATGTAGACATGAAGAATACAAATGTGGAATGTTAACAAAGTTAGTTTTTTTTAAAAAAAAGCTTTAACACTTTTCACATAAAAAAACGGTGGCTTTACTTTTCAGCACGCCGTGGTACAGCTTGCCACAGTTGTGCGACCCCTACAGTGCGTTTAACATTTATTAAATGTACACTACTGGCAATTAGAATTGCTACAGCAAGAAGAAATGCAGATAAACGGGTATTCATTGGACAAATATATTATACTAGAACTGACATGTGATTACATTTTCACGCAATTTGGGTGCATAGATCCTGAGAAATCAGTACGCAGAACAACCACCTCTGGCCATAATAACGGGCTTGATACGCCTGGGCATTGAGTCAAACAGAGCTTGCATGGCGTGTACAGGTACAGCTGCCCATGCAGCTTCAACACGATACCACAGTTCATCAAGAGTAGTGACAGGCGTATTGTGACGAGCCAGTTGCTCGGCCACCATTGACCAGACGTTTTCAGTTGGTGAGAGATCTGGAGAATGTGCTGGCCAGGGCAGCAGTCGAACATTTTCTGTATCCAGAAAGGCCCGTACAGAACCTGCAACATGCGGTCGTGCATTATGTACGGTTTCGCAGGGATCGAATGAAGGGTAGAGCCACGGGTTGTAACACATCTGAAATGTAACGTCCACTGTTCAAAGTGCCGTCAATGCGAACAAGAGGTGACTGAGACGTGTACCCAATGGCACCGCATACCATCACGCCGGGTAATACGCCAGGATGGCGATGACGAATACACGCTTCCAATGTGCGTTTACCGCGATGTCGCCAAACACGGATGCGACCGTGATGACGTTCTAAACAGAACCTGGATTCATCCGAAAAAATGACGTTTTCCCATTCGTGCACCCAGGTTCGTCGTTGAGTACACCATCGGAGGCGCTCCTGTCTGTGATGCAGCGTCAAGGATAACCGCAGCCACGGTCTCCGAGCTGATAATCCATGCTGTTGCAAACGACGTCGAACTGTTCGTGCAGATGGTTGTTGTCTTGCAAACGTCCCCATCTGTTGACTCGGGGATCGAGACGTGGCTGCACGATCCGTTACAGCCATGCGGATAAGATTCCTGTCATCTCGACTGCTAGTGATACCAGGCCGTTGGGATCCAGCACTGCGCTCCGTATTACCCTCCTGAATCCACCGATTCCGTATTCTGATAACAGTCATTAGATCTCGACAAAATTTCGCGTCTGTAGCACGTCATCTTCGTGGTGTAGCAATTTTAATGGCCAGTAGTGTATATCATCTGGTAACGAATCGCAAGACGATCCGAAACTGGTCGTGGTAAATAAAAATTGGAAGCAACACAGAAGGAGACTGGTTGCAGTTATTTCTGGAAACGTTAATTCATCACAGTCGCAGAATTTCAAATCCATAATAGATAAAAGTTTCACATCCACATGTTTTGCAGGGGGTTCACAGAGTCACTTTGACTATTTCTCGATCGTTCCACTCTCGAATAGCACGCGGAAAATGGCAACGCCTAAATCTCTCCATTCGCAGTAAGATGACGCGAAAAGCGGTAAATCAGTGGGAATACAAATACCTGTAAAATATCAGAGTCTGCTTCCGGATCAGCTTAGAAGGGATCTACCGCATGAAAGCAGTTGTGTGGAAGACAGGCGCCAGACTGAAATCCATTCCATGAGTCGTCAGGAAGCGTAATTCTCGCAATGAGGAGACCTCTCACAAAACCCTCGACCGACAGCATCTAGAATCGGTTTAGGAAACTTTCCAGGCAATATTGATGGAGGACACAACGGCGAAGTGCGTAAAATTACCTAATTTTGCATGTAAAATTCCACACTTTTATTTCACAGTCTGTGATTTACGCATGCTGGGTTGATTCATCGTAAAAGCAAGTTACAGCGTTGTTTTAAAGTTTAGCCGCGCGTGATTAGCCGAGCGGTCTGAGGCGCTGCGGTCATGGACTGTGCGGCTGGTCCCGGCGGACGTTAGAGTCCTCCCTCGGGCGTGTGTGTGTGTGTGTGTGTGTGTGTGTGTGTGTGTGTGTGTGTGTGTTGAGTTCAGTTTAAGCTTAGGGACTGATGACCTTAGCAGTTATTAAGTCCCATAAGATTTCACACAAATTTGAACATTTTTTGTTTTTTTAATTAATATCTCGACATGATAGTAAATTTAGAACTACAGTGATCGGAAAAAGTGGCTATTGGCTAGATTTGATCCATGTACTTTGTGGTTGTAAAACTTGATACCTTCTCAGTACCGGCAAATGGCCCAAGCAAAGGAAATGTTTTATATTGCAATCTTGCATCATATACTATTTTGGGGAAATGGTATCCAGGTAGTGATATACAAATGTTGTAAGTATGAATAAAATCGAAGAGGCCGGATCTGCCGCTAATGATGTGTTGTTCGAAGTGAGAGGCTATTGTCTTGCGCGAATGTTGCGTTGCTGTTAATTGTCTGCTATAAAAATACTTCAGAAATTATGTTTGTTTGAATTAATATTGATTAACAGAAGGCCTTGCGTGTCTGCCACTTGCGGTGCACACACTAACGGCGGTTTTAGTTTCTATTCCGAATTCTCAATATTTCTAGTGTTACTATCGCTGACAAAGACAGGGGTTTGTAGTGTGTTACATACAGAAGCGTATCGTTGTTAACAGTAACTAAAGAACTGTAGCCTGTGGACGAAATCGCTGATGACGTGTAGGCGCGGCGCCTTCGTAAGTCATTCTTCTCGCGCACTTGCTATTGGAACGGTTCCGAAATTACCCACCACCATTCACCGTAAAATAGTTTGCCGTCAAATCGTTTGAAGAGTACAGGTGTAGATGTGCGCAATGTGTGAACGTTTTGGCTTTCTTCCGTCTCGGCGAATGTAGTGCTTCTCTCCGGGACACTTCGTAGAAGTTGTTGTGGTCTTCAGTCCTGAGACTGGTTTGATGCCGCTCTCCATGCTACTCTATCCTGTGCAAGCTTCTTCATATCCCAGTACCTACTGCAACCTACATCCTTCTGAATCTGCTTAGTGTATTCATCTCTTGGTCTCCCCCTACGATTTTTACCCTCCACGCTGCCCTCCAATACTAAATTTGTGATCCCTTGATGCCTCAGAACGTGTCCTACCTACCCATCCCTTCTTCTAGTCAAGTTGTGCCACAAACTCCTCTTCTCCCCAATTCTATTCAATACCTCCTCATTAGTTATGTGATCTACCCATCTAATCTTCAGCATTCTTCTGTAGCACCACATTTCGAAAGCTTCTATTCTCTTCTTGTCCAAACTGTTTATCGTCCATGTTTCACTTCCATACATGGCTACACTCCATACGAATACTTTCAGAAACGTCTTACTGACACTTAAATCTATACTCGATGTTAACAAATTTCTCTTCTTCAGAAACGCTTTCCTTGCCATTGCCAGTCTACATTTTATGTCCTCTCTACTTCGACCATCATCAGTTATTTTGCTCCCCAAATAGCAAAACTCCTTTACTCCTTTAAGTGTCTGATTTCCTAATCTAATACTCTCAACATCACCCGACTTAATTCGACTACATTCCATTATCCTCGTTTTGCTTTTGTTGATGTTCATCTTATATACTCCTTTCAAGACACTGTCCATTCCATTCAACTGCTGTTCCAAGTCCTTTGCTGTCTCTGACAGAATTACAATCTCATCGGCGAACCTCAAAGTTTTTATTCCTTCTCCATGGATTTTAATACCTACTCCGAATTTTTCTTTTGTTTCCTTTACTGCTTGCTCAATATACAGATTGAATAACATCGTGGAGAGGCTACAACCCTGTCTGACTCCCTTCCCAACCACTGCTTCCCTTTCATGCCCCTCGACTCGTATAACTGCCATATCTCATGCCTCTCCCGGCACGCGTCAGAATTTTTGTAAGGTTTGGCCATCTATAGTTTCCACGTATGCCACTTTCAGTTCTGCCCAAGCCCTGCATATGCCATAAATCTGGACGAAATCGCTGATGACGTGCAGGCGCGGCGCCTTCGTAAGTCATTCTTCTCGCGCACTTGCGATTGGAACGGTTCCGAATTTACCCTCCACCATTCACCGTAAAATAGTTTGCAGAGTACAGGTGTAGATGTGGGCGAGTGTGTGAACGTTTTGGCTTTCTTCCATTCTTCTCGCGCACTTACGATTGCAACGGCTCCGAAATTACCCTCCACCATTCACCGTAAAATAGTTTGCAGAGTACAGGTGTAGATGTGGGCGAGTGTGCGAACGTTTTGGCTTTCTTCCATTCTTCTCGCGCACTTACGATTGCAACGGCTCCGAAGTTACCCTCCACCATTCACCGTAAAATAGTTTGCAGAGTACAGGTGTAGATGTGGGCGAGTGTGTGAACGTTTTGGCTTTCTTCCATCTCTCGGGGAACGTAGTGCTTCTCTCACGGGATACTTGGTAGAAGCTGTGGTTTAAATCAGGGGTCTCCAAACTGCGGCCCGTGGGCCGAAACCGGCCCGCGAGCTGCCCGGACATCCCCGGCATCCGGCCCGCCAAATATTTGAGGTGGTACCATACTGCCAACAATTGAGTTTCGAGGTCTATCGTGACCGATACACCGCGACATTGACGGAGCTCTATCTTTACAAAGCGGCAGGTCATGGTTAAACTTGTGGCTATTTACAATAAACAGACAGACCATTCTCCGTGCGATAGTGGAAAAAAACGGTTAACAGACTAGTTTAGCGAAAACATTTTAAGTAAAAAATTTCTTTGCATTTTATTCTACTCACGAGGCTGGTGCAAGTCTTTCAAATGGACGGCACTTCGGCGGCTAGCCTTAGTAATCAATCATTATGGAAGATGCTTCTTAAGCGAGGTTTCACTTTCTTTACGTATTTCGATTTTCAGTTTCTCCTTGCCTCTTCGAATTCAAACCTACTAGTACAGCGCATAAAACACTTAAAAACTCGTGAGACACTCGTAACGTAGACACAATCGTGCAACAGAACTATCAAATATATGCTCTGGCTCTGCTACTCGCTACAAGACTACATAACTAAACTTATTGTTGCGCTGCTTGAAATAACAATGTGTTGACATACTCTACCTCTGTTTCGTCTTGTAGCAATAATGTTGCTAACAATGATTTTGAGATTTCGCTAACTTTGCAGGACGCTTTCGTGAAGAATGTGCAGTGTCATACTTTTTTGTCGGTGAAATTCACCAGAATAAAATACGCCAGAATTTAAGTCAGGTACGTCCACCAATCAAAATTATGTAATTAAATAAGAATGGTAGTTCGTTTCAGCGCTATTCCCACAACCTTAGATTTTTGCGATTTCATCTTTCCTTTAGCCTTACATTACGGGCAAGTGCAGAAAGGGCAACAGCCTCAACGGGTGTGGGGCAAAGTCAGGACATGCGGGGACCAAGCAGCAATCGGTATTGTAATTGTAAACTGTCGAAGCTGCGTTGGTAAAGTACCGGAACTTCAAGCGCTGATAGAAAGCACCGAAGCTGAAATCGTTATAGGTACAGAAAGCTGGCTGAAGCCAGAGATAAATTCTGCCGAAATTTTTACAAAGGCACAGACGGTGTTTAGAAAGGATAGATTGCATGCAACCGGTGGCGGAGTGTTCGTCGCTGTTAGTAGTAGTTTATCCTGTAGTGAAGTAGAAGTGGATAGTTCCTGTGAATTATTATGGGTGGAGGTTACACTCAACAACCGAGCAAGGTTAATAATTGGCTCCTTTTACCGACCCCCCGACTCAGCAGCATTAGTGGCAGAACAACTGAGAGAAAATTTGGAATACATTTCACATAAATTTTCTCAGCATGTTATGGTCTTAGGTGGAGATTTCAATTTACCAGATATAGACTGGGACACTCAGATGTTTAGGACGGGTGG
Source organism: Schistocerca cancellata (assembly GCF_023864275.1). Lineage (NCBI taxonomy): Eukaryota > Metazoa > Arthropoda > Insecta > Orthoptera > Acrididae > Schistocerca > Schistocerca cancellata. The sequence goes on along the minus strand of NC_064635.1, from coordinate 31,301,299 downwards.
TAGGGACAGAGCATCGAGTGACATTATACTGAGTGCACTATCCGAAAATTACCTCGAGCAATTAAACAGAGAACCGACTCGTGGAGATAACATCTTGGACCTGCTGATAACAAACAGACCCGAACTTTTCGACTCTGTAAGTGCAGAACAGGGAATCAGTGATCATAAGGCCGTTGCAGCATCCCTGAATATGGAAGTTAATAGGAATATAAAAAAAGGGAGGAAGGTTTATCTGTTTAGCAAGAGTAATAGAAGGCAGATTTCAGACTACCTAACAGATCAAAACGAAAATTTCTGTTCCGACACTGACAATGTTGAGTGTTTATGGAAAAAGTTCAAGGCAACCGTTAAATGCGTTTTAGACAGGTACGTGCCGAGCAAAACTGTGAGGGACGGGAAAAACCCACCGTGGTACAACAACAAAGTTAGGAAACTACTGCGAAAGCAAAGAGAGCTTCACTCCAAGTTTAAACGCAGCCAAAACCTCTCAGACAAACAGAAGCTAAACGATGTCAAAGTTAGCGTAAGGAGGGCTATGCGTGAAGCGTTCAGTGAATTCGAAAGTAAAATACTAGGTACCGACTTGACAGAAAATCCTAGGAAGTTCTGGTCTTACGTTAAATCAGTAAGTGGCTCGAAACATCATGTCCAGACACTCTGGGACGATGATGGCATTGAAACAGAGGATGACAAGCGTAAAGCTGAAATACTAAACACCTTTTTCCAAAGCTGTTTCACAGAGGAAGACCGCACTGCAGTTCCTTCTCTAAATCCTCGCACCAACGAAAAAATGGCTGACATTGAAATAAGTGTCCAAGGAATAGAAAAGCAACTGGAATCACTCAACAGAGGAAAGTCCACTGGACCTGACGGGATACCAATTCGATTCTACACAGAGTACGCGAAAGAACTTGCCCCCCTTCTAACAGCCGTGTACCGCAAGTCTCTAGAGGAACAGAAGGTTCCAAATGATTGGAAAAGAGCACAGGTAGTCCCAGTCTTCAAGAAGGGTCGTCGAGCAGATGCGCAAAACTATAGACCTATCTCTCTGACGTCGATCTGTTGTAGAATTTTAGAACATGTCTTTTGCTCGAGTATCATGTCGTTTTTGGAAACTCAGAATCTACTATGTAGGAATCAACATGGATTCCGGAAACAGCGATCGTGTGAAACCCAACTCGCATTATTTGTTCATGAAACCCAGAAAATATTAGATACAGGCTCCCAGGTAGATGCCATTTTCCTTGACTTCCGGAAGGCGTTCGATACAGTTCCGCACTGTCGTCTGATAAACAAAGTAAGAGCCTACGGAATATCAGACCAGCTGTGTGGCTGGATTGAAGAGTTTTTAGCAAACAGAACACAGCATGTTGTTCTCAATGGAGAGACATCTACAGACGTTAAAGTAACCTCTGGCGTGCCACAGGGGAGTGTTATGGGACCATTGCTTTTCACAATATATATAAATGACCTAGTAGATAGTGTCGGAAGTTCCATGCGGCTTTTCGCGGATGATGCTGTAGTATACAGAGAAGTTGCAGCATTAGAAAATTGTAGCGAAATGCAGGAAGATCTGCAGCGGATAGGCACTTGGTGCAGGGAGTGGCAACTGACCCTTAACATAGACAAATGTAATGTATTGCGAATACATAGAAAGAAGGATCCTTTATTGTATGATTATATGATAGCGGAACAAACACTGGTAGCAGTTACTTCTGTAAAATATCTGGGAGTATGCGTGCGGAACGATTTGAAGTGGAATGATCATATAAAATTAATTGTTGGTAAGGCGGGTACCAGGTTGAGATTCATTGGGAGAGTCCTTAGAAAATGTAGTCCATCAACAAAGGAGGTGGCTTACAAAACACTCGTTCGACCTATACTTGAGTATTGCTCATCAGTGTGGGATCCGTACCAGATCGGGTTGACGGAGGAGATAGAGAAGATCCAAAGAAGAGCGGCGCGTTTCGTCACAGGGTTATTTGGTAACCGTGATAGCGTTACGGAGATGTTTAACAAACTCAAGTGGCAGACTCTGCAAGAGAGGCGCTCTGCATCGCGGTGTAGCTTGCTCGCCAGGTTTCGAGAGGGTGCGTTTCTGGATGAGGTATCGAATATATTGCTTCCCCCTACTTATACCTCCCGAGGAGATCACGAATGTAAAATTAGAGAGATTAGAGCGCGCACAGAGGCTTTCAGACAGTCGTTCTTCCCGCGAACCATACGCGACTGGAACAGGAAAGGGAGATAATGACAGTGGCACGTAAAGTGCCCTCCGCCACACACCGTTGGGTGGCTTGCGGAGTATAAATGTAGATGTAGATGTAGATGTAGATGTACGGTGATCATGGAGTGCTTGGGTTCTTTAATCCCACTAGGTAGACCTTGGCCCTTATGACTTCGTGGAGGAATCAATGTGGCCCGCAGATTAAAACGGGAGACCCCTGCTTTAAACAGTCACGTAGAATCTGCTACACAAATAAGTCAGCGTCCGGAAATGCCTGTCTCGCATGCACCCTCCGAAACTCGGTGTGTGTAGACGAAGCGGAAGCGACGCTGCCTCCGTGCGGTATGCGACGGATCCGAAATACACCGCCGCCCTTCTCGACGCCTCACGGTTCTCCACGGCATACCGTCGGCCCCATGTTCCTGATTTCAGCCCGGAAACTGACATGCGGGAACTTGATCTTTTCTTCAGTCATTTTCGGTCGTATTTCCCACTTTTTTCTGTTTTCCAGCTATCTAATATACACTGTTTATATAAAGAGACAGTTCGTTTAAAGTTGTTTCCAAAAATCTCGAGAAGTTCTTGATTGATGTAGGGGAAGGTGGGGCAAGATGGGGAAGCTAACTTTAAACCCTTAAAAAAGGGACAAAAATAAACAAATTCAAGTAGGTTTGATCAAAATGGTTCAAATGGCTCTGAGCACTATGGGACTTAACATCTATGGTCATCAGTCCCCTAGAACTTAGAATTACTTAAACCTAACTAACCTAAGGACATCACACACATCCATGTCCGAGGCAGGATTCGAACCTGCGACCGTAGCAGTCGCGCGGCTCCGGACTGAGCGCCTAGAACCGCTAGACCACCGCGGCCGGCAAGTAGGTTTGATTATCATTTGTTTACTTAACCATTGAATTACAATAGCATGCAAAGAAACCTGCAAACGTGTTACATTTAGTTAGAAATATCTCGATTTGAAACATAAACTACCAATTCCCCGTCTTGCCCCGTATGCGGAGTAAGATGGGGAACTAGCATGAATTCACCTCTAAAGCTTACATAAGGACTGGAAAAGCGAAATCATGTGACGATAAGGTTTCGAAACATGGTTCTGCGAATTGTAGAATCAGGTATTACGTTTTATTTAGGCCTCTTACTTTCACATGGTACACAAGTGTGGACAGCCTCGCCATCACCACTTCCTGTCCCTGCACAAGTGTCGTGGGCCCGGCGTCCGCAGCTAATGCACCGTATCCAGCCTCCTCCAGAGAAGTCACAGCAATACAAACCTTCTTCACTCTCTGTCGTTGTCATTCGACCTCAGTTTATTATCCCTGGAGCATGAAGAGGTGGTTAAGACGTCAGTAATGTTCGTCACTTTTTCGTTGTCATTGTGTCCTTTTGGTGGTATCCCAGGTTTATTAAACGTCTTTGAGAAGAGTTTTCGTTTACATGCAGCACGTTTGGGGACTCCTTTTCGTTTAATTTCTTCAGATAGTTCACTCCTATAAGGAGATTCGGTTAAAACAACGGGTTTTCCACGCCTGTTAGATGGTAAACACGCTAGTGATTGGTCCTAACCTTTTCACAACTGTACAGCCAGCATTCGCACGTTTCTTTGCCACATGTCGTTCAATCGTTGTCTGTGGCACGTTGAACTGTCGAGCAGCCCTGGAAGAGCCCATATGACCTTCTGTAACAGCATTTACAGCGCCTTGCATTGACTCCAATCACTAATCTTGCCTAGACGCTTGTCGCCGATACTTGCGAACCATCTGAAATAAAACACGTGGAACGTACTATTGAGTCAGATCATTTCTGGTAATCTATATTATATTGTAAATACCATATTTCCAATAGTCAGTCGTTAAAGCATAGCAAGAATACTGTCTTTCCACGTTTTGTGTATTTTTATTCACCATGTAGCCTAGGGCATACTTTGTAATTAATTAGGAAACGTTGGGATAACGAATACCATTCTTTTTACAATTGTATTCAACGTACAATGTACGTGTTCAAAACCCGCAGCGAGGTGAACACATGAGACGATAAGAACGTAATGGTTGGACAAATAGTAGGGGCGAGACGGGGAAGCTCCCCACCTTGCCCCACCCCGTCTTGCCCCCTACCATGCCTACATGAACACTATTTAGTGAACATTGACTACTGACACGGCAGTTTACTGTTAATAAGACGTACTATTCAGTGATATATATATATACAGTCTGGACTAATGTTCACGAAACACATGTTTTAGGACCTCGAAAGGTGTGAAACATTGCAAATCAGTATAACAATTGTACGTACCTTGCAAAGCTCACAGAAACCGCCGCGAAACTAAGGTTCAGCAATGGGACCCGTGTATTGATGTTGTTGACGTAGCTATCCACAGATGGCAGCACTCTAACTGTAACTTATAGCCCTTCCCCGTCTTACCCCACCTCCCCGTCTTGCCCCGCCTTCCCCTACTTAAAATTTTTTGCGCAATATTCCAATACCGTCCTGTTCCAGAAGTCTCTCCGCAGTGCCGCATGATTGTTAGCCGCGCGTGCCTTATGCCGCAGTGAATATACCGAAACGAAACTCGGTGAAACACAAGTTATTAATTTATTGAATATTCATTTTCACTTACGAATTTTCACATCAAATGTTGAATTGTGTATTCAACAATAAGGGGGACACTTTCAATTCGTCTAACCAAGTTTCCAAACACAAGCTGTAACATTTCTTCTGTAACAGAAGCAGTGAAAATGGATTTTGCAGTTCTCAATTCATCGATGGATTTTGGACGGTTTTTTTATAGACAGTTCCTTTCGCTGCACCCCAGAAGAAAAGGACAGGTGGTGTTAGGTCAGGCGATCGTGGAGGCCGAAGTCCCTGTGGTAGTGAAACGCGAGCTGTATGCGCGGTTGCACCATCTTGTTGAAAATAACCGTTCAGTATTTCTCGTAACACAAGTTGTTCTACTTATTTATTTATTTATTTATTCGTATGGTTAGGGCCCCCCGTCGGGCAGACCGTTCGCCGGCTGCCGGTCTTTCAATTTGCCGCTACTTCGGCGACCTGCAGTCGATGAGGATGATAGGATGAAGATGACAGCACAACACCCAGTCTCTGGGCGGAGAAAATTCCCCGACCCATCCGGGAATCGAACCAGGGCCCAGAGGATTGACAATACATCACGCTGACCATTCAGCTACCGGGGGTGGACGAAGTTCTCCTATGAATGGCTACAGAATATCCTTGCAGTATCGTTGTGCGGACGAACAGTTATACGGCACGCGCGGCTAACAGCCATACGGCACTGTGGAGAGACTTTTTGAACACCCCTATGTACAGGGTGAGTCACCTAACGTTATCGCTGGATATATTTCGTAAACCACATCAAATACTGACGAACAGATTCCACAGACCGAACGTGAGGAGAGGGGCTAGTGTAATTGTTTAATACAAACCATGCAAAAATGCCCGGAAGTATGTTTTTTTAACACAAACCTACGTTTTTTAAATAGAACCACGTTAGTTTTGTTAGCACATCTGAACATATAAACAAATTCATAATCAGTGCCGTTTGTTGCATTGTAAAATGTTAATTACATCCGGAGATATTGTAAAATAAAGTTGACGCTTGAAACCTCCGACGTTCAGTTGCGTGTTGTAACAAACACGGGCCACGGTTGGCGAGCAGCATTTGCAGGGACATGTTTACGATGACGACCGTGTTTACGAGTGTGGCTGTAGTGCACTGTTGTGGTTTGGTCTAGCTGTCGCAGTGTCCGCATGTACCGCTTGCTGCTATTGTTATTCTGCACTCGTCTCCGCACGCAGACCAACTGTAGTACACCGTGTTACCAGACGTCTGTGATAGTGTAGTGTTGTAGGAACTGTGACCATGGTGTATCCGAACTCTGAAAAGGCCGAGATGATACTCATCTATGGCGAGTGTCGACGAAATGCAGCTGAAGCCTGCAGGGTGTATGCAGAACGGTACCCGGAGAGAGAGCATCCAACGTGCCGCACATTGCAAAACATCTACCGCCAACTGTATGCAACAGGTATGGTCGTAGCACGCAAACGGGTCCGTAACAGGCCCGTCACAGGAGAAGCGAGTGCAGTTGGTGTGTTAGCTGCTGTTGCCATGAACCCACACATGAGTACACGGCACATTGCGAGAGCCGGTGGGCTGAGTCAAAGTAGTGTCATGCGCATACTGCATCGTCACCGCTTTCACCCGTTTCATGTGTCGCTACATCAGCAATTACATAGTGATGACTTTAATCATCGAGTGCAATTCTGTCAATGGGCATTAACAGAGAATGCGTTGCAGTTCTACCTGTTTACCGATGAAGCGGGTTTCACAAACCACGAGGCAGTGAATCTACGGAACATGCATTACTGGTCCGTGGACAATCCTCGCTGGCTCAGACAGGTAGAGCAACAGCGACCGTGGACTGTAAATGTATGGTGCGGAATCATTGGCGACCACCTCATTGGTCCTCACTTCATTGCAGGGGCCCAAACAGCTGCAACATACATCGCGTTTATACAGAATGATCTGCCAACGTTGCTCGAAAATGTCCCACTGGAAACGCGTCGACGTATGTGGTATCAGCATGATGGTGCACCTGCACATTCCGCAATTAACACTAGGCTGACCCTTGACAGGACGTTCGACGGGCGTTTCATAGGACGTGGAGGACGCATAAATTGGCCAGCCCGTTCTCCTGATGTTACACATCTGGAATCTTTCTGTGGGGTACGTTAAAGGAGAATGTGTACCGTGATGTGCCTACAACCCCAGAGGATATGAAACAACGTATTGTGGCAGCCTGCGGCGACATTACACCAGATGTATTGCGGCGTCTACGACATTCATTACGCCAGAAATTGCAATTGTGTGCAGCAAATGATGGCCACCACATTGAACATCTATTGGCCTGACATGTCGGGACACACTCTATTCCACTCCGTAATTGAAAACGGAAACCACGTGTGTACGTGTACCTCACCCCTCATGGTAACGCACATGTGCGTCAGTGAAAAAGACTAATAAAAAGGTTTTAGCATGTGGACGTAATGTGCCGTTCCATTCTCTTCTGTACCTAAGGTCCATCACCGTTCCCTTCGGATCCCTACGTAATTCTGTGCTCTCTGATACACACGATCGAACAGCGGAGGAGTGGTACTCAAGCGTCAACTGTAGGTTACAATATCTCCGGATGTAATTAACATTTTACAATGCAACAAACGGCACTGATTACGTATTTGTTTATATGTTCAGATGTGCTAACAAAACTAACGGGGTTCCATTTAAAAAACGTAGGTTTGTGTTGAAAAACATACTTCCGTGCATTTGTTTATGGTTTGTATTACCCAATTACACTAGCCCCTCTCCTCCCGTTCGATCTGTGGAATCGATTCGTCAGTATTTGATGTGGTTTACGAAATATATCCAGCGGTAACGTTAGGTGACTCACCCTCTATATCGGGTGATCAAAAAGAGTATAAATTTGAAAACTTAATAAACCACGGAATAATGTAGATAGGTAAAAATTGACACACAAGCTTGGAATGACATGGGGTTTTATTAGAACCACCCCATATTGCTAGACGCGTGTCAGATCTCTTGCGCGCGTCGTTTGGTGTTGCTCATATGCTCAGCCGCCACTTTCGTCATGCTCTCTATCTACATTATTCCGTGATTATTCAGTTTTCAAATTTATACTGACTTTTTGATCACCCGGTATATTCGGCACTGCGGAGAGACGTTTTGAACACCCCGTGTGTGCGTATATATCTTAAACGACATCGTACAGGTTTTGTGTTAAAATCGACTACGAGGAAGAAAACTTCTGGGTGAAAATGTGCGGTTTCGATTTTTTTCTCTCTCCTCATAGTCAATTTCAGTTACAGACAGGAAGGGATGTAAACCATTACACAGAATGCTTGTCCCATTTTATTCTGTCTCCCTGTAAATTTTTTTTTTTAAACTGTACGCACAACAATGTGCTGACTTGTTTTCTTCCTTGCCATAACAATGTCGGAAACCTGTCCTCATGATATTGCACAGTCTTCTGAGAAAAACACTTTCCTCTTTCAAATAGAGGGTAGAGACTCGAACCTATTCCCACAAGCCTGATGGCATTTTTGCATGTCATATTCACCCATTTCACTTACGAATGAAAGTTTAAATGCGTTTAACTTCAAATCATTCTTCATATGTCTTTGTAACGTCGAGTATGGAAACCACATTCCGTGTGATCGTTTACGGATAGACTGTTTCAGCAAAGTTCGACAGATGCTACAGCCTCCAGAGACGTTGGTGGTCGTCCTGAACGGGGCTCTCTTTTACGTAACGAACTGCAAAGAGCTTTTTCTCCCACCGTAACATTGTTGGTTTTGGTGGGGAAGGTTTCTGAAACCTTACAGTGGAAAATCATGCTGAATATTTCTCATCGATTTTCCTCTATGGGGTCGTTCGTGAGCCCACATGGTGATTGCGATTCGTTCCCCCCATGGTGTGACTGGACTCATCAGCCATGATCATATGTACATCAGCACAATAAGAGAGAACGATTCAGTAACATCTATATACAACAGGGCATTATCACTGAGTCCCATTGCCCCCTATCTAGAGTCGCATGGCGTAAAACATCGGGAAATCAGAGCGTTGACTGCTACAGACATTTTTCTCGAAATGACAATCAGCTACTCACAGGATTAAAAGATTTCTCATAATTCAAATGAAACTGCTGGCCGGAATTGGCTACAGATATGGATGAATTAAATATACAAATGTGTGTAAATAGGGCGATTCATCTTCCCCCAACAATGGGTTGTATGCACCCCGCAAGTTTTCAAAAAAGACGAGCGAGATTTTCATAAGTCTCTCGTTAGCTACGTGCGAACTGTTACACTACTGGCCATTAAAATTGCTACACCAAGAAGAAATGCAGATGATGGTTGAAATGGCTGTGAGCAATATGGGACTTAACATCTGTGGTCGCCAGTCCCCTAGAACTTAGAACTACCTAAACCTAACTAACCTAAGGACATCACACACATCCATGCCCGAGGCAGGACTCGAACCTGCGACCGTAGCGGTCACACGGTTCCAGACTGAAGCGCCTAGAACCGCACGGCCACACCGGCCGGCAAATGCAGATGATACACGGGTATTCACTGGACAAATATGTTATACTACAAATGGCATGTGATTACATTTTCACGCAATTTGGGTGTATAGATCCTGAGAAATCAGTACCCAGAACAACCGTCTCTGGTCGTGATACGCCTGGGCATTGAGTCAAACAGAGCTTTGATGGTGTGTACAGGTACAGCTGCCCATGTAGCTTCAACACGATACCACAGGTCATCAAGAGTAGTAACTGGCATATTGTGCGCAGCCAGTTGCTCGGCCACCATTGATCAGACGTTTTCAGTTGGTGAGGGATCTCGAGAATGTGCTGGCCAGGGCAGCAGTCGAACACTTTCTGTATCCAGAAAGGCCCGTACAGGACCTGCAACATGCGGTCGTGCATTATCCTGCTGAAATGTAGGGTTTCGCCGGGATCAAATGAAGGGTAGAGCCACGGGTCGTAACACATCTGATGTGTAACGTCCACTGTTCATAGTGCTGTCAATGCGAACAAGAGTTGACCGAGACGTGTAACCAGTTGCAACCCATACCATCACGCCGGGTAATACCCCAGTATGGCGGTGACGAATACACGCTTTCAATGTGCGCTCACCGCGATGTCGCCAAACACGGATGCGGCCATCATGATGCTGTAAACAGAACCTGGATTCATCCGAAAAAATGACGTTTTGCCATTCGTGCACCCAGGTTCGTCGTTGAGTACACCATCGCAGGCGCTCCTGTCTCTGATGCAGCGTCAAGGGTAACCGTAGCCATGGTCTCAGAGCTGATGGTCCGTGCTGCTGCAAACGTCGTCGAACTGTTCGTGCAGATGGTTGTTGTCTTGCAAACGTCCCCATCTGTTGACTCAGGGATCGAGACGTGGCTGCACCATCCGTTACAGCCATGTCGATAAGATGCCCGTCATCTCGACTGCTAGTGATCAGAGGCTGTTGGGATGCAGCACGGCGTTCCGTATTACCCTCCTGAACCCAACGATTCCATATTCTGCTAACAGTCACTGGATCTCGACCAACGCGAGCAGCAATGTCGCGATACGATAAACCGCAATCGCGATAGGCTACAATCCGACCTTTATCAAAGTCGGAAACGTGATGGTACGCATTTCTCCTCCTTACACGAGGCATCACAACAACGTTTCCCCAGGCAACGCCGGTCAACTGCTGTTTGTGTATGAGGAATCGGTTGGAAACTTTCGTCATGTCAGCACGTTGTAGGTGTCGCCACCGGTGCCAACCTTGTGTGAATTCTCTGAAAAGCTAATCATTTGAATATCACAGCATCTTCTTCCTGTCGGTTAAATTTCGTGTCTGTAGCACGTCATCTTCGTGGTGTAGCAATTTTAATGGCCAGTAGTGTACAAATGTGTGTAAATATACACGGGGTGATTCATCTACCCTTATCCATGGGTTTTATGCAACCCGCAAGTTTTCAAAAACGACGAGCGAGATTTTCATCGTCTGTCGTTAGCTACGTGGGAACTATTAGTACTACAGGGAAACTGAAGAGGGCCTTTTATTGTAGTTAAAGGCTGTACTGGGATTGGATTACGTTGGAGGCAACTGTTTTCTGATTGTTCAAGAAAAAAATGCGTTAGAAGGCCACTGTGGTAAGGTTTTCTTTAATAAAGCGCAAAGTACGGACTGTAGCGAAAGCGTACACAGTCGTATTTGAAGGTGTTGGGGGTTGAATAAAAGCCTTCTGTAGGGTCAGCTGATCATTGGGCGCATGCGCGCGCTCTGAGCACTATGGGCCGTGACATCTGAGGTCATAAGTCCCCTAGAACTTAGAACTACTTAAACCTAACTGACCTAAGGACAGCACACACATCCATGCCCGAGGCAGGATTCGAACCTGCGACCGTAGCAGTCCCGCGGTTCCAGACTGAAGCGCCAAGAACCGCTCGGCCACATTGGCAGTATATATACTGTGTGTGTTATATTGCATCTGTGGAGGCCGCTTCAGGACGTATGCAAATGATACTCTTTTTAAACAGTTTTTGATGTTGCTCAGCAACAGTCATACAGTAGTTTTTAGAGGAACACAACGCCATTTGACAGTCTTATGGTTTATGTAAGTACAACCCAGGTTTCGCCCTGTTACGTCATTTTCAAGTATTTGATTTTATGGAAATTTTTGGAAATTTGTGGTAGGTTCCTATGGGACCAAACTGCGGAGGTCATCGGTCCCTAGGCTTACACACTACTTAATCTAACTTAAACTTAGGCTAAGGACAACATACGCAGTACTTAATCTAACTTAAACTAACTAAGGACGACAACACATCCATGTCCGAGGGATGACTCGAACCTCCGCGGGGGGAGGGGGGGGGGGGCGCGTCTTGATTTTATGTGTTTAACGTATATTGTGGGACACTTAACGTGTCGTCAAGCTTAACGTTGGCCATAAATTAAGAAAAATAATCGCATTTTGTGGGGAGGAGACGCTCCTTGGTATGCGTTGTGCAGGAGTGCCATACCGACAGGGCTGTGAGATTTACGCTTGCGAGAAGGATCAGTGGCGACACCTCAGCCTAATACGGCGTTCCCGCACCCATAATGGGTTGCGTGTGTTCTGTTGGTCGTCTGCCATGTGTGCTATGTCGGCTGACTGTGTCTAAATATTTGTGTTGGCGTTCACTTCCATCGGAGCTCGTTCGGTCGTGTGTGTCGCCGTCATCCCCGCACAGCAGCGTGGCTGCGATGGAAACGTACGGTTGAACACTGAGCTTGCAAGCGATGTTCAACCACTGCTGTCCGTGTCGGAGAAATAACCCCACCCGACTTCGGAAGCCCATTTTTACTATCTGCTGCGGTAGTTCTTATTTGCGGCACCGTATTGCACTTACGGACACATGTGAAAGATGTAGCACAGAATAAACGAAAGTGCTGCCCCAAATTTGTGTGCTTATCAAGGACGTTCAGCTAGTGGGAGTAACCTATAAATTATATTCCTCTCTTCCACTGCTCAAAGAATTCTAACCTTTCGTTGTCTTCGCTTCTCCATCTCTGTAGTAAATACCATCATTTCCCGTCCTTTGCTCGTCATATCCATTTGTATAAATTCTCGTTATTTCGAAAGACTCCGGAAATTTCCATGCCTTCCGTTCTGCTCTCACAAAAATTGTGTGTTACACAGTTCCTCACAGTCGTTTAGTGAACAAAGTAAGAGCATATGGACTATCAGACCAGTTGTGTGATTGGATTGAAGAGTTCCTAGATAACAGAACGCAGCATGTCATTCTCAATGGAGAGAAGTCTTCTGAAGTAAGAGTGAATTCAGGTGTGCCGCAGGGAAGTGTTGTAGGACCGTTGCTATTCACAGTATATATAAATGACCCTTGTGGATAACATCGGAAGTTCACTGAGACTTTTTGCGGATGATGCTGTAGTATATCGAGAGGTTGTAACAATGGAAAATTGTACTGAAATGCAGGAGGATCTGCAACGAATTGAAGCATGGTACAGGGAATGGCATCTGAATCTCAATGTAGACAAGTTTAGTGTGCTGCGAATACAAAGAAAGAAAGATCCTTTATCATTTAGCTACAATATAGCAGGTCAGCAACTGGAAGCAGTTAATTCCATAAATTATCTGGTAATAGGCATTACTAGTGATTTAAAATGGAATGACCATATAAAATTAATCGTCGGTAAAACAGATGCCAACTGACATTTATTGGAAAAATCCTAAGGAAATTCAGTCCGAAAACAAAGGAAGTAGGTTACAGTACACTTGTTCGCCCACTGCTTGTGAATACTGCTCACCGGTGTGGGATCCGTACCAGATAGGGTTGATAGAAGAGATAGAGAAGATCCGACGGGACCGATGACCTCGCTGTTTGGTCACCTACCCCAAACCAACCAACCAACCAAGCAACAAAACGGGTGGCAAGCTGTTGCTGCTGATCTTATTAAGCAATCAAAAAATTCCAAAAGTCTTCGGGCCTATGCGATATGCGAGGTAAAATGTTGCATCGGATAAGCGGAAGCGCAGGTGGATCTTCATTCACATGGTTTGCATTTGATGCCATGAGTTACATACTATCCCGAGACGTACCAGAAGCAGAAACTGATAGTGTGTGTGTGTGCTGGTCAACATAAATAAAATGAAAATTGTTTTCTTACTTAAACCTTTCAGTCCTTCTACCAAAGCATTGCTTACCTCTGGTACCAAGAGGTTTATTGACGACTAGTGTACATAGAAGTGAGAAACATTAAACTAATGTACGTTATAACCGGAAGATAAAAACCGAAGGGTGATCGCCAACCGGATTGTAACTGGTGTACACTCTCACGTTTGAATGGATTTTAGCTCTCAGACAAACTGCTTGTACGGAGATACTTGAAATCGTGTGTCGACTTTCTGGTAAAATTCTGGTACAGTTACGAATCCAGCATGTTCACTACTTAAATTATGTGAAGCACTCAGCTTAATTAAAAAACAACGCATCCACAAAACTGCGATTTCTCTCCCGCTCTCTAAATTTTTCCGTGCGTGATGTAAAAGATTAGAGCCGCACTCACTTCTGCTAGCTCGCAATCGTCCAGATCGTGGCATTATGGCCCTGTGTAAACACTTCTGGCCGGAAATTTATTGTTAAAACATTGCCGGTCAGTAGTGGTCGGCAGTGTTACAGCGCACGATGCTGCAATTCCTATGGCCGCAATGTTGTCAGATAATATTCTCCAGACATGTCAGAAATATGCAGTCCGTCGGAGTCTACTCATGTAATGCGGTACATAATAGAGCTTCTCTCTCTCTCTCTCTCTCTCTCTGTCTGTTTCGTCCCTCCCCCCCCTCCTTCCTTCAGAGAGGTCGTATCTTCATACAGAATATCGGCTTAGTTCATCGCGTCAGTTGAGATGTAAGCTCTAACAGTGAGACAAGACATTCCGCACGTCACCTCTTGCGTGACTCGTTCAAAGCCATACCAGAAGTATCTAATGTATACGGCAAAGGTCACAGTTCTACAGAAGAGATAACAATGAAAACTTTCTCGGTGGGCAGGTTTCCAGCGGTAGTAATGGTCGTTTACAGTGATGACAACTTTCTCTATGGTAAGAGGTCATGGATACAAAGCGAAATTCGCCCTTCGGGTAATGCGAAACGAGGAATGACCGGTAGTAAGAAAATCTGAGTATACTGACAATGTCAAACTCGTGTATTACGCTGTTGGAGTGGTTAGTGTGGTTCAGATGGCTCCGAGGACTATGGGACTTAACAGCTGAGGTCATCATTCTCCTAGACTGAGAACTACTTAAACCTAGCGAACCTAAGGACATCACACACATCCATGCCCGAGGCAGGATTCGAACCTGCGACCGTAGCGGTCGCGCGGTTCCAGACTGAAGCGCCTAGAACCGCTCGGCCACCCCGTTCGGCTGCGCGCCAGGTACATACAGTTTGCGGTCACGAGCTCGGCTCCAGTTCACCACCAGCAGTGGAGGGTGAAGCTTTGAGGATGCTAGCCACTCGTGTTGGCGAAGCGTCAGAAAAATCATCAGATGAAAGTCGGCTGAAGAACCCGAGACGGAAGGCAACAGGCAGTTTGTCAAGAAGCGGCCACGACAGTCTTAACAATTTCGTATCTTGTGGTTAATGCCACATTACATTGGGGTGTGCATAGTTTTGATCAGTAGTGTATTTTCAGCGCAGTACAGATACAAAGATAAATTTTTGATGGTGGTGGGGGGGGGGGGGCGGGGGGTTAGCAAACGAAATACTTTTACTATGTAACAAAACACTGGAGACCACGGCTCCTGTACAGAAAAATAATCAGAAAATATCATTTAAAAAGTCCGAATTTTTGCCGTTCACCCAGTAAGTGCGTGCAGGTACGCATTAACATTATTCCTGCTCACTCGAGTGGAGATGGAAAGGGGGGAGAAGGGAGAGTAGTACTAAAATAAGGTACCATCCATAACGCTCCACCATGATGCGTACAGAGTAAGAATTTAGGTGTTAAATGCAGGGTCTACTATCCGCCCTGTGCCTGCACTTCTTCCGTGTAGGTCAGTATGCGAAGTGTGCTCCTGGGGACTGAACCCTCAGATCAAGCTTATGATCCCAGACACGGCGCATTTGAATAAAATGGGATAGCGAAACCATCTGGCAGTGCGCGCCATAGCGACTCTGTGGAAACTTCTCCGCGCGTACCAGGCGTTTATCACCTGCGTTGCTTTAATGGCTGCCTTTAAAACGTTTATACCGCTCATAAAGTCGTGTACGGCTCGTAGAATACGCCTGCTGCCGCACCGTCTGTGTGTACTTTCCGAGTATTGGTCTCTACTCCATTTTCGCCGAATCACCGTTCATCAGCGTAAAATTTTTCATAACCAGGGGACGCGCATTTGTATAGGAAACTACTGTTACTTTTTTCTGCATCATTTGTTCCGCTGTATCTGAGTATCTTCGTAGTCTCCATGTTGCACGGTGTTGTGCTATTCCGGGCTGAAGTTGAGTAAACTTTCGGTAGTAACTGTGTCCACTGTGGCTGTCTGGCATCGTACTTAGCCTATACCTTCTGCACAGATCATAGGCCGGTACCGTCCTGGGCAGTGTGCTCATTTTCAAGCGGCGCGTACCAATTTATCGCGTTAAACGTCGTCATGTCAAAGCGACGAATGATGAACATCTAAACATACGAGGCTTGCCCAGAAAGTAATGCACCGCATTTTTCTTTTCTTCAACAATACTTTATTGAACATAATGAGAATTAGACACACGAAAGAATGGTGTTTCATCTCTACGCTCTATTTTTTCCCACGTAATCTCCATCCCGTTCTGTGACCTTCCTCCAGCGCGAAACAAGGGCGCGTATGCCCTGTTCGTACCAATCCGTGTCCCGGTGGCGGAGCCAGTGCTTCACTGTGTGGATCACCTCCTACACATCGTCTACATCTACATACATACTCCGCAATCCACCATACGGTGCGTGGCGGAGGGTACCTCGTAACACAACTAGCATCTTCTCTCCCTGTTCCACTCCCAAACAGAACGAGGGGAAAATGACTGCCTATATGCCTCTGTACGAGCCCTAATCTCTCTCATCTTATCCTTGTGGCCTTTCCGCGAAATGTAAGTTGGCGGCAGTAAAATTGGACTGCAGTCAGCCTCAAATACTGGTTTTCTAAATTTCCTCAGTAGCGATTCACGAAAAGAACGCCTCCTTTCCTCTAGAGACTCCCACCCGAGTTCCTGAAGCATTTCCGTAACACTCGCGTGATCAAACCTACCCGTAACAAATCTAGCAGCCCGCCTCTGTATTGCTTCTATTTCGTCCCTCAATCCGACCTGATAGAGATCCCAAACGCTCGAGTAGTACTCAAGAATAGGTCTTATTAGTGTTTTATAAGCGATCTCCATTAGAGATGAACCACATCCTCCAAAAATTCTACCAATGAACCGAAGACGACTATCCGCCTGCCCCACAACTGCCATTATATGCTTGTCCCACTTCATATCGCTCTGCAATGTTACGCCTAAATATTTAATCGACGTGTCTGCGTCAAGCGCTACACTACTAATGGAGTGTTCAAACA
Source organism: Schistocerca cancellata (assembly GCF_023864275.1). Lineage (NCBI taxonomy): Eukaryota > Metazoa > Arthropoda > Insecta > Orthoptera > Acrididae > Schistocerca > Schistocerca cancellata. The sequence continues at coordinate 31,284,369 of NC_064635.1, read as the reverse complement.
TTACAGGATTCTTTTTCCTATTCATCTGCATTAATTTACATTTATCTATATTTAGAGTTAGCTGCCATCGTCCTCAAAATTGCCTTCCACGAATGGCATCCTGTAATGGCCCAACCAAGTGGAAGTCCGAGGGGGCTTAGTCACGGCTGTAGGGTGGATGCGGTAACGCTATCCAACCCTGTTTTGCGATGTGTTCAGCAGTCCTCAAACTTGTGTGGGGCCGAGCGTTATCGTGTTGCAGCAAAATATCTCCTGGGTTGCTGTGGCGCCGAAGCCGCCGGAAGCGCGTCTCGAGTTTTGTTAATGTGTTGACATATGCTTCTGAAGTAGTGGTACCGCCTCTTGGCATCACAGCAGTGAGAATCACACCTTCACAGTCCCAGAACCTGGTGATCATGACCTTACCGGCGGAAGCAGTTGCTTTGAATTTTTTCCTCTATGGGGAGTGGGAATGGTGCCGTTCCATCGACTGTCGTTTTGTTTCGGGCTCAAAATTGTGAACGCAGGTTTTTATCACCTGTCACATTCTGGGACAAGACGACCTCTCCCTCGGCTTCGGAACGTTGCAATAAATCAAGACAAATGTTTTTTTCTGTGAGTTTTGTGATCCACTGTCAGACACCTCGGAGCCCATTTTGCACACACACTTTTGAAAATCCAAGAGTGCGGATAAGTGCATCCACACTTCCTTTTGTTGATTGACAGACGCAGTGCCAACTGCCGAGTCTTAATGCGTATACCCTCGCGAATGACATCAGCTCGCTGCAATATGTCGGGTGTTACAGCCGTGCATAATCTCCCCGACCGCTGCAAATCGTGGATCTCCGCCGAACCGCCTTCTGATGACCTCACCCTCCGTGCCCAGCGACTCACTGTACTTCTGTCGACAGCAGATGCTCCATAGACTTTGCGCAAGCGTTTGTGAATGCCCCCCACAGGTTTTCTCTGCAGTGAGAGATTCAAATGACGGCACGTTGCTTCTAACGTACGTCACCTACAGCCCCGCCATTTTGCAACTTTCCTGCAGCTACGCTATCTGTCGGAAGTGACGGAAACTTGGCGCGCTCGTTCAGGAGACTTCAAATAACACATACGTAACGTTTCGCATTCGTGGTATTTTCGGCTGAGGAAAAAAAAATGCGGTGCGTTACTGTTTGGGCAACCCTCGTATTTGGTTCCATGACGCTTGGTCGACGCCTAGAACGGGAACACAGCCTTTGTTATTATTTTCCTTTTTTACTAACTAGCAAAACCGGCATTACCTGGATATTCATTTTGCCAATCTTCTTTTAGAAACGAAAACAAAAAATGAAGTGTGTTATAGTGTAATACCGAAAAAATTTCATTTCTGTGTATTCGTGAAAACACTTTGGAAATTATGAAACAGCTGCACACAGAAATATGTATAATGTACAAATGTACAAGTACAGTACCCCGGATAGTCTCCGTATGCTGAGCGAAGCAACTTCGCGTGTCTAGAACACGATTTCGTAAACGTCTCTATGACAACGTCTCTTCGTAGTTCTAGAGACGGCTATTGTTTCCACCTACAGCCAATTGATGTTTGTTTTTGTTTTAGGGCGCAAAAACAATTGGGGTCATATGTGCCCAAGTCAGAACTATAGAAGAGGAGTTAAACGACTGTACGTCAGTCCCAATGGACAGAACAGGAGACAGCTAAAAACTGGCCCGTGGAAAAAGGACTAATAAGGCACCACACAGAAATGGAGGTCCAAAACTAAGTATTAAATGGCCTTCGCCATATTGCTTCGGCGGATAAAAAGTAAAACGCGGTCGACAGCCCGCGCGCCATTCGCTAAAACGGCTGATAAATCATGTGGCAAACCGAAACTGGAACGTAAATTGGTAAACACAGGGCATTCCAGCAGGAAGTGGCGGACAGTTAAAATTTGGGCGCAATGCGTACAAAGTGGTGGAGCAGCGCCACCGAGTAAATGGCGATGGCTAAAAAGGCACTGCCCAATACGCAGCCGAGTTAAAATAATTTCCTCCCGGTGGAAGGGCCGATAGGAGGTCGTCCAAGGCGCCGGGAGAAGCATAATAAGCCGAAGGGTATTCCTGTGAAGGGAGGACCACTGGCGATGCCAAAGGGACACAACCTCCTGACAGACGGCAACACACAGATCACCGGAGGGAATAGAGGAACTCGCGGGCTGAAATACAAGGACCGCAGCCTTGGCAGCAGCGTGAGCAGCCTCGTTTCCTGGCAGAACGACATGACCAGGGACCCACAGAAACATCACACTGGCTCCACCAAGAGTGAGCAAGTGACAGTTTTCCTGGACCCGCTGCACTAAGGGATGGGCGGTGTACAGCGAACAGAGACGTTGGAGGGCGCTGAGTGAGTCTCAGCAGATGACACAGTTGGAAAGGCTGTGTCGCCGGATGTAGTCCGCGGCCTGAGACAAGGCGAAGAGCTCGGCTGTAGATACTGATGAGTGTGCCGGAAGTCGATATCGAAAGCCGCGGGTGCCAATTACGAAGCCACACCCGACCCCACGGACAGTCCGAGAGCCGTGTATACAGAGGTACTATTGCTAAGTTCCATGCGAAGGTCGTGAAGCTGACAGAGGCTGGAGTAGTGTCCTTAGGAAGCGAATGAAGGCCAAGGTTAACATGGGCCGCTTCACGAAGCCAAGGTGGTGAAGGGTTCACAGCCACTGGAAAAGTTGCAGGTAGTGTGAAGTTAAGTCGCCGTAGCAAGTGGTGAAAGCGGACTCCAGGAGGTAACAGAGAAGAGGGACGCACCCCATACTGGCGATCAAAGGAATCATCAAAGGAGGCGGCATAGGAGGAGCGGCCACGCATGGCAGACAAACGGCATGCATACCTGTTGTGGAGAAAGTCACGTTGTTAGGAGAGTCGTAGTTCAGCAGCTTCAACACACAGACTCTCAACTGGGCTGGTGTAAAAGGCGCCCGTGGATGAATGGATGCCATGATTGGGGATAGTGTTGAGACGGCGTAAGAGGGATGGGCGTGCAGGCACACAAACAAAGCACCCTAGTCGAGTTTCGAACGGGCAAGGGACCGGTATAAGAGGAGGAGGGTGGTTTGATCGGCACCCCAGGAAGTGAGGACACGTAGGACACTGAGGGACTGCGTACAGCGGGCAGCCAGTTAAGACACATGGGAGGACCAAGAGTGTTTCCCATCGAGCATGAGACCCAGGAATTTCGTAGTGTCAACGAACGGAAGGGCAACAGGCCCAAGATGTAGAGATGGTGGGAGGAACCATTTGCGCAGAAATTCGCACAGACGGTTTTGTGAGTAGAAACGCGAAAGCCATTGTCGATGTTCCAGGAGTGAAGACAATCAAGACGACGCTGAAGACGCCGCTCAGTGAGACAGGTCCGTGGAGAACTGCAACAGATGGCAAAGTCATCAACAAAAAGGGAGCCGGAGACCCAGCGGGAGAGACAGGCCATTATAGGGTTAATGGCGATAGCAAAGAGGACGCCGCTCAGGATGGAACATTGAGGCACACCATTTTCCAGAATAAAAGTGTCCAACAAGGCAGAACCCACACGTACTTTGAAAACCCGGTCGTGTAAAAATGCCCGAAGAAAACAGGGCAGGCACCCACGCAAGCCCCACCATGTAAAGAGTACGGAGGATACCAGTTCTCCAGCAGGTGTCGTAGGCCTTCTCCAAATCGAACAACACGGCCACAGTCTGAGATTTCCGCAGAAAACTATCGATGACATGGGTGGTTAAAGTAACGAGATGGTCAACTGCAGAACGCCGCGCTCGAAATCGACACTGTGCGGTTGTGAGTAAATGACGAGACTCCAGCCACCACACCAGCCGGGCATGAATCATACGTTCCATCACCTTGCAAGCGCGGCTGGTAAGAGAGATGGGCGGTACCTAGAATTAAGGGTTCTGTCCTTACCGGGCTTAAGTGTGGGTGTGATGGTGGCTTCACGCCAGTGTCCAGGAAGTGAGCCCTCAGCCCAGATGCGGTTGTATAAAAGTCCTGGCCCGCAAGAGAGAGTTGCTGCAACATCTGAATGTGGAGAGCGTTTGGCCCTGGGGCGGAGGACCGGGATGAATTGAGAGCGCGATCTAGCTCCCTTATAGTCAAGGCGGCATTCTAGCACTTACGATTCTGAGGAGGGAAAGGTATCGCCCGAGCCTCCTCCACTCGTTTCCGATGGGTGACGGCAGAGTGATAGTGGGAAGAGCTAGAAATGGCGGCCCAAAGTGTTGGAGATAACAATAGGATCCATGATGACATCGGCACCTACAGTCAGGCCGGAAATGGGGGAATGGATCTTGGTTCCAGAGAGCCGTCGGAGGTTGGCCCACATGAATGAGGAATGTGTTGAACGGTTAAAAGAACTGGTGAATGAAATCCAACTAGCTCTTTTGCTATCCCGAATAACTCGACACTTTCCACGGCCAATTAGCTTCGCAGTTTATAGCTGTCAAAATCGCTGCTGGATGTCACGAATTTTCCTAAGGTGACGCGATTGTATGAATGTTTCAGTAGTAAAGAATAAATCTATTAAAACTTCACGCATCTCAGTGTTTATGACTTGACCTATGTGTCACACAGTGATGCAATTTTACAAATACGCCTACATTCAGCGGCAGATGTGGATACTGTCAGCGAAATGTGTCACGAATAGAGTTAGTAGTAAAGACGTAATACACTACTGGCCATTAAAATTGCTGCACCAAGAAGAAATGCAGATGATAAACGGGTATTCATTGGACAAATATATTATACTAGAACTGACGTGTGATTACATTTTCACGCAATTTTGGTGCATAGATCCTGAGAAATCAGTACGCAGAACAACCACCTCTGGCCGTAATAACGGCCTTGACACGCCTGGGCATTGAGTCAAACAGAGCTTGGATGGCGTGTACAGGTACAGCTGCCCATGCAGCTTCAACACGATACCACAGTTCATCAAGAGTAGTGACTGGCGTATTGTGACGAGCCAGTTGCTCGGCCACCATTGACCAGACGTTTTCAGTATGTGAGAGATCTGGAGAATGTGCTGGCCAGGGCAGCAGTCGAACATTTTGTGTATCCAGAAAGGCCCGTACAGGACCTGCAACATGCGGTCGTGCATTATCCTGCTGAAATGTAGGGTATCGCAGGAATCGAATGAAGGGTAGAGCCACGGGTCTTAACACATCTGAAATGTAACGTCCACTGTGCAAGTGCTGTCATTGCGAACAAGAGGTGACTGAGACATGTAACCAATGGCACCCCATACCATCACGCCGGGTGATACGCCAGTATGGCGGTGACGAATACACGCTTCCAATGTGCGCTCACCGCGATGTCGCCGAACACGGATGCGACCATCATAATGCTGTAAACAGAACCTGGATTCATCCGAAAAAATGACGTTTTGCCATTCGTGCACCCAGGTTCGTCGTTGAGTACACCATCGCAGGCGCTCCTGTCTGTGATGCATCGTCAAAGGTAGCTGCAGCCATGGTCTCCGAGCTGATAGTTCATGCTGCTGCAAACGTCGTCGAACTGTTCGTACAGATAGTTGTCGTCTTGCAAACGTCCCCATCTGTTGACTCAGGGATCGAGATGTGGTTGCACGATCTGTTACAGCCATGCGAATGAGATGCCCGTCATCTCGACTGCTAGTGATACGAGGCCGTTTTGATCCAGCACGGCGTTCCGTATTACCCTCCTGAACCCACCGATTCCATATTCTGCTAACAGTCATTGGATCTCGACCAACGCGAGCAGCAATGTCGCGATACGATAAACCGCAATCGCGATAGGCTACAATCCGACCTTTATCAAAGTCTGAAACGTGATGGCACGCATTTCTCCTTAGACGAGGCATCACAGCAACGTTTCACCAGGCAACGCCGGTCAACTGCTGTTTGTGTATGAGAAATCGGTTGGAAACTTTCCTCGTGTCAGCACGTTGTAGGTGTCGCCACCGGCGCCAACCTTTTGTGAATGCTCCGAAAAGGTAATCATTTGCATATCACAGAATCTTCTTCCTGTCGGTTAAATTTCGTGTCTGTAGCACGTCAGCTTCGTGGTGTAGCAATTTTAATGGCCAGTAGTGTAAATTTAAACGTCATGCAAGATGCAGCAGTTCTTCACGCACTCATTGTTAATGATGTCATATCTCCTGAACTGTGATAGGTAGTTGATTCGCACCCCATAGCGATTGTTGCCTGACAGTAAGGGATGTGTGTACCAAATTTTGTTGAAATCGGTCCAGTGGCTTAGGAGGATGGAACATACACGCATACATTTTTTAATATGCACGGATTACGATGTCTTGATGATACTGGATGTCGGTGAAAACGTAGATTCCGTCGTCCTCGATTTCCAAAAGACATTGGACACTGAGGCGCATAGTCGCCAGATGAACAATATTCGATCACACACAGCAGTACAATAAGGAATGCAGCGTGATGGCATGTACATGGGGTAAACGAGCGGGAATACTGAGAAACCCTACAAATTTATTTATTTATTTATTTATTTATTTATTTATTTTTTTGCCAAAATTGAGTTACCGATGGATTTGTACGTTAGGCGTATAAGCCGATCATAATATAGAGAAACTCCACATGTTGTGGGATTTTCTATTTGTTATGTAGTCATTGTATCACCTAAACTGAAGAGGAAACCCCGCATGTACAAAAGATATGAGCTTCCTCAAACTTTTAAGTTGTCGTTACTGTTTTAAACAGAGGGAACAATCTCTGTTACCTCTTCCTCTTTTGTTTAATCGATTTATATTGTTGTTGGTGGTAAAAATGTCAGACATTGGTGATGCTTATGACAAAGTCAGGAAATAATGAAGAAGAGGAAGAATGTAGTGAAGTTTCCGAAATATACAGCCCTAAAAAGAGCAAGAATAAAAAATAAAGCATATATAAATCGGAAAGGAGACCAAAACAAGGTAATGAAGCAAGTGAGCTCTAACCTGAATCAGAATTAAGGTTCAGTTACCAATGCTGCTAGGGCAGTAACAGTCGAGGTAATGCTGCATAACAGGCGTATTGATAAATTCTTCAAGAACGTACATGAGGTTGATTTTATGCAGAACCTGAAGTTGCTTCGTATACCTGTACAAGGTAAGTTTTACTTGCGTCTACTTTCACCAAATGTCTATAATGTGCCCGATTTACGCAGTGGAAGCGCCAGGTTTTACCTCGATCATAACACGTAGGAATCCAATGAAGTCTGTTCATATAAATGAAAATGTTGGACAACACGTTAAACACCTTCACTTGTTCTTCAGCCCCTGTGGATTTTGTTTATGCTTGTGGCACAGGGAGATTTCAGTTAATCACGCATTATTTTCCAATAAGAGGCCACTCTTACCTTCTGTTTGATAGAGATTTCAGCATGAACCATAGACCTTGCCGTTGATGGGGAGGCCTGCGTGCCTCAGCGATACAGATAGCCGTACCGTAGGTGCAACCGCAACGGAGGGATATCTGTTCAGAGGCCAGACATACATGTGGTTCCTGAAGAGGGGCAGCAGCCTTTTCAGTAGTTGCAGGGGCAACAGTCTGGATGATTGACTAATCTGGCCTTGTAACACTAACCAAAACGGCCTTGCTGTGCTGGTACTGCGAAGCGAACGGCTGAAAGCATGGGGAAACTACAGACGTAATTTTTCCAGACGGCATACAGGTTTATTGTATGGTTAAACGATCATGCCGTCCTCTTGGGTGAAATATTGCGGAGGTAAAATAGTCCCCCATTCGGATCTCCGGGCGAGGACTACTCAAGATGTCATTATCAGGAGAAAGAAAACTGGCGTTCTACGGATAGGAGCGTGGAATGTCAGATCCCTTAATCGGTCAGGTAGGTTAGAAAATTTAAAAATGGAAATAGGTAGGTTATAGTGGGAATTAGCGAAGTTTGGTGGCAGGAAGAACAAGACTTCTGGTCAGGTGAATATAGGATTATAAATACAAAATCAAATAGGGGTAATGCAGGAGTAGGTTTAATAACGAATAAAAAAATAGGAGTGCGGATAAGCTACTACGAACAGCATAGTGAACGCACTATTGTAGCCAAGATGGACACGAAACCCATGCCTACCACAGTAGTACAAGTTTACATGCCAGCTAGCTCCGCAGATGACGAAGATATTGGATAATTTCTTTTTTCTCATCATACATTTCATCAGACAGTGAAGGGAGGCGAAAATTTAATAGTCATGGGGGACTGGAATTCGATATTAGGAAAAGGAAGAGAAGGAGAAGTAGTAGTTCAAAATGAAATGGGGGTAAGGAATCAAAGAGGAAGCCGCCTGGTAGAATTTTGCACAAAGCATAACTTAATCATAGCTAATACTTGGTTTAAAAATCGTGAAAGAAGGTTGTATACGCGGAAGAGGCATGGAGACACCGGAAGGTTTCAGATAGATTATGTAATGGTAAGACAGAGATTTAGGAACCAGGATTTAAATTGTAAGACATTTCCAGGGGCAGATGTGGACTCTGATCACAATTTATTGCTTATGAACTATAGACTAAAAGTGAAGAAACTGCAAAGTGGTAGAAATTTTAGAAGATAGGACCTGGATAAGCTGAAAGAAACAAAGTTTGTAGAAAGTTACAGAGAGAACATTAGGGAACGATTGACAAGAACGGGGGAAAGAAATACAGTAGAAGAATGGGTAGCTTTGAAAGATGAAATAGTGAAGGCAGCAGATGATCAAGTAGGTGAAAAGACGAGGGATAGTTGAAATCCTTGTGTAACAGAAGAGATATTGTATTTAATTGATGAAAGGAGAAAATGTAAAATTGCAGTTAATGAAGCAGGTGAAAGGAAATACAAACGTCTCAAAAAATGAGATCCATAGGAAGTGCAAAATGGGTAAGCAGGGATGGCTAGATAAAATGTAAGAATGTAGAGGCATATCACTCTAGTGGTAAGATAGATACTGCCTACAGGGAAATTAGAGAGGCCTTTGGAGAAAAGAGTACCACTTGTTTCAGTATCAAAAGCTCAGATGGAAACCCAGTTCTAAGCAAAGAGGAGAAAGCAGAAAGGTAGAAGGAATACGTAGAGGATCTATACTAGGGCTATATATTGGAGGGCAATATTGTGGAAATGAGGTAGATGAAGATGAAATGGGAGATATGATACTGCGTGAAGAGTTTGGCAGAGCTCTGAAAGACCTAAGGCAAAAAAAAGGGCCCCGGGAGTAGACAACATTCCGTTAGAACTACTGATAGGCTTGGGAGAGCCAGCCATGACAAAACTCTTACTATCTGTTGAGCAAGATGGAGGAGACAGGTGAAATACCTTCAGACTTCAACAAGAATATAATAATTCCAATCCCAAATAAAGCAGGTGTTGACAGGTGTGAAAATTACCGAACTATCCGTTTAAAAAGTCACGGTTGCAAAATACTAACACGAATTCTTTACCGACGAATGGAATAACTGGTAGAGGCCAACCTTGGGGAAGATTAGTTTGGATTCCGTAGAAATGTTGGAACACGTGAGGCAATACTGACCCTACGACTTTTCTTAGAAAATAGATTAAGAAAAGGAATACCTACGTTTCTAGCATTTGTAGACTTACAGAAATCTTTTGACAATGTTGACTGGAATACTCTTCCAAATTCTGAAGGTGGCAGGGGTAAAATACAGGGAGCGAAAGACTCTTTACAATTTGGAAAAAAAAAGCAGATGGCAGTTATAAGCGTCGAGGGGAATGAAAGGGAAGCAGTGGCTGGGAAGGGAGTGAAACATGGTTGTAGCCTATCCCCGATGTTGTTCAATCTGTATATTGAGCAAGCAGTTAAGGAAACAAAAGAAAAATTTGGAGTAGGAATTAAAATCTCTGGAGAACAAATAAAAACTTTGAGTTTTTCCGACGACATTGTAATTCTGTCAGAGACAGCAAAGGACCTGGAAAAGCAATTGAACGGAATGGACAGTGTCTGAAAAGGAGAATGTAAGATAAACATCAACAAAAGCAAAACGAGGATAATGGAATTTAGTCGAATTAAATCAGATGATGCTGAGGGAATTAGATTAGGAAATGAGACACTTACGGTAGTCAATGAATTTTGCTATTTGGGGAGCGAAATAACTGATGATGATCAATGCAGAGAGGATATAAAATGTAGACTGGCAATGGCAAGGAAAGTGTTTCGGAAGAAGAGAAATTTGTTAACATCGAGTATAGATTTAAGTGTCAGTAAGTATTTTCTGAAAGTATTTGTGTGGAGTGTAGCCATGTATGGAAGTGAAACATGGACGATAAATTGTTTAGACAAGAAGAGAATAGGTGCTTTCGAAATGTGGTGCTACAGAAGAATGCTGAAGATTAGGTGCATAGATCGCGTAACTAATGAGAAGGTGTTAAATAGAACTAGGGGGAGGAGGAATTTGTGACACAAATTGACTAGAGGAAGGGATCGGTTGGTAGCACATGTTCTGAGGCATCAAGGGATCCAGTTGATATTGGAGGGCAACGTGTAGGGTACAACTCGTAGAGGGAGACCAAGAGAAGAATACATTAAGCAGATTAAGAAGGATGTAGGCTGCAGTAGGTACCGTACTTCGAGATGAAGAAGCTTGCACGGGATATGGTAGCATGAAGAGCTGCATCAAACCAGTATCTGGACTGAAGACCACAACAACAGCAACAACAAGAAAGAAAACTAGAAATGTGGATAGGATATATTTTCTGAAAGGATATTAATTATAAGAGTCCACCACAAAGATGAAATTTGAATTGAAAATACCAGAAACAGAAGAGGTTCCAAATTTTAAGGAATAGCCTCCTAAGTTCAACCGAAAGAAGGGTATTTCCGTTGAAAATTAAGGAAGTGCTCCACAAAGAAATAGCAAACAGGACTTACATGTAACATAGTTCGTGCAGTTCTGCTATTCTCATGAGTCTCTGCATTGTTAAACTTACGCCATTTACTGATGGAGCGCAACAACACACATTCCAGGTGGTTGATCCATTTGTAATTCCATCAAGCTCTGTAGGTCAGGCTGATTAAGATAATGTGCCTGTAAGTGAGAAGAAAATACATGACTTGCGCTCATTTTTAGCATTCGCACCAAAAGAAGGAATCATCTAGAACTTCTACTCTGACATATACAAGTGGTCAACAAGTGTTAAAGATTGAACGTCAGTGGAGCACAATGCCAAAGAGATTGCAAAATAGGCATGGTCTGTTTGATTTTTGCCCATATTATTAATAAAGTATGATTTATACTTATATGTTGCAAAATATTGAGAAAGCCCACATGTTTACTGCATAAATTTTAATTTAATGCGAAGAAAATTTATCAAGATTGTCTTCAGTACATTGACAATCTTCCCTCTACATTAATTTTAACGAAAAATGAGAGGAAAAACGTAATTTCAGCATAATTTTGAGATCTGGAATTTTTTGTTTTGCATTTCCTGAAAAGTTTAGTTCTTTTGGACATGGGGGACTTTTCAGTATTCCCGTTCAAACAGACCGCATGGTTTATAATATTTGCTGTTTATATACCGTATAGTATCCGATGAGACGTTAACGAAAAAAAAATTTTTAATCAAGCTTTGGTGTAGCAAAAAAAGATTTTTAAGCAAAGGAGCACGTATTTACTTCGACGCAAAGTACACACACACACACACACACACACACACACACACACAGAGACAGACAGACAGACAGACAGAGGGAGAGAGAGAGAGAGAGGGAGAGAGAGAGAGGGAGAGAGAGAGAGGGAGAGAGAGAGAACTCTGTCAACGCCAGACAGTGCCTTTTTCCTGATGAACACTCGCGCCATCCAAGTAAAGTCGCCCTTCCATTAGCGAAATATCGCGCGAGACGAGTTGTTTCATTTTAGCGACTCACGCCCTACTATATTTTTGCAGTTATTTTCTGTGAGAAGCTTTTTGCCATCACGAACGTAACAACGTTAGAGCATTAATTACGATTGTTACAAGTTTACGAATTAATCTATAATAATTTTGCCCATCTGTTATTATAAAAGGGAGTGACTTTGACCCTTCTACCATTCACTTGAGACTGATTCAGTTACTTCGTACCTGTCCATCCGGTAACGAAAGTCTGAGGTAAGCAACAATGCTGCTATCAAAGCATAGCGACACATCATTATCTGACATTTACTAACGGTCAGAGAGAGCAAAGGAAATCGATTTATCGATCTATAGTGCTTCTGTTACCCTCAAAAGTTCACTGTACAGCTCTCATTAATTTGCAGCAAATATTCGTAAGATGGTGGTAGAAAGCTTCATCATCTCCAAATGACTAGTGCAGCCTAGATCCCTCTGAATCTGCTTACTGTATTCATCTCCTGGTCTGCCTCTACGATTTTTACCTCCTCTCACTTCCCTCCAGTACTAGATAGGTGATCCCTCGATGTTTCAGAATTTGTCCTGTTAACCGAGCCCTTTTAGTCAAACTGTGCCACAAATTTCTTTTCTCCCTGATTATGTTAAGTAACTCCTCATTACGTACCTAATCTACCCGTCTAATTACCTGCACTATCAGCAAAACGTATATTCACTTAAGACACCGTTCGGCACCTTTTCGTCTTAGTTTTTGTTTTGTTATGTTTGTAACATAAAATTCTTAATTGCCTCTTCGAAACGGTCCTACTTTAAGCTGCGAGTCGCAATTTAAAATAATCTGTGATATTCCGTGTTTCACAGAGTAGCAGGGAGGGGTGAATCACTACTTGTGAACACATTTTGGTAAAATTTTAAAATAAAGTGCTGTTACATTCGTGTTTAACAATAGCGTGGAAACCCTCCGATCCTATTTATTACGTTGTAACCGCCCTTAATAGCACGCAAGCAAGATACAATTGAATTCACTTGACTGGACAAGTCAGAGGAAATTTTCGTCAAAGCGGTCGTTTTCATTGCTGGTTAAACAGCTGAAAGCAGGGGGGGAAAACAAGCGGAAATGTAATGAAACAATATTTTCACCATTAGTAGAATGTCAGGTTGCGTATGGACTGGAGAATGTGTCTAGGAACCTCTCTTGTCATTTCAGTTTCTTCCCGTATCTGTTGTTATTTCAGTCGTTATTCTTTATCTATCCACAAAAAAACAATAAGTAAGTAACTAAAATTGTGTAAAGAATGATGCTCCCATCAATCACAGCCCCGAGTGTCAACTCCGATACTTAGCCAGGACAGTATACCTACCTTATGTTCGGACAGTATACCTTCCTTATGTTCAGAAACGGCTGTTTCTCGAAATAGCATATTTGAAACTTTAATGAAACAAAGAAGGGCGCTGTGTCAGTTCCTGATATACGTTTTAACACGTATCAAGCAAAATGATTCAATTTGTCGCTTATGTATGCTAACTTGCTTAGTGATCGAACCCATAACTGAAAACTCAGCGAATGAACGGTAGCTAATAAAAAAAAAGGCAAGTTCTGGGAACCATTTCGAATGCAGACAACGTTACCGTGACAACTGGTTTGTTTGACGTCATACTGTTTACGTCGTTTTTGGAGCACATTGATAAAGCTATTACCAATCGTTCCGAATTGTTATGCAACAGAATTTTACATCATTTCGATCCGGATTAAAATATTTAGAGCTGGATGCAAATTTTAACAAGAAGTCTCTTCTTGTTGGATGTATGACTAGATTCGTACCGTATTCGAGAACATAGTATATGCTTACAAAGGTGCTTTGGCAATGGGAAAACTGAGGGATTTGACGTACGAGTTGTTCATCGGATTTGCTTTCCTCTCTCACCTGTCTTCATACTGATACGTTAGGAAAATTGTGGCTGGAATACATTTTCAGTGTGAGTAAAATCTCTCAATAGTCTGTCATTGGAATGATATAACACCAAAAATTATTGTCGTGAGCAAGGACGCTTAATGTGTCAAGACATATTGCACGCAGAGAGAATACTAGAAGCAGGTTGGCTAGATGTTTGGTAGCATACTAGGCTGACGGTCCTAACATTTGTACATTTACACTATGTTATTGTGTGAATCAAATCTGTGCGAAAGATAGCAGGTTTTCGTGAGAGACGCTGACCCAGGTGCCGGCAGCTGTGACGTAACAGTACACTGAGTGTGACGTCACGAAATGACGCGAGAGACTACCGCCTGTGACGCCGCAGCGTATCGTATCGACACACGCCAGAGGACCTCCGGTGTTGGTTTCGTGAGGAAGGGGTGGTGGGGGGACAGCACAGCCGCTTTGCGGAGCACATTCGGAGGAGAGGGGGAGAGCTCCCGGGGCCGTCTCCATAGCAACGCACCCCCAGCATCCGTGTGGGTGACGCTATTTATAGTGCCGAGCGCTGAGGGGAAAACAAAAGAGGAGACGTTTACTGAGCCGTACATACAGACAAGAAAAGCGGGGGAAGAGGTTACACATACTTTCCACGCCTCTGCTTGCGTTTCTGCAGAAAACTACCTCAGCGACGCCTCCATATACTGCATAGCTGCCCGTGGAAGTGAATAGTATTGTCTTTCGAAGTGGAGATCTTTGGCAAGACCAGGCGCGGGTCGGAGAAAAATGTGTTGCGATTACAGTGGGTTTACAGAAATATAATAAAAATTCTAATGTTGTGTTACAATGCCTTGGCAATATCGGCGCATTTGGGCAGGGTTATTTACTGTCGTTTGGCGAAATAATTCTGGAGAGAAAGTGTTCAGTATTATTGCAAAAGAAAAGTGTTGATAGACATATGTATAGCTGTGTGAGAGGAGTATAAATTTGTTCGTGTATTTTGATACGATTAGTATCTCAAACGTAGTGGGCGATGTGTGATGGATTATTCATTGCAGACACAAACGTACAAGTCACGGCTTTCCACAGGCCTTTCTTAGCGTCAACTGCAACGTACCATCGCAGTTTCAAAGGTTAACAGTACGTTGCAAACATAACTTAAAATGACATAACATTGCAGGGGATGGTCAATTGTCTTCGCTGCGAAACATAACTGTTAGCATGGAACTTTGATACAGTGAGGCAAATAGTTGATATTAAATTAATATGAGGGTTGCCTGCAGACTCGAGGACAGATTTCTGTACCAGACTTCCAAGATTCGTTTGTGTGAGAGAGAGGTACTTACCAAAAAATAGTGCACGAGTCACCCTTTCCTACTTTGGTTGCTAGGCAAGCTGCACAGTAAAAATGGAAAGAGCTTAGGTGAACACTGACCTAAAATTTTCCATCATTTTTTGTGGAAGCATTTTTAGAGATTTGTAACGCATCAGAATAAATCCCAGCTGTCATCTGTTTCCTGTGCTTCAAAGGAATATGCAGCTGTCATGTGCAGATACGCTCTGTTATAATAAATTGTTTCTACTTTTGGTTCACAGCAAGTAAATAGAGTTCGCCCATCTGCATGGACAGTACATGAACAGTGTGTGATGGTAAATGTTAGAATTCCACAGACCTGTGTGTTCTTTAACATATTTTATAACCTGTTGGATGATTGTGAACAAATAAGTGATGATCACATTCATATAGCCTACATAATGCACAATAGACTGTTTTTGAGGCATTGTGGTGGCATAACTTGTGATGTGTTTACTCATTGAAATATTGAGTTAATTTGGAAAATGAACTTAAAGCACATTGGAAGTTCATGTAGTTACAATTTACAATAACCAGTCTGTAACAGTATCAGTGCTCAGGCAGTTCTATTTGTAATTCAGGCTTATCCATCTGTAACTTTTTCTCCTCTTCTATGCTCTGTTTACCCCTCCCCTGCCCTCGTCAAGCTTTGTTCAATTTATATATGCATTCCTGTAGTTCTGTAGCCAAGTGAAGGCCTCGCTCCATCGGATTTTAATGTGTATGTTACATCTTGAGCATTTTCTTTAATTTCTTAATTACCTTCTTTCTCTTTTTACTTGTTTTTAAGAAGGGTTGTGATCTGTGTGGTCTTACAAAAACTAATATGGGATGATATTCTGTGCTTTTGTTTTACTCAATTTTACTTCCCTACTGCTACTTTCAGATATCACAGTGTACGCCTGGATTTATTCCATTTTGGGGGCTACTTTTATATGGTTTATAGCTATAGTTTACATACTGGATAATGTTATATGTACAAAAATGCCAGATTTGAGGAAAATTAGCCCACAAGCCTGAAAGAGCCTGGAAAGAGGATATAGTTTAATGAAGCTCACACTCTGTCTGTGAGGTAGTGCATTAAAAGCTTAGTCAGTGCAATAGTTGAAATTGAAATTGTAAAGTCAAATGTTCTGTGGAAGTGGATATATACTAGTTCTTTTTTGTGGTATGGTAGCATGTTGAGTAAATTATTACTGTTTCATGATCTTTGTTGCCATGAACTCTTGTAGAAAAGGAGGTTCCTTCTTCTGTTTGTGTCTTGCAGTTGATGGCACCTTAATGAAACAAGTACCAGCTAATATCCCAGTAGGGTCTTCTAATGGTTGCAGCATATGTTGACACACATTAGTCAATCCCAGAATTTTGTTTTAATGCTTATCTTGTTGTGGCATGAAATACTCTTGACACCTGCAAGGGTTAGACAGAACAATAAGAACTGCCTGGTATGAAAACTTCAATTTCCAGAATTTATTGTATTTAGCAGAAGCATACTTACATTGTTTTATTCTCCTCCTGGTAGATATCTAGAGCTTAATCCTTGTTAGTCTGCATTAATGATAGCACCAATTAAGATTGAACATTATATTAACCTTACAAATATGACCCTGATGAGATATGTAGTAAAAGAGGAAAAAAATTGTCAGTGGCCATTCAGTCTGTGTACTCACTACAACCCTTGCAAATGTGCTTCAGGGCACATTGAACTCTGTCTAGTGCCAAGAGTGTATACATAACCCATTGGAAAATCATCTCTCTCAAGCAGAATAGTGGAAGAAGTGCTAAATCTATTGAAAGGGACAGAAGAACATTGTTGAGGATTATTGCTTCTTGTAGAATCACTACTGCGGAAAAAACTGCTGAACTTAAGTCAGCCTAGAGGACAGTATAACAGAGTGCTACAAGTACTGGTAGCTTGAAATTTGGGTGACTGCAAATGAATTTGGTGCATGGGCGCAAAAGCTGGACTACCAATCAATGGAAACATCTAATACGACCTCTCAGGCCTACTTTGTTTGTGTACTGTGGAGTGGAAACACCCGGGGAAACGGCCCAAGTTTCTTCTTACATCTGTAGAGGCACATATAGGAAAGGTTACTCAGATATTTTGTTAAACGATTTAGGTGCACCTGTACATTCCATGACACAAACACAATTTATATGGATGTAGATGTAGATGTAGATATATCAGAGGAATGCAGCTTCCAAGTTAATTGTGCCAACTCTGTCATCAGAAATGCTCGGTACTGATTTTGGAGAGCGTGGTGATCAAATTACACATATCTAACCCTTGTAATTAGCACCTGGGACTGTTATTAATTATTTGTAGCTGCTTTGGAAAAACAGTTTAAGGGCCTCATGTCTTCCAGCACCTTCTGTTTCTAACTGCCTTTATGTCAAAGCGAAATGAAGCCCAAATCTTTTACACCTTTCGAAAAATCTTCAAAAACTTGGAATAGTGTTTGTAGTGAGTAACAATATAATTTCTGAATACTGGGCAGTGTAATTGTATTAGAGAGTATGTGTCCTATTATCTTATTCCAAGGCTTAAAGGAATAATTGATTTTATATGGGAAGGACTTGGGGGGGGGGGGGGGGAATAAAAACTGTAAACAAAGAACTTGTCTTCACTACAGTATACAGGTGCAGTAGTTACACAAAGATGACGGGACTTCCACTATGTATACTAGCATGATGAGCTGCATTGAACTAGTCTTTGAGCTGAAGGTGACATCATCAATGTTATTCAGAGTTTGTAGGCTATGTACTGACTTTTGGAGGATTTAGGCTGTTCGTAGCTGGCCTTTTGTATATTAGATTGATGCTCATATAATTTTTCTGAACCTTAGTTCTATAGTGAACAATTAATTGTAAGTAGATGGGTTCTGTTTGTGATGCCGACACACTTCTGCTGCCACCTGGTCTGATAAAATTCATGAAATTTATTGGTTGTAAGCCTGAATTTTAAGCCATACACAGAGGATCGGACTAGAGTAAGGCAGCCCCGCACATTGCCTGCTGTTGTAGGACTGACTCCGCTTACCTGTTATCTCTCAACCGATGAAGTACACTAGCGAAGATGGGTGGCACAGTTCCCGGCCGCAGTCTAGCCCAACACTTCTGCATCAGCCGTCAAGTCAGCACTTTGGGGCAGGGGAATGGGTCAGCAGAGCTAGAGTGGGAGGGGAGATTGGGGGGGCAGTAGTCACGACGCCCAGACTGGCCACTGTCGAAATGACAAGACTGGAATCGGAGCGCATCGAAATTCTCGAGGTGAGGTTTAGGTTCAGATTAATCTCCATGACACTCTGAACTTTAGGCCAGAATAATAGCTGTTTGTTTTCGTAGCATTAATGTTCCGAAGTATTTTCTCTCTGATCAACTGTTTGCCACATGCCCCATTAGACTGCATGTCCACTTCCTCCACAGTGGCGTTGACTTTTACTTCTTTCTTTATATAGTGGCCTTGCAATGTGAATATACTATTTAGAGCTTGAAATGATTATTTTAAAGTAACATTAACTCAAGATGTAATAATTTATTAGACAGTGACAGTGTCTGTAACAGTTCTGGTTAAAGAGGATGTGTTACCTTACTTTGACAGAACAGGAGAGTGAAATTGTACTTTACTGGCAGACTCCAGCTCCACACTTGCAGTGCATCTCCCAGCTATTGTCGTGAAATATTCCATTGCCGATATTAACAAGTACTATGTCATTGTACTGCTATTAGAGATATTTATTGTTACATCTAAAACGAAAAAATAAACATGCATCAAACCTTTCTTCGGACTGAAGACCACAATAATATGATTTGTTACAACCCTTCTCTTTAGATATTGGACCATTTATGAAATAGGAGAGCCATCTGTGTTAACAAGGGACACACTGTATACAACCTATGTTTAAAATGTTAACTTCTGAAAAGTGTTTTATTATCTATGACAACGTGATTTTTTTTTTTAATAACCGCGCCTTGTAAAACTTAACAGCTCACTTATTTATGGAATACGCAGTCTGATATAGCATTGCGTGTTATGTTTGTCTGCTAACCAAAGATTTTATGCGTACATTTTTATTAGTGTATTATATGATTTAAAAGACATGTAAATCAATCTCGCTATTAATGCTTCAACAAATTATTAAGTGGCTTTTTATCACAGTGGTTTGGTATGTGAAACTTTCATACCATTACATTCAGTGACTATGAGAAATGTAAACATTCAAAGTGAATAAAGAATAACACATGCACCTAATTGTATACACCTGTTCCCATCATTATGCAGCAGTATGACAGATGATTGTACCTTTCCTTATAATGAGATGTATATTATCCCGTTTTAGAAATTGTAACTAATTTTTTGTTACATCATTTACAAACATCTGTTTTATAAATAATGAGACATGAAATAGTGTAGTCGTCCCGAATGACTAGGATGTATTTATATGTTGAAAACCTTTCTTCAATTCTTCCCAATGTCATCATTATTTCAGAACACTTACATTTTATCAGCTGTTATATAACACTTTTATTTTCTTTGTGTACTGGAATCTCTTAATGGTGTTAAACTTGATAATGTGTTTCAAGACAGATTAACATCTGTAATAAATAACGAGTTAAGAATTAGTTCAGATTACATTGTCGTACAGTGTATTGCTGTATTTTGTCATTTATAATAGTTTATAATTTGAATATATATGTATATAATACAAAATTTCTATCAACCAAGGAATACTAAAGCGGAAGTAATATTTTAGTTGAGCTTGAACGGGCATTTTGCATGGCTTATGAAAAAAAATAACAATAAAGAAAGAAAATTTATTTCAAGATGCAACAAAAGCTTTGGACAACTCAGCTTGCTGTCTGCTGTCTGGAAGTGGGGACTGTCTTAAGTTTTATATAAAATTTATTTAGACTAGAAAATTTCTTCTTTTGTGGCTAGTGTAGGACTGAATTAATTGCCCTTTTGAATTAAACAGATTAAACACTAAAGTCTTTTTAATATGTTCGCTTCGCAGAGCAATAACTTTGCTTATTTCGACAGGAGGACATTGCTCTTTCAAGGTAGAGATATGTGACTTGTTGCTACTATAACACTTTTTGAGTAATGTAGGCACTTGCAGTAGTACTAGGTAGATTTTGTGGCAGTGGGAATGATGCATCAGAATGTAGAAACTTATCACAACCATCATAACACTTTGCATGGCATCTCATTGCTCCACGGCATGTGAAGTATCTCGAGTCTGTTTTCATAATTTTCTTCCAACGTAGTGTGCATTACTCTGTCTTGGAAAGGCTGTAGTGTTTGCTGCTGGGTGACCACATCCTTCTTCGTACAGCACAAGGGAGTTCACCCCCCGCTTTCACTCGTAGTAGAGCCCTCCGTCCTCGGCCCTCAGGAAAAGGGCCGAGAGATGCGATAAAGCTGTAGAATTCAGAGCCTTATTGAACTTGTTCTTCAACTTCTATTCTGAAGTGACTGTACCTTCATCTTCTCTGTATCAGAGGCTGTAGCGTATTTTTGAATGCTCTTCACTCTCGTTCATGCCCTTTGACAGTGCAGTTAATTTTTGCCTCAGGGCGGTGAGGGTATGGTGAAAGCAGAGAAGCCAGCTGGCCCTGACGACGATGACCTCACTTCCCTCACGTGGCTGCAAGACAAGAACCTCCTCAAGGGTGAGCACAGCTTTTGCCGCTTTCCCCGTGTGTCCCACGGCACGTAGGAGGAAAACCGGCTCGATCGATAGATAGTTATTACTACTGGTTGTAGGCACTTTTTCTACAAACCCCAGCTGCAGTTGAGTGCATTGTACAGACTTATTTAAACTGACATTTGTGACTTTTTTGTGTCGACTGAAAAGTGCAGGGTGTATCAAAATGACACTGACAACATTCCGACAGCATCGTGTGGGATAGCAAACAGGTTATTTCCAACAGGGAACCCTTGTCCAGAAAAGCGCGGTTAGAGTGCAGCAGGGTTTTGCGATATGGCTGTTGCTACGTATTTTCTTCAGGAAACCGAACAAGAGTAGTAAATTATTAATTAAATTACAATATGCATTAAAGATTTTGACCACCTAGTTGACTGCAGAATGTGCACTGGTGCTGCAAAGGTATGCACACACACACACACACACAAGTGGTTAAACAAATGCAATTGTGCTCACAGTGTTTTAGTCAATGTGTGGATTTGTAAGGTGCTCTGGTGTTACAGGAGTAGCACTTGCCAGATTCCTTACACTGCTCTACAGAAAACAATAAGGTATAATATCTGGTAGTTATGTTGGCAATAAAATGACCCCTTAAACTAATTTGTCAGTTTGTGTGCAAAACATTCAAATAGTGCTGATGATTTGCGTCTAAGTATGACGTGTATTGGTGTCATACTCCTGTGAAAATATTGGGGTACTGGTACACAACACAGGTTGCCCGTTTATGATGAGAACTGTGGACCACGTGGAGCTAAGGTGCATGTGGAAGAAAGCTACAGGACACAGTCCGTGCAACTCTTGTGTCAATAATACCTTGGTTGCCATTATTATGAAACCAACTGCAGTCCAAAGATACTTTAATGCCACAATTCTCAAACATCGACATTTGACAGCCCCAAACTGCGCATTTCCTAGCAAGAGTTTCCTCTTGACAAGTTATCAGTTTGCCAACCTGCACAGCACACTAATCATTGTCGAAGTTGTTTTGATACATCCAGTATTGTCACTATTTTTTTTGTGAAATTTTCAGAGTGTTATATTAAGTTTAACACTTGTTTTGTCTAATGATATTTAAATCCCATTTTTTTGCCTTTTGAATGACAGTGAAGGAAATGTGGAGTGAGTCTCTTACAGAGTCAGGCCAGAGAGTCATCACTTATGAAAGACGATAGCTATAATCGAGAGTTATGGCACTGTAAATAGGACAGTCTCGTTTTCTTGGCCTAGCCTGTGGCTGCAGTGTCTCCATTTTCCAGTTGTCATTCCATCTTTCTCACTCTTTTTCACAGTCTCTTTCTTACTGTAATAAGCATCTATCCATCTCGGTTCATCTTCTATGCTAACTGTGTAACACCCAGATTGACTACCCTCTTCTGTCTTTTCATCCCATGCTGAATGCTATTACTACTTGAAATTTCCTTCCAGTGCATTTGCATTAGTGTCACTAACATTCTGCTCACATCCTGTCACCAAGTCACTGTTGCCCATAAGCGAGGCTGAAGGATTACTGTACTGGCACACTTTTACAAAGTTTTTGCTATCATCTGCCATTGTTTTTGATTTGTGATGCCTCTCTGCTCCAGCCTTCAGTGTTATTTTCTTTTTGGTATAATTACTATGTATTGTTTCTTTACATGCTCATAATCAGAAATCACACTGAAAAATATTATTTATTTTTGTTTGTTATTAATCCAGTTTTATTTTGGACAGTAGTTTGTAGCTAATTTGAACAGAAAAAAATTATAGTGGAAAAAATTTTAGTGCTTTCTTAATTGAAGAACGAAGTCTTTAAAGAGTGATTTTGGCAGTTTCCCATTGAGTTCATTACATCTTCTTCTACTGTGTAATTGCGTAATAAAACTAATATGGTCAGTCTAGATGGCAGAATGACTTTCATCGTTGATAGCAGTCTGTGTGTGTAGTAGATCCTGGGGAAGACTGTTGGGCACATTCCCATTGCAGGTATTAAAGAGTAGTGGTGTAAAAATGTGTACATTTCATCAGTTGCCTCAGTTCCCTAAAGCTGCTGTAGCATTTGTTGTGGTATTTGCCATTTTCTTTTGTCCAGTTGATTGCCATTAGCAGGACTGAATTTTTATGTTCTTTGCTGGCAAGAGTTTCAAAGAAAATTAAGACCACCTTGTAAGGTATTGGGAGAAAGGTGCACAAAGGAAGCAGGGTAGTATATGGAAAGGGAAGGCAGAGTAGAAGGTTATACCAACCTCATCATGTAATATGAATGGTGGGCTCCATGTGGTTCCCAAGTCGTGCAGCGACTGTAAACCATAAAATTACCTAATAAGCAGCAACCAGTCACAAAATCATGTTTTATTTATTCAATTTTGCAAATCGATTTCAACTGATTAACAGCCATCATCGGTGCTTTCAACGAATATGGGCCCTGAGTACGTTGAACACACCGATTATGGCTGTTAATCAGTTGAGATCGATTTGCAAAAGTTAATAAATAAAACGTGATTTTGCGACTGGTTGCTGCTTATTTGGTAATTTCATCATGTAATAGTCTGTAAGAAGATACTAATGTGACACAGTCTGACAGAGACAGATATTGTGAAGTAAATGCATTCATCATTTAAAAAAAAAAGTATTGCAATTGTGGCATTGATTATGTTAAGAGTGTAACATATGTTTGAACCCAAGGAGTTAGTGCTGTTTCTGTACAGACAGTTTACAGAGAGCATGTTAGGAACTGCTGTGAAAGAGAAACTGAGGTCTGTGTTTTTGAGATCATGAATGCCTGCCAATGACACTCAAATTAGATTGTTGTTTTATTTAAGGGCTAAATTATGAGTCATGGCTACTTCAGTCTCATACGTAAGGGGCTTCTCGTCCACATAAACAAGAATATTTGCAGCTATCATTCATTGTAACTGTAAGACAGGCATTCACCGAATATTCTTGTCAGTGTGGCAAAGCTTGTATTTGGCACAAATTACTGGCATCGTCAAAGCATCAGTGGTGTACCAGGGTTTTACCAAAATTTGGTCAGTGTCGTCTTTCTGAGACTGAATTATGAAGGGAGCTCAGCACAGATGGTTGGCAGATGTGAGAACTTTATATCTGTACGAATTGTGACCCTATCCTCCATTCGTCATTGTTGTGTAGTCATATTCAAAAATGACTTGCATCTTATTATTATGCCAGAAATGCACTCTTTGCTTTCAAAGTGGCGTGTGATTTGCAATATAGTCACACATGTGTCATATGTGACTAAAAGTATATAATGTTTAAATGTACACTAAAATGATAGTATTTGAATCACTTTGAAGATGTCTGGAAGATATGCAGCTGACATTCTCAACTCACCGGCAAGTCCTCTTGTAAAATTTAGGATAGTGTCAACATGGAAATAAGAATGTACACAGGCTATTCTTTTCAGTTCTTGGCCCATCTTCTGTCAGTGTTTATGTACAGTGGACAAATCAAGTGTTTACATGTTTCATTGTGGTTGAGCTATTGCAGTAAAAGTTGATGGGTTCTACCCAGTGTGCAGCAGTATGGTAGTACAAGATGTCATTGACTTATGCTAACGATTGTCAAGAATGTTCCTGCTGCTAAGGTGGGGAAGTTGCCTTGTGTGATCACAGTTCAGAGAGAAATTGTTGTGTAAATGGGCTGATAGTTCAAAGAATACTTCTCACATTTTCAGCTAGTCACTTCTGCACACAGAGCCCACCTGCTGACAATGTCCAGTAGTGTCTGACACAGGTTTTAAAACACATGTACTGAGCCAGTTATCTCGCCACGTCTTTCGTAGTACTAGTGGCTGAATTTGATGAATGAGGGAACAACAGTTTCCACCACCTACTTGGATTAGTTACCATTTCCACATCAACCCGTTTCTTGTTCATAACTGTTAGATAAATTACATATTTTTCAAGCAAATTTACTTTGTCGTTATGTTACAAACATCAACATTTACCTTACATTTGATGCCGATTAGTATGCCATTCAGACTGACCGTACAGTTGTAAGATTTATTGTTTACTTACTTTCTTATTCAATCAGTACCTTGTGTAGTTCTCTTTTCATTTCCCCCTTTTCTATCTATCCCTTTTTGTCCCTGTATGGTGCTTTCTGAAACACTTTGACCAAACTGAAGAAACTGCTACTTTGCATTGCTCTCCTCACAGAAATACTCACTTCCTTCATAATTTTTGTCTCATTATTACAGAGGTAAAGCAGTAAAGTGACAACCAGCTTAGGTGATCGGCGTGCATTCTACTCGCAGCTGATAGGACTGAACTGCCATGCTGCAATATTCTCTCCCCCACTTTACAACACCCAAATTACTGTACTCTGACAGTTGCTAGGCATTAACAATCAACTCATGGGTTGAACTTCTTGAAATATTCAACCCAATTGTCTCATATCTCTCTCTCTCTCTCTCTCTCTCTCTCTCTCTCTCTCTCTCTCTCTCTCTCCCTCCCTCCCTCCCTCTCCCTCCCCCCCCCTTCCCTCTCTCCCTCCCCTTAGACATACTAATATTAGCACATGTATAGCTCTAGGGATATAGCAAGCCTTGTTTTCAAACAGTTGATGTGATACATTTGCCATGACTTATGAAGCAGCCCTTGTATATTTTAAGTGCATGTCTTTAAGGTGAGGGGAAAATAAGTGAACTGTAAATGCTTTACAGCTTCCCAGTGAACAAAACAAAGAATAGTGGATGATGGGAGACATTGAACAGTATGTGATGTGTATACCCAGATAACATTGAGAAGACTATTTAATTTCAGATGAGTAAAGGCCTCTGATACTGAAGTTTGTCATATTTTTGGCAACATCTGTGGTATGTATTTCTGATGATGCTTCATAGTTTATCAGAAACATACTCATCTCCTGCTGAAATGTAATTGCAACTTGGTTCAGTTTTACAGATTTTTAACATTTCTTGAAAGTATTTAGTATGTAAAGCCACCACTAAGATCTTCTGTAGTCTGTCGTTCAGAGCTATGCTTAGTACATTTCACTGCGTGCAATACATCATATCAGCAGCTTCTGTCACTGAACTGTTCCAACATGCTGAGCACTTCACACACAGCAGCACTGCTTAAGATTCACTTCCCAGTACTATCTGGTTTGCCAGTTCAGAGCATCACATAGTATCTTCAGAAACTGTCTTACTTGCTTCAGACTGCATTTTGTGCCCATCATTAGAACATGTGGTGTATA
The DNA here is from genome assembly GCF_023864275.1 of Schistocerca cancellata. Lineage (NCBI taxonomy): Eukaryota > Metazoa > Arthropoda > Insecta > Orthoptera > Acrididae > Schistocerca > Schistocerca cancellata. Next base: position 31,258,372 of record NC_064635.1, on the reverse strand, counting down.
TCGAGAGAATGTTAAGAAGTTGTATTGTTCAGGAAAACTGTTGGCCATAATAATTTTTAAATGAAGAGAAAGATTAGTACTGATGCAATGATGATTGCGTATGTATTATATGTTGCCAAGAGGCAGCTGACCTCTGATTTTCTCATCTACTTTGATCTGTTTGGAGCGTGTGTGCGCTTGCACTAAATACGTATCATTAATTTGGTTTGCCTACATTAGTAACAAATTACATTAATAGTATGGTACATTTGCTTAAAATAGTTGTTGATCAAAATTATAATCAAAAGAGGAGCTGTTTACTTTGAAGGAAAAAATCTCCTTCTGTTATAGTTCACTGTTTTGCTGCAGCTTGTCTGCCACAGCTAACTCTGAAAAGTGGATTGATTAAAGAAAACAGGTCAGAGTGTAAAGGAAGCATAGAACACAGGATAGCCACAAAAACTAGGAGTTGAACTTTACAGCTCAGATTTCAGACCTGCATCCTTTTCTAGAATGCAAAGAATTCTTATATCTGTGGGCAGTTATCAAGAAATTAATTTTTAGAATACAGATTTCGACCACAAAGTACACATAACAGTTCAGATTATGCATGGAATTTATTTTTATATATTGAACAAGATTACCTAAGACGAACCTTTTCGTTACCTTGGTAAAGGTTGTTAATGAGTAAATTTTTTGGCATGAGATTCTGAGAATTACAATTATTGTATAGGTTATGATTATTACTCAAGCACAGCACTCTTAGTCAATTCAGTTTTGTGTGTTATCTGTTCCATGGGTCATTACTACAATATATTATAATGATATTGACTTGGCTTTGGAAAATAAATGATCATACCAACATTACCCCATAAATTATCTTATTATTTGGAGTGTGTAAAATGTGTGAGTTTCTTCGTCTGGAGCTCAAGAGCAACATCTCCCCATTTTTCCCTGTTTACTACTTTTTATTTCACTAGACCCATCTAATAATGTGATTATCTGTTCTCTACTATGGAAATAAGACACTGACAAAAGCATGTGGTATGTCATTTAAACAAGAACAATGTGGTTTACAAATGAGTGTTTGATATTCAGTCAAATGCAATGGCATGATCATATGAAATACAGATTGGGCCATATTTTCTTGTTCACATCTGTTAAAAATTCACAGTTTTATTAAAATCCAGATTTATCTGTAAAGCAATCCTTCTGCATGCTAAACTTGGACTTCATTATAAATTAGTGTTTGTAAGATACACAAAATTTTATCATATTATACATCTACCTTTAAAAAAAAAAAAAAAAATAGTGGGGGCGGAGCAGAGGGTACAAATTTTAACATGTCATGGACTACATCTTAAATCATTGGCGTATTGAAAGGAAGGCTGAAGAATGTTACCTGTCAAGTCACAAAATAACTTAAACGTTTTTGTATGTGCATCTTCAGATCCGGAAGATTACTGCTTTACAATGATCCAGCAATATTTTTAATCAATGTAGAAGTTGTTTCACTGAAATATGTTGTGGTTCTTGGCGTATTCTTAACAAGTTCGTTTGAAGCTATGGGTTTCTTTGAACCATACACCAGTCAGTTTCTAGTTGGCACACTGAGAAAACTAAGTTAAGTATTCTATGTAATCAAAACTAGAAATATTTAAAGGGAGGGTCCTGTATTGTGCCTGCCCTGTGTAGTGCCTGCAACAGAGCAGAAATTGCTTTGTCACTTGGAGTAGCCTGATGTACAATACCAGTGAAGTATTACATTCAACAATTGCACTCTGGTTCCTATGGCTCCACATTAGTGTTGTGGCTGTGAAGGTTGGCTTGAGTAATAGCAACTGTACTGAAGGAGTTGTTTTGTCAGTTTGATTGCTCAGTGCTAGGAACTGAACAATAGACGAAAATGTTTGGCGGAAATTCGTATGTGCATAGAGGAAGGTGATAATCTTCTAAGGATGCGCAAAATGGTGCTCCCTGGGAAACAAAATAAACTGAATTGACTGCAGTTATCCAAGGAACACCACAGTTACAATGTCAGCCCTTAAAATCTTATCAGTTAAAAGGTCATCAAAGAAAACTCAATTGTATACTGCTGATGACTACATTGTGGAGAAGTCCTCATTTGTTTGTGTTTTAAAACTACATGACATAATAGCATTACTTACACTTCATCACTGCAGAGCACTTGCATATCTAATACAATAACTGCAGAATCAAAATGGAACATAAACGATGGTGCGCACACAGCTATACCCTCTGGGAGGGGACAGGGCCACACTGCTGTTAGCTGTTTGAAGAAGAACGCATCTTTGAAAGTTCAAATAAAAATTTCCATTACTTGTTAATGTGCGAGTCCATCTCTCAATGCCATGAGTGATTGCCTTATTCTCTCCAAGTTATGGTCAAATCCCAGTGTAACTTTGTACGTATACACATTGTTAGCAGGTATTTAATATTTTAGAATGGCAATTCTCTGTGCCACATAGAAGAATCACAAGAGTGAATTAGTGTAGTTCATGTTTAATGTTGTTACCAGAGCTGGTAGTGTATATAAGGATTGTGAACAGCATCAGATGTAGAGTGATCACTGTGCAAGACATGGATAACAGGAAGACATTGAAGCAATTCAGAGGTGGGCTTCTAGATTTATTACCAGTAGGTTTGAAGAATGTGCAAGTGTTACAGAGGTGCTTAGGGAGCTCAAATGGGAATCAGTGGAGGGAAGGTGACATTTATTGCGAGGAACACTATTGATAAAATTTAGAGAACTGGCATTTTAAGCTGACTGCACAATTATCCTACTGTTGCCAACATACATTTCGCATAAGGATCACAAAGATGAGACACGAGAAATTAAAGGCCCGTACGGAGGCGTATAGACAGTTGTTTTTCCCTTGCTCTTTCTGCGAGTTGAACAGGAAATGAAACAACTAGTAGTGGTACAGGGTACCCTCCACCACCCACTGTACGGTGGCTTGCTGAGTATGTATGTAGGTGTAGAGGTAGACATGACGTTTTGCTTGTGTGAGACAGAGTTAGCAGCACCTAACAGAGTTTGTAGGGTCCTCATTGTGGGCCACCATGTGTCCAGTGGGTCAAATCATGCAACTTCCAGATTAGTTGGAAATTTGGATTTCACAGTAGCTTATTATTGGATTGCAAAGGAACAAGAGGGCAGGCGTACTTATTGTGAAGGTTCTAGTCAACTGTGTCTGACCAACAAGAGGGAGAATCATTGTATGTACTCCAGGCACATCACGACTGCTTTGCATCTGTACCTGCAGTACAAGAACAAGTAATGGGCTATGGAAGCTTCTGTGTCATCCCGCATCTGTGGCCAGAACTAGCAGCAGACGGACTATGGAATTACTGTCTCACAACCAGACTAAGGAATTACTGTCTCATGTGTGATTGCCATTAACACAACAGCTGCATTTGGAGTGGCGCTGTGACTGAGAAGCGTGATGAGTGATGTCGTATCGTATTCAGCAATGAAATTGTGATTCTTCACTTCCCCCGATGACTATTGGTGACAACCTGGGGAGATGTACTGTTTTTACAGTGTTTTGTAGAGGCACAGTGGTGGTACTCCTGGCATTAAGGGAGGGGGGGGGGTGGCATTGGTTATGTATTAAGGTCACAGCTGGTACTGATTGAGGGAACTTAATGACAGCACAGCAGTAACTCACAGATATTTTGTCTCTCCATGGTGTCATTTTCCAACAGGCCAATGCTCGTTCCCACATGACGTACCTCTCCAAAAATTGTATTTGTGATGTCAAGGTACTCCCATGGCCAGCAAGAGCCTCAGATCTGTCCCTGATAGAATGTGTGGGACCAGCTTCAGTGTAAACTCTGTCCCAGTGCCAGTATCCAAGATATGAAGGAACAGTTACAACAGTTGTGGGACAGTTTGTATCAGAAAATGATGCAGTGGCTTATCCAATGGTGTCGGTACACTCATCCCAGCCAGGGGGCTTGAAACATCATACTGCTAAATTATTTATAAATGTTACTCGATTTTGCAATCACTGAAATAACTTTCCATGTTCTCTCCACCAGTGATATTTCATTGTTTTTCCTCCTCTCCGTCAGAATGTTTCGCCTTATTTGTTAATTTGCCAAATTGTGGGAACAGTGGACCCTGTTCGTCAGGAGAAATGCAATAAAGCAGAGGTTAAGGAGAATGCCTGGACAATTCCTTTACAAGCCATGTTCCTATACAAGCCATGTGCTGTCTGATCAGAGATTTTGCTCAGTCTTCAGTGACTCTGTCATTGACATGGCATCTAATCTTCCTTTCTGTGTGTAAATATTGTTTTATTTTTGATTACTAAGTGGTTTCTTTTGTTTATTCATTTATGCAATAATAATAATAATAATAGTAAGTTTATCAAGCAACATACAGATGACAGTTTTATGGTGCACTTTTGACCTCTGGAGAATGTATTGCATTGATTTGACACTTCTTTATGAGGACAGTGATGTCTATAATGTGACTATCATCTTGTGTATCTTCTTTTTATTTTATACACTTATCTTCATCCAACCCTGTGGTGTCTGTTCTGTCACATACATCTAATACATACAATTCTGTAAGATCGTGATGGCTCCTTGACGTTTGTTTCAGTGTGGACGTCCTAGCATTGTCCAAACTCCTACGGGAACCAATAATTTTTGGTTAGGGGATTAATAGACGATGGATTCTGCATTGCAGCTTGCAAGGAGTTGAGAATTTGGGTCGGACAGGAAATGTGTCTGGATTGCCGATTGAGGCTAGAGTCCTGGTCCGGCACAAATTTTCAACTTCGCTGTTGCATTACCACAATGCCCTGCACAGCTGGAAGTGGAGTCTCATTCTTTCCCCATCCTCTGTTTCATATAACTAAATATAAAGACTGGCACCAGTCAACCGAACCACCCTGAGATCTCCAGACCAATAATGCCATACCATTGTTTCATTTTTTTTGTTTGTGGCAGGAAAAATGGAATATTCACAATTTAACAAAAACTAAAGTAAGTGAAATTCCTCCTCAAAAATATTCGTTTTGTGGCTCTTTGAATTCGGTTCCTATAAAGAGGTTAGGCCATTGAAAAAGCACTATTGAAATTGTGTAGTGATATATATCCATCTTTGAGCTTTCTGTACACTGTCTGGGACTTAAAAACATATTTCATAGAAGGCTGAAAAACAATAAAAACATCTGTTCATAAGCTAAAAATAACCTATAAATAGAGTCCAGCCTTTCTTTCTTTTTTTGTATTCTAATTCTGGAGAAAGAAAAAAGTGCCTGAATACATGCAGTCTTATCAAACAACAGATTTGTAATCACATTTGATTTTTATCACCATGAAGGTTAATCCACAGAAAAAGCTTAACTTTAACGCACTGATGAAGATTCGACAGAACTAGTGTGTTTATCCACATGTAATTTCGTCTGACCTTGCCTAGGCACAGATAGTAAAGCTCATATCATCTTACTCAGAAAGTGCTGTGTCGTTGTTTGTGTGTTACTACCATAAAATTTAACAGAGGATGACATTAGCATGTATCTCAAATGAAATAAAAGTTATCACAAAATGTGGAAAAATTGAATGTGGTGTCCCTCAGAGCATGGTAGATCATTTGGTATTGTATAGAATGCAAGTGCCAGTGACGTTAGTGTGTTTGTTCATGATACGAACATGCTAGTTTCCAGTCTTTAATATATCCTTGTTCTGTAGTTTCAAGTAATTAACAATGGCCTGCAGATAACAGTAAAAGCTGTTAATAGGTCAACAGTAAATGACAGTCTGTGTGAAAGATTCCTTCTTGTCCAAATGAATAACAAAATGAACACACCAATAACTTACTAAAAAAAAAATATAGTTTGATCTTTTCTACATTTAGAAATACTTTTGATTGTGTTTTGTCAGAGTATGTTTTGCGTACTTACATTATACATGGTTATTTCTTGGGATATTGCTAAAAGAGTCTGTCAGTGAGCTTATTTTTCTATGTCTACAGCTCATCGTCTAGTGGTGGACTATTTAAGAGACCAGAGATTTCTAAAGTTGTTAGTGTATTTGTCATTAGAAGGAGAATATGATGATAAAATGGTCTTTCATTAGTAAAGATATTTAACAGACAAGAAATTGATAGTTATAAATTTAAAAAAAAAAATTTAAATGTTTTGCTGTACACATTGCCATAAATTGCCGGTATTTTGCTATGGAAAATTTCTCTAGGTTCTCAACAATGACTGAAATAGTAAGATAATAATTTTTCCAGAATGAGATTCTCACTCTGCAGCGGAGTGTGCGCTGATATGAAACTTCCTGGCAGATTAAAACTGTGTGCCCGACCGAGACTCGAACTCGGGACCTTTGCCTTTCGCGCGCTAATCTGCCAGGAAGTTTCATATCAGTGCACACTCCGCTGCAGAGTGAGAATATCATTCTGGAAACATCCCCCAGGCTGTGGCTAAGCCACGTCTCCGCAGTATCCTTTCTTTCAGGAGTGCTAGTTCTGCAAGGTTCGCAGAAGAGCTTCTGTAAAGTTTGGAAGGTAGGAGACGAGATACTGGCAGAAGTAAGGCTGTGAGTACCGGGCATGAATCGTGCTTCGGTAGCTCAGATGGTAGAGCACTCGCCCGCGAAAGGCAAAGGTCCCGAGTTCGAGTCTCGGTCGGGCACACAGTTTTAATCTGCCAGGAAGTTTCATAATAATTTTTCTTTGCATAGTAAAGGTAACCATTTCCCACCAGTAAGGAATTTTAATCGTATATAAAATACTTACACACATAGGCATGTAAACAGCAGTGCAACAGCATAACTGGCAAATTGATAGCTTTTTCCCTTTTAAATACTGTTGTTCCTGTTGATTACTATATTGCTTGAAAAGGAAAACTGAATATAGAAAATAGTTAAATGAACAAAATGACTTGCTGATCCAGCATCCTCTCTCCACTCCATTCTCCATGTCATTTCCACTCAGAAAAGCAGTATGTACACTACTGGCCATTAAAATTGCTACACCACAAAGATAATGTGCTACAGATGCGAAATTTAACCGACAGCAAGAAGATGCTGTGATATGCAAATGATTAGCTTTTCAGAGCATTCACACAAAGATATTGCCGGTGGCAACACCTACAACGTACTGACATCAGGAAAGTTTCGAACCGATTTCTCATACACAAACAGCAGGTGACCGGCGTTGGCTGGTGAAACGTTGTTGTGATGCCTCGTGTAAGGAGGAGAAATGCGTACCATCGCGTTTCAGACTTTGATAAAGGTTGGATTGTAGCCTATCGCGATTGCGGTTTATCATATCGCGACATTGCTGCTCGCGTTGGTCGAGATCCAATGACTGTTAGCAGAATATGGAATCGGTGGGTTCAAGAGGGTAATACGGAACGTCGTGCTGGATCCCAATGGCCTCGTATCACTAGCAGTCGAGATGACAGGCATCTTATCCACATGGCTGTAACGGATTGTGCGGCCACGTCTCGACCCGAGTCAACAGATGGGGACGTTTGCATGACAACCACCATCTGCACGAACAGTTCGATGACATTTCCAGCAGCATGCACTATCAGCTCGGAGACCATCGCTCTGGTTACCCTTGACGCTGTATCACAGACAGAAGCGCCTGCGATGGTGTACTCAATGACGAACCTGGGTGCATGAATGACCAAACGTCATTTTTTTGGAATAATCCAGGTTCTGTTTACAGCATTATGACGGTTGCATCTGTGTTTGGCAACATTGCTGAGGACGCACATTGGAAGCGTGTATTCGTCATCGCCATACTGGCGTATCACCAAGCGTGATGGTATGGGGTGCCATTGGTTACACGTCTCGGTCACCTCTTGTTCGCATTGACAGCACTTTGAACAGTGGACGTTACGTTTTAGATGTGTTATGACCCGTGGCCCTACCCATCATTCGATCTGTGTGAAACCCTACATTTCAGCAGGGCCTTTGTGGATACATAAAATGTTAGACTGCTGCCCTGGGCAGCACATTCTCCAGATCTCTCACTTATTGAAAACGTCTGGTCAATGGTGGCCGAGCAACTGGCTCGTCACAATATGCCAGTCACTACTCTTGATGAACTGTGTTATCGTGTTGAAGCTGCATGGTCAGCTGTACCTGTACACACCATCCAAGCTCTGTTTGACTCAGTGCCCAGGCTTATCAAGGCTGTTATTATGGCCAGAGGTGGTTGTTCTGGGTACTGATTTCTCAGGATCTGTGCACCCAAACTGCGTGAAAATGTAATTATATGTCAGTTCTAGTGTGATATATATGTCCAATGAATACCCATTTATCATCTGCATTTCTTCTTGGTGTAGCAATTTTAATGGCCAGTAGTGTAGTTCTCAAAGTCGGGATAGCTTCCATTTGCTTTCATATCCAGTACGTATTTTTATTCTGCAGCAGAGTGTTTGATGACTTGAAATGAAATGTCATGGTAGATTAAAAATGTGTACTGGACTGGACCCGAACCTAGGATCTCTGCCTTTCATTGGCACGTGCTGTGTAGACTGAGCTATCTAAGCATGACTCGTGATTCATCCTCACTTTTACTCTGCCAGGAAGTTCCTATTTTTGTGTGTTTCTGTTGGAATTACTGGAAATTGTACCTTTTGAAGGAAAATACTGATAGTCCCACCTGTTTTTTCTAATGTTCATTATTTGATAACATTTACATGGTAGTGAGTTCAGCAATTCTGTGATCAAATATTATGAGCTCTGCCTTTGTTGGCTCTTTCTTCTACAATTTACAGAATGTTGAGCAAGTTGGGAAGTTTTACCTTTCAGTGCAAGTGCTGCGTTGATTGTTTCTCTAGAGCTGTGACTGGACCCTTTGTTCTGTCATTGCAAAGTTTTTTGGAAAATTTAATTTTTAGATATTGCCCAGTAGCTCTTCTTGAAAGCTGACCGAATGAGGTGACATGGTTTACACACTCTAGATTCTTATTTTTTTGGTATAAGATTTGAATCCTGACCCAACAATTCTCGTTTGAATTTCTGTTGCCTTCTCAAAATCATGTTAGTTGGGTTAGTTCCTTCAGTGTCCCCCCCTCCCCTCTTTCACCATTGTCATAGTGATTGCGTGAACTAGTGGCCTGTTCCTTTCAATATGACATTAGACTTACTTCCTTCTTCTGTAGTCCCCTACAGAGATAATAATTAAAGCAGTAGATACTCAGTGTGTACCAGTTGGTACCCCATGTTGTTTGTGCTGTGGATCATGTGATGCACCTCCATGTTTCATAACTTGTGTCCAGTTTACATGAACCTCTTGAAAGATCTGTTAACGATATAATAAGGATAAACATCACAAAATTTTGTACATTTCAGAACTTGTGTGGTGATCGTCATGTTGTTTTAAAAATATTGTTGAATTTTTACAGAAGTGCCGATTTGGAAACAGTTTGAATGTGACTGTTGATTAACAGTGTAGGTTCAACAGTTAAATATAAAATTTGCATATGTCACTTTGGGATAACATAGTGAGACATGTAGGCAGTGGAAGCAGGTGTTGTCATCTCCCTTCAAAAAATTTGAAGCTTCGCCCTCAGCAGGCAAGGTGATGCCCACCATCTTTTTTGATGTCAGAGGTCCAGTACCCAACGAATTTCTCGAACACATAAAACCGTTAACGGTGACATGTAATGTGAGACATACTGTATCTTACGCAACTCTGTCAGGAGCAAACAGTCTGGGCTGCTTACAGAAGGAGTGATTCTGCTCCATGATAAAATGTTTCCACATGTCTCTGAGGTCACACAAAGTGTAATGGCCAAGTTCAAGTGGGACCAGATTGAGCACATGCCATTCAGCCTGAACATGTTGCCCAGTGATTTTTACATTTGTAGCCACCAAAAAAAAAAAAAACTTCTCAGAGGGAAGTGCATTAACTCGGACAACAAACTAAAGGTCACAGTGGAGGACTGGCTCCTGTCACAGCCACAGGAATTCCGAGAACAGGGAATCCTTTGGCTCGTGAAACGGGAGGATAGTTGTGCTCAGGCATGTGGTGATCACTTTTGGATAAAGACTTCAGTTATACACACCATTGTTGTATCCTACCTTTTCTTTTGAACACCTGTCATAGATGCATCAAAGAAAGTCCAGTGTGAATATAAATATTTATTTGAGGATAAATAACTAGTTGCCAGACAGAAGAGGAATTAAGCAGCGGACAAACATCTAGAAAAATTGTGATATGCAGTTTATGTCTTGGACAAAGTTCATGAGAGATAAATGTGCGCACACACACACACACACACACACACACACACACACACACACACACACAAGAGCATGTGCGGACACTCAAATCACTTGAAGCAGAACAACTTGCTCAGCACCACTCCAGAAAACTGAAAAGAAAGATAGTGCACAAAAATAAAAATAATAATCACTACAGTGACTAATTTTCATTCCTACATTTAACTTTCTGGTATGTGACAATTGAAGCACATTGGTCGACGTATTCCTCATGGTTGTTTTTTCTCTATTTTGTGACACATTAACCAGAAAATATGGTTCCGAATTTCCTGTTATGCATACAAGTTTTTCTTATTATTTCTTTTATGTTTTATTCCTTAGAATCAGGGTAACACTGTCACGCAATTGTGGAACCTGTCACATCATTAAATTATTATTATTATTATTATTATTATACAAGTAGGTATACCAAATTCCCATCACAGCAACAATGTTTCCCAAATTCTGTTACCTTTAAAAAGTTATTATTGGAACAATCACAATTGAAATGGCCTCTGGTATTGTTATAAATGAGAGTACTGTGCAAAGAGAAACCTTCAGCATGGGGCTTAAAAAAAAAAAAAAAAAAAGATCGTCATTGATAACCTTAAAATTGCATGACTGTGAAGGAACCATCACAACATAGTGGATGCTGTGGAAATTTTTGGTTTGTGTGTGTGTGTGTGTGTGTGTGTGTGTGTGTGTGTGTGTGTGCCCACACATCACTGCTGTGTCCTCCTGTTATTCATCCGCATCAACGTCAAAGGGCTGTTTAGCCTTACATTTGTTCACACCGCATTCAGTCCAAAATGAATTTTATTCTAGATGTTGACAAGTGAAATGTCCCTGAGCCACACTGTGCGCACTGTACGAGGCGAGGACTGCGACAGGTTTGTCACGTCGAGGCTGCAGTTGTCGTGCCTTTGTGTGGAAACCACTACTGGGAACTCTACTGCTTCCTGGCAGTGTCTGTTGTGGTGAGCACCTAGTTCCACATTGTATTGTGGACTGTTCCAGTATCATTGTAACTCTGGAAAGAGGTTCTTACAAGGTGATAGTAGATGGAACAAGATTTTTTGGGGTGGTGATCTTCCTTGATTGCTTCTCTTTTGTACTGACTTGAGGCACAGAAAGCCAGATCTCTGTAAAAGAAATTGTGTTGGAAGCCTACAAACAGGTACAGGAACTATTTAGCGGAGTGTGCTCATGTGGAACTAGGCGGTTAACTTTTTATTTATTGACAGTAGGTTCCAGAAGTGAATTATATGTCCACTATTAGATGTTGCTATTTGTGTGGGGGATTGCAGGCAAGTGTTACAAATTAAGAAGTCCCTCTAGCTTGATTTATTGATGTCCACGTGTGTAGTGCACTTGGATAATGGCACGAAGATTGGCAGTAAAATGAAGTGATCATATGGTGTTATCTGTTGGGAGACACCTCTGGGGTTGTTCAGCCACATAGTGCAAGTCTTTCTGTTTGACACCACTTTGTTCACTTGCACATTGATGACGATGAGATGAAATGATTAGAACAATACAAACACCCAGTCCCAGGATGAAGAAACTCGGTATGCCCTGTTTCTGGTGTGACTCCATTTCAATAATGGTGATAACTGCACATTTAACTTGTACTATGGTGTCATTTCACAGTAGACTTTTTGTACCATCGTATTAACATATTGGAATCATTGTTTGGGGTGTGTGAGTATTATCATCACTACCCTCCCTTCAGAATATTTTGGAAACCATATTTAATCAAGAAAACATGGAGACAGTGTAAATATTAAAAAAAAAGATGTTCTTCACTAGTATGACCATTTGCCAAACCTTCTGCCACATACTGTGTATGAAACCCCAAAAAGAGAAAAGAGGAAAAGTAAGCAATCATTTAGATGAAGTGGGGTTTCACCAGAAACCATAATTGTGCTGCCTGTGTATTCTCTGCATTCAATAGGTACCCAATTCTAATATAATAAGAAGCAGTGCATGAGGCAGACACACAATATCTGCCTATTGCCTTCTTTCATCATAAGAAGAGGCCCTCCGTAAAGTTCAAAGATACCATTGGGACCCCATTTTTCAGGGTAGAATTTTTGGAAACAGTCAAGCTGTCCAGACACTGAGTATAGTCTCAGTGGCACAAATGTGCCACCAAATGTTGTCATTTCAAAGCTTTAGAAATAATCAGAAATTTTTTCAAACCTTTTACACACAATGTTCTTTAAATCCCATAATGGAAAGGTAAGACATATATGGAACAACTCAAGTTATATACCAACAGGCAGAAGCAGCATTGCAGGTTACTTCTGTTAAGTATGCCAACAACAAATTAGGACTGGTGTCAATCTAATCATTGATAATCATGAGAATTACTTTATATACAGTGTGAATCAGGAGGAAAAGTGAGAGGTGATAGTAATTCTGGACAAAAATCTTCATGTGGACACACGCTCTGCCCCAAATGGTTTCAAAGTCAGAACATATTTACTGTACATTGTTATTTATTTTGTGTATTATTCACTGTCAGTGTTTATGATGTACAGCAGTAGTGTAGAGGAAGTCGATATGAAAAGTTTTGTATAGGACATGGTCTATCAAGTCAGGAAACTACCTCAAATTGGGATACAACAACTGCCGAAGCTAAAGCGCATGCACGATTTCCAATATTCTCACTCTCTCTTCATGCAAACTATTTGTCATAGAGAAAAAATTAATAAGACCTTGCATTTAGAAAATTTAATCTAGTTTAATTTTGTATTGCCACACACTTTCACTGGAGAGTGCAATTTTAAAGTTATTCAAGAAAAACATGCAAAAGTGATATTAACTGTGATCCATGTCAGAAATCATTTGAAATAGGGCATATGTCCTAATGAAGTCAACCCTCGAAGAATGTACCTTTCTTCCCGACTCGACCTGTATGTGTATAAAACTCCTGCTCTATAAAACAGTGTCACCTCCTCTTCTTAAACATAAGGAGCGGTTGCCTTCCCCCAATACTTAAAGTTGAAGATGTTAATTTTACACAGAACACTGTCAGCTGTCTACATGCTGTCAGAGTCAAAACTATTTGTATTAAACATAAGATTTAAGTGGAATTTACATACCTGAGTCAAAGTATTCGGTTAAATTACAGGTTGAGTGGCTAGCGAGGAATTCTTTACTTTGTTGTTTAATGTATGTGGATTTTCAATTTATTGCCTAATGACTACCAGCAGCCTGGTACAGAATTTTCTATCAGAGAATAAAATTCCCTTCTGAATCGTAGTTAGGGATCCACAGCCTACGTGGAAATTATTTTAATTTCTCTTGTTTTATGGTTGTGAATTGTATGATTAATTCTGAATTAACTCTTCAAGTTAATAAGAAGTATCATTAGGGAGGATACAAAGAGGCTTGTAAATGTAAGAATCCGTAGGTCACTGAGCAGATTTTGCAAGATATCCAGTTATCAGAGCAACACAATATTCCTACTGCATACTTGTGTAGAACCAACATTTTTTGATCTTATTGCATTGTCCCAGAAGATTGTCCTGCATAGCTCTGCCGAGTGAAAGTATGCTAGAATCAGGGAGATTTCTAAGTGCAGAGCAGGCAGAACAGAGGCTTTTGTTGAACTTATTCACATGCTTGGGCCAACACAGTTTCATACTTCTGATATCTGTGAGTAATTTTGTTTATCAAGACACAGGAAATGTTGGTCACAGGCCAATAAAGGTTGCTTTTTTATGCACTATGATATTTGTGATCTCTCAGATTTTCTTTGTGCAACTGATTAATAGTGAGCTTCCACTGAGATGACCCAGCTGTCTTACTCAGGTGCTGCGAGTTTTGCCTGGACTCCCAACGAGACTGAGGGTTATTGTTTGTCTCGCACGACTATTTGTAGCTGAACTGGATTCCCAACATCCACTGCTCTCTTTGGTGCTCTCGTTTTACAGATACTCTGTGAAATACAAACTCCTCAGTGTTTTCCAACACTGATGGATGCGATGGTGAGCAAGATTTTAATAAATTTAGTGCCTGAACCCAAGCATTATTTAAATTCTTTTTTTATGTTTTTGATATATCCTTTTTTTGCAGTAGACTCCTTAGTATGCTGTCTTTGAAACTTGGTGTTTGCAACATGATACTGGTCTCGTTGTTATCATTTCACAATTATATTCGAAGCAGTGCTCGGGAACAGGTGATTGGCTCGGGTGTTTCAGTTGAGTTTGTGACTGATGTTCCCTGCATCTCTCCTCAACTGTTCTGACAGTCTGCACAACATAAGACGTGCCGCATTCACGTGGAATGCGATGGTATACAATGCACACCCGGCTTTTACATCTAGGGCTCACCCGACTAAAACAACTGAGCAAATCAGCTGTTGCTGAGCTCTGCCTTGAATGTAATCATGAATTGAAATATGCTGGGACCAGTATTCTGACGCAAATGCCAAGTTTCTGGAACAGCATAGTTAAGTAGTCTATCAGAATACAGATGTCAGAAAACCTAATAAACAGGGATGGAGGTTTCAATTAAATAATGCATGGGGTCTAGCTCTCAGTTTATTAAAATCTCACTAACAAAAGAGCATTAAAGGTCACAGTGGACGCCGGGAATGGAACTCGGCTATAAATAGTGGCGTGAGATGACCAATAGCCCACAGTCTCGTGTAGTCCAGGCAGCAAGTACATGTAATCGCAGAACTCGCAGCACATGATGGGTGGGTCAGTCGTTGCAATATTGTGCAAAAAATGGAAATAACAATTTACCTGAACACACACAAACTCACTATTACTATGAAACGGGTTAGAGCCTGCAAGGCAATTATGCGGGGAACTGGTACTACCATCAGAATATCAATACAAGAGGTGGTGGTGCTTATGTCAAAGTGTGGGAGGCATCGTGTTGGATAGGAATCCAGAGACTCACACCTTTGTTTATACTCAGAGGAACACCGTTAGCAGTCAGAGGTGCAGATATGAGCTGCTCCAACTACAAGTAAGTCTTTCCAGGGATGCAGTTAATTGTAACACCCTGTTTGTGGACAGTAATGATGATCTGCTTTGAACTACCGTACTCAATGAATTTCTCACAGGCTGACATACCCATCACCTGGTTTTGTCAGTGAGGTGTCTGAATATGAATGTATAGAGCAGCTCTTAGATGCATTGAGTGTAGCTCAAGTGCAGCTCATCAGTGGCTGCCAAGAACTTTACCTTGATTTCCTTACAGCTCTTTCTCGGGAATGGAATCCTCTGCCATTAGTGCTCCTGAACCACCTTGCAGAGAGTTCTTTACTGTTCTTTACTGAAGCCAGATTACTGTTAGAGGAGGCAAATGTTTTTAAAGTGAGGTAGTAGGTGAGAAAGAATGAGACAGGGATGTATCTTATGTTGTTCAATCAATGAGAAATTTGAGGATGTGATTTAAGTTCAGTGAGAAAAACAAAAACTTTGAGGTTTAGTTGATAACATTGTAATTCTGTCAGAGACAGCAAAGGACTTAGAAGAAAATTGAATAGAATGGATAGTGTCATGAAAAACAGTTAATAATATGAACATCCAAAAAAGTAAAATGATGGTGGGGAAGTGTAGTGTAGTGTAGTTTAAATTAAATCAGACAGTTTTGAGGGAATTAGATTAAGAAATGGAAAACTGAAGTTATTCCCCCTTTCTGTTTGGGCAACAAAATAACTGACTGTGGCAGAAAGAGAAAGCATATAAAAAAACAAATTGTCTGTAGCACGAAAAGCATATCTGGAGAAAGAGCTACATGTTAACATCCAGTGTAAATGTTAAATGTTAGGCCACTGCTGAAGTTTTTTGTCTAATGTGTAGCCTTGCACTGAAGTGAAATGTGGCCATTAAACAGTACATGCAAGAATAGAATAGAACGTTTTCGGATGTGGTGCTACATAAGAATGCTGAAGATTATATGGGTAGACAAAATAACTAATGAAGAGGTACTGAAGTGGAGTGGGAAGAAAAGAAATTTGATACAATTTAACTCAAAGAAGGGGTAGATTGGTGCCATATACTGGGGCATTAGAGAATAGTTAATTTGGTGTGTGTATATATTTTTTTTTTGGGAGAGGGGGGGGGGGGTGAGAAAGGCTTGGTTAATATTGTAAGCAAGTTCAAGTGGGTATAGGGTGCAGTACCTACATAGACATAAACAAACTTGCACAGTATGTACTAGTGTGGAGAGCTGTATAAGATCAGTCTATCGACTGTAGACTGAAACAGCAGCAGCAGTTCTTTTTTCAAGGATTCATATCTTTAATACCAGAACATCCCTAATTACATGTTTTTAAACCTATTGCATGCAGTACTTCACATGGTTAAGTCCTAATCATGTAGACATCACAAACATTTGGACACTATTTTAGCTCGGTACTAATTTACATGGAAGAGCCAAAGAAACTGGTACACCTGCCGAATGTCATATAGAGCCCCTGCAAGCACTCAGAAGTGCCTTAACATGATGTGGCATAGACTCGACTAATGTCTGAAGTAGTGCTGGAGGGAATTGGCACCGTGAGTCCTGCAGGGCTGTCCATAAATCCAGAAGAGTACGAGTGGTTGGAGATCTCTTTTGAACAGCATGTTGCAATGCTTCCCAGATATGCTCAGTAATGTTCATGTCTGGGGAGTTTGGTGGCCAGTGGAAGTGTTGAAACTCAGAATAGTGTTCCTGGAGCCACTCTGTAGCATTTCTGTATGTGTGGGGTGTCGTATTTAGACAGGATGCTTACGTGTCATCTGTCAGAGTCCTGTCTAGACGTATCGGGGTCCTGTATCACTCCAACTGCACACACCTCACACCATTACAGAGCCTCCACCAGCTTGAACAGTCCCCTGCTGATATGCAGGGTCCATGGATTCCTGTTTCCAGTCATCAACAGTCTAGTGTCGATGTTGACAGGCCCAGGTGAGGCATAAAGCCTTGTCACACAATCAAGGGTATGTGAGTGGGGCTTCAACCCTGAAAGCTCATATTGATGATGTTTTGTTGAATGGTTCACACGCTGACACTTGTCGATGGCCCAGCATTGAAATCTGCATCGATTTGCGGAAGGGTTGCATTTGTGTCATGTTGAACGATTCTCTTCAGTCATTGTTGGTCCCATTCTTGCGATGATATTGGAGATTTGATGTTTTACCAGATACTTGATATTCACAGTACACTCGTGAAATGGTCGTACGGGAAAATCCCCACTTCATCACTGCCTCGGAGATGTTGTGTTCCATAGCTCGTGTGCCGACTTTACATCTAAACTCACTTAAATCTTGAAAACCTGCCATTGTAGCAGCAATAACCGATCTAACAATTGCACCAGACACTTGTCTTGTATGCACTGCATTGGAATATGCCTGCCTAAACCGGTTTCTTTGGCAATTCAGTGTATTACCAACATTGTCTAAAACATAGTGATAGCTACCCCATCAAAAATGTGTCCTGTGTCTAATTGATTTTTTTTCACTGTAGGTAATAGCAGAGGAAATGTAGGAAAAGGAAAGTTAATAGCTGGGTGGAAGAGAGAATGGCCATATAGTGTGGTGAGAATTACAGAGATTTGGGTAGTTTCATAAAACATCTGAAAGGGGACAGAAAAAGCAAGAAATGTTTCTTGTTAGCCCCTTTGAGCTGGACAAAATCAAAGGTACAAGCAACAGTAATTAGGATGAAGGAAGTAAGAAGTGTTGTGATCAAAGCAGCTGCTGTGCTTATACAAAGGATGGTAGTCCAGAATGACTATTGTCATTCAGGAAGGAAGAGGAGATACCAAAATATTGAATTCAGATTATATTTATTTGGTGTCATAATGAGGAGAGTTATCATGAACTATGTAATTGCTGAGATAGTAGACTTACAGCCCATGGGGTGAACTTGACAGGGAGAGTAACTGCATACAGTGTAGAACCATAGCAACTACAGCCAGTCCCCTGATTTCCTGAGGAGATATGAAATACAAGCACTGTACAAAATGAAGAAATTTGATGCTGATACGGAGGACAGGAAAGCATGTGGTTGTCAAAAGGGACATGTTATTTTAGAATACGTTTGAACTTGATGCCTGCCAACATTATTAAGTAGCAGTATTGCAATACTGTGTGAACTCTTTCAAAACTCTGAATATTCCGAATGGTTAAACAGAGTGGCCAACTTGGCACACTTTATTCATTGCTGTGATAGACTAGAAAATGAAACTTGTTAGACAGCTCAACAACTACAAACAAGTGTTCCAGGAGCTCGACTTTATGAATGACAGGTTTAATGTTGGGCTACGTGGAGTGTGATAGCTGACAGAAATTGACATATGAAGCTAATTAATCTGGTATAAAATTAAATGTAACACAGACAACGTTCCCACCCTCCACTGCAAGGGAGGGGTGGGGGAGGGCTAATAGGGCATGAGAAAATTCCAAATTTTAAATCTGTAGGTAATAATAAGTAGCTACAAGAACATTTCTGAGAATTTTTTGTCAACCCCCCACATGTAGTTTGTAAACTTAATGGTTAGGTTCTCAGCAAGTCTACTTACATGAGGTTCTCAGCAAGTCTACTTACATGAATATTACAGTCTATCTATCCCGCCTTGAAGAACATTAGGGTATGTGGAACAAATATGTAAAGAATATATTGTGACATTCACTATAAACTGTTGGTATTTGTGCGGCATGTTCACTATTAGCAAAATATTAATAACATTATTAGTTCCAATATTTGAAAAAAAATAGCCATTGTTGTTCTATATTTATTCTTACACCTAACAGTAGAGGTCTTCCTTTATGGATAGAAAAGCTCCTACTTTCAAACACATTATTTCTTTTGCAATTACATTTCTAAAACAACTGTTTAGTGTGAGCTGCTGCCAAAGTAATAAAAGCAGATATGTTTAGTTTGATGTAAATGGAAATAACAATTTGTGAGTTATCCCACAATGTACAATCTAGCAGAGGTTGCTAACTGTGATTCCCAACTATACAATCCAGAGATTCGGGTACTTACAATGATGGTGATTTAACAGATGTGTCTTAACGCTTATTGTGATGAGAACAGTGATTTGAATATAGTGACAAGCTGTTGCTGATATCTGTGCAACAGTATCATGTTTCCTTTTGAATTTAGAACAAGTCTATGAACATTGTTTTGTCATGTACTGCAATTGCATATTTACCATTTCGTCTGAAATTTGTTCTTATTGTTGGCCATAACAGCTTTGAACAGTTAATTTTCTGAAGACCACTGTAGAAAACATTAAAATTAGCCTACATTACATTCAGTAGTAACATTTCAGGTCGTTCATATTGCTGATTGTAGTAGCATAGTTATTTTAATCAAATTAGCCACATTAATCTCAGAAATTCTGACTTAACTTGAATTAAAATATGCAAAATTTGCTGCTATCCTTGTGTTTGTGGTGATATAGGGAAAGATGTGTACAAATATCAAGTATGGTCACAGTAATTTCAGCTACAGTCTGTAGAAATATTCTGAAGAATAAGTAGTGGAATGAAGTTAAAATAGAAAATAATAAATACAGGATGTTTTACAGTAGCATGTATTGTTTACACATATGTCATATCCTCACAGAATAAGTCTGCATAAGTACACGTGAAAGACTTACAATTAAAATTAATACCAAGGTCTTCTGTAGTCAAAATCAAAACCTCAATTTTCAAAGGCAGTTATGGCAGTAGTATCTATTAACATTGAAAGCATATGTACATGAAGGAAACTGTACTATCAAACATTTATTTGAGATGAACTATGACTATCTATCAGAGCTCCAAAGAACGAGATAATTTGGGGACCAAAATAAATGGTCTGCAGTAGTCACTTGTAGGCCAAATGTGCAGTATTAACTAAACTGGGACTTAACTTCATATCAAGAGGTTTGATATGTGATGAATTTGAAAATATGGTCAATGAGTGTAAGCCTGTTTTCAAGTAGGAGGTAGTGGCCTATAGACTCTTAGTAATTAGGACTAGCAGGCTGAAGGTACACCTAGAGCAAGGACACTGTGTGGGATTGAATGTCCAGTACATTTAAGTCTGTTGGACCAAATAGAAATGAGCAAGAGATACTTACTGATGGATGTAATAACGTTGGTATGAAATTATAATCATTTGTTTGAGGCGTTGAGTCAGATGTAAGTAAAATTTTATTCTTTACATGCTTATTCTGTCTTAATGTAACAACCAGAAAAAATGTATGTATTTATTTGAAAAACTTTGGTCAAAATCTAGAAATACATGTTAGTGACCTCTTTAGTGTTTGTAGCTTGTTATCCATGTGCTCTCCTTTCTTATTTTTGTTTTATGAAGGCAGTCAGCTGTTTCATTATTTTAATATACACCCCCCCCCCCCCCCCCAAATTCTTCTTGATATGTTCATATATTATTCTCCAGTTGTCTCTGCAGGACAGTGGCTTAAAAACAGATTTTACATCATAACTAGTTGCAGTGTAATACAGTATCTATATACTACTTGCTTCAAGTTTAGGTTTCTCATCATTGGGTACATGTCTTTTACATCTCATCATTTGATGTGTTTGTTTTACTTACTCTTATTTTGAAATTGTAATTGTCAAGGGAGGGGACTATAAACAAATACACCGGTAACATTGCTCCAACACATGATGTACTTTGTTTAAAATAATTTTGTGATAACAATAATGGAAACTCCTGAATGGAATAATTCATAAAATAAAATAAAGGAAAGGCAACCAATAAATCCATAACTGACTGATATCTAGCACACAGAAATACACAACAGTAAACAGAGTGTTTACTAGCTTTCGAGCTCTTGCCCTTTCTCTAGTAAAAGTACACACATTCACACACAGACATGCAAATGCACACAGCTAAGCTGTGATAAGTGTGTCGGCAAGTAGAGTGGCAGGTGCCAGCCAATCGCAGTTCTTTTTCCTAGCACAGTGCTTTCACTGTGTTGCTCGATTTGGTTACCTCAGAAACAGATTCATTTTCCACTTTCCCCATCATCTTCAGTGTCATTCTAGAGCACATCATCTTCACTGCTATCCAGAATATTTGAAATACAACATTTCTTGAATGATTTTACAATTGTTAATGTTTTAGTGCTTTTTCAGGCAGCTGAAACGCAGTGTGTAATAATGTGGGGTGCAGCACGCTTAATTTTTCCTGTTGAAGTCAGTTCACAGTTTGGTTTGCGAAACAATTTTTCTTACTGTTCCTGAGTGTAACCTTTGAAAGGCTTATTTATACTAATGTCCAGTGGTTGTAACACGGAAACCATTCCTCCAGGAATAACAGCAAGGTCACTGGCTAGGTTTGTATCTTTTGCGGTGTCTGTGAGATGACCACAAGATGCACTGATAAAAAACATTGATGGTAGCTTGGAAAGCCCACCAGGATGAAATTTGCATATGTTCTGGACCCAGTCAAGCATTAAAATTTCAGTCACCCATCACTTCTCTTGATTTTGAACTGTGATATAATCAGGGAACAGCTTTTTATTTTTAGGTGTCTTGAGGGTTGTTTCCTGCTTGAAGAGTAAGAAAGGGGGAAATTTGCATCCATCTGCTGTGATTTGCCAGCATTATAGTCAGCACTGTTTTTACACCCTGATGTTTTGATGGTAACTTCTCTTGTCACCATCTCATCAGTCGTGCAATTATGTTGCATACCAAATCAAATTGGCATCTCATCAGCATTACCTATTTGGCCCATCGAAAAATTCTTCTCTTTCTGAAGTTTGATGACATACAGCTGAAATTCTTGAACTTTTTATTCAGAAGCCAGTTTGTTATAACTGTTTTACCACATTTTAAAGATAAGCCTGACCATATTATAAAGTGAACAACCCATCCACAGATAGCCATGGTATATTTAGAACACCAGCCACCTCTTTTGCTTTGTTTGTCATGGTGTCACTAGTCACAGGATGCCCATTCTTCTTCCTTTCATGTATGAATTCCAAAACTTTTACTTTAGTGTCAGGATATCTTCTCCTGTGGAGGTTCAATGAATATCTTTCTAATAGCGGTAGTAACAAATAATGCCAATGTCTGTTTCTTTCATAAATGAGCATTACTCTCAGATATATTGAACTCTTGTCCCACCATCTTATTACCATATTTTTCAGCATAAAGAATTACTTTACACTTGTGAAAGTAGCATCATATACTGTTTTTTCTCTGTTTGCCTTCCATTTCATGACAACCTAATGCAAACATACTACACATTAATTGACCAACAATAATGTAGCAAAGTTCAGAATTAAAGCAATGAATTTTAACATAAGGAACAATACTTAAATTTGATTGATATTGTTGGTGAACAATGGATTCCAGTTTGTACATGAATGTAATGCACCATTGAATCTTATGTGCATCCCAATTTTGAATCCTGCACATAAGTAAAAAAGTGCACCCTAGATTTGCATAATAATAAATTACAGCATACACAGATGTGTTTAAGCTGTCATTCTTCCCATGCTCCAAATGTAAATGTAACAGGAAGAAACCCAATACGTAGTACAACGGAAAGTACCCTCTTCCATACACTCCACAGTGGTTAACATTGTAACAAGTTAATTCCATTTTGTTCTGTTTTCATGGATTTTGTTTCCCAATTTATATATGTTCACTTCATTCCTAATTTCATCATTTTCAGTTCACTCTAATGTTGTATGTCATTTTATTACTTTCAAGAATCTCATTTCTGCAGCCTGAATTCTCCTCTCTTGTTTATGTCTGACCCATAACTTACTTCTGTACAAAGAAGTAGGAGTAGACACGGTTTTACAGAATTTTAATTCTCTATCTTTCCATGTTTTCGTTTATGGGAACCAGTTGATTGTTCCCCATATATTTCAGAATACTGCTTGTTTGATCTCTCTGGCTCTGTCACATTCATACATCATATTCTGTATAATTCAAGTATTTCACTTGCAGTGCCATTTCATTATCAATAGCAGTTTTTGATCTTTTGGTGTCTTCTTCCTTATAAGCCACATTTTTTAAAATTATTATTTACCTTTTTATATTTCAAGGTTGGAGTCTTTACATATTCTGCTCAACAAATAAATTCCTTTCATAGGTCATCTGCTTTGGAGAAAAGTGTGGAACTGTCTGCACAATAAAAGTTAAAATAATTTGTTGGCTATACTAGAATTTTTGCTGTTTGAAATTGTCTACTGACTAGTTCACCTGTATATTTGTGAATTTATCAAATATCTGACTGAGATTTTCCTTTTTATACAGTGACATACTGCTTTGTAGCTTTACAGAGAAGTAGCGAGGAGCGGCTAGGCTTACAGATACATGCACAGTGCTGCTTAAAGGCCGTGACACGTGTTGGGATGCCCAGCAGGAATGAACCTGCGTACGGCGAGCAATGCCGGGGCGCAGGGCTCCCCGACAAGCGACTACGTGGATGAGGGCAGCTGCTGCTCGACCGGAGAGCCCCCTGCCAGCGACTCGAGCGGCTGCTCCTCCAGTGGGCGCTCGCCTGCCAGTCCCGGCTCCGCCATTGCCGTAGCTGCCACCGCCACTGCCACGGGCACCACCCCCGGCACCACGCCCGTAACGGGTGCAGCCGCTGTCGCTGTGATGGCTGCCCGCGGCAAGCATCCGCAGCATGTCCCCTATGACCCTCTGGTAAGTGTGGGCTTAGTTTTTTAATCTTTCACACTTATCGGTTGTACGTGTAATTGGGGGAGAGGGTGGAAAATAAAGCAGCAGAGTTACAAGACTGGTTTGATAAACTTGGAGGGGAAGAAAAAATTTCCATAAACAGCTAACTTTACCTCTAGCCATAGTCTATTTTCAGGAAAATATACTTGGTCCATCAATTCTCCAGCTTTTTCATCATGTCAGAAAAATTGGTTCTGTCAAAATGCAAAATACTCATTGATTGCAACCATTACTTCCTCATTTGATGAAAATTTCTTCCCAGCAAACCAAAGTTTCAAGTTATGAAACATGAGGAAGTACATTGAGGCTAAGTCTGGTGAATAGGGTGGATGAGTGGATGAGGAGCCAATTCATGCACTTTCACCAAAATTATCAGTGATATGTGGGGTGGTGCATTGTGTTGAGGGTTTGGCGTGTGTGTGTGTGTGTGTGTGTGTGTGTGTGTAGTCACCACCTTATCAGCTAACAAAATGCCATCTTTGGTGCACTTTAACCAGCTTTTGTCAATTGTTTTGACTACTGTTTTAAATATAGTGTGTTATGGTGGATCCAGGTTTCATCAACAGTGACAAACTGGAGCAAAAAGTCTTGCAGTTTGCAATTAAATATCACCAGACATTGTTTTGAAATGTGCCAGATGAGTTTTTTGTCAATTGTGAGCAATCTTGACACCCACCTCACACACAGTTTCTTCTTAGCCAGTTCTCTATGTGGGATATTATGCACACATTCATTTGATGTGCCTACAGTCTCGGCAATCTCATGAATTTTTATTCGGTGGTCTTGTATTACTGTATCATGGATTTTGTCAGTGGTTTCCTTTGTGGTGCCTACAGTTGGGCAGCTGGAGTGCGCTTCAGTGCTTGTCTGACCACGGTTAAACTCTAATCCAAAAGTGAATGGTCTTCAATGATGGTACAGTGTGTGAACTTAACCCAATTCTGCTTTGATTTTTGTGGCAGTCAAAGCCTTCAAATACAAATGTTTAATAACGCCACAGAACTCGGTTATCTCGATTTTCAATTACAATTGACACCCTGACCAATTCAGGCAGGTGTATGATGTAAATTGTTGAAATTTGTTACACGATCCTCCGAATAATCAAGCTTACCAGCCGTGAAGGCGCAACAAAAACATACCATTCTTTCATGGAAATTTACTAGACTCATCAGACCACCCCCGTACGAATTTGAAAATTGCACAGATGAGTCTTCCATATGGAACACAATTTTACTCGGTCCCCTATGTGTTCTAAGGGTTGAATCATTTTCATTGGTTGAATTACATTACATTTATTTTTGCATTTTTAAGCACACATTAATTCTCACAAATTAAAAGTGAATATAACAGTACCTCATAAACTTGTCGCAAACCCAATGAAAGAGCTAAGAGGCAAACTCATAGTGTCAGAGTGTCTTGGCACATTCAGTTTTAATGCCACCATGCACCTGTGTTTTATTACAGAATGTGATTCATTATATGGTTTCAGATCTGAAACTCCACTCTTTCTTATCATCTCCAATATTCCATCTCCAATATTCAGTAGGCTTTATTTGTTCAGTAACATAATTAACTTTCACCGCCATGAACATGGCTGTCACATTTATTAGATGTAACAGCAGTAGCAGTAAGTATAGAAATTGAGACCCTCACAATCTGTTGTCAGCTCTAAAACTTGTACATAACTATTTGAGTATCACATGTCCAATAAGTTAAATATATCAGTTACATTATGACAACACAGTACATTTACCTTTTCTATTTTCATTCATTATGTCATATGGCATCACTTTCTGTGTGCAAAAGTGTTTGTTGCACCTAGGTGTCTAATTAGGAGAATGTGTGGTGTCCATATTAGAAACTCTTGTTGACAGCTCTCCAAACAGTGGAGCATATTGACAGCTGCCCTGCAGTACATTTATTTCCTTCTGGAATTTATTGTCAACAGTCAGTCACAATCTGGAAACATTGCAACATACATAAATATAATTCTAGAAACATGTGGAAGGTATAGCGAATAGATCTGGTCTCCAAATTTCATCTGAAAAGAAAAAATTAATGACAAATATAAAAAATGCACTGAAACGTGAAGAAATACAAATAGGTAACACAGAATGAGTTAGCAAATTTAAGTACCTTGGAGAAACTACTCAGCAGAATGGCCTAGAAAAATTTGCAATAGCTGTAAGAGTTAATAAAATGGTTTTTTCAAAAATTATCAACAACAAGTAATGTGTAAAATGGTGTAAACATTGGTGAGACCAGAATGTTTATGAACATGTTAATGTTTAAAAGTGAATTGTAAGCTGGGGACAAAGTAAAGGAACTTGAAAGACAGAAGAAATGAACTGAAAGAAGTATCAACAAACAACTGGAAATAACAGAATGAAACTTTTTAAAGAATAAAATACTAAATTTAGAATACTTTTAATGCAGAAGAAATAAGAAATCTCTAATATGGACAGAAGGAAGGAAAATAAAGCATGGGGAGAAGATCAAGGAGCATGGGAAAAATAGGAAAAAGCAGAGGAACTACAGTGGTCCTAGTAGGTCAGAAACAGGAAGGAGAAATGACTTACACTGTCAGTCACTCAGCGTAAGTGAGGCACAGAATGGAGGGATGTTTTTAGTGGTAATAGATACTTCACATTACTGGGTAAGTGATCAAGACTAATACATGATAAAATTATTTCAGTTTTTGTTTGAAGTTAATGTCTTCGTGACAACTACTCCTGCTCGGTAGGATATGGTCTGTTCACACCAATGGGACCATCACCTATGTTCAACATAGGCATATGTAACAACTGATGGACTGCAGGTGACAGCACTAACAGGGGGGAGTATATAAAGCTAGTTGAGAGGGATATAGAGAACAGAGCGGTCACAGCCGTAGTGTGGAATCAGATATATTTGTCTGACATCCAAAACGGTATGATCATTGACTTTCAGGTCAAGTGTGGAAGCTGTTTCTGAAGCAGTTAAGTTTAAACTGTTTACATGTTGCTGTGGTTAAAGTGTTCCGTGCACAGTAGAATGGTCCTATCCAAAACCATCACTGAGGCAACTGTGGTACACAATAGGCTGTAGATGACAGGGGTGAATGACCAGTTGACAATCTGTGGGGCCACCTTGATCTGGCTGTTCACACCCTGGATCTTGAACTGAGAAACCTAGTGCAGCTGGACATGGCACTGGAGTCAACATGGCTCCACATCCTTGCCAGTAACTTCCAGAACATCACTGACTCTTTTCTCGCAGATCCATGCTGCAGTGGTTATTTAGGCTTTTGACAGGTGGTCACAGTCACGTCAATGTGACTGGACCATGTAGGAAGTGAGACACTAAAAGTGATAGCTGAGTGCTGCTATTTGCACAGCAAAATAACTGGTGCTGCAGAAGTAAAGAAGGTATAAATTGCAGACTTGGATTAGCAAGTAAAGCTGTTGTAAAAAAAGAAAAGAAAGAAATGAGAGAGACCCACTAGCATTAAATATACATTGAAGCACCAAAGAAACTGGTATAAGCATACATATTCAAATACAGAGATATGTAAACAGGCAGAATACGGTGCTGCAGTCTACAATGCCTATATAAGACAACAAGTGTCTGGTGCAGTTGTTAGGTTGGTTACTGCTGCTACAATGGCAGGTTATCAAGATTTAAGTTAGTCTGCACATGGTGTTATAGTCAGCACACGAGTGATGAGAGACAGCATCTCTGAGGTAGCGATGAAGTGGGGCTTTTCCCATATGACCATTTTGTGAGTGTACCGTGAATATCAGGAATCCGGTAAAACATCAAATCTCCGACATTGCTGCACCCAGAAAAAGATCCTGCGACAATGGGAGCATTTGTGTTGAGTTAAAATTTTGTTCCACCCTGGACTCCGAATATAGGTGTCTGCTTTTTTGTGGGTATCTGGGTGGTGTTCTATGAAGTTTGGTTACAGGAGGGAGGTACCAGCAAAAGTGACACTGTGAGGGCAGTACGTGAGTCTACATCTACATCCACATTTATACTCCGCAAGCCACCCAACGGTCTGTGGCGGAGGGCACTTTATGTGCCACTGTCATTACCTCCCTTTCCTGTACCAGTCGCGTATGGTTTGCGGGAAGAACGACCGCTGGAAAGCCTCCGCGCGCGCTCAAATCTCTTTAATTTTACATACGTGATCTCCTCGGGTGGTATAAGTAGGGGGAAGCAATATATTCGATACCTCATCCAGAAACGCACCCTCTCGAAACCTGGACAGCAAGCTACACTGCAATGCAGAGCGCTTCTCTTGTAGAGTCTACCACTTGAGTTTGCTAAACATCTCTGTAATGCTATCACGCTTACCAAATAACCCTGTGACGAAACGCGCCGCTCTTCTTTTAATCTTCTCTTTCTCCTCTGTCATCCCGACCTGGTACGGATCCCACACTGATGAGCAATACTCAAGTATAGGTCGAACGAGTGTTTTGTAAGCCACCTCCTTTGTTGATGGACTAAATTTTCTAAGGACTCTCCCAATGAATCTCAACCTGGCACCCGCCTTACCAACAATTAATTTTATATGATCATTCCACTTCAAATCATTCCGCACGCATACTCCCACATATTTTACAGAAGAAACTGCTACCAGTGTTTGTTCCGCTATCATATAATCATACAATAAAGGATCCTTCTTTCTATGTATTCGCAGTACATTACATTTTTCTATGTTAAGGGTCAGTTGCCACTCCCTGCACTGAGTGCTTATCTGCTGCAGATCTTCCCGCATTTCACTGCAATTTTCTAATGCTGCAACTTCTCTGTATACTACAGCATCATCTGCAAAAAGCCGCATGGAACTTCCGACACTATCTACTAGGTCATTTATATATATTGTGAAAAGCAATGGTCCCATAACACTCCCCTGTGGCACTCCTGAGGTTACTTTAACATCTGTAGACGTCTGTCCATTGAGAACAACATGCTGTGTTCTGTTTGCTAAAAACTCTTCAATCCAGCCACACAGCTGGTCTGATATTCCGTAGGCTCTTACTTTAACAGGCAACAGTGCGGAACTGTATCGCACGCCTTCCGGAAGTCAAGGAAAATGGCATCTACCTGGGAACCTGTATCTAATATTTTCTGGGTCTCGAACAAATAAAGCAAGTTGAGTCTCGCATGATTGCTGTTTCCGGAATCCATGTTGATTCCTACAGAGTAGATTGTAGGTTTCCAGAAATGACATGATACCCGAGAAAAAAACATGTTCTAAAATTCTGCAAGAGATCGATGTCAGAGATATAGGTCTGTAGTTTTGCGCATCTGCTCGACGACCCTTCTTGAAGACTGGGACTACCTGTGCTCTTTTCCAATCATTTGGAACCTTCCGTTCCTCTAGAGACTTGCAGTACACGGCTGTTAGAAGGTGGGCAAGTTCTTTCACATACTTTGTGTAGAATCGAATTGGTATCCCGTCAGGTCCAGTGGACTTTCCTCTGTTGAGTGATTTCAGTTGCTTTTCTATTCCTTGGACACTTATTTCGATGTCAGCCATTTTCCAGATAGCTCGGTCATAAGAGCACTGCCTGTGAAATGTGATGAAATGTGAGATTTCAGCTTAGAGACCCACTTTGGTTCACAGTTTTAACATGCGGGGAAGTTTCAAGATGGTACAGACACCACTGTGATGTGAGTGAGTGACTGTGGGAACTTCAAAGTTATTTCAGTTTTTTGGTAGCATTAGTGTTTGTTTCCTAGGAGCTCCTACATGTATGCACTTATTATCCATTTTACAGGTTCACATTAATTCCAAACCCCCTTATTCCTTTTCCTGCCTCATCTTCATGGCGATCGAGGACTCTCCGGGCCACGCACTACCGGTGAAGGAGATCTATGCTTGGATACTGGATCACTTCCCGTACTTCAAGAATGCACCCACTGGATGGAAGAATAGTGTGCGGCACAATCTCTCTCTCAACAAATGCTTCCGGAAGGTCGAGAAGGCACCAGTGAGTAACATAATTTATTTGTTCCTTGTTCAGCACTGATGTTTCACATTTACAGTATCTCTTTTGAGAGCTAGAAGACAGGTATTTTAAATAATGTAACTGTATGATGTAGAATGCTCCATTGAAGTAATTACACAAATACGTATAATATTTAATGATAAATGAAACAAGACCACATCTCATCTAAGAAATAAGCAAACACTGGGTGAGTGATGAACAGAATGTTGTTGTTCTTATTTATTTATTTTTTAATCTTGATAAGTGAAGAGCCACAACAGCTGTTACATGATCCTTTTAACATGACGACCAGTTTCACAGTTTATAGCTGCATTTTCAACTTAAAGTGAAGGTAAGGTTCTTCAATTTTTCAGTTTCTTTTGGTTAGTCTGTTTCTCTATATCTGATACCTCCAACATGTCTTTTACTGCTTGCTATATTTTTCCCATTTTTTTCTACTCAGATGTGTACATGAAGACACAGCTATGAGCTGTGAAACTGGTCTTCACAGACAGCTGTGGTTACCCAGAGTATAAAGTGTTCCTCTTTTTTTTTTTTAAATAATGGAATTGACATTCCTTGTCACATTTTAATTTGTGTAAACAGATAATTGGTTTTTGCATCGCACCCATTTTCAGATTGTGCTTCAGAAACTTGGCTGAGGTTGAATTCTACAGTGTACGTAAATATAAGTGTTATTGTTCTCCTCTGAAGCTCAAAGTGACGTGATTTTGTGTTACTGTTTTGTCTTTGTCAAAGAGTTACAAGCACATGAGAGTTGTACAATTTTAATCACTTGGCCTCTATGAAGGGATAAATATAACTTAAAAACCTACCATTCTTTATGTCCTCAAGTCTTCAGCCATTACTATTCACTGTAGATAATCAGCAAAAAGGGCATATTTTTAAACCAGAGTCTAAGGAACACCCGACACATTTGTTCATACCCTGCAAGTCATCTTAACAGTGTGAGGTAGAAGGTATAGCGTGTACTGGTTTCACTTCCCGTCCATTTCTCATGTTCAGTTTATGAACTGTGCACAGGAAGATTGACTGTTGGCGAGCCTCTATATCAACTTGAACTTAGATTTTTATAGTCGTGATAATATTGTGAGAGGCAGATAGTAGGAAGTAACGTCTTTTGACTCTTCTTAGAATATACATTCTCAGCGTTGAACAATAAACCTCTCCATGATACACAGTGCCTCTCTCAGATAAGCTATGTTATTTGTGCATGAATTACATTTGCATAGTATTCTTCTAATAAAGCTGACGGACAGCTGCCTTCCTTAAATTATCTTCGAGCTGTGATTTCGCCTTAAATCAATACACACAAGTATCTCGAGGACCTAGAAATGTCACACTTCAGACTGTTCTCTATTATAATCACCAACAGTGCAAACAGTAATGACTCTTTCTGTCTGTTTACATTCAGTACGTTACATGTGTCTGCGTTAACGATCAACTGTCAGTTGCTGCACCAGGTGACAATACTCTGTGGGTCTTGCAGCATTAAACTTTGTTTTCCTGGAATTATAATTTCAGTAAATAACAACCCCTGTGAGCATCATCATTTAGTCTTCTCGTGTCAATCTGGTTTATTTTATGTATTTTATGAACATTAATAATCAAGTGACATACCCTGTAAGTATATTTGAAATTATTTCAGCATGTGATGTCCATTCAAGTTTTATTGTGGCTATTATAATTTGTCAAAATGTATGTAATTTAGAAAATATTGATCATATAACGAGAAATCAGGATTGTTACCTGGCCCAGTGATTATCAGTTTTTTGTCACCCCCTCCCCGCCAACCACCCTTGCACTCCCCCCCACCCCCCCCCACCCCCCCACCCCCCCAAAAAGTATTCTGGAGAAATAGCAGAATGATTCTTAAAATGCGACAGATGTAATTTTCAGACAGTACACAAGAGGAGCTAGAGTGCTACTTTAGACACAGGCTACAGTACCTTGTCTGTGAAAATGGAAAAGTCATCCGGGAAGCAAGTTCTCTCCGAGTTCTGCAGGAGTTAGTTCCGGTCCCACTGTTACTCTCCTTGTATGTCAATGACATCAGTTCTATCCTCCTGTAAATATTGTTTCTGTGTTAATGACTTCTGGCTCTACTGCAGTTTCAGATGTAAAGATATCAATACCATCATTGTCGAGACAAATGGTGATATGTCTTTGGTATTAAACCTGGGACTAAAATCCAAATGCAAAGAAAACTGAAATAATTTCCTATTTTATAATGAAATACTGAAATTAATTTGTTCTTAATCATGTGAACATTTGCCTCCTGGGTATCCCAATACTGTATGAAAAAAAGGTGAAGAACTTGGATGTAACTTTGGATGACAACCTCATCTGGGCAGAAAATACCACTGGCCTGTGCAGAAAGACTTCTGCTTGTCTCTCTGCCTTCCAGAACTGACAAGAGTTGTCGAGATCAGAAAATTTGGTCATATCCCTTGTAGAGATTCCTATCATTCTAAGCTTGTCCACTTGTGACTTGCCCGTGGCAGTTATCAATTGCAGCTTTATTAATGAAGCCACCTGTTTAGGATGATTAATCATGTTCAGCTATTTTAATGTGGACAATTACGAACTCATGGCAAAGGGTAAGCCACCAACCTTCAATTTTATGTGGATTGTAACACAAGCTATTACCTTCTAAGCTGCTGCAAGTCAGATGTAGCATGTCAGTGTTACATAATGGGTTGTATGTATCAATAAAAAAAAAAAAGAGATTATTCTCTGGAGAAGATTCTCAGAGCGAAAGACTGTTCTCTGAGAAAGTTCTCAATTTGATATGAATAAAAAATTCAGAGGACCTTATCTGACGGGAGAGTTCTTTCTCACAAGCTCTCCTTCTTCTTGAGAATTTTCTCAGTTTGCTTCGTCCATCATCTCCAGCACAGTACACTTGTGTAATTGTACTTTTCATTCAGCTTTCTCAAACAATGGAACTACTCAGTGTTAAAGTATGGAACCAGCATCAGTGTGTTCTGAAACAGTCACACTACATTTCTATTTTGGTTTTACATGCAACAACAGACAGTTGGTGAAAATGCATTTTCTGATTATGGTTCTGAATTTTCTGTGTATGTGGAAACTTTTTTGGTAATAAATTTAGGAGAACACATTATGTGAACAAAGTCTATGCCAAACTGGAAATGTATTAGGGTTTACTAACACAAGAAAGTTTAGGTTAAATATGACGCATAACGATCTACTCGTGCATCAAGTACTTCAGCAGTTGACCATGTGGTTTCTTTACCAAAAATGCAGTACAAGCTGTGTAATAAACTGGTTATTCATTTACCTATCCACCTACTTATTTTTGTTGTTGTTATTATTATTATTATTATTATTATTATTATAAAACTGTATAAACTTCTACAGTTTTTCTCATCAGCATTTCTTCAGGTTACATAACTTCTCTCTCTCTCTCTCTCTCTCTCTCTCTCTCTCTCTCTCTCTCTCTTTTTCTTCCAAGTAACATCAATTCTACCATTTTACTTAAAAAACCTCGATAAAACTTAGCTTCAACAGAACTTGCCCAGCTACGCTACAGGGCTCATTTTAAAAAACTGAGAATGTTTCCACTTGTGAGAAACTTGTCTAGATTTGTGTATATGAAATTAGAGACCATTCCCATTGAGTAACTTCCCTCCACCAATTTACTCAACCTGAGAACATTCTCAGCTGAAGTGTATTCTCTGACTCACTTTATTTCTGCAAACCTGATAATGTGCTCCAAAATTTTGAATATATAGTACATTCTCCGTTATCCCCCCCCCCCCCCCCCCTCCCACGTCCCATACAGCCCAATAACCTGGAAGCTTAGCGGCAAGAGTGTCAGCCAACAGTGCGGCATGTAGAGTTTTTAGTTTGTGTGTTTTGCGCTCCATTCTCAGTGAATGGGCTATAGGTACCGAGTGTCCTAGTTACTGTGATATATCGACGCAGTGATTTTGAGGTGCAGTAATTTAGAAGGTTTTGCCGTGGGCCATGTAAAATTACAGGCTGGTTTCTTTATCTTCGACATGTATTTGTTTTGTCCACACTGAAATTACTAAAAAAAGGTAAATAATCTTCCAAAACTGGTAGAATTATTGGTAAAGGACGTTATAGCAGAGCTGGATTTTTAATTCACTGTGCTGTTATCGTGTTCAGTCCGCCTCCACAGCTGAGTGGGGAACATGGCCGACTGCCATGCTAGGGACCTGGGTTCGATTTCCAGTACTGCTGGGGATTTTCCCTTTCTGGGAGGACTATTGCAGCATGCACTTAGCCCCGTGATGCCAGTGGAGGAGCTACTCGATTGAGAAGTACCAGCTCCAGGTCTGCTGACCTGACTACAGTCGGGAGAGCAGTGCATGACCCCAGGCCACTCTGTACTGCATCTCCGTGACACCATCAGCTGAGGATGACATGTCGGTTGTCCAGGATCGGTTAGCCTGTCTGTGACTAGAAGGGCAGTTATTTCTTGCTCCGTTTCCGTTGTGCATGCCTTGCTTGTCATAAGAATTTGTTTTTTCAACTCTTTTTATCCACTATTTAACAAGTGTTCAGTGAGAATTAAAATTATCTAGAACAGAAAAGTTTTCAGCTATTAATGATACTAATTATTTATTTACTCTTAATAAAAAATAACTATTGGTATTGGTTTCGGTAGCCGGGGAACAGTGATACGGATTGTTTCCACCGTCGGTGAGCGTACTGAGATTTCTTTGACAGTGTGCTTCTGGCTTTCAGCAGAATTTGGGTAAAGGTTCCCTGTGGATGGTTGACCCGATGTACCGACCGAACCTCGTGCAGGCACTTGCGAAGTCGCCCTTCCATCCGTACAGCACCATTGTCAGCAGAACTGCTTCTGTGAAGTAAGTATCCACTGAGGAACACATTCCCATTTTGTGCTGTTCCTTCTGATGTATATGCTACCTTTGTGTGTTGTTTCTAATTTCTGAAGGCAAAGTTTAATGTATACTGCTAAATGGCTAACCTGAGGCCCAGTTGCAGGTTGCCTGTGTAATGTCTTGCAGAGGCAACAAAAATTTAATTTTTTAGTATTTCATACAATATTGCTGAATTTAAATGCTGTCATAATCTACTCATTAAGAGCTTTAATTTTACTTTAAAGATTTAACACAGTAAGTCAAGTGTTAAAGCAAGAAACTGTGTATGTGTTTTGAGTCTGTAACTCGTGGCATGCAAATTACCCAGATTATATTCATCCAGTATTTGAGAATGAGAGCACGTAGTGACTTCCAAAAAAACTTTGCACAAAATTTGAAGCATTTATGAAACTTTTTCTTGCTGGGCATGGCGGTTTACTGGTTGACTGTAAAGCTTGCCCTCCCTATTCCTTTGGCTGTGGGCACAAGATTGAGGGTCTACTCTGTGACAGGCAGAAGGGGCAGATGCCTCTCCCACCCGCCTCCTACACCCCACCCCACCTCGCCCAGAAACAAAAAAAACTTTACAAACTGGACTCACATCCTGCTCCCACTTTAAAGGCTGAAGTACCAATGCAGTACCAGTTAAAAGAAAGTTAGAATATGTAATGAATATTGACTAGTAGCAAGTGTGTCCTGAGTATTTTTTTGCAAACGTTCACTACTGTTCACCATTCATTCTGAAGTTATCATCATCTCTGAAGTGTAAAAAGAAAATTTGCTTGCCTCTTCCCTAAACTACAAAACAAAAAGATCACCCTCAGGGGCTCAGCATTCGTTTGCTGAGTATGGGCTTGGCAACCCCGCGGTTACTGGGCGGGGAACTGGTAAGTACCGCCAGTCCCGTGTTACTGTAAGCTCTGGGCTCGCTTCAGCGACCACCACTGTATGGTGCAACAGTGGAACGGGAATGGGGATCTTGGCATGACTGGCCAGATGACGAGGGTGGTAAAAACCTCTATAAAAACAAAAAATAAAACCCTTGATATCAAGGTGTGCTGTGCACTGTTGAGTTGGAACAGTTATTAGCGGGCAACCTCTGTGGAACCTGCCACGCCTCAGTTGTATAAGGCTTACCTAAGCACGTGGGGCTCTGAGTAGGTGAACTTTTAGATCCCTGGCTGCTCATGGGACCAAGATGGATCATTCGAAGTCTTCTCTTTCATCTCCCAGTGGAATGGATGGGCCTCTGGTAGGTAACAATAGGTAACAACACCCAATCAAATAAGAGTTCTCCTGACTCTGTCATTTGTAACAGAACACATGCTGTTTCTCGGAATATGTTTATAATAGTTAAAAGAAAAAAGGGCAGTTTTCAAAAACTTCCACCATTTTAAGTACAAAAAGTATCGGAGGGCATTGCTGGAATGTCAAAATCTGTCAAGCGATTGCGAAACGGGACTCTGTTGGTCAAAATGCCCAATTACCAACAAGTAAAGAATCTTCAATAAATTCAATGCCTTGGGGAGTATGCAATTGAAACTGAACTGTACACCACCTTGAACTACAGCAAAGATGTTGTGTCTTGCAGAAACCTGGTTGACATTCCCTCAGAAGAACTGAAAGCTGAATGGTTCCGGTAAGGCATTATTGATGTGCAGAACATTACGAAAAGAGTCGATGGCAGTCTAGTGAAATCGGACTCATTTATACCGACATTCAACAGCATGAAACTTCCAGGGCACGTTAAGGCTGGCTTCCTATGTCTTACAGTACGGCCTTATTTCTCGAACCTGATGCACCGTTTTAAGTGCCAGCACTTTGGGCACACTATTTTCAGATGTAAGGGAGAAGCCACTTGTGGCAAATGTGGGAAGGTCGCCCATGAAGGAGTTGGCTGTGTAACCTCCCCCTCACTTATCGACCTTAATGACAGAGAAAAATTAAACCACGTGTACCTAATGGAAATTTGGGAAAAGCAATTGTCACCGAAGTTAATCTGTCGGTAAAGAGGGAGGAAAGGGTTACATCTAAATGAAAGGAGAAATGCAAATGAAATTGGTGGAAATTAATTTTGAAAAGGGGTAAAGTTAATGAAGAAAGTAAATGTGCGGTCGTTACATTAACGATCAACTGGCATTAATTAGATATTTGAGATTTGGGGAATTTTACAGTCGCTAGTCCTATGGACAACTACTATAATAACTGAAAAAGAAAGGTTAATGCACATATAATTAACACTAAAAGCGTGGCAACTGAAGGTTGTCACATTTTGTGTGAAAACTGAATGTTTGTCAGAAGTAATAAATTTCGCTACACTCTGACTTAATTTAGCAAAAGAGTTAATAAAACCGGAAAATTGAGAGTTAATTTAGTGACTGAAATTAATAGTGAACTTTGCTTCTGAAGCACTATGAAACTAAATAAAATAAGGTTAGTCTTGGGCTACCTCAACAATCGTCTCAAAAGCTACTTGAATCTATGCAATTTAGAAATAAGAGATTTAACTTTGAACTTGAATTAAATGATTTTGAACAATTAACAATAGTAAAATTTAGTACATACCAAGCTGAGCTGCAGTCGCAGGTAAGCTAAAATATGGTAACAAAACTCGCACTCTTAATTTGTGCTTGTGTAATCTAAATATTGTAGCCAGCTATGAATACTTTAACTGAACTTTGAAATTAAAGTATTGAAATGGAATGATATTACTTTAATGCTGGCATTTGAATTGCAATGACACTCTGGTTCATTTCGGAAAAGGAAGGGACCCTGCTTGGTAATGCAATTGGGAGAATGAGCAACAAAGGTTCATGCTAAGTTGCTGTATTTTAGTGATGCAAATGGAACAGTTTGAAAAGCTGAGGGCTGCCATACAGTTCTAAAACTTTACGTGCTTTCAGTCTTCCTTGTTGGTTGCTTGAAGGTTTGAAGTCGTCGATCAAGGAGGTGGTGACAATCACTTATTGTCGGCTGTCGCTGTTGCAGAAGCTGGATGTTGGCGCACCTTCTTCTCGACACAGTCACCAGGCGAAATGGGCTCTTGATGTGTGCCAGCTAATGTTTCCCGTCCGCGACACCATACCAGAAACTATCATAGCAAGTTGAGCACAATTACATGCTGCCAAACCCCGAAAGCGCGGCAACTCGCGGGAGCGTCTCTCACACACCTGCTCCACCGCCCTACTCTAGCCAGACTCTGCTCTGCCCACGCCCCACGCCCCACGCGGCAGAGTTAACACTACCCAAGATACTAAACACTTTGGTTCTCCACATGACCTATTGATTTAATCGTTCGATAGCTTAGTTTTCCCTAGGCAAGACCCAGCGTAAAAATACAAATAATATTTACAAAACAAACCAATTATATATATTACACAAATTGTAAAAAACAATTACATTATATAAAGACACAGAAATGTCATATCTTCAGATAACAAACAAAGGAAAAAATTTATAGTACAATAGATGGAAATAGGAGGATATGCATTTCCGGCGTTACAGCTGTTCATCTTCTGTGATTTGTGTCAACTGCTCTGAGGGTCACCTTGTCCGTAGTAGGGAGTGCAGTGTCTTTCTTGATGAAAGGAAGATACAGGAAATAAAAACAATTAAACATATGTTGCAAGTAGAGTCTAAAAAGATCTATGAGGTCTTGCAGCCCCCTACATTCACTACCTCTTTTGCGTCTGTTATTAAACAGTCATCCCTGAAACCTATCCTGATACACAAATGGAGGTTGCCAGTGTCAGAACTAGTACCTTCGTCTGCCAGTGCACTTGTTCTGCCTAGTTATTTTGAAGCCCATACTTCCGCCCAAGACTGCAGACAAGGCTGTGGTTGCCGCTGTTGTTGAGCTCCCTGCTCCTCCGAAGGTTCAGCTTGGTACTCCATCCAGTGCTGCTGATATTACTGCAACAGTGGTTGTGGCCCCAAAGCCTACTCAGTGCAAAAAGTGCAATACAAAGTGTCATCCTGTAACAGAGACAGGAAATCAACTATCCAATGATGTCAAACTTCTCCTCCTTGATGTCTCTCTTGGTTATTCATCAGAGCAAATGGAACTCGATGTCAGACTGGGGCAATCATCTTGCCCCAATTCTCAGCCGCCTCATATGCTAAGCTCCCTTATCAGGTGGAAAGATAGGATGAAAGTGCAACCCCCTTGATAAATGGCTACCATCCTTCAGTGGGACGTTAATGGGTTCAGGACCCATGTGGAGGAACTGAAGCTCCTAGCTCAGAAAGACCCAGTGTGCATGTTTGCAGGAAACACATTTTATAGCATTTGATGCCTCTGTCCTATGGGGCTATACACTCTTCACAAGGATGACCTGACTGGGGAAAGAGCCAATGGTGACGTTGCTATGTTTGTAAATAACGCACACCACTCCTCTGCTCTCCACATTTCTACTGATCTGCAAGCAGTTGCAGATAAAATTTACATGTGTCAGCGGGTCACATATTGTTTGCTGTATTTACCACCTCCTCATGCAGTAGACTCTGAGGGTCTCGTGGATCATCCGGAATGACTAACCCACCCATTTCTCCCCTTGGGAGACTTCAGTACTCACCATGCCTTATGGTGCTCGACCTCTACTTCCCCTCAGGGTCAGGTTTTGGATACCCTCATGACATCCCAAGAGCTGTGCATCCTAAACACTGGAACTCCCACTTGTTTCTGTGCTGCAACTGGGCCATTCTCGGCCATTGACACCTCTCTCTCTCTCTCTCTCTCTCTCTCTCTCTCTCTCTCTCTGGTCTCCAGTCCTTGCAGTCTTTGTTCAGTGGGACGTCATTGATGACCTTCAGTCGAGTGGCCACTTCCCACTTCGCATTAACTTACTGGACGGAGCACTACCTGAAGAGAAGCCACCAAAGTGGATGGTCAGCAGGGATAGCTGGATGCTGTTCAGCAAGCTGGCCGTATTTGAACATTGCAACAGTGCCCAAAAATGGGTGGACCTCATCACATGCATGATCCATCATGCCACTGACTTCTCCATCCCACATCTTCCGGTCATTTTAGGACATGTTCGTTGGTGGGCAGATGAGTGCCACTTTCAGCAATCCTGGACAGGCATGCGGCTCTTTGACATTTTAAATGCAGGCCAAAAGCAGAAAACCTCAGGATCTGTTGAGTTGCCAGGGCCAAGGCTTAGTGCGTCATTAGGGAGAGTAAGAAAAGATCATGGCAAGCATTCTCGGACTCCATGAACTGTTCCACTTTTATAGGGAGATGTATTTAATTAGTTAACAGGGTGACTGGCTCACCCAAGTTTTTTGTAAGTGGTCAGCCAGTCAAATTTACCTGTGCCTTTCTTTTAGCTCTTCTGTGTTTTGTTTTCTACATGTTTTAATTTCTTTTTAATCTGTTTTAATGCATGCAAGATAGAATGACTATGCAGTCACTTTGAGTGCATGTGTGTGCAACAATTTTAGAGTTTATCTCCACATTTGTTTGTTGTGATAAATGTAAGGGCACTGATGATCTCTATGTTGAGTGCCTGTAAGATCCAAACACACACAAAACAAAAAATACCATCACTTGAAAGTGTTTTATAAATAAGGTAACAGTGTGATCTCTAATCTGTGACCAGGCAAGAGCAAATGCAGATTGTGTCCAAAAAAACAAATAGCTGCAAGAAGTATTCCGTCTGGTTTGATGTGATGCGCCAAAAATTCCTCTCCTGTGCCAGTCTTTTTGTCGCAGGGTGGCACGTTTGGCCTATGTCCTCAATTGTTTGCTGGATATATCTCTGTTTTTCCCCCACAGTTTTTATATTCTACAGCTTTCTCTGTATCATGGAAGATATTCCCTGACATCTTAACATGTGTCATATCATCCTGTCCCTTCTTCTTGTCACTGTTTTTCTCCTTCCTTACCTTATCCGTCCACCTAATTTCCAATGTTTTCTGTGGCACCACATCTCAAACACTTTGATTCTTTTCTCTTTTGATTTTCCCACTGTCCATGTTTCACAACCATACAATGCTGCACTCCAAACATTCATTCCCAGAAATTTATTGCTCAGTAATAATAATAATAGTAGTAGTAGTAGTAGTAGTAAAATGTTTTTTATTCCAGTCTTTGATCACAATATCAATTCAATTGTCAAAGGAACTGATATTGTGATCAAAGACTGGAATAAAAAACATTTGACAGTATTGGATCACTGTTCATATTTGTGACTATGTCGCAGCTGGTGAAAGTGTAGTAGTAGTAGTAGTAGTAGTAGTAGTAGGGGGTAGTATTAGTAGTGTATTAATGTAAAAATTTTGACTGTAATTGTTTTCTAGTCCATAAGTATCATGTTTAAAAACACAATTGTATCATTCCATATTAAAGCTACTGAACATGTCTTAATGTAAGAGGCAAAATGCTTTGGGAACATAAAGAAATGTGGATTGCAGCAAAATAAAAGAATTTCATTCTATAAAAACACACACACACACACACACACACACACCTGCTGTGAACAATGTCCATGTCAACAAACTTGTTATACATACCATATCACATCATTTGACTTGCCTTACATCTGTGTGTATGTACCACAGGTGTCCTTAAGGGTGGTTAGTAGTTGGGCAAGTCCCTCTCCTGCAATCTAGGTTACAGGCTTTTTATACACTACAGAATTCTCATATGTTTCCATGTAAAATTTCTGTGATTCTATTGTAGCATTGATATAAAATTACTGAGTCTATCAGGAAATACTGTGACATTAGCAGTCAATATATAATTTGGGTTTGTTCGGTTGACAAGCTATTCATGGCAAATTGTGCGTCTTCTGTGTCACAGCAGTGATTTCATAGCTGTCCTGCAGTCATGGCCAATGTGAAGATATACAAAACATTGTCAAAATAGATTAGTGAATCTATTCCCTGTCTCTTACTTTAACAGCCTGTACCAGGCTGTAGCATGTAGGCTCTGGAACCTATTCCAGTACACAATATACCTACTTGACTTGCGTCTCGAATTCCTACCAAGAAAATCTTTTCTCCTGTTGCACAACTTCATCACAATTTAGTTTACCATCTGTCTGTGATGAAAGAAGGCCCATGAAGGAGTGCTAAGACCATATTCAGTTTCACAAGTGCAGATCAATCGTAATAATCTCAAAAGAATACATTATCGCTACACTACAAGTGTGTTGTTCTGTACTTCATCTATGAACCCAAATTCAACAATTGAAAAGAAAACATAACATTTTCTGTGCTGGAAGAGAAGGAAAACGGCCAAATTTCAAGATAAAGATCTTTATTCTAGGTATTGGAACCTTCTCAGACTGCTTGGAGAGCAACACAACAGAACACAATACAGCCAGTCACAGAATTATGAACTGTGTAATCCAAGTGACATGGTTATCAACAGTGTGTGAAGATAGGGAAACATAGGACATTTTGGTTCAGTCGTAGGATGTTGAGAGTGGCTTGTAGTGGCTATGTGAGGTTGTTTTGGGAGATTTCCCACATTCATCTTGTAGAATGATGGTCCAGGTTACAATTTATGCAAACAACCTAAAAAATGTAGTTTTCAAAATGCATTTTGTTAAACTTTAGTTATGCCAGTCAGCCTCAAATAAATAGATGGCGTGAAAATATTGCAATAAATCCAATAACATGCTCAGAGGTAAATTTTTGTGAGCAAACAGTTTTACATGTGGTATCAAAGTTGAGCAACCTTTTTTAAAGCTTATTTGCTGTTCCTCCACCTGGAGAAGTATTAATCAGTGGAATTTTTGTTGCTTTTTTTTTTACAACCAACAGAATTTTCTGACGTGTATTGATTATTATTAGTTTTTCCCCCGTTTCAGATTTCTGATTTTCGGGGTCAACATAATGTTATTGGTACATGAACAAAAAAACCTTCTGTGAATGAATGTTTTCTAGCTTTATTTCCTAACTGGGTGGATACAATGGATTTAGTCATACAGGGATTAAATTCCAAATCATTAAATCAAAGAGTAGTAATAGTCAAAAACAAAGATGACGTGACTTACCAAATGAAAGTGCTGGCAGGTCGACACACACACAAACAAACACAAACATACACACAAAATTCAAGCTTTCGCAACAAACTGTTGCCTCATCAGGAAAGAGGGAAGGAGAGGGAAAGACGAAAGGATGTGGGTTTTAAGGGAGAGGGTAAGGAGTCATTCCAGTCCCGGGAGCGGAAAGACTTACTTTAGGGGGAAAAAAGACAGGTATACACTCGCGCTTGCGCGCGCGCGCGCGCACACACACACACACACACACACACACACACACACACACACACACACACACACACAGACACATCCATCCGCACATACACAGACACAAGCAGACATTTGTAAAGGCAGAGAGTTTGGGCAGAGATGTCAGTTGAGGTGGAAGTACAGGGACAAAGATGTTGTTGAAAGACAGGTGAGGTATGAGCGGCGGCAAATTGAAATTAGAAATTAGCGGAGATTGAGGCCTGGCGGATAACGAGAAGAAAGGATATACTGAAGGGCAAGTTCCCATCTCCGGAGTTCTGACAGGTTGGTGTTAGTGGGAAGTATCCAGATAACCCGGACGGTGTAACACTGTGCCAAGATGTGCTGGCCGTGCACCGAGGCATGTTTAGCCACAGGGTGATCCTCATTACGAACAAACACTGTCTGCCTGTGTCCATTCATGCGAATGGACAGCTTGTTGCTGGTCATTCCCACATAGAAAGCTTCACAGTGTAGGCAGGTCAGTTGGTAAATCACGTGGGTGCTTTCACACGTGGCTCTGCCTTTGCCGACTGACATCTCTGCCCAAACTCTTTGCCTTTACAAATGTCTGCTTGTGTCTGTGTATGTGCGGATGGATATGTATGTGTGTGCGAGTGTATACCTGTCTTTTTTTTCCCCCTGAGGTAAGTCTTCTGCTCCCAGGATTGGAATGACTCCTTACCCTCTCCCTTAAAACCCACATCCTTTTGTCTTTCCCTCTCCTTCTCTCTTTCCTGACGAAGCAACCGTCGGTTGCGAAAGCTCGAATTTTGTGTGTATGTTTGTGTTTGTTTGTGTCTATCGACCTGCCAGCACTTTTCGTTTGGTAAGTCACATCATCTTTGTTTTTAGAAATAAGTAGTTAGTTACAAACCTGTTCAAATGA
The DNA here is from genome assembly GCF_023864275.1 of Schistocerca cancellata. NCBI lineage: Eukaryota > Metazoa > Arthropoda > Insecta > Orthoptera > Acrididae > Schistocerca > Schistocerca cancellata. Next base: position 31,214,446 of record NC_064635.1, on the reverse strand, counting down.
CTGAAAAGATTGGAACTGTGTGACATTTTTGACAACCATCAGTATTTCGACAGGTAAACATAGTCATTCTCGAGGCACAAATACAAGAATTAAAGCACTGCAAAAATAAATTTTAGCCCTCAATTGATGGGGCTACACTGACAAAGAATCACAATACAGTATCTGCATAAAGCGATACTAATTCATGGCACGTGTGTCGTCTTTCTGCGTATATGCCATGTTGCGGTTCTCAGTTGGCATAGCCATATCTACTGTAGGTTTCAATTTTTTCTCACTGTGCTCTCTCGCATTTGCACCTCGAAAATGACAGGATGTCCACCTGTTGAAATATTGGTGGTTGTTGCAGGTGCCGGCCAGCTGCATTCCTGCAACTTGTTTGAACTTGTGGTAAAAATATTTTTTAAATGTTATCCGTATAGTCTTTCGCTCGAGTGACACTTCCCAGATTTATTGTGAATTTGATCTTTGACTGGTGGAACTAACTGAGTGCGTGTGCTCTGACAGTAGCAGTCCGGGCTCCGGTTCGCTGCCGAGCACCCCGGCGAAGGCACCGCCGTCCCCCGGCCGCGCGGCTCGTCAGCAGTCTCCCCCGGCCACTGCCGCAAGTAGCAGTGGGAATGGCAGTGGCGGTGGCAGCAGTGGCGGCAGCAGCAACAGCAGCAGCGTCAGCACTGGCAGTGCCAACAGCAACAACAACAACAACAACAGCACCGGCACCAACAGCAACAGCAGCACCACCAGCAATACCAGCACCAGCGTCAGCCCGGCCAGTGCCAACAACAGCAACAGCAACAACAACAATAGCAACAACAACAACAACAACAACGTTCCCGACCCGACGCTTTTCCCGTTTCTCAGTCGTCGACTCGCACTGAGTACCACCCCGCAGTCGGGATCCCCCCCGCCATCGCAACCCTCCGCCCAAGTGAGCCGCGACGACAGCCTCGACGATGTGGATGCTGCGGCGGCGATGCTAGCTCTGAAGCACGCGCATCTCCGTATACCGCGCAGAGGTGAGACTCTACAGTTGTAGCACGGTTTGGCACATTACGTTTGAGGTCCGAAGTTGCGATGTTGTTGCCGCGAGAACTGTCTGCGGGCAGCGTCACAGTCCCCTGCTCTGTATAGTAACAGAAAATTGAGAATGAGTTCTCATTTTCCGGCAGGACGTATACCTTGCAGATTAAAACTGTTTGACAAACTGTGGCTCAAACTCAGAAACTTTACCTTTTGCAGGCAAGTGCTCTTTCAACTTAAGCTATCCACTTGTGACTAATGACCCACTCTCACCACTTCACGTTTGTAAATACCGCTTCTCTTGTGTTTCAAACTTCACAGAATTGCTCCTGCATACATTGGTGGACTAGCACTGCTTTTCTCAATTGAGTAATGCTAAGTGCAATTAAATTGGCATTGATAGACTTGAGGCTCCCGGATATTTCTTAGAGTTCTTTACACGAAGAAGTTCAGTTAAATTCAAAAGCATAAGAATCTTGAAAAGAGCTTTAACTTTCGTAGCTAGTATAGTAACGTATTTTTGTCTCGATTAAATATGTTAAATGACAAAAATTTTAGTGCAGTTATGGTACAGCTCACTGGAGGAGCTCGACGGTGGATCATCGGTGAAGCTACAAATTCTAGCAAGAACAAAACCGGCAACTTTGCGATTGCAAGGCTCGTGTTCTACACACTCGGCTAAATGTGACTCTGTTTAAATGGTTTAAATGTTTGCTACTTGACAGTGCTTGTAAATCTTCAAAGGTGATTTTTCAGTTTATAACTCTTACTATACCCCAACAGAACAAATAGTCCTGTCACGGGGAAAGCTAAATATAACACTATACTGCATTGCATATTATATCAACATACAATGTGTATTACCAGATGTGGTACTACAATGCAGTAAATGTTACCCTCTGGGAGGATTTAAGTAAAACTGACCACGAGTTACCTAATGGGTTTGGCTTATCGAACCTGAATTCAGTTCTACAGAAGAAACCAGAAAGCTAAAGATTGAAATTTGGAAAATTTGCGTAACCGAGTTTACTTAATTGAAATAAAAATCGGTTGCCAGCTTTTTTATATAATCTGTGTAGAGTTATGATAAAGGAAAGCTACTATTACTTCTTTCTCAAAGTAGTGCAATGAAGTCTACCATAATCGGACAAATGGTACAGTAATGCTAGCAGTTATAAATAATTTATTCAAGTTCTCACAGAAACAGTTACAGCTTATTTCTTCTCAGTAGTAATTACTTTGTTATATATGAATTGTGTGTTCACCAAAAGTTATGAAAGTCAGTATTGAACCAGAAATGGGCATGGGCTTAGTCCTATTTCAATAGTTACGTTCCAAATAGTACAAATATAATTAAGTCACTTGCAATAGGATATTTACACTAATTAAGAAGTAATACTGTTTTTATGGATAAGAGCAATTAAAATAACTTCAACTTCAATGAGCAAAATTGTTGTTGGGGGGGGGCTGTCGAACTGATTTTCCAATTTTTATCACACAAAGTACACAAAACTCAAATTTTACTTCTACTGCAATTACTATATTCATTATTCAAGTAGGTTTATTCATTTTAAGCAACTCAGAATTGGAGACTCTTAAACTGCTCATTAGCATAAAGCAAACTAAACACACTTTTCTGAGACAGTTTGTAAGGTGCAAATTTTGGTAGTATTCTTTTATTCATTTCACTCAAATTGCATAGCTTTTAAAACAGTTAATGCTGGCAATTTTCTCTCTATAATTTTAAGTAAGACTTCAAGTGCATTTACACTCTAACTTCAAGACAACATGCTGTCTTATTGCCATTAATGCAACCAGTAATTTTCACTAACAAAATTCAATGCAGTTTATCTTTAGAGCACAAACACTTTGAAATAAAACAAATCAGTCACTATGGAGGTTTTCATAAATGAAACACTAACTTCCTCCATTAACTTCAATTGAAATCACAGTATCTTTAGATATCTTTTTGCATTCAGAATTGTGCAAATAATCAACAATTTATTTTCATTAGATTTTAACACACAGGATACTTGGATGTCAGTAGTTTTGTGGAGTGGGTCCTAAGAGGTATCGTGAGAGGAACCAAATCGAGGATTGGACACAAGTTTCAGATAATTTATCTGATTATTGCAAATTAAACAACACTTAAATGTATTGGTTCATACTTTGACAGAATTCTGACCTCTTATAACTGCCGAAGTGATTGCGCAATATTGGTGACGAATACATAATGGATACTGGTCTCTTCTCTGGGTGTAATTGGCTCTATTATCGTCTTCTTGGCGATGACATTTCCAACATTAGAGCCTTTTCCATTAATAGAGCACCATTTTATAGCCGTACACACATCTGAGGCCTTTCCATATTACATCCAGGTACTGGAAGCGTCACACAGCACCTGTGCAGTCCACTATGTTGCTGCTCAGACCAAAATTATCCAGTAGCTAGCTGCCAACTGACTGCTGACTGTGCTCTCTCACTTGGCGCCCAGACTGAGCGCCACATCCATCTTTTCTTAGTGCGCCAACTCATTTCTGTTACAGATGGGAACTACTGTTGCTTTTCATTTTATACAAGTCCCTAGGTATGAACCAGCTTATACATAGTTGTAAACAGACATCTTGTAAAAATCTTAATATTTAAATATATCTAAAAACAAACTGGCAGGTCGATAGACACACAAACAAACACAAACATACACACAAAATTCAAGCTTTCGCAACCAGCGGTTGCTTCATCAGGAAAGAGGGAAGGAGAAGGAAAGACGAAAGGATGTGGGCTTTAAGGGAGAGTGTAAGGAGTCATTCCAATCCTGGGAGCGGAAAGACTTATCTTAGGGGAAAAAAAGGACAGGTATACACTCGCACACACACCCATATCCAACTGCACATACACAGACACAAGCAGACAATTGTAAAGGCCTTTACAAATGTCTGCTTGTGTCTCCCTTAAAGCCCACATCCTTTCGTCTTTCCCTCTTCTTCCCTCTTTCCTGATGAAGCAACCGTTGGTGGCGAAAGCTTGAATTTTGTGTGTATGTTTGTGTTTGTTTGTGTGTCTATCGACCTCCCAGTGCTTTCGTTTGGTAAGTCACATCATCTTTGTTTTTAGATATATTTTTCCCACGTGGATTGTTTCCCTCTATTATATTAATATTTAAATATATTAACATGTCAGTACAAAAGCCACATAATTACATAACATTTTCCTCCAACTAATACAAAGAATGTAAATAGTAAAGAGAGAAAATTTTTTGTAACTTTCCACTTCATTACAATAGGTCAGAGACATTACATAGTGAAAAATACTTACTAGACATTGAACAGAATTAATCAGTATAAATATGTACAGTATTAATTATGGTGTTAAAAGTTCTTGCTTCATTTTCTCGCTTCCTTTCTTTTTGGCATCTGTAGCTGACGAATTTTCAGTTACAATACAATGCTGGTATCATCTGTAAAGATAGTAAATTTACATTGATCACTCCCAGCTGCAGCAGATGATATATATAAATCAGGAGCAGTAAAATAAATGACCCAGGACAGAATCTTTAAGCACTTAATGGAGAATAGTCTACTCTTTGTTGCAACAACTACTATCTATTTGCATTTCATAGCATCCAAGAATACTTTCTGTTTCCTGCTGCTAAGGTGGAATTTATGCAGGTTACTTACAAAACCAGTACTCGCATTTGAATGGTATTGGAATTGAGGCATGTTTTAACATATTTTTCATATTTTGAAGGGTTTGAATGAAGTTACTAAACTAATAATGACAGAAATGAGATTGAAGATGAACAAAACATGTTTGAAACGCGTTGCATTATGTTAGATTAAACATAAAATAAAAAGCGACTGATAGCAGAAACTTGAAATAAATAATTTTCCCACACAGTCACAGTTTACAAACAGTAGCCATTATGGCTGAAAATAATTATTCTCAAGACGTTAATAATCATGTGTAAATGCAAACCATTAACACTTACGATGATAATAGTGGTCACTGGAGTAAAACAATGTTTATCCATTCTCTCCATGCACTTGAAACAGTTTCTCTCATAAGTAGATTACAAAAGTTACTGCACTTGTTTATTATGCTACATTGTTGAGGAATATTGCCGACGCAGACACCAGTATTGTGTAGATGAGTAGTTACAGTTGCCACAATTCCACTATTGACAGCTCTGTGTGTAATCAGAAGTGGGGTTGTTGAATTAATCCTCCAGCTGCAGGTGATGCAGATGTGGGCATTCAGATCTTTGCGGGCAATTTTGCAGGGCCTACGATTATAATAATTTTTGCTGTGTTTGCACAGTGGAAGTTGCAGTTTTCCCATTGAATACTTTTCTGTTGCTTTGGAACATCATAGGCTGCTACTTATCCACTAAATCTTTTTCTGTTACGCTGGAACATTGGAGGTTGCTGTTTTCCCATCTAAAACATTTAGAATCGTGTTTTCACGTTCTCCAGTCTCTCTCGTATACTTACACGTATACCTTCTTGTGGCAGCATTTTTGTATCCATATTCCTGAGCTTGTCTATGGAACCTTGCTGGAAGATATACAACACCAAGAAAACTTATCAAGAAATTTTTTCTGTTTGTAAAAGTTGAACTTGATATTCACGTTTAACACATTATTTACATCTACATCCAAACTCCGCAATCCACCATACGGTGCATGGCGGAGGGTACCTCGTACCACAACTAGCGTCTTCTCTCCCTGTTCCACTCCCAAACAGAATGAGGGAAAACTGACTGGCTATATGCCTCTGTATGAGCCCTAATCTCTCTTATCCTATCTTTGTGGTCTTTCTGCGAAATGTAAGTTGGCGGCAGTAAAATTGTACTGCAGTCAGCCTCAAATGCTGGTTCTCCAAATTTCCTCAGTAGCGATTCACGAAAAGAATCAATTGAAAATAAACTCGAAAGTGTATTTTTTTTTTTTTTTTTTTTTTTTTTTTTTTTTTTTTTTTTTTTTTTTTTTTTTTTTTTTACATTCCTATAATTCTACCCTTACAGCCATTTTAACTGTCGAGTGAATATATCCCATGATTTTGTATAGAAAATCATGTACTGTTAGAGGGTTAACTGCAATAGCTTCATAGGCTGACTTATAAGTGGCTATAATCCATTTCACTTCCAGAAGTTCACTTCTAGTTTTCATTGGTAAATACATGAAATTGTCTCACTGGACTCAGATTTGAGGGGAAGTCCAGTTATGCAGAATTAGGTTTTTTGTGATTTTCCTAAATACAGAGGACTTCAGAAGATAAGTTGCACATGTTTCCTACCCTGTGTGTAGTGCATGGTCAAAAGAGAGTACATGTTCAGGGTTTCGTGCGGATACAGTAGTGTCGTTACCTGTGTCAATTTGAAGTGTACTGCAGCATTCAAGAAAAGTTACTTGGCCTGTCTGATAATGTGTAACTTACATTTTGAAGTACGTTTATAGCTTCATCCTTCCCCAATCTGAACTTGTGGTCATTCTCGAATGACCTCATCGATAAGGTATTAAACCCTAATCTTCCCTTTTTTTAAGTTGATACACTGTTTAAAAAATTAGGATGATAAAGTGTACAATTTTCTGAAACTGAACAATTTTATTTAGAGTTGTTTTTCTGCAGCTGTGCATTATAAATGAGCCAGAAAATCTGGTAATGATTTACAGAGTCACACCAATCATGTTAAATAAAATGAACCTCTTTGATCCAGACAGTGGGAAATACTTAAAGAAAAAAAAGGCAACTGGTTAATTTTGATCACTAAATGTGTGATAAAACTTCCCACCATTGTGTAAACTGTACTGTAGTCATAAATGTCATGTTACAGATGACTGGTACAAAAGGCTGCGTGAAGAAACCTCTGAAGCTGTAGGACTTCGCAAGAAAATGAGAGTATCATCTAGACCTGGCCAGGTAAGGAACATTGAGCTATTGGAAAGTTAGTGGAGACTGCTGTGAATGTTTGTGTGACCTCAAAAAGGACTCAATGTTGCCAAAATACTTTAATTTTCCGGAATGGAAATTTTGGCATAACATAAGAGACAAATATGTTGGTTTGTCTCTACGATGGAGGGAAGTGTGTGACCACAATCTGGCACTTACCAACACTCAGTTTTATGCCCCCCCCCCTATTCCCACTACCACCATCCCCTTCACCCTGTTGCATCCTCAGAACACAACTTAATCCTTAACACAGTTCTACTGCGCTTGGATATGGTACACACATGTAATATTTGTTCTTTACCCACTTCATTTAACAATAATTACTTTTATAACATTGGAAGACTATTTTTAATATTCTGTGGTTTTTTCCATCCTCTGTGGTGTGGAAACTATTAATCCTAGAGCAAAAATGAATGGAATCTTTTTTGTAGGAAATTTGATATAGTTTAATTTTCTACTGGGAAACATTTCTGCTGGAAACTGCAATTTTCAAGTTATTAGAGAAATGGCAATAGTGTACCACCTCCAAGATGAGCTTGACAGGTGAAAAGCTGTGGCAGTCAAATGAACCTATTGGTCAGTTTGCCTTTATGACAGTGGTAAAAAACTTTTGTTCAGCACTTTAGATGATTAATTTAACTTCAAAACAAAAGCTTTTTGGTTAAGTATCAAACTAATGTGGCCAAATTTCAGCCAAGGCGTACCTTAAGGGAAAAAATGCATGTTTACTGTTCAATGTATGCATGTAACTGTTAAAGGGGGACTCATCTCTGCAGTGAGCTATGGACTCTTTCAAACACCCCTAGATCATATTGTCAATCCTAAAAAGTTTGTACAATTTTCTGTTGCAGTTCTTCAGTTGTACCAAAGGAAGAGCTGTACACTTCACTTTTGAGACGGGTAAAATTTGAGCCCAATTAGGTGGACTTCATCGAAAAGTTTACATTTCAGTTACATTTGAAATAACCAGCACAGTATTTGATACCAAAGTCAGTGACAGCTCGTAACCACACTTTCGTTTTTATCCCAGTGAAGTCTCATTTGTGAATCTGTGTTTACCGGATTGTTTCTGCTTTTGTTGTTATGTACTCTCACATGTGTCAGTTGTGGCTATTAATTGTGATTCATCACACACACAGAATGTCGCAAATTGCCTTAAATAGAAATGAATTGTTTCTTCTGTTAATATTTAGGGACAAATAAGATTGAGAAATTTATTTCTGTTGCAGGAGAATTGCTGTCATACTTATTTTTAAAGAAAAAGCAATAAATTAGCACAATCATTACGTTTAGATTTACTTTTAAAGGTCGCACCAAAAGCCCGAGGTGAATCAAATAATGTCTGAGGGACGGGGAGACAATGCCAAATGATATATTGCTTGTGTGGAAAAATGTTCTTGAAACATCTCTAGTTCAAACATCAACAAAAGAAAATTCAAATGAGGAGACTGATAAGTTACGAGAGAGAATCAAGGTTGCTAGACAAAAAAGAAAGAGAAAAATCACCGAAGTATGAATATTAGCTGTAAGACTTGCAGCTTAAGTAGACACATACAGTGCAAACTGCTTTTGTCCGTCCCTTAAGAGATCGCATGCATTCGGAAACTTCTGGTTTCACACTTGCTGATTGCGAATTGGAGGTAAAACGCAATACTCACATTTAATTTGTAGACGGATGGCCCCAAATGCCATATATAGAGGCCTTCAAACGCCAAGCAAGGCAGAGTCCAGCAGTCGGAAGAGTTCTTGCCTTGGATGACTCACAGCCTACAGTAGAAGCGTTGTGAGTGAACATTATCTTCATTTAATCTTGTATACTTAGAAGGACTTGGAAAATGCTTGCCTATATATACTTCTGGACTAGGATTATTGGTTCCCATTGTACATTTGTCTGCATATAGTTACGCCTGTGTGTCATTTGTGATAAGTACTTGAACTTAAGGGTTCAATTAAAGCAATAAAATGTGGCACTTCCATGGTTTGTGGCCTGTAGTACCAGACATTACTGTGTTTACCCAAATCTTAGTAAAGTTATAGGACAGGGTGGCCTTTTATTCTGGTAATTTATTGGAGAATCTAGTAACCCTCATCTACGTTTTTATAAACCTATGTCTGTGCTCTTCCACATTTTCGTTGCTTGCACATGAAGAAGCAATAAAAAGCCGAGCAGTAAACCAGCCCAGAGTGTTATTTCTCCTATCATCTACATATATACCTTCTTAGCCTAACATCCAAGCCCTTCTATACAGTCACCATCTACAGAGACCAGGAAAATCTCAGCCTGACACCATCTCTGTTTCATTCTTGTATGCATCTGCTTGTGTACCAAGAAAAGTGTGTCCTTAAATCCCACATCGCCTCTGACTACGACAGTTGCCATTTTTAAAAATATCGGGAATCCGGTATATCAATATTTAAAAAAATGTTGTTATTGGCCTTTGATAGATTGAAAAAAGTGTAGATATATTGACAGAAAAAATTATAGACATACGTACCTATAAAAATATCTGCTCCACATTGTGAATGTATTGCCAGTTTTAGAGCTGTATATTTAAGTACGATGGTAATCCCAAAAGTAAGGTCCCCTGGTTTTTTTGTAAGTACATAGACCTGTTTATTTCTACAATAGTTTACATCAATTTACAGCTTGAACATTTAGCTATTTTTTGACATAATCACCATTTCTGTCAATGCATTTTTGTAGACGCTGTGGCAGTTTTTGTATGCCCATGTCATACCAGCTCGCCGCCATGCTGTGCAGAAAGTTATGAACCTCTTCTTTCACCTCGTCGTCAGAGCTGAATTGCTGGGACCACAATTAATGCTGACAGGTACTGTGAGACTCTGAAAAAACTCCAACGGGCAATTCAGAACCGGAGAAGATAAATGTTGAGCAAGGGTGTACTCATTCTCCATGACAACGCTCGCCCGCACATTGCTCGGCAAACCCTTGCTCTCCTGCAACATTTTCAGTGGAACATAATCACCCACTCACCTTATAGTCCTGACTTGGCATCCAGTGACGATCACCTGTTCCCTAGGTTAAAAGAACATTTGGCTGGAAAGCGATTCAGCTCCGACAACGAGGTGAAAGAAGAGATTCATAACTTTCTGAACAGCATGGCGGTGACCTGGTATGACATGGCCATACAAAAACTGCCACAGCGTGTACAAAAATGCATCGACAGAGATGGTGACTGTTGAAAAATAGCTAAATGTTCAAGCTGTAAACTGATGGAAACCACTGTAGAAATAAACAGGTCTATGTACTTTTACTTTTGGGATTACCCTTGTATTAATATATTATTAGATATTCTGTACATCAGTAATCTAGCAGCCTGCTCATCCCCCTTAGAGCAAGAATTGAAAGTAAAATGTTGCATGTTCACACTTGGCGATAACCACATTGATATGAATGGTAACTGCAGGTAAGTGTCATAATAAAAGGTGTCCTGTTGGTCCATTGTTTGGTTCTGTCACATATTGGATTTGTCCGGGAAGACTTCATGTTGATTTCCCTGTTTTTTCACTTCTGCCATCAGCTACCTAGCAGCTGCTGTGTCAAAATTGTGTGGTGAAGTTAAACATTGCAGTGGGCCGAGATATGTGAGCGGAAATGCTGACTTAATCGGCGCTACCAACATTTTCAGTAACTGTTTATGATGAATGCTGATGTGAAGAAACAGCACACTAGTTGTGTTAAAAATTGTGATTAACAATCTGACTTCTTTTTTGTGTCACCTATACTTGCTTCATACAGTCAAAGAGAAAAAGAAAAAAAGAGTATTTGTTTTAGTCATAGTCACACATTCCCCCCCCCCCCCCCCCCCCCCTCCTCTCCCCCCCTACTGGCTACAGATTTTGGTACATAGTGGTATCCTCAGGCTAACTCCTGGCACGAAGTCATCACACTCACTCACCGTGAGCAAATGACAAGCCAACTTGAGAAACGAACGTAATGATGGTAAACCAGGGGAAGCCATGAGGATGTTTCTGTGTACCAAAACTGGTAGCCAGTAGGCAAAATAAAATATTTAGACTGTAGACTAAAAAAAATACTTTATTTGTTCTCATAGCTTTCCTCATAACAGGGCAGGGAGGGATAGAGTTAGGAAGGTCACTCGGATCTCAAGCCGTCTTCACACGGGACAAGTTAGCTGATGTTGACATGGAACAGTACAAGTCTTGTGATGTCACTTTCTGTTATTAATGTCAAGGAAGCATTGCAGCATGTGTGCAAAATACCTGGATTCTCATTAATGGTATTTGCTGTATGTACAGAGATGGTCATATGGTTATATGTATCCATATCAAAATGGTTAATGTACTCAGAGAGATGTGTCTGAAAGGCTATAGTAGTATGCAGGATGCTCTTGCATCATACTTTAGACATGCCAATAAATTTATTTTTGTTGTTGTTTGATTTTGTTTTTTGAGATACGTGTGTTCTAACTCGTCATTCGTACAAAAAGAAATTTTGACCTCAGACTTCATGAACAAATTGGTGATTTTTCAGCAATACTTTCTGAATACGGTGTTCTGCCTTATTTTTCTTCAGAGATTTCTGTGTTTCTTGAGTTGGCCTCAAGCTTGTTTTTTATTTTTGTACAAAATCTGTCACTTTGTTTCTGTTGATAACAATCATTTTTTGCTATAGTGTTTGAAGGTATTATTAGATTTATTTGTTGTGTAAGTGAAATACATGCTGTTGTATCTGTTTTATTGATGGTGGAGTCTAGACAATTTGTAGTGTTGATTTTGTGTCTGTTTTATTTGTCATATCACTCGAATACATAGTCGGCTGTGGAAGACGGCCATAGTTAGTGGTATACCGGTTGCAGTTTATTTGTGCTGTGTGCTTTATTTCTCTGTACTGTGTTTGTTTTCTACATTAGAATGTTTGAAACTGGCACTGAAAGTGATAGGGCTCTAAACAGAGCTTATTGCAGCAGACTAATGGAGAACATGTGAATGTATTCAAGAACAGGATTACACAACTCTCACTATTGCATTAAGCATGCAGGTAATGTCAGGCATTGCCTCCCTATGGTGCTCAACAATTCTAGGCTGTTGATCAGTTTGTTATTGTGAGCCAGGTGTAAACACATCCATTTGTTGTTAAAACAATCTTATTCACTATTGTTAACAGGCTCGTTCATAGGTGTGGGACAGGCCCTACAAAAATTTTTTTTATAGTAATTAACTCACAAAAACACCATTTTAGAAAAAAAAACCTGTAACATAATGTTCAAGATTTGTTATTTAATTGTATAAAATCTTACAGTACATATTTGTTTACATGCCCATCTTACACGGTCAGTAAGTTAGTATTGATTTTTCCGTATTAAGCTTAATACTGTTAAAGAGTACTTTCCACCAGACACATTTTGCATTTTATTTATAAAGCACCTTCTGTGGTACTTCTGGAAACCTGGGCACATACGTATCTACATTGTGGTGTGACTGCACCTAGCTGCCCTACCTTCTCCCCCACCTCGTCCCTATGTGTTCCCACAAGCGGCACTTTATTGTCCCCTAACCCTACCCTGCATCCTTCCCCCTTCCTGCCACAGCCGCCTCCTTATCCCCACCATCCTTGTTGCTTCTCCCATCTGGCGCATATGTTCACAGTCTGGCAGTCTACAGTGGTGTGTGTGTGTGTGTGTGTGTGTGTGTGTGTGTGTGTGTGTGTCCGATGGGGGAAAAACACCTGTGCAGCACAAGAAAAAGGTGGATTCAAAAAAGCAAATAATTGTCAAAAGTGAATGTACAAGGTATGTTCCAAATGCTCCAGGAAGTTTTTATTTTTCTAGAAATAATTTTATTTATTTGTCTGCATTATTGTTATCTCCTTCCAGTTAGTCCCCATTAGGTGTTACACACTTTTGCCAGTGCATCATCAAATCTCTGAAACACTTCTGGAACTCAGTCTTTGGCATATCTCTCATCTCTTTTAATCTCGTCTAAGGTTGCAAAATGGCAACTCTTTAAGGTCCTCTTTATTTTTGTTAACAGGAAAAAGTCACATGGGGCCATATCTGAGGAATATGGAGGTTAAAGCGCCATTACAATGTTGCTTTTTTTTTGCCAGAAATGGCACAAAGAAGCAATGAAGCATACCCAAGTCTAATGTTTCACCACATATCCGGCAAATTTTTTTTTCCTGATTGCTTCCCATAAATGTCTTTGAGCTTGTAAGTAATATTTCTTATTGATTGATTGACCTTTTGACAAGAAGTCGTGATGCACTGTGCCATTAAAGTCGAAGAAAACAGTGAGCTGAACCTTCATATTTGACCACATTTGCAGAACTTTTTGGTCTTGGTGATCCAGAGTGCCTCCTCGATGTCATGGCCGTACACCCATTTTGCATCACCTGTTATGATATTTTTCAGTAGTTCTGCATCATTGTTTACTTCATTTAGTGACTTGTGAGCAACTTCCATTCACCACTATTTTTGTTCGAAATTCAATACGTCTGGCACAAATTTTGCTGTTGCATGTTTCATACCTAAAACACCCAAAAAGATTTCTCGGCATCAGCCAGTTGATATGCCATCATCAGCAGCAGCATCTTCTGTTACTGTGATTCGGCGATTGTTCATTATAACTTTTTCACTTTTTTCCACGTTTTCATCGATTGTTGGCTGGGGCGACCAGAATGTTTATCATCTTCAACTTCTTCGTGGACATCTTGGAAATGCATGTACCACTCGTAAACCCTTGTTTTCCTAATAGTAGACTCACCAAAAGCAATATTCATCATTTCTAAAACTCTGTTAAATTTATTCCATTTTACAGCAAAATTTATTGCAAATCCTTTGCTCCATTTTTAAAACAAGTTGATAACCACCACTCATAAAAACACATGTAATCTTCTGGACATCTGATGACAGACTAAACATCCAATATAGCTATGGGTCTACAGATAGGTTTCAGACATATTTACCAATACAACAAAAAACATTACACAAATAGGACTAACACAACCCACAAAATTAGAAAATTTCTCACACCTTGTACAACAAAAGTTCCTTTCAGTGTCAACCTCCACTAACAACAAAGGGAAAAGCAGTGGCTTATAGAATTGTGAGCAAGAAGCAAAAATGCCATAAATAAATTGTACACCAATTTTATAAGGAAATACTGTTTTTAATGTATAAACACCAATATGTAGTGATGTACTATGCATCCGTATCCCCAGAATGATGACAAAAGGTGCTTTATAAAAAAAAAAAGGCCAAGTGGGTCTTGTGAAATATACTCCATAATTGCAATAGGCTTAAAATGGAAAAAAGCATTAATAATTGATTTTCCAGTAAAATTTATTATTTTTATGATTTGGTGAGATTAAAAAAATAAAAGAATTGAACTCATAAAAGTATTCAACACATTTTATCAACATCATTATGAATAGCTATATTTCTTGTTAGGAAACAAAAGAAAGAACCAACAAATAAGACTAATTTCCTTGTAAAAAATCCATGTTTCGGCTTCAAAAATAATATAAACTGAGTATAAGCAATCACATTTGTTAGGCAAATGCGAGAAATCAAAAGTAATGTATCAACTAAGCAAATTTTACCTGTAATTCCCAGTGAAACGGTCTTAAGATGAAAGTTTTAAATAATCTTATTGGTTAATTGGTTTGTGTTTACACTTCATACTAATGAAGCTAATTAAAAGATCCTCACAACAAAGATATTTTAAAATATTACTTTTAGCACTGACTGACTCCACAATCTTGAGCTTGTGTTCTAAGGTACCGGTTTGAAGCCTCTTTACGATAAACTTCCTTTTGAAAGACCACCTCCCCTGCCATCTGTGTTTGTAAGTGTCAGATACATTCTTAGAGTGATCTCGATATCAGAAAAATGCCTTTGTCGTTTTGTGGGTCTTAGTTTGGAGTCTATCCTACATGAAAAAGATAGGTTTTTATGAAATGTAACTCATTTAAAACTGCCAAATACCCATTGGTCATTCTTTTGAAGATGTGAGCGTTTCTGCAAACTGAAATACACATTTGAGCTGGAGCCAGTGGGAATTCCACACTAGGTGATGTGAAATTTGAGAGGTTAATACTGACTTAATTCATATTGGTTGTTCACTGAAAAACCTACCTGAATAAATCTACAAAAAAATAATTTTTTGTATGCTGTTGACAGGTATAAAGCACACAATATTAAAAGTAAAATATGTTAGTCAAATTAAGTTATTGTGGTGTGGGCATTTTGTGGTGTAGGTTGACTAGATTGCAGTGAAAGTACAGACCTGATCATTAAATGTTTCTCAATGTGGAACATCGGCCACAGTTTTTAATCCTAAAGAAAAACTGTATTTGTTTGTCATACAATATTATCTCTGTCACTCTCGTAAAACGCATTTACAAAACTTGTACCTGCCGATTGTGCACAGACGGAGGAGCGAATGGTGATCACGACATCGCCGAGTGAGGACCACACGTACAGTGCCGCCCTCAACCTATCGGCCCGCTCCTCTGGAAATGTCGCCGTGTCGACTACGCCTGCAGGCCCTCACGGGCCCCACGCCCCGCCTTCCACGACTTCCTCGCCGGACGAGGCTTTCGAGGAAGGTTCTGACTCGGATGACGGGTGAGTGATGACATTGTGGTCTGTGTGACTGGGCAAAGCCACTTTTTTAAGCATGTCACATAAATACGTACGAATAAATCTTTCACTCTTCAATGGAGTTTACACTAATTGAAACATCTTGTTCTTGTGATCTTCAGTCTGAAGCCTGGTTTGATGCAGCTGTCCATGCTACTCTATCGTGTGCAAGTCTCTTCATCTCTGAATAACTACTGCAACTTGCATCCTTCTGGATCTACTTACTGTATTCCTCCCTTGGTCTTTCTCAAAAGTTTTCACCCCCCTTTAATTCCCTCCATTACCAAACTGACAATTCCGTGATGCCTCAGCATGTGGCCTATTTTCAGGTCTGGTTGTGCCATAATTTTTTTTTATGTATTATTATTTGCAATTCGGTTCAGTACCTCCTCATTACTTTCTCAATCTACCCATCCAATCTTCAGCATTCTTCTGTAGTACCACATCTCAAAAGCTGCTATTCTGTTTTGTCTGAATTGTTTTTATTACCCATGTTCCACCTCCATGTGAACTGCACTCCAAGTAAATGTTTTCATGAATGACTTCCTAATGCTTAAATTTCTATTTGATGGTAACCTTTCACTGCTGCAGTCGTGCTCTCTGCATTCTGTGCTGTGGGTGACTTGTGTTACGGCTTTACTGCTTGCCAAATGCTGATACCTGTGCTACTTATCATCTGATTTTAAGAAAACTGTTAGGTGGAAAAATTTGATTTTTACACATCTTACAGTTGATTCATTGCTCAATGAAGGACCAAATTTTTTCGTGTTATTTATCGTAGTTACTGTGCTGTATCAAATTGAGTAAAACATATTTTGAAATTTTAAAGATTTTGCAGAGGTAAAAATGCATCACGTAAACTACTTGTGGTTGATTTTAATTCATTCATTACAGTCAATGAAATGTAGGTAAGATACCAAGTTATTATTTAAAACTGTGAACAGAGTGATATCTCATTTCGTTCTTAAGTTACCGAGTTTTATATGCAAAGAATGGTCGCATGTGACACACCCGTTCACGTCCTGTGCATCGCTAATCGTGTAGTAATAACAGTTGTCATATCTTGTAAATGGTACAAGGTATCAAAATGAGATTTTTTGCAAATTATAGCAAGCAATGAGGCACATATGTTGTTTGATAAATATTAGAAACTTCTTTTATTCACTGAGTTATGGAAGTAACTTGCTGTAACAGTGTGGGCCAGTGAGTTGGGACACATCCAGACATCCATATCACTTTAGGAAAACAAAGTGGCATGCATATACATCTCCACAGCACCTGGGGAATGGAATAGCAGGATTTATCCACACATTCACAGCAGCTAAAGGCTTAAAAAATTTCTGTTTTCCAAAAATACTATCCTTGCTACTGCTAGTCTACATTTTATATCCCCTCTGCTTTGGCTATCTTCAGTTATTTTGCTCCCCAAATAGCAAGACTACTTTTAGTGTTTCATTTTAGTAAGTGGATTCTGTTAGCATTACCCGATTTAATTTGACTACATTCCATTACCCTTGTTTTGCATTTTTTAATGTTCACCTCAAGCCCGCTTTTCAAGACATTATTGTATTTACCAGAGCATAAGATGATCCTGAATATAAGAAGACTCCTTTATATTTAGAGGCTCCTTCAGAAAATTTTATTTTTTAACATATGGCTAATCAAAATAGCAAACTTTTATTGATATAAGATATCTGCTTAAAAAGCTAACATTACACTTACTCTAAACTTGTGTCGTTTGTCTGTCTACATTTTGATGATACAAGGAGAAATAAAATAAACAAAAAGAAATTGTTTACATTAATTTTTTTATTTTCACTGCCTTTTTTGTTTACTTAGTCAGTTGCATGTGATATCACTATTCTTAACCGATATTGTCATCATCCTAACAGGACAGCTGTGAAACTTACAACAAATATTTGGCTGTTGCAATTTCTGAGATTGTGGTTATAGTGCAACTTCAGAATATAGCTGGTATTTTTTCTGAACACACAGTGGATTTTGCTTCTCTACTGGTGTGAGAATTTTGCCTTTTGCTTCCAAATGTATCGTCTACCTGCCGCTCTCTCATTGGCTGCGTAGAACCAGCAGCTGTGACACCCCATATGGTTCCCACCTGCCTTTAGATGACTGGGTGTTTGTGTTGTCCTCATCATTTCACCATCATTCATGAAAGTAGCAAGATTGGACTGAGCAAGAGGTTGGGAATTTGTACGGGCACTGATAACTGCGCAGTTGAGCGCCACACAAACCAATCATCATCATCATCCCCCCACATGGTTCCCACTATACCTCACGGTAAGTGTCAACAGCATTGCTGCGCAAAACGTGCAAATACACCACTGGCCCCATCTCCTGCAGAAATGCATATTATTGTTGAATATGTCCAGTTTTAAAGTCAGTTTGATTCAGAGTAAAATGGATTTAGGCAAACTGAAGGTTAAACATGGTAGACGTTCATAAAAAGCTAAAGTACACAGTATACATTCCCATGGTTGGCTCCACAATGAAATTTCTGCCTGCTTAATATGCAATTAAGGTAAATTGAAGAGTATTACAGAATTTGTCTGCAAATGGATGCTGCTACTAGCCAGCTCAATGATGTACTTCAAAATAACACCACCACTTGTGCTCTATATCATCTGTGGTCCAAGTTTTATTTACCCATTATAATATAGAGAGATAAAGAAAGGTTTGTTAATTAACTCGTACATGCCGCTACTGTATGTAAACAGGTTTGGCTGACATATGATTGTTGCTTTGCAAATGGTGTGTGTGTGTGTGTGTGTGTGTGTGTGTGTGTGTGTGTGTGTGTGTGTGTGTGTTGGTGGGGAGGGGGGGGGGGTGTTTTTGTACACTCTTATAAAAAATGTTAACCAAAAATTTAAAAGGAAAAAAAAACACATTCTGCCACTCTCTTCATTCCTGTCGTTTCACTGGCCACCACACACTTTATTCTGAAGGCTGCACACCATGCACTTCCATTTCATTTCCTTTATTTAAGTCAGTCAGTTATATTTTGGAACTAACAATGATGTTAGAAAAAGACAACCATTTACCTATTAATTGGCACTGTGGAGCAGGAGATATGTACTTAAATAAGTAAGAAAGTGAACATTGTAACCCAACTTTAAAACAGTGTTTATATGCTTACGTGATGCCAAATACTTTGCTTTTTCAGTGAATGATAGCCTTTCCTGATACCACTATTTATATCTCATCTAGTAACTTCCGTTATAATAATTTGCTACAGAACTGACGGAAAAAACACTCGACTGGGTCGCGGAGCGACTGTCGACACCGTACCGTCGGTGACGTCTGCGCACCGCATCCTCTACAACCGCCAGGATCGAGGGGACACCTCGGACGAGGAGCGGCGCAAGATCGCGGAAGGTGCCGATGCCCTCCTCAACTTGGCCGGGATTCGCACTGACGGAGGAGCGCTCTCCCCTCCCACCTCACTCGTGGCACCGAGCCCTGCTCCACCGCCACTGCAGAATCCAGCTCCGGCACCACAGGCGACTCAGCCTCCGCCTTCTTCGGTGTATTCTGGCCCGAGGAGCAGGCGCCGCAAGAAACCGCCTCCGCCGTCGTCACGGGCCGTTGCGACCCAGAAGTACCAGCACCACCGTTCCTCGTCGGGACACGGGAGTGGTTCGCACGGAGAGAAGAGGGGTAGTGGCTCCTCCACCACTTCGCGGAGGTAGGGCCACTCGCACCGTGGCTGTAGTGCGGTAGTGGCCACTCGGAGTGGCGTGTCGGCTCCCTGGGCGTTTTGAGAAAGTTCGCGTATAGCGAGTTGGAACCACCCGGGTCGTACACGGACCGAGGGAGAAAAATGTGAGTCCACTTTTTTCGTGGTTGTGTGGGGGCTTGACCGGTCTTTCTAATTTTGTTTTAATACACGCCTTCTCGTAATCTGCCGTCTCTTCTTTCTCACAAAAATACTGCTTATTGGCTTGTGTTATGCTGCACACAACTTTAGCAGAATAAAGCAATTCGTAACACCTTGACTTAATGGGATTTGCTCATTCAGTTAACTCTTAACCAAAGAATTTGGTTGTCCTGTTGAAAATTTGGCTTTCTTTAAGTCATCGAAGGTCTTCCTTACCTCTGTTCTTGTGTGATGCATTTATCTCGTGCATTCAAAACAGTAATGAGATTCCCATTCAATTAATATATGAGGAATATAATGGCTTTCAGTTAGTGGATTGATACAAGGTTTCCTAGTATCACAAAACAAAACAATTTTGTCTCAATTGTTTTCAGAACATACTTCCAATTGGTTTAATAACTTTCTTGTACACATGCATGTGCAGTTACATGCCAGTTACATATATGCATTTTACTTTTTTATGTTGCTAGGAAAGCTTCTGTTGCCTTTTTGGTTAGCTCCAGAATTTTTTTTTTTTTTAAAGGTAAACTTTAGGAATACTGTCAATAATCTTCCTAGGAAAATGATGTTAATAAAGTTCTGAGCAGTTTTCTTGAAAAGAGATTCACTGGCAGTCCTGTTTTGCCAGCAATTACAAAATTGTGGAATTATCTGTGTTGTATTTTCCTTCTGTAGTTTGTTATTAACACGTTCCTGTAGCATTACAAAATTGTAATCCTGGAAAATTTATCTGTGTGGAAATTTTAAAAAAGATCAGAGTTCTACTGAAGTACAGTCAAAGTAATGTTTATATGGGAAAGAATGAGTAAACACATTTCGTGAATGATGACAAATGCTCCATCAATTAATGAAATATAGGATCTTGTACTCCTATTGTAACTGTATTTTAATGAATTGTTTGCCAAAAAACATTGCTTTTTGTCTTGCATTGCATGGCAGTTATCCATTTGTGCTTGGAAAATTTTGTGAAGAGGGATGAAGGCTGTTGGACAGAATTTGAGACAGTCTACAAATGCCCCATGCTTTTTGTGGTATAATTTGTTAGTCTGTGAACTTTCTCAAAAAGCTCTTGAGTTCCCTCTCCTCTCCCCTAAACTGTGAATGCTTTGGGGCATTGTTTGGAAAAGATAAGAACTAAATCTTGAATCCAACACTAAAGCTGTACACCATAGAGATCTGTACAGTGCACGTAAACTTCTAGGATAAACAGTGTTTAACTAAAGTGGGACCACAAAAAATTGAACCCAGCATGTGATAAAATTGTAAAACTACAAATTCATTCACGCTTGTTTATTTAAAAAAAGTTGATGGCAGTGTTGTTACTCTAAAGCAGTGTACTTTATGTAATACCACTTTATGGAAGACCTGTTGAATCCTTTTAGCAATAATGAATTAATTGCATGAAGCCTTTTCCAAACTTATTTCTTTTGTTAAAATGACAAGGAAAATGAAATAATCTGTAATACTATTTTTTTTAGTACATGTCTGAATTTTAACATTGTACATTTTTTTAAAATTTTAATGAACATAATTTTTTTGGGTTGCTCCTCACAGCTGTACATTCTGTTATTTTCCCATCCACGCAAATATGTCGCAGTGACATTGTTGGCAGTTGATGTTCTCAACTGTGTTAAGATGAGCAAAGTTCTTCTAGTATTTTCTCAAGCCATTATGTTCCAGCAATGTGGATGTTATTTATTCTTCCCAGCACACTGTATGGGAATTTTGCAGTTGTTTTACACAACTGAAAATGTGACAAAAATCAGACTTTTCGTGCAGAGCAATATTTTAATGAAAACTTGTATCTCTTTATGGAAAACTTAGTATGATTATTTATGGAAGTGAAGAACTTATGTTTCTTACTATTGTAATTATATTATTATTACAATTATTATGTTATCGTTACTACTATATCAGTGTTGTTTAGCAGGGTAGCTTACCAACATTTTGGAGGATTTTTCCTCCTGTTAATCATTTAGTTTGTATTAAGACTCGATGAACTCGAGTTAATATATTTTATCAACAGAATGGAAGTGACACTAGATATTTGTTACTTTTGGAACGTAGACTTCCAGCTAAATGTTGGGATCAGAAATTATGGAATCAGTTTATTGGATGCAGCAGTTTTATAGCCTCATTTGTTCCATGCTGGTAGGTAATTGTGCTGTTGCACCTGGTGTTGAAATTTTACATTTCACTGAGTTTTAAACACTTTTTTCCCTATTGCATATGAAGAGTAAGTTTAAAGATCTGGGTTGTGGTTATCTACAGAATATTGCTAATATATTTTAAGATATTATAGACACCAACTGCTATTCTTAAAGTCTTCATTGAATTGGTCATTCTGTTTAATTCTGGTGACATTATTATTATTATTATTATTATTATTATTATTATTATTATTATTATTATCACTATTATTATTGTTGTTGTTATTATTATATTTCTGTTATTATTATTTGTGCTTAATTTAATGCTTTTCCTTATTCAACAGCATCACTTTAGACGTCATCAGTATACTGTTTTATATTTTTTTAAGCTGCACGGCACTAGTTTCTGTCTGTCATACGAAAAGTGTAAGTAGTCTTCTTACTTGCTCCAAATTTGTATTCGTTTGATATATTTTCCTTTTTTATACTAAGCAGAAGTTTTACCAACATTCATTGACAGAAAACTTTCTCTGAAGTAATTTAATCTGTACAAATCTGTTTCTAATTATGGGAAAAACAGATATGCGGTAGCAATGAATGGACACTTTTGCGTATAGATTTCTGTATCATTACTGATGGAAGGCTGGCCTAAGAAATTCAGCCCTGATACATGCTATAGATGTTGATGAGCACCTCTGAGTATTCGTAATTAACCCTTTTTTTACTACATAACTTATTTTGTGCTGGAGTATTTGCTGCCTGGAAAGAAAAAAAAAAAAAAAAAAAAGACACCAGCTGCAAACATTAAATGTAGTGTCCTAATCTGCTTTTGGTTTTGGTTCTTCAAAGACACCAGTGTCAGTCATTGTATTTCCCCCCACCTCTCTCATTTAGAGCAAAGTCGAAAGTTTGTGCACTCTTCATGGAAATAGAAAATGAAAGTCAAAAAGTTACATGCCCCTTCAGATTTAGTTACAATAGGGTGCAGTTTTAAACCTGTGGTGTCAGTGGGACATCGGTTAAGGCTCAAGGCTTTGGCATTTGCAGTGTATTGATTAGTACAAGAAGTCTGTACTGGAGTACATCAGATCAGTGCATATACAGATTTACTACACATTACAGCATTTTTGGCTCTGTGCAAAAATTACAGTGTGAGAGACATATTTTGCCTGCAGTAGCATTTAATGGCAATTCAAAACAGATAAAAACACTTATAAAAGATAAACACTGGTTAGTAGGGTAGTGGAGTCCAGAAATAGTTAATGATTTCAGACTTGCAAACATTTTGAAAACTGCTGAATATAGGTGACAGCTTTGATTCTATGTGTTTCAGTGCATCTATTTCTTGTTTATTTTAGAGGTAACCTTTTACAGTTCAAACTATCTGCAAGCCATCATGTGTTACTTAGAGGTGTTCAGTTACTAAAGTGATGATAATGGAAAAATTCTGTGGAAAGGAGAGATATTAGATATTTTAATAGCTCACCTGGGTAACACTTTTGCTCGTGTGAAGGTTGTTCGTTACAGTCGCTATTATCTTTTCTAAACTATCAATTTAATACACTTTGGTTTATGCAAGATACACAAGAATATTGTGCTGGGTGCTGAATACTTGTATGTTAAAAAAAGTCTTCTCCTGTCTGCTTTGTGTTTGCCTCAATTACCTTGCTGTCAGCACTACTCGATTATAGCCAAGGAGAGAAGGGAAATGGAATGAATGACTCAAGCAAGCAGTTCTGTGGTACTAAGTAAAGAGATGTGATATTCTAATTATCTGAAAACACAGGTGATGAAATGTGGATATTAGTGATATTCAGTTACTTGTAATTGTTACTTTCAATGTTGTGAACAAAGCCAAAGAATCACTCTGGGACTGCAGATGTGCTTAGAGGCGCTTGTTTGGGACAGTGTTCTAACCAAAAAGGAGAGAGAGAGATCTTTAAGCACAAGACACAATTTCTGGTGTTATTGAGTTAAGTTAGAGTCCTTATCAAATATATGTTGTGGTTGTGACTGCAAATTTCTCAGGTTGCTTATTTTTGGTACATGCCAATGCTAGAAAACTGTGAATTCTCTCCTTAGTAGTACCTTATCTGCTCAAAGAATTCCCACTATTGGCCTTCATAAAACTTTTAGTGATCACTGCAGCTGTGGTTGTGATGATTTATCGCCAGTCAAGTCATGGGGGTAGATATTATGATGCTGACACAAAATAGAAATTTAGTAGCTTCGTGTAAGTTTGAAAGGATTATTTTAACCAGTCTCACAGTTGAAATTGCTATTTATTTTGGCTATATTACGATGAAGACTCAAACAGTTCCCAATACATAAAAAAACTTTGATGAAAGGATAACAGCTTTCTGGAGGCAAATTTGTGTTGGTTAAATCTGCATTGAACAGCACTAAAACTTCATATGATTGACAACTATACATGATATTGTTGCCTTTATCAATAAAACAAACTCTTTGATCTCCTTAAACTCTTCACTTACACAGAAAAATATTTGACATATAGGATAAAGGTTTAACAAGAATAAACTGTGGAGCCAGAGCATACAAACCCTCTACCATTCCAGACACCATCCCCATTGTTGACTGCCAGCTCATTTTGAGCACTGTGGTAAATTCTCTTCTACCTTACCATTAAACCATGAGCCTGTTTGTTTGTGTAATTGAAAATAGCTAGCAAGGACAAAGATTGTACCAAGAGTTTCTGTTGCAATACCCTTCCATCTTTTCAACTAAACTTTGACAAGTCATAACATGTTGAAAAATTTAACGTATGTAGTGAAGTTCAGAACCTATTTCATTGATAATTTATTGTTCTATAGCATTCAGGCTCTCGGTTCACTTTGTGTATACAGCATGAAAGTAATCTCTATCTTCACTTGGCTCCTTTCAAATAAAAGTTTCATTTTTGTACTTGAAAAGCAGCACTTTTCTTTAAAGAGAATACATCATGATATTCATCCAACTCTGTTTCCTCCTCCTACCTCACCGTATCATTCTCTTTTTGCAAAACAATTTGCATTTGACATGTTCCATTACTTTCTTTATTTCCACTTCATACTTTAATACCAGATGCACCACAGCCCACTATTGCTGGCATTATCATTTCATTTCATCTTTGTAAAATAACATTAATTACTATAAAGTAACTTCAGAATTGTATGCACTTAGTTTGATTACTTCCCCATGTAAAATTAAAAGTGAGTAATGTTTAAAATATAAGCATAATATACTTAGACATTCTTCAGTAGCTCACTCGTGAAACAGTATTAGCATATGTCCCCGAATATGGCTCCCACGTGTACAGAACTATATTTAATTTCAAATACAACTGAACAAGAGACCAAAATATTTAATTGACGGAGAAGCATTAAGTAAGACATCTCCTCGATTTATAATGAAGCCGCTCTGAAGTTACAAGCTTTGTACAGATGTGTTGCAAGTGACAGTGTCCCATTTGTATATATATATTAACAGACAGTTATGTGCGTCAGCACACAATGTCGTTCTTTTTCAAAATACTCTGTAATTGTAACTGTAACGATTACAATATAAGCAAACAACTTATAGGACATTTTTTTCTGCAATGAGAGTATTACCCAATATACCAACAATATACCTGTATAAATATATGAAAAATATATATGATACATATACATATATATATAAATATATATATTAGTTATAACAGAATACTAAGAGAAATGAAAACTATACTTATGGTACAATTATATATTGAATCAACAAACATGTATATTTTTTCAAAATGTACTATTCTCAGTGATATGCAAGCTCTTCCTATAACAATCATGTGTAATTCTGAAGTATGATAACTCATCTCCTTGTCATCGTCATCTTGTCTGCCGTCACTGAGTAGGTGCATGAATCTTCCACATAAGTCCCATTTTTGTAGCCGCTCCAAAGCTTTTTTTTAAATACTGTGACATGCTGCCTCATTTTCTTTTCCTGTTGTTTTGTCACTAATACTAATGTGAATAACTGAGGCCAAAACACAGGGGAAAACACAAAAGACTGTAGTCATGTAGTACCATCAATTTTTGGAGTATGGGTGAGTAAAGTAATAGCAGTCTGTACTGGGAGCACCACTTTACTTGGATAAGATCTATGAAGTGACAAAGGCACATTGTAATGAATAAGACAGTCACTTGTTGCCAGTAGTAATAATTAGAATTCGGCTTGCATTATATTGTCATGTTTATTTAGAAAAGGAGTTTCTTTATCTGAATTATTATTTGGAAGGTGCTGTACCATAGAAATAGACTTAAAGTTATCGCACATACCAGTATCGTGGACCCTGTGTGTGTGTGTGTGTGTGTGTGTGTGTGTGTGTGTGTGTGTGTTTCTGTTTTAAAAAAAAGAAAACAAAAAAAAAAAAAAATACAATGGTGGTGTTATACATTTATAATTGGATTGCAACCTTAGTCTGGTAACGTGGTGCTGCATTTCCTAGTTTTCATACTTCATCGTGCGGTGTCGTGCTACTGGCTTGGGCCACTAAGACAGAAGTATAAGCTTTCTGCAGTTTCATGCATGTATAGCTGAGTCGGCACTTTTGATGACATACACAAAAAACCATTTAATTTAATCTGAAAGCCATTACACTGTTTTGCCTCAGCTTGCAGTCACTAAATTAGTCAAGCTCAAGATTTGTGGCAGGTGTCCTGAGCCACTTTTCTGGCCCACAGATAATAAAATGATATCGAGGTAGAATTTTTCAGCTTTATATAGGACTGTGTGGTAGCAGTTGTGGCAGATATTTCATCTGCGAATCTCTTGTGAATGCCTTACTATGTTCCTCCTCTAGAAATAAACAGTTATAACTTTTTGACCAAGACCTCTGCATCAGATGGACTTTGGTAACTGTGATGCAGTAATTTTATCTTTTGCAAATTTACACTTCCAGTGCTATCCAAGTAGCATGTAAAAAGTTTATAAACTACTTCTAGTGTGAAGGCAATCATCTCATTTTTATGAAATAATAAAGTGGTGTACATTATCAGTGTGCAGATAGCTACTAGAAATGGATCTTTTACTTTGGAAACATTTAGATTTATTTATAGATTGTAATCAGGATTTCTAATGAAGTGCTAAGCTTTGATTGGACCCACATTCCTGAAATTTTTGTGCAGTGGTGAAGAGCTACGGTGTAAGAATAATATGCATGTGAAATATATGTAAGCTCCCAGTACAGGTTGCACCATGTAGGGTCACACTCATCTGTGTAAATTTATATTATGAGGGGGGAGGGAGGGGGAGGAAGGTTCCTGATAATAATAAAGACTTACAAATGCAATTCTAAACGTATGTCAGCAATAGGAATGAAGATTCAGTTACGAAGGACCCAATCCTGTATCTGTATTTTCTTTGACACACCCAGAAATTTTCTGGTTATGTGGAAGTTTACGTGTAAACTTGGAAAGTTCTGGTACACTCACAGCAGTTTGGGAATTCTGTGCCATTTTTAGTGTCTTGTAGTCTGTGGAGTAACAGAAGAATTGTGTTGGTGTTGTAGAAAGAATGGGAACCGTCTGCCTGTTATCTGTTTTTTCCCCCTTCAATTATTTCTTTGTTGGGCTGATGTTTGTGTTGCCTTGCTTGTCCTTATCATGCTAAATTACTTGCAAATACCATTGAGAGAGAATTGTGCAGCACTGATATTTTTGATGTGTTCTCTCTCTGTTTCCAGAGAAATTTTTAAATCATAACTAGGACATAGTGTAGGTTGGATGTAGATAGGATGAAATAAGTTCTCTACAAAATTTCTTTTGTTTGATGATAAGTTTTCCTGCCACATGTGTACCAGCTTTATTGATGTTCCCACACTAATAAGTTAATTCTTGTTTTTTTGGTTGCATTAGTTTTATTTTTTTGCCTTCCTTGCTATGGACACCCATGGGCAGTGTGCTGTCTAAATGAAAAGTCACCTGTTAAGTGGGTTTGCAGTACAAGCTAGTGTATGAATGAACATACCTACAGTCTCCCCCAAATCAAATGCAGAACACACAATCAAATTGCAGAATGATTTTATATTTTGTACTTGTCTAGGAGTAAATGACTGACCATCAAGGGGCCTCACTAATTGTCCCCTCTTTTTTTGGGTGACTTTTCTACTTCAGTCTTCACCTCGAGCTGACAATAAGGGAATAGTCCTTTGCCTTATCCCCCAGTGTGTCTATTTCTGAAAGATTTTCTTGGCATTCTTGTGTGTTCTGCTGAAGTCTAAGTAACATAAAATTATTGCTGTGTGTGTGTGTGTGTGTGTGTGTGTGTGTGTGTGTGTGTGTGTGTGTGTGTGTTTTCTCCTCATTTTCTCTTCCCCCAGCTTTCTGCTGTCTGTTTCATTGTAGAGAGTAACATTCTGATTGATTGGAAATAAAGGAAAATGTTCCACCATATTTCACTTTTTACATAGCAAGCTAGCTATAATATATTTTGATATAAAACTTTTGAAGCTTCTGTGTGTTTTGCACTCTTTCTCTGTGGGTAATATGCAACTTAGCACTGGCCTGTTTGCAACAGTATGAGGACCTTCGTAGTAGTTAGTTTGTGCAACATAGAATTGACAGGGGAGTTGAAATTAATTGCATTTGCTAGTAATTTACCTTTGTACCAGTTTTGCTAGGTCTTCCAGAAGTCTGTCACATTCTTTTTGTTATTACAGAACTATTTTTTATTCCTGGCAGCACCATAAAATAACATACTGTTTTTTTTCCTTGTGGAAATATTCGAATAATCAAAATTTTTCTGTAAGGAGTAGGAGTGTCTCAAATTTGCTGTTGTTTTTAAGTGAACCAGAACTTTTACCCAACTGTATTTTTGTGATTCTGCGCTAGGAAAATTTCCATTGACACAACTGATAAGCAAGTGTAAACAAGATGGGCAAGCAAGTAGTGTACAGTGGCAGGTTATGCTGATAGGAAATGCAGTGAGCAGAAACTTGAAAGAGTATTGTCTGTGCCAAACTTGTTAACACCTTGTTACTTTAAATTTGAGAGATATTAAAATATTTAAATGACTTGCTGTTAATACAATATATATAATAGATTTTTATGTGTAATGTAATTATTGTGATTCTTTCCTGTGAGCGTGATGACAGTATTGGCCTTCTAAAGGATTTTAACACCTAAATGGACTGGCACATTGGATTGTGCCGTGTTATGGTGGTGTGTTTATGAATCAACTTTGTTTAATGACTGTTGAATAATCTGCTAAAACTAATTGTTGAATTTTTGGTATCATCCTGAATAGTGTTGAAATTGTTGATTTGTCAGAAAAGGAAGCTGTGAAACTTTCAATTATTGTTTGTTATTACTTTAAAATTAAATTTTAAAAGTACTGCTTTGTGTCAGTGGGTGGCATTATGCTTGTGACTTTGAAACATTGCCAAATATCATTCTTTATTGTTGACACAGTGCTTCATTCAGTTTTAAAGAAAACTACTTTGTGCTACTGAAGGTGAAGCAGTGCTGTTGAGATAACATATGTAACATCAAATTCTTATTTATTCCATGTGATAATATTTATAAGAGTGCGGGTACAGTGGATGTTTATATGTATAGAAAAGGCTGACATAACTTCAACGTTTTAAGACTTAAACACCTTTTAATTTGCTGGTATTAGTTTTATAATGCATTGGCAAAGCAATTTATTGCACAGAATCATGTTTTATTTTTGGGTTGGTTAAAAAGTGTACATATTGTTTTTTCCTATTCTTTCACGAGTTAATTTATTCACGTAAAGTGGAAACAATGAGAATAAAGGCCTGAAGACTGATACTCTTTGTCTTCCACACTTCCATCACAATTTCTTGTTGAATTTAATTCAATGCCTCTCTCCCTAAGCCCACTTAAGTAATCTGCAACTAATGTTTTGATGGTTACTAACACCCTTTTTCAATCATAAAATTTCATGACTGTTTCCTTTAGGCAATTGAAGAAAAAAAGACAGAAGATGGCATTTTATTTGTTTTCTGCATTTGTTTCAGCTGTTGTGCCCAAAAATGTTGCAAAGTGTGAGTAAATAATTAAGCAACTAGTTGGTTGTGTTAAGTAAGCTGATTTGAGCACTGCTTGTGCATTTTCATTGTTTTTTTTCCCATCTAAGTTGAATATAAGATGTTATGGCAAACAGAGAAAGACTTTGTCTTCAAACGCCATTTTATGGCTTGCTAAACTACACTTTTCTCTCTAATGTGTAACATAAGAAGTGGGCACATCAGTGTACAAATACTGCTTTCCACAAAACTTTGTCACAAATATCTTGTATGATTTTCTGCTTTAAATTACATGGGCAGTAGATCATTTGTGGGCATTGAAATATGTTATTCTTTTCTTCTGTATTCATTCACACACACACACATATATATATATATATATATCCAATTTTCTATTCAGTAATTGCAGTCGGTTATATCATTTTAATAATATAAACGTACATACATACATATATATATATTTGTATAATTGAATAGTAACTGTGCTCTGAAATTCTAAATTTATGGCAGAAAAATCTGATTTGTATACTCTCTGTAGAGATCAGTGTTCAGTTTCTTTCTTGATGTATTTCTTGGGATGAGTAATAATGAAGAAGATTGATATGGGTAATTTTTTCCCATCTGTTGTTAAAGAACAGCAAATTTATAGCAATAATAAACTTTTTAAATGACGTTTCATGTAACAACTATTGCAGTTTCATAGAGATAATTTTTAAATACTGTTAGTTGCTAGAAATATATTGATAAACACTCATTCTAAAGTAATGTTTTCTTTTGTCTCGTATTCATCACATTTGTTTCTGAGACAAAGTAGAGAGAAATTTCCAAGCTGTTATTTTTCATCTGTGCTTAGTATAATAAATTATTTTTTAGAGCCATATATACATATAAATATATATATATACAGATATATATTGATTTCTGTTTTTTCTTGTTGGCTTTGTACAGATGTACATATCAGGCTGATAGTTATTGAGTGGAAAAAATAATAAAAAAAGGTTACAACTAGTCACATTGTTGCTTACTTATTTTTGAATAATCTTGCTTTAAAAAGTATAAAAAGATTGTTAATAATAAAGAATGACTATGTTAAATGTGTAAACCCCAGCAAAAAATGTGGAGGGAAGGGAGTATTCCTCTTATGACTCAGCTCCACCCAGGACTGGAGCAAATGAATCGCATTCTCCACCAAGGTTTTGCCTACCTCTCATTGTGGCCTAAAATGAGGAATGTCCTACCCACTATCCTTCACACCCTTCCCACAGGGTATTCTGCCACCACTAAACATATGCAATAACCTTGCCCACCCCTGCTCCCAACCCCTTGCCTCATGGCTCATATCCCTGTAGCAGACCTAGATGCAACTTCCTATGCCACAGTGCCATAGAACACAGCTTGAGGAGCCAAAACAGAATAGAGCACTCCACAGTTGAAGTGTGATATTCAACAGTAATTAATTTTTGGCAGTACAGGAGTGTTGCAGGTGCATAGGGTAGATCCAGGGCTAAAGAAGTCTTGCAAATTGGTCCAACAGGATTTCAGTTAGATTACATTATGGACAGATAGAAATTCGAGAAAAAGATATTAGATTGTAATGCACACCCAGTAGCCGACATAGACTCAAAACACAATTTAGTGATGATGAAGAGTAGATTGTAATTTCAGTGAATCATATGAAAGAAGCAGTATGGAAGCAGGTGGGATACTGAAGTACTGAGGAATGATGAGAGATATTTGAAGTCCACAAAGGATGTGGATACTGTGATAAGGAATACCACAGTAGACAGTTCAGTTGAAGACTAACGGGTATCTCTCAAAACAGCTCTGACAGATGTTGGAAAGACAAGCATAAGTACTAGGAACATAACTGCAAAGAAACCTCGGGTAATGGAGGAAATACTTTAATCGATCAACAAAAGGAGGAACAACAATAGTGTTTGGGAAAGAACAGGAATGCAGCAGTATAAATTACTTAGGAATGAAATAAATAGGAAGTGCAGGTAAGCCAAGGTGAAGTGGCCACAAGAAAAATGTGAAGAAATTGGAAAGGAAATGATTTTTGGAAGGACTGTCTAGGCATATAGAAAAGTCAAAACAACATACGGTGAAACTATCCCTTAAGTGGGTGTGCTTATGTACAAAATGCACCAATCACAAATGACATTGTCTTGTACCGATCCATTATTATTTTACAGCTAAAAGTTTGTACCTATCCCTTCATTATCACTTCAGCTAACGCAAAGATAAGTTGTGTTGTCATACATCCAAGTATTATAGCAGTAACATAAAATAAACAATGATATAACTGAGAAAAAATTTATGATCCATGCAAGAAAATGCCCTAGATTCCGAGCTAGCCGTACAGTCCCACAATGAGGCTGTTGTCTACAATATAATTAGTAATTGAATAAGCATTTGGCTGGGATCTGGTCCAACTGCACTGTTTAATGCTCCAAGTGGGTCGTTACCGTTGGACAGTACTTGTACTTGGCAGAAAAGTGATACATTGTTAGTTTATTTTATTATTGTTTAACTAAACAGTGATTTACCTCGTATAACGTAAATTTATTTCATAAGTGTTTAATTAAGAGTAAACAGTGATTTAGCTCGTATATGTTTACCTTGGTAACATAAAGACAGCTATTTACATGTGTGCTAAGTACACCACCTGACTGCCTGTATTATGAGGATTGGCGTGCCTGCTCAGGTTTAAGAGTGCAGCAGAAATTCCATTGTAAACTGCAGAGGAGAGAGCAGATTGGTGGAATGAGTATGTTGAAGGCCTCTATGAGGGGGAGGACTTGTCTGATTACATGGTAGAAGAAGAAATCCGATTTGGTGCGGAAGATATGGAGGGATCCAGTATTAGAGCTGAAATTGAAAAGAGCTTTCAAAGACTTAGGATAAAATAAGGCAGAAGGGATATATGAAGTCCATTCAAAAAATTCCAGAATTTTGTCCACAAATTTTTTACTGCACTTAACTTTGTGAATAGTCTCATTTGAAATACTCTCTTGCACAATTGATACACTGCTCCCAATGCTGTTTCTGCCCCCAAAAGCAGTCTCAGTATGCCTCTTGCTGGATTGCATGAAGCGCTATCTGTGAATTTTCTTTTATCTCATCTATTGTTACAAATCTTCGTCATTTCAATGGGGTTTTCAACTTTGGAAATAAAAAGAAGTCTACAGGGGCCAGGTCTGGAGAGTATGGAGAATAAGGCAGCACAGTGATTTTGTTCCTTGTGTGTTAACAACACATCAGCAGGGATGAATTTGCAGGTGTGTTACCGTGATGTGAGAGTTATGAACTGTCTCACTTAATTTCACACGGTTTTCTTCTCACATTTTCTCGCAGGCGTCCAAACATTTCCTGACAATACCACTGATTAACAGTTTGTCCTTGTGGCGCAAATTCGTGATGAACTACTCCTTCAGATTCAAAGAATACTATCAGCATGGCTTTGACATTTGACCTGAACTGATTAACTTTTTTCTGACCTTCTAGTACCTTTCTCGAACCATTGTGAAGATTGAACCTTGGTCTCAATATCATAACCATAGACCCACATCTCATCACCAGTTATGATTCTCTCAGGGAACATCTCATTGTCATTTGTGCAATCCAGGTTGCGAGGCTGATATCTTTCTGGTCTCAACTCGTGAGCTGTGGGACAGACTTGTTGGCAACACGACGCATTCCAAGATGCTGTATCAGGATTTCATGATATGATCCAACTGAAATGTTACATTCTTCTGCAATCTCTCTGGCAGTCTGTCTTCACTTGGCACACACAATTTTGTTGATGTTCCTGGACATGAGCACTGTCGGTAGATGTCGAAGAGAATCCTGAACAAGGGCCATCTTTAACTTCTGTCCAGCCATTTTTTAACTGTGTGAAGCATGGGTAACACCAATTATGGCTTAAGCACTCATCACTGTAGGTTTCCTGCGTCATTTGGTGTGTCTCTGTAAAGGTTTTCAAGAGTTTCAAGCAAAATTTAATGCAGACATGTTGCTCCTCTAACTTCACCATCTCGAAATTTGCAAACTGCTCTACTCAGTACAGCACTGAACAATAACAGATACGCAACAATGGAACTTCCTGTCGTTGCACATAAAACACAGGTAGGTGCAGGGATGCCAATTGCATTTCTCTCCAACACACCATTGGCATGAAATTGTGAATGTTCCGGAATTTTTTGAATAGCCTCATATAATGTTCCATCATAATTTCTAAGATCACTGGGGAAGTGGTACCCAAACAACTATTCAAGTTAATGTGTAGAATCTACACGTTGATGACATACCACCAGACTTTCA
Source organism: Schistocerca cancellata (assembly GCF_023864275.1). Classification (NCBI taxonomy): domain Eukaryota; kingdom Metazoa; phylum Arthropoda; class Insecta; order Orthoptera; family Acrididae; genus Schistocerca; species Schistocerca cancellata. Next base: position 31,180,463 of record NC_064635.1, on the reverse strand, counting down.
GAAAAACATTGATACAATTCTGAAGGTAGCAAGAGCTGCAAAGTGCGAGAACTGTCACACAATCAGTTTAACAGCTCATGCATACAACTTGCTGACAAGAATAGATGGCAATGTTTGGCTTTAGGAAAGGTAAATCCACTAGAGAGGCAGTCGTGACATTGTGTTTGCTAATGGAAGCAAGACTGAAGAAAATTCACGAAACAGTCATAGGATCTGTCGACCTAGAAAAATGGAAATGGAAAATGGTGCAAGATGTTAAAAATTCTGAGTAAAACAGGAGTAAGCAAAAGAAAAAGTGGGTATTGTACAATATGTACAAGAACTAACAGGGAACAATAATATTGGATCACCAAGAACAAAATACTCAGATTAAAAATTATGTAAGACAGGGATGCAGTCTTTCGCCCCTGCTGTTCAAACTCTACAGTGAAGATGCAATGATGAGAATAAAAGAAATATTTAAGAATGGGATTAAAATTTAGGGTGAAAGGATATTGATGATGAGATTTGCTGATGACACTGCTATCCTTAGTGAAAGTGATGAATTACAGGATCTGTTGAATGGGGTGAATGGTCTAGTGAGTAAAGAATGTGTATTGTGAGTAAATCAGAAAAAAAAGTAATGAGAAGTAGTAGAAATGAGAGATGCAAAAAACTTAACATTAGGCTTGTTTATCATGAAGTAGATGGAGTTAAGGAATCCTTGGTGGCAAAATCACCTATTACGCACAGAACAAGGAGGGCGTAAAAGCAGACTATTGCAGGCAAAGAGGACATTCCTGGTCAGGAGAAGTCTACGAGTATCAAACATAGGTCTTAATTTGAGGAAGAAATTTCTGAGAATGTACATTTGGAGCACAGTATTGTATGGTAGTGAATCATGGAAATTGAGGTAATTTGAACAGAAGAAAATTGAAGCATTGCAGATACGCTCCAGAAGACTGTTGAATGTTAGTTGGATGATAAGGTAGGGAATTAGGAGGTTGTCTGCAGAACTGGCAATGGAAGGAACATTTGGAAAACTTGATTGAGGAAGGACACTGTAACAGGACATGTGTTAAGATATCAGAGAATAACTTCCATAGATAGCAAAAATTGTAAGGAGATGAAGATTGGTATAAATCCATCAAATGATTGACCGTACCAGTCAGAAGACTGATGACAGTATGTAGACATACAAGGGTAGGCTGAAAAGTAATGCACACTTGCTGTAGATTAAATTAGATTAGATTCAGTTTTAATTCCATAGACCCAAAAAATGAGATGATTCTAATGGGTGTGGAACATGTCAGAAAGTGTAACAAAAAGCATAAACATTTGAACATAATACTTCTACCCTGGTCATTTGTCTGGAGATAGTCGAAATAGGTTAGTGCAATGCAGTAAACTGGAACAGCTAATATTTACAGAATTAACACACTGTCAGAAATAAACACTGTTATGCACTATTAATAAATTTATCATATACAAACTACGTAATCTAGACTGCTGTGACCAAGTGCTGTCAAAACTTAAATCTAACAGATATTTTTACTTAAGCTGGCTTAACAGTCTCTGTTATGATATTCATCTATAGATTAGGAGGAGTTGCCTATCAAAAAGTCTTTCAAACTCTGTTTAAACCATACTTTATCTGAAACCAAGTTTTTAATGGTTGCTGGCAATTTATTAAAATGTGTGTTCCTCAATATTGGACCCATTTTTGGGCCAAGGTAAGTGATTTTAGGTTTTTATATAGATTGTTCTTATTCCTAGTATTGATACTATGCATTGAGCTATTGGTTGGAAATAGAGATGTATTACTTGCAATAGATTTCATTAAGGAATAAATATACTGAGAAGCAGTAGTTAGAATACAAATTTCCTTGAATAGGTTTCTACAAGATGTTCTTGAATTTACACCAAAAATGATATCACATGCTTTTGCACTCTAAAAACTGTTGCTCAGTTTGATGAGTTGCCCCAGAATATTATTCCATATGACATAATAGATTCAAGGTAAGCGAAGTAAGTAAGTTTTTTTATATTTATATCTCCTACATCTGACATTATTCTAATGGCAAATACAGATTTGTTTAGGCATTTAAAAAATTCTGTGGTTTTCTCTTCCCAACTGGATTTATTATCGAGTAGTAATCCCAGAAATTTAACATTACCAACCTCTTTGATGTGCATGTCTCCATAAGTTATACACATGCTGGAAGGAAATCTCTTACAGGTTCTGAACTGCATGTAGTGAGTCTACTCAAAGTTTAATGGCACTGAATTAGTTTTAAACCACTTACTTATCAATGTCAGTGAAAATTTGATTAGCAGCTATTTCTAAATCTTTACTTGACTTGCTACTTATTGCAATGTTTGTATTATCTGCTAACAACACAAACTTAGCATTGGCAATGTAACAGATGAGAAAGATAGCGTAAAAAGAACATCCAAGTAGAAACTCTTAAACTTCAAAATCATCTATTCATTTTTCAACATAGACACCATTAAGACTAGTACATTTCTCCCAATGTGTCACAAGTTTTTTTCATTCTGTTACTGAAAAATGCTTCCGACTTTTCTTGAATCTGTGACATGACAGTTACCTTCATCTCATCATCTCAGGCATAATGATTATCCTTGAGGTCTCTCATGGGTAGATGAAAAAAATAAAAATAACAAGGTGCAAGACTGAGGGAGCAAGGAGGATGTGTAATCAGCTCAGACTTCAGGTTCTGCTGAGCCTCTTCCATTGCATGCGAGGTGTGAGGATGAGCATTATCATGTTGCAAGATTACGGTTCAATAAGAAAGCTGACACATTCCTCAGATATTCCAGTGTGGTTGGCGATACAGTATCAATGATTCACCGGTGATTTTGAATCAAATTGTTGATGAGCTTTTTATGTTTATCAGCTGTGGCAGGGCCTGGACATCCGTTGCAAGTTTCATCAACAATTATGGCTTTTCTAGGCTGAGATTCACAAAATTTTGCTACCTATTGATTTATACTAGACCTATAAATAGCATCTTCACCATAAACAGGCTTTAAACAATCGGGAACCTCACTAGAAGTCACATTTCCAGTAGTTAAAAATTCAATAACAGCGCGTTGCTAACTCGTGTTGACATAGCACTATAACATGTCTCCATATTTCCTCTACTCAAAATACAGTGATGAACACAATGTATTCAAACTGTGTACTCTTAACAACCATCACATTTCTCAAGGTCATTTCATTCATGCTTGCCGGCCAGTGTGGCCGTGCGGTTCTAGGCGCTTCAGTCTGGAACCGCGTGACCGCTACAGTCGCAGGTTCGAATCCTGCCTGGGGTATGGATGTGTGTGCTGTCCTTAGGTTAGTTAGGTTTAAGTAGTTCTAAGTTCTAGGGGACTGATGACCTCAGATGTTAAGTCACATAGTGCTCAGAGCCATTTGACCCATTTTGAATCATTCGTGCTTAACACGCATTGTACATTACTTTTCAATCTACCTTCACAGATTTGATGAGGCAGGAAACAGTCAGGTCCTCTTATATCTTACTTCCAAGCAATGTGATACACCAGAAGAAACCTCTCCCCCATGCCCCCTGCTCACACACAAAAAAAGAAGGAAAAAAGATCAGTCTCAGTCCTCTAACTGGCTTGATCTGGCCCACCAGATTTTCCTCTCCTTTGCGGATCTCTTCACTCACACTAGTTCTTACACTGAACTCTTTATTTTAAGCATCCTCTCACATTACCGCATGTCGAATGTGTAGATACTCTTCTTTAATTCATTCTGTGTCATTCTGAACAGTATTGATTTGTATTGTGCTCTGTGTATGGTGCTTTAGAATTATTCAGCCACAGCAGTTATCTGACACAATTGTGCCATATTATTGGAACCACTGGCTGGAGCTGAGAAAACACACACACACACACACACACACACACACACACACACACACACACACACACACACACACACACACACACACACACACACACACACACGATGGTTGACATCTACATCTACATCTACATCCGTACTCTGCAAGCCACCTGACGGTGTGTGGCGGAGGGTACCTTGAGTACCTCTATCGGTTCTCCCTTCTATTCCAGTCTCGTATTGTTTGTGGAAAGAAGGATTGTCTGTATGCTTCTGTGTGGGCTCTTATCTCTCTGATTTTATCCTCATGGTCTCTTCGTGAGATACACGTAGGAGGGAGCAATATACTGCTTGACTCTTCAGTGAAGGTATGTTCTCGAAACTTCAACAAAAGCCCATACCGAGCTACTGAGGGTCTCTCCTGCAGAGTCTTCCACTGGAGTTTATCTATCATCTCCATAACGCTTTCGCGATTACTAAATGATCCTGTAACGAAGCGCGCCGCTCTCCGTTGGATCTTCTCTATCTCTTCTATCAACCCTATCTGGTACGGATTCCACACTGCTGAGCAGTATTCAAGCAGTGGACAAACAAGAGTACTGTAACCTACTTCCTTTGTTTTCAGATTGCATTTCCTTAGGATTCTTCCAATCTGCTTTACCAACGATCAACTTTCTATGATCACTCCATTTTAAATCACTCCTAATGCGTACTCCTAGGTAATTTATGGAATTAACTGCTTCCAGTTGCTGACCTGCTATATTGTAGCTAAATGATAAGGGATCTATCTTTCTATGGAGCTAACGGACCCACATAGAAGGCAGGAGAGAAAAAGAACTCACTGATGATATGTAAAATGGCTGGCAAAACATGGTTGATTTAAAAAGAAAATAAAATTCTGTTGCAAAAGAAGGATAACAGTTAAGAATGAAGATGAACAAGTAACCTTTAAGGTCAATGTCATTCCACCAAGGAGTAGGACTTCTTTTCCTTCAGAGATGAGCTTATACACTCCAGTGACAACTCTCTGAGCTAGATTCCACTAACTAATCAAACAATGACTCAAAGAAAGCTGGTGAAACAGTGGCTTTGCAAGGCTAACCGGATGCTGTATGGTCAACTGATAATTTTTGAACATTATGATGGCCATCAGGAATGGACTAATGACATTATGATCTCAATCCGCCATCCAGCTAGTTCATCCATTTCAAAGTCTTCAGGCAGCTTAGCGAGACTGTTACTCTGCAATCAGCACAGGTATGTGACTCTGCACAAATTCCATTGCTTTCAAACTTCTGAAAAATTTCTAACCTTTTGACTAATGAGGAACAAGTTGATGGATGAACAGATTTAAAAATGTTCAGCACTAAACATGAGGTCATCAGTGCCCTTTCTCCAGATTGAGGTACTGGTGTTTGAACAGTCATTCTTATTAAAACAAAAAGCAAAGGCCATATAACTACAGGCACAATAGTAAAAAAAATCCACATATATTTTCCAGTATATCTGTTCATATCTTTGTCATATGTTAATAGTGTTAATAAAACAGTCATGGGTGTAAATATGTCTTGCTGATTGTGTAATTAATAGGACGAGCTAGCCACCCAAAAGCCCATTAAAATCTCTGTCCAGTAATATTGGACAATGTCCAGCACAAGGTGAGTGAGGACCACTTCATCCCTTCTTTGAGTTTGAAAGGAAGTGCACCACAGTCAAATTCGTTGATGGAAAAAAAAAATCACAGCACCAAAAAATAAATAATGTAAAGTAATGAAGTTTCAAGTGGTTAACATTACAAGATCAGAGATTAATGTAAGCATGAGATACGCTATTGCAAATGTGAAATGCAGGCACATTAGTAACTGGTTTTGAGCTGTGCATGGCTCGTGTTCGTGCCATATCTCATTTGACATTTTGTTTTTACTGTACTACCACCTTGTTATGTTAATTTAAGTTACTGGTGTCACCGAGTTGCTGCCTCGCCTACCTGTGAGCAGCACCAGCGACGCTTAATGATATAAGCCCTGGCATATTATCTTTGCTGACTGCTATTACTTCCCAGTTACGTGTTTGGAATTAGTTCGGATCTGCCAGTGAGTTGGGGGGCACTAGCAGTGCAGTTCGGAGCTGGCAGTGTTTGACTTAGGACACGGCAGAAGTTCAGTCGGAGCGCAGCTGCATTGAGGTCCGGACAGCCGTGACTCACCTGATGGTTGCCGGTACATATCACTTGAGTACGGACCACCTCGATTGGTCGTCGGTTGGTCGTCTTGTTGGATGACGTCTATGTTTGCCGGCGATCCCTTATTGGTTGCCTGCGTGTGCCGACTTGTGATTCGTCCTTGTTATTGCACAGTTGCTGCCTTTAGTATTGTGTAGTCCTTCATGCAAGTGTTCACAAAACTGTGTGTAGCTTGTGATGTCAACTGTTCAGTTATTTTAGTGCTGTCTCTGTGCTGATGTGTGGGAGTCGGTCTGTTGGTGTGGATCAGCCGGGAAGTCTCCACACGGCACTGTGGGGCAGGCCCACTGGCGGTCCCTATGCCGAGTCGGAGTGTATGGGAGCTGTTCTGATTGCTACGAGGTTCGTGGCTCACCGACACAGGACATCAAAATTGAGTGGTGATTTAATTACCGAAGCCAGTCTGTTCACATCGTGCCATTGGTTTTCATTGTTGGCTCTTGGGGGTATCCCCACGAGCAACAGTGAGTGTTTGACTTGGTGAAAGTTTGGCTACCATCTGCTGGAATGTAACTGTATTTTGGTTATTTGAAGTCCAAGTGCACCAGCAGAATCTTCTGCCTTCTGGCCGTTAGCTTTCCAGTTACCTGCACTGGCAGCTGACGTAAAATTCAGAAGCGTCCTTTCCTCACCGTGTTGTCGCTGTCCAACACGTGTCTGTAGTTTTGACAGCGTATGCATACTTGATTGTGGGCGGCTACACCTTTTACATTTTGGCTTTGTAGTTCCTTGTGTACTGGTCTGGTGGGAAGCAAGTCGTCTTGTCGGTGGGTCCGTTGACTGTCTCTCGGTTGGGTTGCCGGCAGATCAGATATAGCTGAGCTGACTACCTGTCTCCCCTAAGCGAATGTTAATATTTCAAGTGCAGGCCAAACCATGGAAGCTTCTGAGTGCTGTTGGTTGTACTGCTTTTTGTTATTGGTGTTTGATTGCGTAATTTAATGGCTCATAGCTGATGATTTGAATTTGAATACTTTTAGTTTGGTTTTAAATAATGGGCCTTCAGCCATTTTAAAATTGAAAGTTCCTTACTTGTCAAGTCTTGCATTGTTTGAGCCTTCACTCTCATTTAAAATATTTTTTTCTGGATAAAGCTTTGGGCCTTCTGCCTTTTGAAAATGTATTGTAGTTTTAAATCATGGGCCCTCAGCCATTTTAAAAATTAAAGAGGTTGTGCCCTTAAGCCATAAGATTGTGTGACATATTCAGTCGATAGTTAAGCTCGGAAATTTGTGCCGTAGCGTTTGGGCAACGTAATAAAGATATATGTGTTCAAGTTTAACTGACAGTCGCTCATTTTTGGCCCCTTTCCACAATTCCATCTACCTGTCCTGTCCTGAGGGTTTAGCAGGGCATTTCAGGTGTAACTGCCAGAATGTCGAGTGCATTATGTTGTACAGATGCTGGTTATCAGCTTGTGGGATGGAGTTCCATACCTGTTGCACTTGGTTGGTCAATACAGGGACAGTTAATGCCATTTGTGTACGATGCTGAAGTTTACATCCAGTGACGTCCCATACGTGCTCGACTGAAGACAGGTCTCGTGACTGAACAGGCCGAGGCAATACGTCTACACTCTGATAGAGCATGTTGGATTATAACAGTGGTATGTAGGTGGGTGTTATCCTGTTGGAAAACGCCTCCTGGAATGCTGTACATGAATGGCAACACAACAGGTTGAATCACCAGACTGATGGCCAAATTTGCAGTCAGGGTACACGGGATAACCACGAGAGTGCTCCTGCGGTCATAACTCCAATTGTAGGTTCAGGGTATCTAGCACACAAACAGGTCGGTTGCAGGCCCTCAGATGACCACCTCCTATCCAACGCACGGCCATCACTGGCACCGAGACAGGACCAACTTTCTTCGGAAAATTCAGCAGGCCTCCACTCTATCCTACAATGAGCTCTTGCTTGACTCCACTGAAGCTGCAAATGATGGTGGTTAGGATTAATGGAATGTGCACTACAGGGCAACTAGCTCGAAGCTGTCCTCCTCGAGGTAACGGATTTGTAACAGTTCTGTGTGTCACTGAGGTGCCAACTGGTGCGCAAATTGCTGCTGCAGGTGGTTAGAACCGTACGCCAAACACTATGGTCTTCATCTTGGCAGCGCCAGGTGACCATCTGGAGCCCGGTCTTCTCGCAACTGTACATTCTCGTGACCGTCACTGCCAGCAATCGTGTGCAGTGACTACATTCCTGCTAACTCTTTCTGCAGTATCACACGAGGAACATCCAGCTTCCTGTAGCCCTGTTACACAACTTCGTTCGAACTCAGTGAGGTGCTGACAACGGCATCTTTGTCACCTTAAAGGTATTCTTGACTCACGTCAACTGATCAGGTGCAATCCTGACCAACTAATGCTCATGACCGTTGCAGCGTGTAGTTAAAGCAAACCTGATTTGCATCCCAATAGTAGTGCTGCTAGTGCCACCTTTGTGCAACTGGCATGAAATGTGAATAGACATTATCTGTCAGATGTAGAAACATGCCTACCAACTTTTGTTTATGTTACACAACTCCTTCTTTGTGCTGAATTTTTTTTTTCGTCGGCCACTGCTTGTTGCGGGCCATGTCGAACAACTTCCTTGCCCACCACACCGTCAAGCTGTTGCCCACGATATGATAGCCTGTATGGACATTATGGTGGAATGTGGTGTTTTCCTGGCAGGCAACTTCCTCATTCCTGTCGATTCCAAAGTTTCCGTGTACCCAGCAGAAGGCCACCTCTTCCCTCTGTCTGTGCAAGAAGTGGATAGTGTCCTGGACCATCTAACTACCCTCTCTGCTGGGTACATATGCTGAACAGCCTGTAGAGTACTAAGAGAGACCGAGCAAACAAAAAACTTCCCTCCACCAATGAATCTTGTATGCTCCAGTGCCTTCTTGACTGTCCAAAGCTCTACATACTACATTGAGAACTAGCTCGGTACACGAGTTTCAACGATACAATGAGGTAAGATAACAGAGCACCTGACATTGTTCCCGTGCCTAGATCCATCAGTAAAAGCTGGCTGGGATGGCCGAGCGGTTCTAGGCGCTACAGTCTGGAACCGCTCGACCGCTACGGTCGCAGGTTCGAATCCTGCCTCGGGCACGGATGTGTGTGTCGTCCTTAGGTTAGTTAGGTTTAAGAAGTTATAAGTCTAGGGGACTTATGACCTCAGCAGTTAAGTCCCATAGTGCTCAGAGCCATTTGAACCATCAGTAAAAACTTCCACACGCTCACAATACTCTGATAAGAGGAAGTTATTAAGGAGAGGAAGAAGATATTGGATGACATCAACCATTCTACAAAAGCCACATACACTACTTGACAATTATTAAGGGGCAACTGAAACTTGATAATAGCCAGTTGTTACAGAGCAACTGACAATTGCTACAGAACACCCAACTGATGATAGTAAAAGCAAATGAAGAGGGCAGGACACACTAACTGCAACAAAACCTGCGCACAAACACTCTGTATTCGACAGTTCGTGCAGTATGTTTTTTGATGAAGGTATTTTGTGGAACCAATTAGTGGGGCATTCTTTGAGTAATGGCAACATGTCTGCAAGACAACATTGGAGTGCTTACAATTATGGAGGCTCAAAGCAGGCCAAAGAGTCACACAGTATCCACAGTAATGTGTGTGTCCAAAAGTGTCATTCCACGAATAAAATTGGATGCTGAAGGTGGAAATGCTATACGGAAGCACGATGGTGGTCGCAGACAGACCACCACACAATAAGAGGATAGATATGTAGTCCTGCTGTTGAGAAGGAAAGGAACAGAAATCTTTCTCCAAGATGAATTGCTGCAGACCATGCAACCGCTACTGGTACACTTGTCTCCACTAGAACCATTTTACAACAATTACACCTGTTAAATGTATCCCATTTCAAACATGCCAACATCAAGAAATAGAATGTTGGTGTATAGAACGTGTTGCTTGGGGTCACCAACCGTGGTCCACTGTGATGTTCTCTGACAAATCCTGCTTCACTGTGGCAAGTGATTCTGGGCACCAGTTAGTATGGAAAGAGAGGGTAACATGTTACACACCACAGAATGTTCATGAATGGCACTAGTATGGCACAGTAATTATAGTTTACACAGGCATTACACAGAATGGCCAAACACCACTGTGTATCTTTACACTGAGTACTGTTACAGCACAGAAAACATGATACACCACAAAGGAATTATACGAATAGGGGAGAAATCGGTAGATGTGATGTACATGTACAGGCAAGTAAATAATTAAAATTTCTGAAAAACTGGATGATTTATTCAAGAAAAAGAGCTCTACAAATCGAGCAGGTCAATAATGTGTTGATCCAACTCTAGCCCTTAACAAGCAGTTATTTTGCTTGGAATTAATTGGTGGAGTTGCCGGATGCCCTCCTGAGGCATATCGTGCCACATTCTGTCCAGTTGGTGCTCTGCTGACCTTTCTGTCCAAGGTAGGGTTTGGCAGGCCTGAAGACGGACAGTAGAAGCTCCCACTGTGTGTGGGCAGGCTTTATCTTGCTGAAGTATAAACTCTGGATGGTTTGCCATAAAGGGCAACACAATGGGCATAGAATATCCTTGATGCACTGCCGTGCTGTAAGGATGCTGCAGATGACAATTAAAGGGCTCCTGCTATGACATGAAGTGACACCCTAGACCGTCACTACTGGTCATTGGGACGTATGGAAGGCAGCAGTAAGGTTAGAATCCCACCACTGCCTGTTTCATCTCCAGACGTGTCTTCACCCTGGAATCTCACTGACTGGGACAGAATAGTTTTTGGTTATGAATCCTGCTTCGAACTGAGCCCCAATGACCAGAGAAGACATGTCTTAAGAGGCCCAAGACAGCACTGGGATACCAACTGACTGTTGCCTGCCATACAGCTCAACAGCTAGGAGTGATGGTCCGTCATGTCAATTCATTTCGAAGCAGGACCTGTTCGGTTGTCCGGTTGTCATCCACAGCACCCTTACAGCGTAGCATATGTTGACAATATTCTATAGCCCATTTTGTTGCCCCTCATGGCAAGCCATCCTGGGCTTACATTTCAGCAAGATAATGCATGCCTGCACACTGTGAGAATGTCTGTGGCTTGTTTATGTGCTTGTCAAACCATTTTTTGGCCAGCATGGTCACCACATATCTCCCAAATTGAAAACATTTGGAACGTTATGGGCAGGGCTCTCCAACTGGTTCAGGATTTTGATGATTTAACACACCAATTGGACAGAATTTGGCACAATATCCCTCAGGAGGGATTTGTCAGTCAATGCCAAACTGAATAAGTACTTGTATAAGGGCCAGAAGTGGACCAATGTGTTATTACCTTGCTCAATATGTGAAGCTCTTTCTCAGGAATAAATCGTCCAATTTTTCTGAAATTGTAATCATTTGTTTGTCTGTACATGTACATCACATCCAGATAAATCCTTTGTGTTTTGTAATTTTCATTTTTTGTCTTAGAGTGTATCATTGAGACCTTGATACGTAAAGAAAATTGACACAACCCATGACAGGACAAGCATCTGTATCGAGGATTGCGAGATGTCACTATCCTTCTCATGACCATTTCTTGTGATGCCAGAAGCATGTTACTTCTCGTCTGATCATCAACTTGGTGGCACAGTTTGGCATAAAGTAGATTTCATAAACCAACTGCATGCTGCAAAGTTACTGAGATCCACACTAAGTAAAACTCTGTGGCATTTGGTGTGGACTTAATTCCAGTCCTTGCCCAGCAATTTAGCCAACTGCCATGCTGGAATTTCAAGAGGCCTGACTAGTAATTGAGCTAATAAAATCAAAATGTCTCATAAACCACTCATCATCACTCTCAGGGAGTTGACGTTGACGTGCATAACGAGCACACGAGAGAGAGAGAGAGAGAGAGAGAGAGAGAGAGAGAGCGGGCTGTAGGTCAATGGGGGGACACCCTTCTAATTGCGTGCTCACATCTCGCTACGTAAAGTTTGCCTAAGCAGAGACAACAACATGGGCCCAACTGCTTCCTTGTCTTTTTATTTAGGTGCAATGAACTGCAGAGCTCTAGGATCTAAAGACTTGTTATTGGAGCAAAAAGAGACATTTAGTGAAATAAAATGAGGTGCTATAGCTATACTGTGCCAGATACGCCAAAAAAGGAAAACAGAAGAACAAATACTTTTAAAATCAAGTTTTTATTTATTTATTTATTTTTTAATTGCAGACGGACAGAGCAATGAAGAAATTCAGATATAGGCTTTATTATTAACCAGAAAACTGTAAACATCATTACACATATTGAGGAGATTGTGTAATGTCCCACCGGTTAGTGAATAGTTGAAAATGGTTTAAATACCTGTGAATATCTTGCCTTCGGTGTCCCTCAACGACTGCATACATGAGCTAAACCTGCTTGTTCAATAAATACAGGATACCATAATGGATTTCACTACAATGATGTAGGCCACAACTGAAGCAAAGTAAGTACTTAGATTTATTCACTTCAAAATCTGTATCTTATGAGCTCATGATCAATTTTCAGTGTAATAAGCCCTGTTGTTACTACTACAACTAACCAATGGTAGCACATACTACACTGGCGATATTAAATAGTCCAGATGCAGTAATCTGATAGAAATGCATGTGTGAGGTCCATTGCATTGTTCAACACTAATACTCAACAAAGTACGAACATAAAGTAACATATCATTCTGGCTTTTGTGATATTAAATCAAACTGTTTAACACTCAGAAATAATCTATCACTGCACTGTTCTAACATTCTGTTTTAGACAATGGCCAATACATGAGTTACTCTATTGTAAATCCAAACCTGAATCATGCACCAAGAACTTATCTCAACTGTACGCACAGATCTGTCCTCTAGTGGGTCCAACACTCATCTGCCCTAACAATACTCGAGGCTGAGTATTTATACTCTTCCTACAATGTACTACTGGTTATAATAATGCAAAACATAATTTATAATATGAAATAGTTTAATAACATTATCAAACACATTATAATATTCTTTACTTTGCTAGAACAAGTTTAAAACATTTTCTAAACACATAAAAATCACATTAAAATTGAAATTGTAGAAATAAGCATTCTAACAATGCTAAACAATCAGTTATCTATATTTTGTTAATTAGGCTCAAGATTTAATTCCTACCATTTACAGATGATAAGAACGAAATATATTATTCTTTTATCTAAACATTTTCCCTATATTAATTTCCTGAATCTGATTTTGATTGTTTATGGTACAAAGGGTATTGTAGCTACTATTGTTTAGTATTGCTATTATTTTCCTAAAACCTTTTTCCTATTATCAAAAAGTAATTGAATTTAATTATAGCTGGAGATATGAGTATTGATCTAGTAATACATAATGCAGGGGTGATAACCATAAGCCTGGACTGTTACAATTGGTTGCAAATATTTGTGTGACCCATCATAGAATATTACTTATCAAATTAGTGGGAGCCATATAAGGCAGGAGTAACAGGAAATATTGAATGTATACAAAGAAGGATGGTCATAGGGTTGTTTGAGTCATGGGAGAGCAACGAAGAAGTACTGGAAACATGAACAGGCAGACACTTGAAGACAGATGTCAACTAGCCTATGAATACCTTCATACAAAGCTCCAGGACCAGTATTAAGTAAGTAGGGATGGGGAAGACAAAGTTTCACTAATTACAGCATTTACACAGGCCTTTAAGCAGTCATACTTCACACACTCCTTACAAAAATCCATACATATTACAAAAATGGATGTACATAAATATTTATATATGTATGTATGTATGTATGTATGTTCTATGTCTCCTCCTAAATCACTGGACTGATTTCAGTCAAACTTGGTACATGTAACACTGTGAGGGTAAGAACCACCTACCCATTAAAAGTATGTGGTCGGGTAAAAAAGTAGCGTAGCCCGTGATGCACAAAAAGCCATGCTTTAGTCATCCAGTATTTGACAATGAGAGCACTTAGTGACTTAGAACAAACTTTACACATAATTTCAGACCTTTACAAAATGTTCTTTTGCTGGTAACGTCCTCAAAATGATGAAAGGAAAAATGTTTATTGCTTACTACAGCTTTGCTGTTCATGCAGTAAAACCACTGCAAGAAACATAACATTTAATTTATTACTTCTTTACTACTAATGGTATGAGTGATACATCTTGCAGACAGCATTCAACTGCACCACTGAATGTACCAGCAAAATTGTATAATTGTGGAACACATAGTTCAGGAGATACAACATAATAAACATTAAGCTGCATGAAAATGAAATTTCAGGGTGAAATTCACTAGAGATACAGTGAAATAAGTGCACAAATATGTGTGAAATGTGTTAAATATGTGTGAAGTATGTTTGACATGTGCACATGCACACAAAGCTACGGGAAGAGTTTCAACTATCCCTGGAACAATTTCAACCAAATTTGTTACATATATAGGTTAAGACCTGAAAGTAAGCATGATAACATGGACAGAGGAGGAGATGGACACACAAAATAATCAGATTTGATTGAAAAGTGTACCACAACACAAAATAATTGCAGGAATGGATATAGGCAGACTACATTGGACAACCGGATGGTGAAAAAACAAGAAAGAAGTGTGTCTTCCAAATCGGCAAGTGTGTGGAAACAGACTAATTTGGAGAGATGGGTAGTAAAAAATACATTGCCCAAACCTTCAATCAAAACTTCTTTTTTAGAGAAAAGAATGTAATTGTTTCTGCTAAACAAAAACTTGCAATTTATCACCAGAACATCAGTGGCCTAAGTAGTAAGATCAGTGAGCTTGTAATCAATATACATGAGCCACTAGGTATGCCCATGTTTTGTTTTAGTGAGCACCATATTAATTCTGGCATAGAAAAACTTATAATAAATGATTATTACTTAGCAACGTCATTTTATAGAAAATGTAAAGAAAAATGAGGTGTTGCCATTTATGTTAAAAACGATATCACATGTAGAGTAATTAGTGAACAGAATTATTGTTTAGAACAACATTTAGAAGTGTGTGCCACAGAACTGTCCTTGAATAATTCCCATATATCAATAGTCACTGTATACAGAGCACCTTCAGGGAACTTAAGTCTCTTTTTGAATAAGCTAGATGCTCTCCCAATATACATATTCAAACACAAAACAGATAGAAAGTTAACAATGAAGTCCCCAAGCACTATCATAACAAATTCTAGAGGCAGATCAGATGTAGAAAATCTGATGTCCACGTATAATCTGGTTTCTGTGGTTAGTTTCCCTAATAGAATAACTTCATGTACAAACACACTGATCGATAATATATTTATAGAGCAGACCAAAATAGGTGATATGACTACAAGGCAACTCATGAATGGTCTATCTGACCATGATGGAGAAAGACTTGCCGGCTGGATTGGCCGTGCAGTTCTAGGCGCTACAGTCTGGAGTCAAGCGACCGCTACAGTCGCAGGTTCAAATCCTGCCTCGGGCATGGATGTGTGTGATGTCCTTAGGTTAGTTAAGTTTAATTAGTTCTAAGTTCTAGGTGACTGATGACGTCAGAAGTTAAGTCGCATAGTGCTCAGAGCCATTTGAGAAAGACTCACTATAAACAGCCCAAGTATCTGTATGAATGATAGTGGCCCCAGTTGAAAAACAGTTAGGACAGTTAAAGAAGAAACTATCCAGATTTTTAAATCATATCTCCAAGTCACAGACTGGGCACCTATGTATGATTTAGAAAATGTCAATTCCAAGTACAATTTTTTCAGTAATGAAGTGGCACTGAGATTTGAAAGCACCTTCTCCAAAAGGAAATACAAGATCC
This sequence comes from Schistocerca cancellata, assembly GCF_023864275.1. Lineage (NCBI taxonomy): Eukaryota > Metazoa > Arthropoda > Insecta > Orthoptera > Acrididae > Schistocerca > Schistocerca cancellata. Next base: position 31,164,542 of record NC_064635.1, on the reverse strand, counting down.
AAATAACGAAACAACTAAAAAGCCCTGGATAACCACTGGTATTAAGATTTCATGCAAAAGGAAATGAGAACTGTACACTGCCACAAAAAATTCAGACAACCACACCCAGCTAAATCACCATAAAAAATACTGCAAAGTACTAAGCAAAATTATTCAGAAGTCAAAAAGTTTGTATCTGTGCTCCAAAATTAATGAATCAAGTAACAAAATCAAAACCGTATGGGAATTAATCAAGAGTGAGACTGGTGCAAATTGCCCCAGTAGATCCCAAAACATTGTTCACAATAATAAAGATAGATAGGTACCAAATCAAAATACTGTGGAAAAAATTTTCAGTGAGCATTTTATAGGTGTTGCTGAGAAAGAAGGACACAGTTGCTCCTTAGAAGAAGCATTAAAAATACTGAAAGGTCATTTCTCACACTCCACAGAGCAGACAGTTATAGCCCCTATAACAGTACAGGAAATGAGAAAAACCATTATTTCCTTAAAAGCAAAAAATTCAACTGGTATTGACAACATCTCTAGCAAATTTCTAAAAGCCTGCTGCAATGAGTTCAGTGAAGTCCTAGCTCATATATTCAATGCCTCTCTCACACAAGGAATCTTCCCTGAAAGGATGAAATATGCTATTGTAAAGCCCCCCTACAAAAGCGGCAATGTTTCAGATGTTACAAACTACTGGCCTATCTCTCTTTTGACTACATTTTCTAAAAGTTCTCGAAAAGCTAATATATGACAGAGTAGTCAGTCACCTAGAAAAACATACAATAATTAATAAAAAACAGTTTGGATTCGGAGAAGGTATCTTCACAACTGAAGCAATATTTCCGTTTATCAGTAATGTTTTGGAATGCCTCAACAAAAAGACATTGCCTGTGGTCATATTTTGAGATCTGTCTAAAGCCTTTGACTGTGTTAGTCATCGAATACTTATAGAGAAAGCATGCCACAATGGACTCTGACACAATGGACTCTGAGGACAAATGGGCAACTGGCTCAAATCCTACCTACAGGGCAGACAACAGTAAACAGTGCTAGATGGTAACAATAGTCACATAGGAGGGGTAGAGTTGGACTGGGGAACAGTAAAATATGGAGTTCCACAAAGTTCTGTCCTTGGTCTCCTGCTGTTCCTCATATACATATCAATGACCTACCATTGTCCTCAAACAAAGCAAGTAATTTTACAATGTTTGCTGATGACACAAGTATTGTGATAGACAGTAAGATACCATCTGATCTAGAATTAAATGCCAACCATTTACTTGAAGATGTTCTGAACTGGTGCACAGTAAATTCTCTATCAACAAACCTCAGCAAAACTAATTATATTCATTTCCATTCTGGTCACAAACATCCACAGGAAATAAACATTATACTTGAGAGCCAGCAGACAGAGAGAGCAGACTGTTTGAAATTCTTGGGCATATTTATAGATAGCAGGCTTAACTGGGAACAGCACATCAACCAAACCCTGAAAAGGCTTAGCTCAGCAACATTTGCCATTCGGATAATCACCAAAAACAGAGACATCAGTGTCTCAAAATCTGCTTACTTTTGCTAGTTTCATTCACTTATGGGTTGTGGAATAATCTTCTGGGGCAACTCACCACTATCGGAAAAGATTTTTACAAGTCAGAAAAAGGTTGTCCGAATTTTGTATGAAGTGCCTACAGGAATCTCATGTCGCAAACTTTTTAAACAAATAGGGATCCTAACCACTACTTCACAATATATCTTTTCAATCATGACATCCATGCTTCACAATCCTTCTCAATATGAAACAAATGAAATGTACCAGCAGCAGATAACACAAGGAGGAAATGTGACATACACTGTGACCTGAAAAATCTGTCCCTGGTGCAAAAAGGTGTGAAATACACAAGCACAAAAATCTTCAATGCACTTCCGAGTAATATAAAGAGTCTATGAGATAAAAAAGTACTGTTTAAAAATAAGCTAAAGGAGTTCTTGCTTGAAAAAAAGTTTCTAAGCTCTAGAAGAATTCTATCACAGAGATAGCAAATTTTATTTCCCAAATATTATTGTATATTCCTGCCTCAATATATCTTGCTGTGTTAATCAGATTAATTGGTGATCCGTAAAAAATTGTTTGGACAAAATCAGAATGTTGTTTCTGGACCTCTGCTTGTAACTGTAATTTTATCCTACCGATTGTGTTTCCAACTTGTCTTATTAATCTTTGTTTATTGTCCTTATGGAAACTAATATAATAATGAACTAAATGTTTTTGACTCATTCCACATCCATGCATTGACATGCAGATCTGGATCTATGGAATACATATTGCAATAAAAATAAATAAAATAAAATAAGGGGAGAAGGAAATGGACAGAGAGAGGGTAGAGGAGATGATGAACAGGAGACAGCAGAGGAGATTGACAGAGATGGGGTGAAGAATGAGATGGACAGAGAGTGGGAGAAAGAGAAAATGGATTGATAGAAGACTGGAATAAATACATACCCAGGCAACACTGGGTATTCAGATAGTAGGAAATAAAGAAACCCTAATATATGGTACAATGGGAAATACTCTTTGCTTTGCACTTTGCAGTGATTTACAGAGAGCAGATGTAGGCATAGCTTCTCAGGCACGAGAGAAAGACTTGTTTTTAAAAATAAATAAAAGATATTTCATGGAAATTAGTCATGTCTATGCATCAACCAGGTCACGTTCTAAAGTCGAGGTGGCGTCACAAGAACTGATAAGTGGCAGCAAATCTCATAATTGTACTGATGGGAAATTTTAAACCAAAAGTAGGATGGAAATTAAAGAACAGCTCTTATGTTGGTGAACTTAGGTGTTATAACAGAATTTATTTAGTTCTTATTGCAATGGAATTCTTGGTGAAATGTAAATAATGCAAGTACTAAAGGTAACAACTTATGATATAGCTAAGGTGTCGAGTTGCCAGTAAGCTCATAAACAAAATTTGGAACATTGTTGGGTTTTTGATGAATCTTTTCCCTTTGAGTACACCAGATTTGGAGCTTCTATTGGGGTTCATCTCAATATCCCATAAAACCCAGTCCCCCAAATCTGGTGTAAGCGCATTCTGCCACCTCCCTGTATGTTCGTCTGTCTGAGAGGGTGTGTGATCATAAAAAAACATCTTAAAAGGGCTCGAAATGTTATGTGATGTGGTTGGTGTCTGTGAGGATACTTGTTTTGTTATAGCCTTGCTGTCTTTCTACTGTTTCCATCTGCTTAACCACACACAGACCCCATCTCGGCTCATTACTGACATGAATACCACACAGTTCTGCTGGTTACAATATGCTGCACCAATCTTACAGTGTGCAGCACACGAGGAACCCGTGGCACACCATCAGAGGAACTGTCATTCAGTAATGGCAATGATGCATGTCTAGACACATATTCATAGGACCTTTTTTCCTCCATTTCCAGTAAGGAATTCATGCCTGCAGTTTGTCAGTTTTATTAAGGTTCACCCTGTATAAATATTATTACACAGACTGATTGTCTTGTGCTCATCACATAATTACTTTTGTTACACACATTAGTTAGACTGCAAATTAGGTTGTATGCTATAAGTTACAATTTTGTTTGTTCACAATCACATTTAAAACAAAAATACAGAGTTTTTCGTTAATATACATAAATTATGTTTCAACCACAGCTCCACCACTACTTTAAATTTACTTTTGTGCAGTGCCCTTGTGTCGTGTGGTATACTCTTGAAAAATATTTTACCAGCCTGTAGAAAATTATTTTTGACTTTAGTTAATTGAGTCCAAGGAATGTCCATTCAGTCCTTGTTTCTATTTCTGGTTTCAGATGAGTGCACATCTGATCTACTTCCATACATATGAACATTCTGTTTAGTAAGTATTTTAGTGAGTATGTAGACACTGGGAACTGTACACATTTTACACTCAATAAAGTATTACCTGCAAAAAGTTAATTACTGAAACTAAAATTGCACCTAATGGCTTTCTTTTGCCAGAGGAAAACTTCTTTTGTCTCAGCAGAGTCTCACCAAATTACCATAATGTATGTATGTGGGAGTGGAAAAAGGTATAGTATGCATAAACATTTGCTGTTTGCTCACGCATTATTTCTATTTGCTTAGGAGATATAAAACTCTTGCAAACTTAACTGCAGAGATCTTCTTTGTGGGTATTCCAGCATAATTTACTAGCCAGGTATGTACCCAATAATGTTACAGAATATTTGAGTTCATTTTGTCCGTTATTAATATTTCTAAGGGGCAAGAGGATGTGTCTAGCTTTCTTGTTGCTTAATGTCAACATATTTCCATTGAAAAACTAGGCTGCCTTTTTTCTTTGTGGAGTTGTTAACTTGTTCAATATTGCATTCACATCATTATGTGATGTGATGAAAGTTGTGTCATCAGTGCACATCACAGTTTTATTATGTAATGAATTGGCACAGACAAAAAATAAGAAAGGTCCCAGCATAAATCCTTATGGGACTCCATATTTTTCTCTGAGAACAGTTATCCGTTTCATCAACAGCGCTCCCGAATTTGTCCTTCCAACGATTGCTGTTTTGATAACAATACATCTCCCAGCAACATTTCACAGAACCCATATATTCCACTTCAGTATAATTATCACTCTGTATTTGTTTGTTTTCGTAAGAGGTGCACCATTTCATAATGTTGGTTGTGAGATTGATTGCTTTTGCCTTTGTAACTCGTACTGCCTTACGCAGCACCTGTGGCGGCGAGGGAGGATTTGGTTATGATTTATAACACAGGTTTCTCATGCATAATAAAAATGGTTAAATCTTTGGGACTTATTGCATGTTTCAGCTGCTACAATGGAACGATGTCGATTTTGAAGATTGAGTTTATCTATTATTTCCCGTTCATTTACAAGAAATGGCTCTACCAGTCCCACCTCTTAGAAGAGTTTCCTTCTTGTGTATCGTACAAATAAGTAGACACTTGTCGATGTTCTGAATTTTCTGCTAATTTCCCTGTGAACGGTAGCTGGCTTATTACAGTTTCTGACTCTTTGAGTACAATAGACGTAATAGAAATAAAAGCAGTGCACTCCAACATCTATGGAAAACTGTAACAGTGCGCTCACGGGTCGATAAATTTTAGACTCAAGCGCACTTTATTTAGAAGTTCCCGATTGTACAAGAGAGGATATGTGAACGCGAGGCCTTGGGAAATCTGCTTTCTATCGAATTAAAGAGATTCACCGCTCTCGTACTTTCACACAGAGAGCTTAACGACTCGGTGTAGGGAATTAGTAACTAGGGAATTACATATGCTTATCTGTATTCACTTATCACACGAAAATGCGTTTCGGAACTGCTGAGAAGTTATAGGGAGAAATCTGTTATTAGGAACTCTGTTATTAGATCTCTTTTTATTAGCAAAAACGAATACCAGTTGAGGATGCTATGCAGATTTACTCTTCCTGTAACTATCGCAGCTAGTGACCGAGTTTCAGCCGAAATAACGAGATGCGCAATATTGAAGAGGGCAATCACTAGCACTACAAGCTGATACACAGACTTTCCTCCAGTTTACCGAAACACTATATTACCCATGAAATTAAAAAAAAGTGATATAAATAATGTAACGTAATGATTAGGGGAGTTGTTGTTTTCAGTAAAATAATATTTCAGGACTAAAATCAACATTGTTCTGTGGCACAAGTTTATGAAGATCACGCGTTCCGTTTTTAATCCCCCGGCCTGCGCGACTACGCCTATTTGTGACGTCACCTGCATTCCATCGACGACCTAACTGGCCGCCAGAGGCTCTGCGCGTGTTAAATACTCAACATGGTGTTTGAATGTTGTATGGTGTGAATGTATACTGTCTCGTTTGTGAAGTACTAACATAAACTTGCAAATTTGGATGTGTCCAGACAAGGCAAGTTATTGTTGAATAGTGAGCTCCATAAAGGCGAGTGGTTATTAAATTAGACTTGTATGTGGTGGCGAAGTAGTAAACTGTCATTTCCAAGCAAAGTGTCGGTCTTAACAGCGATGTGAGAGCTAGAGTGAATGCCCTTTGACGCCCAGTGCACCAAGTTACCACCCCCGTTTCAATCAACGGGGGTTATAATAGTTGTTCGCATAAACTTTTGAAATGAATGTGACATGGTGCTGTGAAATTCCAAAAATTCATCGACAGGCAATAGGCATTTCCTGATACACTCTTTTGAATCAACAGTGGTACGTTGTGAGAAAGCTTTTCCGAGTAGTGATTGAAGTATGTTTGCTAAGAAGAAAAAGAAACCGCAGATTTCCTCTCCCACAAACTTTGAACACCGTGTTCACACGGGATTCGATAAGAGGGAGGGGCGGTATGTGGGGCTTCCACTACAGTGGGCGAGCATCGTTGGAAACAATCAAATCCTGAAGAGTACAAACAGACCACTACCTCTGGTCGATCCTTCTGAAATAACACCAACGGAGATTTTGGACTTAAAAGTAAGTAAAACCTATTGTTTTGCAAAAATGAAGTGGATGCCTTTGCATTTTTAAAAATTGTAATGTTTTCTGTGGTGCTTAGAAATGGCTGTTTTGCACATCATCGTTTTTGTGTGGATATATTAGTCTTGATTTCTGAGTTGCAGTGACAAAGGAAAGTAGAAAGTATGATGTTATTGCAGAAAATAAGAGGTCTGGAATGTGTAAAACTTCATCCCTTTATTTTTGCCAATTTTGCTTCAGCAAATTGCTGTATTTCATGTTTACCTCTAAGAGACAAACCAGAAAATGAATAGTGCATACATGCTGCTTATATTAAACTTATATCCACAATAGAGTATGGTAGATGTAGGTGTATCGCCACCTTTCCTCCTGCTGTAACCTTGGTTGTAGCCATAGAGTGATCTGTAGCTCAAAATTTCTCGTTCTTTTCCAACTTCGTGATGTTTGTGTAAGATATTGATGATGTAAATCTCTGTGTTCAGTGTCTTTGACTGTGGATTACTTGTACTCGTTGCAATTGGAAACCCTACAGTTGTTTACATTGTAGTGTGTACTACCCAAGATTATGAAGAAGCAATTGCATATCAGTAGGGAAGCTACAATAAGTATGCATAAATTTGAGAATTGTAGGTTTCATTGTGTTTGTAGGAAGAGTGTAATCATCATTTAAATAACTCTTCTGTGTTGTCTGAAAATGCTACTCTGGGATTAAGAGATCTACACAGAAGCAGCACACGTGGTGCATCTCATTAAACCAGTTTCTGGTTGACCTCCTGACCTCCTCCCCCCTTTCACCCCCCCCCCCCCCCCACACACACACACACACACACATACACAAAAAGTATTTTCAACAACCATTGCTTTTACTCCAAATACCATGTCATAAGCCACATGAGCAGTCAATAGACAATGTAGGGCCCATTTGTGTTCCATTATGGCAACTTTTGTGGCATATACTTTTGAAATAATTTTCGGCGCAGAACAGGCTTGTTTACATTTTTCTGAAAGTTTTGATACTTTGTTGTTCAAGCTTGTGTTGCCCAACAAGCATTCTCAACAATTTTGTCACTTGTACTATTTTTAGGCCTTAGGCACATACCAAAGAATTAATTGTTTATGTTGATTGCTTCCAGATTGTCTGTCATGTATTTTATTTACATCTACATCCATACACTGCAAACCACTGTGAAGTGCATGACGGAGAGTATTTCCCATTGTACCATGTATTAGGTTTCTTCTCTTCACCGTTTATATATGGGACACACAAAGAATGACTGGTTAACTCCTTCATGAATTCTGTAGTTAGTCTAATGTTGTCTTCAGAATATCTACTTAAATATCTCTACCTCTACATAAGGGATTGTAGTATATTCTTAGATTATTCACTTAATGTTGGTTCTCAAAACTTCATAAGTAGACTTCTGCGGGATAGTTGAAATCTATCTTTAAGTGACTGCCAGTTCACGTTTATCAGCATTTCTGTGATGCTCTCCTTTTGGTCAGATAAATGTGTGATCACTTGTTTACACTTTTTTTTTTGTATTGTCCTACATTCAGTATCCCTTGGTAGTCCTATCTGATATTCGTTCCACACTTTTAAACACTCTTGTTTGCCATAGTGTATTGCAAGCACATTTTCTATTATCATACCAATGAACTGCCACCTGCTTAACATACACCTGAGCTTATGTGATCATTTTTCATGTTCCAACAAAATGGTACCTGTGTGTATTTGTATGAGTTCACCGAGTCCAGCTGTGACTCACAGATAGTGTATTTGTAGAATTGTTTGTTTATTTATGTTTTTGTGTATATTTTACAGTTCTGAATATTGAAAGTGAGTTGCCAGTCTTTGCATAGCTTTGAAACCGTACCACAATGTGTCGGAATGTGTGTGTGCAACTTTTATAGGCAGTATGCCTACTTCATTATAGATAAGTTCATTAGTTGCATAAGTTATGGAGTTATTAATAACATTATCTGTGATACCATTGTCAACAGCAAGGGTCCGAAAACTCTTCCCTAGTGCACACCTGAAGTTACTCCTACATCTGTCCATGAATCTCCATTTCTAGTAAGAATGAAATGAAACCAGATCTAACACTTGGATATGTACACTATGTGATCAAAAGTATCTCGACAACTATTGGTGGACATTAACATGGGGTGTGTCCACACTTCACCTTTATGACAGATTCAACTCTTCTGGGGACATTTTCAGTGAAGTATCTAATGTCCGCAGAGAAATGGCAATCCATTCTTCCTCAAGAGCCAAAACTGGAGAAGGTAGTGATGTTGGATGCTGGGGTCTGGAGTGAAATCGACGTTCCAACTGGTCTCAAAGTTCAGTTTTCTATTGGGTTCAGATCAGGACCCGGGGCAGACCAGTGTGTTTCTGGAATGTTATTGCCCATAAAGCCGCACAGATTCTGTTTTATGACAGGGTGCATCGTCATGCTGATGCCGTCAATCATCGTCTCTGAGCTGTTCCTCCACTGTATGCAGTACACAATACTGTAAAATGTGAAACTTCCTGGCAGATTAAAACTGTGTGCCGGACTGAGACTCGGAACTTGGGACCTTTGCCTTTTGTGGGCAAGTGCTCTACCAACTGAGCTACCCAAACACGACTCACACCCCGTCCTCACAGCTTTACTTCTGCCAGTACCTTGTCTCCTACCTTGCAAGGTTCGCAGGAGAGCTTCTGTAAAGTTTGGAAGGTAGGTGATGAGGTACTGGCAGAAGTAAAGCTGTGAGGACAGGGCGTGAGTCGTGCTTGGGTAGCTCAGTTGGTAGAGCACTTGCCTGCAAAAGGCAAAGGTCCCGAGTTAGAGTCTCGGTCCAGCACACAGTTTTAATGTGCCAGGAAGTTTCATATCAGCGCACACTCTGCTGCAAAGTGAAAATCTCATATTGTAAAATTTGTTCATACAGTTCCACATTTAGCATTTCCTTAAGCAAAATAAGGCAATCACGCCCTAATTGCAAAATATGCCGCCATACTATAGCACCAAAGGTAATGATCTTCATGCGTTCAACAAACCCAAACCCTTCCATTGAATTGCCACAGCATATAGCATGATTTACCATTCCAAAACACTTATTTCAAGGCATCCACTGTCTGGTGGCATCACTCTTTACACCACTTAAAGCATTGCTCAGATTTTTTTTTTTTTAAGCAAGAACTCTGCAAACAGCTGCATTTTGAACCAGTTTTATTAAGATGACTGTTTGTGCAGCTCTTGCTACAAAATGTATTAGCACAAAATGTGTTAGCACAGCTGTGGATGCCCCAACCACAGAGTTGTTTGTAATTGCTTAGAAAAATGTGTGGCTTATGAGGAGCTACACAGCCATTGTACCTCATTCCTTTTTAACTCCTTACACACAGTCTCTGTGTTTTTCAGATGGCTGGTAGCATTTTGTAGCTCACAAGTGATTTTTTTCCATTATTTCATTGTATTTTTTTAGAACCATCATCTGCAATGCTTGGTGGTCCCCGTTCATCAGTACGTGAGGTTTGCTTGGTCTTGGTTCAGCTGTGGCTGTTCCTCCACTTTCCACTTCAATCACATCACCAACTGATGAATGGGTGAAGGGTGGAAATGTCCCTGATGTATTTGTTACTCAGGTGACATCCAATGAGTAGTTCACTTCCGAAATGACTAAGTTCTCCTGAGTGACCCATTCTGCTGTTACCACTTGTTTACTAACAAGCCTCCTTGTACACGGGAGTGTCGTCATCTTGTGACTAGTAGCGATCAGTTCCACGTACATAGGTGTGTCCAGATATTTTCGAGCAGGTAGTGTATGTGTATAGGTGTGGAGGAGGATTCATCCAAAAGTAACATTCTCATTCTTGTATATGTGTGCATGAAGGACTTGGCATGTCAACAGTTTGCTGACTTGTTACTTTTATTCCTGTCATTCTATATGCGTGTTGTGTGCTGCATTAAATTTTGAGTTCAACAGTCATATATTAAATAAACGCTTTCTACACTGCTTGTTAACAGAAACTGTCTGAAGTGAAGTGTAAGCAAATTACAGTGTAAACTTCTTGTAATTTTTTATTAGTTGTTTAAATCTGCACATAATGTGTAAATGAGGCCACAACATGACTATGTAAGCTTCTATGGGAAACTGTACTATTAGTAAAAAGTTTTGCAACTAAATACCTTAAAAAGCCAAATATCATATGTAATATTTTAGTGATTATACCTTACAGTAAACTAGAGGCTAGTGGGGTGGTTTGATACACAAGTCTTTGTTCTATCCAGAATAAATAACTGTTGTACCTACAGCTCTACAAGTGATTTGTGCCTATGCAAAGTATACTTATCAAGAGGAATGTTTGAAACAAGTCATTGACTTTGACTGGTTCTGTAAAGTTAATGGATGCTTTCACGCCACCGTTTGGTGCATATATATACAGTTCTGTTGTTTGTTGGTGAAGCCAAGAGAGGAGAGGGCGACAGATTGAACTTATCTTAGTCCGAGGTATAGAAATCACATTGAACTTTCATCTGTATGCAAGTATCCTTTCTATTTTTTGGAGAAAAAAGAAATTGCACATCATGTACAAATAGACAACACTTATAATAACATTGATGCTCAGCTCAACTAACATCAAAACTGGGAAAACACTAAGATCCATAATTGCATCATTTGTTTTGTATACCATTACATTACTTACTACATAGCTGTGAGAATGTATGTTATTATAAAAAATTCATGCACTCTGTAGTTTAGGAAACAGTGTGGTACTACACCGACAGACTGATGACATCATTAATGTGGCATAGATTAAATTCTCAAGAAATGATCACAGGATGGCACCATTAACAATCCAAACCCATCAGTAAAACAAAAACTGAAAAACTACCAGGGCTTCAATGATAATTGTGGGTTTGGGATGGGGATGTTCTTGTTAGCAACACCTTCAAACATACTAAAAACTTAAAAACATCAGACTACAATTACTGTTATGATTTTCATCAGGAATATATGGTAATAAAACTATGGAATGCATTATGTACATTTAAAAGTTGGCTTTCATTAGCTTCAACAAATTACAACCAAGCTGGTAGCTTACAGGCTAACCTATGATTTGGGCTACACTACAGTTCAGTCTGTCATGGCAACCTCATTTAAAAACAAGGTGCCAGTGGCACCATCACTGATAAAAGCAGAATGACATTTAAGCAATCTTCAATATACTCGCTTTCTCCACAACACTTAAACAGATGTAGTAAAAACTACAAAGTGAACTGGAACACTGGTAAGACACTAGACTCATATTAAGGTGGATGGCAGTTCAAATCCCCGCCCAGCCATCCATATTTAAGGTTTGTGTAATTTCCTTAAATCACGTAATGTCAGTGCTGGGATGGTTCCTTTCTACATCTACATACATACATACAACATACATACATACATACTCCGCAAGCCACCACACAGTACGCGGTGGAGGGTATCCTGTACCACTACTTATCAAATCCCTCGCTGTTCCACTCTCAAATAGACTATGGGAAAAATCACTGTTTATATACCTCCATACAAGCTCTCATTTCTTGTATCTTACTTTCATTGGCCTTACGTGAAATGGAAGTTAATGGGAGTAGAGTCGTTCTGCAGTCAGATTCAAATGCCAGTACTCTAAATAGTGTCCCTCGAAAAGAACGTCACCTTCCCTCCAGGAAGCATCCCCATAATATTTTTTTGTTGTTTGACCTACTGATAACAAATCTAGTAGCCCGCCTCTGAATTCTTTGATGTCTTCCTTTAATGCGACCAGCTGCGGATCCCAAAAACTCAACCAGTACTGAAGAATAGGTCATGCTAGTCTCCTATATGTGGTCCCCTTTATAGATGAACCCCATTTTTCTAAAGTCAACCATTCATCTTTCCTACTACACTCCTTACATGCTTGTTCCATTTGATAACACTTTGCAACATTATGTCCAGATATTTAAACAGTGCGATTGTATCAAGCAGTACACTGATATGTTTTGTTCAAACATTATGGGTTTGTTTTTCCTTCTCGTCTGCATATACTTAGACTTTTCTACATTTAGAGCTAACTGCCATTCAACTCATCAACTATAAATTTTGCTAATTCATCTTACATCCTCGTATAGATACTCAATGATGACACCTTCCTGTACACCACAGTATTTTCAGCAAACTGCCACAGATTGCTTGCTACCCTTTCTGCCAGAGCATCAATAATAGTATCACTATCAAACTTCCATGAGGCAGTCCCGATGATACCCTTGCCTCTAATGATCACTCATCATTCAGGACAACATGCTGGGTCTTATTACGTAAGAAGTAACACTCACATGTCTAGGAACCTATTCCATATGCTCATACTTTTGTTAGTAGTTCGCAATGGGGTACTGTATCAAATGATTTTCGGAAGTGTAGAAATGGAACCTGTTGTTGTGGTCTTCAGTCCTGAGACTGGTTTGATGCAGGTCTCCATGCTACTCTATCCTGTGCAAGCTTCTTCATCTCCCAGTACCTACTGCAACCTGCATCCTTCTGAATCTGCTTAGTGTATTCATCTCTTGGTCTCCCTCTACGATTTTTACCCTTCACGCAGCCCTCCAATGCTAAATTTGTGATCACTTGATGCCTCGGAACATGTCCTACCAATCGATCCCTTCTTCTAGTCAAGTTGTGCCACTAACTTCTCTACTCTCCAATTCTGTTCAATACCTCCTCATTAGTTATGGGATCTACCCATCTAATCTTCAGCATTCTGCTGTAGCACCACATTTTGAAAGCTTCTATTCTCTTCTTGTCCAAACTATTTATCGTCCATGTTTCGCTTCCATACAAGGCTACACTCCATACAGATACTTTCAGAAACGACTTCCTGACACATAATCTATACTCGATGTTAACAAATTTATCTTCTTCAGAAACGCTTTCCTTGTCATTGCCAGTCTACATTTTGTATCCTCTCTACTTCGACCATCATCAGTTATTTTGCTCCCCAAATAGAAATACTCCTTTACTACTTTAAGGGTCTCATTTCCTAATCTAATTCCCCCAGCATCACCCGACTTAATTCGACTACATTTCATTATCCTTCTTTTTCTTTTATTGATGTTCATCTTATATCCTCCTTTCAAGACACTGTCCATTCCGTTCAACTGCTCTTCCAAGTCCTTTGCTGTCTCTGACAGAATTACAATGTCATCGGCAAACTTCAAGAATTTAATTCTTCTCCATGGATTTTAATACTTACTCCTAATTTTTCTCTTGTTTCCTCTATTGCTTGCTCAATATACAGATTGAGTAACATCAGGGAGATGCTACAACCCTGTCTCACTCCCTTCCCAACCACTGGTTTCTGCAAAAATTGTAAATAGCCTTTCACTCCCTGTATTTTATCCATGCCACCTTCAGAATTTGAAAGAGAGTATTCCAGTCAACACTGTCAAAAACTTTCTCTAAGTCTACAAATGCTAGAAATGTAGGTTTGCCTTTCCTTAATCTATCTTCTAAGATAAGTCGTAGGGTCAGTATTGTCTCGCGTGTTCCAATATTTCTATGGAATGCAAACTGACCTTCCCTGCGGTCAGCTTCTACCAGTTTTTCCATTCGTCTGTAAAGAATTTGCATTAGTATTTTGCAGCCAAGACGTATTAAACTGATAGTTTGGTAATTTTCATATCTGTCAACACCTGCTTTCTTTGGGATTGGAATTATTATGTTCTTCTTGAAGTCTGAGGATATTTCACCTGTCTCGTACATCTTCCTCATCAGAAGGTAAAGTTTTGTCAGGACTGGCTCTCTCAAGGCTGTTAGTAGTTCTAATGGAATGTTGTCTACTCCCAGGGCCTTGTTTCGACTTAGGTCTTTCAGTGCTCTGTCAAACTCTTCACACAGTGTCATATCTCCCATTTCATCTTCATCTACATCGTCTTCCATTTCCATAATATCGTCCTCAAGTACATCGCCCTTGTATAGACCCTCTATGTACTCCTTCCACCTTTCTGCTTTCCCTTCTTTGCTTAGAACTGGGTTTCCATCTGAGCTCTAGATATTCATACAGGTGGTTCTCTTTTCTCCAAAGGTCTCTTTAATTTTCCTATAGGCAGTATCTATCTTACCCCTAGTGAGATAAGCCTCTGCATCCTTACATTTGTCCACTAGTCATCCCTGCTTAGCCATTTTGCACTTCCTGTTGATCTCATTTTTGAGACATTTGTATTCCTTTTTGCCTGCTTCATTTACTGCATTTTTATATTTTCTCCTTTCATCATTTAAATTCAATATTTCTTCTGTTACCCAAGGATTTCTACTAGCCCTCATCTTTTTACCTACTTCATCCTCTGCTGCCTTCACTACTTGATCCCTCAAAGCTACCCATTCTTCTTCTACTGTATTTCTTTCCCCCATTCCTGTCAATTGTTCCCTTATGTTCTCCCTGAAACTCTGTACAACCTCTGATTTTGTCAGTTTATCTCCTTAAATTCCCACCTTTTTGCAGTGTCATCATTTTTAATTTACAGTTCATAACCAATAGATTGTGGACTGTGACCACATCTGCCCCTGGAAATGTCTTACAGTTTAAAACCTGGTTCCTAAATCTCTGTCTTACCATTATCTAATCTATCTGAAACCTTCTAGTATCACTAGGGTTTTTCCATGTATACAACCTTCTTTCATGATTCTTGAACCAAGTGTTAGCTATGATTAAGTTATGCTCTGTGCAAAATTCTACCAGGCATCTTCCTCTTTCATTTCTTATCCCCAATCCATATTCACGTACTACATTTTCTTCTCTTCCTTTCCCCACTATCGAATTTCAGTCACCCATGACTATTAAATTTTCATCTCCCTTCACTATCTAAATAATTTCTTTTATCTCATCATACAATTCATCTATTTCTTTGTCATATGCAGAGCTAGTTGGCATATAAACTTGTACTACTGTTGTAGGTGTGGGCTTCGTGTCTATCTTTGTCACAATAATGCATTCACTATGCTGTTTGTAGTAGCTTACCCGCACTCATATTTTTTTATTCATTATTAAACCTACTCCTCCATTACCCCTATTTGATTTTGTGTTTATAACCCTGTATTCACCTGACCAGAAGTCTTGTTCCTCTTGCCACTGAACTTCACCAGTTCCCACTATATCTAACTTCTACCTATCCATTTCTTTTTTTAAATTTTCTGACCTACCTGCCTGATTAAGGGAGCTGACATTCCACGCTCCGATCCGTAGAACGCCAGTTTTCTTTCTCCTGATAACGACGTCCTCTTGAGTAGTCCCTGCCTGGAGATCCGAATGGGGGACTATTTTACCACCGGAATATTTTACCCAAGAGGACGCCATCGTCATTTAACCATACAGTAAAGCTGCATGCCCTCGGAAAAAATTACGGCTGTAGTTTCCCCTTGCTTTCAGCTGTTCGCAGTACCATCACAGTAAGGCCGTTTTGCTAAGTGTTACAAGGCCAGATCAGTCAATCATCCAGACTGTTGCCCCTGCAACTATTGAAAAGGCTGCTGCCCCTCTTCAGGAACCACACGTTTGTCTGGCCCCTCAACAGATACCCTTCGTTGTGGTTGCACCTATGGTACGGCTATCTGTATCGCTGAGGCACGCATGCCTCCCCACCAACGGCAAGGTCCATAGTTCATGGGGGGGGGAGGGGGGTCCTCATCCGTAGTTCACAGTAAATCATCTGAGGAAAAGGCAAGTTGAGTTTGTTAGGGTACAGCAAATTTCCTTCCTTATATCTCCCCAACCCGAGCTTGAGTTCCCCAGAGGACTTGTCACTCTTTGGCGGGTTCATGCTTAGCTACCACAGGACCCCAGCCTTTGCAGCATTTTTTCCCTTCCGTGCTGCGTGTCTGTCCTCTTGCTATTCTTTCTCTCTTCCCTTGGGGAACATTTCTGTGGTGTTACTGGGAATGTTCTGCATTGTCGGTCGCTGACATAGGAACAGTCTCACCATTGTTTTTTTGCTCCCTTTTCCTTTCTTTGTTTCCCTTCTCCTTTTGTTCCTCCGCTTTGACATTTGAGATTCCTCTTTTTCTTCTTCCTCCCTGAGTGCTCCTGAAGGCTGATCCATGTGTCTGACACGTAACAGGTGTGAACAATCACCTAAGGCCGGTGCACATTCTTGTGCAGGGGGCTCCCAGTTGGAAGGAGCACGCCATCGGAGATGCTGGCAATCTGTGGATTTTCTCTCAACGAGTCAATCATCTTCGCAATCAAGTTGGAAGGAGCATGCCATCGGAGATGCTGGCAATCTGTGGATTTTCTCTCAACAAGTCAATCATCTTCGCAATCAATTTCTATGAAACGTAAACGTAATGAGGCTAATGATTCGAAGATCCTTCCCACTGCACCACAGTTCCTCATGGTCTCACATACTGAAGACGGTCAGTCCTTGCTCACGGTAAATCTGTTTATTGTTCAGAAAGGTGTGCCTTGCTTCTTCACGGCTACCCTGTTCGTGTCGAGGCCCATAGAACTTTTAATTCTTCCCATGGTGTAATTTACGGTAGACTGCTCGACGGTCTAACCGAGTTTGAAATCCAGCGTTACCTCTCTGATCAAGGTGTCATAGCCATCCATTGTGTAATGAAAAAGGTAGATTCCTCCTTAGTGTCCACCCACACTCTTTTTCTCACCTTTGATAGAGTGATGCTTCTGTTCAAGATAAGAGTGGGCTATGAAATTAACACAGTCCCGCTGTACATTCCGAACTCGATACGCTGGTACCAGTGTCGTTGTTTCAACCACACTAGAATGTCTTGTTGACATCCATCCAAAAGTGTAACCTGTGGTAGGGATGCACACATATGGCTCTGTTCTTGTTACCCCTCACTCCATGAAGGACATGGCCACACAGAAATGCAACCTCCAATTCAGCTCTGAGGTTGTGAAATCGCCCAGTCTCAAGATAGCATCACCATCCCCCACCAAGCCATCAAACTCTCGCATGAAGGGGCGAAGCCACCAGCTACACAACCGATAGGCTGGAAAGGACAGAAGGAGTACTCCTGTGAAGACATCCTCCATCCCTCCAGCCAAACACAACCCGAGTCTTAATGTAACAAGAAAGTCCACCAGTCTTCTCCTTTGTCGACTCGAAGATTCTCTTCGTTGGTGTTGCCACGTGATACCTTAGCCTGGCTGGCCTCTGTGTCGCCAGTGCGCACCACCAACTGTTTTTCAGCATTGGACTTCACAGACCGACTGCACAAGCAGGCCGATGCTTCTGTGGACCCCACGGAGCAGGATCCTCCTGCTTCTGTGCCGTGTAGTAGTGACTCTTCAAGGGCATCTCATTCGGAGGCCACTGAGGTGACACTCGTACATCTCTCCAATGGAACGTTCATGGTTTTGGTCCCACAACGCGGATTTTTGGCTGCTTTTAGCATCATAGTGTCCCCTTGTACTCTGCCTTCAGGAAATGAAATTGCGCTCTCACGACCACTTTGGGCTTTCGCATTTCTTACCAGTTCGTTTTGATTATCCCCCTGAGGTCGGCATTCCATCTCGTGGGGGCATCATGCTGTCCATAAGGGATGACATTCATAGTCAACTTATCTCCCTGAATACCCATGTTCAAGCTATTGCAGTTTGCCTTTTCCTTCCCCACCTGACTTTTTCCCTCTGTACCATTTATGTACCTCCATCATTCGATGTCACCAGGGCAGACTTCCTTCAGCTTATTGGGCAACTACCTCCCCCATTTTTGCTACTCAGTGACTTCAATGCGTATCATCCGCTTTGGGGTTCTTCCAGGGCGTGTCAGAGAGGTGCCCTCTTGGCTGACTATCGGGGAAAATAGGACGAATATTGAGGAAACACCGAGTAGGAACTTTCTTTTGTCCACCAAATAAAACACGAGCATTATTGGGAAGTGTCAAAGACAATTTCGGTTGCGGAAGGCTAGCATATACCAGATTCCGTGTCAGTGTGGGAAGACATGTTGGACAGACAGTGCGCACCATCGAAGATAGTTGTAGAGAACATCAGAGGCACACTCGACTTGGGTACCCCGACAAGTCGTCGGTCACAGACCACTGTTTGTCTGAAAATCACGAAATGGACTACCAACATACCAGGGTCCTGGCACAGACGTCGTTAGAGAGGCTATCGAAATTTGTACCAGGGTCGGACTCATCAACCAAGATTGCGGCTACAACCTCAGCAGGGCATGGGAACCAGCATTGAGTCTAATTAAAAAGATGCTCAGCGAAGGAAACGAACGGGCGACTAGGGCACTGACGCCACCACAGACGCCGATACCAGCGTCTCACCGGCCCCTGACACGCGGACGTGAACCGCAGAGAGAACGCCCTGCGAGGGAAGGGGATTTAAGACGGCCTCCCACCCTCAGGAGCTCAGTTCATCAGTGCACCTGACGATGGCAACGTGTCTGATCGCCGAAATATTTACTGTATGACCAAGCACTTTCTGCTTAACACGTACAACTGCATCTGGGCAGAGGGCACATTTCCCGGACGCTGGTTTGAAACCACCGTCATACCCATACCTAAGTCCAATAAGGACAAAAACCTTTCTTCTAGCTTCCCCCATCTCTCTTACCAGCTGCATTTGCAAGGTGATGGAACATATGATTCATGCCTAGCTGGTATGGTGGCTTGAGTCCCACAATTTACTGACAAATGCACAGTGTGGATTTCGAACGTGGCATTCTGCAGTTGACCATCTCATTACTTTGTCCACCCTTGTCCCAGACTGTGTCTGTGATTTTCGATTTGGAGAAGGCTTAAGACACTTACTGGAGAACTGGTATCCTCCATACTCTTCAGACATGGGGCTTTTGTGGCTGCCTGCCCTGTTGCCTTCAGGAATTTTTAAAAGACAGAGTTTTTAAGCTGCGTGTGGGTTCTGACTTGTTGGGCACTGTTGTCCAGGGAAACGGTGTGCCTCAGGGTACCGTCATGAGCATCGTCCTCTTTGCTGTTGCCATTAACTCTATAATAGCCTGTCTCCCGCCTCGCATCTACGGCTCCCTTTTTGTTGACAATTTTGCCATCTATTGCAGTTCTCCACGGACCTTTCTCACTCAGTGATGTGTTGATTGTCTTTTCTCTTGGAGCATTGACAATGGCTTTTGCTTTTCCATGGACAAAACTGTCTGTATGAATTTATGGTGGCGCAAATGGTTTCTCCCACCATCTATATATCTTGGGTGTGTTGCCCTTCCGTTCGTTGAAACTACGGAATTCCTGGGGCTCTTGCTCAATAGGAAACTCTCTTGGTCCTCCCATGTGTTTTACCTGGCAGACCACTGTACGCAATTCCTCAATGTCTTACGTGTCCTCAATCGTACTTCCTGGGGTGCTGATCTAACCACCTTCGCCGCGAGGGTTTAGCTGAGTGGTCTGAGGCGCTGCAGTCATGGACTGTGTGGCTGGTCCCGGCGGAGGTTCGAGTCCTCCCTTGGGCATGGGTGTGTGTGTTTGTCCTTAGGATAATTTAGGTTAAGTAGTGTGTAAGCTTAGGGACTGATGACCTTAGCAGTTAAGTCCCATAAGATTTCGCACACATTTGACCATAACCACCCTTCTCTGTTTGTACCGGTCCCTTGTCTGTTTGAAACTTGACTATGGGTACTTTGTTTATGCATCTGTGCGTCCATCCCTCTTACACCGTCTCAACATTATCCACCATCATGGCATCCAATTGGTCACTGGCGCCTTTTACACTAGCCCGGTTGAGAGTCTGTATATTTAACTGCCGGACTACCAGTGTTCTACCACCGTGACTTTCTCATCAGCAGGTATGTATGCCGTTTGTCAGCCATGCATGGCCTCTCATCCTATGCCTCCTTCTTCGATGATTCCTTTGATCACCAGTATGGGGCATGTTCCTCTTCTCTGTTACCTCCTGGAGTCCACTTTCGGCGCTTGCTACAGCGGCTGAACTTTACACTACCTGCAACTTTCTCGGTGGGTGTGAACCCTTCTCCACTGTGGCTTCGTGAAGCAGCCTGTGTCTTCCTAAGGACACTACTCTAGCCTTGCTCAATTGCCTTCAATTTTACGACTTTCGCATGGCACTTTTCGATAGTAACTTTGTATACACTGATGGCTCTCGGAGTGACCGTGGGGTTGGATGTGCCTTCGTCATTGGCACACGTGTCTTTAGATATCAGCTTCCAGAAGACTGCTCAGTATTTACAGCCGAGCTCTTTGTCCTGTATCAGAATACGGAGTACCGGAGTACATCCGGTGACACAGGCTTTTCAATTGTGTCCTCTGCTCAGTCACTCAGTACTGTACACTGCCCATCCCTTAGTGCAGTGGGTCTAGGAAAACTGTCACTTGCTCACTCTTGGTGGAGCCAGTGTGATGTTTCTGTGGGTTCGTGCTGCCAAGCACCTCAGCCCTCTAGTTCCTATATTCCCTCCTATTATCTTTGTGTTGCCATCTGTCAGGAGGTGGTGTCCCTTTGACATTGCCTATGGTCCTTCCTTCACAGGAATGAGCTCTGGCTTATTAAGCCTCTCCCAGCGGCTTGGATGACCTTCTCTTGGCCTTCCCACTGGAAGGAGGTCATTTTAACTAGGCTGCATATTGGGCACTGCCTTTTTAGCCATTGTCATTTGATAAGTGGCACTATATCACCACTTTGTACACATTGTGTCCAAGTTTTAACTGTCTGCCACTTCCTGACGGAATGCGCATTTTTGAACCGTTTATGTTCTCGCTTGGGTTTGCCGTCTGAGTTATCTGCCGTTTTAGCTAGTGATGTGTGGGCTGTCAACTGCATTTTACTTTTTATCCGCTAAAGCAGTATGGCAAAGGCCATTTAAGTTTTAGTTTTGGGCCTCCGTTTTTGTATGTAGTTATTTTTAGCCCTTTCTCCACGTGCCTATTTTTAGCTGTCTTCTCTTATGTCAGCTGAGACTGACATATAGTTGTTTGTTTACTCCTTTCTGCCTTCCTGTTCTATAGTTTTGATTTGGGCGTGTATGACCGCACTTGTTTTTTGCGCCCTAAAGCAAAACAAAACCAAACTGAGCTTGAGTTTCTTCTCTAATGACCTCGTCATCAATGGGACAATTAACCTTTATTTTTCTTTTGTATATGTAAAGTTATAATCACAAAACCTATATGACATAGTCTAAAACAAAATACATGAACAGGCAGCCACCTACAATTCAAATGCAGTGTTGAGCCGCAGAAACATGCTGAAATCAGATCACAGTTGTGCAAACAACTTATGGGTATGCAGCTGGGTCACATTTTCAACAACCATCAATATTTAAACAGGTGTACAGCCTGTATTTTTCAAGGCAAAAATGCAATGAGAGCACACTGTGCAAGGGAATTAAAAACCTAAGTATGCAGGGCATACGCTGAAAAAGAGCAGGCATACAGTGTAAACACTAATGCTACCACACGATCAAAGATTCACTTTGTAGGAAGTACCAGAAACTAGTTATATGTGGTGACTTCAATATAAATTTTGTATATGATGGTGCAAGAAAAAGGATGTTGATAGATGTCCTAAATTCATATGATCTGATTCATACTGCGTCCCCCCCCCCCCCCCCCCCCCCCCCCAAGTAGGGTGCAGGGGAACGGTAGCACAGCCATAGACAATATTTTTATTCATTCTTCATTACTAGATGGGCATTCTGTTAGTAAAAGCGTGAATGGCCTTTCAGACCATGATGCACAAATTTTAACACTAAAAGGCTTTTGTACTCAAACCAAGGTCATATTTAATTATAGACTAGGTAGGAAAGTTAATCCAGCAGCAATAGAGAGTTTTTTAAACCTTGTCAAGGAACAAAAGTGGCAGGATGTTTATAGTGCCGATAACATCGATGATAAATAAAATGCTTTCCTTAACACACTTCTCATGCTCTTTGAGAGTTGCTTTCCATTAGAACATTCTAAACCAGGTACTAGCAGTAATGGGCAGCCCGGGTGGCTGACTATTGGGATAAGGATATCATGTAGAACAAGGTGGGAATTATATCAAAATGTTAGAAGTAGTCACAATCAAGCTACAGTAGCCCATTACAATCAGTATTGTAAGGTTCTTAAAAATGTTATCAGGAAGGCAAAGAGTATGTGGTATACAAATAGAATAGCTAATTCACAGGACAAAATTAAAACCATATGGTCTGTTGTGAAGGAAGTGTCTGGTCAGCAGCACAAGGTCGATGGTATAAAGTCAGTTCGCAGTAAAAATATTTCTGTTACTGATAAATCAGATATATGTACAATATTTAACGATCATTTTCTGAGCATTGCTGGTGAATTAAATAAAAAATTAGTTTCTACAGGAAATCAGATAACTTTCTTGGCAAATGCCTTTTCAAGATTGATGTCCAAAATAATCGTCTGTGATACAGACAAGAGGGAGAGCGAGTCCATAATTAAATCACTGAAGACCAAGGACTCTCATGGTTATGATGGAGTGTCTAGCAGAATATTAAAGTACTGTGCTGCAAATGTTAGCCCTGTACTTAGCCATATTTGTAATTTTTCCTTTAGGAATGTTCAGTTTCCTGAGTGATTAAAGTACTCAGTAGTAAAGTCACTTTATAAAAAGGGAGAAAGGGGTAATGTAGATAATTTTAGACCTATTTCTATGCCATCAGTGTTTGCAAAAGTTATTGAAAAGGCTATGTACGTAAGGATAAATGATCATTTTATATCACGCGATTTGCTATCAGATGTACAGTTCAGCTTTAGAAGTCAGTTTAACAACTGAAAATGCTATATTCTCTTTTCTCTGTGAGGTACTGGATGGGTTAAACAAAAAGTTTCAAATGCCTGGCATATTTTTTGATTTAACTAAAGCATTTGATTGTGTTGATCACAAAATATTGCTCCAGAAGTTGGACCATTATGGAATACGGGGAGTAGCTCACAATTGGTTCACCTCTTACTTTAGCAACAGGCAGCAAAAGGTCATTATTCACAATGTTGATAATGGCTGTGACGTGGGGTCTGAGTGGGGTACTGTCAAGTAGGGGGGGGGGGGGGGAGGGGTGCCCCAGGGATCAGTGTTGGGGCCACTCCTGTTCCTTATTTATATAAATGATATGCCCTCTAGTATTACAGGTAACTCTAAAATATTTCTGTTTGCTGATGGCACTAGCTTGATAGTAAAGGATGTTGTGTGCAACATTGGTTCGGTTTCAAATAGTGCAATACATGTCCTCAGTTCATGGCTTGTAGACAAAAAACTAACGCTAAATTACGGTAAGACTCAGTTTTTACAGTTTCTAACACACAATTCAACAAAACCTGACATTTTAATTACACAGAATAGGCATATGGTTAGTGAAACTGAACAGTTCAAATTTCTAGGTGTTCAGATAGGTAGTAAATTGTTGTGGAAAGCCCCTGTTCAGGATCTTGTTCAAAGACTTAATACTGCCATTTTTGCTATTCAAACGATATCTGAAGTGAGTGATCGTTCGACACGAAAATTAGTCTACTTTGCTTATTTTCATTCGCTGTTGTCATATGGTATTATATTTTGGGATAACTCTTCCTATTCTAAAAGGATATTTTTGGCTCAGAAATGGGTGGTTCGGGCAATAAGTGGTGTTAGTTCACCAACCTCTTGTCGACCTCTGTTCATGAGTCTGGGTATTTTGACATTGGCCTCTCAATACGTATATTCCTTATTGTCGTTTCTTGTTACCAATATTAGTTTATTCCCAAGAATAAGCAACTTTCACTCAGTTAATACTCGGCAGAAATCAAACCTGCATTTGGATTGGACTTCCTTAACTCTTGTGCAAAAAGGTGTGCAGTTTACTGCTGCATCCATTTTCAGTAAGCTGCCACTTGAATTCAAAAATCTTAGCAGTAATCCAGTCGCTTTAAAATCGAAACTGAAGAGTTTCCTCATGGGCCACTCCTTTTATTCTGTCGAGGAGTTCCTTGAAAAATTAAGCTGATATTTATTATATTGCTGATAGCGTTTACTTAAACTTATGGACTGTCTTATTTAATGTTCATGAACATTTATTTTTAACTGTTATTACATTTATGTTGTAATTTCACATACTGACACATTCCATGACCTTGGAGATTTGCTCCTCAATTTGGTCCTATGAAACTTGACGAGTAAATAAAATAAATAAAATGACCATCAGAAGTTACCGACAGTAAATATTAATTACCAGTGAGTGAAGAAATGTTAACTCTGTTCTTCTCCCCCCAGGGGGTCCACAACTCTTTTGTGGATACGTGCGTAGCGAGCACGGGACCCCGAGCTAATGTGGCCTTCCTTCCTTTCCGGGCTGCATACCTTCCCTTTCCGCATCCTTCCCCATCCCTATCTTCGCCCCTCCTCCCCTCACCTCTGGCTCTTTCCTTCCCTTTCTCCCCATCTGGGAGTATGGTTTGTGCCTACGTCCGGAGACGGACGCTCGTAACTGTACTGCATTCTTCGCCTTCCTTGCTTTTATGTCTTCTTTCTTCCTTTGTCCTTCTTTTCCTTCCCTCTTCTCTTTCCCTTTTCTCCGCTGCGGCGTTTGAGACCTCTCTTCTTTCCTTTCCCTTGATCTTTCTTCCTCCCTGTGCGTGTCTGAAGGCCGACCCACGCCTTTTGTGCGTAGCCGGTGACGGGGTAACGCGTAATTCCCCGCCCCGGGTAGACAGGTAGGACACGTACGTACCCCCTGGTAACGGCCAGGCCCTGGGAGGGGTGATTACCCGAGCTGATACCTTCCGAAAGTGCCGATTGGTCCCTCCGTCCGTTTGTCGGGAGGTGTGACCTGAGGTGTGAACAATCACCTAAGGCGGGAGTGCCCTCAGAGAGGGCCCCCACAAGGGAGGAGCGCGCCATCGGAGACGCCGGTAATCATGGGGGATTCTTCCGCAATGGTTTCCTCACCTTCCACTATGTCTGCTCACAAACGTAAGTATACTGAGTCTCAGCCACAGACGATTCTTCCATCGTTGCCACAGTTCCTTGTTGTTTCTCGGTCTGATGAAGGTCACGACTTCTCCACGGTCAACCCTTTCATCATTCAGAAAGGTGTCGACGCAATTGCAGGTCCTGTAAAGTCTTGTTCCAGATTACGGAATGGCACCCTGTTGTTAGAAACACACAGTGCCCTCCAGGCACAAAAATTGCTGCGTTCTTCTCTGCTCCACACCTTCCCTGTCCGGGTGGAACCGCACCGTACCTTAAATTCCTCGCGTGGAGTCGTTTATACACGCTCCCTCGATGGATTGTCTGACGAAGAAATTCAGCACTATCTGTCTGACCAGGGCGTCACGGCAGTTCATAGAGTTATGAAACGGGTTGACACGAACATCATTCCAACCCGCACTGTCTTCTTGACATTTGATAAAGTTCAACTCCCATCGAAAATCAAAGCAGGCTATGAGATAATTTCCGTTCGCCCTTACGTCCCACACCCTACGCGTCGCTATCGATGTCAGCGGTTCAATCACACCAGCCAGTCCTGTTCCAATCCGGCCAAATGTGTTACGTGTGGCAAGGAGGCCCATGAGGGTGCTTGTCCACCTCCATCCCCTCGCTGCATCAACTGTATGGGTGACCACCCTGTTTCCTCTCGAGATTGCCCCGTTTTTAAGGACGAAAAGCTCATCCAGGAAATACGAGTGAAGGAAAAGGTGTCGACCTTTGCTGCTCGAAAATTATTCGCCAGTCGCAAGCCCACCGTGCCTCAGACAGGAAAATACAGCACTGTCCTTGCTTCTCCTCGGCCAACAAAGGAGGCGGCCACGCAGACTTGCGACCTCACCTTTAGTGCCACGGTCGTCAGATTGGCCAGCGCAAAGATCGCTCGTTCAACCTCACCACTTTCGCCTGCCCACTCTATGGCTCACCCTTCGTCGGGTTCTGCTAAATCTCGAGCCCAAAAGTCGGACGCCAAGTCTTCGAAAAAAGAGCATACTCGTGAAGAGTTTTTACGCACCGCAACTTCCCAACCATCGATTCCTCCTTCATCTCAACATCATTCTTCCAAGAAGGCTACAAAGAAACCCAGTTCCTCTCCTTCTCCACCAAGGCGTGTCCCATCTACAGCACCACCTGGCGGAAATCGCCCTCGGCCGTCTTCTGTGTCGCCGAGGCGCACTGCTGGTGGCCGGTCAACCGGCCGATCGCTGGTGGCAGGAGCTGCTCCTGACCAACCTATGGATCAGGATCTTCTGCCTTCGGCTGACTGCCATTCCATGCTGTCGGTCGCTAGCTCCGAGCAGTCTTTGACTTGACAGCCACTTTGGTCACAGTCCTCCATTTTCTGTTCACCCCATGTCCATTATCCACTGGAATATCCGCGGCATTCGAGCCAATAGGGATGAATTGTCGATCCTCTTAAGATCCTACTCGCTGGTCATCTTCTGTCTTCAGGAAACAAAGCTGCGTCCCCATGACCGCTTTGTTCTCCCTCATTTTCAGTCCGTCCGATATGATCTCCCCTCTGTTGAAGGCTCTCCAGCCCATGGAGGACTCATGATTCTTCTCCATGATACTCTCCATTATCACCTAATCCCCTTAAACACTTCCTTCCAAGCTGTCGCCGTCCGTCTTTCCCTTTCCGGATACACGTTCTCTCTTTGTACTGTATACATTCCATCGTCCACACCAATGGCACGAGCTGATCTCCTTCATCTTCTTGGTCAGCTTCCACCCCCCTATTTGCTGGTTGGGGACTTCAGTGCCCACCACCCGCTTTGGGGATCTCCACATCCTTGTCCACGTGGCTCCATATTGCTAGACGTCTTCCACCAAGCGGATCTAGTTTGCCTCAACACTGGGGTCCCCACATTTTTGTCTGCCTCCACGACAACCTTATCTCATTTGGACCTTGCGGTCGGTACTGTTCCGCTAGCTCGGCGTTTCGAATGGTTCGCCCTTGATGATACACACTCGAGTGACCACTTTCCATGTGTCCTCAGACTGCAGCCTCAACTGCCATATATGCGCCCGCGACGCTGGAAGTTTGCCCAAGCCGATTGGACACTTTTTTCGTCTCTCGCGACATTCGATGACCGTCGCTTTCCCAGCGTCGACGATGAGGTCACACATATTACCGACGTTATCCTTACAGCTGCGGAACGTTCAATACCACGCACCTCCGAATTGCCCCGGCGCCCCCTAGTTCCTTGGTGGAACGAGGCATGCCGTGATGCAATACGTGAGCGGCGACGTGCTCTTCGCATTTTCCGTCACCATCCTACTTTGGCCAACTGTATCCGCTATAAGCAGCTCCGTGCGCGATGCCGTCGAGTCATCCGCGATAGCAAGAAGGCAAGCTGGAAATTCTTTATTAGCTCATTTAACACCTTCACTCCCTCCTCGGAAGTTTGGAGTCGGCTTCGACGGTTCTCAGGCGCGCCTAGTTTCTCCCCGGTCTCTGGGCTCACTGTCGCGCATGATACCTTAGTGGACCCCGTCGCAATTTCTAACTCGTTGGGTCAGCACTTTGCTGAGATTTCGAGCTCTTCAAATTACCCGCCAGCGTTTCTCCCGAAGAAACGTGCAGCGGAAGTGCGACCTCTTGCTTTCTCCTCTCAAAATCACGAAAGCTACAATACTGTTTTCTCCATGCGGGAACTCCAACATGCCCTCTCATCTTCTCGCTCCTCCGCCCCAGGACCGGATGGTATCCATGTCCAAATGTTGCTGCATTTATCAACCCCTAGTCTGCGTTACCTCCTTCGCATTTATAATCGAATTTGGACCGACAGTACCTTTCCCAAACGGTGGCGGGAAGCTGTTGTCGTTCCTGTTCCGAAACCTGGAAAGGACAAACATCTCCCCTCTAGCTATCGCCCCATTTCTCTCACGAGTAGTGTCTGTAAGGTTTTGGAGCATATGGTGAACTACCGTTTAGCTTGGTGGCTGGAATCCCGCAGTCTTTTAACACCAGCCCAATGCGGATTTCGGAAGCATCGTTCTGCAGTTGACCATCTTGTTGCTCTCTCCACTTATATCATGAACAATTTTCTCCGGAAACGCCAAACGGTAGCAATATTTTTCGATCTGGAGAGAGCATATGATACCTGTTGGAGGACAGGCATCCTCCGCACACTGTTCTCTTGGGGCTTTCGAGGCCGGCTGCCCCTTTTTCTTCGCGAATTTATGGCAGAGCGCACTTTTAGGGTGCAGGTGAACACTACTCTCTCCCGTACTTTCTCCCAAGAAAACGGGGTACCCCAGGGATCCGTGCTGAGTGTTGTACTGTTTGCCATCGCCATAAATCCAATTATGGATTGTCTCCTGCCTGATGTCTCGGGCTCCCTCTTTGTGGACGATTTTGCGATCTACTACAGCTCTCAACGGACCAGCCTTCTTGAACGACGTCTTCAAGGATGTCTCGATCGCCTCCACTCGTGGAGCATCGAAACCGGCTTCTGTTTCTCACCCAGTAAGACCGTTTGTGTCAATTTTTGGCGACGTAAGGAGTTTCTTCCGCCCTCGTTACATCTAGGTCCTGTCAACCTTCCGTTTTCAGACGTCGCTAAATTCTTGGGTCTTATGTTTGACAGAAAACTGTGCTGGTCCTCCCACGTTTCCTATCTTTCGGCTCGCTGTCTGCGATCGCTTAACACCCTCCGTGTCCTGAATGGTACCTCCTGGGGAGCGGACCGAGTGGTCCTTCTCCGCCTCTATCGCGCCTTAGTGCGCTCAAAATTGGATTACGGAAGCATAGTCTACTCCTCTGCTCGGCCGTCTATTCTTCGGCGTCTCGACTCTATCCACCACCGTGGATTACGTTTAGTGTCTGGAGCCTTTTACACTAGCCCTGTGGAAAGCCTTTATGCTGAGACTGCTGAACCTCCGCTGTCCAATCGGCGAGCAGTCCTCCTGAGTCATTATGCTAGCCATCTGTCTTCCATGCCTGCTAATCCAGCCCATGACCTTTTTTTCGACGCCTCCTTTGATGTAGGGTATGCAGGCCGCTCCTCCTCCCTACTACCCCCGGGAGTCCGCTTCCGTCGATTGCTCCATTCTCTTTCCTGCCGCTTTCCGAAAACCTTCTTGACAACTTGGGGTACAGCACCGCCTTGGCTCCGTCCCCGGATCTGCCTGCTCCGTGACCTTTGTCAATTTCCCAAGGATGGTACCCCTACACTTGTTTATCGTCGGGCATTTGCTGCTCTATGTGCACAAATGACGGACGCCACATTTATTTACACCGACGGCTCGAAAACATCATTAGGTGTAGGGAGTGCCTATATTGTTGGCGACACCCCAAATCGCTTTCGACTCCCCGACCAGTGTTCGGTTTATACTGCGGAGCTGTACGCTGTTCTCCAGGCTGTCCACTACATCCGCCGCCATCAGCGGATACAGTACGTTATCTGCTCCGATTCTCTCAGCTCTCTCCTCAGTCTCCAAGCTCTTTACCCTGTGCACCCTCTAGTCCACCGGATTCAGGACTGTCTGCGCTTGCTCCACCTGGGGGGCGTCTCGGTGGCGTTCCTCTGGCTCCCGGGACACGCTGGTATCTGTGGAAATGAGGCGGCCAATATGGCGGCCAAGGCTGCGGTCTCTCTTCCTCGGCCAGCTATTCAGTCGCTTCCCTTCACCGATCTACGGAGCGGTTTATGTCGCCAAGTTGCTCATTTATGGCATGCGCATTGGTCAACACTTCCCCGTAATAAATTGCGGGAAGTGAAAGCCCTTCCTTGCGCTTGGACCTCTTCCTCCCGAACGCGTCGTCGGGAGGAGGTAATTTTAGCTAGACTCCGGATAGGGCACTGTCTTTTTAGCCATAGACATCTTTTAAGCGGTGATCCTCCTCCACTCTGTCCCCACTGCTCTCAGCCGTGGACGGTCAGACACCTTTTAATTGAATGCTCCTATTTTAATCCGTTACGCTCCCGTCTACAGCTATCGCCTGATCTATCGTCGATTTTAGCAGATGACACGCGCTCAGCCGACCGCGTTCTCCAGTTTATTAGTGACAGTGAAATGACGTCAGTCATTTGAAGTTTTTTTTTTGGGGACAACCACCCCCTGTCTGTAGTGGATTTTTAAGCATTCTTTCTACTTTTAGTTTCTCCAATTTTATGAGTTTGTTCCCATTGCTGCTGGTTTTCAATTTCGGTTTTTTACTGTCTTAAGTCACGGGCTGGGCGCTAATGACCATAGAAGTTTTGCGCCACAAAAAAAA
Source organism: Schistocerca cancellata (assembly GCF_023864275.1). Classification (NCBI taxonomy): domain Eukaryota; kingdom Metazoa; phylum Arthropoda; class Insecta; order Orthoptera; family Acrididae; genus Schistocerca; species Schistocerca cancellata. The sequence continues at coordinate 31,133,927 of NC_064635.1, read as the reverse complement.
AAAAAAAAAAAAAAACTGTTCTTCTGTTGTTTGACAAGGGAGAGAGCAGGAGTCCACGCAGAATTTAAGCAAAAACCTCCATCCCTATTATAAGGTCATTTGCTAATTTAATATCCTCTGTCTCTGTAATAACACAATCCCAATAACTGAAAGTGCATTCCAGAATATCCGTGTTGTTAAATTCCGTATGATGAGTGATGCCAGGGCAAAGTTCTGTAGTAGCAGATATGTTTGACTGTTGTAAGTGTGTGTGACACATGTGGTCAATACACTGGTACTCCATAGTCCTCGTGGTCCGACAAATATGTGTCATTATTTTGGGTGACTGTTCTTGGAATGTGCACTCTCAAACTGTTATTGGTAAACCACACTGTAATGCAAACACCTCTCCTGTATGGTCTGTCACTTGAGTTGACTCAGTGCATCTGTGACACTTTCACACTACCTGAATGAAACTATAATGAAACGTGCTGCTATTCTCTGTGTATTCTGTATTTTCTCATCAGTCCTATCTGGTACAGATCCCAAACTGATGAGCAATATGAAGTACTCATTGGACAAGGATTTTGTAAGCTTCCTCCATTGTGGGTGAATGATACATTCTGAGGAATTTTCCATGAGTGTCAATCTGGCATCCGATTAGTGTTATGTTGTCATCCCACTGTAAATCACTCTGTACCTATATTTCTAATTATTTAATGGATGAAACTCCATGCAGTGATTGTTCCGTGATCTTGCAACCTTACAGTAATGGGTCTTTCTACATATTTATGTGCAATATGGCATTTGTTTATGTAGAGGGTCAACTTCCATTGAACCAGTTGAAGGGTGTTTGTATTTAGAGCAGTCTAAGATGCTGATGGGATGGGAAATAAGATATAACAAAAAGAGTGAAAAATAGTGTAGTTTATTTTTGATACAGTGAATAGGATTTGCAGAAATAAGCTTCTGATGTGATGGGAAAGGAAAGTGTGCATTCAGTGTATATTAACAGGTTTTGCTTTTGACAGTGACATCAGGACTTTCTGTGCAAAAATAATTCGAAAATTAAATGCTGCTCAATGAGCAGTGATATATATGTTTAGGAAATTAATAGAAGATACTGCAAAATAGATCATGGGACAGACTGGAGTGAAAGATGCATGTTGACCGCAGTGAAAATGAAATTTAGATAGGCTGGACATGTAACAAGGCAAATGGAAGGTGGATGGACCAAGGAAGTATACTATCTGGTTAAAAGTGTCCAGACACCCTTCCGTATTACGTCAGTGCAGAAGATCGTAGTATTTTTGTTTTGCATATTGGTATTCCAATTGCTTTGAGTTGATTTATCAATTGCCATTTTTTATTTGTAGCTCACTTTTGCGGTTTGAGTTTAGATATTGTAATTTTTGCCATTTTGAGATAGGGAGTCAAGGTGTGAATGCTAGAAAATGGAATGCCAAATGTATTTGTGATGTATTCTCGCGTTCGAGTTCAGAAAAGGAGTGACAGCAGCAGAGGTAACCAGAAATATTTGCACTGTTTATGAGGATAATGTCATTGGACAGAGCATGGCAAGAAAATGGTTTTCTTGTTTTAAGGAGGATTGTTTTAATGTTAGATACTCTACATTCAGGAAGACCTTTGGAGTTTGATGAAGATTGTTTAAATGCACAAATCCACAATGATTCACATCAGTGTACTTGATAACAGTCAGATGTAATGAACTGTGATCATTCCACCATTGTCTGACATTTGCAAGCAGTGGCAGAGGTTCAGAAATCGGAAGTGATGCTACTGCATGTTAAGGCCTACTTGCTTCTGCTAGACGGACAAAAAACACTATAGTTGGCTTTGGAAGTCATTACACACCCACCTTATTCACCTGATCTTGCACCCTTGTAGATTTTCACCTCTTCATCCTGTCTGTTAAACAATCTTCAAGGAACTTCCTTTCCAGATGAAAATGCACTTCTAATATGGCTTAACGAATTCTTCGCCTAAAACCACGATTTCTAGCCACAAAGTGTAAAAGTTATCCCAGCATTGCCAAACTGTTGTGAATAGTGAAGGGAAATACATTACTGGCACTTAAGTCTGTGTTATGTGTATCTGTTGTGTTTATTAAACTTACGGGAAAATGCTGCGAACTTACGCACTAGCCTAGTATTACGGTATTAACTGCTAGATGTCATGAGAATAGACCTGCCAATATTAGAAGGAAGTGAGGAGTATCGTGTTGTCCGTAGAGAATCGGTAACAGCAGAGTGGGTCAGTCAGGAGAACTCGGTGACCACAAATGGGGATTAGTCACTGGATCCACTTGAGTAGCAAATCTACCAGGGATATTTCAACCTTTCTAAAGTCAAGCTGACAGTTTGCTAGCATAGATGTAGTTGTCATTGTGAAGTGTAACCCTGAAGGAACAGTCACAGCTAAACCAAGACCAGCCAGACCTCGTATGACGACGGACAGGGACCGTCAAGAATTGGAGAGGGCAGTTACAAGATCACATGAAATCAATAGAATGAATCACTCGTGAATTCCAAAGTGCTACCAACAGTCCAGCTAGCACAGTGACTGTGCTTAGGAAGTTCAAAGGAATGAGGTACAACAACTGAGCAATTCCTCATAAACAACATCTCTCTATAGTCAGTGCCATGCAGTGCTTGAAGTAGCGTAACGAGCAGTGCCGGTGCACAGTGGATGACTGGAAAAGAGAAATTTGTAGTAATGACTCATATTATAGCCAGTGGGAATCTGATGGAAGGGTTTGGGTTTGGTGAATGCCTGGAGAATATTATCTACCTCCATGTGTAGTGTCAGTAGTGAACTAGGGGGGAGATGATGTTACAGTGTGAGGTGGTTGTTTGTGGTTAGGCTATGGTCTCCTTATAGCACTTGAGGAAATGCTAAAGGATATGAACACTTTTTTTGACATTGTGTACTGTATACAGTAGAGGAATAGTTTGGAGACGACGATTGTATCACCGTGACAATGCACCTTATCATAAAGTGGCATCTATGAGACAATAGTTCGTGGACAGTAACATTCCTGAAGTGGGTTGGTGTGCCCTGAGTCCCAACCTGAATGATTTAGAACATCACCCTTGCAGTGTCCGGCATCACTACCTTCTCCAGTTTCAGCTCTTTAGGAAGAATGGGCTGTCATTCGTCTACAAGTGCAGTGGTTAGGACGCTGGACTTGGATTTGGGAGAACTATGGTTCAAACCCACATCCAGCCATCCTGAGTTGGTTTTCCCATGATTTCCCTGAATCAAATGCTGGGATGGTTCCTTCGAAAGGGCACAACCGCTTTCCTTCGCCATCCTTCTCTAATCCAAGTTTGTGCTTCCTCTATAATGACCTCATTGTCAATGGGACGTTAAACACTTATCTCCTCCTCCTTCTCCTCCTCCTCCATTTGGATATCTCATTCAGAGTAGCTCCAGAAGGTTTCAAGCTGTCATAAAGGTGAAATGGTGGACACACTCCATATTAATGTACACTGGTAGGTGTCTGGATACTTTTGATCTGGTACTGTATTTGTTCAATCCCAAGAGGTAAGAAACAGGTATTATGACCTAATGATACCATAAAATATGCAGATGTGATATATATTTGTATAGCTTAGCTTAGGTTAGGTTAAGCTGGAAATGTATGGAAAAATCTAGAGTCCTTCATTCAGTGCTGGTGGTAGTGGCAGTGATTGTTGTTGTGGTTGCGATAAGTTTGAATGATGATTAAAGGATAAGAAGAAACAATCACCACCAAAATTGTCTACCGAAGTTAAATGTTACGTAGAGACCGAAGTTAAATGTTACATAGAGACAAAGAGAAAAATGTTACCTGGGGTGGTATTTACATCTCAGATCTAGTGCCTCAGGGAGGGTGTTCGCTTTTAACTTTCAGGATTTGATATCAGACATGTGATGTCCAAGATGTATTTCACATCAGAGCACCAGTGGAATGGGATTGGCACGTTATCAGTATGCATTTTACTCACTGCTGTCACGGATAAAGAAATTGGTCGATCAGACTGCTTAGGACATGAGTGGGCAACAGGCAGCTTGTGGGCAAAATTTGACCCACGATCAGTTTCGGTCAGACATGCGGAAGAAATTCGTGGGAGAGCGAGACACTTGCATTGTACTCCACCTGTTACATAGTTTTGGATACTCCCGACAAAGACGTTAAAACGTTTTGAAATGAACAAAGAATTGATGGCTCAATTTGTTTAGTATTGCAGGAACAGCCCATGTCCGTGTGGCTAGTCATTGAGAGTATTTTTGCACATACATTTAAAACATGCTTACTAATATTGTTTGTGGATATTAACACACTAAATTTTAAAAAGCTTCAATGACCTGCCCATGGCTGAAAATTGCAAACTTTCTCCAAATTGCTTGTTGAATGGGACTGCTAGTTACAGTGCCATATTTTGTTTTTCTGTTCTTTCTCCTGTTGACAGCAGTAAATAATTGTAGTCCATTGCGAACATATAAGAATGCGGAAACTGTTGAAATTGAAGGTGATTTATGATGAATTAGTTGCAAGCAGTAGCTTGTATAAGCATTTATTTTTCCATGATTACATTTCAGGATGCTTGGCACCCTATATTCAAATGTTTACATTTATTTACTTGTTGTGAACATTGTTTCTTTTCTAACAGCATTGCAGAATTTTGCAATGGAAGTTTTTAAGACAGTTGTTGTAAATTGTCAAAAGGAAAAAAAAACTGTTTACAACACTTAATAAATGTAAACATCTGAAGAAGGGGGTAACATGAATGTACTCTCAAAAATACGAGTTTCGAGGCATAATTTGCAAACATGTTTTGATGGTAAAGGAGTGCCATTCATATCAGTATGTTACTTCATGAACATTAATGTCACAAGCACTATAGTTTTTGTGCTAGGAGTGCTCCTGTTGTCATGTGATGAGCTGATCCATGAGCTTAAGGAAGCATATGAATCAGGCCCTAGAAAGCCTCTGATTTGATTTGCTTTGCTTTGGCCATGCAGGAGAGGGGGTGAACTGTTTGCATTTTCTGTAGTCAGAGTGCATTGTCAGTGGAATATCAACACTGAAAGGAATAATTGCTATAGACCTACAGAGTGCTATATGGTTAGATGCCCTAGATGAATGCCAACTGATACACTTTGTGGTGGTTGGGTGATGTGCCATTGTATAACACCCTGTGACTCAGGTGAATCAGTGATTACAGTACTTGTACGTATGTAGTGGTACAGCCCATTCCTTGAATGAGAGCTATCACTTCCCTAAATACGTATGTCAAAGAAAATTTGTTTGTGACTGGGAGTAGTCACCCCACTGTTGGGAGCTGTTTTAAATCGTAGGTGCTGATACCAGTGCTAACGATCCAGTGACAGTACAAAAGTGGGTAGCAGTCAGAAGATCCTATCTGCTGAGGTGGAGACTGGAGTTCCATGGAGCGGGTGGTGCAGAAGAAAGAGCCCCATGAAATCTAAGAATGCGAAGTGTCAAATATGATAAATGTATTGTAATTGTTAATTATCAACTTGAGTATCAGACCTGTTATGTACTTAGTACAGCGAGGCAGTATATGAATTAGTAGCTGCCCTCATTTATCACATATTGAGTTGTAATTTTGAAGATGAGTTGATTCTCACTTCTTATATGTGTGGTGGAGTGAATGAGAACAAGAAGTTAATTTTCAGCAGCTTTATCTGCAGCCTGTATTCATGTGAAAACTCACAATCTGTTAGGCCTCAAACAACTGCTAGAAAAGGAGAAAAAGTGCTTATTTTAAGTGACACTCATGGCAGAAACTGTGGGAGTATACTACAGTTCAAATTAGGTAAAAAAATTCAGACAAATTAACTGATAACTTCTCTGTTAACGATGCGTGAATTGTTATTGGTGGCACAAATGGTACTGAAAAATCTGTGGAAGAATTTTGGAAGAACATGATAGATTCCTTGGAATATATATGTAAACTGATGCACAAAACAAATTTAAAAATTCATCCAATACCGCTTAGACATGACGCACAGGATCTAAATGAAAAAATCACATCTGTAAATCGCACTATGTTAGAAAAAAATCAACACTGCCACAGGTGTATGTAGGAAGAGATTATCTGTGAATATCGAGATCGAATGCTTGAAAAGAAATGAATATACAACTCATGGTTTGCATCTAAACAAACAAGGAAAGATTCACATTTGTAATAGGCTTGCTTCTTTCATACACATGGTGAAAACTGAAAAACCAAGTACCAATATAGGGAAAAATCATATGCAAATGGACAATCAGATAAAAAGTGCCAGTTTTGAAGTGAAAGTGCCACCCATGAAAAAACAGACAGTTATGGACCAATATATGACAAAAAATAAGCTCAAAGGAAGTCACAACAACACACTTACTAGGTTAAATTTCAAGCCATCAAATGCAGTAGCAAGGTAGTCATTAATGGACAGATGGGTGATAAAGGACAAAAGAAGTGGAAATCGGTAACATTTCAACAGGAGAAAGGCAGGAACCCACATATAGCGAACCAGCAAGCCATGTGTCAAACACCATGAATGCCAGCCCTGCAAAACATTAGGATTTTTTCCCCACTAAGTACAATAGCTCAAATTGTGAGATAAGTGGTCCAGTGAGAAGTGATTTACTCCCTATACCTAATTTTAAATTACTCCATCAAAATGTTCAATCACTCTCGAATAAACTAAATGAAATAGAAATAATGTTAAATGACCTAAGTGATATTTCTGTACTACACTTTACAGAACACTGGCTCAAACAAGATATGTCAGAGCAAACATACATTCCTCAGTTCGAACTTGCAGGCATGTTTTGTAGGAAATTATCAATTCATAGGGGTACCTGTGTATATGTTAGAGAAAATATTGAATTCAATAGTGTAACTATTTAACACTATAAACTGTCCTGCGAAAAAGATATAGAACACTCTATAGCTGAATTACCAAGGCAAAATACAGTTATTGTTTGTGTACACAGGTCACCAGATGGAGGCAGAAAAATGTTTTACAACCCTACGGAGGAACTCTCAGAAGAAATCCACTCTCGAAGGGGGGAAAAAAAGCTTTAATAGTGATTTCTAGAAATTCAATAAATTCAGAGATGACATTATAAATCTACTACAATCATTCAACATCAGTGGAACTGTAACTGAACCAACTTGAGAAACACCAACCTCTGCATTTATCATTGATCAGATCTTTATAATTACGTGCAAATATACCTATAACAAACAAGTTGTAAACACAGGTTTTAGTAATCACAATGCTTAAGTTCTTGCAATGAATATTTCAGGGCACTCGAATTCCCAATATAATACAACACACAATAAGGAATTTCAGTAAAAAAAAAGAAAGTGGAATATTTTTGTTCTCTCCTAAAGAGTGTAAGTTATAAAGATGTATATGACTTGTAATAATACCAATAAGAAATATGATATGGCTACATTCAAACTTTTTTTTGAAGTAACTTTTCCCAAGAAAATAACTACATTTAACGCTACTCGGAAAGCAAACAAGTGGATTACAAAATGGATAAGGATATCATGTCAAAATAAAAGGAGATTGTAAGATTAATCCAAGCATAATAATAATAATAATAATCCTGACTTTATTACATATTTCAAAAGATACATAAGAATACTAACAAGAGTTATTTCAAAAGCAAAAAAACTAGAAAATGACAAAATATTGTGTAATTTCAAGAATAAAACTAAAGCAACCTGGCAAATTATAAGGAAAAAAATGGGCACCAGGGCAGTTAATCACAGTAATGTAGAGCTGACTATGAATAAAAATAAACTAACTGACCCCAAACATGTGGCTAGTGCCTTCAGCAATTATTTCTCTCATATAGCATGCCATGACAAACAGCCAGCCAGTCACTCAGACCAAAAAATTCATTCAAACACATTATTCATGTATCCAGCAACACCTGAGGAACTGTAAGAATCCTAAAAGAATTACCTAACAAATTTCAGTGGGTGTTGATGAGATACCAGATGCTATTATCAAAGCTAAAACAACATTTACTGTGGAACCACTAACAGACATAGTAAATTCGTCCTTTGAGAGTGGTGTGTTTCCAAATAATCCAGAAACTGCAAAAGTAACACCTTTGCATAAGAAGGGTGCAAGAAGTTATATTACTAATTATAGGCCAGTCTCAGTATTGTCAGGATTCAGCAAAATTATGGAAAAAATGTTTCTTAAAAGATTAAGTCTTCTCAAATAAAGAGAGGCCGATAAGTGACTCCCATCATGGGTTCAGAGCTGGAAAATCAACTCAGACAGCATATTTTGCCTTCTTAAATAAAATATTAAAAGCAGTGGATGATAAGTAACATGTATCTGGGATATTTCTGAATGCAAGTAAAGCCTTTGATGTTATTGATCATGGCATTCTTTTGCGTAAATTAAGTAATTATGGAATTAGAGGCCAGTCTGAAAGGTGGCTCCATTCATACCTCAGTAATCATCAGCAGATCACAGAAATAAAACACAAAGATAATGAAACAAAGAAGTGGGAGGTGCACCTAAACAATTTAAAAAAAAGAGACTGAATTCACTAGGATCCCCACTCAGAATACAAACTGCTCATCAGTACTGACAATGTACCATTGTAGTATACAGTCGCTATGTATGTATGGATTAAATTTTTTGGGGGAATTCCACAAATTCTCCAAAAATATTTAAAATACAGAAAAAGGTTATCAGGGTGACTTTTTTAAAAAAAAAACTAAAGGCAAGGAATCCTGTAGACTCCCATTTAAAACTCTCAAAATATTGCCTCTGCCTTGCTTATATATATATGAAATACTAATTTTCACAAAAGGGAGCATTTAAAAAAAAAGGAAAATCTCTTCAGACACAACTATGATATACACATGTACAAAACTAGCAGAATATGTACCTACGTATGAACACAGTAAATACAAACTTATGCAAAAGAGGAGTGTATCATACTGGAGCTACTTTATACAACCATTTGCCTTGTTACCTAAAATGCATACAAACATTAAATGCATTTAAAACAAAGTTAAAACAGTTCTTGCGACTATTGCTTCTATTCTTTGTCTGAATTTATGGAACATCATAATTTTTAAACCTCATTTGTCAAATTTTACTAATTGTCAATTTATAATATAGTTTATGTTGTGCTTATCATGTTCATCGCACTTAATAACTGCTATTGTCACATGTAGAAGCAATGTACTACCCCAAACTACATTATTATGCATTTTGATTATGTCAACAATGTAGTCAAAATGACTACTGTGTGGTAAATTAACTAGGTTTACCACTTTCCTATATCACATGTACCAACTGTGTACTAAAATGATTCTTGGACAAATAAAGAAGAATAAACAAGGTAAGCCTGAGCCAGGTTGGAGAAAGAAGGCATACGGATTCAGGGCACTGACTAACTGGACCCTGGTTAATAATACTTAATGGGAACCAGGTATTCAGTAAGCAACATTCATCGTATAAGAAGGAGTGTTTAGGTGGCAACTTATTTTATTGTTTTGTGCTTGTGGTAAAGTATAACAAACCATCACACAGTCGAAGCCAATCTGAAACACTTCATGTACCTAAACAGTTCAGTGAACCATGCTTCGTGTGGGGGCCTGAAACAAAAGACAGGACCATTTCCGATAAGAAAGCTTACCCTCTACTGCTTTATGTTGGTGATATTTCACTTTCCTGTAGCCAATCTGAAGCTAGTTTGATACCCAACAATAGGCAAAAGAACAGGCATGGAATTTTTAGTATGAAAATGTGAAGTTTTGTTGTTATTCACAGTTATCTGTACTTCTTGATTTATGTAGTGATTACTTTGGAACATGAGGTTGTGTAGCTAAAGTCCACAGGTGATGTATGAGGCTCTTATGCTGCATGCTGCTGTTTTTGTTGCTTGTAAGTGTTCAGGTGATAGTGTACGGCAGCCGGTGAGAATTGCTGAATGGCATGATTTCTTTTGGGAGAAGATGTGATGTGATTACATTGGTTTTCGATATGGAGAATGAGGAGAAAAGTAGATGTGCTGAGGGGCTGTCCTGCAGAGTAGCCCGAGGTACAGGTTAGGTTGGAATGTGTGAATTAATTTGGTTGAGTTTGCAAAGCCAACTAATGTGGCAGGGGAGGAGGAAAAAAAAAACCAACTATACATGCTGACAGATTGACCAATAATGTAGCGCTTGGCCAAGGTCAGTTTGGAATGTGACAGTTTGCTTGTAAGTTGGCGAAAGCAATGAATCTGAGCACAAAAATAAGATTGTCGTAATATATCTACATATAAGGTAGCTCAAGATACACATTCATCATATAACCTACTTGTATGTCTTATTTACGAGTTTGCTGAAAATAGTGACAGTTTACGTAATAGAACAAACTACCAGGTACATTTCCAGAATGAGATTTTCACTCTGCAGCAGAATTTACACTGATATGAAACTTCCTGGCAGATTAAAACTGTGTGCTGGACTGAGACTTGAAATCGGGACCTTTGCTTTTCGTGGGCAACTGAGCTAGCCAAGCACAACTCACGACCCGTCCTCACAGCTTCAATTCTGCCAGTACCTTGTCTCCTACCTTCTAAACTTCACAGAAGCTCTTCTACAAACCTTGCAGAACTAGCACCCCTGGAAGAAAGGATATTGCAGATACATGGCTTAGCCACAGCCTGGGGGATGTTTCCAGAATGAGATTTTCACTCTGCAGCAGAGTGTGTGCTGATATGAAACTTCCTGACAGATTAAAACTGTGTGCCGGACTGAGACTCAAACTCAGGAGGTCCCGAGCTCAAGTCTCGGTCCGGCACACAGTTTTAATCTGCCAGGAAATTTCATACCAGGTACATTTATTTGTACAACTTTGAAAAATTATGAGCGAGCGTGTTGATTACCTGCCGACAACTGATTTATGATTCATCGTGTTCACTATTCATCATTCATGACGCAAACTGTGAACAACTGCAGCATCCAACGGAATAGCTGCATGTACTGTAAGTCCACTTTTATTGATTGTATAAATTGTAGCAGGTTTTACAGTTATGCCCAAAGCTTTGAGAATTACTGGGCTACTGGACCTCCGAAGCGCTCTCTCTCTCTCTCTCTCTCTCTCTCTCTCTCTCTCTCTCTCTCTCTGAGGAAGAGTATTGTGCCAAAGCTTAGCAGTTATTTCTGTCTTGTTTATGTGGCTGCCAAATGCTCAGAGCTTCACCTATTTGATCAGTGCTTACCTTTTGTCTCTTTCAAATTTGTGGTTAAGTTGATTTTTTGTTTGTACTACCCAGTGTTAATCAAACTTTCGCTGATAGCATGTGGTGAGTGCACACAGCTATGAAGTCAGGAACAGGAGTGGTATCATAAGCTTTGTGTCAGATCAGTGGAGGAAAGCTCCGAGGAACTTCATTCTGTAACAGAAGTTTAGGTAAAAACAGGGTTTCTAGTATAGGTCAGACATCAAGATCAATGTGAAGGTACATAGTATCTATGGATTGTTACTAGGGGTGTTGCATATGACATTTGGTTGTTTGTGCCAGTGAGTCGATCACAACCAACTGCTTCTCACAGCCTGGCAAAGGGGCTATATTAGTACATGAGAGGTTAGCTTATGTTATCACTACAAAAGTAGCCATGCTTTAAAAGCTCCATGGCAACTGATGAAGGTTCCAAAATGTCCCTTTCTAAATGTAAGGTTTGTTAATGGTGTTACTGGGACATGAGACATTGCTATCATATCATCGCTACAAAACACATCTGCCTACCATTCCCTCATTGGTTGCTTAAATTGAGCTATTGCTTATTGCTACCAATAAACTAACTGCTCATCCCTCTGATCTTTTGCTATATAACTTGCTTTTTGCCAGTTGTCTTAAAATTTGTTTTTCCAAAAATTATCTAACGTCCAACTCGCACCTCTCCCTCTACCTGTCGTGCATTCCCAGACAGAACAGCTCACAGATTGTGCCAGCATTGTGAGCCTGTGAAGAAAATGAATACTGTCTGCATGAAGACTGATGATTATTCATTGATACTAAGTGTTTTAAAATTGGCTCAACATTATTGAAATTGGAATGTTGCTTATTGAGGACACCTAGGCTCTTCCATTGGGTTTAATTTTCCTGCTTCTCAGGAGGGATAGGTATTGGTGTGTCTGGAAAAAAATGTCAGACCTAATACGTTGCAACCATTGCTGGGAAAACAAATTGTTACATGAATTTCTGTCTGTCATTTTAATATTGTGTGTGTGGTTGATATTTAGCATAGTGTACCACCTGCATAAAAGAAGTATTTTAAGGATGCTTACATAAAGCTGCTGTTTTTTAACACTAAGCCATTTTAGTTGAAAGCCGAACGAATTTCAGTGGGCATGTAACATTCCATGTTGTCAGAATTTGTTAAAATTCATTATTTTGTGTGTTACTCCCAGTGATTTAAACAGTAAAAAATTCTTTGTCCTATTGCACAAATAACTTTTTTTTTCAGTAAAAACTATTTTAGAAAAGTATATTTTCAAATTTTTCGCCATATGTCTCCAACATTATTGGTTGTTGCTACGAATAAAATAAGTGCTCATCCATTTAATAATTTGCCATGTAACTTGTTTCTTTGCTAATTGCTTTAAAATTTATCTCTCTGACAATTACCTGTTACTCAACTCCTTCGATTTGCCCTCTGACTTTCACCAATTGTTGCTAGTTGCATGCTTATAGTGACTTGCCTCACTTCTTACTTTAATGGTCTTATTTGTATTGGTATTTAAATATTAAAGTCAACTAATTATGTTCACTTTCATTCTTCAGACAATCGTTCGTGGTGATCCTCGGCTGAGTGGCATTCCGAAAACTTCGAATGTCGCCCGATCGAACTCGTTGCGATCGTCGAGCCCGCCGCGGCTGTCGAGGCGCGGGGAGTACCGCCAGGCTGCTGCTGGTGTGCCGCCACCAGTGCCAGAGGGGGAGGTGATGCCTCCACTGCCCCACCAGCAGCAGCTTTACAGTGGGGGCGGGCCGACGGCTGGACCTCCTGGCCCTGGCGGGTCTGTGAAGCACCAGCCCTACGTAAGACATACTTAGCTACCTGCTTGTGTAGACTCTTTGATTTGGCCAGTCTCATAGCAGCACAAAAAATGATGCCACATTTACACCATGGAATAACCTTATTATGACCACAAGTTATTGTTTAGAATAGTTGCTGTTTGCAGCTCGCTGACAGCTGGAAGTGTGTCAGTCAGGTACTGATAAGTCTGTTGTAAGATTTGGTTCCATCTGCTCGTATAAAACACATATATGTAAATTGAAGGTGGGGAGGAGAAGAAAGGAAAGGAAAGGGAAGGGATCACTGCTGTCAGCTGCATTGGGACATCACATGGCGTCAGCAGCTACAAGTGAAAATGTGCACCGGACTGCGATTCGAACCCGGGATATTCTGTTTACTAGGCAGGTGCCATAACCACTGTGCTCTCTGGGACACAGTTTTATCGCAACTGCACGGACTATCTCGGCTCGCCTCACGACCGATCTATATTCCCATCGACCGCCACCTATCCGCAGCCCTTTTCCATTTCCTCCATATTGGCTCTTCCGAGATGCCTGTAGGAGGTTGGACATATTTGTGCATTCGCACTGAAAAAGGTGGATTCATTGCCCAGCTAGGCCTATCGAATTATATAACAACATACCTATTCTTGGTCTTTTTGTCCAAACATGTTTCAGAAAGTCTGAGCCATCATCAATGCATCATTATTTATATCTTGATTCCTAGATAAAAGTTAGACCTAAACATTTTGTTGCGTGTGTTGTGATTTTTGTTTTTCTCCTTAATTACTGATCATTATTATATTGTAGAGGTTTCATTAAATGACGTAATAATTATGAATAATAGCCAGCTGCATTATTATGTAAATTGTTTATATTTTATATCGTACACGATGAGCCTATTTCGGCATATTGTCATCATTAGGTGCTCTGTAAATACATAAGTAAGCAATGGTCTTAATGTAGTGGTCTTGAAAAGCTATAATACATCATCAGGTGTTTTTACCCTACATGTAACATTGTTGCTGTCCTGCGCTGTCTTTTTTTAGAATTATTACTTTCCCTTAGGTGTACATAGGAGATGTATATCAGATTTTACTTGGTTTCCAAATATGCTACTTTTCTGACAGCTTGGATGACTGTGGTTCAGTGATATTACATGTTTACTTAAGTAGTTACCATTATAAGTAAGTGATGTTTGAAATTCAGTTTTTTTTTTATTATTTTTATAGGTTTGGTTCTAATTATGTTTTTGCATAGAGTTTGTTTCAGTTTTATTTGAGATTTTTATTCTACATTTTTAATTTTTTTGTAATAATTTTGCTATTGATTTATCTTGGTGTTATGTCTCTGTTTTACACTCGTCATGTTGTTATCGCTATTACTACAGATATGTATTATTTAGCGTCTCTGATTTATTACTTTACCCTTTTTCTTGACTTATACTGTGAACAAAGTTTTCTATGTACTTTTTGTGCTTTAGGTCAGTTTTTTCGTTCAGTACATTTGTCAGGTTACTGTATGCATGTGAGTATATACCTGTTTCCTCAAGAATGTTCACGAATGTTCCCTTCTGCGTAATATGGAGGATTTCATGGTGCTTCATTTACAGATTTTATGTCGTGTTTTTCTGTTTGTAAATGTTGAAAAAACAATGTGGATGGGTTGTTTTCACTGACTCTGGTGTGCTCTTTATATCTAATTTTGTAGTTTCTACCAGTTTGCCCTATGTAGAATTTGTGGCATGTGCCACACGAAATTTTGTAAATGCCGGGGTCATTCTGTATTGGAATTTTTGTGCTGCCTTTGTGAATTTTGTGTTTGAGGCTTCTTTTTTATTTTCCAACTACATGTAGGCCATTGTTCAGGTGTCTCGGGTTTCAAACTTGGACATTTCTGTACTTATACTCCATCATGAGATTAGTTGTTGACAGTGTTGACCCATTCAATAAGAAACATTTTTTCAGTGATCACTAAATGGAAAAATGACAGGCACTTGGAGAACACTACTTTAAGAATTGTAGAGGAAGGTGTGCTCTATAGAGCAGGTTTTGTTTTCAGTCAGCTTCCAACACAGCGAGAGAAAAAATAAAAAAAAATTGAGTGATATTCAAATGCAACTTGAAACATTCCTTTGTGACATACTCCTTCTGGGCTGTACAGAGTTCCTCAGAATAACGGAGAATTTTTCTCTGTAATTTGTTATTTATTGATGTACTCTCTTTTGTCTTGTTTTATTAAGTCTTTGTTTATAAATTTTCTAATCAGCATTCTGTTCATTATTTACTGATTCATTCCATTATGGGTTAGCCTTGACTCACAGGGTTCCACAGAACCTGGCAAATAAATAAATAAATAAGGCAAAAATGAAAAACCGAAGTAGTCACACAATTGTTTAAGCCTAATTTTCTAAACGGGATTGTGATCAGAAAAAGTTTTGTACATTGCTTAGAAAAAGTTGTGAGACTTAGAAAAACCATAAACTTTTGAAAAAATAGTTTTAATGAAGCAAAAGAAGACAGTTATGTAATCTACATACAATAGCTTCAATAGTTAATAGGGCCTCCTTAGCCTTGTACCACTCCTTGATCCTCTTTGACAGGGCCAGCCAAGAATTCGGCTTGTGAGCAGTGTGCTCACATGCCGTAACTCTCAGCCTGCCTGCACACTTCCTCCACTGCCACACAAAACACTGAGAGTTAGGGGAAGGGGGGGAAACTGCCATTAGTAGATCACAGTGTAATTGCAGTGCATACGACTTGGTTTCATATTCCTCAATGAGGTAGGTCAGAAACAAAACATGTTTTCAGTAAAATGGAAATGTACATTAAAAAAAAATCTACTCACCAAGTGGCAGCAGGGAAACACACACAAAAGGATTTAACTTTCACAAGCTTTCGGAGTCAGTGTCTCCTTCTTCTGGTGGAAGAGTTGAAGGAGAAAGAAGAGGGGTGAAGGAAAAGGACTGGAGAGGTTTAGGGAAAGGGGTACAGTTTCGAAAAATTGCCCAGAACCCTGGGTCATGGGGAGACCTAAGACATGGGATGAGAAGGGAAGACTGAAGCAAAATAGTTTACTTATCTCTTGCGATTTTCTCTTTCTGTCTGACCAGTTTTAAAAAAAATCCACAAAAATTTCATCTCCTTTCACGACTTGACTTATCAGTTTTTTTTCTTGTTAACAATTGTCTATTCTCATGGTTTTGTGCGAATTTTTGTGGTTTTTTTCCAAATTTTTTTCCTAGCTTTTCTTCCATTTTTCTATCTTTTTCCATCCTGTGCCTCTCATTTTTACCATTACCACCATTTCTAACTCTCCAAATCGTTCTCTCTTGCCATGATGAATCCCATCACATATTACAGCCTTTCTTTTCAAAAACATGCTTTTGCACTACCAAAATTAAGGTCTCACATTCTGTTTCTTGAAACCTGCTTTTCCCTTGGAGCTACTCCCAAAGGCCAGTCTTTCCTTCTTATCCCGTCTGGTTAGTCTTTCCTAATCAGGGGTTCTGGGTGACTTTTTGAAACTGTACCCCTTTCCCTAAACCTCCCCGGTCCTTTTCCTTCACGCTTCTCCCTTCCCTTTCAACTCTTCTGCCAGAAGAAGGAACCAAGTTAAACCCTTGTGTGTGTGAGTGTGTGTGTGTGTGTGTGTGTGTGTGTGTGTGTGTGTGTGTGTGTGTGTGCTTTTCCGTGCTGCCTTTTGGTGAGTAGATTTCTTTATATGTCCATTTACATTATATTATCAAAAACGAATTTTCAGTATTATTTAATTATTTAAGGCATGCTGAAGACGTAATATAATTTTTATCTGGTACAAACTATCAGCATACGGACAGACACAGACAATTTCACAGATTTTCGCACTCGGGTTGCCTTGTAATCATGACTTGTTTAGCTTCATAATCAGAAAACATCTTTTACACAAGTTGATTGAAATATTGTAGCACTTTTGCAACCTCATTATGGAGACATGGAAATTACCCGAGGAAAACAATGTCGTTGTCCTGGACAGCTTTAACGTAATAGGATTTGTCTTTAAAATGTGAATTATACTGCAGATGAATCACCTACATCTGCACATGCACAGGGACATTTTCAACAAATGGCAATGGTATTGAAAACAGATGTAAGACTGGCAGTTTCCTCAAAATGTTTAGAAAAGTATCCACAATGAACTCTTCAAAATTGGTGTCTTCTCTAGCACCACTGAACTTAGGGAACTGAGATGTGTCAGAAGTTGTTCCTTCATAGAATGTGTTTTTCTTTTTAAATGCATCCCCTTGAATTGGAAATAAGGTGTTTCTGGCCTTGCTGCATCT
The DNA here is from genome assembly GCF_023864275.1 of Schistocerca cancellata. NCBI lineage: Eukaryota > Metazoa > Arthropoda > Insecta > Orthoptera > Acrididae > Schistocerca > Schistocerca cancellata. Next base: position 31,116,555 of record NC_064635.1, on the reverse strand, counting down.
ACTGTGGCAGTGTGCAGTAAAGTCCACTTAAAATGCGAAGTCAGTGATCCATTCCAGATGCTGAAATTTTGGTTCCTGCACTATTTTTTCCTTCATAAATTCAACATTAATGAGTTTTAATTTAAAAAAAAGGATCCTTCCAGGCATGCCCCTAGTATGTTGGTTAACAACATACTTCGCAGTAGTATATAAAATCTCCATACTCTTTGTTCATTTCCATCAAAAACTGTTGGAACTGACAGTCTCCATGCCTGTAAAGTTTGCACAAAATGCTTCTTGATATACAGAATTATGAATCTCATCTGTTCAGCGTTGTAATTATTTGCTCTTTTATTGTCAACTACATCTTCTTTTTGGTATTGTAATGTCGTTCCATAACAAATTGGCAGTGCCCATTAATTATCTAATTGCTTAATAGATGTCAGTAATTCTCATCCCTGTCTTCTGCATTCCCATTCATTTTTAATGGCTTGTGGCACTAGATCAGTAGAGTGCAAACAGCCACGGGACCTTTGAGCTTCCTACATACCATGAACAAATAGCTAAGGGTAATCGGCACTGACATCACGATTCTGCTGAACTGAAGAGCATCATGCCAGCCAAAAAATGCAACACTGCAGTACTAAAAGAAATGAAAGAAATGTTGCACTGTACCAGGCACTTCCGAGGAGGACCAAGCAAAACCAAGACAGACTGAGCCTCGGCCTACATACTGCCTGCACATGTGGCTCCGCGCAGTTTGGCGCACTTGGGGCTGACAGTGCGCTTTAGTGTGGAGTTGTGTTCTCCTAAATTTGCACCAACATATAAACTCCTTAGGTTTTTGTGTGGCTTGATGTGGAGCCATCATGTTCCAAATGTATTCAGTAGGGACTGGGCAGAGCCCATTGCTGGCCATTGAAGGAGCTTAACACCCTGCTTAGAAAACCAGTCCTTAGTGTAACCAGAGGAGTGATGTGAGACATTTTCTTGTTGGTCGATAAAGTTTTCACTAAGCAATTTTTTAGCCAGTGGTGGCATGACTTCCAACATTGTCAGCAGTATTTTATAGTGTGTGTAGTCTCCTGAACAAAAGAAAGGTGCTCCATACTGTCAGATCTGATGGAAGTCCAGATCATCACAGACTCACCATTGGTCTGAACTGCCAGAGTGATACAAGCAGGTAGAAATTTTTCAGTTTTTGTTCGTTGGACACTGATTCCCTGTCTAACGGGTAGTTCAAAGCGGCTTTCGTGTGAGAAGATATCACGCTCCCGAGACTTCTTTAACCGCCATATCAAGCTTTAGACTAAATTTTGTATCTCTGTTTCCTCAGATCATTTAGAAAGCGTCCACACGTGTTTGCTGAAACCTTGCAGAACAGAAATATTGAGATTTTTGTCTTCTATATTCAAAACAGGAAATAAATCATCACAACTTTGTGAAATGGAAAGTTGCTACTCACCATATAGAGGAGATGCTGAGTCACAGATAGGCACAACATAAAGACTGTCACAAATATACCTTTCAGCCGGTAAGGCCTTTACCAGAATAGATGGCGCACGCGTGCACGTGCACGCGCGCGCGCGCACACACACACACACACACACACACACACACACACACACACACACACGCGCGCAGTCTCAGGCAACTGAGGCCACACTCAGTGTGCAGTTTGGCAGTACCCATCAATTATCTAACTGCTTAATAGATATTACTAATCCTCATCCCTGCCTTCTGCATTTCACACTCAGTGTGGCCACAGTTGCTTGAGACTGCAGTCGTGTGTGAGAGTTGCATTTGCGTGAGGGTGTATGTGTGTGTGCTGTCTATTTTGGCAAAGGCCTTGCTGGCCGAAAGCTATGTTTGTGACAGTCTTTCTGTTGTGCCTATCTGTGACTCAGCATCTCTACTATATGCGGGTAGCAACTTTCCTTTTCACAAAATTGTTACATTCCATCCTGGATTTTCCATTGTTTAATCATTATAACTTGGCATTTTAAGTTTTTATGACCCTCATTTAAAATCTTATGACCCAGATGATGAAGGGTTTTGCACGGTCTGCCTCTTCGCGGAGCTTAATTGCCATTGCTGGCTTCCTTAAAACGTCTCACCTCAATACTAACGTGTTTTAGACACATTAGGTTTACATGCAGTAATCAGTACGTGTTACTGCATTTGCATGTACTGATAATTAGCCATATGGTTGAAGGACACAGGTAATTACCACATTTTCACAGAATTTAGTTACACAAAACAGCAAAAAATGTAGCGAGGTTATAACGAATGGTCTGAAACGACAACAGTTTCCCCACAAGAAAGCATGCACAGTGGATCCATCACAAATGAGATGTGGAGAAAACAACTGCACAGTCAGAATAGGTCCCAAAGCTGCCAATCAGAGCTTATTGCAGAATGAAACTGCCTGATTTTTCCACACAGGTAATTACCACATTTTCACAGAATTTAGTTACACAAAACAGCAAAAAATGTAGCGAGGTTATAACGAATGGTCTGAAACAACAACAGTTTCCCCACAAGAAAGCACACACAGTGGATCCATCACAAATGAGATGTGGAGAAAACAACTGCACAGTCAGAATAGGTCCCAAAGCTGCCAATCAGAGCTTATTGCAGAATGAAACTGCCTGATTTTTCCACACAATTTACTGGAGGAAAAAAGTTTGTTTGACAGGTGATCAGATGACTAGAAATTTTTTCACAGGTTGTGTTGTTATTTTTGTGGTTGCCATACTCTAATAAAATGGCAATAAAAATTTCATAGCTGTAGGACTGCCTGTTTACAAGAAAGTATACATTTTATGGGAAAAACAGTCCATCTCCAAACATATTAGAGCTAGTATAGTGAAATTTTACCTTAAAACTCGTAGTTAAGATGTCTAATAACATAATTTAAAACATTGACTAAAATGCTGTCATATTTTTCAGTTATTGAATAAAATAATGACAAACCTCTGAAGGCATGAATGTGCTGAAAAATTTTTGAGCAGGAACACCTAGAGAAATTGGTGTTTTGATAAAATAAATGGAACCCCTTCTTGTAATAATGTCTGCAAGCACATCGATGATCTGCCTCACATAACCACGAGTGGGTCTGACCCTGCGATTACATGCGAGTCATCCCGTCAGCTACTGTTTTCAGTGACTACTTCCGTCTTAATACATTATCTGATCAAAAGTATCTGGAGATCCTTCTGTAATGTGAAATTGACTGCTAAATGTCACAAGAAGCAGACCCACCAGTATAGAAGTGAGTGGGGAGTGCTGTGTTGTCAGTAGGAAAGCAGTAACCACAGAATGGGTCAGTCGGGACAGCTCGGTGACTTCAAACATGAACTGGTCATTGGATGTCACCTGGGTAAGAAACCCTTCTAGAGTGGCCCAAGTTGACGGTTGGTGATGTGATCAGCTAAGTTTTGGAAAGGACGAAAGAATCTAGTCAGCTAGTTGTGTGAACCAGGTTTATTAGAACCATTAATCTAGGTTCCTTCTTCAGAAGGAGGTGTAATACTTGTAAAACATTTTGTGTTGAAAATGTATGTTAAAATAAAGTTGTTTGGCTCTTATCAAGAAAAAAATTCATCCCAAAAACAATAAAATAACAGGCCTTGGCCATCAGTAACAACAGTGTGAAGCTCAAAAATAATATTTGTCAACTTCTTAACGTGGTAGGCCTAGTATATTCGGTCAACAAGTTTTATCTGTGAATTTCACACTGATGTTATTTGATTGCCATGGCCTGCTGTTTTATTGTTTTTGAGATGAATTTTTACTTTACGAGAGCCAAATGGCTTTATTTTAACATACCTTTTTAACACAAGATGTAAGAATCATTACATCTCCTTCTGAAGAACATAATTTCTATGATTAGTGAATCGTTGGTCTAAGGGTTCTAATAAACCTGTGTCAGGCAACTGGTTGGGAGACTATTACTTTACAGTTGCTGTTTAAAGACACGTTCAAGATTTTAACTACCTAAACTGAGGCCAGGCATACTTCACACATTGACATACAGGACTATCGAGCATTGTGATGTGTGATTCTAAAAATACCCCTTGAAATTGGTGGAAGGAATCACTTGTGAGTTTGAGTGTTAACAGCAGTCCAGGCAACACAATGATTGGACAAAAGCAGTTAAAAAAAAGTGGGAGACAGTGTTCAAGCAGCTGCTCATAAGCCAAACATTATCACTGTGGTCAGTGCTAAGCGGCACATGAGAGGATGCAAAGAGCAATGTCACTGTACAGTGGATGACTGGAAATGAGTGATTCGGAGCAGTGAATCAAGGTACACCCTGTGGCAATTCAGTGGAGGGATTTAAGTTCGTCAAACGTCTGGAGAATGTTACTTGCCATCTTGTGTAGTGACAACAGTGAAGTACAGAGGAGGTGGTGCAACAGTGTGGTGTTTTTCTTTCCATGGTTGAGATGTAGTCCTCTTATTACGTTTAGGAAAATGCTAATAGCAGAAGGATGTGAAGTTGTTTTACAGTATAGTGTACTGTGTATGGTAGAGGAAGGGTTGGGATACGCCAATTGTTTGTATCACCATGACAGTATCACCTGTCGCAAAGCAGCATCTGTGAGACAATGGTTTGTGGACAGTACATCCCTGAATAGCTTGCCCGGAGCCCCAATCTGAACCCGATGGAACACACTTGAGATTGGTCAGAACATTGATGTTCCGTACCCCAGCATCTGGCATCACTACTGGCATTGATAACTGTGATGGAATCAGTTCGTGCCCCATGCCTAGTGCTTCACATTTCTCATTCTTCACTTATCACTTATTAAACTAGTATGTGGCCAACTTCAAACACATACGTCAAGTGCAAAGTTTCAGTGGTCTGGGTATACCTTCTCTAGTTTCGGCTCTTGGTGAAGAATGGGCTGCCATTCCTCCACAGACATTCAGACACTAAAATTGCTTAAAGCAAATGCTGGGACGATTTCTTTTGGTCCCCACCCCCAAATCAGCTAACTGACATTCAGACACTTCATTGAAAATATCCACAGAAGAGTTCAAGCTGTCATAAAAGTGAAGTATGGACACTTCCTAAATTAATTTCCACAAATTAGTGTCCAGAGACTACTTTCCACCAGATGGCGACTCATAGTATTGCTCACACCGTATTTCAAAGACTTTTAATTGTTTCATTTCTGTTTTCTCTGTTCTCAATGTGTCCAAAACATACACTATGTGATCAAAAGTATCCCGACACCTGGCTGAAAATGACTTACAAGTTCGTGGCGCCCTCCATAGGTAATGCTGGAATTCAGTATGGTGATGGCCCACCCTTAACCTTGATGACATCTTCCACTCTCTCATGCATACTTTGTCAGGTGCTGGAATGTTTCTTGGGGAATGGCAGCCCATTCTTCACGGAGTGCTGCACTGAGGAGAGGTATCGATGTTGATCAGTGAGGCCTGGCACGAAGTCGGCGTTCCAAAACATCCCAAAGATGTTCTGTAGGATTCAGGTCAGGCCTCTGTGCAGGCCAGTCCATTACAGGGATGTTATTGTTATGTAACCACTCTGCCACAGGCAGTGCATTATGAACAGGTGCTCGATCTTGTTGAAAGACGCACTCGCCATCCCCAAATTGATCTTCAACAGTGGAAAGCAAGAAGGTGCTTAAAACATCAGTGTAGGCCTGTGCAGTGATAGTGCCATGCAAAACAACAAGGGGTGCAAGCCCCCTCCATGAAAAACACAATCACACTGTAACACCACCGCCTCCGAATTTTACTGTTGGCACTACTCACGCTGGCAGATGGCGTTCACCAGGCATTTGCTGTACCCACGCCCTGCCATAGGATCACCATCTTGTGTACCGTGATCCGCCACTCCACACAACGTTTTTCCACTGTTCAATTGTCCCATGTTTACGCTCCTTACACCAAGCGAGGCATCGTTTAGCATTTACTGGTGTGATGTGTGTCTTATGAGCAGCTGTTCGTCCATGAAATACAAGTTTTCTCACCTCCTGCCTGACTGTCATATTACTTGCAGTGGATCCTGATACAGTTTGGAATTCCTGTGTGATGGTCTGGATACATGTCTGCCTATTACACATTACAACCCTCTTCAACCGTCGGCGGTCTCTGTCAGTCAACAGACGAGGTCGGCGTGTATGCTTTTGTGCTGTATGTGTCCCTTCACATTTCCACTTCACTATCACACTGGACATGGGGACATTTAGGAGTGTCAAAATCTTGTGTACAGACATATGACACAAGTGACATACAATCACCTGACCACATTCGAAGTCCATGAGTTGTGCAGAGTGTCCCATTCTCCTCTCTCACAATGTCTAATGATTACTGAGCTCGCTGATATGGAATACCTGGCAGTAGGTGGCAGCAGAATGTGTCTAATACGAGGAATGTATGTTTTTTTCTTTTTGGGGGAGGGGGGGGGGTCCAGATACTTTTGATCACATAGTGTAGCTTTTCATGAATCTCTTTTCATTAGCAAGTTTTATATTATTGGATTTTTCAAGCTTATTAAACACGTATTTTTATAGGATCCCCTTATACCTTTTGAAATCTATGTTACTGTCTTTCTTGCATTTTCCCGTTATCTATTCTACAACTCTACAGCCAAGAAGGCTAAATTTTTCCATCTCTTCAAGAGTCTCTTGTCCTTTAGCCATCTAGCATCCCCACATCTTGCATTTACCATTATATTATTTTATACGTGGTGTTGCCATCAGCAAGTGCATGTACAATTTCTTCAAGCACCTGATTCAATTGGTGCTACCTTTCTGCAAATACTACTGTGCCATCAGCAGCTGTATCATACTCATTTCTGTACCTGACAAACAGTTTCCATGTAGAAACTGTCATTGTCTTCCCTCACTGTCTCTTTGTACAGAACCCCCCCTGCGGGTCTGAGGGTTAGAATAGGCCCGAGGTATTCCTGCCTGTCGTAATAGGCGACTAAAAGGAGTCTCCCATGCTTCGGGCTTTATGTGATGGCCCCCTGTAGGGTTTGGCCTCCATTTTTCAAAATTTTCCCGAGGAGAGAACCAATTGGGGAAGGGCGCCTTACATGGTGCACCGTGTCCATCATGCCTTGAGATCTTTAGCCCACTTTCTCATTGTCGCATTGCAGTCCCACCCATTCTCCACCTCTTGGATGAGGACACTTTCCTGGGTGCGTTTTCCACCATGCACTATGCAGTGTCACTTTCTGTGCCGACGATGACCGTGGACTTCTTTGCACCTCATATCCAGCACGGTAGCCAGTCCATTGTGGTGGGGCCGCCATGTACCCTGTTGGTTGTAGCCCCCTGACAACACAGGGATCGCTCTGCTGATGCCTGTGCCGTTAACTCCCCACGTATGCCAAGGAGTAGATGCCTGTCACCCTGGGGCATCGGGACTTACGGCAATGGCCATCCTGCCAGGTGGCTTTTGTTGCAACTGGGTGGCACCCGTGGGGAGGGTTCCCTGGTCGGAGTGGGTGGCATCAGGGCAGATGACACGCCATGAAGCATAGTATGTCATCTCTTGCTGGTGGTCCACCACCGGCAGTCTCTAAGCGGGCAAAGTCTAACTTTAATGCTAAGAAATATGGCCCCAAGTTGTTCCCCTGCATGGGAGGTACGCCAAGCTAAGGATGGCAGTGAAGCTTATTCACCCTGGTACCTCGTATGTATGAGAGTTGATGGGGAATCTTTCATATCCATGAAGCCTCAGTTTTTTTGTGGAGCATTTGGAGGACAAGTATGGGGAGGTGGAGGGCTTGTCCAAAATGCGCTCTGGGTCAGTTTTGATAAAAACAGCATCTTTTGCCCAGTCACGGGCTTTATTTTCTTATGGCAAGTTGCTGGATGTTTCTGTTGCCATCACACCTCATAAGAGCTTAAATATGGTCCAGGGTATTATATTCCACAGGGACTTTCTTTTGCAGTCTGACGACGAGCTGTGCACCAGTTTAGAGCGGCGAGGTGTACATTTAATCCGACGCGTACATTGGGGTCCGAGGGATAACCAGGTTGTCACTGGTGCCTTCATCTTGGCCTTCGAGGGTGACACATTGACTGAAAAGGTCAAGGTGATGGTCTACTGCTGTGACGTGTGACGTCAAGCCATATATTCCTCCCCCGATGCTGTGCCGTAAATGCTGGAAGTTCGGCCATTTGTCTTCCCACTGTACTTTCAGTCCCACCTGTTGAGATTGTGGACGTCCATCGCATCCCAGTACTGCATGTGCCCTGCCTACCACCTGTATCAACTGCAAAGAGCAGCATTCACCTTGGTCGCCAGACTGCAGGACTTTACAGAAAGAGAGGAAAATCATGGAATATAAGACCCTGGACCGACTGACCTACACTGAGGCTTAGAGGAAATTTGAGCTCCTAGATCCTGTGGCTATGACCACCTCATACGCTGCCGCTACGAGAACAGTTGTCGCCCCATCAGTTTCTCGAATTCCTGCCGCATCTCAGAACCGGGAGACTACACCTGCCGCCTTGATGTTGGGGGCACTTCCCTCCCTGGTGCTCCCACACCACCTACTTTGGGAGCAACACCCCCCCAACCACCGGAGATTTCAGTCCCCACTTCTGAGCCAGAGAATTGTAATCAGAGTGTATACAACCTGGGAGATCCAGGAAAAACCCAGCAATTTTTTCATCTGGGAGAAAACCGGGAATTTTTTAGAATCCCGGGAATTTTTTAGAATTCCGGGATTTTTTTTTTTGTTTTGTTTTAGTTTTCTGTTAAATTTTTGTAATTTTGACTGGTAAGAACCGATACTCTAACAAAGGATATTACCTATCAAAGGATACCACTGCAAAATAATACTTCAACAATAAAACATAAACGAGAGAAAAAAAAGAAAATAACTTAAGTTGCAAAGGAAATGCGCCATATAGAATGACAACACACAGTGCTCATTCAAGCAGATGCCAACAGCAAAATGTGTCAAAGGCTTTAGGAAGACAATGTAATGCTTCATAACAACAAATTGCCTCCACTGAGCGTGAAGTCACGACTGTTTACATTAGATTCATTTTAGCAGTTACAAGTGGGCTCATGCGCATGTGCAGTTGAGTCGCATTCGAGTAGTATATTTTCCCACTTGTTGCTATAGAAATGTGACTGTTGGCTGTGCAAGCAGTCGCAGCAAGAAGCTAGATGCTACCGAGAAAAGGGGGGCGCCAAATTCATATTCTTCAGGAAAAAATACTTGTTTCACAAATTGATTTTTCATATGATTTTGAAGCGCATCCCTGTTGGTTTTTGAACACATTTTAAGTTGATTTCTAAATGAATCGTAAGTTAATTTTTGAATGCGTGCATAGTGTATGTTATGTCTCTGTCAGGAGAATCCTCCTTGCATCTAGAAATAAACTTTCCGCAGACAATAGGGGACGGGGCTATAAGAGCTGAGCGGGTTAAAGCTGAACGGATGAATGCCAATCGCTGTCTGTTTATGTGGTTGATTGGGTTGGCAAATGATTAACGTTGTTCTAATTACTAGCAAAATCCATAGATTCAGACTACCAGAATGGAAATAAACGACTAACAGGAATAACAGGTGAGAAAGAGTATGTATTATCTTCTCGGTGTATCCAAGAAAATAAAATTTTGATGGAAAATTTTGGCCAGATTGCTACACTAGTAAGAACCAGTTGTACAGTCCCCGGCTAGCAGTCGCTTAAGTTCTATTCTGGAAGTAACGCGTAAAACATATTGTACGAACATGTAACAATGCCTAACTGGAGATTAATCCCGGTGTAACTAAACATGTGATTCTGGCAGGGTTAGGGAAGTTAATCGGCGAACAAATTTTGACAATGGCAGGAATAACTACAGAATTGGTGATGACAAGATTGTTTGTTAGAACGAGGAAGGAGAAAAACCGGGGACATCACACAAACTGTGGAAGAATAAGAAGATTCCAAATTTATATAAAAATTTCATAATACTACTTTTCAATCTCATGCTTGAGAAACTGGTGCGTATTAATGAAATGTGCCAAAACAGTCTGCAGACAGTGACAAAATAGGCGTGATCAGATCGAGAAACCACACCAGTATTGGGTATTATTTGTATTAACAGCTTTTTTAGTATTAGATAAACGACATTTCGATTTTTCATGTAGCAAAACATTCGATGAACTTTTATAAGGTACTAGATTCTTTCGCAGAAAGGAAAGCACGTCGTGTAAAGCTGTAGCAAGATAAGAGAGACAAAATGCTAGGAGCTAAGGATTGAAGAAATGTGTACTTTCTTGCTTGTCTCTTGTCTTTATTGGTTTTATGTATCCTGTATTTAATTTTATGCTACACAAAACAGCAAGTTATTAGCTGATAGGCTTTAAAGAGTGCAAATTTTCTGAAGTTTTCTTGTTCTGCCGATTACAAATAATCCCATTCCCTATTAATTGCGAGATTTTTTTAAAAAAGAGGGGCAAGCCCTGAATATAGTTTGACGGCATCCATTACAAAATATACACATTTCAATTCCACAGAGCGAAATACAGTGACGTGCGGTAGAAGAATGCTGTATGAAGAGGCTTGCCACTGCACTTGGGCACACTTAAGTCCAAATACATGTCTTACATTTCCTCAAACATATTTGTTGTATGTTGCAGACTTTTCAGAAAGATGTGCGCTACAAGATGAACATATTTTTGAAAATTCAATTTTTTTTTTTTTTTTTTGTATTGACCCGGTTAGCAAATATCGTAGATCCAGGGCTGATGCGCAGAGCAGTCTGAGTTATAGTGGGTAGTGTCCACATGACCCGTGTTTACATTTAGTGATTTTGCTGTTTCCCCTTCGTTTACTCTCATGTCAAATCAAAACAAAACGGATATCTGTGCCAGGAACTATCAAGTGAATTAATTACATTGACATAATTACGGAAGGCTAAAATATGTTATTAGTTTCAAATTTTATTTTATTTCCGCCTTTTTGATAGTCAAGCATTAATTGCTTTGCAGAACAATGAAGTTATTTTTGCCTGTTTGCTAAAGAAATTTGGCTTTTATTAACCTTTTCCAAAGAGGCAGTCCATGTATTTGAAACGAAAGGTTTAATTCCACAGTACTGGCTAGTTTCAACTGTTCGCTGCATTTCAAGTGCACGTTTTCATCTTCTAGCACGTATGGCATTATGCCATAATAAAGAACTAAACATGATATAATACAGTACTGGTGCTCCAAGAAAATTTACATCCCGAAAACCACACTGAAAAGCTTAATATCAGGTGAAGTCTACTTCATTGGGAATCTAGACATACGAATGTGCACTTTAAAAATGCACTTTAAATATGCACATTTTAGTATGGTTCACGAAATTCTGATGCTCTTGGAGTATCTCCTGATGTTTTGTTTCTTTTATGACATAATGTATGATCTTTCAATGTTTTACATGTACGTACATATGGGCTTCCTCCGTCATGATAGCTGCACAAGTGCGATGTCGTCTGTTATCTGCGGTCTCTGGCAACTGCTGAAACGAACCTGTTTCTAACAGGTCGCGGAAAAATATTACGAATGGTGGTTTGAAAAGCGATGCTTTCAAAGTAAATATTCTTTCACGTAAGATGAACTATATGCGATAATGTACCATGAATTCTTAAATCACAGAGCGTTTGACTCTCATTTAAAAATCAACTCTTTGATGATGAGCAATTTTGAAGAGTTTCGAATCCTGAAGATCAGACATTTATGTCGTTATTAAAAATTTTACTGGCACATTTGTATGATATATCTTAAAGTGTAACATGCACAAAAAAGATCAACATTATATGCGAAAGCTTAGCTTCTCTTGCAGCTTATTAACCTTAGAGACCAATATTATATGTGAAAGCTTTGCTTTCCTTGTAGCAGCACTATGTATGTTAATTTAAACTATAAACTTTCTCTGTTTGTGTGTTCGTGGTACTTAACAGTGATGTTGCTGTTGGCTGACTACATCACGTGTCCTATGCTTTGAATATCCACTGTCATTGGCCGGCGAGATCACGTTACATGAGCTATGACTGGCTTACAAAAGTGCTTCGCAGTCTCGATTTCAATGATTCGGAAAGTAACATGCATGGTTATTACTTTCGTAATACGAAAATACGCAGTGTACATGTTGCTGCACTTCAAAGATATTTCCAAAACGTGTCTCTTTCTCTGAGTTTCATTTTCTAAAGTGCTGGGAAATTCATCGCCCCTGTATAAAACTGTAACCAGTCAAAGGATTGGTAAGTTTTGCAGTTCCGAGGGAAAGTACATTGTCGCTTAACACGGAAAAAGTGTGTTTTCATCCGGGAGAAAGTATATTTTTAACTGGGAAAAATCCGGGAATTTGTTTTCCTTGTCCGTGTATACACCCTGGTAAGACTTCTTCGGCTCCTCTCGCTAGGAAGTGGTCCCATGTGTCACTCCCTTCCCAGGTTTCTGCTATTGGGAAAGACGACACTTGCAAGCAGCTGAAGAGCCCAAAAGCAGCTGGTCATAGTTTAATAATTTTTGTGGGATCTGAAATTTAAAAACCTCTCTCTCACTGGCCTGATTTTGCTTCACTGATCAGGATAGTAAAAAACATGCGTATATTAAGGAAATTTTCATTCACAAAGCAGGCTTATCACATTCACACAGTTCAATACTGTTCTATCCTGATTGAATTGAGCTTCACTTAAATTCCATGAGACAGTGAAGCAATTTTGAAGTCTCGGTGCGACGAAAATTGTCAGTCGATCTCCTGAAAACATTTGTAATAATTATTAACGTTCGGTGATCACATGGGGAAGACCGGAGATCTGCTGGTAAGACCATGTTAGCCCATTTATTGAAAGTAATAAACTGGGTATCTTGAGCATACAAAATGGCAGGTTCGTCCAGTGTAAATCAGACGTTCCCCACTGATCCCGTGCAACACAGCGTAGTAAGCAGACACTGTCAATAATAATCAGTTAAATAATACGCGAACACACGTACTTTCGTTTAGTTCATGTATTAAATTCCTTCTAATACAGAATCTCATTAAGATGATGACTAGCTCAACAATACATACATAATCATTGTATATTAAAGTTTAGAAATCGGTAAGATAAGAAGAGATATTTCGAGATATGTACTGAGTTATATAATTTATAAAAATTTCTGAAAATATTGCGGAGAGACTGCTGCAAGAGACATTACAATAGGGCTCCATGCTCATCATCAGTCCCGGAGACTGATTCAGTGAAGTCCTCCCAGCCAGGGAAACCCAAGGAACAGCGTGAGAAATCAAAAAAGAAGACCCCTAAGAACAAGGGACTTGCGGTGGCACCCACACAACCACTACCAACAAGCTCTGCGTCTGAGGATGGGGTGGAGATTCTGGCGTCAGCTGAAGACCTGGATGTCGCCAGACCCTCAGACACAAAGGATATAGACTGTCCAGGCAAAAAGTCGATGGCAGCAGGTGACCCTGAGGCATAAACTGCATCATTGAATGTTCCATGCCTTCCCAGTCTCATGATGATGTCATCCTCCAGTGGAATTGCGGCGGTTTTTCCCACCTCCTGGCTGAGTTACAGCAACTGTTAAGCTTTACACCTGCTTTATGCATTGCCCTCCAGGAAACCTGATTCCCGGCAATGCGGACCCCTGCCCCCCACGGCTATAAGGGATATTACAGAAACTGTAACGACTATAATCTAGTGTGAGGTGTAGTTTGCGTTTATTTCCTAAACTCGGTCTGTAGTGAACATGTGCCCCTTCAAACACTCTTGAAGCTGTGGCTGTCAGAATATAGATGACACAGGAAATAACTGTCTGTAATGTATATCTTCCTCCAGATGGTGCAATGCCCCTGAATGTATTAGCTGCACTGATTGATCAACTCCCTAAACCTTTCCTACGTTTGGGAGATTTTAACGTCCATAACCCCTTTGGGGTGTTGCCATGCTTACTGGCCGAGGCAGAGATGTCTCTTAAATACCGGGGCTGCCACACATTTCAGGGTGGCTCGAGGTAGTTACTCGTCCATTGATTTGTCAATTTGCAGCCCAGGACTTCTCCCATCTGTCCACTGGCGAGCACATGACGACCTGTGTGGTAGTGACCACTTCTCTCTCTTTCTGTCACTGTCTTGACGTCAGGCTCACGGACGCCTGCCCAGATGGGCTTTAAACAAGGCGGACTGGGAAACTTTTACCTCTGATGTCACAGTTGACTCTCCCCCACATGGTAAAATCGATGTGATGGTTGAGTAGGTGACTACCACAATCGTTTCTGTGGCAGTAAATGTGATCCGTTGCTCTTTAGGGTGCCCCTGGTGCAAGACAGTCCCTTGGTGGTTGGCAGAAGTTGCTGAGGCAATTACAGAGAGTCGGTGAACTCTACAGCGTTTTTGATCTACGCAAGGTGTATGACGTGACCTGGCAACATCATATCCTTGTCACATTATACGGGTGGGGTCTATGAGGGCCACTCCAGATTTTTATCCAGAATTTCCTTTCACTCCGTACTTTCCATTTCCAAGTTGGTGCCTCCCGTAGTTCCCCCAATATCCTGGAGAATGGGGTCTGGCAGGGCTCTGTATTGAGTGTATAACTATTTTTAGTGGTCATTAACAATCTAGCAGCAGCTGTAGGGCCGTCCGTCTCACCCTCTCTGTATGCAGACGACTTCTGCATTTCGTACTGCTCCACCAGTACTGGTGTTGCTGAGTGGTGCCTACAGGGACCCATCCACAAGGCGCAGTCATGGGCTCTCACCCACGGCTTCCAGTTTTCGGCCGCTAAGTTGTGTCATGCACTTTTGGCGTCATACCGTTCGTCCGGAACCAGAACTTTACCTTCACGACAGTCCAGTCACTGTAGTGGGGGCATATCGATTCTTAGGACTGGTTTTCGACGCTCGATTGACTTGGCTACCTCACCTTTGTCAGCTTAAGCGGAAGTGCTGGCAGCACCTCAATACTCTCCGCTGCCTGAGCAACACCAACTGGGGTGCAGATCACTCAAAAATATTCTGCTGCAGTTCTACGGAGCCCTTGTTCAATCACATATTCAATCACTCATTTGTGGTTCTCCTGAGCATCCAAATTACCGTCACCTTTTTCCACCCGTGGCAGTTCATCTCCCACATCAGCGGCCCAGGTCAGGACTAACGATTGCAGATCCCTTCTGTCTGAACTGGAGTCCTTCCCTTTACCACCTCCCGTCCAGGTCCGTCTGCATACACCTCCATGGTGTATACCTAGGCCGCAGATTCGTCTGGACCTTTTGCATGAACATAAGGACTCGATTACTCCTGCCGCTTTCCACTGTCACTTCCTCTCGATTCTTGACCTGTTCCGGGGCTCTGAAGTGGTTTACACTGAGAGTTCGATGGCTGATGGTCATGTTGGCTTCTCCAATGTCCACAGAGGCCATTTTGAACAACATTCCTTGCCCGATGGCTGCAGGGTATTCACTGCAGAGCTGGTGAACATCTCTCGTGCACTTCAGTATATCCTTTCACGCTCCAGGGAATCGTTTCTTCTGTGTGCTGACTCTTTGAGCAGCCTACAAGCTATTGACCAGTGCTACCCTCGCCATCCATTGGTAGCATCTGTCCAGGAGTCCATTTATGCCATCGACCGGTCCCGTTGTTCAGAGGTATTTGTTTAGACCCCAGGACACGTCGGCATCCCACCCAATGAACTTGCCGACAGGCTGGCCAAACAGGCTATGCAGAAACCGCTTCTGGAGATGGACATCTCTGAACCTGACCTGCGTTCTGACTTACAACATAAGGTTTTTTGGCTTTGGAAGACAGAATGACATAACAGTACACACAACAAACTGCATGTCATTAAGGAGACTACGAATGTGTGGAAGTCTTCCATGGGGGGCCTCTGGCAGGGATTCAGTTGTCCTCTCCCGGCTCTGCATTGGCAACTCTTGGGTGACCCACAGTTACCTCCTGCGTTGTGAAGACCCACCTGAGTGTCGGTGTGGCGCTTGGTTGACAGTGGCCCATATTCTGGTGCACTGTCCCAGTTTGACTGCCCAGCAACAAAATCTGGGGTTACCGGACTCATTGCTGCTTATTTTATCTGACAACGTCTCATCGGCTGATTTAGTTTTACATTTTATTCGTGAGGGTGGGTTTTATCATTTGATCTAAGTTTTAGCGCACGTCCTTTGTCCCTCTGTGTTCTCCACCCTAGTGCTTCTAGGGTGGAGGTTTTAATGTGTTGCAGAGTGGCTGGATTCTCCTTTTTTATTCTCATGGTCAGCCAGCCGTGGTAATCTGCATTGTTGTTTTAATCTCTTCATCCCATTTCTTGTGTTTCTGTGGTCAGCTTGTCCCCTTTTGTCCATTTACATGTTTGTTGCCTTCATTCTTCTTGTGATTTTTCCTTTCATTCCATATTGAGTTGTAAGTCTCATTCGTTTTATTCTACACTTGTGGAATTGTTTTATTCGGTACAAGGGACTGATGACCTTGTAGTTTGGTCCCTTTCCTCCTCTTTTAATCCAGCCAACCAACCAATCTTTGTACAGTTTAAATATCAGGGGTGCCAATAAGCAATCCTGCCTTACATCTTTCCAGATTTTTGCCTCTATCATTTCATCAACCTAGATGGTATATAGTGACCTAACAATGGGCATTTTATTCCATACCACATTACGAGTAGGCTTCTCCAACTCCGTTGCTGCTGCTGTGGCTTTCAGTCGGAAGACTGATGTGGTGCAACCCTTCACAGTACTCTATCTTGTGCAAGCAGGGTTCTGGAAAACCCAGTTCTTAAAAATAAAAAACCCAGGTGGGAAAATTGGGTTTTTATGGGCTATTGTGTCTTTTTTTATTTTTCGCATTGACAATTAAATAATGCCATTTAAATGCCTATGATTAATTTATTCGAAACACTGACCCATTGTTGCAACTACATTCTTAGTGTCTCTTTTCTTGCCTGCCTGCCAGCACTGCATCCATTGAGACAATCTTCACCAACTATGAGCTTGTGTGGTCAAAATTAAAAAATAATTTAGGATAGAAAAGACTTCGGAAATTAGTGGAGCTCTATAATGCATGCTTCCAGTGCTTCCAAAAAATCGTTCTACATTGAGTTAAATTTTTTATAGAACTGTAAATGTTGTTTAGCTCTATTTCTTATATTGCTAGGGAAATTAAAACTCTATATTAATAAAATGATTTCTTGTTGCAGTAAATAGTTGCATTCATTAAATGTAATGGCTCCATTTAATTTGTATAATGCTAACTATGTAACATTTTGTATGTTAATGAAATTTTCATAATTAAATATGGTTAAGTTTTATTGGGTTTTTTGCTTTTTTTTTAACGTGCAGGGTGGTCCTTTTTTATATACTAGGTATATCCACAAAGTAAGTTCCATTTGGTTATATAAAACAAACATGTACAGACACAGAAAAAATATTTGTTGTACAAAAATCTACAACTGTTAAACTACTTTTCAACACAGCTTCCGAAATTTTGTAGGCACTTGTCATAGCGTGGCACAAGTTTTTGTATGCCTTCTTCCTAGAAGGTTGCCACCTGTGTATTCAACCATGTGGTAACATGTTCTTTCAGCTCGTCGTCATCGTTGAAGTGTTGACCACCAAGGACAGATTTTAGGTGTAAGAAGAGATGAAAGTCGCTAGGACTTGCTGTGCTTAATCTTCTCTTCAATTGTGTGAACCACTTCATCAGTAACCACAGATGGGCGTCCACTTCGTTCTTCATCGTGCACTTGATCACATTGTTCATTGAACAGTCTGACCCATCTTCTAACCATTGAATCACTCATAGCATTTTGTCCGTAAACCTCACAGATTTGCCGGTGAATTTCCTTTGGTTTAACTTTATTTGCATTTAGAAAACGAATCACAGATCTGATTTCACATGCAGCGGCATTTTCAATTACAGCTGACGTTATAAAGAAGCACTACAAATCACACGTCAGCAGCAGAGATCTGAAAATGGTGTACATGTCTTCTCCTTGAGTCAGAGTAACTGCCGCGCATGCTCAGAACTGCGATAGTAGCGCTGCCGCGGATAAAAATAGAAATGGAACTTACTTTGTGGAGGACCTTCGTATGTATGAAATTACAACCACCCTACATGAAAGTCTCTTCCTTTGCAGATAAGTATTGCAACGTCTACTTGAACATGCTTACTGTATTTGCCCTTTGGACTCCCTCTACATCTTCCCTGCCTCCCACTTCCCAACATTACCGAGTTGATGATTCCATGATGCCTCAGGTTTTGTCTTATCAACCGATTGCTTCTTATAGGCAAGTTGTATCATAAATTTCTTTTTTTTTCCTCAGTTTGATTCAGCACCTCCTCATTACTTGCATGATGTACCGTATAATCTGCAGCATTTTTCTTTAGCACCGAGTGTCTAATTCCTTTAGTATCATCTAATTTAATTCTGACATCATTCTATTATCTATGTTGTACTTCTGTCGATGTTCACCTTAAAATCTCTGTTTCAAGGCACTGTTCATTGTGTTCAACTGCTCTTTCAGATCCTTTGCTGTCTCTGACGGAATTACAGTATCATAGGTAGACCTCGAAAGTTTTTGTTTCTTCTCCCTGAACTTTACTCTCCTTCCAAATTCCTCCTTGGTTTTTACACGTCTATAAAGGCACTTTACGTTTTCTTGCTTTTCTTAAAAAATCTAATGTAATTTGCCCAGTTACATAAATTTCAGCTACAAGATGGTTCAATTCTAGTCACACACTGTGACAGAAGCCCACAAGATTTCCATTGATATTTAATCAGTAAGTTGGCATTTGTTCTTTGTGAGTTCATGCAAAGCTATTTTGAAATTCAGAAAAGCGTATAGCATTGTCACCTATGATCGTCTTACACCAGAACCTCAGCTTCATTTGGCCTCATTTATCCTTGGCGATTATAAAGTTTGATAAAGTATTGTGTGTATCGTGTCATTTTATTTTCTCTTCCAGTACCCAATTATCTCTTTCATATCTAATCATTATGCCCTTTATTCTGTGCTCACTACCATGATTGTTTTGTTTATTGATTTGAGTGTAATATCTACATAACCACCTATGTCGCATCTCTTTTGTGACATCTGTTGTCCCATCTTTTTCTTTAACTTTTCTACTTTGTGCTAATTTCATTTGTGAGCAACCAGTGGTATGTTGTTGCTGTTCAGTTAATTTTTTTCATTTCCATACTAAGTACAGTACTAATTAGTTATTGTTTGTGAAAACAGCTTACCATGCGTAAAAATTCTGTCCTCACCTGGAATGAAATTTGCTATATATGTGTGCCAATGGTCTCCAGGACTTGATTAACAGTACAGATATGTCAATAGTGCCTTGCACATGGAAGAGTCTAGAGATCCTAAGAAAACATTCTGTAGACCATAACATTGCTCTCACTATCTTGATATTCATCCAACAGTGGTTGCAGTGTCTTTATCCTTATATGTTTCTTGCAAGAAACATCAGTGTCAGCCCATGCAGAAAATATTACTTTTTGGAGAAGCCTACTAGATGTAGTCGTCACCATTAAAGTTTGTTGTTGTCATCTTCAGTTGGAAGAATAATGTGGGTCTCCACACTAGTCTGTCTTGTGCAAGTTTTTCATCTCTACATAACTACTGCAGCCTACATCCACGTGAACCTACTTACTGTATTCGAGCCTTGGCATCCTTCTACAGTTTTTACACCTAGCATCGAATTAATTATTCCTTGGTGCATCACAGGGTGTTCTGTCAGCCTATTCCTTCTTTTAATCAAACTGTACCATAATGCTCTTTTCTTCTCAGTTTTATTTCATATATTTTCGTCACTTGTCTGATCTTCCCATCTAATCTGTGGAATTCTTCTGTAGCACCATATTTTCAAAGCTTCTGTTCGCTTCTTGTCTGTGCTGTGTATTGTTCATTTTTCACTTCCATCTATGGCTACACTCTGAATAAATACTTTTAGAAAATGTTAACATACTTGCTTTTTCCAGAAAAGATCTTGTCACCATTGCAAGTCTTCATTTTATATCTTCTTTACACCTGTCATCATCAGTTATTCTGCTTCCCAAGCGGTAACCCCCAGCTTCTACTGTTAATGTCTCATTTCCTAATCTAATTTCTTGCCTGAGCTAATTTGACTACACTACACTACCTTTTTACTTTTGTTGCTGCTCATCTTATAACGTCTTTTCAAGATACTGTTCTTGTTCAGCTGATTTTTCAAGCCCATTGCATTTGGTGTTGAGAGAGTACTAGGCTTTTCTGAAATGAGGAGCTAGGTGTCCCTGGTACACTGTGGTTTAACATTAGAAAATAACTTTCTTTGCAGACTGTAGTAAAAAGTGTACTACAAAAAGTTTATCACACACCCTGACAATTGTTCTGAGAAGAATTCCATATATCTATTGTGCAAGATGACATTTATCTGAAATGATTGGATTTATATTGCTGCAACTTAAGAGTAATTCTTTTTGTGCTGATAATTTTACTGTTCACTTAGGAGCACCTCTGCTATACCACCAGTGAGCATGTTACCACATTCTAGTGTTTATTTCAGTTGATTCTTGCTTAAATTTCTGTTTTCCGCTGCATATATCATTTTCCATGTAGAAATATCCTGTGGAAATGGTTGTTTAACGTATTTAAGATCACTCAACACATAATGTTATATTTCATTTTTTATTCATGATGCCACATATGTGAGAACTTATTCCGTTTGCTCAGACCTTTGTTACAAGTTTGCATTGTGGTTCTGTGTCAATTTAGGAATATGTCACCTGCTCTTGCCCTTCATCTGCGGTGTGCAAGATAATGTATGGAGAAAAAGCAAGCTGAGTATCTCATGAACGATGCTTTCTAAATCTGTGTCGGTTTACGCATATAAGCTTTTGTTCCTTGAGGAAATTTATTATATTCGAACTTATAGCATGTTCAAGAACTCGCTAACTTTTGTGATTTTGGCTTGGAGCATGCTGTACCTGTACACATGATTTTTGAAATCTCCACATTGCATGCAAATGTTGCACGATGGTGGAATGATCACATTTCATCACATTTACCAGTTCTCGACTAAGTGATATGGATCATTGCGGATTAATGCATTTAAACAATCTTCATCGAGCCCCAAAGCTCTTCCTGAATATGAATAGTCACTAGTGTCCAAATGATTCTCCTTCCATTTTCTTGGCGTGCTGTGTCCCATGGCATTGTTCCCATATACAGCACAAATGTTTCTGCCTTTCTCTGCTGCCGTCACCCCTCTACCGAAATAGAACCGAAGAATATATTGCAAATGTTCAGATTTCTCCGCTTGGCACTCAATTTTCTAGCACACACAGCCCTACTCACTACCTCCAAATGACAAAATGACAATATGTAAACTCAAATAGTGTCAGTGAGTGACAAATAGTAAATGACAGCCGATAATAAACCCATAGCAACCGAAATACCAACATGCAAAACAGAAACGCTGTGAACTTTTGCACCAACTATTAAATGGTTTCATTACCCTTTTTGATTTAAATACATGCTACCATGTTTCCAGCCTGACAGTGAACACTTTCCCTTTTATGGCAGCTGAAGCAGTCCTCGCCAGAGGGTGGAGACTGGCTGACCGGCAGCAGCCGCACTGCTGAGGCCGGTGGCGACTACCGCGGCACCCCGGCTTCGGCGTACCAGCAGAACCTGGCGAACGGCAACCTACCTCCTGCTGCCACCTCCCCCACCGTGGGACCCGTGACGGGGGCGTACCGCCCGCCTGTGTCGCAGTCGCCCGCCACACCGGGCCCGCAGCAGCCCCAGTGGCATCAGCAGGCACCCCACCAGCACCCACCCCACACCCACAACATAAACACCAAGGTGGGTGGTGCTCTCTCTTCTCGTACTGTGCTGCTACCAGCTAGTCACAGATATACCTGTACAGCTGAATGTGCAGTGCGCTAGGTTTTAGAATGGAGGAGATGAGCCTGAATCTGTGTACTGGCGCCTTGGAAAATTTTAATGCACAAAAAGTTAAAATATGATTACACACAGTAAAAAGTTTACACAGTTCACAGACAGATGGTGACATTACTACTTTCCTCTCTTAGGTTAACTGGTGACTGTAGTGACAGAAAGTTAAAATAAAATAATAAAAGGAGATTAATGCTGTGTGTGAGGGGTGGGGATGTGCCCATGTGTGGGAGAGAGAGAGAAAGGGAGTGAGTGAGTGAGTGAGTGATTGAGTGACACTTTAATGTTGAGGGTTGCATATATTAGAAATCAAGGTGCTGCTGTTATGTCAGTGCTGTATCACCTTCCTTTCTGCCTGCTATAGTTCAGTGAGTATGATGAGTCTGACACCCAAACCTCCAGATGATGTCAGACATTCAGATCAGTACCAAATGTTGTGTGTTGATAAGAGTATCAACCAAAACACTGATTTAGTTTGTGCTTTGTGCTGTCGTTCAGTAGAAGATACGTAAACGGTAACTAAAAGTAACACCAGAACTATGGAGTATAGGCAAACCATATCTGTGAGTACTGAATATGAAGATCTGTGGTAGGTGAGTTGGTAGAGTGTCGGATTGCTGTGCTGAAGGTCCTGAGTTTGAAACCCACTGATGGTGATTTTTTTTGCAGATTATGTGTGAAATTCTATGGAAGAACATTTTTCCTCCATGTAAAAGGATGTTTTAGAGTTTGTAGCAATGTTCTTTTGGCAGGCTGCTTTTGCTTCATTTGTTGAAAATAGTAAAACCTACAGCGTACATTTGTGTAGATAACACCACATCTGTCTATACAAATTTACTTACTCCTGAAGCTATACAACTTCTTATCTCACTCAAACCACACACCACCACCTTTTACCTACTTCCTAAGATCCACAAACCCAATCATCCTGGCTGTCCAGTGGTTTCTGGCTTCAGAGAACCCAACAAATGTATATCTGCCTTAGTTGATAAACACCTGCGACCCATAGTACCCTCCTACAATAAAGATACCAACCATTTCCTAGAGTGTCTGAAACCTGTGCTCATCCCACTCCCACCTTACTTATCACCAGTGATGTCATCTCCCTGTATACCAACATCCCCCATGTACATGGTCTCTATGCTGCTGAACATTTCCTCAGTCAATGTCCACCTGATTCCAAGCCTATGACATCCTTCTTGCTCACCTTAGTCAACTTTATACTTGCCTACAATTACTTCACCTTTGAGGGGCAGACATACAAACAGATCAGGGATATGGGCATGGGAACTAGGATGGCTCCTTCCTGTGCCAACCTTTTCATGGGTCACTTGGAGGGCGCTTTCCTGGGATCCGTAAGCCTTCAGCCCCTAGTTCGGTTCAGACACATTAATGGCATCTTTGCCGTATGGACTGATGGTGAGACGGACCTGTTAAAATTCCTCAAATCTCTAAATACCTTCTCCCATTTAAACTTCACATGCTCCTGTTCCAAATCCCATGCCACTTTCCTTGATGTTGATCTCGTCCTCACTGAAGGCCAGCTACACACTTCCACCCACATCAAACCTACTAACAAACAACAGTACTTACAAGACTTGAGCACTTGCCTGCGAAAGGCAAATGTCCCGAGTTCGAGTCTTGGTCCGGCACACAGTTTTAATCTGTCAGGAAGTTTCATATCAGTGCATGCTCCACTGTAGAGTGAAAATTTCATTCTAGAAACAGTACTTACAGTTTGACAGTTGCCATCCTTTCCATGTCAAACGTTCCCTCACATACAGCCTTGGCATTTGAGGCAAACATATTTGTTCGGATGCAGGCTCTTTACAGCAAGACACCACCACTCTCGCTTCTGTCTTCACTAGCTGTAATTATTCCAACAGCCTAATTCAAAAGCAGATTACCCAGGCCATCACATCCAATGCTGGTACTGCTGATCCCTCCAAAAAACAACTTCAAAGCAGACACTTGTCGCCCAGTATTATCCTGGTCTGGATGTACCAATCAGCTACTTCAACAAGGCTTTGAAATGAGGTCATCTCTGTCTGATATTTTGCCCACCACACCTAGAATAGCTTTTCGTCGCAATCTTCACAACATCCTTGTCAGACCCAATGCTCCTTCTGCACCCATCTCCCTAACCTGTGGCTCCTACTGTGACTGTCTCCCGTGCAAGACTTGCGCTCTCGAAACGACACGTCATAAATCAGCTGTTATGCAAAAACTGTTCAGCCTTTTACATCAGGATGACTATCAGTCAGGATGAATGGGGATAGGCAGAGGGTGTTTACAGGCAACACACAATATCGTGTTGCAAAGCATGCTGTACAATATGACAGCCATGACCTTGGTGCCAGTTCCACTAAACGCTCCATCTGGATTCTTCCCCCAGACACCAGTTTCTCAGAACTCCGCAGGTGGGAACTAGCACTACAACAGGTCCTCGGTTCTCGCCATCCACCTGGCCTTAATTTATGTTAATTCCTTCCATATCAGCATTTATTCACAGTAATTACTTCTTTCTTCACTCCATTTTAGTTCCCTACATCTTTGATTTTCTGATTCATCTATTTTTTGCCGTCCCCATCTCCAACCTTTGTTAGGTACAATGCATTTAACTTTTCACTCTTATAACTCATGCACGATGTTTTAGCAGTAATCTCTGTCTTGCATATTACCCCGTCTTCCACCTTCAAGCTATCAGGTTTTCAAATCTCATCCGGTACAGTGCCCAACAATCAGTCGTTCCTTCTCATCACGTCCGATAAACATCTTCAGTCCTTTTCCTTCACCCCTCTTCCTTCCCCTTCAACTCATCTGCCAGAAGGAGCCACTGGCTTCGAAAGCTTAGTTAAATCCTTTTGTGTGTGTGTGTGTGTGCGTGTGTGTGTGTGTGTGTGTGTGTGTGTTCCCCTGCCGCTGCCTGGTAAGCAGATTTTTTATCTATCCGTTTATATTATGTTATCAATAATTGATTATTTTCTAAGTGCTAAATAGTAAGATCACCTAAATTTGCTGTCAGGAAATATATGTATCACAACAAAAAATGAATAGTTAAATAGTTATCTAACAGTGAAAAATTCAAGATGGAATAAGAGTAATAAGAAAATCTCAAACAGTGAAAAGTCCATGTTGGAATTTATTATGAAAAGGACAAGTTGCTTCTCACCATGATACCTATGGTATGGGGTTGGGACTGGTAGTGGCATAGGGATGGAGTAAGTTGTTGTGGAGGTTGAGTGTGTGGCAGAACACTGTTCTTGAATACGATGTACCTCATTCCTGGGCATTATAATAGATAATAAAAGCCCTGAGGAAAGAAGTGATTCAGTTGTTCCAGTCCAGGGTGGTATTTTTTAAACCACACACACACACACACACACACACACACACACACAAGCGTGCTTGGGTGCATACACACACACACACAGTCACGGTTGTTTTCAGGAACTAAGGACTGACTGCGACAGTGTCTGAGGTGAGCTGTGGTAGTGGGTGGTGGGTGCTCAGAAATGATATGGGGTGGAAAAAGATGCTAGTGCTGCCTGTAGGAACATGAGGGCAGAATAGGGCTGCTAAATGCTGCTGCAAGAGGCTGTGCTGAGGGAGGGGCGAAGGGGAGAGGAGAAAAGTATAGAAGGAGAAAGGGCCGTCACTGAAGTGGAGGTTTTACAGTACCATGACCAGACCTGGGTTAATGAAGAGCTGAGGGGATTGCTTTTGACTAAAACAGTCCCATTGAAACGGAGAGAATGGGGTACACAAATCTGGGCCTGCATATCAATAGAAGGGGGAAGGACAGATTAGCAGGGGGTAATGCAGACTGTACTACGTCACCACCTCTTGCACCATGTGCTTTGACTGGTCTGGCTCATCTACGGGTGCCAACCTGAAGTTGCAGATCTTGAGGACACAATTGCTGTTGACAAGTAGATTCCCCGGTTTTATATTGTGGTGCAAGATGCTTGCAGAATGCAGGTATTTCAGACCTGTAAAGATCTGGTAGTAGAAGACTCCGATGTTGTCAGCAGACAGGTACTGGGGAGATACTACTATTTTGTGTAGTTCACTCTACAGGAGTTCTGTGATCACATAGATTTCCTGGAAGAAGTCAAGGTGCGGCTGCTGGAGGATGTCCAACGTGGGCAGCACGTTCTCGTGCTTGAAGAAGCAGAGAATTTTGAGCTCCCAGAAGACGCACTTGGACGAGATGAGCGACTGGAAGACGTTGGGCAACTTCTTGAGCGCGACGCGTGGCCCGTCCCTAGAGTCCGTCACCGCCCAAACGACTCCGAAAGCTCCATAATTGATTTGTCTATCTGGTAGCATGTCCTGTGTGTGGGAATGTACAGGCGTTGCTCGCATTTGGTGAGAATGTTGTGGGTGGTGATAAGGCTGGTCAGCTGCTAATATGTCTTATTGGTCTCCTCCCCCGCCAGGCATGAGCGGCATCGACACAGACATGGACACCCTGGAGTATCTGCTAGGTGAAAATACAGCCATGAAGTTGTTATCGAACATGGGACAGAAATATCCGTTCTGAGGATGGTCTTCTGTCAGTTGTCTTCGTATGTCAATGAAATCCTTTAATCGCTCGAATAACTCCAGAATTAAATTCTTGAACAAATTTTTCTGTTCTTGATGTTATCAACTGGCGGAGAAAGAGAGAGAAGATTTTCGATATCACAGCCACATCTGAATAATATGCCGAGTCCTCAACGTTGTCTCCTTAAGTACAAAGACCTATGATTCCACGTAAATGACACAAATCGTGTTGCAGCAGGCTCTTTGTTGGAGGGCACTGGCACATAAAAGAAAATCCTGATGGATACTGTAGTCAGAGAGATACAGATTTTAGTGTAGAATCAGGTTACAGACAGACAGTATCAAAAGAAAGTAGTGCTGAACAGGACCGTAATATATGTAACAGTTTCCAGAAGAATAAAATTACTTTGTTTCTCCATAACATTACTGGGTTGGAAAACAACATACAGGAGCTTCTTGTATGTGTAGAAGATGTGGAAAAATCTGAAGTGATAGATGTTCTCTATCTCTCTGAACATTATGTAATCAGAGGGGTGGTGAAGTTAAACATCAGTGATAATATAGACCAGCATCATTTTTGTGTAAAGTTAACATGGAGAAAGGACATATGTGAAAGTTGGACACAAATTCAGAAATTTTGAAGCAAGTAGTTTGTGTGTCAGTCAGAACCTAGAAGCAAGTGCTTGTGAGCTCGTACTGCAGAATACTTCTGTGGAAATTGTAAGTTTGCAGAGCCCCTCTAGAGAGAAATACAGATGTATTATTGAGTTACCTGTCAGACAAGAAACATTTACGAATTTGAGGAGATTTCAGTTTAAATTTTAAAAGATACAGACAGTAAAAATGAGCTGTAATCATTATTCGGGCGTTTCAGTCTCAATTCATTAGTCAGTTTTCCTACTAGTGTGGAGCCAGATAGTAGGACACTGAAGGGATAACATTTTTATAGACAGTGCTCAGGCTGGAACAATTAACCCTTTCACTGCACATTTACTCTCAGTGGCTCCCGCCCTGTGCGCGATATTTTCACCCGGTGCATATATATATATGACTGTAGCAGTCTACCGTTATTATTGAGATAAAATTGTGACGCAAAAGCCAATATTGTCAGTGTAAATCTTTCCTTTTTTTTAATCTTTGTTCAGAAAGCCTTATTTTGTTCAAAAAAGGTACTTTATTAGGAGAAAAAAAAAATACAAAACATATTACATTAGTAATACTTCAAACATGAAGGCACATTACATTTTACACAAATGTATCTTGTGTCACTTCGTTTATCATGTTTTGCACATACAATACACCTTCTCTGGGCGGCCTTCTTCTTTGAAGTTCCTGGGATTAGCGAGATAAAGTGGCGCTCGGTTAGGCGTAAGGGATTGTCGCCATCAGCCGATCTCCTTCCATGACGTCCCTCTGTTTGTGGTTGGTGGTGAATCTCTAGGATCTCCTTGATAAGTTTCTGTTGAAAATCGGATACTGAAATATTTCGTCCCGTTTGAGTTTTATATAATGCATGCGCGTTGAGCAGAGACAGGTCCACCACATGAAAAAATACTTTTTTATACTGCTTTACAGTTTTTGTACACATTCTACTGAACTTAGCATCATGTCGCTCCTGTCGACGGCCCCCATGTTTTCAGTGTAGCTTACGATGCAAGCTGGTTTTGTTTCTGGTTCATTCGTGGTTCTGTCAATTTTGTCAGTCGCTGTAATGTCGGTTGTATGAAGAGTTGAAAGCATCCTCACTTCCCGCTTGTCCTACCACTTCAGAGCAAGACGTTTATCTGTTGACATAAACTCGATCTCGCCTTTTCTAAGTTTTTTTTTGATAAAACACGCATGCCTTTGCGGTTAGTTCTCACAGTTCCACTGACATTAAGTCACTCTGCCGTGCAAATAACAAAATAACGTTCGGCTAGTGTACCAATTGTCAACATATAATGTGTGACCTTTACCAAGGTAACGTTCAAGCAAAGTGAGAACAATGCTCCCAGGTATTCCAACATTTACACTGAAGTCAGTTTCTTTTTTTATGTCTGTTGCTGCACCCACATAAATAATAAAGTCGAGGATATAACCAGTTTCCCAATCACATAACACAAAAAAATTTACACCAGATCGGAGGCATTTGGAGGGAATGTACTGCTTGAAGAAGACACGACCTTTGAAGAGAACTAAACTTTCGTCAATGCACAAATTTTTAAAAGGATGGAAAGCACCTGGAAATACTTTTCTTAAGTGATCCACAATTCGGCGTAATTTCCAGATTTTGTCATCTCCAGGGTACTTACTGTTATCAGCAAAATGTAACATTCTAAGTAACAGAAGATATCTATCTCTCGGCATGATTTGCGCAAACATTGGAGTAGACAGTAACTGATCATTGGTCCAATAACTGTTTATTTCATTTTCTCTCACTTGAGCCATCAGGAAATTTACAGCAAGGAAACAGTAAACTTCGTCACTGTTTGTTTTTTTCCAACGTCGCAGTCTTGATTTTTCACTGGCATCATTTCAAAGGTGTTCATAATATAAATTACATTGCTCAGCTATGTAGCTCACAATTTCTTGGCCAAAAAAAAAGCTTGGAAGCAGTTGTATACAATACATAGATCATATAAATTGACGATTTTGCGATCGGAACCACTGTTATCGAAATTATACACTTTATGGTCCAAATCAGTCTATCCATCTAAAATCAACTGTTTCGTGTCTCTTAGGAGATTTTTCAGGCACACGCTCAGGCTCTTCTTCGGAATCTGAGAAAGAATCGACGATAACATCAAAATCTGGATCTGCATTTACAGGTTCAATGTTTGTTGGTTCACAAATATTTCTTATATTTGTGGTGACAGATTTATGTGCCAGCTCGTCGTCATCATTATCTGTCCACCCATAATCAGCTGGATTGGGCATGATGATGTCCTCGTCGTCACTTTGGTTTAGAATACTCAGCAGCTCATCGTCTGTAAACGGACGGTAACGTCGCGTCATTTTATTCGGTGATGCGGAAACGGCCGATCACAAACTAGGTAATATAGCGATACGAATGAACTCAGCAGAAAGAGTATTCAGCATTCAATAGTCGTTCAGGTATTTCCTAGTATTCCAACAATTAAACTGCATACTTGCGCAACAGTTACCTCCGACTCGCTGGCCCGATTGTCGGCGTTATACGTAACTATACGACTGTAGCAGGGAACCATTGTAAGTAATTTTTATAGCAAATAGTATATATATGTCTGGAGCACTGAAACGATTAGCGTATATTTACGTCTGGAGCAGTGAAAGGGTTAATGTGTACCCAGTTGTTAATGTACTACCTGATCATCGTGCACCATTAATGGAAATAAACAATATAACACCTGACAGCCCTGAGGCAGGTTCATACCAAAAGCAGTGAGGCTTATTAATGAGAACAGGGTATAGTGTTTTCAGAATAAGTTGAAAGAGATAGTAGGGGATTAGGTATGTATAGAAACAGATGCCGGGGTCAAATTCAGTTCATTCCACAGTAAATTTGTGTCATTATTTGAAAGCCTCTGTCCTAAAGAGATATCCAGAAAATCCATATAAAAGTAAGCCATGGTTACTAAGAGAATTAAAATCTTGTGTAAGAGGAAAAAGGAAGGGTATATAAAGGCTAGAATAAGTTAAGACCCAAGTTTCTTGTATACTACAAAAATTCACTTTCACAACCTTTGCAAAGATCTTCACGATAGTACCTTTGTATACACTAATGGCTCTGGGACTGACTGTGGCTGGATTGAAGAGTTTTTAGCAAACAGAACACAGCATGTTGTTATCAATGGAGAGACGTCTACAGACGTTAAAGTAACCTCTGGTGTGCCACAGGGGAGTGTTATGGGACCATTGCTTTTCACAATATATATAAATGACCTAGTAGATAGTTGGTTGCCAACAATGACCTCTACCCATATTAATTCACAGGAAGTATCTACTTCAACTTTGCGACAAGATAAACTACTTCTGACAGCAACAAACATGCCACCGCCAACCGTATTTAGCCTATCCTTTCGGAAAACCGTTAGATTTCGGCTGAGCTTATATCCAGCTTTAGTAGATAGTGTCGGAAGTTCCATGCGGCTTTTCGCGGATGATGCTGTAGTATACAGAGAAGTTGCAGCATTAGAAAATTGTAGCGAAATGCAGGAAGATCTGCAGCGGATAGGCACTTGGTGCAGGGAGTGGCAACTGACCCTTAACATAGACAAATGTAATGTATTGCGAATACATAGAAAGAAGGATCCTTTATTGTATGATTACATGATAGCGGAACAAACACTGGTAGAAGTTACTTCTGTAAAATATCTGGGAGTATGCGTGCGGAACGATTTGAAGTGGAATGATCATATAAAATTAATTGTTGGTAAGGTGGGTACCAGGTTGAGATTCATTGGGAGAGTCCTTAGAAAATGTAGTCCATCAACAAAGGAGGTGGCTTACAAAACACTCGTTCGACCTATACTTGAGTATTGCTCATCAATGTGGGATCCGTACCAAATCGGGTTGACGGAAGAGAGAGAGAAGATCCAAAGAAGAGCGGCGCGTTTCGTCACAGGGTTATTTGGTAACCGTGATAGCGTTACGGAGATGTTTAGCAAACTCAAGTGGCAGACTCTGCAAGAGAGGCGCTCTGCATTGCGGTGTAGCTTGCTGTTCAGGTTTCGAGAGGGTGCGTTTCTGGATGAGGTATTGAATATATTGCTTCCCCCTACTTATACCTCCCGAGGAGATCACGAATGTAAAATTAGAGAGATTCGAGCGCGCACGGAGGCTTTCAGATAGTCATTCCTCCCATGAACCATACGCTTCCCCCTACTTATACCTCCCGAGGAGATCACGAATGTAAAATTAGAGAGATTCGAGTGCGCACGGAGGCTTTCAGATAGTCGTTCCTCCCATGAACCATACGCGACTGGAACAGAAAAGGGAGGTAATGACAGTGGCACGTTAAGTGCCCTCCACCACACACCGTTGGGTGGCTTGCGGAGTATAAATGTAGATGTAGATCATTTGATAAGTGGTGCCATCCCACCTCTTTGTACACATTGTGTCCAGGTTTTAACAGTCCACCACTTCTTATGGAATGCCCATTTATTAACCGTTTATGTTCCAGTTTGGGTTTGCGGTCTGATTTATCAGCCATTTTAGCAAATGACACATGGGCTGCCGACCGCGTTTTACTTTTTATCCGCCAAAGCAATATGGCAAAGGCCATTTAATTTTTAGTTTTGGACCTCAGTTTCCGTATGGTGTATGTTTTAGCTCTTTCTCCATGTACCAGTTTTTAGCTGTCTTCTATTATGTCAATTGGGATTGTCGTATAGTCGTTTTTTAACTCCTCTCTGTCTTTGTGTTCTATAGTTTTGACCTGGTGTGTATGTGCCCAGTTGTTTTTTGCCCCCTAAAGCAAAACATAAACCAAAAAAATTCTACCAGACTATGAACTATTGTTTGTGCAGTGCCACTTATAGACGGGTTCCATTCCCGATGCCCAAATGCCCTTTGATTTTTCTTTGTTTTTCAGAGCCTGCCCTGACATGCTTTGTAATGCAAATTCTCCTAATGTCTTCCAGGTCTGGTGAATGTGATGGCTTGTGAGATCGCTCGACCCCAAGCCTTATTTAAATGGAAACCTCTGTCCCTATTTATTAGGTTTTCTGACTTTTTTTATTTTGATAGAGAAAGAGGTTGAGACTGAGACTGAGACTGGGGACGAGAATCCAGTAGTCGAGTATCTACCTTATGCCGGCCCATTATCTGGTAATATTGGTAGACTCCTACAGAAACGTGGGATACAGCATATTTCTGGCCCTTCAACTAAGATGAAAAGTCTCCTGTGTAAGGGCATACCACCTCCAATAGGTCCGTGGTTAGTAAACCAATGTTGTCCAAACCAAAGTTTCAGTTGAGAACAGATATACTTATCCTACTCCGTGCCCTGTGGGTTTTAATAACGTAAAACATGGCAGAGGTTTGTATAATTTGCTTTACTGACATCGCAGTGTTACCATTCAGAGTTTTCTTTTTTTCTTTTATTGACTTCACAGATGAATGAAAGCTTTCTGTTTTACAGGTCAGCCACTTGCCCCCCACGGACGGACGAACGTCGCACCACGCTGCTACCCCTAATGTCGGCGAGGCACAGCCGCACGCGGTGGCGGATCGTGACAGGAATCACAACCACAACCACGGCCACGTGCGGCCCGCGGTGGGGGGCAGCAGGGACCACTCGCCGCTCGGCCCGTCGCCCCAGCAGCAGCACCCGCCTCCGCCCCACCAGCCGCCCCCGCAGCAGCACTTACCGCCGGCACAGCCGCAGCTCCCGCCCACTGCTGCCACACCACAGCCGTCGTCTGGGGTCGCCCCCCAGGCTGCTGCTGCCGGCAGTGGGGGAGGAGCTAAGCCGCCACAGCACGAGCAACAGAGGCTCACCCACGAGCAGGTAATTTCGGTGAAGTGATACGACCTGTGTGTATTTGTGCCGCACGTGCTTCTAAACCCTCGTCTGGTAGGTCCCATGTTTGTGGAAGTCCCGTGTAAGAGACGTGTTCTGTGCACCCACTCCTTAGGTCCTACTCCAGTCCTGTTACAGGCATACCGTGTCTTGCCTGAGATTGGGGCTGCATGTGAAAAGGGTCGTGTCGTATACTAGCTATGTTGTAACTTTGCTATAGTCCTTCGTGTGGGCACAACCACCAAAAAATGGACTACCAGTGCCTGACTGTGGCTGAGTGCAGAATTGACTAGCCAGGGGTGGAACATGCTCCTGAGTGTAATGTACTCGACTTTTATGTCTGCTTGGTAACCTGTGCTTCCTGTATCCCCCCCTCCTATAGCAGTTTCTCTGAGTTACACGTATTGGAATTGTCCTAACACATCCTTCTATACCATTACCCTCATAGCCTGAGACTATGCTGATTTCTGTTCACACACACACACACCTCCAACCCTGAGTAGATACAGGAACCTTTGGTATAACAGTTGTAAATTGTCGTAGCTGTGTTGGGAAACCAGAGCTCCAAGTGCTAATAGAAAGCACTGATCCTCAAATCGTTATAGGCGCTGAAAGCCCACTAAAGCTGGATATAAGCTCAGCTGAAATCTAACGGTGTTCCGAAAGGATAGGCTAAATACGGTTGGCGGTGGCATGTTTGTTGCTGTCAGAAGTAGTTTATCTAGTCGCAAAGTTGAAGTAGATACTTCCTGTGAATTAATATGGGTAGAGGTCATTGTTGGCAACCAGAAAAAAATAATAATTGGATCCTTTTACCGACCTCCCAATTCAGATGATACAGTTGTTGAAAGTTTCAAAGAAAACTTGAGTTTGATTTCAAATATGTACCCGACTCATACGATAATAATTGGTGGTGACTTTGATTTACCCTTGATATGTTGGTGAAAATACATGTTTAATTCTGGAGGTACGCATAAAATATCATCTGAAATTGTGCTAAATGCATTCTCTGAAAATTATTTCTAGCAGTTCACACGGATAGTAAACGGTTGTGAAAACACACTTGACCTCTTTAGCAACAAATAATCCTGAGTTAATAACAAGCACAAAACCGATTCAGGGATTAGTGAACACAGAGTTGTCATAGCGAGAATGAATATTGTAATCCCCAAATCTTCAAAAAACAAGCAAAAAATATACTTATTCAAAATAGCAGATAAAAATTCACTTGACTCCTTCCTAAGAGACAATCTCCACTCATCCCAAATTAATAATATAAATGCAGACCAGATGTCGCTTGAATTCAAAGAAATAGTATTGGCTGCAATTGAGAGATTTACACCAAATAAATGAACGAACGACGGAGCTGATCCTCATTGGTACACAAAAAGGGTTAGAACACTGTTGCAGAAACAACGAAACAAACATGCCAAATTTATCCCCAAGATTGGTAATCTTTTACAGAAGCTTGAAATTTAGCATGGACTTCAATGCAAGAGGCCTATAACAGTCTCCACAATGAAACTTTGTCTCGAAACCTGGCAGAAAATCCAAAGAAATTCTGGTTGTATGTGAAGTATGTTAGTGGCAAGAAACAATCAATGCCTTCTCTGCTCGATAGCAATGGAGATAGTATCGAAGACAGTGCTGCCAAAGCAGAGTTACTAAACACAGCATTCCGAAATGCCTTCACAGAAGAAGATGAAGTAAATATTCCAGAATTCGAATCGAGAACAGCTGCCAACATGAGTAACATAGAAGAAAATATCCTCGGAGTAGTGAAGCAACTTAAATCACTTAATAAAAGCAAGTGTTCAGGTCCAGACTGTATACCAGTTAGGATCCTTTAGGAGTATGCTGATGCAGTAGCTCCATACTTAACAATCATATACACCCATTTGCTCGATGAAAGATCCGTACCCAAAGACCGGAAAGTTGCACAGGTCACACCAATATTCAAGAAAGGTAGTAGGAGTAATCCACTAAATTTCAGGCCCATATCATTAATGTCGATATGCAGCAGGATTTTAGAACATATATTGTGTTCAAACATTATGAATTACCTTGAAGAATATGGTCTATTGACACACAGTCAATATGATTTAGAGAATATTGTTCCTGTGAAACACAACTAGCTCTTTATTTACATGAAGTGTTGAGTGCTATTGACAAGGGATTTCAGATTGATTCCGTATTTCTGGATTTCCGGAAGGCTTTTGACACTGTACCACACAAGCTTCTCCTAGTGAAATTGCGTGCTTATGGAATATCATCCCAGTTATGTGACTGGATTTGTGATTTGCTGTCAGAGGGGTCACAGTTCATAGTAATTGACGGAAAGTCATCGAGTAAAACAGAAGTGATTTCTGGCATTCCCCAAGGTAGTGTTATAGGCCCTTTGCTGTTCCTTATCTATATAAATGATTTTGGAGACAATCTGAGCATCCATCTTGCAGGTGATGCTGTCGTTTTTCGACTAATAAAGTCATCAGAAGATCAAAACAAACTGCAAAACGATTTAGAAAAGACAGCTGAATGATGTGAATAGTGGCAGTTGACCCTAAATAACGAAAAGTGTAAGGTCTTCCACATGAGTGCTAAAAGGAACACGTTAAACTTCGGTTACATGATAAATCAGTGTAATCTACACTATGCTTGTCTGTCATCTTTTGGAATAATGCTGCATGGTGTGGGATCCTTACCAGATAGGACTGCCGGAGTACATCGAAAAAGTTCAAAGAAAGGCAGCATGTTTTGTATTGTCGCGAAATATGGGAGAGAGTGTCACAGAGATGATACAGGATTTGGGCTGGAAATCATTAAAAGAAAGACGTTTTTCGTTGGCGACAGAATCGTCTCACGCAATTCCAGGTACCAACTTTCTCCTCTGAATGCGAAAATATTTTGTTGACACCAACCTACATAGGGCGGAATGATCACCACGATAAAATATGGGAAATCAGAGCTTGTATGGAAAGACATAGGTGTTTATTCTTTCCGTGCACTATACGAGATTGGAATAATAGAGAATTGTGGAGGTGGTTCGATGAACCCTCTGCCAGGCACTTGAATGTGATTTGCAGAGTATCCATGTAGAGGTAGATGTAGATGCCCCCACCCCATCACTCCATTAATTTACTCTCTCAGGGTGACATTTCATAGATAACTGCAGTCTCAGTGACTGTATGGATAAGATTCCATCCTCTTAACTGATTTTACATTTGATAAAAACTTATAGTTCTGTGGATAAAACTTCAATTTATTGAATGCACCTCCAAAGTTGTTGTTACACTCCAAGTCTGTCCACCTTCAGTTATTGGTGGGGATATAAATTCTGAATGTGTGTAACAAACATTATTACCATTGAGGTGGTGCCATGGTTAAAGCACTGGACCTTTCTTCTGTAGCAGTGGAGCTCAGATCCCTATCTAGTCATTTTGCTATAGACTTTTAGTGGTATCACTAACTTGATGTCAGGCCATTACCTTTGAAAAGGATACTGAGGTTTTCTTTCATTATCTTTGTTCTATCTGAATTTGTGCTTCATCTTTAATGCCCTCAGTATTCAATGTTAACCGTATTTTTCTGTGGAAAGTCCCGTTCTATTCCTTCTACCACCTGAGATTGTTTTCAGGTAGACAGGTGTGGAGCATGGCCTACTGAGCCTCTTGAGACCAGATGAGGAGCTGCAAAAGTAGCAGCATTTCCAGGATTCATCTACTGGCAATAAATACTGGAGGGTTTGGTGACATGCTGATCACCTGCTCCACTATTGAAGATCGCTCCTTGTACTGCATTTTAGGCAGCAGTTGTCCACTTGTAATAGGTCTAACACCTAGTCCCTGAGTAGTGTTCATGTTTACCTTAAGTTTCACTTTTTTATGTTGTTAAACCTTTTGGATCATTTCCTTTCTTCATTATATCTTAATTTTTATATAGGCAATGTATTTAATTGCTAGCCAATATTGTATCTAATATCTGATTCAAGAAAAATGTAGAAGTTTGTAAATGATGCAATGTTCTTGCCTTTGCCTGTACCAATTTTATTTATAATAATTGAGCTGTTGACATAATCATTATTTGAAATCTAACCAAAAGTGGTATAAACCACTCTCCACATCATGTACCTACAATTGCAAAGGAAAGAGAGTTATCTTTTTTCGCAGTTGTGGGTGCAAATTTGTATCTCCATGATTTTTAAAATTATTATTATTTTTAATACTGTTTTTACTATTTATTGATTGCTATTCAGCATAATTTAGTGTATAAAAGCTAATGTCAGGTGTTATTCTCATTTTGTCACAGTTCAGAGCTGCTCTTCAAATGGTGGTGAGCCCTGGTGACCCACGTGAAAACCTGGAGCAGTTCACCAAAATTGGTGAAGGCTCTACAGGAACTGTGTGCATTGCTGTGGAGAAGTCGACAGGCCGCCAGGTTGCTGTCAAAAAGATGGATCTCCGG
Organism: Schistocerca cancellata; assembly: GCF_023864275.1. Classification (NCBI taxonomy): domain Eukaryota; kingdom Metazoa; phylum Arthropoda; class Insecta; order Orthoptera; family Acrididae; genus Schistocerca; species Schistocerca cancellata. Next base: position 31,079,156 of record NC_064635.1, on the reverse strand, counting down.
AAACAGCAGCGGCGGGAACTTCTATTCAATGAGGCAAGTTTTTGTGTATTTTGTTTGTTGGATGGTATTGATATTTGTCATCATCATCATCATCATCATCATCATCATCATCAGCTGCAGCAGCAGCTGATATTTAACATCCACAATTGAATAAAGGCCTGCTCCGTGCATTGCATTCCTCAGCCATACACAGCCATGTTACTCCTGCATGCCCCCTACCCAACTTCCATCATTTCATTGCTTTGGTCTTATCTTCTGCAATCCAGCGAAAAGATTCCTTGATCCATTGATCACCTATTTGGCTGGCTAGTACATTTGAGTTGTATTTGAGAAGACAACAATTTAAATTTCCTTCAGGCCGTCCGGATTTGTGTTTTTCATTGATTTCCCTAAATTGCTTAAATCAGCTGGTGGAATGCTTCATTTAAAAAGAACACGGCCAACATCCTTTCTCATCTGAACTTGTGTTTCAAAGCCTTTAATGACCATGTGATCGGAGGGACATTAAATCCTAACCTTCCTTTCTTCCTACTTTGATGTAAATTTTGGAGCACTTACAACTATGAGGTCTTTTCAAAGAAATTCCAGAACTTTGTCCACAACATTTTTCTACACTTACCTTTTATGTATTGTGCATGGTCTCCTTCAAAATACTCTCCTCCACTATTGATACACTGCTCCCAATGCCGTTTCCCCTTCTGGAAACAGTCTTGGTACATATGCTTCTTGCTGGATTGCATGAAGTGCTATCTACAAATTTCAATGGGATCTTCAGCTTTGGAAACAAAAAAAAATGGGGGGGGGGGGCAGGTCTGGAGAGTACAGAGAATGAGACAGTGTAGTGATTTCATTTTTTGTGCAAGAGACATGCACCAACAGGGATGAATGCATGGGTGAGTTATTGTGATGCAAGAGCCATGAATTGCTTTGACACATTTCAGGCCCTTTCCTTCTCACATTTTCTCACAGGCATCGCAACATGTCCTGATAAAAGTTTGTCCCTGTGACATGAATTCATGATGAACTGATCCTTCAAAGTTAAAGAAAATTATCAGCTTTGATATTTGACCTTGGTCTCAACATCGTAACCATAGACACACGTCTCATCACCAGTTATGATTCTCTTAAGGAACATCTCATTCTCATTTGTGATATCCAAAAGCTCTTCACAGATTGCGAGGCAAAGATCTTTCTGGTCTTGACTCATGAGGTGTGGGACAAACTCAGCGACAAGACTATGCATTCCACGATGCGGTGTCACGATTTCATGACATGATCCAACTGAATTCTTTTGAAATGTCTTGGACAGTCTGTCTTCGATTGGCACTCACAATCTCATTGACATTCCTGACATGAGCGTTGTAAGTAGACATCGAAGGGCATCCTGAATGAGTGTCATCTTTAACTTCCGCCCAGCCATTTTTAAATCATGTGAACCATTTGTAACACTGAGTACAGCTTAACTCATCACTCGAGGCTTCCTGCATCATTTGATGTATCTTTGTAAAGGTTTTCTTGAGTTTCATACAAAATTTAATTCAGATGCGTTGCTTGTCTAACTCTGCCACTTTGAAATTTGCAGACTGTGTGACACAATGTTCTACTTGATATAGCACTGAACAATAAGTAATAAAAGACCTGCAAAGATGAAAGATCCATTAGTTACATATTAAACACAGGCTTCTGCAGCGATGCCATTCACATTTTGTTCCAACATACCATTGGCACAAGATTATGAATGTTCCAGAATTTTTTGAATAGACCTAACATTTCTTCCATTGTAGTTTGTACCCTCTGGTCCATTTATTTGTTTTCTTGCCATTACTATTAATTTGTGTCACAGATCTCTCAATTTACAATATAGTTATTGCAGTATTGAGACAGAAATTGCTGTAGTCTCATGCTTCTTATATTGGTTTATTATTTTTTACAACATGAATCAGTGAAATGGGAGACTTGATTTTATCTGATTTTGTCAGGGAAGCAAAAACAACATTGGTCAAGCCCATTGCTGCCCGCACCGAAACAGAGTTTATTGTGTCGGTATCGTTCTCTGTGCCTCTAGTAAAGCCAACTAATGCCTTTGAACAGTGCAAGGAGATCATTTACCAGTGCTTTGCTATATACAATTTCTACAGGTCTGGTTGATCTGAATATTTTGTCTTTTAATCTCCAATGCCTTGCATTCAAAGACCAAATGTGATGTGGTTTCATCGCCCACACCACTCATCTTACTTTTATCTCCTACTATTATCTCCATTGTATGTAGGTGTTTTTTGAAATTCCGCAACTTAAGCAAATGTAATTTCTCTCGAACTGCTTTGCACACCTGAATGACTTTATGACACCAAACGTTCTATCTATCTTAACGGCCGGATACTGGTTGGTGAATTCAGCGATTGGATCATTATCACACGAAGCCATCTTGGTGATAGATTCGGTAACAGGTTTAAAAGTTTCGCGATCGATATGCCCCAACTTAAGCAAACATAATTTCTCTCGAACTGCTTTGCGCGCCTGAATGACTTTATGCTTTGTCGACATCTCAAAGGATACTAATCAGGGCTCTGAATATCACGAGGTTTTATATATGCTTTGTTGTTATTCTTCCTCTTGTTTCCTACAGCACCTTTTGAATAACAACCACCTCGGCTTGTATCTTCCCCTCAATGGCACTAATTCTATTCTCTATCCGGTTTTGGTTAAGTGCAAGAAGTTTCTGAGTGTTCTTTAATTCCCTTACAACTTTAGCGAATCTCGCCTCAAGATTCTTAAATTTGATATCAGTGTACATGGACGCATTCTGTCTTTGCACACCTAACCTCTGTCATGTCAATAGTCCAACAATGAGTTTCAGTTCTCTCCTGCTCAAGCCCAGGATTGAGAAACTTCTCCTAGAACATGGCTTCGGCACCAATACCTTGCCATATTTTTGCTTATGAATCTTAGCCCAATATTCTACATGCTTTCTCATTGTCCAGTCTCTTATTTTGATCATTGCCTTGGTGATTATCAGGACAGGTTCCGGTCCAATAAATGGTGTCATTGCCCCTATCCTGTCTAACCTATCGGCTTGCTCATTACCACTAATCTCAGAGTGACTAGGGATCCACAATAGGTTTACCCTATTGCTTTCTCCTAGCTCCACAAGGACTTTGTGGCATTCTGCCACAATCTTTGATCTTGTTGCAGAGGCTGCCAGTGTTTTCAGGGCTGCTTGGCTGTCTGAATAAATGAAAATGCTACAACCTCTATAGCACCTCCACAAATTCTCCTCCACACACACCCTGATAGCAGATATTTCTGCTTGAAACACAGTGGCCATCTTCCCTCGAGAGATTGCACTCTTCAGCCTTGGCTGCACTCTGTATACCCCAGCCCCCACATCTTGGTCTGTTTTCAAACTGTCAGTGAACCGGACTATGTCCCCAGTATGGTGTCAAAATTTGTTCTCCCAGATCTCTCTACTTCCAGTTACTACATTGAAAGGCTTGTTGAAGCAGCTGGGAGTTATTATATAGTCAGCTGGCATTTCCCCAACCATACCTATGTCTACCTCACTCTGTATTTTAGTGTAAGATCCTGGATACCCCAGTGAGTTACAGTTTTTAGATACATTTTTAAATGCTCTCAGTTTTTTGACTTACCTATCATAGACAGTTTCATTTTCAAATTTGCTGTGGCATTACTGCATGCAAGAATTGTCACTCTTTCTTTGCTACGTTTTTTTAGCCTGGCACTGCCTATTCGGCCTTTGATGCTAATGTTTTTTCCGGTAACATTTTGTAATTGAGACCAGCCTCATCGCAGTTAAAAATTTGATCGCCTGTTAAGTTTTCCTTGTCCAATACCTTGTGAAGTTCATTCCTAAACAATTGAACAGCTTCAAAATTTGCTGAAAGCTTTTCACCACAGACATTAAGTTGCTGAACTCCATGTCTTTTTCTTCCATCTATCGAGCCAGCCTACACTAGCTGTGAAATCAGGTTCACCTCCGTTTAGTTTGTTACGAAACTTTAAGGCTTTTTCCTGCAAAATAGGTCCCAACATGGGTACACTTTTATCTCTGTGCTGAGTAAACGATAGGAACAAAGCTTCACTTACTTTTTCATAATCACATTTTTTCTTGGTTTTCTGATCTTCCAAAACAGCCGAGGTTGCTTGTTGAGAACACCACTTCTCAATTTCATTGTGGTTCCTTTTCCAGCCTCCAACTGTTGTTTTCCCGACGTTATAATCTTGCGCCACTTTTAATAAAGTTTCACCATTGTCTATTCTTTTTAAAGCTAAAGTTTTTCTTCCATTGAAACGACCACATTTTTCCATTTTGAAGCCATCACCACACATTTTTACAATAAAAAAAGTGCAACATGTCCACTGCACTACAGATCTAAGTTAGCACGAAGATCGGATAATCGAGACTTTACTGTACAAATTTTTTATCCTTCTTTTTTGTTGTTAGTTGTAGGCTCAGAGTCAATTTTGAAATGAAACTTGTTTTACTGATCTCGAGGATGTCGGCTTCATTTTGTTAAATAATATGATCGATCACTGGTGGATCTGTTGTTGAAGAGCTGTATTTTAAGTCATTTCACTTCACAATACAAATTACACTCAACCACCATGCTAACACAACACACACAACTTATACTCCACCCTCGCACTTCAAACGTATACTACGAACTGCCCAAAGACAAAGATTTACCTCTAACAAGAAAATACTAATATGAATCGATCTATTTGTGCAAAATCATCTTTGAAACATGCATTTCAAAAATAAAGTACAAATAATTGTTCATCACTGTTTATCTTTTTAAGAAGTCCATAATCATCTGACTGACTGACTGACATAATCATCGTCGTAATTACATTAAATGTTTATATATGTTGAGGTTTATACATTCTCATGTAGCTGTATGGTAGTGGATTTCTGTGCCTTGAAACTTCAACTTGGGAGTGGGTCACTTCATATGATGCAAGATTGGTTAGTACATTTATCTCACCATAACCAGTTTTATTACCGATGCAGTAGTACAACTACTGCCAGGACCAACCAGTTCATAGTCAGTTTTATTTACAACACTCAAATCATTTGAATACTATTTGACATATTAAACTGTTATTTCTTAGGTAACCTATAAGACATTACCAGGGGCAGATGTGGACTCTGACCACAACTTATTGGTTATGAATTGCATATTGAAACTGAAGAAACTGCAAAAAGGAAGGAATTTAAGGAGATGGGACCTGAATAAACTGAAAGAACCAGAGGTTGTTGAGAGTTTCAGAGAGAGCATTAGGGAATGATTGACAGGAAGAGGGGAAAGAAATATGGTAGAAGAAGAATGGGTAGCTATGAGAGACGAAATAGTGAAGGCAGCAGATGATCAAGTAAGGATCAAGTAGGTAAAAAGATGAGGGCTAGTAGAAATCTTTGGGTAACAGAAGAGATATTGAATGTAATTGATGAAAGGAGAAAATATAAAAATGCAGTAAATGAAGCAGGCAAAAATGAATACAAATATCTCAAAAATGAAATCGATAGGAAGTGCAAAATGGCAAAGCAGGGATGGCTAGAGGACAAATCTAAGGATTTAGAGGCATAAATCACTAGGTGTAAGATAGGTACTGCCTACAGGAGAGACCTTTAGAGAAGAGAGATTCACTTCTATGAATATCAAGAGCTCAGATGGAAAAAGAGTTCTAGGCAAAGAAGGGAAGGCAGAAAGGTGGGAGGAGTATATAGAGGGTCTATACAAGGGTGATGTACTTGAGGGAAATATTATGGATATGAAAGAGGACATAGATGAAGATGAAATGGGAGATATGATACTGCGTGAAGAATTTGACAGAGCACTGAAAGACTGAAGTCGAAACAAGGCCCTGGGAGTAGACAACATTCCATTAGAACTACTGATAGCATTGGGAGAGCCAGCCCTGACAAAACTCTACCATCCTGTGAGCAAGAGTATGAGACAGGTGAAATAGTCTGACTTCAAGAAGAATATAATAATTCCAATCCCAATGAAAGCACATGTTGAAAGGTGTGAAAATTACCGAACTGCCAGGTTAATAAGTCAGGGCTGCAAAATACAAACATGAATTCTTTACAGACGAATGGTAAAACTAGTGAAGGCCAACCTTGGGGAAGATCAGTTCAGATTATGTAGAAATGTTGGAACACGTGAGGCAATACTGACTCTACAACTTATTTTAGAAGATAGATTAAGGAAAGGCAAACCAATGTCTCTAACATTTGTAGACTTAGAGAAATCTTTTGACAGTGTTGACTGGAATACTCTCTTTCAAATTCTGAAGGGGGCAGGGATGAAATACAGGCAGCGAAAAGCTATTTACAATTTGTACAGAAACCAGAAGGCAGTTATAAGAGTCGAGGGACATGAAAGGGAAGCAGTGGTTGGGAAGGGAGTGAGACAGGGTTGTAGCCCATCTCCGATGTTATTCAGTTTGTATATTGAGCAAGCAGCAAAGGAAAAAAAAAGAAAAATTTGGAGTAGGAATTAAAATCTGTGGAGAAGGAATAAAAACTTTGAGGTTCACCGACGACATTGTAATCCTGTCAGAGCCAGCACTGGAAGAGCAGTTTAATGGAATGGACAGTGTCGTGAAAGAAGGACATAAGAGGAACATCAACAAAAGCAAAACGAGGATAATGGAATGTAGTCTAATTAAATCAGGTGATACTAAGGAAATTAGTTTAGTAAATGACACACTTAAAGTAGTAGATGAGTTTTGCTATTTGGGAAGCAAAATAACTGGTGATGGTCGAAGTAGAGAGGATATAAAATGTAGACTGGCAATGGCAAGGAAAGTATTTCTGAAGAAAAGAAATTTGTTAACATCGAGTATAGATTTAAATGTCACAAAGTCTTTTCTGAAAGTATTTGTATAGAGTGTAGCTACGTGTGGATGTGAAACAAAAAGTTTAGACAAGAACAGAATAGAAGCTTTTGAAATGTGGTGCTACAGAAGAATGCTGAAGATTAGATGGGTAGATCACATAACTAATGAGGATATACTGAATAGAATTGGAGATAAGAGGAATTTGTGGCTCAACTTGACTAGAAGAAGGAATCGGTACGTAGGACATATTCTGAGGCATCAGGGGTCACCAATTTAGTATTGGAGGGCAGTGTGGAGGGTAAAAATAGTAGAGGGAGACCAAGAGATGAATACACTAAGCAGATTCAGAAGGTTGTAGGTGGCAGTAGGTACACCACAACAGTAGGTAGACCACAACAACAACAGATAACTGTGATGTAAAAAAGGTACTGTATGTGTGAAGCCCTGGTCCAGTGTGAAAGAGGTCTTAATGGCCCTTATCAAGTCAGGTTTAATAAATAAATAAGATAAGACTCCAAACGAACTGAAGAGCCATTTCTGACATGTTTGGTCTGAACTAGAATACAAACAGATCTCGTCCCAACATGGCAATGCATGTCTCACACAAGTCTCAGATCCCAGGGACAAATCACCAAATTGGGTTGAACACTATCGCGTCATCCACATAGGATAGACCTTTTGCCCCCAGACTTCCATCTGTTTGGGCCATGTAAGTATTCTCTTCAAGGGATGTTTATTGAACATGATGAGAGCAGTCATAAGAGCAGTGAAAACATGCTACAAGCATGCAACATGCAACATGCAACAGGAAATAAACACTCATACACAATGCTGGGGCAAAAGGCCATAAAATGAGAAAGACTGCGTGTGTAAAAAAAAAAAAAAAAAAAAAAAAAAGGTAGTATATGTTGAAGAAATGTTGATGTGAAAATGCCACCAAACTGTAACTCTCAAGAATTAATGTGTTCTGAAAATTAAATTGTGGGTCATTATTTATCGAACAACCATCTTTCCATTTGTGTGACCGAATTAGTGTTGACCTTCCAAACAGTTCAAAACAGTGTTGTGACAGAATTTACATTTCTAGCAGGTCTTTTGAAGTAAAGCATCACTCCTCTGTCACAGGTGGTGATAATGCGTGACTACCACCACCCGAACATCGTGGAGATGTACGACAGCTTCCTGGTGCAAGACGAGCTGTGGGTGGTGATGGAGTTCCTGGAGGGGGGTGCCCTGACGGACATCGTGACGCACGAGCGCATGGACGAGCAGCAGATCGCGACAGTGTGCCGGCAGTGCCTGCGCGCGCTCTCCTACCTGCACTCACAGGGTGTCATCCACCGTGACATCAAGTCCGACTCCATTCTGCTGGCTGCTGATGGGAGGGTGAGTGGAATCTGCATTGCAAACACCTGGGTGATTTGCCGTATCCTCCTGTTATGTGGCTGTAGCGTGAGACACATTTCTGTGCCTAATGTTCTCCAGCTGATGCTGGAGACATCATCAGAGAACATAAGGGCTCAGATAGTAGCTTCTCAGACAAACTCAGCCAGTTGAACTGTTTATACATTTACACACAATGATAGGGCTGTGACATCTTCAGACCACTTTCTAAGATTGCCAATTTATGCCAACATGTGTAGCTTGTAGCATAGAAGAGTTGGCACTACTTTTTATTTAGCACTAACGACCACTAATTGTGCTACTTCAGTCCATTTTTTAAAGTTGTTTTTTGTATTTTTGAATTTTTATTGTTGGTATTATCATCATCATAACATGGTAATTAAAGAGGATGGAAAATAGCTTGACTAAAGTGTACTTATGGTGTATCAGACTCTTCCACTATGTGCTTCTGTTGGCAGTTCGTTTTTGTTAGTCACAGCCAGTCGGGAAATTAATATACAGTAGCTGATGAGAATTGCAGAATCTAATGATTTCTTTTGGCGCAACATGTGAATTGACTTTTTTACAATATGGAGGCCAGAATGTAAAGTAGATGTGTTAACAAACTGACCTGTAGCATAGCCCGAGCCATACGTTACGTTGCAATATGACAGTTTTGTTTTGAGGAGGTGAAATCAATGAACTTCATAATGAAAAAAATAATTGTCATTGTAGATTGACATGGAGTGCAGCCTGAGATATACTTTCATCATTGCAGTAATGTACTTTTACACCATATTTCCAATCTTGCCAAAAATTTTGATGATGTGGTTTAGTTCTAACCTAATGTAACTAAATACCCGTATTTATGAACTGTACAGAATTACTAACTAGCATTTTCATTGGCTACTGACAACTGACTCATGACTTGTCAGGTCATTTCCCATCATTCATTGCGCCAACGGTTACCAACAGTAGAATGCAATGGAAAAACCGTGGTACAGTTTAAGTGCCCTTGTATTGCTTATCTTCACACGAAGTACTCTCCAGTGTTTTCTGTCATAATGCTAGCCATGACAAAACTGTTCCAGCTGATGTGCAAAATGTATGATACGGGCGAAATACCTTCATGTGTAAAAAAAGAGAATGAAATAAATTCCAAAGAAGGCAGTTATTGATTGGTGTTAATACTACCAAATTACCAGTTTAATAATAATTGTAACTCAGTATTTGTCTGTTAATATTTACAATTGTTATTGTATATGAAATTGAAATAAAAGCCTAGTGCTTACAAGGGTAACTTCCAGTTACATAGGAATGCTGTAAGGTCCCCATGCCACTCTGTTGGTAGCTCCATGCAACACCTTTCGCCAATCCCATTCATTTGGTCCAGTATTCACAAAGATCATTAATTGAACACAAAATTAGTTTTTGGGCATTTCTGTCAGCATCAACAGATGAAGAAATGTATAGTCTTAAAAACTGGGAATCAGAGTTGTAGCTAGGCAGCACCTATGTTTATTGCTATAAACAGAAGTCAAAAAATATACTCAGCTTGAATTCTCAATGTTGGTGTTGGCTCAGCTCATTGCTTCATGAAAAAAAGGTTGGATTATTCTTCTTCTGAGGCCTTGGTCTTGATATGTTTCAGAATAGAACACTAACCTGTAGATGATGATTCGTCGTATGAATTCCTGAAATCAGCTCTTATAACTGATAATAGACTTTGTACATTACAGAAAAATGTACCTGTATAAAACTATAGACTTTTGAATTAAACCTTAATGTAAGATCAACCTTTTGTATATTGCATCATAATCAGTTGCAGAACAATTCTTGAATATAAACATATTTTCCTCATAGCCTAGTTTCAACTAATACATATTACATAGTAAAACAGTGAGGCAAGTTCCTGACTTGTCTCCCAACGTCTGATCTCTTCTGTCACCTCACACAGACCTTTTCAGAGTCGTTATTTCACAGTTAGTCAAGATACACTGTGTGATCAAAAGTGTCCAGACACCCACAAAAACACGTTTTTCATATTAGGTGCATTGTTCTGCCACCTACTGCCATGTACCCCTTATCAGCAACCTTAGTAGTCATTAGATATCGTGAGAGACCAGAATGAGGCGCTCCACGGAACTCACAGAATTCGAACATGGTCAGGTGATCGGGTGTCACTTGTGTCACACGTCTGTATGCGAGATTTCCACACTCCTAAACATCCATAGGTCCACTGTTTCCGATGTGATAGTGAAGTGGGAACGTGAAGGAACACGTACAGCACAAAAGTGCACAAGCCGACCTCATCTGTTGACTGACAGAGACCGCAACCAGTTGAAGAGGTTTGTAATGTGTAATAGACGGACATCTATCCAGACAATCACATAGGAATTCCAAACTGCATCACGATCCACTGCAAGTACTACGACAGTTAGGTGGGAGGTGAGAAAACTTATTAGCCAAACATCACGCCGGTAAACGCCAAATGATGCCTCACTTGGTGTAAGGAGTGTAATTGTTGGTAGATTGAACAGTGGAAAAACGTTGCTTGGAGTGACGAATCACTGTACACAATGTGGCAATCTGATGGGCAGGGTGTGGGTATGGCGAATGCACGGTGAATGTCATCTAAAATTTGGAAGTGGTGGTGTTATGGTGTGGTTGTGTTTTTCATGAAGGGGGCTTGCACCCCTTGTTGTTTTGCATGACACTATCACAGCACAGGCCTACATTGATGTTTTAAGCACATTCTTGCTTCCCACTGTTGAAGAGCAATTCGTTGATGGCGATTGCATTTTTCAACACGATTGAGAACCTGTTCATAATGCACAGCCTGTGGTGGAATGGTTACATGACAATAACATTCCTGTAATGGACTGGCTTGCACAGAATTCTGATCTGAATTCTATAGAACACCTTTGGGAGGTTTTGGAACGCCGACTTTGTGCCAGGCCTCACCGACCAACATCAGTTCAAATGGTTCAAATGGCTCTGAGCACTATGGGACTTAACATCTATGGTCATCAGTCCCCTAGAACTTAGAACTACTTAAACCTAACTAACCTAAGGACAGCACACAACACCCAGTCATTACAAGGCAGAGAAAATCCCTGACCCCACCGCCAACATCAGTACCTCTCCTCAGTGCAGCACTCTGTGATGAATGGGCTGCCATTCCCAAAGAAATCTTCCAGCACCTGATTGAACGTATGCCTGCGAGAGTGGAAGCTATGGGCCAACACCATATTGAATTCGAGTAATACCAATGGAGAGCTCCTCAAACTTTTAAGTCATTTTCACTTTTGACACATAGGGTATTACATTTCAACAGCATAAAGAGCTTGTTAGATAACATTCTAGCAAATCTATGATAACTTTTTTGTGGAAATGTTATTTGATATGCAAAGATATTTTATGGAGAATAAATGATTTCATAATCTTAAATATAATTTATGTAACAGATTTTTAGATATTTATATATTGCCAAAAGCAAGATTATTTGCCAGCAACTAGCAAAAGACACAAGATTGATTTTATAGGATAATTGACATTTTCAGAGATAAATGAAATGTCAAATAAAGATGACAGACAGCATAATAATCCTGAAAGCTCCCTTTTAGAACATAAATTAGACGAATTTCAAAGAAACATTGTCAGAGTAAGAATAGTATTGAATGGCTCATTTTGACACAGAACAGGCTTCACAAATGTATAGATTCATTTCTACTTGTTGTGCTAGGAGGTTTTCTGTTATCAAACTCCATCCGCGGTATATTGCCTGTGGAGTATCGCAAACAAATAATAAAAAAAAATAAAAGAAATATTTGAAGATACACAAAGGACGTCATCTACATATAAATAACAATTTTTATTCAGCTATCCTTGTCATATTTACTTAGTATTAAAATTATTAGAAAATTAACTGTATACATGCTTGCCCATTTATAGACAATGGTGGTATAGAAAATTTGCACCTCTAATGCTTACAGGAACATTTTTTAATTTAATTCAGCTGAATTCTGTACCCTCACAATTTTCAAGCCCTGTAATTTACACAGTGCGTCTTTTGCTCTCACTACACTGCAAGCTTGCATCATTGTTCCACACTTTTCTAATGAACTTGCTGTTTTTTTGAGTCTAGAGCACACTAAACAGTGTTTCTGTTTTCCTTTCCTTCCTGGTAAGAAAATGATTTTCAATCAGTTGTCAGAAGAATTGGGATCATGGTTTGTCATTGACGTTTGCCGCCTTATCTCCATGTATGATTGTCATAAGCTAGGAAGTTGATAGGGATTTTCTTGTTACTTCATTGTGTAATATGCTTAGAATTAAGTGAAAAGTCTTCCTCAGAATTTGTACCATGGAAAGCTCTCGCCATAACTCAGAGTCTTTTGCGTTTGTTGAGGAGGATATCTGGAGGAATGATGCCACTGCCTACCCATAGATTTCTGACGGTCATGCTCCTCTCCTGATTCTGTCACAAAAAGTCATGTATTTGAAAATAAGACAACTCTGAATGTATGTACTGAAAGCACTTTTAATTGAACCTCAATAAAAACAGAGTATTTAGTTCCAGATGTTCGTAACCTGCACTCTCTGAAATTTATTCATTAACACAATTCTCAGAGTTGTTGTTAACAACGTCTTCTGAAAAATCAGTGTCGCTATGCTCAGAACCACAAGATAACTCGAGCAATTTTGTCATTGCTCGGTCCGCATCTCGCCATGCAGTGAAGCGCTTACAACTGAAACTTGCTGCTGCAGAGAGCCACACTTCTTCAGCATACCCACACCGTCTAGCAACAAATACTTGAACTATATTCTCTATTGAGATTCCTAGTTGCACGGGGAACATTAGAATGTGCACAGGAAAGAAGGGGAGCAGAACATTTAGGAAGTGCACCTGTAAAATTTTTGACTGGTTGTCCTTTAGACAGGCCAACCTCATATACATTTTACAGGTGCTGCCTGAAAAAGTATATACTGTCTGCCTGTGTGCTGTCTTGTGTATATCACTAGCCAGCTAAACACAACTTTTTGTTCTCTATGGATTGCTGGTTCCAAATTTACAAAGTCATCTCCAGACATCTCACATATGTGTTTCTGTTGAAAGCACTTGCTGTATAATTTTACAGGTGTATTGCCTTAGTATGGAAAGAAATTAACAGATTGAAATCAGTGTTGTTACCAAACTCAGGGAGAGTGCAAATTACACGAGATGATCATTTCAAATCTCTTGTTTTCAGCATATTTCACCAGTGTATAATAAAGTAAAAGTTTGGAGCATATATTAGTATGTAGCTCAATATCCAGAGAACATTTCTCTGTAGCCTTTTAGTAGATAAATGCCCATGTTTCAACAAAGAATTTGATGAGGACAGTGTTATGATTTGGACAGTGAAATCATATATTCAGGTTTAAATGAAAATTGTAATAACTGCAAATGATGTTGATATAGTACCAGACAAATAATGTAAACTTTTCATTCTACTTCTTTAGTGAAAAAGTTATGTTTCATTATAAATTTGAAGCATTTGCTATATAAAAAACTAATTATTTTAAAATTATATATTTTACGAGACCTATGAGTCACAATTTACATTTCTTAACAACCTCTTGCAAAGAAAATGATTGATGATTGTCAGTGTTGCCTATAATTTACATGTTGTTGAAACAGATGTGTGATACCATTTAATGCTCTCTTTGCCACTGCCTGCAGAACTTGACTGATCATCCATTAAGGTGTAATCGTGGGATAATCCATTGCAGCAATATGCAACTTCGAGATAAAGTTAACAACAGTCACACTTATATACTTTAGAGATACCACTGGAGTTCATAAACATGATACCAACTTTATGAGAAGGGTATAAAGCCAAAAAATTAATGTTACAGGGTTGCAGTTAGAACTTTTGTTTTGCCATATAAATGGAACAATTTGACAGCTGTGAAAAACTTGAATGGTGACATCAAATTTTGTGAGAAGTGAGACATGTTATTTAGCACATGTGTACTTTTTTCAGGTAAAGCTGTCAGACTTTGGTTTCTGTGCCCAAGTTTCACAAGAACTTCCAAAGCGAAAATCACTTGTTGGAACACCGTATTGGATGTCACCAGAAGTTATCTCTAGGCTTCCATATGGGCCAGAAGTTGACATATGGTCACTTGGTAAGTTATTTTGCTGTTATAGTATTCCTTCCGGTTTTAATTGTTGTTTGCAACTCATCTGCTTATTTGCACTACACACACTGGCAAACCAGCTTTGTCAGAATGAGCATTGAAAGAGAAAGCAGTTCTGTTCCCAGTACAATTTGCTGATCACAGTAGTTCAGAAACACTGTTTGTGATTGTCGGTGATGGTATCTGTAGCCTTAATAAGACAGTTAAAAGTATGAAGATGAAAAGTCGTAGCGGAATGTAAATAATGGAAGGAGTACAGATAAAAACTCTAAGTAGTTGACCTGTTGAGGAATTGATAGTCACATAAACAAAGCTGAAAATGTTGCTAACTTTCCAGGTAATGTTGTTGTAGAAAAATTTACTGTTGAAGTAACTTTGAGGGTGGGACTGATTTAAGTGGTAGGGACCAGCCGACCATACTCTTTCTGGTTGCTGTGTTGCCAGTTTCAAAGATACAAGCAGAACATTGTGAAGTATGGCTAGCTGTATGCCAACAACTCTGCCTCCCCCCTCCGCCCATGGCTTTGGAGTCCGTCAGTCACAAAATTATTTTATTTGAGTTATGAATCATACAAAAACCTCGCATGTGTGTGTGTTTCTGTTTCTGTTTTAAACAATGGAAACTCCAGGTTGGAAAAGGTACTCATTATAAATATACATGTTGAGTTGTAGACAGGCCCAATGAAAAGGCAGTTACACATTTAGCTTTTGGCCAATGCCTTCTTCAGAAAAGAAAAGACACACACATTCATCCACACAAGGAAACATAACTCTCAGACACGTGACCGTCATCTGTGGCAGCTCGAACTGGACTGCAACTGTGACATTGAATGAAAGCAGCAATCTGGATATGGTGGGGAAGAGAGAGCAGGTTATGGATGGGAGAGAGAAGAGCACTGTCCAGCGTAGGATTGCAGGAACTGGATGGAGGTATGGCAAACCTACCAGGCACAGCAAATGGGTGCTGTGGGACAGGGAGGTGAGGACAGGTGGGCATGGGAAATGGAAAAGGAATGGAGCTGGGATGGATAGAAATGGGTGGGTGTGTTGGCAGAGGGTGGCACGCATGCACCTATGTGCCATCACACACACACACACACACGGCTGTGGGGCAGAGAAAAAGGTTGGTGGTTGAGGGGTGGATCCAGATGACCTGGTTTGTGAAGCAACCATTTAAATCAAGCTTGTTATATTCAGCTTCATGTTGTACCACAGTATGGTCTGCTGTGCTCTTGGCCACAATTTGTTGGTGACCATTCATCCTGGCAGGGTAGCTCGTCAGAAGCTGGCCCATCCGTGAAATCAGCCATGTCATATACCAGCTCTGCTGCAATCATCACACAACTTTTTATATTGTTACAACTATCTACCAGCTGCCCACCAGGATGAACAGGGCCACCGCCAAACTGTGGCCCAGAGCAAAATAGACCCCTATGTGGCACAACATGCAGCTGATTTGAATGGGTGCTTTACGACCCATGCCATTTGGATCCTCCCGTCCACCATCAACTTTTCTGAACTGTGTTGGTGGGAGTTACTCTTACAACACATTCTCTGCTCCTGAAATCCCAGCCTCAACCTAAAGTAACATTTGTCCCCGCAGCCTCCACCAGACAGTTACTGCTGCCCCCCTTATCCTATCATTTCTTCCCTACTCACGTCCCTTGACTTGTTCGTGTGCTGCCTTCTACCAATGAACCCGCTTCCTTTTTCACCCCCTCCCCCCATTCCCTCACCCCATCCACTGCCACTCTACCTCTGTGCCTCACAGCCTCCATTTGCTGCACGTGGCAGTTTTGTCATGCCTTTATCCAGTTCCTGCAGGCTAAAGCAGACAGTGCTCTTCTCTTCCCCCACCTGTGCCCTACATCCCTTTCCCTTCTCTAGCTTGTCGAGATTGCTGCTTTCATTCAATGTGTTAGTTGCTCCAGTCCTACTGCCAGAGGTGGTGGTCATGTATGTGTGAGATATGCTTGCTCGTGTGTCTGTCTTTTCTGTTTTGGAGATGGCTTTGGCCAAAAGCTAAATGTGTAACAGTCTTTTCATTGTTCCTGCCTGCAACCCAATGTGTCATCTTCATGGTGAATAGCAATCTATTCTTTTCCTTATATTAACAATATTATGAGAAGCAAAGTTGCTACTGACCGTATAGTGGAGATGCTGAGTCACAGGTAGGCACAACAAAAAGGCTCTCAGAATGATATCTTTAGGCCATTAAGACCTTCATCAACAACACACACACACACACACACACACACACACACACACACACACACACACACAACTGCAGTCTCAGGCAGTATGGTTTCAGTTGCCTAAGACTGCAGTTGCATGTGTGAGTTGTGTTTGCATGAGAGTGTGTGTGTGTTTGTGTGTCTATTGTTGACGAAAGCCTTAATGGCCGAAAGCTATAATTGTGAGAGTCTTTTTGTTGTGCCTATCTGTGACTCGGCATATCCACTATATGGTGAGTAGCAACTTTCCTTCTCATAATATTGTTATATTACAGTCTGGATTTTCCATTGTTTGACTTTTCATTATATTGTTGTTTTTGTTTTGGCTAACTTTGATAAGTGACACTGTCTGAAAACTTAACAATGTTTTCAGTCCTTTTTATTACCCATCAACCACTCAACACCTCAAATCTGCCATAAATTGCTGCCTATTCCACTTTACAGGGTGGGCAAGCCTCCATTCTTCACATTCTGGAATGGGGTGTGGGCATCCAATACTTTGTCGCCTTGCTTGGGGCTTCACAGTCCTTCAACCACTTTCTGTAGACTCTGATGATAGTAGCATGTGATCAGCCAACCACTTTCACCATTTTTGAGATGCGTATTCCTTGGCAATGGGCCATAACAGTCTTCACTCCTTTCATTGTGAGTATGACAGTAATGTTTGTCAGTCTTTGCCAACAACGGTTGTGCACTTTCTGGTGTACCTACTGCCATGAAGTTGCTCTGAAAAGGGGTGTTATGGACTGCTCCGCTCTCTTTGATTGCCTTCATACTTACAGGATTTGAAGGTCAGTGCCTGCTGCCCAGACATCAATTCCCTAAACTGGTATTAAAAAGAAGCACACCTTTGAAAATAAAAGACTTTTGATCTCTGTTAACTACGAAACATTTTGAGTTTATTGACATAGTTGCCGATAGTTGAACGTGTAGCGTAAAAGTCTAGTAATTGCTAAATTGTCAGTTGAAATCTCGGTGGTAACTGCATTTTTCTTTATGATTCTTTAAATTCTGTGTTTATTAATAAATGAAAATGGTAATTAAAAAGTATTGAATCATAATTGTTTTTATAAAAATAATGTCTGTCGTTTTTTAATTATAAATCATGTGAAATATCCAAATTTGATTGACGTGCAAAATGCCTTGTTGAGAAATGAAAAAGTTATGAATTTATAACACAGTTGCTGACCTCAAAGGACTGCATACATCATATCAGTATGACCGTTCAATCTCTACAAATATGAAAATATTATATCTTCTATTTGGTGTTTCCCATTTTTGTACCAAATTTTGATACTCACATTTCTTGTGATTAATAATAAAAATATATCATTTTATCAACAAAATTATGATCCAATATTTGTTTGTCAATATCTCTATTTGTTAATAAATATGGAATTGAAATAAAAGTAAAAAATAAAGTTACTGCCAGCAAGACATGAACTGCCGATTTCACACTTTTTTAATTTTATCTTTGTAATCAGGTACTGATAACTATGTTGTTTAACTCAAGTGTTTTGTAGTTAAAACTGGTCAGAAATCTCTAAAGGCAATTCCCTGTGTGGGAAGTTATCTCAAATAACTCAATATCTGTGGCTTCTAGCGAAAATGTTTCCCTGTGCAAAATTAAACTAAATTAAACTTCCTACAAAAAAGGCCCCACTCATTTTTTCTCCAGGATTAGTAGTTTCCATGTTGCAGGGAATTGGAAGACTCACAGGTTATTAAAAATATTGCTTTAGTGGTACAAAATTCATGTTTACCTTTAAATGAAGTTGGTTAAAAATGAACATTAAATGTGTGTACCATATCCAAGGGCAGTAGAGCTGTGTTAATGAATAAGCAGAGGCATTGGGAGCCATAAGGGGTAAGGCACACAGTCATTGAATTTGAGATTGTAGAATGTATGCATGCTGCTTACGTCTCTAGATCTTATGGTGAACCAGTTTTATACGCCCACATTGTTTTTATGAACCTTCACAGAAACTCTCTCACCCATTTCTCAGACATTCATTTCCATATGGGCACATAGCAATTTTTTGCTCTGCAATGTGCAGTTGTTAGTTAGGGTTGTAAACATAATTTCGTTTTGACATTTGTGTGTAGTAGTAGTAGTAGTAGTAGTAGTAGTACTTCATAATCAGAGGTATTTCACTCAAAACTCAAGCCGCAGAATGTGCTTAATGAAAATGATTACAACAAGAATCACAAAGTGTTGGAAATTGTCATAATTGTGAGTTTGGTGCATTTAGTATTTGTTCTTGATATTCTGATTATAGTTTCACATTAATTAAAAACTTCATGACTGTCAAGACACTATTGTCCCTAGCCTATGCATGGAAATTTTGTGAGTTAACATTAATAATAAATATTATCTTAAATATTAATTAATATTATGTAATGTAAAGTGGGTACACCATATTTTTGTAGGAATTATAGGATGCTGAGACTTAGTCAAAAACCAGTTCAGACCTATGAGACTGGTGGTTTGTCCACTAATTTGATTTTCACAAACATCTATTTTTCTCAAAACTTTGTGTCTTTACTTTGGGTCCTTATGTTTCTCAGTGCCTCAATTGTGTAACAGTGTGAAAAAAAGGGGGGGGGGGAGATGCATGGGGTACAAGTGGTGTGAGGGAAGGTGGGTCACTGGATTGTGTTTGTGCACCTCTCTCCTTCGTAGGTCTGCAAACTGAAATTAGATCTCCCCTCTGCCAATGTAGAACAGTGTGCACAGTTTTAGGTATATTCTGTTCACATGCATTTCTTGTGTCAGTGTTATAAGTAACTGGTATCTGCATTTCATGTAGTGTTAATCCATTTTGTGGAAAATAAACATTCCCCAGATATATAGGCACTGTGCTGTCACTGATTTGTAACAGACGCTGCAGAACATTAGTGAAACACCTTGTAGTGTGGGGGTAGATGGAGTGGGGGATCATATGCTCGATCTTCAGTTTGCAGACCTATGTCGGAGGGAACTGCATGAACACAATCCTCGTCCTACCTTCTACATCTACATCTATGTCTACATAGATACTCCACAAAGCACTCTACAATGTGTGATGGAGGGTATCCTGTACCACTACTTCTCATTTTTTTTCCTGTACCTTATCTTCGTGGTCCCTATGTGCATTGTATGTGGGCGGCGGTAGAATCGTTCGGCAGCAGCTTCAAATGGCATTTCTCTAAATTTTCTCAATAATTTTTCCGGAAAAGAATTTTGCCTACCCTCCAGGGATTCCCTTATGAGTTCCCAAAGCATCTTAGTAACACTTACGTGTTGTTTGAACCTACTGATAACAAATCTACCAGCCCCCCTCTGAATTGCTTCGATGTCTTCCTTCAGTCTCACCTAGTACGGATCCCAAACACACAAACAGTACTCGAGGTCGCACCAGTGTCCTATAAGCAGTCTCCTGGTGAACCACTCTCTCCTAAAATTCTCCCAATAAAACAGTCGACAATTTGCCTCCCCTACCACAGTTCTCGCAGTTCCACCTAATATTGCTTTGCAGGTATTTAAATTGTTTGATTGTGTTAAGCAGGACACTAGTAATACTGTATCCAAACATTACAGGTTTGATCTTCCTACTCGTCCACATTAACTTACACTTTTCCACATTTAGGGCTACCTGCCATTCCTCACACTAACTGGAAAATTTATTTAAGTCATGTTGTATCAGTCACTCAAATTTGACGCCTTACGGTACACCACGGCATCATCAGCAAACAATTGCAGATTGCTGTACATCCTGTCAGCCATATCATTTATGTATATAGCAAAAAACAGCTGTCCTATCACACTTCCCTGAGGCACTCTCGATGATACCCTTGTCTCTGATGAACATTCGCCGTCGAGGACAACGTATTGGATTCTATTATTTAAGAATTCTTCGAGTCACTCACATATCTGTGAACTTATTCCATATGTTCTTACCTTCATTAACAGCCTGCAATGGGGCACCGTGTCAAATGCTTTCTGGAAATCTAGAATTGTGGAATCAGCTTGTTGATGATGATGATGTTTGGTTTGTGGGGCGCTCAACTGCGTGGTTATCAGCGCCCGTACAATTTCCCAACCTTTGCTCAGTCCAATTTCGCCACTTTCCTGGATGATGATGAAATGATGAGGACAACACAAACACCCAGTCATCTCGAGGCAGGTGAAAATCCCTGACCCCGCCGGGAATCGAACCCGGGACCCCGTGCTCGGGAAGCGAGAACGCTACCGCGAGACCACGAGCGGCGGACGGAATCAGCTTGTTGCCCATCATCCATAGTGCTCAGTATATAGTGAGAAAAGGGCAAGCTGAGTTTCGCATGAGCGATGCTTTCTGAAACCGTGCTGAGTTGTGCACGTAAGCTTCTCTGTCTCAAGAAAGTTTGTTATATTTGAAGTGACAATATGTTCAAAGATTCTGCAGCAAACAGAACTTAGAAATATTGGTCTGTAATTTTGTGGGTCTGTTCTTTTACCTCTCTTATAGACTGGAGGCATCTGCGCTTTTTTCCAGTCGCTTGGGACTTTATGCCGGGTGAGAGATTCACAATAAATGGAAGCTAAGTAAGGGACCAATGCTAGAGAGTACTATATGTAAAATTGAACTAGGATTCCATCCGGACCTGATGATTTATTTACTTTCAAGTCTTTCAGTTGTTTCTTCGTGCCACGTATGCTTATTACTACCGTATGTCGTCTATATGGAAGTTTGTTCATCATGCTTGTACATGACACGTCCCCTCCTTCATCCTGTTACACCTCCATAGCACAATTTATCCCTTAATACAGCTCTATTGCACTTAGATGTGGTGCACATATTTAATACTTGTTTTTAACTAACTTCATTTAAAGATAAACATTAATTATATATTGTTGAAAACAATATTTTTAATAATCTGAGATTTTTCATCCCTCCCCTCTTTCTTTTTTTCCCCTCACATTTTTTGTAGGAAAATTTACATAGTTTAATTTTCTATTGGAAAACATTTCTGTTAGAAGCTGTGGATTTCAAGTTATATGAGAAAAACATAAAAAAAAAGTTATCTCTAAACATCCTTTCCCTCCACCCACCCTACACCCTGTGCAGAAATTTGTAACTACACATATTTTTTGACCAATCAACCTTTTTTTGGTCTACATTGACTGGGTACACCTAATACATTGTGAGATGGCTTAGCAGTTATGAGACTGCACTTACAGTACGTAGTAGCAATTTGCAGTTATCCATCCGGTTACCCTGGTTTAATGTTTCCTTGGTTTCCCTAAATCATTTCAGGCAAAACAGGATTCTAACAGTGTAAACAAATATTGGGAATAAACCTTGTTTCAGTGTTTAAATCTTAGCCTGTTGTTGTCCTAGGTATTATGGTGATAGAGATGGTTGATGGTGAACCTCCTTTCTTCAATGAACCACCACTGCAAGCAATGCGCCGAATAAGGGATATGCCTCCTCCAAAACTGAAGAACACTCACAAGGTAAGTTTGTTGGTGTATTCTAGCTTTGTACCTAGGCATATTTTTAGTTTTCCCTGTAACAATGGAGATATTTTAACTGATACTGTGACTGTAAGTTTAGTGACCAGCCAGTCATGATCCTTCGTGACATTCTTCTTCTTAAAGTACACTAATTATTTGCAGTGCCCAGCATCACAGATTCAGTAGTTTCAAATAGGATATTCATGGTCATCAGCTAAAATGGCTTCACGTCGAGGTGGGGGGGGGGGGGGGGGATGATCATCTCTGGTTCACATAGGTGGTGGTTTAGCAAGCAGCCATTACATATCTGACTGTACCCTTGTCTTTGATGTCTCCATGATGTTATCTTTCAACAATATACTGCAAGATTGCATGTTGACCTAGCTTGATACACAGGACATCCTTCTGTTGTGCTGGCTGGGATGTTGTACTGACATCTAACCCATTGGAAACATCTGGTCACAGGTTGCTGAGATCCTGGTATGCATCACTTGCCAGCAGCTGATACCGAAGCCAAGAAATCTGCTGTAGAGTTGAAGCAGCATGAAATGATGTACCCACATGTCATCTGAGCTCAGTTCAGCATCGTGCTCAGCTGGATGAGAGTCATTGACACAATCAAAGTGACAACTCTGTGTATACTGAACTTCACATCTTGTGTACCCTCAAATAATCTGCAAATTTAATTTTATATTTTGATGTTTCTCTCAAAATTGATTTTGGTGCTTCTTGCAGCATTTGTAAATTTATAGGCATCGGACTTGTAGGAAATTCGAAGAAAAACCACATATCTGAAACTGTTTTGTAATTATATTATTGTGTTTTTGTATTCGTAAAAATATTAGCTCTCCAGTACTATTGACACATTCTTCTCATAAATATGCAGGTCTGCTTGACAATTCTTAATAGAGCACAGGATTAATTAATTGCACTTGTAGAATCAAACTTTGTAATTATTTATGTCATTAAATAGATAAAAAATGTACTCACCAAGTGGCGGCAGAACACATGCATAAAAGACGGTTGTAATTGTCAAGCTTTCAGAGCCAGTGGCTCCTCCTTCAGGCAGAAGGGTTGAAGGGGAAGGAAGAGGGGTGAAGGAAAAGGACTGGAGAGGTCTAGGAAAAGCGGTAGATTTCGGGAAAGTCACCCAGAACTCCAGGTCAGGGGGACTTACTGTATGGGATGAGAAGGAAAGACTGATTGTTGGACAACTGTCTTTTGTGTGAGTGTTCTGCTGCCACTTAGTGATTAGCTTTTTTTATCTATCCAATTAAATAATTTATATAAAAAACAAAGATGATGTAACTTACCAAATGAGAAAGTGCTGGTATGTTGATAGACACAATAAAAAATGCACAAACACACACACAAATACTCAAGCTTTCGCAACCCAAGGTTGCTTCATCAGGAAAGAGGGAAGGAGAGGGAAAGATGAAAGGATGTGGGTTTTAAGGGAGAGGGTAAGGAGTCATTCCAATCCCGGGAGCGGAAAGACTTACCTTAGGGGGAAGAAAGGACAGGTATACACTTGCGCGCGCACACACACACATATCCATCTGCACATATACAGACACAGGCAGACATGTGTAAATGCAAAGAGGTTGGGCAGTGATGTCAGTCGAGGCGGAAGTACAGAGGCAAAGATGTTGAATGACAGGTGAGGTATGAAGGGCGGCAACTTGAAATTAGTGGAGGTTGAGGCCTGGTGGGTAACGGGAAGAGAGAATATATTGAAGGGCAAGTTCCCATCTCCGGAGTTCTGATAGGTTGGTGTCAGTGGGAAGTATCCAGATAACCTGGACGGTGTAACACTGTGCCAAGATGTGCTGGCCGTGCACCAAGGCATGTTTAGCCACAGGGTGATCCTCATTACTAACAAACACTGTCTGCCTGTGTCTGTTCATGCGAATGGGCAGTTTGTTGCTGGTCATTCCCACATAGAAGGCTTCACAGTGTAGGCATGTCAGTTGGTAAATCACGTGGGTGCTTTCACACGGGGCTCTGCCTTTGATCATGTACACTTTCCGGGTTACAGGACTGGAGTAGGTGGTGGTGGTGGTGGTGGGGGGGGGGGGGTGCATGGGACAGGTTTTACACCGGGGGCAGTTACAAGGATAGGAGCCAGTGGGTAGGGAAGGTGGTTTGGTGATTTCATAGGGATGAACCAAGAGGTTACGAAGGTTAGGTGTACAGCAGAAAGACACTCTTGGTGGAGTGGGATGGATTTCATGAAGGATGGATCTCATTTCAGGGCAGGATTTGAGGAAGTCGTATCCCTGCTGGAGAGCCACATTCAGAGTCAGATCCAGTCCCGGAAAGTATGCTGTCACAAGTGGGGCACTTTTGGGGTTCTTCTGTGGGAGGTTCTGGGTTTGAGGGGATGAGGAAGTGGCTCTAGGTATTTGCTTCTGTACCAGGTCGGGAGGGTAGTTGCGGGATGCGAAAGCTGTTTTCAGGTTATTGGTGTAATGGTTCAGGGATTCAGGACTGGAGTAGATTTGTTTGCCACGAAGACCTCAGCCGTAGTTGTTTGTAGTTATTTAGTCAGAGGTGACTATTGTTCAATGACAATACACTCTCAGTTCAGAGATATCTGAGAATAATATTTTCAGTCAGTGTATGTAACATTTGCATTTGTGTGGTATTTCATTAATTTCAAACACAGGGACCTGGAATATTTTGTGTTCTTGAAATAAAATACACAAAAATCCCACATA
This sequence comes from Schistocerca cancellata, assembly GCF_023864275.1. Classification (NCBI taxonomy): domain Eukaryota; kingdom Metazoa; phylum Arthropoda; class Insecta; order Orthoptera; family Acrididae; genus Schistocerca; species Schistocerca cancellata. The sequence continues at coordinate 31,054,290 of NC_064635.1, read as the reverse complement.
TTTTTCTCTAATGAATTCTTCATATCAATGATTTTGTTGCGAGATACGTTGCTAATTTCCTCACTGGCTGCATACATGCAAATATTCACAGCGTGAAACGACCACATCTGCCATCAACTGATTCATAATGGATACTAAACTTTTCATTGTATCAATCACAGGTTCAATTACGAAGCATCATTTCATTTATTTTTAATTATTGTACTGAAGCACTGAGAGGTTCTCGGCAAAGCAGATCCCATCTTCTTGCAGCCATTGGCTAAAATGAGGTGGCCTGCACTGCAAAGCACCTTGTTCAGAGAAAAGTATGATGCTATATTGTCAAGAAACTCCATGTGAAACAGAAAACAAACAAAATTGTGTGACTATCTGGAAATAAATCTAACATAAACACATTGAAAAAAGAAAATGTAAATACCTACCTGATGTTGCTCAGGCACATTAGATATCATTGTTACTGCCAGTATGTGTAAAACTACAGTTTTTTCCCTACTATAACTACAGGTACAATATTTGTTATTTGCTGTTCCATTTGGTTTTCCAATTATGATTGCCAGCAGTATTCTAACGTACATTGAATGAATGCCTTTTTTTTTTTCCTGTAAGCTGTTTGTAGAGATTGTCAGTTTTGTTCTCTCGAACTACTTCTACAACTTCATTATAATTACTTCAGAATCCAGAATTACTACACCACTTTTCTGTTACTAACTTGTGACATGAGAGTTGACTTAACAAATCATATGTTCTCTCATCGTTACTCATTACATTAACCACATTACATGAGTACCTTCATCATTCAGTATACTGAATAATAGTACTCTGTCAAAACTTCATTTTCTGTCTTTTACAACATTCTACTGCTAATATAACAGTGGTTTGGAAGGCTGTGCATCTCCAGGGGTAAATAGCAATCTGCGGAATAATCTTTATCGCTCCGAGCAGGTATTTTCTCTCACAGAGTCACTGCAATCACCTTCTCTTGATGGAGGCATGTGTCATCCCATGATAAAGCTCACCATGTGCAAAAATAAAAGTGAAAGCAATTCACAATATCTGTACCTTTATATTTGGTATCTTATTTTATGTTTCTTTTTTGTATCCTTTATATATATGAGGTCTGTTCAAAAAATTCCAGAACTTTGTCCACAAAATTGTTCTATGCTTACCTTTTATTTATTGTGCATGGTCTCCTTCAAAATACTCACCTCCACAATTGATACACCACTCCCAATGATGTTTCCACTTCTGCAAGCAGTCTTGGTGTGCCTCTTGCTGGAAACCTGCAAAGTGCCATCTGTGAATTTTCTTTTATCTCGTCTGTCATTGCAAATCTTCGTCCTTTCAAAAGGGTTTTCAATTTTGGAAATAAAAAAAGTCTGCTGGAGCCAGGTCTGGAGACTATGGAGGATGAGGCAGCACAGTGATTTCGATTTTTGTGCAAGAGTCACATACCAACAGGGGTGAATGTGCGGGTGCATTATTTTGATGCAAGAGCCATGAATTGTGTCAACATGTTTCAGGTCATTTCCTTCTCACATTTTCATGCACGTGTTGCAACACATCCCGAAAGTACTATCAATTAACAGTTTGTCCCTGTGGCACGAATTCATAATGAACTAATCCTTAAAAGAAAAAGAAACTATCAGCATGGCTTTGACATTTGATCTCACCTGATGAGCTTTTTTTAGGTCTTGGAGAACCTCTCCCAACTAATTGTGAAGATTAAACCTTGGCACCAACATCATAACTGTAGAAACACGTCCCATCACCAGGTATTATTCTCTTAAGGAACATCTTGTTTTCATTTGTGTGATCCAAAATCTCTTCACAGATGGCAAGGCAAAGGCCTTTCTAGTATTGACTCGTGAGCCATGAGATGAATTTGGCAGCAACGTAGCAACATGATGTATTCCAAGATTCTGTGTCAGGATTTCATGACATGATCCAACTGAAATGTTACATTCTTCTGCAATGTCTTAGACAGTCAGTCTCTGATTGGCACGCACAATTTCATTAATGTTCCTGACATGATCATTGTTGGAAGATGTTGAAGGGAATCCTGAACGAGGGTAATTGTAGACACAAGTGAACCATGAGAAATGTTCATAACCCTGAGTGTGGCTACATCACTGTGGGCTTCCTGCATCATTTGATGTGTCTCTGTAAAGGTTTTCTTGAGTTTCAACCAAAATTTAATGTGGATGCATTGCTTCTCTAACTCTGCCAACTCGAAATTTGCGAACTGTGTGACATTCTACTCAGTACAGAACTGAACAATAACTAACAGACACACAGCAATGAAAATTCCGACAGTTACATATTAAACACAACTGTGTACAGGGATGCCAATCACATTTCACTCCAATACAGCATTGGTGTGGAATTACAAATGTTCCAGAATTTTTTGAATAGACCTCGTTTATAAATAGAATCGCTTGCTGCGCTTCTGTCTGTTGGTTTGGGTTAACTGCACCAGTGGAAAAATAGCAGCATTGCTCATAAACATTGATGGATTTGTGAGCTTCATAAGGAACTAACAGATATGGGCATGATCTTCTTTTCTTAAAAATAGGGAATGATATTGTGTTTAGAAATTCCTTGCAGATGACAACAGAAGACTTTGAAAGGGAATCGCAATTCGCACTCATAATTCACTGCACGTTATTTGAATAATCCGCAGTGAGTTGATTTAACTTCAGAGTTCAACAGCACAGCGGATGACTCAATTTTTGGTTTTCTGCAAATCAAACCAAGATGCAGATGTAGTTCTTTCTGTGGCAGGGCAAGAGGGTCTACAACAAAGAGTATGTGACAAAGAGTTGTGGCAATGAGTCTGAATAATGGGTCAGTGCAGAATGAGATTTACTAGAGGAGTGCTGTCACTAGTTATGTATCTACATCAGGCATGCTGTTTTCTCTTTCACATGCACTGTTTACATCATTTCAGTTATATGAAAGTGATGGTATTCGGTTACCCAACATCACTCTATGAATTTTGAGCCTAACTCTATGCAATGATCCATAAACAAAATTACCGTTACACCAGACAAGCCATCGGGCTATATACACTTAATGCTACTCCTGCGAAGCCAAGCCAAATAGGTAGTTTTATTATACACGGTTTGTTCAAAAAATTCCGGAACATTCATAATTTCGTGTCAATGGCATGTCGAAGCGAAATGCGGTTGGCATCCCTGCACAAGCCTCTGTTTAACGTGTAATTGCCGGAAATTCCATTGTTGTATGTCTGATAGTTATTGTTCAGTGCAGTATTGAGTAGAACATTGTGTCACACAGATTGCGAATTTCTAGATGGCAGAGTTAGGGGAGCAATGCGTCTGCATTAAATTTTGCGAGAAACTTGAGAAAACTGTTACAGACACACACCAAATGATGCAGATGATGATGGTGAGTGCTTAAGCCATATTCAGTGGTACGAATGATTCACACAATTTAAAAATGGTCTGGTGGAAGTTAAAGATGACCTTCGTTCAGGATGCCATTCGACATCTACCAACTGTTTTTGTCAGGAATGTCAATGAAATTTTATGTGCCAGTCAAAGATTGACTGTCCGAGAGATTACAGATGAATTTCAGTTGGATCGTGTCATGAAATCCTGACACAGCATCTTGGAATGCATCATGTTGCTGCCAAGTTTGTCTCACAGCTCATGAGTCAAGACCAGAAAAACCCTTGCCTTGCTATCCGTGAAGAGCTTTTGTATCGTGCAAAGGAGAACAAGAGTTCCTTAAGAGAATTATAACTGGTCTTGAGACATGGTTCTGAGGTTTTGATGTTATGACAAAGATTCAGACTTCACAATGGGTCAGGAAAGATTCTCCAACACTAAAAAAAGCTTGTCAGGTCAGGTCAAATGACAAAGCCATACTGATACTTTTCTTTGACTTTGAAGGATAAGTTCATTATGAATTCCTGTCAGTGGAACAAACTGTTAATAGATGGTACTACTCAACACGTGTTGTGAAGCTGCAAGAGAATGTGAGAAGGAAATGGCCTCAGATGTGTTGACACAATTCATGGCTCTTGCATCACAATACCGCACCTGCGCATTCATCCCTGCTGGTTGCGACTCTTGCACAAAAAATGAAACCACTGTTCTACCTCATCCTCCACTCCTCCACACCTGGTCCCAGCAGACTTTTTCTTGTTTCCAAAGTTGAAAACCCCATTGAAAGGATGAAGATTAGCAATAATAGATGAGATAAAAGAAAATTCGCAGACAGCACTTTGTACGATCCAGCAAGAGGCGTCGGGAGTTGGAAATGGTGGTGAAAGTGGTGTATCAATCGTGAAAGAAAGTATTTTGAAGGAGACCATGTACAATAAGTAAAAGGTAAGCAGAGAAAAGTTTAGTAAACAAAGTTCTGCAATTTTCTGAACAGACCTTGTATAAACTAGATGTAATTGGCATGTGTTGCATTGCGATAGAAAGGAAAAAAGTGTTTTGTTTTATAATCTGTTTATTGAAGTGCTTTTGAACACACAATATTTTTGATTTTTCTGTCTGGTGCCTACATGAATAAGTCAGATGTTTCCCAATGTAAGAGCAAGCCACGAACAGTTCTCCATGTGCGAAGCATGGATTTTTCAAATTTAGGTCACTTCTTGTAGTGATTGTCCCTGCACTATGTTGGTGGCGGCAAATGTGAGTCACACTGGAAACTGCAAGCATTTGAACTCAAATGGCATATCTGTTGAAATCATTGGGGTCTGTGGTAATAGTACATCTTCTCCTTTAAAAATTCCTTTTAAGATTGTAGCTTCGATAATATTATTCATTATCTTTTTCACTGCAAGCCTGGTACTGTTGCAGAGCTCTGGTGGACTGATATTTCTGAGCAGAATGAGAGGCACGCCAATTTTAAATATCAACAAGTGCGGCGACATGCCTGAAAAATTCAATAATTCAGTCAAATTATTTATAACTCACCTTGATTCATTACAGAATGCAAAGTTGTGTCAAAATTTTAAATCAGTAAGTCAAGAATTTTCCAAGATTTGCTTTTAAGAACAACTGAATAGAAAACGTAAATGTTCCTAATGGCAAATCTTGGAAAGTTCTGACTGATTGATTTGAAATCTTGACACAGCGTTGCATTGGAATACACCCATGGTTTAATATACTTTAAAAAATATACATGCATGTGAAACATATTGCGAATAACTTCAGTAGTAAAGAAGTAATAAAACAAAATGTTATACCTGGCGCGGCAGTTTCTCACGCACCTTAATGTTTATGATGTCGTATCACCTGAACCATATGTTGTACAATTACATAAATTTGCCAGCACTCTTAGTGACACGTGTGAATACCATATGCAAAACATGTTGCAAATAAAGTTAGCCATTACAAAGTAATACATTAAAACATCATGCCTGATATAGTAGTTTTACGGCAAATACAGCAAAAATGTTGTAAGCGATAACCTTTACTTTTCATCATTTTGTGTGTGAGAAAATTTTTTGTAAAGATTTCAAATTACAAATTATGTCAATTTTTTTGCCAGTCACTAAGTGTTGTCATTCGCAAATAGTGGATACATAAATCTGGGTATTTTTGTGTGCTGACATCACATTCTTTACGATACCATATCTCCTGAACTATTTGTAATGCTTTTTTTTGGGGGGGGGGGGGGGGGGGGGCATGTGGAGAACAAATCACCAAAGTTCTGTTGCAGTCAGATGAATGGTTTAGGAATGCATTGAGGATAAACATTCAAAGAAACATTGATTTTTATTTAAATTGGTAACTGTTGGTTGCGCGTATTATTCATTAGCCAGATGATGCAGGGATACGCATCACTCATCTTGTGTGGCCTGTATTGCTGCACTACCACTAGTAAAAAAAGAATAAGGGAATTTTAGTCCTGTACTCGTGCACCATTATTGCAGGTATCACCGAGGCTGCAGGGATTCTTGGAGAGGATGCTTGTCCGAGATCCTGCGCAGAGGGCGACAGCGGCGGAGCTGCTGCAGCACCCTTTCCTGAGGCAGGCGGGCTCCCCGGCACTCCTGGTGCCGCTCATGAGAGGCTCACGCCACAGCAGCTGCTAGTCGCAGAAGCCGACCTCCCGCAGTAACCCGAGTAGTGTATGTTACACAGTCAAGTGCCTGTTTGTGCCATTACAGTGCACATCTACCTAATTCTACCACAAAATGATCACAAAGTGATCCTTTTTAACACGGGTCTGGTTGAACACAAAGTGAGAAACTATATTCGTGGATTCGGCAGCTTGTGCATTTATGTCTTCATCGTCATTTTGAAGAACTTATTGATACTGTGGTGAGATCTGCCTGTGTATAGTGTTCAGTCTCCATATGTTGCTGTTAAGGGTATTGAGCTTGTATTTACCTCAGCTAATGCTTATTGCCCAGTAAATGTGGAATTATGTGGGCAAAATTTCTAGATACAGATGTTGAAAATGTACTTATTGTGTACTGTAGTACCCGGAATTTTATATAATATTTTTATTAGTGAGTAGCAGTAAATGAGACTTTTTGAGAAGTACATAGGATACTGCATTAGTAACAGCAAGAATCTACCTTTATGTATATAGGTGTTATTAAAGCTTTCCAAAGATTGGATCAAAGGATCGAAATAAAAATGTATTTCTGTTTGCTGGTATCTAGTGCAAGTTCTTGAATGTATTTACAAGAAAATAGTTAAGTTTATCTCTCTTCAAGAACATTCAGCATTAAGCAGCAACAGTGATATCGAACTTCCCAAGGGACTAAAACTGTGTGCCACCCAGGACTCCGACTGTAGCTTTGCATTTTGCAGACTTCAATAGAAGAATTCCTGTGAAAGCCAATGTTCTGGGTGAAAAGATCTGGTCCAGCACACACTTTTATTCCCTCGGGAAGTTTCATTGCAGCGTACACTCAAGTGTAGAGTGAAACATGTGTGCTGGACTGGAAATATATGTTCATTAGGTGAAAAATCCATGTGGAAATTTTCATATGTTCATCATCTTTGCTTGATTGAAAGGTTTATTTATCAAGTTGTGTGCAGCAAATAGGAAACAATGCTCTAAGGCAGCTGTGACAGAGTTCTTTTAATTACTAGAAGCTCATTCACAATGATTTGTATGTGCTACAGTAAATTCTTCCCATTTAGTAATTAACTGATTGAAATTTGTTGCAACTCATCTATCTTTGTATAGTTGTACAGTCTTCAACGTGTATGGTAAACAAAATGTGTATTTCCTAATGAAAGGATAAAATGAAGTATCTCAGTGGCCTTTGCATACAATGAGTTAAGATGATATTTTTGTAGCAGTTAATCACTGCCCTGGCAGTGGGAAACCTTCCTTATGTTCCGATAGAATGGTGTAGGGAAGTCACAGAAAGCGTAAGATGAGAGAGACTGGGGGTTAGATGTGAGTCATTCGTGTAAATGTATTGTTGTCTTCATGTTGCAGCATGTCAGTTGATTGGTTATTGAATTTAGCTTATCTGGGCTGTTCTCATTGCATCTGGATGGTGTTGTATTTGCTGACAGGCACATAAGGAAGACTAAAGCTTTCGGACAAATACATACATAGACATACATACCCCTGTGCACAGTGCGTCACCCCCCCCCCCCTCCTCACACACACACACACACACACACACCCACACACGTGTACAGCCGAGAAAATGATTGGGAGGAGGAGGAGGGCATGTGGGGGAAGGGTGGCAGATGGCTGGGAGGGTGACAGCAGGCATATGGTGTAGAAATGTGGGAAGGAGAAGCAACAGGTGCCTGCACCCATACCCTCTTTCCCAAAGCCTCATCTTCCTCTGTCCTGTCACCCCCCCCCCCCCAACCTCCTCCTCCCTGAAATCCTCTTCCCCCGTATCATCATGCAGTGCACAAACTCAACAGTTCCAAATCCTGTGTGTTGCTTTCCTATCCTGTGCACCTGCTGCCTCTCTCTCTCTCCCACATTACTATCTTGCACAACTGCTATCACCCTTCAAGCCATCAGTCACTCTTGCCAATCCTTCTTCCTGCTACCTGCCACTTTTCTCACCTCACCCACGCCATCCGTCAACAATCACCACCCCTTACCACAGTCTGTCTGCTGAACTGCAGTCTTGGCATTGTGTATTTGGCCGGTACAGTGTAGCCATACAGGTGTGTGTGTGTGTGTGTGTGTGTGTGTGTGTGTGTGTGTGAGAGAGAGAGAGAGAGAGAGAGAGAGAGAGAGAGAGAGCGCTAAGTTGTTTATATTCTGCCATAACTTTCCATACCTCATTGGTGTCATATTTTGCTAGGCTTGGAGCTAATACCTGTTTGATTTTAAAATTAAATTTACTTGATGTTGAATTCTTCAGATGCTGATTCATTTAGGTTTGGCCTTGATAAATTATATTATCTCAGACATTGTGTATATTAAGAAGAGTTAATTTTTTTTATATTTAACAGAAGTCATTTGGCGATCTTGATTATGTATTTGAAACATTTTCTTTGGCAGCAAAATTTGACAGTGCACTTGATCCTGTTATTATGTTAATGACAGTTGTGTTGTTGTTGTTGCATTGTGATTACGATTTCAATAGATTACATTTAGTCTTTCCCTGCCTTTTATTCCCTTTCTCTGTGATTTGATGCATTTGTACAGAACTATCTTGTTTTAGTTACAAGAACCTTGCCTGGATTTTGAATCGTCAGTTTCTGTACAAGCACCTTCTGAGAGGGTAAGATTTTGTGGGAGAGTGTTACTAAAAGATGAGCATGTTATGTTCTAAAAATGGAAAAAAGATCAGTTTGTTCCCATGTTCCATTATCCATGTGCTGTGATGATTCACCTCGTATTCAGCAAATTTCAGGCATGTGCACCTCCTGCCTGTATCCAAAAGCAGCAGTCATGAATTTTCCTGTGATGGATTCCCTCTTGATCCACTGTGACAAAACTAAGCTTTTCTGGATGACTGGCTACACTTTTGATGCATCCTTTAACAAGTGGTTGTTTGGACAAAAACAATTTTTATTTACAAAGGTAATGAAATATATTTGTAAATGAAGGTGGTGTTATGAGATATTTGCTAAGATATTGTGCTGTTATCTCGTATTAATGTTTCTGAGGGAGAATGGTTTAGTTGTTGTTTTTGTCTTCAACATACATATATCCAGTTATTTTATATGAATAATCATTTTAGATCCATGTAAAAATGTAGAGCAGGCAACAGGAGAGTGGTGAGATTTTATGGTTAAATATCCCTCTTTGGAGTATGTAGACATGCTGTATTTGCTTTCTGTGTCACATAAAGTGGAAAAAATCAACTAACTCTCAAAAGGTAATATGACTGTTTTTTCTTCAAATTGTTCACTATTCCATTTTAGTTTTCTCAGATTTTATTGGCTAAATGTTTCGTAAAAGATAATCTGCACATTAACTTGTTCATGCAATCCCTTCTTAATTGCATTTCCCATAGATAATAATGGTATAGACATTTCTGCAATAGTGGATTCAAGTCAGTTTTTAATTGAATATCCACATGTTTGCACTCATCAGTAATACTGTATGTGATGTGAAGAGTCTGGATATACATATGAAGGAAAATAATTTTGCTAGTCTTAATGTTAACAGCTGTCTGCATGTTTTATGCAGCATGGATTTTAGAATGGCATGATTGGTTTAACATTTTTAGTAACAGAAAGGTTTGAGTATAAATATTACAAGCTCAGAATGCCCACTTTGAGATGATTTGTCATTCCATAGTTTTAATGTCTTTGGAAAAGGGGGAAGATATTATTATTGAAATAAAATATTTTTGGTTTTGCCTATAATTGTTACATTTGGCAAGGTTTCCGTGTGGATTTGTTCCACTCTACAAAGCAGAAGTGTTGTTTCTGGTCTCCTCAATTTATTTGCTCTAGAATTTTTGTTCTGGTGCAAAGTTCATTGGATACTATAGGAAAGTTCTTGTAGAATGTAAACACTTTTGGATTGAATGAGACCACTCACTGGAAAGCAGAAGCTAGTGTAAAATACACACAGAAAACACGGTACTGGCCTGTGTGTGTGTGTGTGTGTGTGTGTGTGTGTGTGTGTGTGTGTGTGTGTGTACTCTTAGCTCATCAAAGAAGCCAGAAGCAGCAAGTTTTCTTTCTTTTGTGTGTACCTATCAAAAACTTAACACTCCAGCTTTTTGGTGAGTGGTCTTCTTTAACCCAAAAGTATTTATTAAGTTGATTAGCATGTTTTTGCCTTATTTCAAAACTGTGAAGCTGGCATGGTATTTTAATTCTGTCTCTTCAGTATAAAGTGGATATAGCTTTGATACCTTGTTCAAGTGACACCTTTTCTGACATGCAGGCTATGATTATAAATTACATTCTGCCTCCTGTTTACCATTTTAATTTACTGATTGCCATATGCATAATGTTGAAAGTGTGTTAGCAAAATTGTGACCAGAAAACTGAAGTGAATAGTGAATGAAGTGCTCTTATTGTATATTAGTTTTGGTACAGGTAAACATGCAAGGGATACTGTTAGTGAAGTTGCTGCATATTTACCGTAGTAGATCCTTCCCTTCAGAGGAGCTGTTTGAAAATTAGAAGAGATTTAAATGTTTTAACTGTTATTTCTTAAATTTCTAACAGTATTCACTATGGACTTTGTATAGTTTATTCAGAAGTTAATATATTCTTGTATTTATTATTCATGTTGTAGCAGTTGCCTCTATTTTAATTATTGGCGAGAGAAATTTAATGTTTGTAACAAGTGTTCGGAGGAAACTTGCCGCAGTTTTGTGTGTTAATTAATGTTACATTGGTGATGTCTCATAATACTCACAACTTGTCCATTTTGTAGTACCTTGCCTAAATGAAGAGAACCCTTCCGTCCACCTGTCTTCTTTCTCTCTCCCTTTTTTTGTTAACACTTTTGCATTTGTTTCGAAGGTAGGTTGTTTGTTTAGTACATAAACACACATTATCTACTACACTAATGGCAATTGCTTTTTGCCTGATGAACCTTGCCCAGAAGGAAGAATACATTGTCAGCATTTGTATGATGTTATTTATTTATGGCTTTGTATTTCACTAGGTTTTCGAATCTTGTAATTCCTATGGCAATTAGAAGACGAAGTGTAACATAAAATATTCCTTATTTATTCAGTGTGGCCGTTTGTAACTCAGATTTTGTTAGCATTTTACCAGTAATCTTTCTTGTGATCAATATTTTGATCTCACTTTAGCCATTTTTTGTAACCCAGTGACTCAGTCTAATTAAGAGTTGTTTTTCAGCCCCTCCTATACAGCAGCTTCACATGTGACTTTTATTTTTAGATAGCACATTTCTTTGTTGTTTCTGTTTTAGGTTTTCAGTTTTAAAGAATGGTTGAGAGGACTGAGACTGAATAATCAGTCGTGAGAGAAGAGGTATAGATTGGGGAAAGTTAAAAACAAAGACCAAGTCAGTTAGACCACAGAGTGATGAGGATCCACCTTTTGTGAGGAGGTGGGTGCTTCTGAGTGTCCTGATCCTCCTTTTTAACTTTCCCCAAACTATCCCTCTTTTCTATCCGAGGAAGGAGCTAATAGTTCAAAAAGCTTGGATATGTGCGTTTTTGGCCGGACTAAAAATTATTATATTTTCCTCAAGTGAGTTTTCCTGCTCATCAACAATCTAAATTTATTATCCATAAATACACCTGTTCATTGACACAATTTGAAAATAGGTTAATTTATATGACTAGTTTCAAGATACATACTTCCACCATCAAGCAGTGTATATCCCAGCAATACACACAACTACTATCCAGGTTTTTCATACAATATTCTTGTAAGCCTCACATGTAACACTGGCATACGGTATGGGTTCAGTTTATGTTGTGCCAGTAATCAAACACTTGCAGATATAGTGGTCCATGTTTATTCATTCTTCGTTGAGGCATCTTATTCAATGGTGGACACAAGATTTCAGCCAAATTTGTTACGCAAGTAAATACTGTTTTCTACTAAGTAGGAAGACAACAGAGTGAACTGTATTATATGCCACATTAGTAACTTCAATGACAAAAGTGATAACACTAGATAGTAGTCAACATCCTACACATTTCTCAATAACATCCTATGTATTAGATATTGGAGCATGAGATACATGTGTTAATTATGTAATTGTACTAGCAATAATGCATATGAGAAGTGCTGTAATTATTATTTGCAGTCAATAATTATGTGGTAGGCCAGAGCTGTACCTGAAAATCTGAACACCACATGCAGGATGACATTCAGCACATGTATAAGTTCTCATTAGACCCTTCAGATCAAGCACATGAGGTTCTTGTCGTGTAATGCGTTTGACATTCACTATGTAATTGTCACTTTAAGTGATTAATGTCGCATACAAAAGTAGTGTATTCTGATGTCTTATCCTGTGATGGGCCACAAGCATTTATTAATAGCATAACAGACAATGTTAAAACCTAGTGTTTGGCTTTAAGTGTAAGGCAATTGTGGTAAGACCTTGTGTTTTGAAATGTGTGTGTCACATTAATGTAATTTATAATTGTGTGACTGAGCGTATGCATTATTGACTAGAAATTGAAAGCTTTGAGAGACTGCTGCAACTCTTTTGTAGTGGTTGGAGGCTGAACTATTTCTTCTGTCTTCTTATGCAATCTTCTAGCTGTGATTTCTTACATCACACTTTCTGAAGATATGGGATGTGACAGGGACTCTTATTTTCATTCTGTATCATTCCTTTAGACTTCCTCAGCTTTGAAGTTTGTCTTCGATCACACCATCTTTGGCCATCTTTTTTCCTCTGCACTGTCAAAGTTTGAGATTCTGTACCATTTTGTGTTGCATTGGACAAATATAGGAAAATGTGACATCTTTCTTGTGTAGTTTATCTATATAACACCTTTGCATCCTTGACCCTCTCTTTCCAAGAAATGCACTACAAATGATACACCCAACATCTTGCCCTTGACCTGGGTTAGGGCCTAACCATTCATCCTATGCTTAAATGTGGGATACATTTAGCACCTGATGAACAAAGCTTTACATCCAAATTGAAGATGATATTGTGAAGGAGATTCTTCATATTATTGAAGATGTTTCAAGCACACTCAGCTCATATTCTGAGCTCTTTACTGCATTGCCAGTCTTTATTTAGGCTTTGATTGAAATTTGTATTCTGGCAAAAGTTCAATATCTCTTCCTCTGCCAGCTCAGTTCTCCTAGCAGACACAGTCTATTGACTGATTACCATCCATTAGGTCCTCCTTATGGTTAATGTGAGGCACAGTGGACGTTATTGCACTTCGTGTATTGACAGAGCAAGTCAGTTGTGCTAGTTTAATGGGCCTGCCTCATGATTATTTTCCGGTGCAGAAATATTTACCAAAACAGGAGTTGTAAGTTCACTTAGAAAGTGCGTGAGGGTGTCAATGAATGTCAAGTATTGACTCCCACTCTTTTTTTCCTGCCACGTGAGAACTACTTCATGTAAACTTTTTCACAAATGTTTATGGGTCAGGATGAGTGAGTGGTGGTAACAAACTCTGTTCAGCACGTAGACTTCAGCTGGAGAAGTGCTGTGCCAAAGGAGCAAACTCCACCATCCTTGTGCGCTGCAGTTATTATACCTGTGCTTTGTGCAGCCCTTTTATGAAAGTAGAAGTGACACTCAGATGTTACAAATGCTTAAACGTTCATCATAATTCAAACTGAAATTGTATTATTGACCTGTGCACTTATTGTACTTATTGCTACAAATTACATTTGGTTCTCAAAATTGTGACAGTTGCTAATGGATACTACAATGCTACTGCATACAGAATTGTTTTATTACAAAGCTTGGATGTGGCTGCAGCAAGACATGACTGGCCCAAAGTTCAAGGAGGTGTTTACAAATAGTACTTAATCCAGCGAGCCACACAGTAGGAGGTGGATGAACTATTATGTTGCTCTGCAGTTCTCACTGAGTACTGTGCCACTCATAAAAAGTTGCATTTGTTATAAATTTCAATCTTCCATACTCATACTCTGCCAACCAGTATGCAAGTTTGATGATAAAATCTTCTGTGTCATTATGCCACCTTTTCAAACTTCTCTATTCTCAATATTTCAATCTCTCTGGTGCTACCTTCTTCAGGATTCCACTGCCGTCTCTGGACGGCTGAACACTGTTGATAGTGTTGTGTTCCCTTATTTTATTTTATTTTATTTACTTATTTATTTAATTGTTTTTAGAAATGGGGTTAACCAATAAAAATCTGCCGTGCGGTCATTGAGTAAATACTGAGGAAAGAGGGAAAGGGGGGGGGGGGGGGGGTGTGAATCCAAAATAATATTGTTGTGCTGCCTAGGTTGTTCCTCATTCACATTTGTTGTTTGTTTACTCCTTTGATAGCAGGTAGCCACAAATATGGAAACCTGTAACCGCTATCTCTTTTAAAACTGTACTTATTCTTCAATATTTCGACCACTGAAGAGTTTTACTCGGTAACTCCACTTCTTTCAAAACTGCAGGAAAGTAGCCTTTTATGAGTGAACACAACACTTTTTTAACAATATTCAGCTATCCAAGGAAACCAGTGGAACCCTGAAGAAAATCCCAGCAACATAAAGCATAGGAGAAGTGTGGGGAGGAATATGATGCAGCCTGATGACACAGAAGATTTTACCATTAACGACAATGACCACAAATGTTTGCAGGTTTAGTATACTAATTTGTCAAACATTTATTCTTCCTGTTTGTGAAGAGGAAGATATTGTAGCTCTAGATAGAGCTACTCACCTCCTCCAGGATACTTCCACCCTCACCTTATGTAATTGTTTATTAAATGATTACCAGGATAACTCATTAAGCTTTACAATACTTTAAATGTACCTCCTTAATCATAATGGTTGCAATAAATTGAAACTGTGTAACTGTGTGTTGCACTGACACTCAAACCTATGATATTTTCCTCTCACGTGCGGGCAGTGTACTTGCATTTTGCTTACACACCCCTTGCTCCCCTTCCCACTACTCATGAATCATAAGTTTTAACTTGTCTCTAACTTTTTTCATTCTTGTTAAACTCTGTATTGTTGTTTTCCCACATTGTAGTGGACATCACACCCAGGCAATGGATGCAGTGGATAGTTTGCTTTCAATACAGCCCCAGTGTAGCCGCTGAGGGTGAAATAGGAAGTAGGAAGTTATAGTTTTAAGTTGAACACCCTCCGCACACCCCCCCCCCCCCCCCCCCCCCACCCACCCATCTGACTAGTGGTCTGGCAGATAGTTTTTAGTGTCACAGGTGATCGACACGGCGTACATCCCATGAAGAGCAGAAGAGAAAGTAATCATTGTCAGCAGCAGCTTAGCTGAGTATTTTTTGTACCAATATAAGGTTTTAAATTGTGTAAAGGTCTGCTATCATTCAGTGCTCCAGATTAAAAGTGAAAGATAGTTGAGAGAATCAAAATACTTCCATAATTTTTTCCCACGATTACTGTTCAGTGAGCAGCTATAAGTAGTGTCTATGTGCAGGTTCCTTGTTGTGTAATAATCTGGCAGTGATTTTTAACTGAAAACAAGAACCATCCCTGTCAAATCATTGAGTAGATTTTTGTTGAGTTGTGGGCCAGAGTAGCTTTATATTATTTGTGACTGTGAAATTTGTCACATTGGCTGTATATTTTATGTATTTGTTTAGCCTCAGTTACGTTTATTGTGGTATAGCTTTAAGCATTTGTAGAAATGAAAGTTGTCTGTAATATTGTTGACAGTATTGTTTTCAAGAGCAGCTATTTTGTACGTATGTACAGATTGGAGTATCATATATTAAAGTATTTTACTCATTTTTCTTATAATATACTTGTGTATAATATCTTGTAGACAGCAAGAGAAATCAGAAAATTTTGATAGCCCCAGCAGGAGTTATTTTTACACCACATTGTATTTATAATAGGTACTTAACTGACCTGTATGCATGTTCAAGATAAAACATTTACAACCATATAAAACATGATCAAATATTTTATTGTGTGTTTGTATATTTCTTGTGTTTTGTTTTTCAGTGAATAATACTAAATCTCAGTCTGTCTATTTCTGTAAGATGACTTATACGATACTGAATAGTCCTGTGTGGATTACAAATAATGGAAACAATCAAGATAATCACTCACCTTGTAGTCAAGGCAGTGAAAAGTGGAGAGGCACACAAAAAAGACAGAAAATTTTGCTGTTTACTGAGTGTGTTTGAAAATCCCTATAGGAGGTTTATGGTGCATAGAAGATGTCTTTTAATAAATATCTGAAAGCTGCAGAGCACCAAGCATTCAAGATTTTGACGCTCGTACAAGGTAGCAAGCACTTGTTGGGTTTATCTGTTGACAAGTTTAGTACTGATACAAAAAACAATACCCGTAAACGCAACAAATTGCATGGCTGCATCAGTAGGCTCCTGGGAAACGTAAGAGTAAAAGATCTTAAAATCAAAACATACATCATCTCAAAACCTGCTCTGTTGTACAGAAGTGAGACATGGACATAGTCCAACATGATAGAAGGTTAGAGACATAATTAATTAGATTTTACAACATACAGAGGCAATAACTTAAGATAAAATGAGACGTGGTGATTTCCTTAGGGGATTTAATAAGCAACCAGTGAAGTTCAAGGGATGATCCAAGACATTCTCCTATGGCAAACATCCTTTTATAATAAGAAAGACATAAACGGACTCAAGTAAGAAAGATCAGTTCTGTAAGTTTTGAACTGTGATTTTTACCTGACCTTGTTTTGGATGTAGTAGTGCACCAAATCTAATTTGAAGGCATTTTCACATCTGAAACAGAATTTCTTTTGATGTTTAGTTCAGTATTAGTGATACAACAACAGACACCTAGGAAGGAATCTGCAGTTTGTCAGTTGCAGTAACATAAGACATTAAACTTTAACGTAGCAGGAAAGCTGCAATAGATTGAAGCCACAATGAATTTTCACTCTGTATTGGAATGTGTGCTGATTTGAAACTTTTGCTGCAGAGTGAAAATTCATCCTGTAAACATACCCCAGACTGTGGCTAAGTTCTGTCTCCACAGTATCCCTTCTTCCAGAGTGCTAGCCCCCACAAGGTATACAGTAGAACTGCAAAATTTGAAAGGTAGGATATAAGGTACTGGCTAAAGTAAAGCTGTGAGGGTTGGTTGTGAGTCATACAAGGATAGCTCAGTTGGTAGAGCACCTGCCCTTGAAAGGCAAAGGTCCCAGGTTCGAGTCCCAGTCTGGTCCGTAGTTTTAATTTGCCAGGAAGTTTCTGTTGAAACTATGTTCCCACCGTATAACCGTTGTGTCCAGTCGTATATGTAATGCTTCATACTTAATAAGGTATTTTCCCAGAAAGACTAAAGTATACCATTGTTAGACTAATTTTGCGCATGCTATTAATACTGATATTAAAACTATTGCCAACTTTCACTATCAACACTCTTCTCACGTGTTTCAGAGAAGGTAATGTTCATAATACTTGAGGGCACCAGTGGGAAAGGGGCACATGCCACTAGAGTATGTTGTGTCAGGAAATGGGAATGAAGGAAATACGATTTTGTATAGTAATGTGAACTCTTGCTGTGATACCAACAGTTGTTACAGTAACTAGTTGGTGTTTTGCAAATACTATGAATATTAGCCCACTTTATTATAATTTAAAGTACAGAAAATGAAATCCTTGACATGTAGACTAATTACATTGCACGCCATTAATAGTCAAACTCTTCATCAATGTTTTCCTGTTCCACTGTATCCTCACTACCATCACTTATCAATGACTGATAAAAACTTGAATATATTGGAGGCACAAATTGTAGTAAGCTCTGAAGATCCTTGAACTTTGCTGCCTTAATTTGACGTCCATTTGGATACGTAGGAACTAACTGGCAGTCAGCAAACTTTGTACATCGTTCACGACACTTCTGTAAACTAACTTGCACAGGTTTCTCAGTTTGTTTGTGTGAGTATCTCATATATACAGAATGTTCACTGCTCACTAATCTAAACACCATTGAGTTTCTGATATCTGCAGGCTTTTTGTCAACAGAAATGTTATGTTTAATGATACTGTTCATTATAGATGACAGACACTGAGTTGTCTTTCTCCATTTCAACCACAATGAATGGGTTCTTTTGCTTGCACTTTCTTATAAGTTCAGTCCATTTTGCTGAAGTGTACACAGCCTGTGTCTTTCTTTTCAGCTTCTCAATAACTCCAAGTCCCTGTCATGTGGTAGGAACATGTGATCAGGGTGGAGAAATTTGTGCTCAGCAACATCAAAACATTTTTTTTATCTAGGAGGTACAACCACAGACCTAGGATAATATAGTTTTTATTTTATCCAACCATGAATCAGAATAGATGAGCCTTCTATGATGTTCTTCTTTCACCATCTCTAAAGCCTCTAAAATGCAGCTAGCTACTTCATTGGCCCATCTAGATGCAACATTCTCAGATCAGACACACATCAGTGCCTTATCATCAATAAAATGGTGAATACAGAAATTATATGTCCAAAGTTGTCTCTTATAAAAAAACTGTTCCCGTCAAAATATATGATGTTAGCAATGCTTGTTGGAAGTCCATGCACAAAATGAGTGCATCACTACCATCCTGTTCTGAGTCATTTGAGTCAATTTTCAGAGCACTATATGCAGCTTCAGCTTTCTCAAGGTGTAGTTTGATGTCTGTGGATTCAGTGTTATTATGTGCCTTGGCAAAATCACAAATACGACAAGTATCGCTCAACGGCAATTTAAAACCAGTATTATATTCTGTGTTGAGAATGGTTGCATGCACATGTTGTTTCACTGGGACTTCATCTGTATTTTTAAGATATTCACAGTACAAATGATACATTCCAACAATTGAGTGAACAGAGGTTATGTAGGACTTATTCAGGTTCTGCATTCTACTATATTGTGATGTGTACCATGGAAACATTTCAATGTGATTTATAATTTTATTTTTTCTCTCATTTTCAATGGCATGTGGTCTGTTAGAATGCTTGCCTCTTCTATCCTGTCTAGGTGTATGTACAGACACATGTGACGTAGATTCATGACTCTCAGTGTCACATTCTTCATTGCTATAGACAGTCCTCAAACGTTTAACAGAAATGACATGAACAGCTAAAAATGCAGTCCTACCCTCTTCAGCCTCAGTAACTGAAGTGTCATGAATAAAATACCTGAAAGAAACGTTACTCTAGCTTACTGTTGGAACCTTCCTCTTCATTGGATACACTATTTTGTACTTATTAGGTTGCACTAATCCAAATAAATAAGCATTTTGCTTATTGTAATCTCCCAACCAATAAAATTCAATAAATATCGCCTCCTTCTGTTCTTCATTCAATGATGAGTATTTGCAGAAACAAGTTTTGCAGCATGGTTCACTGGCACTACGAAATACTTTGTCAGGCACACTCTTATTTTTTCAGGATTTATATTCTTTTCCATTGTTTCTTAACCTCTTCCTTTCATTATTTTTCCACTTATTTTCTTTACGATTTTTTACATGTACTGTTGCATTTTCTTTGTGAGTAACATTGATAGCAACATCTATTGCCACCATCTTGGAAACATATGAACAACATTTGAGAAACGCTTTTGTCAGTCCTGATTAACAGCAAATATAATATGCTCTCTTTAAAGGAATGGGCACATGCCACTGTGCTAGAAGTTCCCACCTACGATACTAGACTGCATCGGCTGTCTTCCTGTAACAAAATCACTGCCCAGGTGGCATGTGTCCCTTTTCCACTGGGCACCTCAATTATTGAGCTTGTCTGCAAATATAAGAGTGAGAATCTGACACAATTGTGATTTCAGGACTTTTACACCTGCCATTTCACTGACCACGAGTTAAAATGTTTAAATCACAAAATTCTCTGCCAGGATATTTTGAGATGGCTTGCAAGGTACAATGAGTAGTTAGTTTAAGTGTTGGTAAATGTCAAGTTAGACATCTCAGACCCTTTACATACTGTCTCTTGATATATAGCTGATTCATTAAGACAGGAAAAACAAGGGGGGAGGGGGGGAGAGAGAGAGGGGGGGGGGGGATTGGATAGGGTTACAATGGAGAGGCTGATCTCTCAGATAACATGGTGAGAGGAACCTACCTAAATGTAGAAGGAGGTGGAAAGACATCTCTCCTGTTAAAGTCAATCATATAAACAATCACCATGCAGTTTCATCAGTTTTTGCACGTTGTTATAGAAAATGAATGTTGGACATCCATTACCAATGGAGAATCAAACAAGTCAATGCAGTGGCCCCATCTAACTTCACCAAAACAAGGGGGAAAAAAAATCGAGTGATCCCCAGTAGTAAAACAATGAAAAAATTTTAAACTTTTGAGAATGGAAACGTATCCATTATATACTAGAAGAGTCCATAAACAAGTAACAGAAGCCATAAGATAACACGAGTCATTAATTACAAGTATGGTTCAAATGGCTCTGAGCACTATGGGACTTAACATCTGAGGTCATCAGTCCCCTAGAACTTAGAACTAACCTAAGGACGTCACACACAGCCATGCCCGAAGCAAGATTTGAACCTGTGACCGTAGCGGTCGCGCGGTTGCAGACTGAAGTGTCTAGAACCACTCGGCCACACTGGCCAGCAATTGCAAGTATGTTCCTCAAAACTGAGAATTGATCAGATGCACAAAATGGCGAGCAGAACCTGACATACACAAGGAATTGTGGGGAAATTGCACCAGAAACTGAGTCTTGTTTTCACTCACTCACTTAGATGGGTGGACACCAAAAAATAGATTATGATTTGTGACAGTGCACTGTGAGTACATTCCACCGACCTGGATGAACATGTTCTACTGTCCAGAGCGCAAGATGCTAGTGGAAATTTTGTGAGGGGGGCCAATATGTTGGTAGTTTCCGCTTCTGTGATGACTCTCAAAGCTGAGCCAGGCACACCTTTTAAACATAACACATGAGACACGTGTGTGAAAGGGACCATCTCAACCCTGGAAAGGCAGATTGTGTTGCATAGAGGACAAATACAGTCCCAAGAGATCCAGCAGGTGGCAGACAACTATTCCCAACAGTGTGACCGTAGAAGGCAGATCTGACTTTGCCAGTACTGATAGGTATCTGATGATTTAGCTTTTTACTTGGCTCGACTTAAATTGCGAGTTGGAACAAGTCTAACTGAACACTTCTCACACATTCTGTAGTAGAATCTAAAAGTGTTAGTAATTGACTGGGTTGAGTATATCTCAGTCTGCAGCACACAGCATGTTTTCTTAGGTGGAGAGTCACTGACAGAAGTAGAAGTAACTTCAAGTGTGCCACAGGGTACCGTGTTTTTGATATAGTATGTTAATGATCCGGCAGACAGTATTTTAGTAACCTCAAACTTTTTGCAGAAGATGCAGTTATCTGTTTTCTCAAAATAGCTGCACAAATATTCAGTTGGATTTTCTTAAGATTCCAAAGTGGTATACAGAGTAGCAGATTGCTTCAAATGAGCAGCAGTGTAAAATCATGCATTTTACAAAACAAAACAAAATAGTATTCCATGACTAGAATATCAGTGATTCACTAAATGGGTGTAACAATTTGTAGAGAAATGAGTTGGAATGAAAACACAGCCATAGTTGTGTCTAAGGCAGGTGGCAGACTGTCGTTCATTGGCAGGATACTGGGGAAATGCAGTCAGTTTACAAATGAGACAGCTTACAGATTACTTATTCAACCCATCTTAGAATATTGCCGAAGTGTGTGGGGGATATTTACCATACACAAAGGAGGGCAGCACGGAGTGTAACAGGTTGGTTTGACTCAGGAGAGCGTCGCAAAATGGTAGGTTCTTGAAGATATATGCAAATTATCCCACGAAAGCCTTTTCACAAAATTTCAGGAAACAGTATTAGATGAGGAGTCTAGAGATTTTCTTCGGCTCAATATGTATCACTCCCATGGGGACTGTGAAGGCGAAATTAAACTAATTACAGCTCTCACAGAAGAACTAAAATAGTCATTCTTCCTGTGTTGTGCCTGCTAACCCTACCGTGTGGAACCAGGCATCCACTGTGCACTTTGCAGTAGTTTGTACCGTATTTATATAGCTGTAGAACAAGTTGCAAGAGAAGTTTATGTGTCCTTCAGTGCCATAAAAGGTAGTTCTTGCTCAACATAGGAATGAGAATAAAGCACTCCCATCTCCTATAAGAGATTTTAAGAGTTGTTATCAGGAGGACCATTGTGGCACTCCTGAATCACTGACTGAAATTCTGAAACTCCACTTGTGATATTGCTGAGGTATGTACTAAGTTCCCTAACAATACCACAGTAAGCTTATAGGTTAGTTTACAAGACCATCTCTCATGCTCAATTGTAAATCTGTTGATAAACTCTATGTGAATTGTAACCACAAATAATTTATTCGATGCCATTCTTTATTCCTAACCCTATAACCAAGGAGAGGAGGAAGCTTCCTCTCAGTATGTCAGTGCTGTTGGTTGTCTGAAGAACACATGGCTGCCCAATCCAGCAGTCAAATTGGAATGCACTGCAAACCCCCTGAAAAATTTTGGTGCCAGATGTATGGAATTTGTTGTGTAAGATGCACACCTACATGAACTTTGTGACAGGTTGATCAAAGAAAATGCTCCCCAAGTTGTGACCTAATGTGTGAACAAGCAAACATGTTGCCATTTTTTCAAAACAAACAGTTTTGACCAGTTATGAAATTTGGCAAAAAAGGTGTGAGAATCTGACTCCCATAGAAGACTTCACAGTGTACCATAAATGGAAGACGGGGTGATTGCAACAGAGCACTGGGAAAATCAGCAACTGAGGTGCCAGGTTGTGCTACTGAGCGCAACGAGATAGCACTATGCTACTCATCAGCACAAGAGGATTCCAGAAAAAGACAAAAATTCGTGAAAATAAAACCAACAATACCTCCATTTCTAGAGCTGCCACCCATCCCACACCAATAAACCCCTTTCATACCACCTAGCCAGCCGTTGTTGTTGCATCTACTGCAGTGGTGAGCAGTCTGAAACCAAATGTGCTGTCCTGCTCAGAAAGAGGGCTCCTGTGCATTGTCTCCCTCGTACCTTACCACACCCCACATACCCACTGTCCGGCCACCAAAGGAGCACCCTCTCATGACTCGGTACCAACCAGAGCTGGAGCAACAGAGTCACATTCTCTGCCAGGGTTTAAACTACATCTCTTCGTGCCATAAAATGAGGAAAATCATCCCCACCCTTCTCAAAATAGTATTCCACTGCCCAGTTAACCTGTGTAGTATTGTTGTCCACCCCTGTTCCACTGCTGCTCACCATGTCCCACTGCTTATATTCGTGTATTAGACCTAGCTGTAAGGCCTGTCTACCTGTCTGATACATCCTACCACTTCCACCTACTCCAGCTCTGACACCCCCCCCCCCCTCCCCAAGACAAGGCCATATGCGAAAGCAGCCATGTGGAATACAAACATAGCTCCAACCACTGTGTGGCATGGCATAACCACTAACAAGCTGCCTCTCCATGGGATGCTCACTGCCAAGCTGTAGCCAAAAGATAGCAGGACAAGCCAAGTGTCGAATGTGCCCCCAAAAATGGTGTACACAACTTCAGTGACTGCTAAACCAGCTTTCGTGAATTGTGCAGTTGAGAACTCAAAACTCTTTTAACCCCTTCTGGCTGCAATCTCTGCTGGTCGCTGTCCTCTACCTGCTTCTATCCCTGTCCTGCTCCCTCATCAGCCCCACACGTGCCTTCTGTCTCCCTAGTTCACTGACATAGTCTTTCCCCTTCTCTATTCCCCCTCCCTTTCCTGGCACAGCTGTCCTGATGCACCTAACCGTCCACCATCCCCCCCCCCCTCCTCCTCCCCAACATCCATCTGTGCTTCCATAGGTACACTAAGTGATCAAAAGTATCCGGACACTGCCAAAAACATACGTTTTTCATCTTAGGTGCATTGTGCTGCCACCTCCTGCCAGGTACTCCATATCAGTGACCTCAGTAGTCATTAAACATCGCGAGAGAGCAGAATGGGGCACTCTGCAGAACTCACAGACTTCGAACGTGGTCAGGTGATTGGGCGTCACTTGCGTCATATGTCTGTATGCGAGATTTCCACACTCCTAAACATCCATAGGTCCACTGTTTCCAATGCGACACTGAAGTGGAAACATGAAGGGACACGAACAGCACTAAAGCATACAGACTGACCTCGTCTCTGTCAACTGACAGAGACCACTGACAGTTGAAGAGGGTCATAATGTGTAATAGGCAGACATCTATCCAGACCATCACACAGAAATTCCAAACTGCATCAGGATCCACTGCAAGCACTATGACAATTAGGCGAGAGGTGAGAAAACTTGGATTTCATGGTCGAGCGGCTGCTCATGAGCCACACATCACACCGATAAATGCCAAACGACGCTTCGCTTGGTGTAAGGAGTGTAAACAATGGACGATTGAACAGTGGAAAAACATTGTGTGGAGTGGCGAATCACAGTACACAATGTGGTGATCCGATGGCCAGGTGTGGGTATTGCGAATACACGGTTAACGTCATCTGCCAGCGTGTGTATTGCCAACGGTAAATTTCAGAAGTGGTGGTGTTATGGTGTGGTCGTCTTTTTCGTGGAGGGGGCTTGCACCACTTGTTTTGCATGGCACTATCACTGCACAGGCCTACATTGATGTTTTAAGGACTTTATTGCTTCCCACTGCTGAAGAGCTATTTGGGGATGGCAGTTGCATCTTTCAACATGATAAAGCATTTGTTCATAATGCATGACCTGTGGTGGAGTGGTTACATGACAGTAACATCGCTGTAATGGACTGGCCAGCCCAGAGTCCTGGCCTGGGAAGTTTTGGAACACTGACTTCTTGCCAGGCCTCACTGACTCACATCGATACCTCTCCTCAGTGCGGCACTTCATGAAGAATGGGCTCCCATTCCCCATGAAACCTTCCAGCACCTGATTGAATGTATGCCTGCGAGAATGGAAGCTGTCATCAAGGCTAAGGCCCGTTGCACACTTACACGGATGGTCCGCGTTCCGCACGCGCTTGGTAGTCATGTATTCGAATAGGGCACCACACAGTTACGTGGATGGTGCGCAAGCGGCGGAGCTGTCCGTGCAGCTCTTGCGCACCGCGGACAGTCCGCGTCAGTTGAATACACAGAAGCAAGTTGGTGCATGCACAGTCCTGCGGATACCGCGTGCGCAGTAGAAGCAGAGTACCTCATTTCAGCTGTAGCGTTCGACTAGTGTGGTAAATGTGGGTGTGATTTAAGAAGTTTCCAGAATGTCTCGTGAAATCGATACAGACATGTTAATTGCCGAAGTTGAAGGTAGGCCTCACATATGGGATCAATCGCATGGGGACTACAAGAACCGTGAAATGCGATTGAAGGCGTGGCTAGACGTCTGTGCAAATATAATACTCGGCTTTGAAGGTCTGAACGAGGCAGATCAGAAAAAGTGTGGTAAGTAGACGCATATTTTCCTTGTGTTTTTATTGTAGTTCTATACAAAATACAATGATTTACAATTATAGACATTCACAAGTTCAGTTAATGCACAGTACAGACATTGATTATGTAGAAAAACTGTACACAACCGCAAATGTCTGTCATTGAGATAAGTGGCCTGTGTTCAGTGAAATTTTGATTCCTGCCAGGGCACAGCTCTTCTATCGACAAAATATTCCACAAATTTATCTCGTACAGTATTACCCGATTTACTGACAGGTGTAGTTTCTGCCACATCTTCGAAGCCGGTAACATACAGGGTATCTTCAAAGTCTCTTATTCGAACAAAATTATGCAAAATGCAGCACGTTTTGACAATAGATACTGCTAGATCAAGATTGACATTCAGGGGCCGGTGAAAAACCCTCCACTTGTGGCTTAATATTCCGAAAGCGCATTCAATAAACCTTCGGGCTCGGGTAAGTCGGTAATTGAAAATCTTTTTGTGAGTCATGTTTTTTCGCGCATATGGCCTTAACACATGTTGTGTTAATGCGAAGCCTTCGTCTGCCACAAGAACATATGGCACTGGAGAGTCGTCTGTACCTGGCAGTGGCTTTGGTGGGGGTAACGCTAATTTTCCGTTTTCCATTTTCCTCCAAAAGACGCTGTTTTTAAAAATATTTGAATCACAGTTCCTTCCGTATCCTCCGACATCAGTGAACGTGAAACAATAGTTAGTGTCACAGATGGCCATAAGAATAATGGAGAAATAATTCTTGTAATTGAAGAAAAGTGATCCACTTTTGATAGGTTTTACTAGACGAATATGTTTTCCATCCAGGGCTCCTATGCAATGAGGAAAATTGGCGACATTTTGGAAAACATGGCTAATTTCGTTCCATTTGTCTGTTGAGGGCTCAGGCATGCATTCTTCTCTTAACGTAGTCCAAATAGTGGCGCTCACGTGCATTGTAATCTGTCCAATTGTTGATGCACCCATTAAATAAAAGTAATGCAGATCTGTAAATGTGTTTCCGCTTCCAAGATACCTGTAACGTGTAAAGCATATATTTGATACTTTTATACATTCACAGAGGAAAGTAGATTTAATTCTAGGTATTAAGTCGGCTACGCTGACTTAAAACCTTAGATATATTCCTTCTTAAAATATTACATGTAC
Source organism: Schistocerca cancellata (assembly GCF_023864275.1). Classification (NCBI taxonomy): domain Eukaryota; kingdom Metazoa; phylum Arthropoda; class Insecta; order Orthoptera; family Acrididae; genus Schistocerca; species Schistocerca cancellata. Next base: position 31,027,622 of record NC_064635.1, on the reverse strand, counting down.
GCGTCCTCAGTAATAAAAGACTTATCGGCCTTGTTATTTCAGTTGACAAGGTCCAGACGAGATGGAAAACTGCACAGGATGCCTATTTTAAAAACCTCACTAGAATAAAGCAAACGAGGTCTGGATCAGCAGCAACTAAGAGACCAAAATTCATCTACCATGAGCAGTTACACTTTCTTGACAGTCTCCGAGATGCACCAACAGAGAGTAACTTTGACTCAGTATCAGTCGTGCAAGATAATCTGTATAACAACAATGCACTCGCAGAAAACAGTCGAGACGAACCCTCTGAAGAACAAACCGATGATGTCCGACTGAATGTCAACACCGAAAAACAATCCTTCAAGAGGAAGAGGCCTATCAAGACCACAACATTTGAAGATAATTTACTTACTTTATTAAAAGGTGGTAAGCAAAAGGAGGAAGATGACGACCGAGCATTCTTTGTTTCGCTGTTGCCCTCTTTGAAGACATTAAATGTTGATCAGAAGCTATTATTTTGTACTCAGGTACTTCAACTGCTTATGTCGATTAAGCAGACAAATCAGGCTAATTCACACATACACCCCCCCCCCCCCCCAGCTCCCATGAGCTCTTTCCACTATCCACCGACCTCTTTTTACCTACGCCCCACCTTCAATATCCCAACAGCATCGTAACCAATCAATGCAGTACCGCGAGGATCCGTCCGTACAGACACAAGTTGCGACTCCCCGTCCCTCTCCAGCCCAATCAACGTCATCATCATCTTGGGAGATGTTATAAAAATAATTGGAATTCAGTAGTAATACAATACAAATGTAAAATTGTCTATTGCTAAACGAATGTAATACACAGTTGTAGCAAAGCTTTGAATGATTAAATATATTATTAAAATTAATCGCCATCTGTATACATATTCATATTCTTACCTTAAGGTTCTGCTACTTGTTCTGTCAGAGTAATAGGTATCCTTCTGAGACTTTCAAGTGTCAGGTTGCATGGGAGTACCCAGCAAGGGGCAGGGAGGGGGCGCAGCTGCAGACGATATTCACAGTTTTTCACTAGTTTATTGTTTTATTTAATAAGAAGTGCTGTATGTAGTCTCGAGTCCTTGTTTCCTGAGACTAGTATGACCTGCCCCCCCCCCCCCCCCCCCCCAGTTCAGATCCTGGGTACGCCCTTGTCAGGTTGTCTTGTATTTTGCCGACAAGCTTGTCAAAGACATACGAAAATGTGTATTAAATTTGTCTTTGTCTTTGCACAATTCGGAATACAATGTGACGAACGCTCCTTTCGTACATCTTTGTTCCACCATAAGATGCACCCAAAACCGTCTTACGCGCGTGGAATTTCTCTTCGATCATATATGCTGAAATGACCTTTACTTGCAGCAAGCTCATCTCTATACATCCGATCAAACAGAACGATGTGTTACTCCACGGATGAGATCCAGCATAGTGCAGGGACGACCGCGTTCACTCGACTGCACACAACCGCGCACATCCACCCGACTGTGTGAACCGTGACGCGGGTCCACCAGGCATGCGGAGCGCGGACCATCCGCGCAAGTGTGCAGCGGGCCTAAGGGTGAGGCAACACCGTATTGAATTCCAACATTACCTATGGAGAGCGCCACGAACTTGAGAGTCGTTTTCAACCAGGTGTCCAGATACTTGTGATGAAATAGTGTAGCACTACAGCATTTTCCCCCAACCCTACCCACTATCGCTGTCCATACCCAGCCCACACCTTCCCAGTATCCCATCTGCCGCAATTGAGATCACTACCCATTGCTGTGGGGCCAAAGTGCTTGGAGACAACAGTGGCCTTTTTTTTTTTTTTTTTTTTTTTTTGTGTGTGTGTGTGTGTGTGTGTGTGTGTGTGTACACCTCTGTGTGGTGAGTAACATCCTACCATAACTGAAATTGTTAAAATTGTAGAAAAGTAAAATTTAGAATTGTGAGGCCCTCTATAATTTTGTAATGTTATTACTGAAGAGGCACTTAGTGAGGCAAGTAATCTTGGCACTAAAGTAGTGTTAGTATTAGTGTTTCAACACTTTAGTGGTAATCTCGGGGAATTTTGAGTTGACTGAAAATATTAATGCTGCTTATGACATAGTTGAGAGATAGTGAAGAGGCCTTATTTTGAAATACACAAGCTAAAAAAAAAAAAAAAAAAACAGATGCTAGATGTGAATGTGTTAGAACATGGACTTCAAAATATTTGAATGTCATTGTGGAACAAAATTATGCTTATAAAAGAAGGTTTGATTTTTACACATACCATAAATTTCCATCAAGGGTGGGTCACCAGGAATAAATAGCATCATGGCTTCCTTTGAGGAAGCATTTACCCGAAGTGATAAAATCCTAGCTAATACTAGATGTGCTGCAATTATTGTATGTTGTAGGATAAGCACATTTCATACAAAGATTGCACAGTGTTAGAATTCAGAGTCTGGTACTGAGTCAAGGCAAAGAAATAAGTTCCCATCAAGCCATAGATTTTTGCTTTACAAGAGGAAAGTATGGATTAGTGCACAAGGGAAAAGACCGTGTCCGATTAAAGGAAGACATTGAAGCAATTGAGAGATGTGCTAGATTTATTTGGTTCAGTCAGCATGCAAGTATCACAGAGATGCTCCGTGGATTCAAACGAGTATCCTTGGAAGGAAGACAACTTTCTTTCTGCTAGGCACTGTTGGTGAAGTATAGAGAACTGGCATTTGAGGCTGACTACAGAATGACCACGAATTAGGGCTCCTACAGAGGTGTATAAACAGTTGCTCCATTTGTGAGTGGAACAGGAGGGAAAGTGACACGATTAGCGGTAGTATAAGGTATCGTCCACCGTGCACCATATGGTGGCTGCTGAGTATGTATGTAGATGAACACTGGGAACTGTCAGCATAGTGAGATACAAGAAGGCAGGCCCAAAGTAAACAGAGAGATACAGTGTATGTTAATTGGGCATACAATGTCAGTGTATAATAGGTATAAAAGGGAGCAGAAAATAAGGTGGGAAAAAACTGCTTCCTCCATGGAACAGGCAAAGAAGTTCCAGGAGTTTTGTTATTGATGTGAGAAAAGGGTAACATATTGACAATTTGTAACATAAAGGCTGAACTGTATTTGCAGAGTACACGAAATAGAACACTGAAGGGACTACTCTGTGCCTCACATAAGAGATGTGGTCACCCCATAAGTACAAGTAAACGTAAAACAAAGCCGGGAAACTAAAAAAGTGGGGCACAGGCCAGGAGGAAGTGGTTCAAAGTAACAGTTTTAAAGGGTGAAAATTGGAACACTCCTGTTGTCATTGTTCACAAAGTTTGAATCTATACAGAATTTTACTGCAATTGCTGTTTACTTAAAAACGATACATTATTTGCAACACATTTAAAATTACACTCCTGGAAATGGAAAAAAGAACACATTGACACCGGTGTGTCAGACCCACCATACTTGCTCCGGACACTGCGAGAGGGCTGTACAAGCAATGATCACACGCACGGCACAGCGGACACACCAGGAACCGTGGTGTTGGCTGTCGAATGGCGCTAGCTGCGCAGCATTTGTGCACCGCCGCCGTCAGTGTCAGCCAGTTTGCCGTGGCATACGGAGCTCCATCGCAGTCTTTAACACTGGTAGCATGCCGCGACAGCGTGGACGTGAACCGTATGTGCAGTTGACGGACTTTGAGCGAGGGCGTATAGTGGGCATGCGGGAGGCCGGGTGGACGTACCGCCGAATTGCTCAACACGTGGGGCGTGAGGTCTCCACAGTACATCGATGTTGTCGCCAGTGGTCGGCGGAAGGTGCACGTGCCCGTCGACCTGGGACCGGACCGCAGCGACGCACGGATGCACGCCAAGACCGTAGGATCCTACGCAGTGCCGTAGGGGACCGCACTGCTACTTCCCAGCAAATTAGGGACACTGTTGCTCCTGGGGTATCGGCGAGGACCATTCGCAACAGTCTCCATGAAGCTGGGCTACGGTCCCGCACACCGTTAGGTCGTCTTCCGCTCACGTCCCAACATCGTGCAGCCCGCCTCCAGTGGTGTCGCGACAGGCGTGAATGGAGGGACGAATGGAGACGTGTCGTCTTCAGCGATGAGAGTCGCTTCTGCCTTGGTGCCAATGATGGTCGTATGCGTGTTTGGCGCCGTGCAGGTGAGCGCCACAATCAGGACTGCATACGACCGAGGCACACAGGGCCAACACCCGGCATCATGGTGTGGGGAGCGATCTCCTACACTGGCCGTACACCACTGGTGATCGTCGAGGGGACACTGAATAGTGCACGGTACATCCAAACCGTCATCGAACCCATCGTCCTACCATTCCTAGACCGGCAAGGGAACTTGCTGTTCCAACAGGACAATGCACGTCCGCATGTATCCCGTGCCACCCAACGTGCTCTAGAAGGTGTAAGTCAACTACCCTGGCCAGCAAGATCTCCGGATCTGTCCCCCATTGAGCATGTTTGGGACTGGATGAAGCGTCGTCTCACGCGGTCTGCACGTCCAGCACGAACGCTGGTCCAACTGAGGCGCCAGGTGGAAATGGCATGGCAAGCCGTTCCACAGGACTACATCCAGCATCTCTATGATCGTCTCCATGGGAGAATAGCAGCCTGCATTGCTGCGAAAGGTGGATATACACTGTACTAGTGCTGACATTGTGCATGCTCTGTTGCCTGTGTCTATGTGCCTGTGGTTCTGTCAGTGTGATCATGTGATGTATCTGACCCCAGGAATGTGTCAATAAAGTTTCCCCTTCCTGGGACAATGAATTCACGGTGTTCTTATTTCAATTTCCAGGAGTGTATTTAAGAGTAGGAAGTGAAACATTAACTGTACCTACCTTTATGCATCAATCCCCTCGATAATCATTGGATGTAGTCACTCCATTTATTTGATCTCTCAGGTTTTCTCTGCATGATTGATAAATGGTGTATTTCTGGGTTTTCAGCTGAGTTGTTTCCATGTCATGCAGAAAAGTCCTGGTTTTCTAATTACTTTGAATGCATCATGCGAAACAGATGTTTTTTGAATTAAATCCAGCATCAAGTGTTAGTAATTTTTGTGGTTATTTGCCTTCTATTGAACATATAACATTTTAAACACATCTTTCTGCTCTGCTTGTGTGCAGACATGACTAACCATATTACATTTGTCTTCCATGCTACCCTTTGAACAGCTACTCTTACTGCTTGCAGGTTCATATCTACACTATAATAGCATTTTGTGCTAACTGCTTCTAGATTACTTCATAAATGTATGTTAGGAGTAAAACAGCTACTTTTTAAAATAATAATAATTTGGTTGCCTTCTTAAGAAAAATCATTGGTTGGCTCGTTGGAGACCATGCTTCGTAGCTACAGTGGAGACCATTCTTCGTAGCTATAGGGCTTTGCTGGAAGACTTTTCCAGCCCAGATGCATTGCATTAATCTCTGGCTGCCTGCCTTCCCCCCTCTGCCCAGCAGCTGTTCTACTTCTCCTCATTGTGGAAGCCCTTAAGGTTGATGATCCCCCTGGGGTCCGATGTGTTGATGATACTCGTAACTCTGAAGAGTACTGCACTACAATCGATAAACTGTGCTAGAAACTCGCATAGCGCAGCAGTTGTTTGGCTTGGCAGTATGAACTACACCAAGGTCCAATGTTCTTTTATGTAGAACACATTGAAGATAAGTTTGGTGAAGTTGATTCCCTTAGCAAGATGCAGTCTGGTTCCCTACTGATTAAAACCTCTTCTGCCAGTCAATCAGCTTCCTTTTGTGCCAGTGACCACTTGAGAGACACCCCAGTGAGCGTCACTCCTCACAAACCCTTAAATGTGACCCAGGGCATTACTTTTAACAGGGACCTCCTTCTTCAATCTGATGAGGAACTCAGGACTAATCTGGCACAGTGTGGCATTCGATTTTGACCAGTAAGTCCAGAGAGGTTCTCAGGACAGTTGCATTGATACCAGCACTTTCAGCCTGGCTTTTGAGGGGATACCTGTCTGGAAAAAGTCAAAGTTATGATTGACCATTGCGACATGAAGCCCTATATCCCACCTCCCACATGCTGTTTCCAGTGCCTAAATTTCAGTCACATGTTTTCATGATGTGAGATGACTCCTATTTGAGGTGACTGTGGTCCCCTCTCCATGTAGGGAGTCCTGGCACACCACTGCCTAAGTGTGTCAAATGTTCTGGCCCTATTCTCCTGATGGGGAATCGTTCATGATGATGAAGCCTGTTTTTTGCCGAGCATTTAGAGGACAAGTCTTGGGTAAATGGAGGGCTTGTCCAAAATGAGATCTGGGTCAGTCTTGATCTAAATGGCATCCTCTGCCCAGCCATGGGAGTTACAAGCTTGTGACAAGCTGTGGGATGTTTCTGTAACCATAACGCCCTATAAGAGCTTAAATATGGTCCAGGGTATCATATTTCACAGAGACCATCTTTTGCAGTCCGACGATGAGCTGCACGGCAATTTAGGGTGGCGAGGTGTACATTCCGTTCGGTGTGTCCACCAGGGTCCGAAGGATAATCAGGCTGTCATTGGTGCCTTCATCTTGGCCTTTGAAGGTGATACATTGCCCGAGAAGGCCAAGGTGATGGTCTATCGGTGTGATGTAAAGCCCTATATCCCTCCCCTGATATGGCGCTTTAAGTGCTGGAATTTCTGCCGTATGCCTTCCCACTATCCTTCCAGAGACACATGCCGGGATTGCGAATGTCCATCACATCCCAATGCTCCATCTGCCCGCCTCCCATCTGTGTCAACTGCGGAGAGCACCATTCGCCTTGCTCACCTGACTGCAGGATTCTCCAGAAAGAAAGGAAAATCATGGAGTAAAAGGCCCTGGACAGACTGACCTACACTGAGCCTAAGAGAAAATTTGACCGCTTGCATCCTGTGCATATGACATCGTCTTACGCCCCCGCTACAACTATTCTGGCACCATCAGCTCCTCCAATGCAGGTCACCTCTCAGAGCTGGAAGACTGCAGCTGCCCCCCCCCCCCCCCCCCGCCTCCAACCATCGGGGACGTCTGTCCCCCCTTGTAAGCCAGAGAAGCGTAAGTTTTCTTCAGCTTCTCTCTCTAGGAAGGGGTCCCTTGGGTCACTCCCGTCCCAGGTTTCTTCTAGTGGGAAAGACAACACCCACCAGTGGGTGAAGAGCCCAAAAGCAGCTGGTTATAGGCCTTCACGCTCATCCTCAGTTCCAGAGACTGAGCCAGTGAAGTCTTCCCAGCCAGGGAGAACCAAGGAGCGGCGAGAGAAATCCAAAACCCCTAAGATGAAGGAAATTGCAGTGGCACCCACACCACCACTACCTACAAGCTCTGTGGCTGAGGATGGGGTGGAGATTTTGGCATCGCTGGGGACCTAGATCTCGCCAGACCCTCAGACACAATGGAAATAGACTGCTCGGGGAATAAATCTGTGACAGCAGGTGACTCTGAGGCGTAAACTGCCTCTTTGGATGTTCCATGCTTTCCCAGTCTCATGATGTCATCCTCCAGTAGAATTGTGGTGGTTTTTTCAACCGCCTGGCTGAGCTGTGGCACCTGCTACCTGCATTTCCCTACAGGAAACCCGGTTCCCAGCAATGCGGACCCCTGTCCTCTGCGGCTATAAGGGATATTACAGGAACTGCAGCGACTATAATCGAGTACCAGGTGGAGTTTGCTTTTATGTCCTAAACTCAGCCTGTAGTGAACATGTGCCCCTTTTAAACCCTCTTGACGCTGTGTCTGTCAGAACAAGGACGACGCAGGAAACGACTATCGGCAATGTATATTTTCCTCCAGATGGTGCAGTAACCCTGAATGTATTAGCTGCACTGATTGATGAACTCCCTAAACCTTTCGTACTTCAGGGTGATTTTAATGCCCATAACCGCTTGTGGGGTGGTACCATGCTTACTGGCCGAGGCAGAGATGTCGAAACTTTACTGTCGCAATTCGACCCCTGCCTCTTAAGTACTGGGGCCGCCACAGATTTCAGTGTGGCTCATGGTAGTTACTAGGCCACTGATTTATCAATTTCCAGCCCAGGACTTCTCCCATCTATCCACTGGAGAGCACATGATGACCTGTGTGGTAGTGACCACTTCCCAACTTCCTGTCACTGCCCCAGCGTCAGGCACACGGACACCTGCCCAGTTGAACTTTGAACAATGCGGACTGGGGAACTTTCACCTCTGCTGTCACTGCTGAATCTCCCCCACATGGTAACATCGATGAGATGGTTGAGCGGGTGACTAGCACAATTGTTTCTGCGGCGGAAAACGCGATCCCTTGCTCTTTAGGGTACCCGAGGCGTAAGGCAGTGCCTTGATGGTCGCCGGAAATCGCTGAAGCAATTAACGAGCGTCGGCGAGCTCCACAGCAGCACCCTTCCCTGGAGCACCTCATAGCCTCTGTGCCCGTGTTCGCTACCTTATCAAACAACGGGAGGAGGAGTGTTGGGAGAGATAAGTCTCCACCATTGGGTGCCACACGTCACCTTGCCAAGTCTGGGCAAAGATCAAACGTCTTTTCGGGTATCAAGTCCCAACAGCTGTCCCCGGTGTTCCCATATATGGCGAGTTTATGTACCGACGCAAACGCGATTGCCGAGCACTTTGCTCGAGCCTCTGCATCAGATTGCTACCCTCAGCCTATCACACTTTCAAACGGCGGCTGGAAGACAACGTCCTCCCGTTCACTATACGCTGCAGTGAATCCTATAACGCCCCATTTCCAGAGTGGGAGCTCCTCAGTGGCCTTGCACATTGCCCTGACACAGCTCCTGGGCCTGATAGGATCCACAGCCAGATGATTAAACATCTCTCATCTGACTACAAGCGACATCTCCTCGTCATCTTCGACCGGATCTGGCGAGATGGCGTCTTTCGATCGCAATGGCGGGAGAGCACCATCATTCTGGTGCTTAAACACGTAAAAGAACCCGCTTGATGTGGAAAGCTATTGGCCCATCAGCCTCACGAACGTTTTTTTGTAAGTTGCTGGAATATATGGTATGTCGGCAGTTGTGTTGGGTCCTGGAGTCACGTGGCCTACTAACTCCATTTCAGGGCGGCTTCCGCCAGGCTCGCTCTACCACTGATAACCTTGTGTCCAGATGAACAATGGTATGGTAGAAGTAATTTTTGACTTGGTGTTCACGATCCACATTTTTATTAAACTTCTTGTAAATTCACATATACTTCTTCTTACTTGTCACATCATCCTGAAAACAGTTTTGTATCAATCTTCATATATTTAATTTCCACTTTAACCAAACACAAGACTTGACTGTTCTTTTACAAAGCGAAATAACAACTTAACTTCTGCCAAAGTGAAACAAAGACTGCTCTGTGCGCATTCGCGCCAAAACGGTTACAAGTAAGTCAAAGATTATGACAGTCTCACAGAAATGAATACACACAAGAACTATATCACTGTGATATATCGATACATCGGAGTACCTATACATTAATAAAATTAAATGTGAATATTGTCACAAAAATATGTCTGTTACTTCACAGAAAAGTAGTACGATATTACTGGTATCGAGAACTGGGGTTGGAGTGCCGTAATGGTCACGTAAATAAAGAACCATTACACCTTGCATTTCAACAGCTCCCAACGGTACATTCCCACCACCACGTCCACCAATGTCACCAAACTTCAGCCACCATGCCTTCCCTACTGATACGACAGTTAATTTACGTGTGTTTAATGCAACACCAATACTACTCCTTTAGACGTATCAGTATGATCTACAGCGCCAAGGGAAAGTGTTTATCTCAGTTCCAATCAAATACCGTCGACAAGGTTGATATGTTCAATAAATCTCATACTTAAAAATGAATCGGTACATATTCAGTATTTTTTACGACACACTTAATGCAGACAGTTACGATTTCAGCTAGTTCACTAACGTAATCTGGGTCACTACTCCTGATAGAGGCTACGGTACAGTGTCATTACCCGATGTGAATTCTTTTAAGACGTGACAAAAGTAGTCCCCAAGGTGCTCGCAACTCTTTGGCAATTTCCTGCTTGCTTACCACGGGGCTCCAACCTTAGCAGCTCCAACCGGGTTGGGTGGGGGGGGGGGGGGGGGCGGCGGCATAATGCGTGCGCAGAACAGAGATTTTTCGCCGTACTGCGCATGACGTCAAGGTCGAGAAACTCCGTTCAGTTCGCGCGCTTTCTTATGTGTTGAAGCAAGTAAGTTTTGTGTTGTTGCTGTTTGTTATCGTGTTGAATCGTGTTTATTCTTTCTGCGACACTTTAACAATGCCGAATTGTGCCGTGGCTATGTGTGAAAACTATAAACAGAAGACTAAAGGGAGTAGTATTTCCTATCATAAGTTTCCGAAAGATCCTGAAACATGTGCTCGGTGGGTTCAGCTCTGTAGAAGTGATAGTATTAACATTAAAAATGCTACTATCTGTAGCGTGCATTTTAAAGAAGACGATTATTTACGGGATCTCCAAGCTGAATTAATGAAACTTCCGCCAAAGAAGAGCTTAAAGCCGACTGCAGTTACTTCTTTGCACCTCATTAAAGCCACATCTGCAGCTGCTGCTGCTTCGTCTTCTGTCCAAGAAAGAAATGACAGAAGGAAAGATCGTGAAACACGTAAACGTGCACTTAACAGACTAGCTTCACTGTCACCGAAGAAAAAAAAAGTGGATCAAAGCACAGAAACTGAAAAAGGCCGCATCGAGGATGAAATGAAGAGGCTTCATAAGGAATTATCGCTACCGACAGAAGAAAATAAGCGTTTGATAGCTGTAAACAACACGCTGAGAACGAGAAACAAACTAATGGCTCATGCATTAAGCAGACAGAGAAAGCTATGCCAAAGCCTTCAGTATCAACGAAGTACTAAAGTGACAACTAAAGTACACCAAGTTTTTAAAAAAGTGTTTACGAACGCACAAATTGAATGTCTTCTTAAATCAAAGAAGAGCACCCATTGGACCCAGGAAGATATAAGCAAAGCCTTGCTTCTGCGCTCTCTGTCCAGAAAAACTTATATTTATTTAAGAAATATAATGGGAATACCATTACCTGGATTTTCTGCGTTAAAACGATGGATATCCAATTATTTTCGTTGTGTTCCCGGAATTTTGACTGATGTATTGTACTTAATGAATAAGCAAGCAATAAACTTAAGTCAAGCAGAGAAGCTGTGTGTGTTAAGCTTTTGACGAAATGAATGTGGACAGTCGCATATGCTACGACCAAGAAACTGACACCATATACGGACCACATAGCCAGGTACAGGTTGTTATGGCACGTGGTTTGTGTGGAACCTGGAAGCAGCCCGTATATTATAACTTTGATACTATGATGATTTACTGATCAGTATCGTCAGAGATACGCTGAAAGTGGATTTGTCGTAGTTGGTATAGTGTCTGATTTGGGGGGTAAAAATGGGAAAGTGTGGAAGGAATTCCACATCGACTACACAAACACGTGCTTCACCAACCCAGATGATAAAACGGAACGTGTTTGGGTATTTGCTGATGTACCACATATGGTGAAACTTCTCAGAAACCACTTTTTAGATGATGGTTTCTCATTAAGTGACGGAAGAACGATAACAAAGGGCATAATCGAGCAGCTATTGTCGAAAGATAATGGAGAACTGAAACTGTGCCCTAAGCTTACTGCTCATCATCTGACTGTGGAAGAGATCGACAGCGCGTTCATCTTGCTTGCCAACTCTTTTCTAACACTGTATCAGAAGCAATTTCTTTTGTAATGCCTGAAGAAAAAGACACGGCAGAATTCTTCAAATTGGTGAATGACACTTTTGATGTTATGAATTCGAGGGTACCTGTCGGCAAACGACCAATTTCAAGTGCTTTTGTATTGTGTAAGGAGACGCAGGAGGAAGTTCTACGTAGATTCTACTCCGTCTGTGAAAAAATGAGAATGGGAAATCATAAAACTTTACTTCCTTTCCAAAAGGGATTACTCACCTCGGTTCGGTCACTGCTGGGTTGTTTTTCGGATTTAAAACATGGCTACGGTTTGAAGTATGTATTGACCTCAAGGTTCAACCAAGACTGCATTGAAAACTTATTTTCCCAGATAAGAGCAATTGGCAGAACCTATGATCATCCCTTACCAGTGGAATTTAAAAGCCGTTGACGTATTTTAGTTATGAACGAAAGTATTGCTGACAGTTACGCAGTTCTTGTCCAGTCTCAACGTAAACTGATACAAATTATTTGACTTCCAACCTGTTTACAGGACTTGTGCCGGGCATTGAGGAAGCGTTGTCAATGATAGGTGACCAACAAATGAGGGACATTACACTACATGACTTAATTGTTCCACCTTTGATAGAAGATTCAGAGTGTTCTCTAGAAGGTCTCCGCTACATCGCTGGATATATTGCCTCCAGGTGTGTCTCCATTGACAAGTCACTTGGTCATCCTAGTGGTAAGACACTCGAAGTGTCGAAAGACCATGCAAGTTCTGGGTGGATTGAGAAACTGTTTCGTGGTGGCTTAATCATCCCTTCAGATGAGTGGTTTGATGTTGTTAAGCAGTTAGAGGTGCTTTTTTAAAATTTTCATGGCAGCAGCCTGTGTAAAGACGGCAGTGTGATCAGAAACCTGACGAGACTTTTAATTGGGAAGTTTCCAACTATTCCTCAAGAGGTCATCACAGTGTACGCTAAAACCAGAACCTTCATCCGGATAAGGCACTTCAACACATCGGCAAAGGCACAGAGGGCCAAACAGCAGCAGCAGAAAGCAGCACACAGGTGGAGAGCTTCTGCAGTCCCCTCCAGATCTGATTAAGGTATTTAAATTCTTCTTAAAATTTTTGAATGTGAGTTCATTAAACCAGGCTTCTGTATCATTATGTGTAGTAATGTCTCAACTAACTAGACGTACGGTTGCTGCTTAATACCTGCTTGATAAAGATGGTACACACTATTGCCGACTGTGACGCACAAAATGTGTTTAGTAAACTGAAAGCTCTTGTTGTAATTGTTGCGTTTCCAATACTTTAAAAAATTGTAAAATATATAAAAAGGGACTGAAGCATACCAGATTGTCGTTATCTAACAAAAAATATTGAGTAATAGAATATAAATTGAGGGGGAGCCACAAATCTGTAGTTTTACTTTTGTCATTACCAGAGAGACATTATAAAAGTTTCACAGTCATAGCAGGTATTAACATTCAGTCCCTGTATTGGTAAGCTTCGATCAAATCCATAATTCATTATATTGCCCTTCACTTTTCGTAAATTAATGTTAGTTTAAGCGCAATAGTGCCGTATGCGAACGTCTCACGCTGCTGACGCTTCTCGACAGTTATGTCACACGGAAGCGCCCGATCGCTGCCGAACACATTGGCCCAACCTTCTATGTAACAACCTTGAGCTCCAACCTTCGGGAAGATGACTGGGATGTTGTTGGAAATGCGCACATTCAGCAGGAGATACTAGAACAGTCTCTTCACAGCCTTTTCGTTCCGCTTCTCCTGTTCTCCTTCCGCTTCGGTGTTTGCAGCTTCTCTTTTTCTTCTTTCTTCCTGTGCGCTGCTGAAGGCCAGCCCAAGTGTCTGACATGCAACAAGTGACTGTCAACCCGTGACTTGGAATCGTGTGTTACCCAGATAGGGTTTGCACGTATCCCTTTGTAAAGGTCAGGCCGAGGCAGGGGTGTTTGCCTGAGCTGCTACCTTCTAGAAATGCCGAATGGTCCCTCCGTCAGGCGTTCGAGAGGTGTGACCCGAGATGTGAACGAACACATAAAGTAGATGAGCCACCTTCTGAAGCAGCCCTCAGTTGGAAGGAGCGTGCCATCGGAGACAATGGCAATCATTGCGGATTGTCTCGCACTGAATCACTTTTCTTATCGTCAGTGTCTACCAAACGTAAACAGAATGAGACTAACGATTCAAAGACCCTCCCCGCTGCACTAAGCTTCCTGTTGGTTTCAAATACTGAAGACAGTCTGTGCTCTGCTACAGTAAATCCGTTTGTTATTCAGAAAGGTGTTAGTGCAATTGCTTCCCCTGTGAAATCCTGCTCTCGTTTACGAAATGGCACTTTGCCTTTGGAGACAACTTCTGATTCTCAAGCACAACTACTGTTCGCAGCTGTATTCCTCCACGGCTGTTCTGTTCATGTCGAGGCCCATCAAACGCTGAATTCTTCCCGTGGTGTTACTTACACTAGCCTGCTCGATGGTCTGACTGGGGGAGAAATCAAAACGTACAGTCTTAGACATAAAAACTGATCGCCGGCCGGACGCCACAGATACTAAGTCCGTGTCGTTCACTCAAGGTGGCCAATAAAACCAACCGCCCCTGACAATGCTAAGTCCGGCCGTCTGCACGATCTGGCAACACTGCTAGATGCGGAAGTGTCAAGAGGAAGTGTTGTGTACTTCCGAGATGCAGTTGTGTCGGGTGAGCCCGTGGTCTAGTCGTAATCGTTGCGACTTTTAAACTTACACTCGCATGTTCGCGTGCAACTGTGGTGTTTTTTTTTACCACATTTCGGCCCTCGTCTAAAGTTATGAGTCTGATTCAACATGGAAGATAATTTGCTTCACATTCTACCCACCAGCAATAACAAGTACCTCCAGAAACAATTCCACAGGACAGCTCGTGGCTGCGTCGCGATCAGAACAGCTTACGCTCGGGCGTTTCCTCGCGCTGCTGCGGCTACCGGCCACCGGCCAGACGCCACCCGCCGCCTGAAATCCGGCGCCGCCCATGTGAAGGCGGCGGCCATGCTGTCAGTGTATGTATCAATGCCATTTTCGAATTTGAAGTTCTAGTTATCATCTTGCAGTTAAGCATTGGATTTTGCATACTTCAAAATCATGAACTATGGTTAAACGTTGTAAAATTAAGAGGCAAGTGGAAAAAGGTGTAACATTTGCAACACAATAGTTACTTTTGGTATAACAGAGGGCTGAATGCAGAGGAGGCAGCTAGAAAGATTTGAACTGTGTGTGGCGTGAGTGCTTTTGGAAAAAATACGCCAGAAAAAGCTATTCTTCTTTCAACAAAGATCTTTCTGGCATGAATGATTTTCCACATTAAGGAAGTCTCGTCTACTAATATATGTGATTGATGACCATTTAACTCTCACGCGACATTTGCATTCAACAGGCAGAGTTCAGAAGTCTGATGTAGGAGTACTGCATGCTCTAATTCGAAACAACAAAAATCAACAGAGTGACTATTGTTGAACGTCATTAGCTGCTCACTGGAGCATCCAAACTACTGTATACTCTTTCAATATGGAGATCACCCTTCTGCAATGGTGGCTCAGGTGTGGGGTTACGATTGCCATCCACTTACTGCTACCAATTGTTCTTCATTCTCAGCGTGTTTTTGGGTTCAGAGGTAGTCTATATTGATGGCTCGGTGGTTACCAGTCACCCTGGCTTAGCTCACATTCATGTGGGATGTAATGACGTCTGCTCCTTTCTCGATGGCTGCAGTGTTTTCACTGCAGAGTTGGTAGCCATCTCTCGTGCTATTGAGCATATCCGTTCCTGCACTGGAAAGTCCTTCCCCATCTGTAGCAACTCTGTGAGTGGTTTATAAGACCTTGATCAGTGTTACCATTGCCATCCCTTGGTCCTGACTATCCAAGATCCCTTTTTTGCTCCGAACTAATTGGGTGCTTGGTGGTCTCTGTCTGGACCCTGGATCACATTGGAATCTCAGGGAATGAACTCACTGACAGGATGGCCAAATTGGCTACCACCGAGCCACCTCTTGAGATCGGTATTCTGGAACTGGACTTTCGATTGATACTACACCATCAAGTTCTAAGGATGTGGAACACAAAGTGACAGTCTGAATTCGCCAAATAAATTACGAGCGATAAGGGAGACAGCAGGTTTGTGGTGGTGCTCCGTGCAGCCCTCATGGAAGGACCCCATTGTCCTTTGCTGGATCCGCAACAACCATAGTAGCTCACAGTCGTCTCCTCCGTTGCAAGGACCTGCCCCACTGTCATTGTGGTGTCTGTTTGATGACAGTCCACGTTTTGCTGGGCTGACCTAACATAGCCTCCCTGCAGTGGACTCTTAATCTTTGTGACTCGCTATCCCTGGTGTTAGTGGAGGATGCCTCAGCGGCTGACCTGGTTTTACAGTTTATTTGTGAAAGGAGTTTTTATCACTCTCTCTAAGAGAGGGCACCTCAGCCTTGTAGACCCACTGAGGGTTTGGCAGGGCACCCTGTTGCCTCCTCTGCCAGAGTGGACAACGGTCATCTGGGCTTGGTGGTCTGCCCCAGCACATACCTTACCTGTTCTTTTGCTCATCCTCCCCCTTCTCATATGTTCTGTTTAATTCGATATTATTCCTCTGTTTTCCTGTGCTTTTCTCACCCTGTCCATGTCACTAGTCTTTTCTGCGTATTGTTGGGTGGGGTGCCTCTGCTAAATAGTGGGAGGTATGTACCCCATTGCACTTTCTGCCTTTGAGGGCCTCAAGCTGCTCCTTGAACCGAGTACTTCACCACCCTTTCTTCCTTTCCCCATTTTCATCTTCCCTCTCCCTTTTTCTAGGCTTTTTAAAAATGAAAAAATGCCTACTGACATTAACAAAATAAAAGTGTTCAGTCTAGTAGACCTTGGGGTTTTCTTTCAGACACTAGCACCTTATTTGCAATGTAGTTCTACTGAACCATTTATCAGGGACTTAAAGTCTGTCGTTCAATGCACTGAAAATCTGCTTTGTTTGGTAGACTGCACCAATTCTGAACAGATATCCATAGAACTTTACTCACCTCTTGTTGTTGTCTAATATTTCAAACAAAGAATTTATGTAACTTTATAAAGGGCTCTATCAACTGCATATAAACTAATGAAATCAGGATCTGTCTAATGCGAATATTAGAATTAAGGGTATTTACATTCTTGAGTTCACGTCCTGTACAAGGAGTAGCTAATAAGGTATTCTTTTACTTTGATTTAACACATGGGTAGGGGCTAGATGTGAACCAAGGCCTTCACAAAATACAGTATCCGTGGGAAAAAAAAAAAAAAAAGTCATTACCTGTTCAGTGCCGCCCATGTTGTTAGCCTGGCTTGTTCTGGTCATCTGCAGTTGATTGTCTTTGCTAGTGCTGTTTTGTTTCTTATGATGGCAATGTGCTGCTGTCAAATTTTGTTTTCTACTTGGTAAAATGCTGCTGAAATTGTTTTATGTTGAAAACAGCTCACCAAGCTGATGCCACGGGAAAAACTCAAGTGTACAAGTGTTTCGCTGGATTTAAGAATACAAGGTACTTATAAATGGCGGAAAATTGAAATTTTTTTATGACTTTATTAAACTCTATTGTCTTTCCTGAGTACATTGATATCTACATCACAGTTTTCAAATGAAAAATTACCTATATATACCAAATTTTAAAGTTACAGCCATGTATGCCACCACACCCCCTTTATTTCTGTTACAGAAACCAGTATTATTTCGAAAAGAACTGTGAACTTTCTGTTTCCAGCGATTATACCTATGATACATATATTGGTAACAGTACAGGTTTCTAGTGTCTGTAAATGATTATCTTTGCTAGTATTTACTTTTGTTTCACCGAAGCAGTTTGTTCACGTGTTACTGAATGTTCGTTGCCTAAGTGATACAAATATTTGTGGAAGTACACATCCTTTAGTGTGCAATAAATACGAACTATGCCATGCACCAAGAAATTCAATAAAAGGAAATTCCATGGTAACCAGTTCACAAACTGAGCAAGCCACACTGTTGAAAGTAATGTATGCATCAGTTCTTTGGGGAAGAAACTCCCACATGGCACACCTCCTGGTGATTTAAATTTTTGTGTTAATAATGATGCAGTTTGTAGTGGATTTATTGTTGTTGATGTGGGCATCTTATCTTCTTTGATAAAGGAAGTGGTGTAAACTCTCTGAAAATAACTGAACAACGAAGTAGCAGGAAGGGGTTAGTGTCAAAATTACTTGTTCTGTGTAGATCCTGCAATAAATCTACACTGAAAATGACTTCGAACATTGTGAATAATTCATATGATGTGAATTTGAAGTTGGTGTATGCAATGTGTTTAATAGGAAAAGGAAAAAAGGCTGTTCAAATGTTTTGTGGTTTGATGGCCCTTCCTTCTCCTCCCAGTAGGTTCAGCAAGTACATAAAAATACTTGTAGGTGCCTTGATGGTTGTGTCTAAAGCATCTATGAAATGTGCTGTAGAAGAAACTGTAAATATTATTGGAACTAGGGATGTAGCAACGTCGAGGACATCATTCCTTGAACGGTGTTGTAAGTGCTACTTCTCTGGAGAATGGAAAAGTTGTTGATGTTGAGTGCTTATGTAAGTACTGCCACACCTGCCATGGTTAACACTGAAGCACATATTGAACATAAGTTTTCTAAGAATTATGATGGTTACAGTGGAGGTATGGAGTATGATGAAGCTCTAAAAATAATTCAGAGGTCGGTGCCCATTTATAATGTTAGATATATGAAGTACCTAGGTGATGGGGACTCTAAAGCTTTCAACAAAATTAATGAGTTCAATGTATATGATGATACCTTGGTAACAAAACTGGAATGTTGTGGACATGTGCAAAAAAGTTTGGGTGCTAGATTGAGGAAGCTACGAAGAGAAATGAAAGGAAAGTTGCTATCTGATGGAAAATCTCTGTTTGGTCAAGGCAGATTGACAGAAATGGAAATAGACCTTCTTCAGAGTTATTATGGACTGGCCATTAGACAAACTGCACTCTGAATGACGTTACAGAAATGAGAAAAGCTGTATGGGCCACCTACTTTCGTAAGTTGTCCACAGTTGACCACCCTGTTCACGTACTTTGCCCTAAAGGAGCAGATTCTTGGTGTGTTTACCAAAAAGCAAAATAAAGTGGTCAAATATGCCACCATAAGCATTCTCTTCCTGAGCCTGTTATGAATGAAATAAAACCAATTTTTAGAGACCTGAATGATCCTGTTTTGCTTAGAAAATGTCTTCATGGGGGACCTCAGAATACAAATGAAAGTTTCAACCATTGCATATGGGAAAGATTACCCAGGAATGCTTTTGTAGGACTAAATACATTGAAAGTTGGTGTACTAGATGCAGTGATATGTTTCAATGATGGAGTCATAGGAAGGTTGGAAGTCCTCAGAAATTTAGGCATAAAATGAGTCTCTAATACGAAAGATCAATTGCTTGAGTGTGACAGACAATGGGTGCATGCAGCTGAAAGATTCACTCTCCAAGTTACCAAAGAAGCAAGAAGTGCTAAAAGGAATGCTGAGAGGAAGTTTGAAGATGAAGAAATGCTGCAGGATGAAGTCTATGCTTCAGGAATGTTTTAAGGCACAGTTTAATTGGACTCATCTTCATTCGCAATTTCCCTCAATTTGTAATTTTCAGAATTCAGATACAAATATTTCTGAAAGTTTATAAAGCATTGCTTTAATTTGTTTCTGTAACTTGCAATAGTCTGTACTATTGTAGTAGATCTAAGCTTTATTGCAGAATCAACTGTTTGTTGTGGTCTTCAGTCCTGAGACTGGTTTGATGCAGCTCTCCATGCTACTCTATCCTGTGCAAGCTTCTTCATCTCCCAGTATCTACTGCAACCTACATCCTTCTGAATCTGCTTAGTGTATTCATCTCTTGGTCTTCCTCTACGATTTTTACCCTCCACACTGCCCTCCAATGCTAAATTTGTGATCCCTTGATGCCTCAAAACATGTCCTACCAACCGATCCCTTCTTCTAGTCAAGTTGTGCCACAAACTTCTCTTCTCCCCAATCCTATTCAATACCTCCTCATTAGTTACGTGATCTACCCACCTTATCTTCAGCATTCTTCTGTAGCACCACATTTCGAAAGCTTCTATTCTCTTCTTGTCCAAACTAGTTATCGTCCATGTTTCACTTCCATACATGGCTACACACCATACAAATACTTTCAGAAACGACTTCCTGACACTTAAATCTATACTCGATGTTAACAAATTCCTCTTCTTGAGAAACGCTTTCCTTGCCATTGCCAGTCTACATTTTATATCCTCTCTACTTCGACCATCATCGGTTATTTTACTCCCTAAATAGCAAAACTCCTTTACTACTTTAAGTGTCTCATTTCCTAATCTAATTCCCTCAGCATCACCCGACTTAATTTGACTACATTCCATTATCCTCGTTTTGCTTTTGTTGATGTTCATCTTATATCCTCCTTTCAAGACACTGTCCATTCCGTTCAACTGCTCTTCCAAGTCCTTTGCTGTCTCTGACAGAATTACAATGTCATCGGCGAACCTCAAAGTTTTTACTTCTTCTCCATGAATTTTAATACCTACTCTGAATTTTTCTTTTGTTTCCTTTACTGCTTGCTCAATATACAGATTGAATAACATTGGGGAGAGGCTACAACCCTGTCTCACTCCTTTCCCAACCACTGCTTCCCTTTCATGCCCCTCGACTCTTATAACTGCCATCTGGTTTCTGTACAAACTGTAAATAGCCTTTCGCTCCCTGTATTTTACTTTAATCTTTTACTTTAATCAACTAAATTATAGAAAAACTAACATTTTTATTAGGAAAAAATTATAAAAATTACAATGTAGTCATTGTGTCATGCATATCTGGTAAAAATTTGGTCTCCTTCAAATGTATAACATTGGATTAAATGTCACCTCAATTTGAGGAAGAATTCTGGGAAAAAGTAAAATCTTCATTATAAGCAGGTTAAAAAATATTCAAAATACTTTTAATTTGTTTAGAAAGTGTGCTGCATTACCTTGAGGGAATAGGATATAGTTTTAGGTAAACAATAGAATTTTCTCAACACAGATTTATTAGCACTTCGCTTCTACACAGACACAAGTCCAGAGGCTAACTGCCGTTAGCGGCCAGCATCCTCCCGAAGCCCCTCTCCTCAAAGATAGCATACTTATACACTGAACAAATATTGATATTTATGGCACTCTACGCCACATAGCACCCCCCCCTCCCTCCCCCCCCTCCCTCCCCCCCCCCCTCGCAGTATGGAGTACGTCCCTGTGACTGGGGAGGGGGGGGGGTGAGAAGTTAGGAAGGTAACGTACAGTTCTGCGTCAGGCAGAAGCGGTTGACTGGTAGGAGACCAGGGGGTGAAACCCGGTACGTCGACGGCGAAGTCAGCAAGCGAGGCCGGCAGCTGAAGACGAAGTCCCATCCTGGAGTGGAGGTGTAGCACTTCGTCAGCATGCAGGCGGAGAATCACCTTGCCAGAAGGCCTAACAAAGGCACGTAAATTGCCACACGCAGCACTTGTGCTCAATTTAAAGCGGCGCACCACACGAGTTTCTGCCCTTCCTCCCTCAACGTTGTCACACTTGAGTACCACACACACCGTATCGCCATCTACAGCAACAGATAATTTATGTATGTCATCAGGGTGTACATGTGTTATGAATTCTTGGGTGGCACCTGTACGAGCAACGGTAGTGAGGCAGGGAGGTGTGGGAAAGCCATGGCAGGGGGAAGCATCTGCTAAGAGGGGGGTGGCAGGTGCACTGGACTGCGCAGGCCACAACCTCAGGCGATCAGCTGATGGACGAGGGAGCGTGACCGAAGGCAACGAGGAGCCAGCGTGGATTGAACGGCGCGAGAAAGAGCTGTCACACGAAGATGGTAACACAATGGTTGGCAGTTCGACTGCAAGGGCTGTGAGGAGTGAAACCTTGAAAAGATTGGCTACTCGAATTAGATGAACGCGGAGAAGAAGCAGTGCTCGGCAGAGAAGCACGCTGTGGAGAATCCATACCCGAATGTATGGTATGAGAAGATGGGTGGCCGCTCGAAGCAGGAGTGGGAGAAATAGGGGCAGAAACAGGGAGGTTCAACTGAGGCTCAATGAAAGCTGGTTTCACTCGCTTGAGTGAGACTGTGGTTACAGAATCTTTTATGAGGAGATCCATGTTATTTTCAGAGCGTTTGATGACCTTGTAAGGACCTGTGTAGGGTGACTGAAGTGGGGCTTTGATTGAGTCGTCTCTGAGAAACACGTACTCACAAAAGTGTAGCGTGCGCGGTATGTACACGTGTGGAGGTGTATGAGTAGCCGGAGGCGGCGGCTGGATTTTGCTGCAGTGCAATCGCACTCGCTCAAGAAGTGAAGGGAGTTCAGAGGGCCATGGAAATGGGGTGGGAGTGACTAATTCTCTAGGCAAAACCAGAGGTTGGCCATACACAAACTCGACTACGGAACCCTTGAGGTTTTCCTTGAAAGTCGCACAAAGGTCAAGGAGCACGAAGGGCAGTGCTTCTGTCCATATTGAGTCATGGCAACGCAAGGCAGACTTTAAGGTTGCGATGCAATCGCTCGACAAGCCCATTGCTTTGGGGGTGGTATGCGGAAGTATGAATTTTGACACTTCCACGCATTTTACATTAAGTCGGAGAAAGCTGAAGACTCGAATTTTCATCCCTGGTCAGTGGTGAGGTAAACAGGTGAGCCAAATCTAGAGATCCACTAATCTAAGAATGCTCGACTTACTGCCTCAGAGGTAATGTTCGGAATAGGCACAGCCTCAGCCCACCGAGTCATCCTGTCAATAGCTGTAAACAAGTAACGGAAACCCTCGGAGGGGGGCAAAGGGCCTACGAGGTCCACATGAACGTGGTGAAACCGGCCTGGCCGTTGGTCAAAACAGCCAAGGGGTGGGGAAGTGTGCCTGGAAACTTTGTTTTGTTGGCACACCATGCATGCCCTGGCCCAAGACTGACAGTCGCGGCGCATGTCTCTCCAGACAAACCGTTCAGATACCAGACGGGTGGAAGCTTTGACACCGGGGTGTGCTAATGTGTGTAATTTGTCAAAGACCTGGCATTGAAGGGGCTTAGGAATGAATGGCCGCAACGTACCAGTCGATTCATCACACCACACTAAGTCAGATATGCCAGGGAAAGTAGAGCATACCGGTTGGAGAGGAGCTGTGGTCCGAAATTAACTGCACGGTATCGGGGTCTGCCGATTGTAATTGAGGTAGGTCCGTTAAGTCAGTTAAGGTTGTGACAGCACCAATGCGAGAGAGAAAATCAGCAACCACATTGTCTGCTCCTCAGATGTAGCGAATGTCATTTGTAAATTGAAAGATGTAATCGATGTGACGAAAGCTTCGTGGGGGCGGATCAGCCGCAGGATTTTTTATGGCAGGAACCAACAGCTTGTGATCAGTGAGCACATAGAAATCTCGTCCCTAAACATCAGTTCTGAAGTGTCTTATGGCCTTGTAAACTATAAGTAATTCTCTGTTGGATGCTGAGTATTTCTTGTGCGTGTTGTTTAGCTTTTTTCAGAAAAACTGCAGGGGGGTCGTAACATCATTGTATGTCTGACTCAGTACTGCGCCGACAGCATTGTCACTAGCGTCAGTAGTGAAAAACATTATGGCGTCCACACCTGGGTGAGCAATAGTGGCAGAGGAGGCCAACAGCTGTTTGAGTTCATTAAATGTCTTGTCCATGTCTGGTGCCCACCAGACCTGGCGGGTGCCAGAAGTTTGTGGGCCAGCGAGAGCATCTGTGAGAGGAGCCTGCACCGCAGAAGTGGCTGGCAAATGTTTACGGTAATAATTAACTGTTCCAATGAACCTGCATAATTCCCTATAGGTCTGGGGGCGTGGCATCTCGAGAACAGGCTTGATCTTGTCCTGCAGTGGTGTTAGACCTTCCGACGACACAACATAACTTAGGAATGTGATGGATGACTGGTGCAATTGAGTCTTTTTATTGTTCAGTTCAATACCAACGCTTGCTAAAATATCTTTCATGACTTGAACACACTCTTCACTCTGTTCCAAAGTAGAAGCAAAAACCAATATGTTGTCCATCTATACGAAACAAAAGTCTTGATGGGATAAAGTTTGATTGATGAAACGCTGCCACGTTTGGGGGGCGTTCTTCAACCCAAACGGCATAAATTTGTATCGAAACAGCCTGAAGGGAGTGGTTATGGCAGTCTTTTCAATATCCTCCGGAGCCATAGGAATCTGATGAAATGCGTGCTTACTGTCCAAAACAGAGAAGTACTTTGCACCTGCGAGCGCATGATTGAAGTCCGCAATGTGTGGGACTGGGTATTTATCAGTGATCGTGCGGGCATTTAAACGCCTTTAGTCTCCGACCATACACCAAGTACCGTCTTTCTTTTGGTCAAACAGGATAGGACTAGCCCAGCAACCGGAAGAATTATTCCCTTTTGTAATAGATCATCTAATTGTTCTTTTGCAATTTGCATAAATTCTGGCTTGAGGCGGTGTGGGCATTGCGATATGGGCGGCCCATCGGTTAGACGTAACCGATGAACTGTGCCATTAGTGACTACTGCAATATGTGGCTACGTGGCGCAGCACGACAGTCAGATGTCCATGAAGCGGAGCAGACGGGGCGGACGGGCAAAGCTGTGACACTGAGGGCACGAAAGTACAGGTGTGCCAACCGCTCTTAGGCTGTGTAAAGGCCGCACGCGTGTTAAGATGGGCGAGGTTGGCACACTGATTCTTGGTAGCGGGCCATGCCGCTACGAGTGCCGTAGGCATGAGTGGGCGTGGCCGAACAGCAGATGGCCGTAGTTCATTGCCACGAGCTTGGGAAGTTAATTGTCCATTCGGAATGCAAGGAACATGAGCACTCGGGCATACACTGTCATTACAAGAGGGGATGCTGACACAGTTTACACAGTTCACAACATTGTCGTTAATGTGCGCGGGCACGGGAAGACCAGATTGGCACGGACTGACCTTGTCAGTAGCCGATGAGTCGTCTGCTCGTAGTGTTGCAAGGCGTTATGTGGAGGCCAACTCGTGGTGTATGTTGCGGAGATGCAGCAGCATTTCCATACATTCCATCCGCAACTTCGAAGACTTGGCAAATTCCACTAGCCACTTGTTTGTCCAAGATTGCAGCTCCAAGGATAGGTTTAAACACTTCTTAGCACAGCACACAGGTTTGGTGTTAGCTGAACTGTCACTTGGTGGAGCAAAAGGAATATGTTTGTTTAGTGGGGGTAAAACACAGTATTTTGCACAAAATCTAGTGACAACTGATAGTGCTTGAGGAAATCAATTCCAAGAATAGGTTCTTCAATTGTTGACACTAAAAATGTCCACTCCAGCTTGCACTCGGGCGAAAGTTTCACTGTATACAGAGTAGAACCCGAAAACTGTAGGGTAGACAAGTTCACTGCATGAAGTACTGTTTTGTGTGGTTGCACTTTATCGGTTGCTAGGCGAACTGGCAGCAAAGAGACGTCTGCACCAGTGTCTACCAGAAAATGTACACCTGATGGTAAATCGCGAACATAGACTCGACCACACTTACTGTTGCTGTCCGAAACGGAATGCAACGTTGGATGGTGCCCGTTGTTTACATCGCAGGAGGTGGTACCGCAGCCTACCTGTGGTTGGAGTTTGGGTAAGAACACGGTGACAGGCATTTGCGAGCTTGCTCCCCGAATCTTACGTGGAAGAAACAGTAAGGTTGGGTGGGCCTGTGCTCCTGTGGGTAGTTGCTAGGTGACGGAGTATGTGACCCAGAGTCTTCCACAGAGGCCGATGCATTGTCGTTGAAGGTGCAGGCAAGGCGGCTAGTTTAACAAACTTGTTATTAGCAGCACCAGACAAGAGCGTGGTGTCAGAAAGCTTCTTATTGCAGTCACGTCCAGAATGCAGTGCACGGAGCTCACGTTGCCTGATGGAGCATGCTCTGTCAGCAGCACATAAACATTCATTTACTGGCCTATCTTCATATGCAGAGATTGCAGTCTGGACAGGCAAAGGCAGCTTTTCTGTCCAGATTTCTGCGAGCGTGTCATCAGGCATAACTTGCTCATTGACGAGAAGACGGATGCACTGCCACAGCTGGGACAGAGACCTGTCACCGAGATACTCTTCGTAGATGAGCTGTTGCACATTTTCTCTCCTGGTTTTTGAGACGTGCTCCAGTATCATTTGTTTGGCCACAGCATACTTCCCTGCTAGCGGGGGTGCTTTGACCAGATCATAAATTAAATCGACGCGGTCGTGAAGATGGTTCGTGAGGCAGGCGAAGCGTGCATCATCGTCCAAAGCACAGACATTGAATGTTTGCTCAACCAGATTAAACCAGAACTCTGGGTGAGCAGGTTTGAAGTCTGGTAGTTTCGGCAGATTTGGCACTGCAGTCACTGCAGAGGTGCACCTATTTCTTCGGACGGAAGTAGAGCATGCAGAAGATAGCGAGTGCGAATTATTGGCGTCCCGCAATGCGGGCATCGCGAAATTCATTTGACGCCGGGGGGGGCGGCTGCGAAGCGACAGACGTTCGAACAGTGTGAGGATCGTAGTCAAAATGTGCATTCTCATTGACGTGGTACCTCGGAGAGAAGCCACAAGTACTTAAGTACGCCAGTGAATGTCCATTATGCACACTGTATTCACTCGACCGTGAGTGGTGGGGCTGGTTATAGATGTCCGGGTAATTACTGTCCAGCACAGAATTGTTGACTTGATTAGAAGCAACACAAGGATCCCACACATGTCCACTAGGACGCACACTCGGTGTGGTGTTTGCTGTTTGGTGAGAATTGAGCACCTGTTGACTAGCCGCCATGGAAGGACACACATGTGGCGGGAACTGATTCGAGTTTGAATTTACTACTGGATTTTCCAAAGTAGTAAAACTTTGCTCGAAATCACAAACTGTATTGAATTGTGCATTTGACACAGGAGTAGGAATGTTCCAAACAACACTCTGTGGAGAACACGTGGAAAGGTCTAGGCTAACAAAGCCAGAGTCCGCGACCGTTGGCGGTTGGAAGAAACTGGCGGCACTCGATGAATTCCATTGCATGTTTGGGCTGAAGGATTCTGTAGAGTCTTGTGGTATGTCCACTACGACGGCAGGAGTGCTGGAGAGATGTTGCTGAAATCTGGGCAATGGTGAGTGCTGAAAGGCCATTGTCTGAAGCTGAACAAGGGCCTTCGCGATCGCGAAGAAACCCGACGCGGTAGGCGCGAAAATAACCTTCGGGCGGTAACTCGGATGCGTATTACACAAAAAACGGGGTCACCAGTGAGGGAATAGGATATAGTTGTAGGTAAACAACTAGAATTATCTCAGATACAGATTTATAGCACTTTGCTTCTACAGAGATACAAGTCCAGAGGCTAACTGCCATTAGCGGCCAACATCCTGCCATTAGTGGCCAACATCCTCCCAAAGCCTCTCTCCTCAAAGATAGGACACTTATACACTGAACAAATATCGATATTTATGGTGCTCTACGCCATTACCTGATATCAACAAAAAATCTGTAAAACATATACATCATAAGCAGTGCCTGAAAGAAATAGGTGTTGATTTTTGCATAATATTGAGCTGTGAAAGTACCCTGTATCCTTAAAAATGGCGACATGTTGATTGATGACAAACCTCATACTGGACATCCATCAACTGCATCAATTGACAAAAATATTGAAAAATTTAAGAGCTTATGCTCACAGACTGTCAACAGAGAATTGATCAAATGCCCGAGATTTGAGGGTTATCTCGGAGTTCGGTTCAGCAAATTTTAACAAAAGATTTGGCAGAAAGGAGACTGGTTCCTCCACCACGACAATGCACCTGCGCAACTGTTAGACAGTTTTTGGCTAAAAGTGCATGGTTCCCCTGGCCCCATACACTTTACTCACCTGACTTGGCTCCATGCAACTTATTCGTATTTGCACACATGAAAAGGTTCATGAAAAGACATCAGTTTGA
The DNA here is from genome assembly GCF_023864275.1 of Schistocerca cancellata. Classification (NCBI taxonomy): domain Eukaryota; kingdom Metazoa; phylum Arthropoda; class Insecta; order Orthoptera; family Acrididae; genus Schistocerca; species Schistocerca cancellata. The sequence goes on along the minus strand of NC_064635.1, from coordinate 30,999,862 downwards.
TAATGTTGGGAAAAAAACCCACATGTGAGGAGCTGTCAACCATTTCTAAAAACGACTACACAAAATGTTTCGAACAGTGGAGGCACCAGTGGGACAAATGTATTAGTGGTAATGGAGAGTATTTCGAAGGAGGTAAGATTGTTTTGCAAACAATTTGAAAATGTATAGCTTTAAAATATAATTCTTTTTGGGGAGTGGAGGGGAGGGGGGGAGGATCCCCTCATAAAGACCTGTCTGCTAAATTTCAGAGATGTTTATTGGGAGAATGAAGGTTATTGCACTGTAGTAAAATGCTGTTTACTATGTGTGGTGTTGGAAAAGTAGTAATCTTCCCTTTTTGGGTGATTAATACAAGTTAAAATTCTCAAGGCTGCTGAAAAGCCTACTCATTCCAAAGCCACATTTCTTATCTCCATTCACCTGCTTCAGGTTTCTCAGCATTTTCTGTTTGCTAGTAGAAAAATGCATTATTTCACTCATGTGATGACAAAGAATAGTCTGGACAACAGCAAATATTGTGGACATGGAAGGCACTACTGATGTGTGGTTTTCACAGAATAATTGGCTTGTATTGTTAGCCAATCAACAATTTGTAATAATGCTTAGAAAATATATTTTTTGTGCAAACATTCACTTTCTTACATGGAACAATGCCTATCGACATTAAGAAACTAAAAGTGGGATAAATTGGAATGTTAGTGCTGTCTGTTGCAGAATTCTTGTGCAAGTCATTTATGAGGTACCATATTTTGGAAAATTTCCACACTGACACTTGTTTCTGCCATTCAACCTGCCTAGTTGCTAGGTACAATGTTTTTATGATTGCTTACAACATTTTTGTGCACTCCTTGGGTGCACTGCTTCTTGCTAGTCAGTTAGTGTGTGACAGTCCAAGCAGTAGGTTGTGAGTGGACAATGAGATATACCAGTCCAGAAAAAGCCAACAAGCTCATGGTGTATGGAGAGTGTAGAAAACTGCAGTTCATTCTTGTACAGTGTATGCAGCAAGATATCAACCATTTCAGCAGTTACTTGTCAACCTTTTCAACCAGTTCTGTGAAGTTGGTAATGTCACACCTAGACAACATAACAGAAGGAAACAAGTGAGGACAGAAGAGGGGGTTAATGTTCTTGCAGTTGATCTGCATATTAGCTCTCACACAATCATATGAAGATGTGGAATGAGTCGGGCAAGTGTTCTACACATTCTTCACTGACATAGTTTCCATCCCTATTGCATCTCTCTCATTGCATGGAAACAATTATGAGGATCATGTTAACTTATGTGCGTGGGCACTAAGACAGGATACTCCAGATGTATGATGTATCTCGTTCCGTGATGAAGTCTAATTTGCCAATTGATGCCAGCTAGACTTCTGAAATATGCTCCATCGGTCTGTTGACAGTCCCTGTTGGCTTCATCAGGTGGAACGTCAGCATCCGTGGAATGTAAACATGTGGTACGGGATAGTGAACTGTCAGTTCTTAGGCTCATTTTTCACAGACAGGACACAGAACATGCCCAAGTATTGCAGCCTCCTAATAAACTGTCTTCCATGGATACATGGATGTGGTACCAACATGATGGCACTCCAGCCCATAGTGCACGAAATACTACAGCCCATCTTCGAGAATTGTTTCCAAATCGTTGGACTGGATGCAGAGGACCTGTATCTTGGCCAGCCCATTTCAGATTTGATGCCTGTAGACATTTATTCTGCGGGGAAAGTTGAAAGACACTGTCTACACCAACTACACCCAATGATATGCAGTGATGTATTACTGTAGTCTGCTCGGAGATCTAGCATGTGTGCAGCAATCATTCCATACCAGATAGAAGCGTGTATTACTGCTGCTGGTGGTCATTTTGAATACAACCTGTGATGGTCAGTTGTCTTGTTACTTGTCAAAACCCACATAAGTAGTGTATGCAGTTGTGTTGTTCTTTAGTGCGTGTTACCACCTTTTCAAAATACAATATCTTGGAAATGACTCACAGTAGAATCCTGCAAAAACCACCACTAACATTCTAATTTGCCTTACTTTTCGTCTGTTAATGTCAGTGGGTGTTATTCCATTTTTTAAAAACTGTACAGGGTGTCCGAAAAGACTTCCCTGATTACATAAATTGATAACTCAGGCTAGAAGTAAGATACAAATATGAAACTTGTGTCAAATTGTTTACAACTATCAAAGTTTTTTTTTCTGTTTTAGGTTCACAGTACATAAGTAGTGGATGAGGTGCAGTGCCCAAGAAGACATGTTAACCAATCAGGAGAAGGCACAGTGTGTCCTGTGGTACCATGAGACACGATCACCAACCACAGTGCAGAGACACATCCAGACAACATTTGGAAGGAATCCACCTGATGTCAAGAGCATTAAAGCCTGGTATGAGAAGTTCAAGAACACAAGATCAGTTGCTGACCTTCCTATGTCTGGTTGACCAAGAACCTCAGCAGAAAGGGTGGAAGCTGTAAGGCGGTCTTTTCTGCGAAGTCCGAAAAAATCGGTGTGCAGAGCCTCACGTGAATTACAGATGCCAAAACGTTCTCTCCATGACATTTTACACAAACATTTATTGTTTCGTGCAAATCGTTCAGGCTTGTTGCCCAATGACAGTAAACGTCAATATGACTTTGCGGTTGAAATGCTATCATGTATTGAGGATGATGATGGTTATCTCAGACGAATTACCTTTTCTGAAGAATCGAGCTTTATTGTCAATGGAGTGAATCACCATAATGTGCACATTTGGGGTTCACAACCCCCTGGTGAGGTCATGGAGTGCACCAGAGGCAGTCCAAAGGTGAATGTCTGGTGCGCGCTATTGCACGATCGAATTATCAGGCCATTCTTTTTCGCTGAGGCTACCGTCACATCTGCAGCGTATCTGGACATGTTGCAACTGTATGCTGTTCCTCAGCTGCTTCAGTATCGCCCCGATGTCTTGTTTCAGCAAGACGGTGCACTGCCTCATTGGGGTTTGGACGTCCGTGCCTATCTCGATATGACCTTTCCTGGGCGATGGATTCATCGTGATGGGCCAACGGTTTGGCCTTCATGCTCTCCTAGTTTAACCCCATTAGACTTCTCTTTATGGGGTTATGTCAAGGACGAGGTCTACCGAACATGTGTATTAGATCTTGAAACCCTGCGGCAACATATAACCACAGTCGTTGAATCGATCCCCCCAGTGATGATGGCTAATGTGTGGATGGAAATTGAATATCACCTAGATGTGCTACGTGCTACCAAGGGTGCTCATGTGGAAGTTTACTGATGTGTGAAAAAAACTTTGATAGTTTGTAAACAATTAGACACCTGTTTCATACAGGGTGTTTCAAAAATGACCGGTATATTTGAAACGGCAATAAAAACTAAACAAGCAGCGATAGAAATACACCGTTTGTTGCAATATGTTTGGGACAACAGTACATTTTCAGGCGGACAAACTTTCGAAATTACAGTAGTTACAATTTTCAACAACAGATGGCGCTGCGGTCTGGGAAACTCTATAGTACGATATTTTCCACATATCCACCATGCGTAGCAATAATATGGCGTAGTCTCTGAATGAAATTACCCGAAACCTTTGACAACGTGTCTGGCGGAATGGCTTCACATGCAGATGAGATGTACTGCTTCAGCTGTTCAATTGTTTCTGGATTCTGGCGGTACACCTGGTCTTTCAAGTGTCCCCACAGAAAGAAGTCACAGGGGTTCATGTCTGGCGAATAGGGAGTCCAATCCACGCCGCCTCCTGTATGTTTCGGATAGCCCAAAGCAATCACACGATCATCGAAATATTCATTCAGGAAATTAAAAGACGTCGGCCGTGCGATGTGGCCGGGCACCATCTTGCATAAACCACGAGGTGTTCGCAGTGTCGTATAAGGCAGTTTGTACCACCACAAATTCACGAAGAATGTCCAGATAGCGTGATGCAGTAATCGTTTCGGATCTGAAAAAGGGGCCAATGATTCCTTTGGAAGAAATGGCGGCCCAGACCAGTACTTTTTGAGGATGCAGGGACGATGGGACTGCAACATGGGGCTTTTCGGTTCCCCATATGCGCCAGTTCTGTTTATTGACGAAGCCGTCCAGGTAAAAATAAGCTTCGTCAGTAAACCAAAAGCTGCCCACATGCATATCGCCGTCATCAATCCTGTGCACTATATCGTTAGCAAATGTCTCTCGTGCAGCAATGGTAGCGGCGCTGAGGGGTTGCCGCATTTGAATTTTGTACGGATAGAGGTATAAACTCTGGCGCATGAGACGATACGTGGACGTTGGCGTCATTTGGACCGCAGCTGCAACACGGCGAACGGAAACCCGAGGCCGCTGTCGGATCACCTGCTGCACTAGCTGCGCGTTGCCCTCTGTGGTTGCCGTACGCGGTCGCCCTACCTTTCCAGCACGTTCATCCGTCACGTTCCCAGTCCGTTGAAATTTTTCAAACAGATCCTTTATTGTATCACTTTTCGGTCCTTTGGTTACATTAAACCTCTGTTGAAAACTTCGTCTTGTTGCAACGACACTGTGTTCTAGGCGGTGGAATTCCAACACCAGAAAAATCCTCTGTTCTAAGGAATAAACCATGTTGTCTACAGCACACTTGCACGTTGTGAACAGCACACACTTACAGCAGAAAGACGACGTACAGAATGGCGCACCCACAGACTGCGTTGTCTTCTATATCTTTCACATCACTTGCAGCGCCATCTGTTGATGAAAATTGTAACTACTGTAATTTCGAAAGTTTGTCCGCCTGAAAATGCACTGTTGTCCCAAGCATATTGCAACAAACGGTGTATTTCTATCGCTGCTCGTTTAGTTTTTATTGCCGTTTCAAATATACCGGTCATTTTTGAAACACCCTGTATTTGTATGTTACTTCTAGCCTGAGTTATCCATTTATGTAATCAGGGAAAGACTTTTTAGACACCCAGTATGTTCGCACAAAAAATACACGTTCTAAGTAACCTATTATTACAATATATCTAAAAACAAAGATGATGTGACCTACCAAATGAAAGCGCTGGCAGGTTGATAGTCCCACGTGGAATGTTTCCCTCTATTATATTCCTATTATTACAATAGGTTGATTGGCTAACAATACGAGTGCCTGACTACCACTCCATTCTGTGAAAACCGCACATCAAAAGCACTTTCCATTTCCACAATATTTGCAGTGCAGTGATTAACTCTATATATAACACAAGCAAGACATACCATATTAATAGAATATTGTTACACAGCATTTAGTCATAAATTCCTCTGCACAAGTGCTACTGTTAGGTGGCACAGGCTCCTTTAAGTGAAACAAGCTGTGAACATTAGGTAGTGCTAATGCAGACATGCTTATGAATGTAGCATTCAAAAGTTTCGGTATTGAGCATACAGTTGCTTTCTAGAAAATAAATAAAGGCTGTAAATGTAATAAATTGTACTATGGATTAGTGTGATTGTGATACTACTTTTACACATTACACAATATTGTAAAGACAAAGCATAGGCTCTTTTTAAAAACGTGTAAAAGCTAAATTTATATGAAATAGGGATGATGTAACATAATGAAGATTTTATTATTACAATCAACAGGATGTAATGGGTATAAGTGCAGATATTTTTGTGTGCTGTATCTTAATATGTACTCAGACCAGTGTGTTGGCTGTTTTCCCCAAACACATAATATAATTTACTGTCTGATATGTTCTGCACGATTTTAACTGCATCACTAAGTGTATTACATCTTTAAGTGTAGACTAACCATTTTGTGCCCACATATCGACACTGCAATACCTGACCTGCTGCCCAGGAGAAAATGAGCATTAAAGGAGGTACTAACCAACTTAAAAACATACAACTTGGAAACGCTATAATTATTAGTCTGCAAATGACAAATACTGATGTAATGTCGTTCAGTACACTGTCCTAAGTCACCAACAAGAGTATTTGCACTAATACCCACTGCACCCTGTAAAGCAAGAACATCAAATTAAAATGGAGAGTAGGACAATGATAGCATTGCCAGCTCTTGATCATCATGTTTACTTGGGGTGTTGACATTGGAGTCACAGCCAGATAAACCATGGCTTGTGGCCAGCGTGCAACTGCTAGAGGAAATGTAAGCATAGACCCTAACATGGTCCGGTGCACTTGCCATAGGTTTTGAAAGGTGTCAAAATACCATTTTAGTCTGAAGTCATTTTACTCATTAAGGAAGTGTTGTAGTCTCTCTTACCACTAACAAAGATTTCCATTTCTTCCAGTATGTTTAAAGTGCGACTTTTCACTGCCTTACATAAAATTTCTAAAATCTCACAACTACAATTCATTTTATGTTTGTAAGAGCTCAGGTGATTGTTGAGGGCACTTATGTTTTTATGTGTGCTCTCTAAACCAGAGGCAAAATTCCAGCCTGTTTGGTCAACATAAAATTTGTTACAGTATTAACAGTAAATTATATAAATGTCTTGAAGCTATAAATTTGTTACATTTCTCATTGATTTTATGATGTAGTCTTACTCCCAGTGTTTCTGTATTACAAAAACCTACAGTAACTTTAGCTTTTGTAAAACTATGAGCTATTCACTCTGAGTGAGCGCACTACATCATTGCAACTTTTGTTTCTATCGTGAGCATCCTTTTTATTTTCAAATGTGACCTTTTTTTCCTTGTATGCTGGAATTTTTTATGACATATTGCGTATTGATGTCTGTATAATATGCAATGTCTTCCTTTTAGATATAATATTTTGCACTCTGTAACTGCTGCTCTTTTGTACCTTTTTATCTGATAGGTTCTGAAGATGGCTTAAGTCAAACCATGTAAAATTGTAGAGTTTTATAAAATAAAAAAGTGATCAAGATGGAGTGAGTCAGTTGAGACTGGAAAATAGCACATTTCAAGGCTATCTTCGTACTTTGTTGTTCCAACAACCTGTCAACATAGGCAATCATGTTGTTGTAGTTCTTTTAGCAATCAGTTTTTAGTCCAAATTACAGACTGCACTTTCCATTGCAGTGCTGAGTCTCTTCATGATTTTATGTCATTCACTGACAAGGAATATAACAATGAAAACAATCAATTATTGACAAAATTATTTAATTATATCTAAAAACAAAGATGATGTAACTTACCAAACGGAAGCATTGGTATGTTGATAGACACACAAACACACACATAGAATTCAAGCTTTCGCAACCCTTGGTTGCTTCATCAGGAAAAAGGGAAGGAGAGGGAAAGACGAAAGGATGTGGGTTTTAAGGGAGAGGGTGAGGAGTCATTCCAATCCTGGGATCAGGAAGACTTACCTTAGGGGGGGAAAAAAGGACAGGTACACACACACACACACACACACACACACACACACACACACACACACACACACACACACCTATCTGCACATATACAGACACAAGCAGACATATGTAAAGGCAAAGACATATGTCTGCTTGTGTGTGTGTGCGCGAGTGTATACCTGTCCTTTCTTCCCCCTAAGGTAAGTCTTTCCGCTCCCAGGATTGGAATGACTCCTCACCCTCTCCCTTAAAACCCACATCCTTTCGTCTTTCCCTCTCCTTCCCTTTTTCCTGATGAAGCAACCTCGGGTTGCGAAAGCTTGAATTCTCTGTGTGTGTGTTTGTGTGTCTGTCAACATACCAACGCTTCCGTTTGGTAAGTTACATCATCTTTGTTTTTAGATATATTTTTCCCACATGGAATGTTTCCCTCTATTATATTCAAATTATTTAATTAGGTAGATTATTTAATTATACCTGTAAACAAAGATGATGTGACTTACCAAATGAAAGTGCTGGCAGGTCGACAGACACACAAACGAACACAAACATACACACAAAATTCAAGCTTTCGCAACAAACTGTTGCCTCATCAGGAAAGAGGGAAGGAGAGGGAAAGACGAAAGGATGTGGGTTTTAAGGGAGAGGGTAAGGAGTTATTCCAGTCCCGGGAGCGGAAAGACTTACCTTAGGGGGAAGAAAGGACGGGTATTCACTCGCGCGCGCGCACACACACACACACACACACACACACACACACACACACACACACACACACACACACACACACACATATCCATCCACACATATACAGACACAAGCAGACATATTTATTTAATTAGGTAGATAAAAAATCTACTCACGAAAGTGGTCAGAGATCGTGCACATAAAAGAGGGTTTCAGCTCTCTGTACATGTTCTGGATGCACTTTGTACATCAGATTCAAAAATATGTACACTGATTGTGCAGTGTACAACAAGAACGCTAGCAGTAGTGCCACTGCCCATATGTCAGCAGACTGATTTATATCATCGCAAGGTAATGGGATTCTAGGTAGCCACCGTTCTGTAAGTCTCTTACATAGTTTGTGTGTAATTGTTTAGGGTATGAGCACATATGAAGTTCATCAACCTCACAGGGTAGTTTGATTTGCAATTGTTGTGCTACTGATAAGTGATATTTTTGGAACCTAGGTCACTAGATTTTGGCTGTTATTTGCATCAGAATCGGATCTAGAGGAAAATCACCACCACTCTGTAAAGGTGCAATTGAGACTGGAAAATATCCCATTTGAAGGTGTTTTTCTTACTTCATTGTTCCAAAAACCTGTCATCATAACCAACCAACCAATCATGTTGGTAACAAGATTATTTGTAGTACAAATTGTAGGGTGTTTTTTTTTTCCGTTTCTCACAGATATCAGATTTGGTGTAGCTTGTACCCTGCAACACACTGCAGTTCACACCTCAGTGTTCACCAGATTGTTCACAGAACTACCGTATTTACTCGAATCTAAGCCGCACTTTTTTTCCGGTTTTTGTAATCCAAAAAGCCACCTGCGGCTTAGAATCAAGTGCAAAGCAAGTGGAAGTTCTGAAAAATGTTGGTAGGTGCCGCCACAACTAACTTCTGCCGTCGAATATATGTAGCGCTACACAGGCATGCTTTGTAGGCACAAAGATAAATACTGGCGCCAAAACCTCCGCGTCAGTAAATAAATTTAAGAAAAAAGGTGGAAGACGAGCTTTTTTCACCGCTCCGAGTTTCGACCACTGCATTTGCATACATTATCCAACGAAGTAAATACAAATTCTGTATTGTTCATCTTCGAATGTAGCAGAATTTCAATCTACTACAAAAATCCGACATGCAAGACTGTTTGGGATGTTTGTCAATATGGCCAACTCTACTTCCTGAATTTTTTCCTACCTGTGAGCAGAGATGGTTGCTAATAGGAACCTGATGAAATGTGAATCACATGCAGTATTCTCTTCACCATAAGAATAGTACGAATATCAACATTTTGTCATGTATTCTTTCTTGTTTGCTGCTATCTCATTTACATCCTGCCTGCCTAATAAACTACGAAACTAGAGTGAGACAACAGCAAACGCGGAAGAATATACGTATCGTGTCATGTTTATATTCATATTATTCTTATGCCTAATAGTGATACAGTCAGAAATGAAGCACGGCAACTGACTAGATTTTTAATTCTAAGATGACTCTAATTTCTGTGCAGAATTTGATGTACTAAAGAAGCGGCCGCAAAGATTTTCAAACGGAGCAACATTTTCGCCTAACTCTCATTCAGAACATGTTCTATCATACGCAGTCTATTATTTGGTTCCTGTTGATCATTATCAAAGAAAGCAGCAGTGTAAGTAACAACAAATAGCAGTCTCTTGCCATTGTTTCGCTAATGAGACGATTACTCTCTCTTTTTTTTGAATTGTAAGCGGCGGTAGCGCGCACAAAAGCAAGCCATGCCGCGAGCGGCGACAGGCCGTAAACACGCACTATCAGAATGCGACAAACAATGCGTGACACAGTACTGTAATGCATTTTCAGCTTAGAGTGACGCAAACACCTATAACAAAGAAAACAGCACTTATCAGATCAAAGCAAAATAAGCAATCGATTCAAACCTGACGAAGCACGTGAAAAAGGAAGGGTATCCGTATAAATACGGACGGAGCGCCTGACGCATAGCAATGGCTACCTGGTAAAGCTTAACTGCTAAGCTTACGACTCGAACCAAACTACTGTAGCTGTATAGTCATTCGTTCGACCTAAATTGTGTCTTATATTACAACGGACCAACTTTGTTTCGATTTGGAGGTGCGGCCTAAAACTTTACTCTCCCCTTGAATTTCGAGTCTCAAATTTCCGGTGCGGCTTAGATTCGGGAATTTTTTTTTTCCTTTATTTCGAGTCTCATTTTTCAGGTGCGGCTTAGATTCAAGTGCGGCTTAGACTCAAGTGCGGCTTAGATTCGAGTAAATACGGTACTTCCAGACAATTGCTCATTTGTTTCATCTCAAATATAAAGTGAAAAAAAATGAACAGTTTAATTTTTCTGTGTGAACCCTGATTTATCTTATTTTATTGCGATGGTCTTTCCTCCCTCTGTACGGGGGATATCCAGAAAGTAAAGAACACTTGTGCATACAGTCATTTCAGCTGTCTTGTGGCGGCTATTCATCGGCTTTTGGCATTCAGGATCATGCAGATGGGTGCTGCATGCAGTTGAGTTGGATCTCATCACGTGGTCAGTGCAGAGAGGGCTGTCCAACTGCGGATCCCTCCAACTGTGAGGTGCGAGGTGTTACTAGTTGCAGAAAGTGTTAGGCCCTATGACATTCACCACATGTGTGTTAATGTTTATAGCAAAGTTGTAATGAATGCAGCCAGTGTCAGAAAGTGGTACATAATGTTTAATACTGGGAGAACAGATGTTCATGATGAAGAGAGATCAGGGCAATCCTCTATCATCACAGACACATCAAAACAAAAGGTTTTAGAGAGGATTGATGATTAACGATTAGAGACGTGCGTGAACAATGTCAGGAAGTGTCTCGTTCATCTGGGGACTAAATGCAATGGAGCAACAGTCTATAGAGTGGTGTCGTCGTCAGCTGCCACAGAAGCCGTGCAAGTTCAGACAAACTGCATCAACTGAAAAACTGATGGCTTCTGTATTCTGGGACAGTGAAGGAGTCCTACTCAATGACGTCATTCCCTGCAACACAACAATGAATAGTGATGCATACTATGCTATCCTCAAAACATCTTAGTCTGGCTGTCCAGAACTGCCAAAGAGACAAACATTGGCATGGAATTGTTCTGCTGCTCAACAATTCACACCCACACAGTGCTCGGCAGACACAAACGTTGCTTTGTGAGAAATTCCAGTGGGAAATCTTTGAGCATACTCCCTATAGTCCACTGTTAGACTTTTTCCTGTTTCCAAAACTGAAGAGCAGCTCGCCAATAAACACTTCACAAATGAAGACCTGAGGATGCTGTCATGACTTGGTTGAATAGCCAGGTGGCCACATGGTATGAAGAGGATATACACTAACTGGTGCCAAGGTATGACAAGTGCCTTCATATCAAAGGCGAGTATTTGGTAAAGTAGACGTAGTATGTGCCAAAATCTGTGTATTAAGTTCCTGCATTATTCTACTTTTAAAACATCTCGGTTATGTGTAACATTCTTTACTTTCTGTATGGCCCATGTAGGCGGTAGTCAACAAAGTATTTTAAGGATTAGGAGGAGAAAGTTGGGTGATTGACATAGACAACACAGTGGTCACAGATGGTACAGAAATAGCAAACATACTTAATAACTATATCAGTGTAGTAGAAAACTTAAAATTGGAAAGAAATAGTCAAAAACAGAGTATTAAGGTACCAAAAAGATCATGCATTACTATGTTCTTAGGACCAGTCACAGAAGATGTGTTATATCCTAGCCAGTAATGCCAACCGAGCCCGCTGCCAAAAGGTTGGCAGCACCAAAGTCTGGACGCCGTCCGCATAAGCAGCGCCAGCGATATAGGAAATCGCCGCAAGTCTGCGCGCGCCACCGCTGGCTTCTGGCTTCTTAAGCGCTGGAGTCGCGAGCGCTAGTACAGTTCTGTATTCACCGCTCAGTTGTATACTCGCCACCAATTTGTGTACTTGCTAGTCAGTTGTGTGTTCATCGCAGCAGAGTTGTTGTTTGTCGTCAGCCGACGCTGACCTAGCCGCTCCGACTCGAACTAGACAGATTTCTGTAGACACGGAGTTCACTACTGTGTTTCTGTATCTTCGTTAATAAAGATAAGTACCGACTTTTATTTAATCAGAGTGTTTGGGTTTCATCTTTCTGTTCACTGTTCCAGCGGACCGGTCGGCCCGCTATTAAAAGTGTGGCGGTGACTTCGTAAGCCGTTTCTACAGCGAAGTGTTTGTCGCTACGAACGCCGCCACAAAAAGATGAACTACGGAAAACTATACAGGACTGAAGTCCAAGAAATCAGCTGGTGATGATGAAATATCAAATCATGTAATAAAGCTGGTAAGTGAGCAGATAATAACACCACTGCTGAACATAGCAAACTGTTCTTTCAGAGATGGAATTTTTCCAGAAAAACTGTTCTTTCAGAGATGGAATTTTTCCAGAAAAACTGAAGATAGTGAAGGTGGTGCCAATGTACAAGAAAGGGGATAAGGTCGACCCCAACAACTACAGACCAGTTCCACTTATATCAGGTTTCTCGAAAATCCTAGAAATGCTTATGTATACCGGATTAGTTAATTATTTGGACAAACATAACATTCTCATACCCTCACAACATGGTTTCAGAAAAGGTAAATCTACAGAATCGGCAATTGCCAGTCTAACAGAATACATTTTACAGTCCTTAGATGAAAAACAGGTTGTCTCTGCAATGTTTCTGGATCTTTCAAAAGCATGTGACACCATTGACCATGAAATGCTGATACAAAAATTAGGCAACTGTGGCATTCGAGGGCAACCAGTTGAGTGGATAAAATCATACTCGTGCAACTACAAGTAGTATGTATCATTAGGAAACTCATACCAATCAGAAACCAAACCCATCAAATATGGAGTGCCACAGGGTTCAGTAATGGGTCCATTGTTATTTATGTGATTGTTAATAATATAGGTATTGAGGAGGAAGAAAAGAAAATACTGTATGCTGATGACATGACAACACTAAATAGTGACCAAAATATGGAACAGCTTGAGAGTAGAGCATACATATCTGAAAATGTCACAGCTCAATGGCTGTTGGAAAATGAACTGGTTATAAATCTAAAACAGACTATGAATGCAGTATTTAAAAACAAGGAGAAGGCTGTAGACATGGATTTAGAGGTTGATGGAACAAGTCTGGAAGAAGTAGAATGTACTAGATTCTTAGGTATTCTTGTGGATAATGAACTGAAATGAAAAAAAAACAACATATTAATAATGTCTGTAAGAAACTGAGCTCTGTCATATTCTTAATGATGCAGCTATCACAGTATTCAGACAAGAACCTTCTGTGTACAGAGTATCGTGGACTTTTCGAACCGTACTTACAGTAAGGAGTGACTGTGTGGGGAAACTCAAACAAATAAGAGACAAAAAGAGTGTTCACATTACAAAAAAAGCAATTAGGACCATTTTAAGAAGAAAGACCTCTGAAAAGTGCAGAAACTGTTTCAAGAAGTAAGGTATCTTAAGTTTTTCATCATTGTATGTATACAAAACAATAATGTACATCACAAAAGGTAGTGAGGACTGGATTACAAATGCTAGTGTACACACCTACAATACAAGAAGGAAGTATGGAGCATACTGTCAATGCTAGAAAAAGGCCCCCAGTACTCTGGTATCAGACTACCAAGAAGTCTGCCTAAAAACCTGCAAGATAGTGTACTTGACAATGACTTTCCAAAGAAACTTAAAGACTCTCATTGAAAAAGAGTTTTACAGTGTTGCAGAATACTCATAGACTCTCATTGAAAAAGAGTTTTACAGTGTTGCAGAATACTCATGCCATTAATTTGTATATATTGTTATTCATTATCAATTATGCAAAAATGTAAGCTAAAGGGGTAGAAAAATAAGTGATAATGAATGTTACTACTTTGACATGTCCTATATTACATGTACATGTACTGTACACAATGTAATCTTACAGGATCAAATAAAATTCAATTCAATTCAACCTCACAATGTGCTTGCTTGCATGAATGAATGGTAGGTATTTCTCTTTTTCTGACTGGGGCTGTGAATGAAAGTTTTGTGTAAGTGTCTTTTATTTGTTCCTGTTTGTAGCTTAATGTGTCATCTTTGCAGTAAGTAGCAATCTATCTTTTTCATTTATTGTTGATATTCCTACCTGGAGTTTCCATTGTTTGATTTTATCACAGATTTTAGAACTACTAGTTCTTTCCGGGGGAAGGTTAAAAGGAAAAGGCAGGCCACGAGTAACATTTAAAATAAATTGGCTTTCCTTCACCTTCTATTCTTAGCCATTGTGCCTTTTGGTTTTTGTCAGACTGCAGGTCTGCCTGTTAAGATTGTTAAACCACATTTATAATCTTTACCAAATAACTTCCTTTTTAGCATTAATAACTTGTTTATTCATCATCATCATCATCATCATCATCATCATCATCATCATCTAAGACTGATTATGCCTTTCAGCGTTCAGTCTGGAGCATAGCCCCCCTTATACAGTTCCTCCATGATCCCCTATTCAGTGCTAACATTGGTGCCTCTTCTGATGTTAAACCTATTACTTCAAAATCATTCTTAACCGAATCCAGGTACCTTCTCCTCGGTCTGCCCCGACTCCTCCTACCCTCTACTGCTGAATCCATGAGTCTCTTGGGTAACCTTGCTTCTCCCATGCGTGTAACATGACCCCACCATCTAAGCCTGTTCGCCCTGACTGCTACATCTATAGAGTTCATTCCCAGTTTTTCTTTGATTTCCTCATTGTGGACACCCTCCTGCCATTGTTCCCATCTACTAGTACCTGCAATCATCCTAGCTACTTTCATATCCGTAACCTCAACCTTGTTGATAAGGTAACCTGAATCCACCCAGCTTTCGCTCCCATACAACAAAGTTGGTCGAAAGATTGAACGGTGCACAGATAACTTAGTCTTGGTGATGACTTCCTTCTTGCAGAAGAGAGTAGATCGTAGCTGAGCACTCACTGCATTAGCTTTGCTACACCTCTCTTCCAGTTCTTTCACTACGTTGCCATCCTGTGAGAACATGCATCCTAAGTACTTGAAACTGTCCACCTGTTCTAACTTCGTTCTTCCTATTTGGCACTCAATCCGTTTATATTTCTTTCCCACTGACATTACTTTCATTTTGGAGATGCTAATCTTCATACCATAGTCCTTACATTTCTGATCTAGCTCTGAAATATTACTTTGCAAACTTTCAATCGAATCTGCCATCACAACAAAGTCATCCGCATATGCAAGACTGCTTATTTTGTGTTCACATATCTTAATCTCACCCAGCCAGTCCATTGTTTTCAACATATGATCCATAAATAATATGAACAACAATGGAGACAGGTTGCAGCCTTGTCTTACTCCTGAAACTACTCTGAACCATGGACTCAATTTACTGTCAACTCTAACTGCTGCCTGACTATCCATGTAAAGACCTTTAATTGCTTGCAAAAGTTTGCCTCCTATTCCATAATCTCGTAGAACAGACGATAACTTCCTTCTAGGAACCCGGTCATATGCCTTTTCTAGATCTATAAAGCATTGATACAATTCCCTGTTCCACTCATAACATTTCTCCATTATTTGCCGTAAGCTAAAGATCTGGTCCTGACAACCTCTAAGAGGCCTAAACCCACACTGATTTTCATCCAATTGGTCCTCAACTAATACTCGCACTTTCCTTTCAGCAATACCTGAGAAGATTTTACCCACAACGCTGATTAAAGAGATACCTCTGTAGTTGTTACAATCTTTTCTGTTTCCATGTTTAAAGATTGTGTGATTACTGCTTTTGTCCAGTCTGATGGAACCTGTCCCGACTCCCAGGCCATTTCAATTATACTGCGTAGCCATTTAAGACCTGACATTCCACTGTATTTGATGAGTTCCGACATAATTTCATCCACCCCAGCTGCTTTATTGCACTGCAATCTATTGACCATTTTCTCCACTTCCTCAAATGTGATCCTATTTCCATCATCATTCCTATCCCATTCTACCTCGAAATCTGAAACATTACTGATCGCATTTTCACCTACATTGAGCAACTCTTCAAAATATTCCCTCCATCTGCCCAAGGCATCCACAGGATTCACCAGCAGTTTTCCTGACCTGTCCAAAATACTTGTCATTTCCTTCTTACCTCCCTTTCAAAGACTGCTAATTACACTCCAGAATGATTTTCCAGCAGTTTGACCAATAGTCAACAATCTGTTTCCAAAGTCTTCCCAAGATTTCTTCTTGGATGCTGCAATTATCTGCTTGGCTTTGTTTCTTTCTTGAGCATAACTTTCTCTGTCTACCTGAGTTCTGGTATGTAGCCATTTTTGATAGACCTTCTTTTTCCTTTAACAGGCTGCCTTGACTGTGTCATTCCACCAAGCTGTTTGCTTCATCCTACTTTTACACACTACTGTTCCAAGACATTCTTTAGCCACTTCTAGTACTGTGTCCCTCTCTTCACAAAAAATACAGTACCTTGTTTACAGCTACACCTTCTTGGTTAAATACAGGGCTATTACAAATGATTGAAGCGATTTCATAAATTCACAGTAGCTTCATTCATTGACATATGGTCACGACACACTACAGATACGTAGAAAAATTCATAAAGTTTTGTTTGGCTGAAGCCGCACTTCAGGTTTCTGCTGTCAGAGCGTTCGAGAGCGCAGTGAGACAAAATGGCGACAGGAGCCGAGAAAGCGTATGTCGTGATTGAAATGCACTCACATCAGTCAGTCATAACAGTGCAACGACACTTCAGGACGAAGTTCAACAAAGATCCACCAACTGCTAACTCCATTCGGCGATGGTATGCGCAGTTTAAAGCTTCTGGATGCCTCTGTAAGGGGAAATCAACGGGTCGGCCTGCAGTGAGCGAAGAAACGGTTGAACGCGTGCGGGCAAGTTTCACGCGTAGCCCGCAGAAAATTGGCTCATGCCAGAACTGGAGACCGACAGCGCCGACTTCATCTTCCAACAGGATGGTGCTCCACCGCACTTCCATCATGATGTTCGGCATTTCTTAAACAGGAGATTGGAAAACCGATGGATCGGTCGTGGTGGAGATCATGATCAGCAATTCGTGTCATGGCCTCCACGCTCTCCCGACTTAACCCCATGCGATTTCTTTCTGTGGGGTTATGTGAAAGATTCAGTGTTTAAACCTCCTCTACCAAGAAACGTGCCAGAACTGCAAGCTCGCATTAACGATGCTTTCGAACTCATTGATGGGGACATGCTGCGCCGAGTGTCGGAGGAACTTGATTATCGGCTTGATGTCTGCCGAATCACTAAAGGGGCACATATCGAACATTTGTGAATGCCTAAAAAAACTTTTTGAGTTTTTGTATGTGTGTGCAAAGCATTGTGAAAATATCTCAAATAATAAAGTTATTGTAGAGCTGTGAAATCGCTTCAATCATTTGTAATAACCCTGTATATAATGTCTGAATTCTGAATCAGAATCAGGAAGAGAGACAAAGATCATTTAAATGTCTCTTTCCTTAACAAACTCCAATTGTTTCTCCATACTAATTGGAACTCGGCTAGCCGGCAATCGGTGACATGTTTATTTGTGTGTCCCAGCAGGTATTTCCTTTCATGAAGTCACTGCCGTCGCCATCCTATCTTGAAGACACATCATCCTTTGACAGGGCTTACTGTGTGCAAATAAAAATAACAACCCCGCACAATATCTGCTCTTTTTACCTATGACATCTAATTTTATAATTCTCAGTTGTATAATTTGTCACTAAGAAGGGATAGAGGGATATTGATGACCCCTCTGGAGTGATACAAATCATCACATTGCCCTTCCCTTTTCCCTTTAACATGGAGGGAACCAAACTTCTGATAGCTACTTTAGTGCTACATATTTTTACTTTTATATGTTTGTGTTGGCAGTTCTGAAGATGAATACTGTCCTGCTCTCTCTCTCTCTCTCTCTCTCTCTCTCTCTCTCTGTGCTTCTACTGGAGTACTGGTTATTCTTCATGTTTTACTGTCCTGTTGAAGCATACTGTTAACTGAAATACTGCACTAGACTAAAAGGGGACCACTCTGTTGAATGGACAGAATTCCACTTTTATAAAAAAAATCTTGTAAACACCAACAGTTCCCATTGACGCAAAGCATCCCATGAAGCATGTGATGGGTACAAATCATTTGCACTGACTCCATTGAGATACCGAAAAATGAAACTGCTGATATCTGCCAGAACACCAGAGATAATTTGTCTGATAACTCTTCAAAGACTTACTCCATAAATGCAATTCAGCAATATTTTTATTTTGTAGGAACAGGAAGAAACTGAGTAAAAAGGAATTTAAATTTACATTTTTTAAATGTTCTTCAGAGCTTGGATAACATGCCATATGGAACTTAAGCTTATCTCAACAATAAAATGTTTTGTTGAGATACGAGGTACCCATTGTCAAATTGCCCTTGTGAGGATTTGAATGAAGTACACTAAGCCCAAAGTCATATGCTGCTCATATCCACTGAAGAGCCAAAGAAACTAGTACACCTGCCTAATATCATGTAGGGCCCCCACAAGCACACACAAGTGCCACAACACGACATGACATGGACTCCACTAATGTCTAGGGAGGGAATTGACATCATTAATCGTTCAGGGCTGTCCATAAATTCATAAGAGTACGAGGGGTTGGAGATTTCTTCTGAACAGCATGTTGCAAGGCATCCCAGATATGCTCAATAACATTAATGCCTGGGGAATTTGGCGGCCAGCGGAAGTTTTTAAACACAGAGGAGTGTTCCTGGAGCGTCTCTGTAGCAGTTCTGAATGTGAGGGGTGTCACATTGTCCTGCTGGAATTGCCCAAGTCTGTCGGAATGCACAATGGACATGAATGGATGCAGGTGATGAGACAGGATGCTTATGTATGTGTCACTTGTCAGAGCCATATCTGCGTGTATCAGGAGTCCCATATAATTCCAACTGCACATGCTCCACACCATTACAGAGCCTCCACCAACTTGAACAGTCACCTGCTGACATGCAGGGTCCATACCTGTACAAGTCCACTCAATACAATTTGAAACGAGACTCGTCCAACCAGGCAACATGTTTCCAGTCATTAACAGTCCAATGTCAATGCCGACAGGTCCAGGCAAGGTGTAAAGCTTTGTGTTGCACAGTCATCAAGAGTACACGAGTGGGCCTATGGCTCCGAAAGCCCGTATCAGTGATGTTTCATTAAATGGTTCACACGCTGACACTTGCTGGTGGTCCAGCATTGAAATCTGCAGCAGTTTGCAGGAGGGTTGTACTTTTGTCAAGTTGAACGATTCTCTTCAGTCGTTGTTGGTCTTGTTCTCGCAGGATCTTTTTCCAGCCGCAGCGATGTCACAGATTTTATGTTTTACCATATTCCTGTTATTCATGGTACACTCGTGAATTGGTCATAGGGGGAAATCCCCACTTCGTTGCTGCCGTGGAGACACTGTGTCCCATTGCTCGTGCGCTGACTATAACACCACATTTGAACTCACTTAAATCTTGATAATCTGCCATTGTAGCTGTAGTAACCGATCTAACAACTGCACCAGACACTTGTTGTCTTACACAGGGTGATTCACGAAGATATACAAATATTTTAAAATATTATTCTACAAGTAAAACTGAATAAAAAAGGTCATATAAACATAGGTCCGCAAATGTTTAGTTATAGAGTTATGGCTAATAAAAGATTTTGCCTGAAATTGAGCAACTTCACTAATATGGAGCCATCGCAAAACTGTACGAGGTTAAAGTAAAGCACGATTTCCATTTATTTTGTTTTTATTGGTCTGCTGAATCTAATAAAACATGTATCAGATGTGTATCTGCAGTAGTTTTCCAGAACGTCCAGAGAAGCAAAGATTATTCTGAACGTAAATTTGTTTACTTTCCTTTAAGAATGTAGAAACGTTTGTCATTGTTGGCAACTGTTAGTGAGTAGTTTCAGTTGTTTCCTAACCTTGAAATGAGTTAGTTTTCTGTATTGTTCAGTGAAAGAACATAACAACAACAGTGTATTTAAGAGAAACCACATAGTAACTGTTGTAATTTGTAGATTATTTATGAAAAAGGGATGTCTTTCAAATTTACAACAGACGAATATGCCAATATGGTGTTTATTTATGGCAGATGTGATGGTAATGCTGCAGGTGCAGTTAACGAATATCACATACATTTTCCAACTTGGAGGAGTCCAAATGCACGAACCATTAGCCGAGTGCTTCAAATGTTACGGGAGACAGTTTCTCTACCTAGCATTCATAATCGGTACCAGCTCTCGATACATGAAGATGATGATAAGGATATTACGGATGCTGCACAATGTAGCCCGGGTATCATTTATTGTGAATGTATTGTGATAACTGTATGTACACTGTAGAACTTCCTTAACACTGAGCTTTGTTTTTTCCAGTCCAACAAATTCACATGTGCTATGGTATTAATAAAAGCACATTATCTGACACATTCATAGAGTTTCAGTTAATGTTATTTCCATCCTTTTTCCAAAATTAAATTCTTCTGCAACTTCTGTTGAAAACTTTGTGCAGTTGCCTGGAATTTAAAAAACCAATTGGGCAAAGTAGTTAATAAATTAAAAATTTTACAAAATATGTCTCTGCTTCTCTGGATGTTCTGGAAAACTACTGCAGATACATGTCTGGGATGCATTTTAATAGATTCACCAGACCAATAACAACAAAATAAATGGAAATTCCACTTGACTTTAACCTTGTACAGTTATGCGATGGCTTCATATTAACAAAGTTAGTAAGACTTCAGGCAATAGTTGTAACTCCGTAACTAAACATTTGTGGACCCTTGTTTATATGAAGTTTTTTCTTTAGTTTTACTTGTAGAATAACATATTAAAATATTTGTATATCTTCGTGACTCACCCTGTATAAGTGTTGCTGACCACAATGCTGTGTTGTGTTCTGCCTGTTTCTATATCTCTGTATTTGAATATGCATGCCTATACCAGTTTCTCTGAAGCTTCAGCATATTTACAATGTCAATCTGTAAATGTTAGTTATGTATACAATGGTTAGATATGAAGTAAGACACGCCCAAGTCTCTATTAAAAACTTCTCCAACATGAAAAGTGCGATAGGCGATAACATCTCTTGCATTAAATGCTTCCAAACCAGTAACTTTATTCACTGTATTGCCATTATAACGAACAACAGCAACTGTAATCCAACCATTGCCAGCTTGATGAGTATCTAATTGGGTAAGTGTAAAATTAATAATGCACCCACAAAACATAGATGGTCCTTGCAAAAGAACTTGTGCTCCTTTGTTAGCAACTTTGACCTCAACATCTTCTAAGGCCTTATAAACAGTTAGACGCGAACGTCTATATCTTCTTCTATATGGAGGCATCTCAGATAAGAGTACTTGGGCGTGTCTTACTTCATATCTAACCAGGCATTTTCGTTCAGAACAAGAAATCATCGTAAAATAAGTGAACAAGAGAGTGTTTGTCTGTGGATGAAAGGTGCTGGAAGATGTGCTAAAGTACAAGTCACTGGAGATGTAACACATTATTACAGAAATTAAAATAAAAATTCTCTTATCCTTTCCCATAATCCTTTATTAAAAAAAAATTATAATTAAAAAATACTGATCGTGGAGGTACGCTCCACTAACCGGAGGCCATAGAGTGAGAACAGTTTTTTGTCGCGCAAAGCATGACATCATCACTCTGTGACATCACCAACGCTGGAGGTCAGCGTTGCGTCACCCTTGGCGCTGTGCCGAAGCGCAATCGCGGACGCGGGCGGTCTAGTCACGAGACTTGGGCGTGTCTTACTTCATATCTAACCAGGCATTTTCGTTCAGAACAAGAAATCATCGTAAAATAAGTGAACAAGAGAGTGTTTGTCTGTGGATGAAAGGTGCTGGAAGATGTGCTAAAGTACAAGTCACTGGAGATGTAACACATTATTACAGAAATTAAAATAAAAATTCTCTTATCCTTTCCCATAATCCTTTATTAAAAAAAAATTATAATTAAAAAATACTGATCGTGGAGGTACGCTCCACTAACCGGAGGCCATAGAGTGAGAACAGTTTTTTGTCGCGCAAAGCATGACATCATCACTCTGTGACATCACCAACGCTGGAGGTCAGCGTTGCGTCACCCTTGGCGCTGTGCCGAAGCGCAATCGCGGACGCGGGCGGTCTAGAGATCCTACCGCCCGCGTCCGGGATTCGCCACAGCCAGTCGCTGCCCAGCGCTCGGTGAGTGTAGACGTGTGGAGTAACAGTCTAAGCCGGCTTCAGTCGGCGTGCAGCAGCATCGTACTCTTATCTGAGATGCCTCCATATAGAAGAAGATATAGACGTTCGCGTCTAACTGTTTATAAGGCCTTAGAAGATCTTGAGGTCAAAGTTGCTAACAAAGGAGCACAAGTTTCTCTACCTAGCATTCATAATCGGTACCAGCTCTCGATACATGAAGATGATGATAAGGATATTACGGATGCTGCACAATGTAGCCCGGGTATCATTTATTGTGAATGTATTGTGATAACTGTATGTACACTGTAGAACTTCCTTAACACTGAGCTTTGTTTTTTCCAGTCCAACAAATTCACATGTGCTATGGTATTAATAAAAGCACATTATCTGACACATTCATAGAGTTTCAGTTAATGTTATTTCCATCCTTTTTCCAAAATTAAATTCTTCTGCAACTTCTGTTGAAAACTTTGTGCAGTTGCCTGGAATTTAAAAAACCAATTGGGCAAAGTAGTTAATAAATTAAAAATTTTACAAAATATGTCTCTGCTTCTCTGGATGTTCTGGAAAACTACTGCAGATACATGTCTGGGATGCATTTTAATAGATTCACCAGACCAATAACAACAAAATAAATGGAAATTCCACTTGACTTTAACCTTGTACAGTTATGCGATGGCTTCATATTAACAAAGTTAGTAAGACTTCAGGCAATAGTTGTAACTCCGTAACTAAACATTTGTGGACCCTTGTTTATATGAAGTTTTTTCTTTAGTTTTACTTGTAGAATAACATATTAAAATATTTGTATATCTTCGTGACTCACCCTGTATAAGTGTTGCTGACCACAATGCTGTGTTGTGTTCTGCCTGTTTCTATATCTCTGTATTTGAATATGCATGCCTATACCAGTTTCTCTGAAGCTTCAGCATATTTACAATGTCAATCTGTAAATGTTAGTTATGTATACAATGGTAGTTACTGAGGAAGAATTTGATGGTGTGGTACTAACTTACACAGAATGCTTGAAGAGCACCAAGACTTGCCACAAATACTATATTGGCACAATGGAGAGGCTGTAGTTCCATTTGAAGAAAACAAATTTGATACACTGGTCTTGGCCGTGCGGTCTAAGGCGTCTTGCCATAGTTTGCGCGGCTCCCCCCATCAGAGGTTGGAGTCCTCCCTTGGGCATGGGCGTGTGTGTTGTCCTTAGCGTAAGTTAGATTAATTAGTGTGTAAGGCTAGGGACCGATGACCTCAGCAGTTTGGTCCCATAGAACTTACCACCACACCGGTCTTGAAACTGCATTGGTCATTTGTTTGTGAATATTTGGTGATAAGTGGTATCTCCACACTTATATTAGGTAATAAAAAAGATATGTTTTTATTTGTAATTTTTTTATTTTATTTTTATGGTAACTAACAACAATAACAAAGACTTCACAGACAGACTAGAATATTTGTTAGTCTACAATTAATGTAACAAGAGTATGGAAAAAAGCTGATTATCACATGACAACATACAGTGAGAGCAGTACTAGATATCTACCCATCACCATCACATAATCCACTATCGAACTTAGCTTTACTGTATACTACAAGGATGTGAGTTGTGTGCTAACTCTATATAAGGTGTTCATAAAATTGAACATATTAAATAAAAGCTGATGATTTAGCATCAGATTTGAAAAATATTAACATACTCATTTATTACTCTTTAAAATCTGAATATGTTAATTTCGTTCCAACATTTACTTTCTTATATGTTATCTGCTATTTCTGAAGAAATATACAATTTATACCAACTTTTATTTACAACAATAAAACTGGCACAGTTTCTTCAAGTCTACATTGGCATCTAAACCACCACACTGGTCGAAAGACTCTTTGACTAGCACAATCATACTTTCCTGCCTTGGAAAAGCATAATCCACAAGTCACACAAATTTAATATTTTAAACACCTGTCTCTCTCTCCCCATTCGTTACTAATTCAAATTACAATTGCAAGAGATTTAAGAGTTCTCTCTTCTAAAGAGAGGTGTCTAATATGTGCTCTATTTTTGTATTTTTATCACATTAATAATTCTCTTTATAAAGCTATACAAATTATTTATTTTATCACAATCTGTCTAAACTTGAAGTCTGGACTTAACAAAAGGCGATTAAATTAGTGAAACACTAAAGGATACTGTCCAACTTATTACATATAAAAGTGTGAATACTGCAAGTACTGAAAATTGTGCTAAACACATTTCCACTGCTCCAGGATGGAACCTCAACACTAAAATTTTGTGTTTCTTTCTGAACAATGCTTGCCAAAGCACAGCAATGAAAGTAATGCAATAGCAATTTTTCCTTGGTGTCTGAGCATTCCAAGAGCTCAGTTTGACTGAGCACAAACTTTTTTTAATATACAGACATGCCTTGAATGCTTATATGCAGAGTACGTTTTATGAAAAGTTTTACCTTCAAACATTAGGCAGCAGTACAGTAATCAGCTGCCGTTCCATTACAATTTCAAATGGTTGAAAAAGAACTATATGAAACCTGTTCAACAATGACACCGTGCAATAGATTCAACCTTTGCATCATTTGACCAGATACACTGTACTGTTCCACTGAGCACGAGGGCCATTTTTTCAAATAGTCAACTGTTTTGCTATGGGATGGTAAGTATTAGTCACCAGACAATCCTCATTGGTTCATTTCTGCAATTGAGGAAGCCAATGTGTGCTGACATGTTGCATTAGATAAGACAGATTCATTTTCTCTCTCTCTCTCTCTCTCTCTCTCTCTCTCTGGTGTTCCTCCACATTATGCACTGATGTAACAATGCTTTGATGAACAATTCTCAAATATTGTTTTATTTGATACTGATAACTGGCAGATTTCCCTGCTAGAAGCTCTAATGTAGCTGTTCTTGGTTTTACAAAGTGAAGTGTAGGAAAATTGTTGACCCTAACAGATTGATCACTACTATTGATGGACGAGGTTCATAAAATATGACAATTAGTATCTTCAAGTGTGTATGGCACACGACGACAGATAAAAGGAAGAGGTTCTTTAAATGTGTTCTCACATTATTTGTCTGCAACTCTCTCATATGAGGCACACTGTATATGAATTGTTATGAAACCACAGCTTAATCGATCAGTGCAATGCATGTAGTTAAAGCTTAGTGCTGGGTATTAAAATTATCTTCAACAGATGATACAATGTGTCCCAGGAGGAACAGTGAATGTTCACGAAGGATTTTTTTTCCTTGTGGGGGAGGGGTGAGAGGAGGAGAGCAAAAGGATATACACACATTTACTGTTATGAACTCCTTGTGAAGTACAACATATTTCATGTACATTAGTTTCTTGTGGCACATGGTTTCTAAGAGGGTCATACTAAAAGTCATGAGCAACCCTTTGTTACAACTGCAATTCCAATACATGTGTAATGGAGATAGTGGTTTAACAACAACAACAACAGATAGGTGTTGCAGAGCTATAGCCCTCAAGCCAGTGGTGTGATACGTAAAGGGTGTGTTTAAGAAGGGGTTCATTTGCACACTATTTGAACACCATCAAAAAGGTGGGGGGATAGGAGTCTTATTCAGTATACCTCACAGGAAGGGCACAGTCCCAACACTAAACTCTCTGATTACCATTTTAAAAGTAAAGTAAAGATGTTGGTATGCTCATCCAGGAGACCTGAAGGGGTAGATTCAGATGCTGTCTTGGATAGAGCTCTTCTGCACAATGGCCTCCTCCTTTGAGAATATATGGTAGTGTCACATGTGTAACTGTAGGTGAGCATATAGTGTGACGCACAATGCCAACACACAGCCTACTCCCCTTCAACAACACCATGGAGGCAACCAAGCATAACATAGCTACCTGATGAACAGATCACCATCGACAGTCTCACATGCCCTCACTTGATGAGAGACAGTGTGGAGAGGTTTGGAATTTAATCTGTGACCTCGGTGCAAAGACCGGCAAGCAGGAACTGTACACCACCACCTTTACTCCATTCGCCTGCTAAATACTGACAATGAATATATCACCCACCGCCAGGACTCAAACTGGCTAACCTTAGAGTCAAGTACCACTCAGGCACTCATTAACAAACTCAGTTAAGGAGGCAGGTACCATCTTAAAGAACAGCTGTGGAAGGACTGCTACAATTAATCACTGTCAACTGACATGCAAAACAACTTTACCACAAGGGAATTTTCTGGACAGTGTGAAAATTGTATATAAAAAAATGGAGAACATGTTGAAAAGTGCTAGAAAAGTCTGTAGATTAAAATTTATGTACATATTTTGTTTCAAAAAATTAAAATCAACATTCATAACAATGGGTTGCTCATGAATTTTAGTTATTATTATAGAATTATTCAAAATTATTGCCAATGCACAGAAGTGCACACATGGCAACACAAAGGATCCAAAGAAAAGTCTCTCTCGTTTGTGCCATGTGGTAAGCAAAATACTGTTTGTGCCACTCTATAAGTTAAATGTTGAAGTTGCCATTGGGATAACATCCCAATTGAAGACTTGAAATAAAAAAGGGCTCTAAGTGCCATAATAAAGAATTCTGAAGTTTTGTGTAAAATGGGATCTATATGCCATGATGAAAATGTACCAAAAGCAATCAACAGATGGCATGAGGTTTAACAGCCACTGTTGTTAAAATGCGAATGGCACTATGTTCCGTGCGCTTACTCCTCACTGTTAGATAAAATAGCAGAGGTTTGTAACGCTTTCAGTGGAGAGTTATGATGAATTAAAAGACAAGGTACTGTGGCTGCAATGAGGAAAAAGCTGAAAAATGGAGGGAATAATAAATGTATTCCTTTAAAAGCTCATTCGGCGGAGGAGGTTAAGTCTCATTACTGTTCGCTAACCTGCACTGTACCTGGACAAAATTTTTATTCTTGTTCTCGCAACAGTAAGGTCTAACTACATTATGTTGATTGAGAGAAAAAAAAAAAAAAAAAGATGGGGGGGGGGGTTTGTGAGGTGTAGTTCACAGGGTTCTCCTCCTTGAGCATGCATGTATAAATACGAGAACCTAAGCAGTGAACACCAAGTTAGTCTGTTTGAAGATTTTTATGCCCTGGAAGATGCAAGTATCATGTTAAGAGAAAATATGATAGTACCTATGATGACCTTTCACAGAGTGGGAAACGAGCAACTGTTCATTGAACTGTTTCACATTCACAAGGTCACTTAGTTCAAGTTTGCAGAGAAACGTTAGCTGAAACATTTTCGTTAACTAAGAAGAAAATCTGGGTACTAACTGAAAAGAAGAATAAAAGCCTTACCACTTACAAGCAGACAAGGGGCAATAAGAAGCAACACAGAAAATTCTGTGTTGAAACAGAATATCAACTGTTACAGAATATACAATCTTTTCCACGAGAGCAAAGCCACTACAGCAGATGCAAAACGGAAAAAGGAATATCTATGCCCTGATCTCACTGTACATCAAATGTTGAATGCCTTCAAGAACATCAACCACGATTCACACATCACATAACATTTTTGTTATGATACTTTTAGGAAACATTTCCCTAAGCTCCTTTTTCATCATGTGTGGCAAGTGTCACCAGTTACATGCACAGATTCTCATTAACCCTCATGAGGAAAAGAACTGACAGCTTATCTGGAGTTACATCAACACACGGCCAAAAATGCTATGACTACGATGAAACAGAACAAATCTGAGAAACGCAGTAGTGTAATTTGTACAACATCCATAGATTTGCAACAAGAGCTGTTCGTTCCATCTTTGACACACAGTCAAATGTTTTACCTCATGCACAACTTTGGTGTGCAAATTACTGATAACGATGATGTATACATGACTCTGTGGCACAAGGGTTTGACAGGGCGTGGTGCTAATGAAATTGCTGCATGTTCTCTTTCTCTGGATGTACCTAGTTATAATCAGTGTTTGTGAAGAAATAAACCATAAGTTTAAGGATCATGTCACTTCTTAGCGGAAAAGAAAAATAGGTAGCCTACTAAATGTGTTGTTCCAGAAGATGTAAAGTACACAACACAGTAATAAAGACAAAGCCATTTATGGTCAGTAACATGAATGCATCTGACTCAATAAAGTTCAAGAAAGCAGCAGACTGTAGTATAAACACAACAAAACCAAACATTTCCAAAGTACAGTGGTTATGGCTGGACAAACATAAGCCTCATGTAGTTGAAACCAAATGTAAACGAGTGCACAAGAAGAAAATTCAACTATTTGCTTTGGATATTACAAGCCACGTCTCTGAAGAAAAATGAAAAATTTGGCTGAAATAACATAGTACCTGACAAATAATAACCACAGACAGTTTTACAAAAGTATTGCAGAATCAACTTTTAGTGTATGAACAAAGAACATTTCTGTTTCAGTTGTTTGTCCTCTTTACTAGCCTTCTGCTGAGTATTGAACTAGTGCACTCAGAGCTCCCCATAGCACTTAAACATTCAGTCAGTTTTTTTTTCTAATACAATTACATTATAATGTTTGTAATTTCTTTTTGAAAATAGATCCATACTATGCTTAACTTTCATATAACACACATTAATACTGCAATCAAACGAACATTAGTGAGCATACTTAAAATTCATTTTCCTCAAATTCACGATTTCAGCCCTTAGAGGCTTTTTTATTTCAAGTCTTCAATTGCACCTACAGGTATAAATAAATAAAAATATCTCTGTAACCATTCTGAATAGAACATATGTCTATATGAACTTTTTAACTTCAAATTGCTATTCTGTCATCTTCCAAATAGTTGGTCATTTCTACAAGAACATACTCTGTAAATGGAAACACCCACAGTATGATTGTGGCAAACCATGCATCTACTGTTGGAGACACTGTATTTTTTCCAAAACATCTATCAAAGCTTTGTTACTTTACGTAAAATGTCCTGAGTGGGCCAAACTAAACCAATCCTGATACAGGAGATGATGTTCAATGTAGCTACACTTTTTGTCATCCACTCAGGGAACTAAGAACAAAGCTCAAGTTGTACAAGTGATTTCCATCTTTGCTCATATATCCATTACTTTGGTTAGACTTATCTTGTACATGTGAACACAGGAAAAGTCTCTATTGTTGCCTCTGGCGATGCCAAAGAACTAATATAGTCCATTAATTCTCACTTTTTCACATACTGTATGACTGGATTCCTGTCTGAGATCATATTTTTCAGGAGGTAACATAATGCTGACAGCATAATGAAGCAGAAGTGCTGCACAGCCCACAGAGGACAGAGTGACACCAAAGCAATGCTACATGTTTATGTATGTGCCCACAGGCTGGGTCTCCACTGTAGTTTACATCGGTGACCTGCACCCTGTTAAGTAACCTAGTGTTGTAACCTTTCAGTACCCACAGCCATTCATTATATGCTCACAGAATATAAACAATCAAATGTGAACAAGCCGATGCCCGAGGGACAGCACGGGAGCTCCGAACACGGACCGTGTGAGCCCCGGAGCGTGACCTCCTGGGAGACTGGAAGATCGCCGGAAGAGGTGTGAGCTACTTCATAGCCCTACTTGCTGAGCTGCATCTGAAGTTTGGCATCAATGAGTATCTCATCCCCTGACCTGGAAAAAAGTCAAAGAATTGCATACTGTCATATTTCTAGTTTCTCCATTGTTTTGAGTGCTGCTGTTCTGCAACTGTGTAATGAATTGATGGATAATTACTCCAGTGGCTAATAAATAAATAAATAAAAATTTTAAAAAAATCTTTATTTTACTCTGTGACCAATATTAGATTTTATATTGAAGCCATTTTGTAGTGAGATCTGAAGCCGACATTATAAATGCCAGCAATGGTTGAACATAATGATACAACAAATATTTAAATAATTCCCATTACAGGAATCCAGGAGCAGTGCACGCAACAAAACATCAGTTTTCTGGATGTATGCCACTCCATACTTATAGCTTCGCTTAAAGGCAATAGACGTTTCATGACTGCATTTAGTTGTTAGTGAACATGACCTTATATTGTATGCAGTCCATGTTGCAACCATGAAATTCTAGCAGTCTTTACAGTTTCCTGTGCTCTAACTTTCTCCCTCTCACACTAGACGATGTAAAATTACACTTGCAGTGGTCGGTACAACCAGACAAACAACTTTAAAATTTAATTAAATCAGGACAACAGCTACCTTTATCTTCTCACTGATAAAGCCTGTAATTTAAAATTTATAAGATTTCAAAATACACTGTTTCTATAACCAAGGAATGTCCATTTTTTTCTACAATATTATTGGGCAAGTCACTTTTAAATCTACCTGACTGTTTCACCCAAGCCCAAGGTAAGCTATATTTTTCTGCACTTATTCTGCACATGCATAAACTTACGTTTTTTTCATGTAGATACTTTTATACTATTTTTACACAAATAATTATTCACTTACAATGTCGCTTTCAGATTCCACTAGAAAATGGCTTAAGCATTAATGCTGAAACTGGTCATGGAGTACAGTAAAGAACTTTTAATCAACTTGAGTGGTTTACTCTGCTACGATATTTTTACTCACGCATGTGTCCCTATAAATAATTGGGATGCAAACACAATTACAGATGAATATCACTACTAGAAGTCAGCTACAAGATCCTGGCGTATCTCCTCCTGAAGAGAGGAACAGATAGAAAGTACTCTTGCAAACCATCAAGTGAGCTTTAGGAAAGGAAGAGAAGGTTATAGAATAGATTTTTATCCTCAAAGAATAGCTGGAACGCAGTTCTGTAAGATCCTAACAGATGATATTAGCCTTTGTGTACTCCACAGAAGGCATATAATTCCACTTGCAGACAGACTCTTGGAAAATCCAAGAAGAACGGAGGACTAGACTGCATTACACGAGTACTGTTAACAGAAATTGTTGGAAGAATGTGAAATCACATCTAGTGTCAAACAGGGTGACATACTCTCACCAGTTTCACTCAAAATAGCACTGGATGAACATATGGAATAATCAAAGATCATTCACAATGCATCTTAAACAACAAACATACATCCAAGAACATTAATGATAAGCTCCAAATCCTTCACCATGCAAAGAAATGGAAGAAAATGAATATGCTAGAAGAGAGAAAGTTTTTTTGTCATTTTAAAATCAGTTCGGTACTCTTATCAATGAAGAAAGTATCTCAATAACTTTACTCTAAGTCTGCTTATAGCGAATCAAAATCAAATCAGCAATTACATTTGTATTTTTCACACTGACAAGTAGGAGCATTTACTTTGCTATATTACAAGTGAAATTTTTATTACTTTCTTTCTGAGAATATGTGCAAATATGCATGCATAGATCTGAAGCACAATGTGTGAACACACTGCAATTTTCACACGTTTGGTCCTAAAGACATCAGACAGGTATAAAATCCAAATAGTTCAAGCATATGCAGCTACTTACAGTCATTCTGATGAAGAGACAAGAGTCCTTCTATGGATGCCCGACAGAAACCCGTGAAAAAGCAAGGCATTGTTTACATAAATTCATAATTGGTGACTTAAATGCCAAAGTTGGAACATACAAGGAACATGATTCAGTTATTGGCAAATATGGAATAAATGACAGAAATGACAGGTGAGAGATTCGTCAATTTGCAGAATGAGTGACAAAGAAAATATATGTCAAAAATCTCAAAGAATGGAAAAAGGAATTTCAAGAAAGAATTATGGGAAAATTAAAAGAAAGGGAAGCAGAAGCAGTAACAAAGGTACTAATCATAACAGCTGAAACAGTAGGAGGTTTATGTAGATCTCAAAATCAACCAAATAAAATGATAAGGTTGATGGACAAGAGATGAAAAATGAAAGGAGAAGCTAAGATAAGGTAGAATACACAAAACTGTGGGAGGCTCTGAGAAACAGCACGAAGAAAGACACAATTATGAAAAAGATATGCTGAAAGCCAGTTTTGAAAATAAATCTAGTTTAAAGACGGTCAAGCAAAAGCTTACAATTTGAAAGAGACAACTAATAGCATTAGACACAAATCAAGGCTGAATTACAGAAAATGCAGAAGTACTCAACTATACCGGAAATTTTTATAGTAACCTGTACAGCCACGTCAATGATGGTACCTTAATCTTAGAAGAATTGGGTGCATCTGCAAAATCCCAGAAATACTCCCCTCAGAAGTAAAACATGCTACAGACAAGATGAAAAAAGGAACTGCCTCAGGTAGTGATGACCTCTCAGCTGAAATTTTAAAGCTGATGAATGAACAATCTATGAAGCATTTAGTTAAAATATTTTCAGGCTATTTACACACTGGAACACTGCCAAGAAATTAGAATAAACCCAAAATAATCCTAATACTTAGGAAAGCACGCCGTACAACATTTTCACGAGAATTTTGAATACCAGAATTGATACTACACTTGACACGACTCAGTCCACTGAACAAGATGGGTTTAGCATGAGATTTAGTTACACTGTGATGCCTCAACATTAGAATTTTAACTGTGGCAAAGCAGACACAGTACACTGTACCTAATCTGAAATGGTATGAGGATGGCTGTAAAAGACCAAAATTGTTGACCGACTGAATTGAATCAAAGCTGTGATGGAAATAAATAAATAGCAACAAATCTTACAAAGGGATGTTAGAAACTGCTTTGCCCTGTTTGATTTTCTTCGCACTTGCAGGATTGAGGGTCAATGTCTGGACATCAGTTTTCTAAAGCAATACAATGCAGTTCCCAGAAAACGTTGAAAATATAACCTCTAAAGACAAGAAGATTTCAGAGTGCTGTTAAGTAGAAAACATTTCTAGCTTATAAATCTATTCATTGGTAGCTCAGTGCATAATATCACAGATTTGTAATTTGAAGTTCCCTGTTCAAATCTCACTAGTAGCAAACACTTTTATTTAAATTTTATATTTATTAACAAATAGAAATCTTAATCAACAAATACTGAATTATAATTTCTTAATAGTAACGTAACATATTTACTATATTTTTATTTTTAATTACTGGTTGTATGAAAATAAATTAAAATTTGATGTGGACATGCAAAATGTCTTTCGAACAATGTAGGCAAAGAGAGTGCTGTGTACTGTAAAGATAACATGTTAAGTTGCAGACAAGCACAATTAAAAGACACTTATACATAAGCTTTCGGCCGCAGCCTTTGTCGGAAAAAGAAAAACGTGCACCATTAATTCACAGAAGCAAGAGCACCTCACACACATATGACTGTCAGGTCCAGCAGCTCGGGCCACAATGATAACGGCAGTCTGTGTGCGTGAGGTGTGCTTGCTTGTGTGAATGAATGGTGTGTGTGTCCCTATTTTCTGATGTAAGCTGTGGCAGAAAGCTTACGTGTAAGTGTCTTAATTGTGCCTGTCTGCAGCTTATCATGTTATTTTTACAGTAAGTAGCAATTTATCTTTTCCTACAGTGTTGATATTTTATTTTCTGGTTAGGTGACATTCAACAACCATTAAGTAATTGGAGAAAAAAGTGGCACACTTTAATCATCAGCTATTTTTATTTATACCTTACACACACACACACACACACACACACACACACACACACACACTAATATTTACTTCAATCTCTAGCAATTAAAAAAGTATTTTATTTTCTATTTGATGTTTTGCATTTATATGCCAACATTACATTTATTTTGAATGCTTGCATTCCCATGTAAACAGTAAAAATTCCAAGCTTTCATTTTTGCTAAAAAATTATAATTCTATATCCATGACATAACATTTTTGTTTGTTAGTAGATACGGAATTTAACATAAAAGTGAAAAAGTATGCTATTGCGAGATTCAAACTAACAAATTTATGATTACAATCATGCTATGCTTCCATGTACTGGCAAACACATTAATAACCCAAAAAGTCTTTCGATTGTGCCTGTTTGCAACTTAACATGTCTTCTTTAAGGTAAGTAGCAATCTGCCTTTTCCTACATTGTCGATATTCCTACCTGGAGTTTCCATTAAATATATATGTAGGCTTCTGCAGCCATTGTCACATTAAAATAAAATTTTTCTGGATTTGTGACCACATTGTCAATATATATAAAACTACCAACATTTTGGGCCCTGTTGCAAGCGACCTCCTTCGGGATGTTTTTGTTTACTGCTGAATGCAAAAACTTTGTTTCTTATATACTGCAGACATGGCTGTTATCTAATTCTGATAGGCTGTTAAGGATGAGGGAAAAGGATGTTACAAGTCTTTATTGGTGTTTTTATTATTTCTTTTCATTGGTGGAAACCTGACAGTTTGATTGGTGTTTGCATTACTGCTCATGATTGGTGGGAATTGGCGAATGAAAACCGGGTGGCAGCTGTGATGTGGCATTGTTTTCCTGCTTCCTAGCACTGGCCGAGGCGCACCAGTACTCTATGTACCTGTGGCTGCTGTGGTCTCCCACGTGCCTGTATGTGTTGCTTCACATGTGCTATTGTCACACAGCGCTGTTACTGCTAGCAGCCACACTGTTGGAAGTTGGTACCCATCTTCTCTTTTTAAAGGCTTCTAACATCCCTCCCCTTCATCCTGAACAATCTATCAGAATTAGATAACAGTCATGTCAGCAGGTATATAAGAAACAACGTTTTCTCATTCAGGAGTAAACAAAACACTCTGAAGTAGGTTGCTCAGAACAGAGACTGAAACGTCGGTAGTTTTATATATATTGACAATGCGGTCACAAACTCAGAAAATTTTATTGAATGGAGTTTCCATTGTTCGATTTAATCTTCAAATATGATTTTCTTGAGGTTTTTTGAGAATTACATTGTTCTGCTTTGGAATGTTGACATCTGTATTCAAAGAGGACGGATCCACAAGGTACCCGATTTAGCATTTTTCAGTACAGTTGAGACATGGGCCACCCAAGTGAAATACCTCTAATGTCAGAGTTGTTTGTACAGTGAGGTCCACCCAATGCTTACCTGATATTGTAGGAGTACAACCGCTTATTGGGGTAGATCATCTCCTCAGGGGTGCCAATGTCTTGGTCGATGTAGAAGAGCCGCATGCGACCTGGCGTCAACCCGCAGAAGGAGGTGAGCTTTTGCTTGAGCTCGCACACCGTCTGGGTGACCAGCATGCTGCGCACCTCGCTGCTCTCGCCATGGGTCACTCGCACCTGTCAACAGTTGCAAAAGTTCTCTTTCAGATGCAATCTGAGAGAAGACTGTGGCCAATTCCCAGCTAAACAGAATTCTGGAATAAACTAGGGTCCTCCAACTGGTTTGACACAGTCTGCAACTATTTCCTCTCCTGTGCCAACCTCTTCAATTCAGAGCAGCCCTTACACTTATCATAGTGTTACACTACACTATGTGATCAAAAGTATCCAGACACTCCCAAAACATATGTTTTTCATATTAGATGCATTGTGCTGCTACCTACAGCCAGGTACTCCATAGCAGCAACCTCAGTAATCATTGGACATTGTGAGAGAGCAGAATGGGGCACTCCGCGGAACTCGTGGATTTCAAATGTGGTCAGGTGATTGGGTGTGTGTACGAGAGATTTCCACCCTACTAAACATCCCTACATCCACTGTTTCCGATGTGGTAGTGAAGTGGAAACATGAAGGGATGGGTACAGCACAAAAGCATTCAGGCCAACCTCGTCTGTTGACTGACAGAGACCGCAGACAGTTGGAGGTTGTAACGTGTAACAGACAGATCCTCACAAAGGAATGACAAAGTTCATCAGTATCCACTGCAAGTACTATGACAGTTAGGCAGGAGGTGAGAAAACTTGGATTTCTTGGTCAAGTGGCTGCTCATAAGCCACACATCATGCCGGTAAATGCCAAACGATGTCTCGCTTGGTGTAAGGAGCGTAAACATTGGACGATTGAACAGTGGGAAAATGTTGTGTGGAGTGAGGAATCATGGTAAACAATGTGGCGATTTTATGGCAGGGTGTGATTATGGCGAGTGGCTGGTGAACATCACCTGCCAGCGTGTGTAGTGCCAACAGTAAAATTTGGAGGTGGAGGTGTTACGGTGTGGTCGTGTTCTTCATGGAGGGGGCTTGCACTCCTTGTTGTTTTGCATGACAGTAACACAGCACAGGCCTACATTGATGTTTTAAGCACCTTCTTGCTACCCACTGTTGAAGAGAAATTCTGGGATGGCGAATGCATCTTTCAAAATAGATCTAGGACCTGTTCACATGCAGGGCCTGTGGCAGAGTGGTTACATGACAATAATATCCCTGTAATGGACTGGCCTGCAGAGAGTCTGACCTGAATCCTACACAACACGTTTAGGATGTTTTGGAACGCCGACTTCGTGCCAGGCCTCACTGACTGACATCAACACCTCTCCTCAGTGCAGCACTCTGAAGAAGAATGGGCTGTCATTCTCCAAGAAACCTTCCAGCACTTGATTGAACGTATGCCTGCGAGCAACAGTGCGGTTCCAGACTGAAGCGCCTAGAACCGCTCGGTCACAGTGGTCGACTGATCTGTTTGGTTACGGCCCCCTATTGCGCTTAAGAAAATGCTACAAGCAGAAGGATACAAACACATTTTACAGCTCGTGCACTGCACACAGCAATGGAACAGTTTGGAGTCTATTAGTACAACAACGCACCCAGTCATACAGCACCATGTGTGAGGAAATGGTTTGTGGACAGCAATATTCCTGAAATGGACAGATCTGCCTAGAGTCTAACCTGAACACAATGGAACACCTTTGGGTTGAGTTAGACCATTGACTTCATTCCAGACCCGTGTCCAACATCACTACTTTCTCTAGCTTTGGCTTTTGAGGAAGAATGGGCTGCCATTCCTCCACAGACTTTCAGACACCTCACTGAAAGTATCTTCAGCAGAATTCAAGCTGTCATAAATATAAAAGTTGGACACACTCCATATTAATGACCACTGACTCTGGATAGGTATCTGGATACTTTTTATGAGATACACTATTTATTATATACATATTTTTATCTCTATCTTCTCCTGCAGTTTTTGCCTGTGTAGCTCCCTCTGGTACCATGAAAGTCACTCCCTGATCCACTTTTATGTTCATACTCAGCAAAACAGTGAAGCACGTCACAGTGTATTTCTCGTTGTACAAGTTATTAAGGCTTTTTCTCATTTCATTTACGCATGAAGTGGTTAAATGCCTTTGTGCCTACTGTAAGCTGTCTAATCATATGCTCACGATTGTTATGGGGAGCAACAGGTGGAAGGTGGTAGTATAGTCCTAGATTCAGCACTAAAGCTGGTTCTTGAAACTTACTAAGTGGGCTTTCATGGGATGTTTCACATCTGTCTTGAAGCCTTAACCAGTCCAGTTCTTTCAGCATCTCTAAGATGCTCTCCCAAGGGTCAGATAACAGTGTCTCACATTGTGTGGGAATCACGGTAATATAGTGTGAGCATAAGGGAGAGTAGACACCAGAGCAAATAGATATTTGGCCCTCTCCTGGAAGTGTACTCGGATAGCCGAAGTGGTTAAGGTGACCGCTCGCGACAATCAGGAAATCCGGGTTCTTGTCCCGTTCTGGGCACAAATTTTCTACAGCTGATGTGGAACCGTAATCCCAATACGCATGTTCATTTATAAACCTTTGACCATTTGTGCTGCCCTTTTCTGCATACGCTCAATATGCTATTAGTGCAATTTGGTATGGGGCCCCACACTTAAGAAATATTCTAAGATGGACCACATGAGTGTTTCTTTGTAGACTATGTGCATTCCTGGAGTATGTAATTGTATGGGTAGACACAGTAGTCTATCAACGGACTGACGTCTGCCCCCTGCCTTAACTACGACTGAACCCATGACAGTGCTCCATTTCATATCGCTGCAACTTGTTACACCCAGACATTTGTATGAGCTGATGAATTCTAACTGTGGCTTATTTACATTATAAGATACTACATTTCTTAGTTTTCTGAAGTGCCAAATATTATATTCCAGCCCCATTCCAGCACAAATTTAGAGTTTAATAGGCAGATGTTTTCATGATATCCTTTCACCTTGAATCTAAAGCCCACTTATCAAACTGTCTTTCCTTTGTTTCTTTAATTTACAGATTGAATAGCAGATGAGAAAGACTGCATCCTTACCTCAGTCCTTTTTATTTACAGGCACTTCTTCCTGTGTCCATTATTTTTGTTCTCTGTTCATTTTTGTAATGTCTTTCCTATACTGTTTTCTAAGGATCTCAAACATCTTGCACGGTTTTCCATTGTCAAACACTTTTTGAAGGTCAGCAAATCTTGTGAAAGTGTCTTGTTTGTTCTTCCAGCCTTGCTTTCCCTCTTAAGAGTAATGCTGGATTGCCTATCTGGTGCTTTTACCTTTCATAAAGTGTACCTTCTTTGCCATCTAACATATCATCAACTGAATGTTTGGCAGTCATTCATGGGTGATGATCTTTTAAGATGTGTACTCACTATATTAGTTAATCTGAGTAATTAAGTTATGTTTGCATTGAGTTATGACCTTGTGCACTTGCTTATTAATCAGTAATTTGTGTAATTATGAAAGGAGACTTGTGAATTTTAGTTACACAACTTGCAGCATATTTAGCTTATTGACCACTGTAGTTAACACTATACAATTCATTGCAAGCAAGTCGATCATCAGTAGTATTTAACAAAAATAAACACACACGAAGAGAAAATTACACTCAATGGTGTCACGTGTGATCACTTGACAATTGTTTAAAGTAATTAGTAAACACCAGAACAAGACTGTTGAAGAAGAAAATCTGCAAGACTTATGAAGCACAAAACAAGTTGGTAGACTTACAAATGTAACTGGTAATGGCAATACACACTTTACATAATAGCAGCTAAGGTGGTTATTTACTAGTTTATTTCGGATTTAAACATGCCCCTACTTGCCCCACTGTCTACATTGAGTGAGCACTGGACTACAACTGCCTCATCTTCTGTTCCCTACTGGAAAGCATCACATTGTGTGTAATAAATATAAAAACCTCCATAAACTCCAATTTATTTTATAGGCTATCAGTTTCAGCAATATAACGCACAGTCATCAGGCCCTCTATTCTAGATAGTGGCCGAATTTTTGAATGACAAAATTTATGTACATCATACATGGAAAATAACCAGTCTTTGCACCAGTTTACAGGAGCACGACTGTAGCAACAGCTGGCTGTCAAAGTGTGCTAAAATTGTGCTTACATAAACTGGTGCGAAGGTTGGTTATTTTCCGTACGATGTACATACAATTTGTCATTCGAGAATTCAGCCACTATCTAGAACAGAGGGCCTGATGACTGTGCATTATACTGCTGAAACTGATAGCCTATAAAATAGGTTGAAATGAACTTACAGCTGATGGCTTTTTTGATGTTTGGTACCTACATATCAGCTGCTGTCCTGCCATTCAACATAGCAAGAATGGACGCACGTATCACATCATGTGTTTCATCTTTACCCAACCAGCAACTCCCTGACATATCCCCACTTTCCCTGTGCACCTCAGTAGGAGGCAGACTGCAGAAAGGTAGCTGCCTCCATCACATGACAATCACTTTCCAAAGCTTGAACAAGTGCTACTGACATTGCGTATGAGTTTTACTTGCTTTCTCATTGTGGCCACGTAAATCGTCAGTACCCAGCTCTATCAGTTGTGTCATTTTAGGTGAACCAACCTACCCACACTAGATTGTGTGTGTAAGATGGGTTAAAGACAGAAATGACCTATTTTTAATCGATCCCATAAATAATAAAGTAATGGTGGGAGCAGGTTGGCTGACTATTCGTAAACAACACTGACCAATCTGATGCCACAGATATGTATCAGTGACTGAGGATTGGAAAATGTAGCATAATTGTTGGTGAAATTAGCATTTTTGTAAAAATGATTACACTTACAAATTTAAAAGATTGTCACACAACTTTCCCAAAGACAAAATTGTTCGTAAAAGAAATTGGATATTGAAAATAAAATAATAATAATAATAATAATAATAATAATAAGAGAGAAAAAATACTCGTTAATCTCTATATTAAGAGCTTGTCAAGTGGAATTTTTTCTTTTTTTTCTTCAAAAAGTTCAACGTTTTACACCGAAATGGTATTTTGCTTTTTTTTTTTGGCAGTATTTACGCTTGTCAGGACAACCAATATTTTTGATGTTGTAATGTGTTGTGCTCCTTACTTCCTGCTGACATCTGGAACTTTTGAAGTTGAGCACACCTTTTCTCTGCGCGAACACTGTCTTGCTGTATAATGGCAACAATGCAGTAGTGGTCAAGGGCTGTCTTGGTGGAGGCAGGAGAATCACTGTTGGGCTTCAGCATGGAATGGTCGAACACAGCCACACTGTATGTAAGTAGTATGACGAATTTGCTAGACAGCGTAATTAAGAATTGGAAGCGTTATGTCTCATCATAGAGAAAAAGTGTTCCAGTAATTCAGTTATTTCACGGAAATGCGTGCTGGAATAATGATGGATTCATGGAGAGGCATACTGATATAAGAATTTAAATCAGAAGGCTTCCATAACCAGTGATTACTGGTTTCATTAATGTGGAAAAAATCAACATATACCAATGATTACTTCAGTATGATTGCAAAATAAGCTTAACTGTTGACATAAGACTGGGTGTGTTCAGACAATGTTAGGGAAGTGTTTTATGTGGTAAAGGGAAAACAAAACAAAGTACTCTGACTTGTACTGTTATTAATTCAAAGTAACTTTATTTCAATATTTGAAAAGTATAAGGGGCGTGTATTTGTATTAGGCACATGGTCCGGTTTATTCTGGACCGAAGTGCGTTCTCTAGTAAAGTTCCCATACTTGAGTCTGATAACTGCAAA
Organism: Schistocerca cancellata; assembly: GCF_023864275.1. NCBI lineage: Eukaryota > Metazoa > Arthropoda > Insecta > Orthoptera > Acrididae > Schistocerca > Schistocerca cancellata. The sequence continues at coordinate 30,958,687 of NC_064635.1, read as the reverse complement.
GATTAATCTAAAATTAACAGAAGACACTAAGGAGCTTTACAAGTCTTTAACCAATGATTCTGTTGAGAAGTAACAGCATTTTCTTGTCTGTGAACAGGGCGATTCACTGATTTAAGGTTTTTCTTGACATTATATTCCTTTCCCCACTCAATTTGGTAGTTACAAAATCTGCACAACTCTGATTTTGAATCTGCAGCATATGAACCCAGATTAGCGTATTGCAGAGTGCTGAAAATACAAATGGAAAGATAATTAAGAGCAGAAGTCGAACCGAAACAAGTGCTGCTTTACTCTCGTAGAGCAGCCAGCCTGTACCCTTGTTCTATGTTTCTGCGCAAGCAGAACTGACACACAATCAGAGCATAGGGATTATTGATCCCTTCCGGTGATATGAGAGTTGTGCTCTTACCCGACAGACTGAGGATAACTTCCTGGCAGATCAAAACTGTGTGCCGGACCGAGACTTGAACTCGGGACCTTTGCCTTTCGCGGGCAAGTGCTCTACCATCGGAGCTACCCAAGCATGGTTCACGCCCCGTCCTCACAGCCTTACTTCTGCCAGAACCTTGTCTCCTACCTTCCAGACTTTACAGCTCTCCTGCGAACTTGTAAAGTTTGGAAGGTAGGAGATGAGGTACTGGCAGAAGTAAGGCTGTGAGGACGGGGCGTGAGTCGTGCTTGAGTAGCTCAAATGGTAGTGCAATTGCTTGCTGAGGTTAGTGGTAGTGTCATAAACAATACAGCTCAGCCTGACTTCTACCAGTATCCAATGTAACCATACGTCAAAATTTCACTCCCACTTAAATCTATCACATTAAAATGTCTGCATAATACTTACTTGGGCTAGCATACAAACGTGTGTGTTTTTTTGTTCTCAGACACTAGGTCTCACAGCTGTGTCTTATGTTGCCATACATGACATTTATCTTATACAGACCATTCAATCCCCCACAGCTGACATTGCAGCAGAGCGGGACTTGCGAGCGCAGTGACGCGTCACTGCATCCGTAAGTAGGTGTGCTCTTCATTTTGCAAATGAAGTCTTAGGCACATTCTCTTCCCAAACTGGCTTCATCAGTCGATGGGCAACACCACCTATATTTATATGTAATAAATGAAGCTATTTCAAACTATCTTTGATAAAATAGTTCATCTGGATTCAGTTCACTATGATATAACATTTATTAGGCAAATTCACATTTTGAGGCAGAATTCACATCAACAGGGTGGTGCGGAGCTAACACTCACATTTTGAATGTAAACAGCATGCTGACAAGGTGCCACGGTAGCTAGTTATAATTGGGGGAGGGGGGGGGGGGACGACAATGCATGGTAGAGGAGGGAGGAGATTACGTTTCGTGACATGTTTTGCCATGGTATATCAATTGCAGTGGAACGCTGGAATGTGACACCTTTCTACCTTCCGTTATGGAAGTGCAGAGTGTATCAACGGCAGTTAAGATATTGGTCGACACAGATATGCACTGTCTCACAGTAGCATATTGGCTTGGGTGAAGAAATCTGAAGAATTTGATAGCATGGTAGACATGAAATATTGAGCTCCAGAACAGTGCAGATGCCACAGAATCTGCAGACAGTGAGGGGAGCTTCTGTACACAATCTTTGCTGTTCGGCATGCCAGCAATCTCGCATTTTAGGCATCAGTAGTAATAGTTTAAATATAATGCTATAAGTGATAAAATTTCACCCTTTCAAACTCCAAGTTGTGCAACACGTTAACAAAAGAGACAAGGAAGTGAGACTTGTTTCCTCATGATGAGTGTTTTTTTACAGGAAAACCCACACATTCTGAATAATTTGCCAATGACTGACAAATGCACATTTTCATATTTCTGGCTGGGTAACCGAACAGAACATGTGGTGCTGGTCACCAGTGAACCCTAAGGGACACCATGAATACCCCTTGCACTCTCTTAAAGAGGTGGTTTGGTTTGGTGTGGTGTGGTGTTGGTGCTTTGGAAACTGTAGGCCCGTATATCTTTGAAAATGACAATGAACAAACAGTGATGGTTGATTCATGTAAGTGACTATGTTGGGAGGCTTTGTTGACAAAAAGTCACAACAGCTTGGCAATAAAACCTATATTTCCAGCAGGATTGAGCAACAGCACACACCATGCAAAACAGTACTACTCTGATTTGTAAAATGTCAGGAACTGTTCTATCTCATTTAGAGACATCACTTGGCCAGCTCAGTTGCCTGACATCAGTGTGCCAGACTTTTTCCTGTGGAGATTCCCGAAAGACAGTATGTTCCAGAGGCATATCGTGAGTATTCAAGAACTCAAGCGAGCCATTGGTTGCAACCACTGGTGAGGACATTTGGAGCTGCATGTATGACAACTTCAAGAAATGTTTGCAACAATCCACTGATGTAAATGGAGGCCATCTGGCTGATTTAGTTTTCAAAACATAACCTTGTAATTGGTAGCAAATAAAGGGTATACCTGGTCATATTTACAGACAATTTTATTTTTCCCCTGCTTCCATATGTAGTATACGAGTTTAAAAATGTCAGTTGGATCTGCACCACACTATATATTCACATTTATTGCAAATGCAATTTTTTCAGGTCCCTGTCGATGAGGGATTATACCACTGGCCATGAGGGATATGTAGCTGTTCTCTCCTAAGAGTAACTCCTACACCCCCCCCCCCCTTGATTCTTGAAAAAAAATCAAATTCTCATGTTTATAACAGCTATTATGATATCACATACCCTAAACTGTGTGTCATGCAGTGATATAATTATGCACGTACATTCAAAGGTATATGTGAATACAGTCTGAAAAAATGTGTTGTGACTAGTAGTATTAGTAGTAGTAATAGCTTTATTCATCTGTAGGCCACTTTTACATGGATATTGGACATGCCTTGGTATTACAATTAAAATCAAATACCACAATGTAATACTTGTTCAGGATGCTTGGAAACAGTATGAAAAAATGAAACGAAATGTGCATGTGGCTAGCGCCCATAGGTGGATGGACCCGTTCCCTTAGTGACACTTCAGTGACTTGCATGTCGATGAGGATGAAATGATGATGAAGACAACAGAATACTCAGTCCAGAGTCAAGAAAGTCCCCAACCCGGCCGGTAATCACACCCGGACCTCTCACACAGCGTTCTGCCAACCTGAGCACTCAGCTGCGGAGATGGATGTAGTCTGAAATGCTTGTAAGGATGTTGCATTGTAGGGGTTGCACTGAGAAATAATTGTTAAGAAAAAATATATATGATATGTTGTGCTGTTTCCGAGTTAATTAACATTGAAGTTAGCGTATCAGGCTATTGTGTATGCAAATTCAAGTGCTGTTTATTATGAAAATTGTATTCATTTAGTTATGTTCTACAGTACTTTGCTCACTGTTTATGCATTTTGTAATGAAACAAAGGTGCCAGTGTACCACAGTTCCCTCCATTTTACCATTTTAATTTTACTTGTCGATACTTCATTTAAATAGATTAATCTAATTTGGATTTCTCCATATACAAATGTATCATACATGGTTGCTTCTCTTTCTCCATGTAATATAACACATTATTGCTGCACTGCCTAGCCTTCACATGTTTTATCCCTTATCTTTTACCTTAGGTTTGGTTTTTATGCATCATTATTTTCTAGATTCAGAATTTTGTAATGATGTATTTATGGTTTTTGCTGTATAATTTGACATTGCTGTCAAACATTTTCCCATCTTTATCTAGCTTGTCATGTGTGTCCACTGTCATGCTGTGCTAGTATCTGTATCACCTGATTGCTATGTTTGTTGCTTTGTAAACAATGCCAAAATCTATACTCATAATATAAAATTGGTAACTCACACATGATGACATACCGGGTGTATGAAGCACCTTACCTCCTTTGGTATGTGCATTTTAATGTTGATTTTTAACTTTTGTCAATTTTATTATTTTTGCTTTAAATAAACTGGTTCTTCCTGGCTTTTTTATCCTTTCTGCAGATGAGTTTACTCAAAACGCATAAATAAAACTGAGTTGCTGAATGTCAAGTGACTAAAATTTTTTTCTCCAGTGACCATAATAGCTGCATTTAAAATTTGTAATTTCATAAAATGGTCATAGTGTTTCATGTGACTGCATGTCACACCTTAAATTTGGTTCAACATTATGTGGAATTACCATATTTAATATAAACATGAACAGTGGGAAGGGAAGAAAGTGGAAATGATAGGTGAGAAAGGGTGATGGCTAGCCACACTGGGCACTGTGGTAATGCAATGGCAATGGGAATAAACATGAACAAACGAGGCAGCACTGACCCTACAACTTCTCTTACAAGATAGGTTAAGGAGAAGCAAACTCATGTTTATAGCATTTGTAGACTTACAGAAAACTTTTGACAATGTTGACTGGAATACTCTCTTTGAAATTCCGAAGGTAGCAGGGGTAAAATAGAGGGAGTGAAAGGCTATTTACAAGTTGTACAGCAATCATAAGAGTCAAGAGGCATGAAAGGGAAGCAGTGATTGAGAATGGAGTGAGACAGGGTTGTAACCTATCCCCAAAGTTATTCAATCTGAACACTGAGCAAGCAGTAGAGGAAACCTAAGAAAAATTTTGAGTAGAAATTATAAAGTTCAGGGAGAAGAAACAAAAACTATGAGGTCTGCCAATGACATAATTGTCAGACACAGTGAATGACTCTGAAGAGCAGTTGAATGGAATTGACAGTCTTGCAAGAAGGATAGAAGATGAACATCAACAAAAGCAAAACAAGAATAATGGAATGTAGTTGAATGAAATCAGGTAATGCTGAGGAATTAGATTTGGAAACAGATGAGTTTTGCTACTTGGGCAGCAAAATAACTGATGATTTCTGAAGTAGAGAAATTTCCTGACAGTGAATACAGATTTTACACTTTGGGTTGCCATTTATGGAAGTGTAATATAGATGATAAATAGTTTCGACATGAAGAGAACGGAAGCTTTTGAAATGGGGTGCAACAGAAGAATGTTGAAGATTATGTCGGTAGATCATGTAATAATGAGGAGATTCTGAATAGAATATAGGAGACAAATTTTTGGCAAAACCTGAGTAGAAGAAGGGATCACTTGATAGGACACATTCCAAGACACCGAGGGATCACCACTTTAATATTAGAGCGAAGTGCAGGCGGTAAAAACTGTACAGGGAGACCAAGAGATGAATACAGTAAGCAGATTCAGAAGGATGTAGGTTTCAGTTGTTATTCAGAGATGAAGAGGTTTACACAGGATAGAGTAGTATGGAGAGCTGCATCAAACCAGTCTTCAGACTGAAGACCACAACAACAACAACAACAACAACATCTAACCAGACACTTTTATATTTTATTTAATAGCTAGTCTTGATCAATAATGATTCATAGGCCAGTCTCTTAATAGAATGGTACTGCCATTAGCCAGTGGTAAAAGCAGTGTGGCGTAGTAGTCAGCATCGTTGCCTGGTTTGCTGCAGGTTGCCAGTACAAACTCTATCACCAGCAGTTGTTAATTAGTACTTATGTCTGGAAGGGTCTTTAAATATCTAATGTTTGTATATTCTGCAATATCTGATGATCGTCAAACAGCAGCACTCTTCTTCCAGGAGTTCAGTTTTGTTCTGGCTGTACACTGCTGACCCTGCTTTTGGCTTTGGACTTTATTCTGGTTCCAATGTGACAATATGAAAAACACCATAAAATTTGAGCTAAGATTGGCAGTGTCAAAAAATATAATACATGATAAAACTGTAGTGCAAACACTGTACATGAGTAATGCAGGTGGGAAGCATATGCAACATGAACAGAAGCATGTTTTATGCTCATGTATTGTGATCTATCTGGAGACCACAAATGTCTTCTGTTCAACTAGGATTCCACAAAAAAAATGATCTTGACCAAAACCCTGTTCGCTCTGTTAGTCCATAAGATCCAAATAGGCCGTATATTTCAGCACTCAGGTTGCTACTGCACTCCTTGGCTTCTAAAAGGTGTTCGATACGTTTGCACCTGCACTGATGCCTAATGATAAAACTACCAGTGTACGGAATATAAGAGCAGTTTTGTGACTGGATTGAAGAGTTCCTAACAGACTGCCCACATCATGTTGTTCTTAATGACTACAATTTTCTTGCATATCATAGCTTTGGGCATATGCCCATGAAGTGTTATAGGTTTATTACAGTTCACAATATTGGATAACATAGGAAGCTTCATGAGGCTGTTTTTGGATGATGCTTTTGTACATATAGAAGTTACGGCCCTTGCACATGGTCAATGCTTAACACAAGGATGAGCAGTTTAGCCACAACATTATAGCGTAAGATGCGATTCTTCAGAATAACATGTTCCACTCTCATCATCTTAGACTGACAAAAGATATTTGTGAGAGTTGAAAATTTAGTTTAGATATTTGGAAAGGGTAAAATGTTCCAATCTGTGAGCTTTTGTTTTATGTATGGGCAGATAAAGTGTAAGTCACATCAGCTCTGGACATCAGAAATGTGTGATGGGAGATAAACCTCTCCACTTGCTGTGACAGTGTGTGTGTTCATTGGACATCAAGAAACAGATATATATGCTCAACAAGGTAAAGGAGTGGAAACAAATGAAATATGTTCCATCACTCACTTTTGGTTGTTAATGTCATAGTAATACACATGTCTGTTTCAAGTAGTCTGTCATGAGCTACAAGATCTGTACACCAATCCTTGTAACTGAAGCTGTGCGCATAAATTACAGAAGAATTACTACTAAGCTGTTTACATAATTTAGTAGCTTTGACGGATTACAGCATTCTTCCAGTAACAATGCATCAGAACAAAGTGGAAAAGTCCAAGAGAACAGTCAGATAGCACAGAATAGTAGGACTGCATAGGTAATTAACCTCTAGAATGGTGCCTGGAAATTACTTAAGAGGTAAATTGGCACACACATATTCTGGATGACACACTGTGCCTGAAGTGCGCAACAACACAAGTTAACACCTCAACATAAACAAATGCAATATGTAGCACACAAATAGGTGGAAATGCCCATTATTGTATGATTACGTGATTGCACAAAAATCACTGGTTTGAGTGACATCCACTAAATATCTGAGTATGGGTTCAGAGCAATTTAATGTAGAACAAACACAGAGAACTAATCACAGGACATGCAATCCACTTATTAAGAAAGGGAATCCTAAAAACCCTTCTCCAACTTATCCTCCTCCTACAGCTGCACCCATTTCTGTAAACCATTATGAAGTGTGTAATGAATCTACCATAGTCCTCAAGATCCCTACGGAAGCAATATGTACTTGAAACTTTGTAAGTAGACTTTCTCAGTATAGTTTCCATTTATCTTCAAGATTCTGCCAGTTCGTTTCTCCTAAATGTCAAACAAACCTGTAACCATTCATGCTACCCTTCTCCATATACATTCCATATCCACTGTTAGTCCTATTTTGTAAGGGTCCCACACAATTGAACAATATTCTAGGATGGATCACACGAGTGACTTGGAAGCAATCTCCTTTGCAGACTGATTGCATTTCTCTTGCATCTACCAATAAATCTGCCACATGCTTTACATACGAGTGAGGCTATGTGACTCCCCCCATTTTTTATACCTACCAAATGTTAAACCCAGATATTTTTGAGTTGACCGATTGTTGACACTGCAGGATATTAATATTTTCATTTTATAAAGTGCACAAATTTACATTTCCGAACATTTAAAGCAAGTTGCCAATAATTGCATAACTTCTACATCTGCACCCATACTCTGCAAACCACTGTAAAGTGCATGGTAGAAAGTACTTATCATTGTACCAGTTTTTACGCCTCCTCCTCATTCCATTCTTATCGAGATCCAGTTCAGCATTGGTGCACAGCATTCTTCAGATAGTACATAACTGTCTCATCTGTGAAAAGTCTGAGGTTACCAAAAATATTGTCTGGAAGATCATTAATATGTGAGTAAAACAGCGAGGGCTCCAATACACTTCTCTTGGGCATGTCTAAAGTTACTTCTAGATCTGGCAATGACTTTCCACCCAAAATAACATGCTGTATCCTTGCTATCAAGAAATGCTCAATCCAATTACAAATTTCGGTTGATACCCTATGTGATAGTACTTTTGATAGTAAGAGTAGGTACTGTAATGAGTCACATGCTTTTTGAAAATTGGGATATACTGCATCTACATGACAGCCCTGATGCATGGTTTTTGGGATATCATGTGAGAAAAGTGCCACTTTGGTTTCACATGATCTATGTTTTTGGAATCCATGCTGGTTGGCATGGAGGACGTCATTCTATTCATGATACATCCTAAAGTTTGAGCTCAGAATACGATCAAAGATTCTACGCCAAACGGATGTTGTTGATATTCAACATTAGTTTAGTGGATCACTTCTGCTACTCTTCTTGTAGACAAGCATGTCTTATGCTTTGGAATCACTGGGACCTGTTCTTTGTTTAGAGGATCTTCAGTATATTTTTGTTAAAAGAAGGGCTAACTCAGCTGCCAATTCACTATAGAATCTGGTAAGGATTCCATCTGATCCTGGAGCTTTCTTCAAGTTTAACAGTTTCAGCTGTTTTATATACGAAGATGGTATCTCTTCTTTCAGACATGTCTGAAAGAACAGACACCATTGGTGATCTTGCAGCTCTCTAAGAATGAAATTACAATGAAATCCAGACCATTAGCTGCTTAAAGGTGTTGATAAATATCAAAGGGGACAGTTGAAAATTTGTACCTTGACTGGGACTCAAACCCAGGATCGCCTGCTTACATGGCAGACACTATCTGACTGAGCCATTGAGGACACAGAGGACAGTGCATCTACAGGGACTTATCTCTGGCATGCTCCCTATGAGACCCACATTTCCAACTTGCTGTCCACACACTATTTGTAGTGCCCCTATACTCATTACTGGCGGCAGTCACTCTACCGAATCCTGTAAGTATAGTGGGCAGGGGATAGAGCATCTGTCACGTAAGCAGGAGATCCCAGGTTCGAGACCCAGTCAGGGCGCACATTTTCAGCTGTCCCCGTTGATATTTATCAACGCCTGTAAGCAGCTAATGGTCTGGATTTCACATTTCAGCTGTTGGTCGACACCACTGATTCTAATATCTACATTGCCCATCTTTATAGTGATACAAGAATTGAATTGGTGTAATACTACTGATTTTTAATTTTTAAAGGAACTTTTGAAAACATATTTTAGGATTTCTGCTTTTGCTTTGCTACCCTCAGTTTCAGGTCCAGTCTCATCATGAGTGTCTGGACACTAACTTGGGTACCACTGATGGCCTTTACATAGGACCAGAATTTTTTGGGGTTTTGAGAGAGATCTTTCATTAATATTCCACTGTTGTCACTATTGAAGGCTTCAAACACTGCTGTATCAACAGGCGAATGAGTTTCATTTAGCATCTATAGCCCTATATTCTGTTTTACACAAATTATGTGATAATCTCCCATTCTTTAGATATTTCTTTCAGTGACTGTATTCTGTGGAGTGTCCCTCCCATTATGAACTGTTCTATTATGTACATATACATCAAATAATCAACTATTCCTCTAAATCTGTGCCACTGTTATTCTACAAGCTCACCTCCAAAGCTAAATGTTTCTAATTCCTTATATGGCACCACTACTTTTTATCTGTCTTGCTAAACATATCAGCCCTCCTACTTGTTTTAGTTTTATTTTTGACTTTGGTAATTACTGTTGCTATTACTGTCTCGTGGTCACTGATACCAGTTTCTACGTGGACATCCTCACAGAGGTCGGGTCTATTTGGTGCTGCTAGATCCAATATCTTTCCATCAAGAGTGGGTTTCTGGAAAATCTGTTCTAGGTACTGTTGAACTTCATTTTTCTCTGAAGTTTTTGGTTTCATGTGGAGGTGAGTGTAGAAGGCAATAGATTGATCCTATTATCAGTTTATGTCCACCCTTGATACTGGCTCTTCCCTACATAAATCTGGCATGCAGGTTCAATTTCTGTCTCAGCAGATTTGAGTTTCCCGTTTACTGTGACAAATACGCCACCTCTGTTTACAACTACCCTATCGTTTCAAAATATGCTGAAATATTCCCCAAAAAATCTTGCTGCTATCAATTTTGGATTTTATCCAGCTTCTTGTACCTAGTATTATGTGAACTTTGCTACTTTTTGGGATTGCTTCAAATTCTGGCATTTTTCTGTGAATGCTATGACAGTTAACCACTAGGATTTTTTAAATGCTCTCACCTGTAAGACACATTTCTTTGAGTCTTTTACTGATATCTCTCGGTCCCTTATGTCATCTTTATCTGCAGCTCACAGAGAAGAGCCTAATCTAAAAAACCCTTATGTGCAACCCTCAAATTGCCAGCTATATGTGTAGCACCTTATAATGTGTAGTACACATCTGACCTGTTTTGGGGATTTATAGTTCTCAACCCTACAACATAAATACAGGAAGTTGCTGTCCACTTATCCACAGAACTTTCGAAATCTCTGGTTCAGTCCTTCCACTTGACACAGAAACAGGGCCACAATCAGCTCTGGTAGTAATGCTGCCAATTGTAAATTTCACTGAAACTGGTCTTCTCAACCCCCTCTGCCAGAATTTGGAATGATCCCAAGAGTGACGTCAGAGCACACAAGGAGAGGGTCCCAGGGGTCAGACTGACTTTTGAAACTATCTGGCATGATAATGTAGGTTAGGATACCAGGTATCTCACACTGCAGCCAATCACTCTGTTGCACCCACATTTACAACAATTTTTTTTTGTAATTATATGTGAAGTTCTGGAGTCTTAAATTTGACAATAATACAATTAGTGATACTGTAGTGTAGTGGTCAGCCTATGAGAGTGACATGCAGAATGCCAAGGGCTCAACTCGATCAGGTGCTCCAATTTTTTTTACTTTTAAATAGTTATCAGAATGACTTTGGTCACTATTTTTAATCAATTGATTGGTTTAAATGTAATTTTTTTAAATTTCTAATCTTCTGTCATGTCGTTTTAATCCACTTAAATTTTTTTTCACCATATCATTTTGTTTTCGTTTGGTATCTTTGTGCACATGATTTAACTTCTTCCATTAAATTATCTTATACTTTTTCCCCGTGTTATTGCATTCACTATTTCTATTCCTTTCACATTTATTTATAATTTCTTCTTCTGTTTAAATCTTCATTTTGTCCATAGTGCATCAGGAATGTGTGTTTTAAATGTTTGTGTGACAATCACCATCCAAAAAATTGGACAGATTTGTGCATTCAACATAAACAGATTATTTTGTCATTTGTTTTTTAACCAACAGATTGGGATTTTCAAATGTTTAAATATTGTGATAGATAAATAAAACTAGTTAAAATCACAATGCTTGAAAGGAAAAAAAAGAGAAAATGAAAAAGTAATATGATGGTTAAAATGGCATGAAAAGGATCAAAAATTTTAAAAATACATTTAAACCAAATGACTGAATAAAAATAAGAAAACAGAAGTACCTGCGACACTTGAACCCTCAACCTTCTGCATGTGCATGTGTCTTTAATGCCAATCATTGGGCTACAACACCACTGAACGTACTGGTCAATATTAAGGGTCTAAAATATCATACTTTTTTTAAATTACTTGAAAATGAGGGCCAACCAGGGTGACTGGCTGGGACCCAAATTTATTTCACCGTTTGCATGGTTTCAAAGAGACGATTGCACCCCTGGGGCCATCTCCCTGTCAGATCACATGCACCGTTTATTCTAACATGCACCACAATCAGCAGATGATTGTACCCTGTTTCCTCAATGGCCACCAGATCTACCTCTTCAACATGCTGAATGAGGCCTCCAGGCATAGACAACAAATGCCTCTGGTATTCCTTACCATCCATGGCTGCTATTTCCCTAAAGGGGAACCATTATTCTTTGTACATTTGAGCTGCTGACCATTACTAGACCCTAACATTTTGCATTTGCTTCCTCTTGACACAGGAGACAGAGGGTTTCCCAACACATGAAGTGAGTCTCACTGGTCAGTTTCAGTTTGAGTGGAAGCCGGCACTTCAAAATTGTTGGTTAGGGAAATTGGCGTAACACCTTAATTTCTTCCTTGTATCTGTCTCCCCTATGCGGTATGCCTAGACCTACCACTGACATGGCACTCACAGTCAAGTGGAAGGGATAGATCGCATACCTCCTGTAGAGGGGACAGGTTCCATGGGAGAGGACGGTACTTCAGGTACCTTAGCTACATGGCTCTCAGGAACCCCTCCAACATACTGACCAACCATATTCGTGCTGGATGCATGGGGGAATCTCACATCAATGAGACATATTTCCTGAGGCTGAACGCCATGTCAAATGACAAATTGTCTTGCTGTGGCGTCGACACCTTTCCTACATCGACCTTCGAAGCCAAACAGTATTCCCTGTCTCATGCCACCACTTTATCCATTTCAGCCATTTTTCAGCATTTTGTCAAACGAGGCAGGTAATTAAGGCAATCCAACTAGAGAACAAGACCAGTTTCTCTGGATATCTGAAAACTGTTCACAACTGCTTACAGGATGCTGGCCTTAGAGCCCAATGGGCTGCCAATAAACAGGCCCTCTGTGAAGATCACAAACTTTAAAGGTCTGCCTTCACTGAGTCAAATGTAGAATTTTGGGTCACAAATTTTCAATAGCATTCAAATCCGGCCCTCTAACAGGCCAGTTGATCAGGTCGACATCAGACTGTTGCAAAAATTGATATCAGTCTGTTGCAAAAATGTTTACTGAATAATACGACTCATGTGAATTGGTGAATGGCCACCTGGAAACAGATTACTGTAGTGGGATAGTGCGTCCTCACATCCGACACTAAGGTATGTTTCATGGTGCCCACAAACTGATTTGCAGCAAGATGACCACAAATTTGATGAAGTGCCCCTGCCCCATCATATTGAACAAATGCCAGTATTTGTTACAATCAGTGTTGACATCATATATTACTTTGAACAGTGTTTAGTTGGTATTAATTTCTAGTTTGTGTATAGAACATCTCACTGGTATGATAATATGTTGCCACTGTAATCCAACATGAGCATGAACAGAGTGAAAGTGTTACCATGATTTGTGATGTGACTGTACAAGAGAGGCATTATGCATCTCAGTGTGGATTACGGTCAAAATTCTGGGAACTGAAAAAAATGGACTTTTAAGAGCAGATGATTTCAGAGTGCTGTTAAGTACAAAATAATTTCCACCATTTCACAGGACTTGCTGGTAGCTGCACATGCCGACAATACCTAATGTGGGACTTTGCCATTTTCCGCTCGAACAGTTTTGTTTTGTCAACTGTGTTTTCTGCATGTTGTTCATGCACATAAGTCATATTTGATTTCAGTTTGCCTCTTAAGCTGAGTAGTTTATTTCAACAGAGTAGTAAGATATTTCAGAGGTAACTTTTTCTGTGTTTACACATACCTATTCTTAGAGGAAAATGAGGTGGATTGCATTTGAAAGGTATCCCAGAACCTCATTAATAGTGATCAGCAAACAAACAATAAGCATTTCTAACATTCTAACTAATCCCTAAACAACAATGGTACAATGTCCGTGACACAAATGAGTCGCTTAAAAATAAGAAAAGACATGCTTTTAACTGTTTTGGTTTTTATTATCATTTTATAGTGCCACAAAGTAGTCCATATTTCTGAATCCTTCTTCCACGAAGCTTAATGGTTTATCAACAACTGTTCTTCTGTGACAGATTTGTTCCTACAAGGAAAAGAAGTTAGTTAGCAACAGAAATAAACAACTTTGTTAGCTACCAGTGTGCAGAGGTATGTTTCTTCTCTGCCACATCCAACTCATGACACACACACACACACACACACACACACACACACGGATTTAAATGTTTACATGCTTTCAGAGCTAGTGGCTCCTCCTCCTGGCAGAAGTAAGTCTCCCATGACCCGTGGTTCTGGGTGACTTTTCTGAACTGTACTCCTTTCCCTAAACCTCTCCAATCCTTTTCCTTCACCCCTCTGCCTTCTTCAACCCTTCTGCAAGGAGGAAGAGCCTCTGGGTACAAAAGCTTGTAAAAATTTAAATCCTTTTGTGTGTGTTACTCTGCCACCACTTGGTGAGTAGAATTTTACCTATCCATTTTTATTACATTATCAATAATAGATTATTTTCATTATTTTTACACACATTATTTAACTTTAGATTAAATAAAGAAGAATGAGTATAAGAGCCACATTTGAATTACTTGTACTTCACAGTATCTCTTCCTTGACTATTTGCTTCATTTTCTTTTTTTTGTGTCAAAGAATCATAAATGAAATTCTTAATTTTTTGACGTCACGGTTTGCTTCCATTAGTGCTTTGCTCAGTTCTCGCTTTGTTTAACATGTTTAGAAAAACATTAAATACATCAGAAAGGAGACCGACAAAACTATGGAAAGTTTCACTGGTATTTTTAAAGACTGAATTGCGCCACTTTATACCGTACAGCTGTGACAAAAGTACCTTGAAACTTCCTGGCAGATTAAAACTGCGTGCCCGACCGAGACTAACTCGGGACCTTTGCCTTTCACGGGCAAGTGCTCTACCAACTGAGCTACCGAAGCACGACTCACGCCCGGTACTCACAGCTTTACTCCTGCCAGTATCTCCTCTCCTACCTTCCAAACTTTACAGAAGCTCTTCTGTGAACCTTGCAGAACTAGCACTCCTGAAAGAAAGGATACAGCGGAGACATGGCTTAGCCACATCCTGGGGGATGTTTCCAGAATGAGATTTTCACTCTGCAGCGGAGTGTGCGTCGATATGAAACTTCCTGGCAGATTTAAACTGTGTCCCCAACCGAGACTCGAACTCGGGACCTTTGCCTTTCGCGGGCAAGTGTCCCGAGTTCGAGTCTCGGTCGGGCACACAGTTTTAATATGCCAGGAAGTTTCATATCAGCGCACATTCCGCTGCAGAGTGAAAATCTCATTCTACTATTACCTCATTTGTTAGCAATATTTATATACATCTATATTGATCACATTTGTTTGCAGAAATTCTTTTGTCTATAATTTTAGCCATATCCAATTGCGATCTGATGGATAACTAGCATTAAAGAGTGAACTTTCGTACTTATTTCTCTCACCATTTGATATAATATTGTTAAGGCATGACAGCCTTCTTATTAGCTTATCACTTGTACAAAATATTTTGTTTATCCTGATGGTATTAGCAAATGTGCATTTTGTTGTTATAATCCTAAATCAATACTGATCATTTCATCATCACTGACTCACAAGTCGCCGAAGTGGCGTCAAATAAAAAGGATTTGCAATACAGTAGCCGAACTTCCCCACATGGGGCCTCCCGGCCAACAGTGCCATACGATCATTTCATTTCATTTCATTTCATTTCATTTCATTTCATTTCAATACTGATAGTTTCAAAAATTAAAATCCTTATGCCGACAGTGTTTTGGGAATCATGTGGCCTGGGAGTATGGTTTATAGACTTTACACTGGAAACTCCAGATTGGAATATAAACAATATTAGGAAAAGAACAGATTGTAACTATGTAAAGATGACCCATTGAGTTGCACACAGGCAAAGGCTATTACATATTACAGCTTTCAGCCAGCCAGTGCATTTTTCAGTCGGAGCAGCCAGTGGTAGCCGTCATGTGCGTTTGACTGTGTGATTTGTGAATTTGTATGTTTTCTTTGCCAAAGAAAGCTTTGGCTGATAGCTATAATGTGTAACTGTCTTTTCATTGTGCCTGTCTGCAGTTCAATAGGTCATCTTTAGGCTGAGTAGCATCCTTTTCCTAATACTGTAGGCTTTACACTGGCTTTGGAGCCTCATACTACTATAGCAGATACCCCAAATACACTTTCAGGGTACAGAGATTTAGGTATGATAAGGGTAGTAAATTTTGTTTTAAGATCATTACTGACTGAGGAAGCAATAAATTGTAGAATTTTGGAACACGTATTGTGTTCGAGTATAATGACTTTTCTGGAGACTAGAAATCTACTCTGTAGGAATCAGCATGGGTTTCGAAAAAGACGGTCATGTGAAACCCAGCTCGCGCTATTCGTCCACGAGACTCAGAGGGCCATAGACACGGGTTCACAGGTAGATGCCGTGTTTCTTGACTTCCGCAAGGCGTTCGATACAGTTCCCCACAGTCGTTTATTGAACAAAGTAAGAGCATATGGACTATCAGACCAATTGTGTGATTGGATTGAGGAGTTCCTAGATAACAGGACGCAGCATGTTATTCTCAATGGAGAGAAGTCTTCCGAAGTAAGAGTAATTTCAGGTGTGCCGCAGGGGAGTGTCATAGGACCGTTGCTATTCACAATATACATAAATGACCTGGTGGATGACATCGGAAGTTCACTGAGGCTTTTTGCAGATGATGCTGTGGTGTATCAAGAGGTTGTAACAATGGAAAATTGTACTGAAATGCAGGAGGATGTGCAGCGAATTGACGCATGGTGCAGGGAATGGCAACTGAATCTCAATGTAGACAAGTGTAATGTGCTGCAAATACACAGAAAGATAGATCCTTTATCATTTAGCTACAAAATAGCAGGCCAGCAACTGGAAGCAGTTAATACCATAAATTATCTGGGAGTACGCATTAGGAGTGATTTAAAATGGAATGATCATATAATGTTGATTGTCGGTAAAGCAGATGCCAGACTGAGATTCATTGGAAGAATCCTAAGGAAATGCAATCCGAAAACAAAGGAAGTAGGTTACAGTACGCTTGTTCGCCCACTGCTTGAATACTGCTCAGCAGTGTGGGATCCGTACCAGATAGGGTTGATACAAGACATAGAGAAGATCCAACGGAGAGCAGCGCGCTTCGTTACAGGATCATTTAGTAATCGCGAAAGCGTTACGGAGATGATAGATAAACTCCAGTGGAAGACTCTGCAGGAGAGACGCTCAGTAGCTCGGTACGGGCTTTTGTCAAAGTTTCGAGAACATACCTTCACCGAAGAGTCAAGCAGTATATTGCTCCCTCCTACGTATATCTCGCGAAGAGACCATGAGGATAAAATCAGAGAGATCAGAGCCCACACAGAGGCATACCGACAATCCTTCTTTCCACGAACAATACGAGACTGGAATAGAAGGGAGAACCGATAGAGGTATTGAAGGTACCCTCCGCCACACACCGTCAGGTGTGTAGATGTAGAATGAATGAACACTTTACTTTGGCTGTGTTTATTTTGACCTTTTCTTCGTTTCACAACTAATACCAATTTTTTAAGTTGTTATCACATGTTTAGTTCGAAAAAAAGGGCTGTATTTATGGAAATGGCAGCATATTCACATAATTTGCTTCCATTTGTTTTGTTTTACAGGATTCATTGCTCTTCAACAACTATCTGGCAAACAATCAAGATCAGTGAAAATTTTAAACCAAAACAAAGCACATTATGTGAATATAATGCCATTTCCATAAGTGTGGACTTTTCTCAAGCTAAACATTAGATATAGTAATTTATTCTACATAAATAAATGGAAATTTTTTGGGTCTGCTCCCATAACTTTAGAGGAACAATAAAAAAGTGCTGTATATCTCTATTATTAGCACTGAAAAATACTACTGGCACAAATGAAAGTATTCTACTCTTCTGAAAGGAATTCCTTAATACCATAAAAACATGTATTGGTAAGAAACTCCTTCAAGGCCATTTCAATGCAGCTTCCACTTGCACTTTTTAAATTCTTTCGAAATTTGTTATAAAATTATAACAGAGCCTGATGTTTGCACATTTTGTGTTATGCCTTTTCAGATGATAATCAGTCTCTCCTAGTACTATACAAGTGTGCATCTCTAGAGTATTTTGGTATTTTAAAATTAATTAATCAGTTTTATAACCATGTACTGACAGCAATTTTAGTAAAGTTTTACTTTTGAACATCTCTTCACATAACTCGTTACAGCCAAGCTTGCACAGAAGCCTTACAGCCTCTTCTGATGGCTATTGGCCTATTTGTATGCCTGGCAGCAGCGTATCCCATGCTTCAATTCCAAATGTGAGGTATGGATGTACTCATTTGCTCATAATTTAGCATTTGCCACAATGCTCTCATTTTGTAAATTGATTTTCTTAATTTTTGGCATAAATGATCACTGTGATGCCTATCTGACATCATTAGGGCATTTGCATCATGCAGTTTTATTTCTGTACCATCATCAGACAACATTCCATTGTACTCCATAAGATTTTTGGTGTATTTGAAAGTCCATTACACTTTATTTACTGGAATTTAAGCTTGAGCAATTGTTTTGTTGGTAATTTTTTAAGTCAAGTAAGCCCCAGAACAATTCAGGGCCAGATCATTCTCATTGGGTATCCACTTAATGACTGCTGTATCATCTGAATAGTTAAGTACCTTGCTATTGTGCACTGCAGGTAGAACAATAAAGGCCCCAGAACTGACCCTTGAGGCACACCACACTTGACTACAGCTGGAATGGAGCTGCAGTTCTTCATGATGTGACTCACTTTATGTGTAACTTGTATAACCTGGTATTGGCCTTGTAAGTTTGATAGCATAAGTTTCAGTTTATAAAATAATAGCTCATGAGACACTGTGCCAAGTGCACATGACAAATCTAGGAACATACATGCCATGGCATAAAAAGTCTAACTTATACTGTCAAGTGGAAAGAAATCCACATTTCATAAAATTATGGTTGTAGTGCCTACTATGAGAAATATGTATGACAAGCACTAAAGATGTGTTACTGGTCAGTTCAATCAATGAGAGAATGTTACAGAAATGATCGGTGAACATTAAAAGGGGCTCCTTGGAGGGCAGAAGACACATTTTGATGAATTTTAGAGACCCAGCATTTGTGCAATTCAGACCCAATACAAAACATCTCTTTCCATTAACATTTTAAGGAAGCATACAGTTTATGGCCCAGATAACAAATGAGGTAGAGTGCTCCGTCCACTTCACATTTTACAACAGGGAAGCACCATAAAGGAATAGATTTTTTCCAGTTCTTACCTTAACTTTTTTCTCTGGACTGAGATCAATTTGGACAAGAGGGTCAAGTTTCCCATGGACTGCTACTAAGTCATTGTACCTGGAAGAAACAGAAGGGCAATTAATTACATTTAATTAACAATAAATTTTTGAACAACAAAAAATTAAATGTACTGTAACAGAGATGATTATCACAAGATTGCTAGAGTGGGTTCATCTGTTTCTGTTCTGAAGTCAACAGTCTCAATTAGCAAAGTTTCTTGGAAAGGTCAAAGTAATTATTGTTGAGGTAACTCAAAAGATTTACAAATGCTGAAAAGGAGAAACAGCTTAAGGGCCTAAGGCAATGCTGTATGATGAGTGAAACAGACATTATCAAGGTGTGGAGCTGCTATAAAAACAAATTCAAAATGACAGACTCTTAATTATTAGTTGGGGGTCAACTCTTGCAGTGAGTTTGTCCTGAAGCCCCCCCCCCCCCCTCCTCCCTCAAACACACTGAATAAATTTCTTCATTCTTTGTGAGTTTTGTTTGTAGTCTTCTGTCCATGAGAGAATGCATCTTGTTTTTGGTTGTTTGTCTCATTTTATTCCACTTGCCACTATTTATAAATGAAAATTTTTTTAATGAATGGTATTCTTGTAATTGGATCCATATTAACTCCTGAAATGGTTTTTTTTTCCCAACTGAACCAATTTTCACTATGATATTTCTTAGGTTCTTAAATTTTCCTGTTTTGCTAATGTCTCCGTATTGTGTCTCGAATTCTGAAGGGGCAGTACTAACATTAGCCACCACTTCTCTTTACCGAAAGAATATCCGTTTGATCTGCGATTTTCTTTACCAGTGTCATTTAGAGCACTTCACTGTTTCTATGACATTTGACAGGATGGTGATGTTATTGGCACAGGACAGTCTACGATGATCCATTTAAATT
Organism: Schistocerca cancellata; assembly: GCF_023864275.1. Classification (NCBI taxonomy): domain Eukaryota; kingdom Metazoa; phylum Arthropoda; class Insecta; order Orthoptera; family Acrididae; genus Schistocerca; species Schistocerca cancellata. The sequence continues at coordinate 30,938,728 of NC_064635.1, read as the reverse complement.
TGGTTTACATTCTCGGAGGGATGTGGCTGTCTTAATTCTGATTTCCAGGTATGGATGAACTTTTTGAGAATACAACTGAGGAGAAATGAAGGCAGACAATGTCTTAATATTTTACCTGTAGTTTTAATGGAGCATCTTTGATGTTTTATTTCTGTTTTGAAATCTAAGGAATGTATGAGACACCCTAGGAATTTCACCTTGAATTTTGTATGTCAACGTGGCTCTAATTATGACCAGCATTTTGCTGGCAACCCTCAATTCATTATGGATATTTAACATGATCTCACAGTCTGTTGAGCTGAACACTTTCTTACAGTTTGCTCTAAATTGAGTCAAATCAAAATTGTCACAGAAGAGATCACATACACAATTCACATAACAACATAAGACTTAAATACTGCAAATGCTATTTGAATAAATTGTTCAGTTTATGTTTGAAAATCTGAGGTCATTATTAAACAGTCTCACTTTTTCCTGCAGAAAAGCGAACCTGCATAATAGTGTTTCTGCACAATAGTTAAGGAAATTTTATCCAACAGTATATTATTTCCTGCTGAGGTTCACTGAGTGAATGCTGTAGTTCCCTTTGGAATGAGTCCACATAATCAACTTTAAATCTTACATGTAAATATATGTGCCCGGATGGCAACTTGACACTTCTGAGGTGTTTGGGAGAGATTACTTTATGACAGTAGTTGCTGATACAACATGTACCGTTCAGGTCTGTCTGCTTCGGGCTTGTCCATGTAGTAACGGATGAATGCCCGTTCAGAGTCTTCTCTCTCCTCATAGCTGATGACTCCTCCACCATTCAGCGTCTGGACATTTGGTAACCGCGCGATGAGCAGCTGCCGCCGCTCATGTTCTGTGTAGTCCTGTAAATTATAGCATTTTTAAGAATTATTAATTCTGTCAGTTAATGAGAAAAATTTCATCACAATAGGCAATTTACAATGGCAAACTCAATTCTTTGGAAATATCCACTACATGTAAGTAACAGACTTTGTACTAGAGCCTTAGCTGTTCCTGTGCAAAAAGACCCAACTGCTAAACACTGCAGTTTGTTTAGTCTTATTCACTAGTGATATATCTGCCTTAATTGAAAATCGTGCCTCACGAAAAATTCCAGGCAGTATGAATAAGCTTTAGAAAAGCTTGAAACATGGTTTCTTCTAGACTGACTATAACTGAGGGTCTCTCAGACCCACATGAAGCAGTGTAGAAATAAATCTTCATTGCTCTGTTTAAAACCAGGAACAAGTTAGTGAGATTCCACGTATCATATGCAGTAACTGGTTTAATGAAGCACCTCGCTTTTTATGTTTGTTAAGCTTATGGCAATTTTCATGTTTACACTTGCATACTATGAAAATATGCAGTTTAATTGTGCAGTCTGTAACAGATCCCTCCCAAGCATGTCTTTTAGTACATATTCTGCAAAAGTGTCAGGAAATGTGACATTGATGGATAAAAAAGTTACCTTAAAACAGCCTGAAGATGGGTGCACTGTTGTCAAACAAGGAATTTGTGAACTGAAACCAACAAGCTTTGAAAAACACGAAAAAACACCGAGACAAACTGGGTTGCATCTTTGAAGTGGGCTGCCAACCTTATTGGCACATATCCAGGCAAATCTTGTGTTCACAGCTCTAGGTTCTTGTTTCAATCCTTTCATGATAATAATAAACTATATAAATGCTGACATGTTAAAGAGATATATGCACACGTGGAATGACAGGTCACTGCAGTTTAGATGTCCTTAAGAGATACAAATAAATTCCTTCTGTGTACTGAAAAATGGAAAATCAATTTTTCCTAACAGCAGGAAATGTCTACCCTGTCAAATTTTTGCAGGCCACATATCATTATAATCCACTATTTACTACCATGTCCGTCGCTCGTGGTCTTGTGGTAGAATTCTTGCTTCCCGAGCACAGCGTCCCAGGTTCGATTCCCAGTGGGGTCAGGGATTTTCAACTGCCCTGAGATGACTGGGTGTTTTTGTGACATCTTCATCATCATTATTCATCCCCATTATGGTTGGGGGAAGGCAATGGCAAACCACCTCCATTAGGACCATGCCTAGTACAGTGGTGCAAGTCTCCCACATCATTCCCCTACGTGCTGTCAAGAAGCATGGGACTTCATTTCCATTTACTATTGTGGTGCTGAAGGCAATTTGGTTTCCATGTCCAATACAGACTCCGAGTGGCTATTTTTTCACCGTAACAGAGCTTAGAGAGAACAGTTGCATAATCTTTCTGAAGAGAACTACTTAGTTTTGACAATATTTTTTTGGGGGGTGGGGGTGGGGGCGGTAGGGGCGGGGTGGGGGGGAGGATTTAACAATGTTTAGATATAAGCTACTTTTCCTATAATCAATTACATTTAAAAGGTTTAACAAAAATATTTATTTTTTCAAATAACCTAAGGCTAAACAATATCCAAACAGGCCTTGGAAGGACTAACATTACCAACCGACAGCCGTGTCATCTGCAGCCGATAGGTACCATTACAGATTTTACAGAAGTTCTCATTTCTGGAGCCACTACTTCTTAGTCATGTAATTCCTCAACTGACCTCACGTGAGCTGAATGGATCTTGCTTGCCAACAGCACTTGGCAGACCCAGACCATCACCCATCCAAGTGCTAGCCATGTCTGACAATGCTTACATTGCTGATCTGACAGGAACCAGTGTTACCACATCAGCAAGGTCATTGGCTCTTTTTTCCAATAATGGGTATAAATGTGATGTATTATTTTAATAAATATAATGTAATTGATAATTATATTTCCAGTTTCAACATAACACTGAAAAATAAGTCACCAGGAAATAACATCAAAATTGGCAATAAAAGATTTTTTCTTATCTCTGACCAATAAGAAAACTCGTGAGCAACAAATAAGAAAATGAGATACCCTTTAACAGATGTAGGCAAACAAAACTTGGCACGAAGACAGAATTCTGAATACAAAAAGGAGCAAAAATGGAATAACAAATCTCAGAATTTCATTTGACAGCAGTAGCACAATTACCTCGAACAGTGGACAGCCAGAGATGCGGAGGGACTGAAGCTGGGGGAACCGGCTGACCCGGTCAATGTCTCGCCACGAGCGAAGGTGTGTGCCTGTCAGGTTGAGGAAGCGCAGCTGCCGGAAAAAGGTGTGTGGCTGTTCACCCACTCCAACTTTGCTGCCACACGATTCGCATTCACTCTCCTCTGACGAGCCGCTGTCTGAGCCGAAGTTTGCTGCAGGCACAGACATTGCAGTGAAAAATTCTGTGACAAATTCTCAAGATTCTCTAGTTAACAAATTACATGCATGATTATTTAATACAGAACTATAGGCAACTGCTGGCTGACACACAGACACACACAACAGCACGGAGACTTTCCTAGACTTTAAGCTAATGATAGTTTTCTAGTGTAAGTAGAGACACACACACACACACACACACACACACACACACACACACACACACACACACACACACAATTACTCTCCCCCTTCACCCCCCCCCCCCTTGCAATCCCCGATTTTTTCCACATCAGCACAATTAAAACTGTTGAAACATTACAAAAATCAAAGGTTTCTCCTTAAAAAGTATACCAGTTTTTGCCAAATTTGACCAATTTCCTTTAACTTCATGGTAGGCATGTGTTAACCATTTAAACAATGACTGATAAATCTGTTATTCTTCTGTTAGCTACATTAATCATCTCATGACCACACACAAAATTCTCACATCAGTGCACCAAATTTGCAGAACTCTACAACATGCCACAAATCATACATATATCTTAATAAAAACCTGGAAATTTGGCAGATACTGCAACTTATGACAGACAAAGCAAGAGAAGTTCAGAAGTATACTCTAATGATACTTACTGAGAGAAAGAGAAAAGTTTTAGAGTTGTGAATTTGTTATTGGGGAATAGCTCCCTCTCTTACATCCCTACACAATATCCCTACCTTAAGTGTAAGAGAACCATCATTGTCCTTATGATAATGATGATGATGATAATGTCCTTGAAGAACAAGGGTTAGATCCAAAAACCCTTAACCTCATCAAGGGACCACTGACCGATACTACCTCCAAGGTGAAATTCATGGGTGAAATATTCGAGTCCTTCCTGATCAAAACTGGCATCTGACAAGGTTGTGGTCTGTCTTCTCTCCTATTCAACCTCATACTGGACAAGGTCATCTGCGAATGGGAAAAGGTATTGAAGAATAAAAACTACTGGAAACCTTTACAGGTGGGGTGAGTCAAGGACGACATAAGAATTTTATGTTTAGCTTTTGCTGCCGATTTTGCCTTATTAGTAGATGATGAGGTAACAGCAACTGAACAGGTCAAAACCCTTAAAGAATGTGCAGAGAAAGTTTGTCTGCAAATATCTTTCCTAAATTCTGAGTTCACCACCACAAAAACCAACACCCAAAACTTGACAACAAAACACGGTCATATCAATAGAGTCCCATATTTTAAATACTTAGATGAAGTCCTTGAACCTATGGGGCGAGAGAAAGTAGCACAAAACATTCGCCTCCAAAAACTAAAGTGAGCCTATGGAAGAACCTGCAAGGTGTACAATAAAAAATGCTTGCCCAAAAAACTATAAAATCAGGCACTATAATACAGTATTAAAAAGCCTGAAGTCCTGTATGCCAGTGAAACACTGACAGTCCACATAAAAGGTGACCTAGAAAACTTATTAAATGAAGAACGTAAAATCATCAGAAAGATACTAGGGCCAAAGAAAACAGAAGAGGGCTACAGACTACGATCTCGCCAAACAACTGAGAAATTGTCCAATCTTACAGAAGACATTAGAAAAAGATGTTTAAAATTTTATGGGCACGTCTCTAGGTTTCCGAAAACAAGACTTATGCACAAAATTCTTAAATAAATATAAGGACTTAAAACTATACCCTGGATACAAGAGGTCAAAAATCTCAGATAAATTATTCAGATATTTTGAACAGAAAGGTATTTAAGCAGAAAGTTGACAGATGGGAAGCTAAGTCAGAATGGATCTCTAAAGAAAGCAGGAACAAAATGGAAAGACGGAAGGAAGAGAGCCCATGCAGAAAAAATGAGAGCAGTGTGGAAAAGGAAGAGGAATCTAGAAGCTTTGCGTGATCCAACAGCATCTAATCACACAATAATAATAATAATAATAATAATAATAATAATAATAATAACTGTGGAGGCCCGGGACAAGAATAGGCCGCTGGTATGTTCTGCCAGTCGTAAAAGGCGACGAAAAGAACAAACCACTAATAGGGCTAACCCCCTTTTTAGTGTGATTAGTTGGTTCAGGACAGAACTAATGAAGCCTCTGACAAGTGCTGTCATGGTTGGGGATGACACTTGAACCCTATGCCCGTCCATAATGGTAACGACACTGCTAGCCACACAGAAAATGATTTAAATCCAAATAGAGGTGTTTTGCAGGATATGCTTCCTGCAACCACTCTAGAAGGAAAACAAAGACAGAGGATGAGATGGTCAGATGAAGTTAACCGACACCTCATGTTCTGTTATTACCAAGCAACAAACTTAGGAACCAACACAACTGGATACAGATCACAAGTATACACAACATTTATTACCAGATACCCAGAATTAAAATTTTTAACAGAACAACGACTAGCTGATCAGATTCGTGTAATAATCAAAAATAACGGGATACCCCAGTCAGAATTAGAAAACGTCAAACAACAAGTACAACAAATACTGGAACAAAATAATGTGCAATCAGAAGAAGAAAATACAGTAATGGACTCAAACATCCTAGAGCAAACAAACAAAGAACAACACACATCAATTAAACCATCAGAGGAAAACTAAATCTTAAGACAGCCACCAGAACAAGCACAAATAGAACACGAAGTGATACACATGTTAGATATAGAAGAAAAATTTCAGTTGACATATATAGAATACAAAGACACAAATACAGACATTAGACCATTCTTGCATAGACCGCCAAATAACCCACAAGTCGAAACAACAACAACAACTATCAACACAATCATACACAACAAAATAAATGAAAACAACTATGGAAGAGTTACAACTACTGGTTTACATAGGAGCACTCACTACACTAAATATACACACTAGGCAGAGATTAGAACCAACCAACACACAAAACCAGCATGGCAACACAGGCTACAGATCAGAATAGAAAAACTGAGAAAATACATCGGACAGCTAACACAATTTATAAAAAATGAAATATCAGACAAAAAACGAAAAAGGTTAGGTAAAACCTCACAACAAGAAGCGATAGAGCAATTAGATGAAAAGAAGCAGAAATTACAAGCATTGGCCAAATGAATTAGAAGATACAAAAAAAGGGAAAATAGAAGGAAACAAAACCAAACATTCAACACAAACCAAAAGAAATTTTACCAGACAATAGATAACACACACATTAAAATAGACAATCCACCAAGCATACCAGACATGGAACACTTCTGGAGCAATATATGGTCAAACCCAGTACAACATTACAGGCATGCACGGTGGATACAAGCAGAAACAGACACATACAAGATGATACCATGGATGCCTGAAGTGATAATTTTGCAACATGAAGTCACCCAAGCAATTAATTCTACTCACAACTGGAAACCCCTGGAAAAGATAAAATATCAAATTTCTGGCTAAAGAAGTGCACCTCAACACATTCACATCTAACTAAATTATTTAACAGTTACATTGCAGACCCAGACACATTCCCTGATACGCTTACACATGGAATAACTTATCTGAAACCTAAAGATCAAGCAGACACAGCAAACCCAGCTAAGTATCGCCCCATAACATGCCTACCAACAATATACAAAATATTAACTTCAGTAATCACACAGAAATTAATGACACATACAACACAGAACAAAATTATAAATGAAGAACAAAAAGGCTGTTGCAAAGGAGCACGAGGATGTAAAGAGCAACTGATAATAGATGCAGAGATGACATATCAAGCTAAAACTAAACAAAGGTCGCTACACTATGCATACATTGATTACCAAAAAGCTTTTGATAGTGTACCCCACTCATGGTTACTACAAATATTGGATATATACAAAGCAGATCCTAAATTGACACAGTTCCTAAACACAGTAATGAAAAATTGGAAAACCACACTTAATATCCAAACAAATTCAAATAATGTCATATCACAGTCAATACAGATTGAGCATGGAATATACCAAGGAGACTCATTAAGTCCTTTCTGGTTCTGCCTTGCTCTGAACCCACTATCCAACATGCTAAATAATACAAATTATGGATACAATATTACTGGAACATACCAACACAAAATCACACATTTGCTATACATGGATGATCTAAAACTACTTGCAGCAACAAATCAACAAGTCAACCAATTACTAAAGGTAACAGAAGTATTCAGCAATGATATAAATATGGCTTTTGGAACAGACAAATTTAAGAAAAATAGCATAGTCAAGGGAAAACACACTAAACAAGAAGATTACATATTGGATAACCACAGCGACTGCATAGAAGTCATGGAAAAAACAGATGCCTATAAATATCTAGGATACAGACAAAAAATAGGAATAGATAATACAAATATTAAAGAAGAACTAAAAGAAAAATATAGACAAAGACTAACAAAAATACTGAAAACAGAATTGACAGCAAGAAACAAGGCAAAAGCTATAAATACTTATGCCATACCAATATCGACCTACTCATTTGGGGTAGTGAAATGGAGTAACACAGACCTAGAAGCACTCAATACACTTACACGATCACAATGCCACAAATATAGAATACATCACATACATTCAGCAACAGAAAGATTCACATTAAGCAGAAAGGAAGGAGGAAGAGGAGTTATCGACATAAAAAAACCTGCATTATGAACAGGTAGACAATTTAAGAAAATTCTTTATGGAACGAGCAGAAACTAGCAAAATACACAAAGCAATCACTCATAAATACATCGGCTACACCATTGCAATTTCATAACCACTTCTACAACCCTTTAGATCACATAACATCAACAGATATGAAGAAAGTAAATTGGAAAAACAAAACACTACATGGCAAGCACCCGTATCATCTAACACAGCCACACATCGATCAAGACGCATCCGACACATGGCTAAGAAAAGGCAATATATACAGTGAGACAGAAGGATTCCTGATTGCAACACAGGATCAAACAATAAACACCAGATATTACAGCAAGCATATTATTAAAGATCCCAATACCACGACAGATAAATGTAGACTTTGCAAACGACAAATAGAAACAGTAGATCACATCACAAGCGGGTGTACAATACTAGCAAATACAGATTACCCCAGAAGACATGACAATGTAGCAAAAATAATACATCAGCAACTTTCCATACAACATAAACTAATAAAACAACACGTTCCCACATACAAGTATGCGCCACAAAATGTACTGGAGAATGATGAATACAAATTATACTGGAACAGAACCATTATAACAGATAAAACAACACCACATAACAAACCTGACATCATACTCACCAATAAAAAGAAACAATTAACACAACTAATCGAAATATCCATACCCAATACCACAAATATACAGAATAAAACAGGAGAAAAAATTGAAAAATACATCCAACTGGCTGAGGAAGTCAAAGACATGTGGCATCAGGATAAAGTTGACATCATACCAATTATACTATCACCTACAGGAGTCACACCACACAACATCCACAAGTACACAACGCAATACAGCTACATCCAAACGTATATATACAACTACAGAAATCTGTAATTATTGATACATGTTCAATTACCCGAAAGTTCCTAAATGCAATGTAACATATACCGAACAGTAAAAAGGAAGTCACACTTGATCAAGGTCCACATTACTTTCCATTTTTGACCAGACATAACATCTGAGAAGAGAAAGAAGAAATAATAATAATAAGGGTGACCTAGAGAAGATCCTCACAGAGGAAAGAAAAATTATCATAAAAATTATTGGACCAGAACTCGCAGATGAAGGACCCAGGCTTCACTCAGAGAAGTTGTACAACCTTGCAGCGGACATCAGAAAAAGGCGACTAAAATTTTATGGCCACATCAGCAGACTCCCACAGACCAGATTCACCAACAGAATACTAAGATACATACAGAGGCTCAAACCCACTACACGTTGGATGGCACAAGTAAAAATTGATCTGGAAAAATCTCAGGTAGATTCAGCAAACCACAGACAAAAGTGTCTATAGACACAAAATACAAAAGTGGGAAGTAATGTCCGAAGACAGTACCTAAAGACCATTGGTGTGGACGATGGAATGTATACAGTACAAAGAGAGAACGTGTATCCAGAAAGGGAAAGGCGGACGGCGACAGATTGGAAGGAAGTGTTTAAGTGGATTGGGTGATAATGGAGAGTATCATGGAGAAGAATCACGAGTCCTCCATGGGCTGGAGTGCCTTCAACAGAGGGGAGATCATATCGGACGGACTGAAAATGAGGGAGAAGAAAGCGGTCATGGGGACGCAGCTTTGTTTCCTGAAGACAAAAGATGACCAGCGAGTAGGATCGTAAGAGGATCGACAATTCATCCCGATGGCTCGAATGCCGCGGATATTCCAGTGGATAATGGACATAGGATGAACAGAAAATGGAGGAATGTGACCAAGGTTGCTGTCAACTCAACGACTGCTCAGAGCTTGCGACCGACAGCATGGAATGGCATTCAGCCGAAGGCAGAAGATCCTGATCCATAGGTTGTTCAGGAGCAGCTCCTGCCACCAGCGATCGGCCGGTTGATCGGCCGCCAGCAGTGCGCCTCGGCGACACAGAAGACGGCCGAGGGCGATTTCCGGCAGGTGGTGCTGTAGATGGGACACGCCTTGGTGGAGAAGGAGATGAACTGGGTTTCTTTGTAGCCTTCTTGGAAATATGATGTTTAGATGAAGGAGGAACCGATCGTTGTGAAGTTGGGGTACGTAAAAAATCTTCACGAGTATGCTCTTTTTTCGAAGTCTTGGTGTCTGACTTTTGGGCTCGGCCCAAGTAGGTATTTTAACTGCTGTCACAGCTAATCCGCACATCAGTAGCAAACAAATTGCGTGAGAATCGGGAATTTCAGAAACGTCGGTGTTGAGAATGCTACATCAACATCGATTGCACCCATACCATATTTCTATGCACCAGGAACTGCATGGCGATGACTTTGAATGTCTTGTACAGTTCTGCCACTGGGCACAAGAGAAATTGACAAGTGGAATATCAGCAATCTCAGCAGGTTAATGTATGGTGCGGCATTATGGGAGGAAGGATAATTGGCCCCCATTTTATCGATGGCAATCTAAATGGTGCAATGTATGCTGATTTCCTAAGTAATGTTCTACCGATGTTACTACAAGATGTTTCACTGCATGACAGAATGGCAATGTACTTCCAACATGATGGATGCCCAGCACAGCTTGCGTGCGGTTGAAGCAGTATTGAATAGCATATTTCATGACAGGTGGATTGGTCGTCGAAGCACCATTCTATGGCCTGCAAGTTCACCGGATTTGACGTCCCCGGATTTCTTTCTGTGGGGAAAGCTGAAGGATATGTGCTATCTTGATCCACTGACAACATGCGTCAGCATATTGTCAATGGATCTGAGAACATTCCGGAAGGTGAACTACTCTCTGTTGAGAGGAATGATGTTACACGTATTGCCAAATGCATTGAGGTTGACGGACATCATTTTGATTATTTATTGGATTAAGGTGGTATTTACAGTATGGGACCCTTACCAGGTTGGATTAATAGAAGAGATAGACATGATCCAGCGAAAAGCAGCGCGATTCGTCATGGGGACATTTAGTCAGCGCGAGAGCGTTACGGAGATGCTGAACAAGCTCCAGTGGTGGACACTTCAAGAAAGGCGTTACGCAATACGGAGAGGTTTATTATCGAAATTACGAGAGAGCACATTCCGGGAAGAGATGGGCAACATATTACTACCGCCCACATGTATCTCGCGTAATGATCACAACGAAAAGATCCGAGAAATTAGAGCAAATACGGAGACTTACAAGCAGTCGTTCTTCCCACGCACAATTCGTGAATGGAACAGGGAAGGGGGGATCAGATAGTGGTACAATAAGTACCCTCCGCCACACACCGTAAGGTGGCTCGCGGAGTATAGATGTAGATGTAGATGTAATAAAACTGTAACAGCATGTGTTCTCAGAAATGATAACTTCACAAAGGTACATGTATCACATTGGAACAACTGAAATAATATGTTCAGACATACCTACGTTCTGTAATATAATTTAAAAAACCTACCTGTTACCAACTGTTCATCTGAAATTGTGAACCATATGTTTGTGACTATTACAGCGCCATGTATCACAAAGTGGAAAAAGTGGTCCTACTAAAACATTCATATTTCTTTACGCTTATTTTGTGAGATATTTGGTCCAGTCACGATCAATGGGCCACTCTGTATATATGAGAATGACCTGTAGGTAGCTTGACATCTATGTTAGGTTGACATACGAGCTGGCAAAGCCAACAAATCCCAACACAAAAATGTGATTGTTATAACTTAGTGATGTGTAACAGAGCCTGAGATATACAATCGTCATTGTAACAATGTACCTGTATGTCTCATTTCCAATTTTCCCAATAATTTTGATGATGTGATTGAATTATAACGTAATACAACAAACTACCAGTTAAATTATTCACAAACCATAGGAAATTATGAATGAGCATTGTGACTGGCTACCGGCAAATGACTCACAATTTGTTGTATTCATCTTCTCTTGTTAATTGTGCAAGTCGTTACCGAGAATGAAATGCAATGAGAAAGCGGCAGGCACAGTAAGTAAGCTTTTACCGGATAATTTAGTCGAGATTAAACTTCGTAACACTTTTACTACCTGTCCCCGTGTCGAGTGACTCTAGTGGGCAGTCTGCCAACACGAGTGATTCGAGCTGCGGGAACGCACGCCCCAGCTTCGCCACTTCCGACCACTGTGTGATGGGGTTCCCCGTGAAGTGGAGCCTCCGGACACCGGTGAACTGGTAGTGTGGCGGCAGGCAGGGCGCATCATCAGTGGGTGCCGGCACGTCGCCACGCAGCACCGCCTGCGGGTCCGGGTGAGGGTGAGGGTGCGAGCTACCGTCCTGCTGCTGCAGTCGGTCTTCTCGGTTGTCGACGCTGGCGCTGCCGTTGCTGCTGCCGACTGGAGAGGTTGCTTCCAGGTCCACGTGGCTGTACTCGTTCAAACTCAGGTGCAGCTCTTCCAAACTACGAGCACACAGAAATGTGCAAAAGACTGGGAAAACAGGTAACATTTATAATGATTTCAAAATTTTCCATATTACATCAACATACAACCAAAATTAAAATTAATGAGGAACAGAAATGGGTATAACGCAATTACTTTCAGTTAATCACGTCATTCATTCACTCGTGAAACACAGTTTGCGCTATTCGTACATGATTTCTTGTGTGAACAGGTAGATTCCAACTTCCAGGATTTCTGAAATGCATTCAACACTGATTACTGAGGTATGATGATATGCAATATGATCACAAATATGGGAATGACTCAATGAATTTTCTGCTAATGTTACCTAGTATGTCACACAGGACAACACATGGTCCACAGAAATGAAAGCAGCTGTGGATATGCCCTTAGAAATCATAATAGGACCGCTACACTTCACAACATACATAAGTGATTTAACACACACTCAGATGACAAAATTTATTGGATACCTCCCAATACTGTATCAGACCACCTTTTGCCAAGCGTAGTGCAGCAACTCAGTATGAGGTGGTCGCAACAAGTCATAGGGAGTCCCCTCAGAAATATTGAGCCGTGCTACCTCTACAGCAGTAAAAAATAGCAAAAGTGTTGACGGTGCAGGATTTTGTGCAAGAACTGACGACTCAATTATGTCCCATAGATGTTCAGTGGGAATCGTGACAGGTGATCTGGGTGGCCACATCATTCGCTCAAACTGTCCAGAATGTTCACAAAATCAATTGTGAATAAATGTGGCCTGGTGATGTTGACCATTGTCATCCATAAGAATTCCATCATTGTTTGACTGCAAATGGTCTCCAAGTAGCTGAACATAACCATCTTCTGTCAATGATTCAATGATCAGTTCAGTTGGAACAGAGACCCAGTCCATTCCACATAAATGCAGCCCAGACCATTATCAAGCCACTACCAGCTTGCACGATGTCTTGTTGACAACTTGGGTCCACGGCTTCATGGAGTCTGCACCAAACTCAAACCCTACCATCAGCTCTCACTAACTTAACATGAGACTCATGTGACCACACCACAGTTTTCCGACTGTGTAGGGTCCAATAAATATGGCCACAAGCCCAGGAGATGTGCTGCAGGCGACATCATGCTATTAGCAAAGGCACTCACATCAGTTGTGTGCTGCCGTAGCTCACGAATGCCAAATTTTGCTGCACTGTCCTAATGGATACGTTTGTCATATGTCCCACACTGATTTCTGCAGTTATTTCACAAAGTGTTGCTTGTCTGTCAGCACTGACACCTCTACACGAACGCCGCTGCTCTCGGTTGTTAAGTGAGGGCTGTTGGCCAATTCTTTGTCTGTGGTGAAAGGCAATGCCTCAATATATTCTTGACACAGTGGCGCTCTGAATATTGTATTCCCTAATGATTTTCCAAAATGGAATGTCCCATGCATCTAGCTCCAATTACCATTCCGAATTCGCAGTCCGTTAACTCCCGTCATGCGGCCATGTGTCGTGCACATATCTTTACACACGAATCGTGTGGGTACAAATGACAGCTCTGCCAATGCACTACCCTTTTATACCTTGTGTGCATATACTACCGCTATGTGTACGTGCATATCACTATCCCATCAATTTTGTCACCTCGGTGTATACACAGTCCAGTCACATTAATGTGACCACCGCCTATGTACGATGTCAATGTGCGGTAATCCATCACAGATGGCAGTACTAGCAATGGACAGTACATAAAGTGTGTCAGAGGGGGTTGGGGGACATGGAAAACAGTACAGTCATTGTCATAATGTGAAAACAGCGATTTATCTGAAGTCCAAAACAGCATTTTCATTGGCTTTCGGTTCAAGGGTAGAAGCAATTCTGAGACAACAACCAGTTTGTATGCTCTTGTGTTCGAAGTATACCACCCACAGGAAATGGCGCTATCCAAAACCTGTGCCAAAGCAGCTGCAGCGCATCGTGGGCCACAGATGAAGGGCAAACTGTGGCTGCGGAAGTGTGTAAAACGGATGTGTCTATCATTAGCAACTGACTGCCCAGATGAACTGAGGGGCTATCATCAGCGTCTCCTCAATGACCGTTCAGCTAGCGTTGATGCATATGGTCCTCTGTAAAAGGCACCTGGTTCGTGCAGCCATGCTAACTGCTATTCATCAGCAATGAAGGCTGGAATTTGCGTACCAATGGCACATCCACTGAGTGGCAGCAGTTGGCCTTTTCAGAAGAATATTGTTTTATGCTCCATTAGACAGATGGCCGATAGCATGTATGGCATGAAACATCTGAAACCAAATACCCCACAACAATTGTCAGAAGGGTGCAGGTCAGAGAAGAGAGCATTCTGGTCTGGGGAATTTTGGTGTGAAATTCCCTGGGTGACTCTGTCATTCTGGGAGGTACAATGGATCAACACAAGTGTGCAACTATCCTTGGGAACCATGTCCACCCATACTTCCAGTTTGTTTTTCCTTGGCACAATTCAACATGTCGCACAGCTCGTCATGTATGTGCATGGTTCAATGAGCACAAGGATGAATTATCGTATTCCCCTGGACACCAAACTCCCCGGATTTAAACCCATGGACTCACATTCGGGAGGACAACGGTTCAATCCTGTGTTTGGCCATCCTGATTTGGGTTTTCCGTGATTCCCTAAATCGTTCCAGGCAAACGTCAGGACGGTTCCTTTGAAAGGGCACGATCTACTTCCTTCCCCGTCCTTCCCTAGTCCGATGAGACCGATGACCTCGCTCTTTGGTCTCTTCTCCCAAACAACCCCAACCCATTTAAACCCAATCGACAATCTGTGGGACCACCTCAATTGGGCCGTTTTTGCCTTGGATCCTCAAACGAGAAATCTAGCACATCTGGCCATGCCACAGCTCCATATCCCTGTCAGTAGCTTCCAAAACCTTGCTGACTCACTCCCTGCAAGCCTTGCAATGGTCTGTGCTGCAGAAGGTCGTTATTCATGCTTTTGGTGGGACGCCACATTAATTTGGCTGGTCAGTGTATGATCATCAGCACTGTCAGACTGTTATAGGCAGTAGAGTATCATTGCTGGATGATACTAAGGAATTGTACAAAGACTGTGAAACTTTCTTCTGGTGTAATAATGTCGTTTGTTTTCCCAGGATATTGTTATGGACAGTAAAGTAACATTGCTGGTCACTCTTAAGGAATTGTACAAAGACTGCAAAACTTTCATTTGTTGTAATAATGACAGTTCTGTTTGAATGTAAATATTAATAAAAATAATACTAATATTTCATTTGGTTTTCACATTGCATTATCGACCTATACCCTCAAATTTAATCTTTTCTACCCTTACTTCATACATTTCATACTTTTCGTGATTTTTCTCATGTGTTAGGGCGTATTTTTGTGAATTTTTTTGGACATAATTCCATGTTATTTAGGTATTTTTACATGTTTCTTTATCCACCAGCACGGATCCTTGCTCCTTCCATCTGTGTCAGTACAGAAAAGTTTCCTTATTCCTGGCTGGAACACAGTCCCACGTGTTGTTCTGCATTGTTGCTTGGTTCATGGAATCCCCCCAAATGGCCTCACCATCAAATTACCCTTGCCTGGCTGCCACCCTTCCTTCCACAAAGACCCCTCTCCTGTTCAGATTCTGCCAATCCTTATCCCTCATGAATTAAGTCCTGCAAAACCATATCAATCAGGCCCAAACCTCCTTGCAATACCTTCTCTCCATCTGTAGAATTCTCCTGCTATGCAATACCAAATTTCTGGATTCCCTAATACACATTTAAACTCTTGCCAACCAGGAACTAGAGCAACAAGCACAACACTGCCTCTAAAAACTCCCCAACCTGATCACTTTCTACTCCTGCCTCAGACTACTACGACCACCACCCCTACACAACAACCTCCAAAACCTCCCCCACGTCCCCTCATAACTGAAACCTTGTCTTGCGGATCTACTACAATTACCCCACGGTCAAAAATTCACTTACTACCACACAGAATCCAAACAGACCCAAAACACAGTCATGAACCTTTCCTCCAAAAGCCTTAGCCCCACAGAAGTGTCTTTTCCACAGGCCTCACCTTTTACCCCACTCCCAAATTCAATCATGCAGGTCTTGTTAAAGACCTCTCTTTCTCCTGTTCCCTACAGTGGAAACACTTTTTTGCCACCAACTCTACCAATCAGGCTCAATCAAAGACCAATGTTGAATCCTGCCTGACTCAGTTCACTCCTCCACCCAATCATGAGCCATCTCTACTGCCCCCTAATCACCCCGTTAACTTTCAGGAATTTCTTAACCTCGAACCTTGCTTCACCGTCATTCCTCACATCCATCTACATGCAAACTAACCTGAAAGAACTGCAATCCACCACCTCAAAACTGACCCTGACCTGCTGACAAAGGCTCCTCCAAAGTTCTACATCTACATGGATACTCTGCAAGTCACCGTATGGTGCTTGGCGGAGGGAACCCTGTAGCATCACTTGTCATTTGTTTTCCTGTTGCACTCGCAGATAGAGCAAGGGAAAGAATGACTGTCTGAATGCCTCTGTATGAACCCTAATTTCTCTTATCTTATATTCATGGTCCTTATGCACAATGTATGTTGACTGCAGAAGAAACATTCAGCAGTCAGCTTCAAATGCCAGTTCTCCAAATTTTTTCAATAGTGTTTGTCGAAATGAATTTCGCCTTACCTCCCGGGATTCGCATTTGAGTTTCCTAAGCATCTCCGTAACACTTACATGTTGTCCGAACCTACCCGTAACAAATCTACCAGCCCGATTCTGAGGGTTTGAACTGGAAGGACTACCTGGCAGAAGGACTCTGACAGCTGTCAGATTCATCCACCTGCAAACTGCTACAGTGACCTCTTTCAGAAATCCAGCAGGATCTCCAGTCTCTGCTCAAATCCTTAGGCCCGTCCCACAACCTCTCCCCGGAGTCCATCTCTCCACTCACCTCTACCCTCCCTACACTCCTACCTTCTACATGCTTCCTAAAGCCCATAAACCCAGTGACCCAGGATGCCTCATTGTGCCTGGTTACTGTGCCCTCACTCAGAGCACCTTTGCTCTCATAGAGCCTGTAACCCACCCTCCTATATAAAAGACACCAACCATTTCCTTCTCTGACTCTCCACAGTTCCTGTTCCTTTAACATATGGTGCCCTGCTAATTATTACTGATGCCACCTACCTTTACACTGGAAGAGCAGCTGAACGGAATGGACAGTATCTTGAAAGGAGGATATAAGATGAACATCAACAAAAGCAAAACGAGGATAATGGAATGTCGTCGAATTAAATCGGTTGATGCTGAGGGTATTAGATTAGGAAATGAGACACTTAAAGTAGTAAATGAGTTCTGCTATTTAGGGAGCGAAATAACTAATGATGGTCGCAGTAGAGAGGATATAAAATGTACACTGGCAATGGCAAGGAAAGCGTTTCTGAAGAAGAGAAATTTGTTAACATCGAGTATAGATTTAAGTGTCATGAAGTATTTTCTGAAAGTATTTGTATGGAGTGTAGCCATGTATGGAAGTGAAGCGTGGACGATAAATGGTTTAGACAAGAAGAGAATAGAAGCTTTCGAAATGTGGTGCTACAGAAGGATGCTGAAGATTAGATGGGTAGACAACATAACTAATGAGGAGGTATTGAATAGAATTGGGGAGAAGAGAAATTTGTGGCACAACTTGTGTAGAAGGAGGGATTGATTGGTGAGACATATTCTGAGGCATCAAGGGATCACCAATTTAGTATTGGAGGGCAGAGCGGAGGGTAAAAATCGTAGAGGGAGACCAAGAGATGAATACACTAAACAGATTCAGAAGGATGTAGGTTGCAGTAGGTACTGGGAGATGAAGCTTGCACAGGATAGAGTATCATGGAGAGCTGTATCAAGCCAGTTTCTGCACTGAAGACCACAACAACAACAACAACAACAACAACAACAACCTTTACACTGACATCCCTAATGCCCATGGCCTTGTTGCTATTCAACACTACCTTTCCCAATGAACAATGGATTCCAAACCAACAACCTCCTTCCTAGTCACCATAACCAACTATACCTTCACTCACAATTACTTCTCCTTTGAAGGCATTAACTATAAACAAATCTGGGGTACAGCTAAGGGCACCTGCGTGGCACCATTCTGTGCCAACCTATTTGTGGGCCACCGACAGAATTCCTTCCTAAATATCCAGAAACCCAAACCCCTCACCCGGTTCAGATTCACCGATAACATGTTCGTGATCTGGATCGAGGCTGAGGATACCCTACCCACATTCCTCCAGAACCTCAGCACCTTCTCACCTGGTCCTACTCAACCCAGTAAGCCATTTCCCTCGATGTTTACCTCCACCTCTATGGCGGCTACATCAATACCTTTCTCCATATCAAACCTACCAACCACCAGTAATACCTCCACTTCGACAGCTGCCACCCGTTCCACACCACGAAGTCCCTTCCATACAGCCTAGCCACCTCTGGCCGTTGTATCTGTACTTATGAGCAGCCCTCTCGAAATATACCGAGGGTCTCACTGAGGCCTTCACAGACTGTAATTACCCTCCCAACCTTCTACACTAGGGCAACGGAATTACATTCTCCGTCGGTTTCGACTACCTCTCATCGTACCCTGAAACGAGAAATGTCCTACCCACTCTCCTTCCCACCACTCCCACATTGGTATCCTGCCGCCCACCGAAGCTACACAATATCCTCATCTGTTCCTACACATCCCCTGTTCCCAATCCCTTGCCTCATGGCTCTTATCCCTGTAATAGACCTAGATGCAAGACTTCTTCCACCACCATCACCTACTCCAGTCCTGTGACAAACATCACCTATCCCATCAAAGACAGGGCAAACTGTGAAACCAGTCATGTGATCTATAAGCTAAGCTGCAATCACTGTGCTGCATTCTACGTGGGCATGACAACAAACAAGCTGTTTGTCCGCACAAATGGCTGCAGACATACTGTAGCCAAAAAACAACTGGACCAACCCATTGCTAAGCACGTCGCCCACCACAACATTGTTCATTTCAAAGGCTGATTCACAGCCTGTGCTATCTGGATCCTTCCCACCAGCTTTTCTGAATTGAGCAGGTGGGAATTCTCCCTGCAATATATCCTACATTCCTGTATCCCTCCTGGCCTCAACCTTTGTTAGCCATTGTCCTGACCCATCTAGCCCCTTCCCTGTTTCCATTCCAGCACTACACAAGCCCAGTATTCCATCAACGCACCCAATGTTTTTACTTCTCACCTTTTCTGCTACACTCCTGTCCCCCCCTGTCTGTCTTCCCGTGCCCCTGCCTCCCGTCTAACCTCTCTACTTCATCTAGCTGCCTTACCTTCTCTCCACCTCATCCTTGCACGCACTCCTGCATCAGCACTGGCCGAAAGCTTACTGTGTGATAGTCTTTTTGTTGTGGCTATCTGCGACTTGGCATCTCCGCTATACGGTGAGCAGCAACTATCCTTTTCATAATATTGTTACAAAGAACAGCTTATAACAGCAGTTTGTACAGCCCGGCCCACCTAGTGCATGACTCGGCATTCATTCACAGACATCAATTTTAAGCACCTAAAGCCTGGTTTACAATGGAGTAAATGGAAGCAAACACATGCGAATGAGCATTTGCAAAAAATTCACTACTATTTCCTTGTATACACATAGAGTCGTTTATACTAGAGGGAACGGAAGAGAATGTGAGGTAGCGAACATTGCCTATGAACGCTGTGTCATTAGTTTTTGGTATTTGTGGGTAATATTCGGCATACAGGGTACAACTATCTTGCATGGCGGGCGGACTGTTCTTGACTGAGTATGCAAAATGGCACAGGCAAGGAAGAATTTAAGTGTCTCAATTTGTATGGAGGCACGACATGCTTTGAGATCATGCACTTTACACGGAATTGCATCTGCATCTCTCCTTAGTGCTGGTATAAAACTTTCATTGTGTGTCGGATGCTGTTTTTACCTAGCTTCTCATTAGCATTGACAGAAAAGTTATAAAAAGAATGCTAATTACCGACGTCAAGCATCATCTCAAGAGCTAGCAGTTCCACAACATATGTACAGTCTAATGGTTACATTCTTTTCTTTTCTCAAACAAAAATGGTCTAGTGGTAAACCACACGCTTCGTGATCCAAAGAGTGCGGGATCAAATCCTGTTCAGATCACAACTTTTCACTGTGATTTTTAACTGTGCATTCACTTCTCACATATGTTGGAGTGGTCACGAAAGACGTGTAGTTCGGATTCCACATTAAACTGCAGGTTCTATTTCCTGATTAGGTAACTGGGAAAGGTTAGGGATATGTAAGTAGCTCCGTTGGTGTCCAGTTGTAAGACCTGCAAGAGGTGTACCGCGTACACCAGACAGAATTCTCTTTCACTCTGGCAGGGCATTGTAGGGTTAATGCCAATAGCAAAGAAGATGACGCTCAGGACAGAACCCTGAGGCATACTGGTTTCCTGGATAAAGGTGTCCAACAAGGCAGAACTAAGATGCACCTTGAAAACTAGGTCTTTTAAAAATTCCTGAAGAAAACAGGGCAGGCGGCCACGGAAGCCCCAGGTGTACAGAGTACGGTGGATACCAGTTCTCAAGCAGGTGTAATAGGCCTTCTCCAAATCAAAAAAAACTGCCACAGTCTGGGATTTCCGCAGAAAACGATTCATGGCATGGGTGGACAAAGTAACGAGATGGTCAACTGCACAATTCTGTGCTCAAAATTCACACTGTGCATTCGTTAGCAAATTATGAGACTCGAGCCACCATACCGGCCGGACATGAATCATACATCTCACCATCTTGCAAAAACAGCTGGTGAGAGAGATAGGGCGGTAGCTAGAAGGAAGGATTTTGTCATGACCGGTCTTAGGTATGGATATGAAGGTGGTTTCACGCCAACTTCCAGGAAATGTGCCTTCTGCCCAGATGCGGTTGTATGTATGAAGCAGAAAGTGCTTGCCCACAAGAGAACAGTGATGGAACATCTGAATGCGGACAGCGTCTGGTCCTAGGGCGGAGGATCGGGATGAACTGAGAGCATGATCTAGCTCCCTCATAGTAAATGTGGCATTGTAGCACTCACGATTCTGATGAGAGAAGAGTATCGCCCAAGCTGCCTCCGCTCATTTCCGATGGGAAAAGACAGAGTGATAGTGGAAAGAGCTAGAAATTTCCACAAAGTGCTGGCCTAAGGTGTTGGAGATAGCAATGGGGTCCACGATGACATTGTCCGCTACTGTCAGACTGGAAATTGGAGAATGGATCTTGGTCCCAGAGAGCTGTCACAGATTGGCCCACACGACAGAGGAAGGGGTGGAACTGTTAAAAGAGCTAGTGAATGAAATCCAGTTAGTTTTTTTGCTATCCTGAAGAACGTAACGACACTCTGCATGCATGTGTTTATAATGAATGCAGTTTGCCACCATACAACGATGGTTAAAAAAGCGGAGAGCACGTCTATGCGCAAATTGCATCGCAACATGCCTCAGTCCACCAAGGGACTGGGACATGGTGTGGTAAAAAGGAAGTATGAGGAATGGAACGTTCTGCAGCAGTAAGGATAATAATTGCATGATATTCCACCTGGTCATCACAACTGGGAAATCTTGTTCTCCGAATATCGCCGGGGAGGAGTAAAGCCACCAGTCAGCCTTAGTAAGCTGCCATTTTGGTGTGCACGCAGGTGGCGTAGGAGTCAAAAAATGGATAGCATATGGGAAATTGTCACTCGAGTAGGTGTCACAAGGAACGGACCACTCAAGGCAATGGGCAAGCTGGGCAGTGCAGAAGGATACGTCCAAATGGGAATAGGTGTGCGAGGAGTCTGAAAGGAATGTGGGTACTTCAGTGTTAAGGCAGAAGAGGTTGATTAAGAAGATCAGCCAAGAGGGCACCTTGATGACAAGTTCTGGGAGAACCCCAAAGGGGATGATGTGCATTAAAGTAATCGAGTAGCAGAAATGGGTGAGGTACATGTCCAATAAGCTGAAGGAAGTCTGCCCTTGTGACACTGAATGATGAAGGGATATAAACAGTACAAGGGGAAAATGTCAGGTGAGGAAGGAAAAGGCAAACTGCAACAGCTTGAAGATGGGTAGTCAGGGACATGGGTTGACTATGATCACCATCCCATGTGAGCACCATGACACCCCCATGAGATGGAATGCCAACCTCAGGGGGGAAGATCAAAACGAGCCAGGAAGAAAAGCAAAATCAAAGCGCTCGTGAGGACACAATTTGCTTTCTGAAGGCAGAGTACACAGGGATGCTTCGATAAATCCTCTAAATCCTCTTTGTAGAACTGAAGGCTGCAAACGTTCCATTGGAGGAGAGTCGTGAGGAGGCTGTCGGGTGACAGATTGCGAAGACACACTACTACAGGTCATAAAAGCAGGAGGATCCTGCTCCATGGGGTCCACAGACGTATCGGCTTGCTTGTGCTGTTGGTCTGTGGAGTCCAACGCAGAAAAACTCTTGGTGGTGCGCACCAGCAACACGGAGGCAGGCCAGGCTCAGGTATCACATTGCAATACCGTCTAAGAGGATCTTCAAGTTGGCGAAGGAGAAGACCGTTTGCCTTTGTTGGACTTCTCTGAGCCTTTCAGGTTAGCAGAGGAAGACTCAGGTGTTGTTTGGCTGGAGGGACGTAGGAAGTCTTCACGGGAGTACCCCTTCTGTCCTACCGGTTGTGTAGCTGGTGGCTTCGCCCCTTAAGGCGAGAGTTTGATGGCCTGTTGAACAGCTGGACGGAGGGGGGAGGGGGGGGGATGGCAATGTACCATGACACTGGGCAATTTCACAACCTCAAGAGCTGAATTTGAGGTCACACCTCTGTATGTGTCCTTCATGGAGCAAGAGGTAGGAAGAACAGAACTTTAAGTGCCAGATGGGAGAATGCAGGGTTTGCAACAAGCCAATAACTTGTGGGTGCCTGGGTAAGGCACTTTCTCCTTTACCTGGATCTTCTGGACAGCCCTCTCATCAAGATACACAGGACAATCCTGAGAGGAGGCAGCATGGCTGCCATTGCAGTTGATACGGTAGGGAGGAGGTGGCGGACAATTGACCTAGTGCACATCCCTGCCACAGGTTACACATTTGGTTGGGTGTCAACAAGACATACTAGTGTGGTTGAAACGACGACACTGGTAGTAGTGTATCGGGTTCTGAATGTACAGTTGGACTGTGATAATTTATAGCCTGCTTCGATCTTGGGTGGAAGCACCATTCTATCAAAGGTGACTAAAAACGTGTGGGTGCGAACTAAGGAGGAATCTACCTTTTTTTCAGTACCCGATGAATGGCAATGACACCCTGCTCAGAGACATATGATTGGATTTTGGTCTCCGTCAGACCACTTAGCAGCCTATTGTAAACAACACCATGGGAAGAATTCCGAGTTCTCTGGACCTTGACAGTTCTCTGGATGTCGACATGAACAGAATGGTTGTGGAGAAGTGAGGTGCGAAGTATTTGTTGCGCTTGAGAATCAGAAGTAGTCTCCAAAAGCAAAGTGCCATTCTGTAAACGAGAGCAGGATTTCTCAGGGTCGGCAATGACATCAACATCTTTCTGAATAATAAACAGATTTACCATTACGAATGACTGACCAGCTTCAGTACATGAAACCACCAGAAACTGTGGTGAAGCTGGAAGGGTCTTTGAATCATTAGCCTCATTCTGTTTGCATTTTGTAGACGGTGATTGTGAAGATGCTTGGCTCATTGCGAGAAAAATCTCCCACGATTGCCAGCATCTCTGATGGTGCACTCCTTCCAACTGTGGGCACCTTTCACAAAGGGGCGCATCCACCTTAGGGGATTATTCACACCTCAGGTCATATCTCCTGGACACCTGACAGAGGGACGAATCGTCAGTTTGGGAAGGTAGCAGCTCAGGCAATCATCCCTGGGCCTGGCCTATGCCAGGGTGTACGTGCGAACCCTACCTGTCGACCCAGGGCTGGGAGTTACACGTTACCCAGTCACCTGTTACAAATCAGACACTTGAGCTGGCCGTCAGGAGCACACAGGAAGGAAGAAGAAAAAGAGGAACCTCAAATGCCGAAGTGGGGGAATGAGAGAAGAAGGGAAACGAAGGAAGGAAAAAGAAACAAAAGACAGTGATGAAACTGTTCATATGTCAGCAACAGACAATGCAGAACATTCCAACACCACCCCACACAAGGGTCAGGGATTTTCACCTGCCTCGAGATGACTGGGTGTTTGTGTTGTCCTCATCATTTCATCATCATCCAGGAAAGTGGCGAAATTGGACTGAGCAAAGGTTGGGAAATTGTACGGGCGCTGATAACCACGCTGTTGAGCGCCCCACAAACCAAACATCATCATCATCACCACCCCACACAAGGGAGAGGAAAAAGAGTAGCAAGGGGATAGACATGCAACACGGAAGGGAAAAGGTGCTGCAAAGGCTGGGGCCCCGTGGTAGCCAAGCACGAATCCGTCAAAGAGTGGTGAGTCCCCTGGGGGGTGTTAGGGCTGTAAGAGGTCAATATAGTCCACACAAAAGGGTAGCAAAAATGCTCGGTGAACTTAAGGGTGTCCTCAGAAAAAAGGCGATGCAGTTCTTGTGAAACCCTATTGGATACATGTAGAGAAATTTTATTATGCTTCAACTTTGGTGATAATGAAAAATACAACAATGTTCTCATTTTTTTATTTTTACAGTACATGAGCTCATGAGACTGTCATAAAAATATAATGGAGAACATAATTAGTCAATTACTTAATAGTCAAATATGGTATGCCATTTTCTCCAGAATAAGATAAGAGAGATTAGGGTATATACAGTAAGTCTTTTTTTCCCCCTCGCTCATGTATGTGAAAAGAATAGATAAGACGTAGGTATTCTGTAGATCTCATCACAAAAATGACTATAAGGAATACAGAGCAACTCAAGGTATACATTAATAAAAGACAAGAAAATTGTCCTTATGTGAGCTAAATTCAACCTAGTAAATCAGCATGATAGTTATCATTTTGGAAACTGCTGCTTCCTCCATCACATTAAATCACTGCTCTGGAACTTCTACTGGGTACTTGATGTTTACTTGATTACACAGGCCTTTTTCAAAGAAAACAGGTACCTCCATCTGCAGACACTAAGTGATGTTTACAGTACATTAGTACTTGTGTGATAGTTTTATAATGCTCACTGCTACTTGCTACATTGGTAACAGTACATTTCAGGTTTTTAGATAATTTGTAGAAAGAATGGGTAATGAGGTAAGTTCCTTTTTTAATTTTCTTACGGATGGGAGCTGTTTGATTATATTTGCACCATAATACCCAGACACTCAGCTCAGTGGTTGATGAGAGCAGCACAGTAGTCAAAAGTCTCAAGGCAGTGAATGACTCACTTGTTTTAGATAGTATTGTCCTTAGCCCAGATTACAATACAGTGTATACTGGCACTGTTGTCGGCACTCTGTGTTGTCTTCCCAGTCTCTTTTGTTTACAAAAACAGATGGCACGCTAAATCAAAGTCAGGCTGCATAGGCAGTGAAGGAAAGCTGTTAGTGCTGATTGGGTACCAACTACTAATATGCCCAGTGTCTTCAAAGAGTGCTTGAATAGCAGCTCCCTTCTGAATCACACACAAAGAGGCAAAGTATACATGAAAATTATTTTTGCCTCATATTGAAACAGTGCAAGTAATTTACCACGAAATCCATTATGGAGTAAATGTACTGAGAAGTCAAAATCCTTAAAAAGGCATCTACAATATGTGTGGTTATGCACTGTGCACAATATACATACTTCTCACTTCTGACAGATTTATAGTTACGGGTGCCAGACATCACACATCCTAATTTAAATGTGAGTTCTCTACAAATATTCCTTGCCATCAGAGTCAACAAAACTGTCCTCGGTAGTCGCAGATAAAGTTTTCATCTTCAAACTGGATAAACGAAGAATACACAGGAGACTTTACCATCAGGATGAGGCAATGTTTATATAACTCAATGCTGACAGAACCATTTAAGCACACTTAGGCTGGCCACCTTGATTTGTTGTGCCAATTTTTTTTAACTACTGGACATAAATTTTAGAAGCTCTATTCAAATCAGCTCTCCGATGTAGATGTTAGCTTTTAGTCCTTGTAGGGTAACACCAATAATTTGGTGTATATTGAAAAATTCTGTGGTTCTTACAATGTGATGGTTTTATGTTCTTATGTTCACTAGAAGTGGCTCAAATGAAATTTGCGTACTTACTTTATTTATGGTGTTAGCTAGAAGTGTGAAGATACGGATTTTATCAAGACAATATAAATTTGTGTTAATTTCAAGTTTTATATAAGGAATCTGAAATAGTTTTCTTATGCTAAAGCCCAGTAGCATCTTGGAAAATATCAGTTAGTTGTAAAAATAAATTAGTACAAAGAGGCAAGCATTCAATCCACCACCCAACAGAAATTGCTGACATTAATAGTAAGAATTTCTAAGATTTCTATTTTTACGAGCAAATTGTTACGTAGCCATTAATACGATAAAATGCCAAATGCTGCAGCATGGCTGTGACAAAATTGTGCACAGCAATTGTGAACAGCCTTTTCCGAAGCAGACAGATCATGAAAAGTTAAAGGAAGCGATTTGTGGTGAACTTATTGAATTAGACTAACAAAAACCGAAAAAAATTATCCAACAAAAACAATAAGGTGAAATTTTCGTTTTTTAAAACATTGATTCCTTAAATGCCCACTCTAAAGCAACATCTTGACTGATTTCTAAGCTGCCATCATTTTAACAGGAATAAATTTTTAAATAAGAGTAATGTCATGCCTTAGTGGCACCATCTAGCAGAAATTTGTGATAACCCAAAAAGGGTGACACTTG
The DNA here is from genome assembly GCF_023864275.1 of Schistocerca cancellata. Lineage (NCBI taxonomy): Eukaryota > Metazoa > Arthropoda > Insecta > Orthoptera > Acrididae > Schistocerca > Schistocerca cancellata. The sequence goes on along the minus strand of NC_064635.1, from coordinate 30,911,518 downwards.
CCCCAAGAATTACACCTGTTTATGTCAGAAACTGAGCATGCCAAGCATCCCCAAGGCTAGGCTAAGCTGTGGCCTACCTTACCTGGGAAGAATCTTCAGCAGGCTGCGGACGCTCTTCCAGTCAATCCGTGTGCCGTTCAGCACCAGGTTCCGAAGAAAGCGGAAAGAATTATTGTTGTCCAGGAACATGAGGTCCTCTCGGAGGTCGTTGAAACTCAAGTTGACAAATCTGATGCGTGGCATCTGGCGCAGTATGCCGAAGATCTGAAACCAGCACGAGAATGGCTGTAACCGAGTGAGATATAGACACCTCAGAATGAGGCTAACAGCTACAATTATATTGACATGAGAACTGCCAGATTCTTAGCCAGGTGACTGATCAGCTGTGTGAAACTACATCCTCTCTCAGTGAAACTTGTTTGTCACCTGATAATCCTGAAAGACCAAAAGTGGACTACACAGGAGTTAACTGACAAGTGAGGAAACCTCACTCAAGCAGGCAAACGAGACTCAGGTCACAAGAGCATCAAAAACAACTTTCAATGTATATTGTCAACATCGTTTAAGGTTCACTAAGGATGTGGAGCCATGTAGTATACTTATTGTCCAATCTCAACAAAAACTGTTACGTTACTCAACAGAACCTTTGGATCATGTCTGTGAGAAGAGGATGAACTTTATTCTGACTTCCAGCTTTCTGTCGGTACTATGACTTGCCAATGAGTTCAGTCTTTTAATAAAGTACATACTTTTGTGCATCTGTACCTCAGATTGTTACGAACAGTAACACTGTCCACAAGATGATTTTGCTGGCATTTTGGCCTAGTTTAATCGATTTTAATTATGTGTGACAATGCTAACCTGATTTTGAATGCATTTTTGGACACTACTATGGCTCAATTATATTGGTACATGTTTAAAAATAGACCTGAAGATAGTCATCACTGACAAAAAAACCAGTAGTCTGAGGAAAAATAAAAATACTGATAGTACATGGAAATATAAGAAATTTGTTCTAAAAAACAGAGTTTTTGTTTTCTGCTTCTGTGGTAGGGACTATATTCCAGGACAATACTTCTGTATTTTAACAACCAATACCAATGTAGCTATTACCAACAAAATTTGTTTTTACTCTTCCCTCATAACACACAATATCAAAATACTCTTCATATGAACTCAGCCTGTCTAGGGAAATAAAAACAAATAAATAAAATTAGTTAAAAGCTCACCTGGCTAGCTATGTCTTCTATAAATTATCCACTTATATCCATACTGCATTACTAAATTCCGACTAGCACTATAGGAAACAATTTGGAAGAAACACACTTCCATCATCACTAAGAAATTCGTAGCTCTGTTTTTAATGTAATGGTCTTCTAATTTTTAGTTATCAACATATGCTACAAGAAATTTTACTGCAGCTACCTCTCTGTGGTAATGTATATTTTCACTTGTCACAGATCCCTGGGGATTCCCTTTCGTGACAGGGTCTAAGGAACATAACACGTGAAAAAACAGTTGCTTAGCACATGTAAAGTAAACTACTCCAATACTGCAAAGTTTAATTCCATAACTTCGACAAAGGTTTTAACTCAACGTAGAGACACAACACACAAGAGGAGGAGAATAATAAAATAGATAAATACGCACAACTGAGTTCTCATAAGTGCTAGTTTTCCCATGGAACTCCAATATTCTGATCAGTACCAAGAAATCAGTTGAGAATTAATGAGGTGTCACTCACACGCAGAGCTTTCTGTACGTAAATGATTCACAACCCAGAACATTGACTCAACAGCTATGAAAAAACTTCACACTAACTGTGTTAAATGAAAATACCAACATATTTCTGAGTGAATAGTACAAACCGAAATTAATTTACCACCTAACCAGCACAACATATGGCACACTCAAGAAACAGTGCTACCAGAGTGCAACATTTCCGAGAATACTGAACACTGTTTACTGAAACATTTGCAGTTCAGTCCCAAAATTGCAAAATATGTAAGTCTTGACTTGAAGTTATATTTTAGCACACAATCATTATTTGCACTGTATAATTGTGTCAAATCACAGACTTGAAAAATCCCGTAACATTGTTCAAACAACCAAAATTGATACCAAGAGAGATGAATATGATTGCACAATCTATAATTGAGCGACTTATTCCTATGAATGAGTTCCAAGCTTTTACCAAACTTCTCACAGTAGGAAGCTCTTAGAAGTGAACTCCAATTTAGCTCCTTGCCAAAATCCAATAAAAGTTACTTGACTTGCTGAAATGTGTAACATTTATTTATTAGAAATATATAAAATTACATTCAAGAAGTCCTCTATTATGTAGAAGAAATAGTCAAATGAACAACTTAACCCTTTCAGATATGATTTTTTTTCTGGAGGAAGGAATTTTTATTTATGTGGTATTGCTCTTAGTTAATTTTTTGAAGATTTTAGATGCGAGCTATATTAAAAAATATGTACCCATTTTCAAAACATACTTTGCACACTTGGCTTCATTTTATGGACTAAAACAACAAATTAAGAAATATTCTCCATTAGTTTTACATAGTAAACCAAACAAGAATTTCTAGTGTTAAGTTTTTACAAGTCCAAAAATTTATCAGTCCCTCTATTATTTCTTGACTGCAAAAAATTCACATAAAACAGCAACAGGAAATAAGCCATGATCGGCCCTGTGGAATGTTCGACGTTAATGGCTACAGTGTGATATGCCCAGCCCCTCCCCCCTACACTCAATGTCTTCCTGAGATCATGGCTGTGGTGACAGATGGATCTGGAGAGTAGCCCAAGGTCTAGGTTAAGTCTGAAGGGGGTACTTTGATTTTGAGCTGGAGAAGGCAATGAAAGTGAATGTCAGATAAATGTTGTGATAAGAGATTGACCTGCAGCATAGCCCAAGGTTTACATTCATGCCATATTTAATGCAATCTCGCCATCAAAGTTAAAACTGCAAGGTAAACTCGGCAAACATATGTGGCAACTTATCACTTAGGGAAAGAAATTGATCAGAATTGTGTGTGGGTACACACATGTACATTTTAGAAACAACTGTTTATGTAATTGAGAAATTTGTTGTCAATAATACACTGCAGATAAATACAATAAGGAAAAGTGATCTGTGCTTCCCTCCAGTGAATCTAACAGAAAGGAGTGCAATACTCAGCTACAAAACTCTTTCCACTCATGCTGTAGTGTACGGTAAGGTGTCAAAGTTGAGTGACCGTAGGAAGATACAAGATGACTGACAAAAATTTCTAATTGGAAAAATTTAAGTTAATGTGGATGAGTAGGAAGAACAAACCTGTAAGGTTCGGATACAGTATTATTAGTGTCCTACCTGACACGATCAAGTCATTTAAATATCTGGGTGTTAACACTGAAAAGCGATATGAAATGTAACGAGCATGTAAGACCTGTGGTATGGAAGGTGACTAGTCAATTCAGTTTACTGGGAGAATTTTAGGAAGGAGTGGTTCATTTGTAAAGGAGACCACACACAGTACATTGGTGTGACCTATTCTTGAGTACTGCTTGAGTGTTTGGGAACCATACCAGGTCAGATTGGTTGGTTGGCTGGCTGATTTGGGGGAGGGGACCAAACAGTGAGGTCATCTGTGCCATTGGATTAGGGAAGGAGGTCAGCTGTGCCCTTTCAAAGGAACTATCCTGGCATTTTCCTGAAGCGACTTAGGGAAATTACTGAAAACCTAGAGGATGGCCAGATGTGGATTTGAACTGCCGGTCCTCCAAAATGTGAGTCCAATGTGCTAACCACTGCACCACCTCAGTCAGTCCTGGTTGGATTGAAGAAGATGTTAAGAATTCAGAGGTGGACTGCTAGATTTGTTATGGATAGGTTCAAACAACATGAGTGTTACGGAGATGCTTCAGGAACTCAAATGGGAATCCCTGGAGGAAAGGTGATGTTCTTTTCGAGAAACACTATTGAGAAAATTTAGAGAACTGGCATTTGAAGCTGACTGCAGAACGATTCTACTGCCGCCAACATACATTGTGCATAAGGACCATGAAGATAAAATACAAGAAATTAGGGCTCATACGGGGGCATACAGGCATTTTTCCCTTACGCTATTTGTCAGGGGACAGGAAAGGAAATGACTTAGTGGTACAGAGTAGCCTTTGGCACCCACTGTACATTGGCTTTAGTAGTATTTATGTAGATGTAGAACCTCATATACATAGAATAGCTGCTAAAGACCTGTACATTTTACCAACTCAGTGTGTACAATTCAGTATGTCAACATACATAGAAACAACATGCAATAGTTGTATTAACAGAAATCTTCAATACTGCTTCACAAACTCAAAACCAAACTGTAATCTATCAACCTAACTAGACCGCAACTAAAATTTGACACTCACATTTTTTGGCTTTGCCAAATCCAATTGTCACCTTTCAAGCTAAGCTATACTGTGGGCTATGGTACAGATCAGTGTGTCACCAAAACCAACATTCCAAAATATAATACAGATGCAAAAAGAAATAAGCCCTGTTGTCAGTGTTCTGTCATCGCATGCCAGAAATATTGTTAATAAGATCAACTAATCATCTTGTGGGTAACCAGCACTTAATTTATTTTTCCATTTGGGTTCATTGCTGGAATTTCATCATAAATACAACAAGAACTTTAAATGTATGGAGAAGATGCTATATCATGAATTGATCTCATTCTTTTCAGTTTGTGTACAATGTTTTCATTTCACCCACATTCAGGGATACATTTAAGTTTGCAATAATCTGGGCTACACAGTGATCAGAGTGATACTGCACCCTTCAAAGAAATCTTGTATGCGGAACAGACTAACATTTAGTGTAGCCTAAGATCTTGATTATGTTGGAAGGTGATAATCTGGTGGTGAGCTGGTGTAGCCAACGAATATGAACATCTAATAGTTGTAGTATTAAATTACTCTGTATAGTAGCCTAATATTTACGTACCCCCATCATATTTTAAGTACTAACACTCAAAGGTAAATTGAGAAAACCTATATCACAACATGGGAAAGTCTCTGACAAAGAGGCTATTTTGATATGTATTGTGTAGATATATTGTACAAAGGTACAAAAAGTGCAAAATGGGAGGGAGGTCTCTCTTATTCGAGCCACACAGTTCCTGGCATGTACCATAACAATATCAGTATGTATGAATAGGCTGTTGGCAAAATTTGATAGTATGTTTTCGAGTGTCTTTGGAACACTTCAGTAAGCACAGAAATAACACTGTTCATGTGGCAGATTCAAACACGTTGCTACACAAAATCTTACACCACAAAAAAGGGCAAAATAAAAAAAGCTGTCATGTACGGCACATCACACCTTGGCAAATATATTACTAAACGAAAATAATAATCAGAATAGCAAAGAGCACGGAGTTTTTCACTTTTCTGCGGGATAAGAATTACAGATAACAGCTTACCTCTCTCCATCTGGACAGCCTGTTTTGAGCCAAGTCTAACTCCTCTACACCATGACATTTGAGTCCAAGCTGGTCTTCATCTCCGGCTGATTCAATATCACAGTCGTTTAGCACCAACAGGGACGGGATACACCTTCTGGGTCCTTTCTTCGGAACGTAGATTGCTATGGGTACGTCCAGGTCCAAAGTGTCATCTTCCTCCTTCCCATACTTTTTGTCTAAGGCCTCTAGAAGCGATGGCATTTCATATGATCTGTAAGAGGAATGGCCAGGTTACACTAACTGAGCACTAAACACTGCGAACACACACACAAACACACGCAAAGGGCCTGCAGTCAGCGTTTTCAGAGGTACACGGTATTACTGTTTAGATCCGCGATCTATTTCGGCGCAGCTCCGCCGTCCCTGGCGTTCATTTCGCAACTGTCGCTGTATCGCTCGCTCGCTTCTTTGTTTGCCCCTCCGCCACTTTCACTGCGCCGTTCGCCTGCTACCAGCTGATTACGACGTGTTGGACAAGCGTCTGCGTCACAGACAGAACGCCACCCACGCGGCGGAACACGGAACCAAAACAAAAGGTCTAAGTATTACTTGTTTTCTTTTGTTTTACAGCCTATTCGACAATTCAACAGCAAATTTTATCCACACGCGCAGGCAGCACAAATCTTAAACGGTACGGAAAACTTGAACCCTCTGTAGTTACCACATCGCGAATATAGTGTTCTCTGAGATAATTCAATCGCTCTGTCAAAGAAGTACACAAAGAGCCTGATGTTTCTTGGAGAAAATATACTCACTTTGAGCAACAGCGCTTCCCTCGGTATCGCATCTAATTGAGAGTAGTTATCCACATTTCACAATAACACTTACATCTTATTTTCCTTCCGAAATGCGAAGAAACAAACAGTTGTCTGTTCCACATAAGAGAAATATGCTGAGCTTTGTTTATTTACGTCCGAACAGCTGTGTTAGTTCCTCGCTACTGGCACAGGTTTCGCCACTTGCACAAGGTCGTCTACTGATTTTTACGTTTTGCTTTGTGCCAAGTCAAGAACCAACATACGGCAACTTAAACATTAAGGTCACTGCAATCTTCTCTTTCATTTGATACTAGTTTCAAATTACATTCGGTATCTACCATTTGTAATAGCTAATCATCACTGACAAGTGTACTTTTTCACAGGTTGTTTTATTCAGAATGTGAGGAGATGTTTCCGACGACAAGAGCGGTTATGTTGGCTACACTGGTCTCTGCAGAGAGCAGACAAAGAAAGCGTAACACAGGTCTAGCATCCCAGTTATTGTGCAGGGGATGGTGTATTATTGACAGAATACTCGCATACATGTATATGTACATACATGCTCACGTATTTTAGGCGCGAAAGAAATAAAAACAACTGAAGACCGTCGTATATTTCTCGTCAGAACTCAAGCTTTTCAGAATTATTCGAATTATGTCTTAAACTCGTTCCGATTGGGTGGCTGCTAACGATTTTTGGTGCGTCGGTAATAAGCCACTTGTGGAACCATTTTGCGGACTGTAGCGAGAAAGTTCTGGAGGTTAGTGGCCGTAAGGGCGATGGAATAAGATTCGAATGTCATATGCACTAACACACTTCAGCGAATAATGAAATAATTTACATGTATGACTGACACGTTCAACTTAGCTCTTTAGTGGTTCGTAAACTACTTCTGACCATGTATTGTATTTCGGGTGGCTGGCACCTAGAATTCAGAGATGGTTGCTTGGCAATATAGGTCAGCTATAAGCAAATGTTGCGCCTTGCGGAACAGAAATAGAGTTGTCCTACATACATGGGCGTCCAAATTAAGAGCGGTCACCATTTCTTAAAACGAAGGAAGGTTGCAAGGACGTACATATTTTATTAATACGAAGTGTGTTTACATGTTGCGTAGCATTTGTGTGGAGGTACGGTTTTTATTCTGAAAGGTAGATTTTGTTTTCCTTCAAGTACAGCCCCGTAGCAAAAATTCTTACGAACCGGCGATGGTATTCGGTTTTCTTATGCTTTTATACTAACGGTACCTTATTAATTTCGTCAAGTGAGGTATTTTCACATTTTTTACCAGCAGGAACCTGCACAATCCCCGAGTCTGATGTTGAGAGAGACACACAATAACTTCTCGATAACTGTAACGAGTAGAACTCAAAGTCTTTTGTTATTTATTGAAGGCAGAGAATGGAGAGGTACTCTAAAATACAAATTTTTAGTTTCATATTGAAGTAGTCGATGTTTCAAATTGTCTACAAAACGCAGTTTTTTTTCTTTTAAAATCGACACAGCCAGACTGTCGCTGAAACTGACTGGTATACGTACGTATGCGATTAGGTCTTAATGATTTGGAACCATTGTATAAATTATTTGTGAATCGAATATCATTTTAGCGCTTCATTCACCCTGTGCGAGCAAACTGACACTTCTAAGTACAAAAAGAATCACACATCGAAACTGCTTGTTTGCTTGGAATAAACAATAGGAATAGGAGGAGGTAATAAGCGAGATCATTGAACAAACGTAACGAAAAATTACATGTGGAAATTCGATCACAGAAGAAAAAAATGACGATCCGTTTTGTTGGTTTCAAACTTTGAAGGGACGAAGCCAAAAAGTTCCTCTTCCCAAACCGCACATAGAAAAGTAGCTGTATTCAGTGAAGATTTAATAGGTAAAACGATTCCCACGCTACGTACTATTCCCATACTACCTACGTACGATTACAATTGCAGAAATTTTTATTCAAACGGGCACGTTCTATTGTACGTACAAAAATAAATGAAAAGGCTGGAAACGAATGAACGTACCGATCTGTTTCTGTTAACAGAAATGTCTTTTTTTGTTACAGTCCTTATGGCACATCTAGGTCTAAGGAGAAATAAATAACTACGGTACCCTATAAAATAGCAGCAAAGCAAATGAACACCGTAAAAGACAAAAAAGGGCTCTATTTGCAGAAATACACTCGTTATCGAATAGGTAGAGTTGCAAAGAGTGCGAATGTCTACGATCACTTCAGTTACTTAATGTGAACGCTAGGATGAAATCTTCTATAAAACTATGGCCGATTCCCTCCTCTGTCCAACTTAGCCTAGCGTTGCATCTTACCATCAACGTCATTTAACCTTTCTTCCTTCAACGAACTCCGAGACCAAGAATTTTTTCGTGAGATCTACTCATCCTATCAGCTATATACTACTCCATCTCCTTCATTCCAAAGGGACCTCCAAACCACCCTTTTCCTACGTAACTGCAATCTTTGCTTACCACCTCTTGACCCTTTCCTATAATCATCCCACATCCTTCCTCGTATCTCTCCTTGTCCAGTCCCATGTGCATCCAAATCCTTAACCGAGAAGCATTATTTTTATTCCTGTAATTATTTTTATGTGCTGTTTTTAATCAAGAGCTACAAAGTGGAAACATGGCCGCTGATAGCCCGCTCCGGGTGGGGGAGGAAAGGGTAAATAACGGCTTTTTAAAAGAAATCTTTTGGCGCAGTCTATCGTAAGGTGCGTTTAGCACGAAAAAAGAAAAAAAATATTTTTAGGCAGAAACGACTTTAAATTGATTTGAAACGTCATAGTAAATTGCTGTCATGGCTTCTTAGAATGCCCTTAACTGATTTAGATGGGGCACATCAAACAAAAAAAGAAAAATGTCGTGCAAACCAGTCTTTTAGAACAATGTTTTAAGATGAAATGTAAGATAAGCAGAAGACATTTTCGACTGTTATGACCGGTCAAAAAAATCGACATTACCCGTGAAATTGTTTCTCTGTTTATTTCTTTTAGCAGATTTTTATTTTTCTTTATTCAATACGCACTCCGTGGATCGATGTGCAGAGTATCATTCGGTAGCAGAATGTGTCATTTGTTACCGGTACATTATATATTGTTAAACACAGATACGACTTTAGGTGCAGATTTCTACAGCAATAATTACCATAAATCAATTTTATGCTTTTTGGCAGTGTTTATTCCGTAACTGTATTACTTTCGTAAAATAAAGACCAACGGACTTCTTTCAAAATCGTGATTTTAATTTAACGCATGACGCACTTCGAGTCCTGGGGCTTATCTTCGGATGCACCGGTAGTCTACATCAGTTTTTTCGGGAGCAGAATTAACCTGAATCTGAAAAAAAATGATGTAGATTGGCCGAACACTTGAAGATCAGCTCACAGGCTCGAAATGCATTGTGAATTGAAATATAACCACTAATGAGTGAAGGCGGTTGTTCTTTTTCTACGAAAATAATTACCAGTGATCAGGTATAAAGTTAATAAAAATTACAAACGTTTACTGAACACTGCGAGAATTCCTTACAACTAATACAAATTCTAAGATTCCTAACACGTACTGTATTTCACAAGGATAGTGTGAGGTTTATTACCACATAATATTTACAAGTGTTCATGTAATGTTTTGACAGTACTTACTGGTAGGGCATTATATATATCTTGATGTTTGAGTAGTGTACACCTATGTGATTCACGTTGAGATATTTTTCTCTCTATCTAAATCTTCCCTCCATAAATCATGGCCCTTGCCACGGTGGATTGGCTCGCGTGCCTCAGCGAAACAGATGGCCGCATCGTAGGTGCACCAAAGGTGTGTTTGCCGTGTGGGGGGATGTTATGAAGTGAAGAGACCAAGACAAAGCCGTGGTCCTGCAAAAAAACTGATAGCCCACCGAAGGTCCAACCATAACCTCTGTGCAGTTCGCAAGAGACGCAGCAGTTTTTTTAGTTACAGGGCAACAATATGATGATTGGTAGTGGTTGGCAACATTGCGCCAACGAGGTCGTGAATTCTGCTGTCGGAAATGATTGCACAAATAAGAGATTAGAAGCTACTTTTAACCGTTTCTAGTTTTTATAAATACTGGTGTAATCACATTAGTGTAAGTGCTAGCGTCACGTGGAAAATATAAAACGGTGTAGAAAGTGTATTTTTCTCATTGCGTCTATATGGCTAATTTTATGCGTGAGAATCGTAAGAAAAAATAACATTTTTCTCTTCTTTCATTACATCTAGCGTTAAAATCAATCAGCTATGTGTTATAAGTGTGGATATTGTTGCAGATTAATTGAACAATGAGTACTTTGCGAAAAGTGTAGGTTATAGTTCTATCGGGGCTACTGTAGCAGGGAGAGAAAGGGGTGATCAAGGGCTCCCTTCCATAAAACTGTAGTTTATGCCAGAAAGATGCGACAATCGAGAAACTGGATGTTTGTGGCCTTCAGGCAGAGACAGAAACTTCTAAATTTGAATTACGACATCTGAAGGGGGAAAACAGAAGAGTTGTTGGGAAAAGGTGGAAAGCAGTGGGCGAACAGGGGACAATTTAGTTAGCAAATTCTAAATTCAGCTGAGCGATAGATTTCGCTCACTACCAGAATCAGAGAAGAAAGAGCATCTCAAAGATGCAGAGAAATGTAGAGTGTAGCAAAACGGTGCTAAGAAACTTAAAGATAAGTTGGATGAAAATCAAAACAGGAAAATAAGAGTTCTGTGCTAGGTATAACTTCAAAAAAATAAATGTTCAAATGTGTGTGAAATCTTATGGGACTTAACTGCTAAAGTCATCAGTCCCTAAGCTTACACATTACTTAACTTAAAATTATCCTAAGGACAAACACACACACACCCATGCCCGAGGGAGGATTCAAACCTCCGCCGGGACCAGCCGCACAGTCCATGACTGCAGCACCCAGACCGCTCTGCTAATCCCGCGCGGCAACAAGGTATAAGTCATAGGAAGGATGTAGACTAGTAGCCACAGGAAAAACTAGGTGTAGAATATCAGGTAACAAGTTCTGTGAAACCAAGCGTTAGTCCGAGACAGGTATAGAAAACTTAGGACAAATGTTTTAAAACTTTAGCAAAGGAGGTGAGGTGTTAATAGTTGGAGCTGGAAACAGCCTGGCTAAAAACGAAAAACATAGTATTAAGGGTGACCTGGACAAAATAGGAGCATATGCTGATCACACAGGCATGGTTTTTGTGGAGTTCTGTGGCACCATGACCAGTCCAGAGTTGATTCTACTATATTGCGAGTAAACCGGGAGTTGAGAGGGATCCTTCAGAATTTCAGGTGGATGCAAAATCTCATATTGCAGCTGTTTCAGTAGTTGATATTGGAAGACAGTGTTATGGTCCTCATGGCACCAAGGCAGAAGCGACTCTCATCGCTGAAGACGACACGTCTCTATTCGTCCCTCCATTCACGCCTGTGTTGCAGGCCTATTAGCAGAAAACATTTGGGAGGTCACAACCACACAAAGGCAAATCTCTGTGGTTACTGGGTCAAAAGGAAGGAAGAGTAGAGTTTAACATCCCATAGACACCATTGTCATCAGAGATGAAGCACAAGCTCTGATTACGTAAGGACGGGGAAGGAAATCAGCCTTCTAGTTCTCGAAGGAACCATGCCAGAATTTACCTGGAGTGATTAGGGAAATCACAGAAAACCTAAATCTGGATGGCCAGACAGCAGTTTGAACCACTGACCTACCGAATGCGAGTTCAGTGTGCTAACCACTGCTCTGCCTCATTTGGTGTGTGGTTTTGGTATCAGGAGACACACTGACAATTCAAAAACAGAGTCAGCATTCTCAAAAATAATGGAAGCAATTATGAATGACAGATTAATGAATTCCATGAATAAATACAATCTTTTAAGCGAATCACAGTTTGGTTCCCGAAGTGGTAAAAATACTGAGTCAGCCATAGTAGAATTCACAAAAGTTGTACTTGATGCTCTTAATAAAGTTAAGTGTGTCACAGGCATATTTTTGGATCTTTCTAAGTCGTTTGATGCAGTCGACCAAAAGATTCTATTAAATAAATTAGAAGATTAGGAATAACAGGGGTAGCTAATGACTGGTTTCGATCATACCTAGCAGATAGGGTACAAAGAGAAGGGATAACACATACTTCAAATAGGTCTAAACATTTAGTAAAACACTTATCAGAACCAAAATACATTAATATAGGGGTTCTGAAAGTTAACATATTAGGACCAATACTATTCCTGATATACATCAATGACTTTCCCACTAGTGTTACTCATGGTGAAAAAATTCTTTTCACTGATGACAGCAATATTATAGTCACTGAGGAAACAAGAGAAATCCTTGCTGAGAAAGCAAATGAAACTCTCAAGGAAGTTTATGATTGGCCGATAAGCTATAAAGTGACATTGAAATTCATGGCATTAGTTTTCTTTATGTTCAGTTTGAAGAGGAAAAATGACAATGTTAAATTAAATGTAGATGGCACCTCTATAGACTGTAAGAAATGCAAAATTTCTAGGAAGGAGTTGATTCTCAGTTGAAGTGGTGTGAACACAAAGGTACTTGCAAACAGAATGTCATCAGCATGTAAAACCCTTAGAATCCCGTAATCAGTGTGTAACATACAGCGTGTTTTAGTTACATATTACTCATATGTACACTCAATTCTTAGCTATGGCGTTATTTTTTGGGGAACAAATGCACAAAATATGAACACAATTTTCAAACTCCAGAAAAGAGCCATAAGAATAATAACCACAAATACTAGTTGAGCTAATTGTAAAGATCTGTTCAAAACACTGGGGATTTTAACTGCCCCATGTGAATACACATACCAGTCAGTTATACACATAAAAAATAACATAAGTAATTACTGCACAAACAGCTCTGTTCATGACCATGCAACAAAAGACAGACAACATTTAGCAAGAAAAAATAAACACAAAACTAAAAACAGCATTTTCTACCAAGGAATAAAACCGTACAATAAATTACCGAAAGAGATTAAAGAAATTGCAAAAATACACTTATTTAAAAAGGCACATAAAAGTACCTATTACGCAACACATTTTATACATTGCAGGATTACTTAGATAAAACAGAGTAGGGGTTTGATAAAAATGTTGTACAAATAAAAAACAAAATATCTGACAGATAACTGAAGCGTTTTCATATGTAAGTTAAAGACGTTTTCCTTCAGAACTCCCTCTATGCAATTGAGGAATTCTTAAGTAGAGATCATTAGTCATTAAAAAATCCTATAACCGGCCAGCTTGTAGCCAAATAAATACACTCCTGGAAATTGAAATAAGAACACCGTGAATTCATTGTCCCAGGAAGGGGAAACTTTATTGACACATTCCTGGGGTCAGATACATCACATGATCACACTGACAGAACCACAGGCACATAGACACAGGCAACAGAGCATGCACAATGTCGGCACTAGTACAGTGTATATCCACCTTTCGCAGCAATGCAGGCTGCTATTCTCCCATGGAGACGATCGTAGAGATGCTGGATGTAGTCCTGTGGAACGGCTTGCCATGCCATTTCCACCTGGCGCCTCAGTTGGACCAGCGTTCGTGCTGGACGTGCAGACCGCGTGAGACGACGCTTCATCCAGTCCCAAACATGCTCAATGGGGGACAGATCCGGAGATCTTGCTGGCCAGGGTAGTTGACTTACACCTTCTAGAGCACGTTGGGTGGCACGGGATACATGCGGACGTGCATTGTCCTGTTGGAACAGCAAGTTCCCTTGCCGGTCTAGGAATGGTAGAACGATGGGTTCGATGACGGTTTGGATGTACCGTGCACTATTCAGTGTCCCCTCGACGATCACCAGTGGTGTACGGCCAGTGTACGAGATCGCTCCCCACACCATGATGCCGGGTGTTGGCCCTGTGTGCCTCGGTCGTATGCAGTCCTGATTGTGGCGCTCACCTGCACGGCGCCAAACACGCATACGACCATCATTGGCACCAAGGCAGAAGCGACTCTCATCGCTGAAGACGACACGTCTCTATTCGTCCCTCCATTCACGCCTGTCGCGACACCACTGGAGGCGGGCTGCACGATGTTGGGGCGTGAGCGGAAGACGGCCTAACGGTGTGCGGGACCGTAGCCCAGCTTCATGGAGACGGTTGCGAATGGTCCTCGCCGATACCCCAGGAGCAACAGTGTCCCTAATTTGCTGGGAAGTGGCGGTGCGGTCCCCTACGGCACTGCGTAGGCTCCTACGGTCTTGGCGTGCATCCGTGCGTCGCTGCGGTCCGGTCCCAGGTCGACGGGCACGTGCACCTTCCGCCGACCACTGGCGACAACATCGATGTACTGTGGAGACCTCACGCCCCACGTGTTGAGCAATTCGGCGGTACGTCCACCCGGCCTCCCGCATGCCCACTATATGCCCTCGCTCAAAGTCCGTCAACTGCACATACGGTTCACGTCCACGCTGTCGCGGCATGCTACCAGTGTTAAAGACTGCGATGGAGCTCCGTATGCCACGGCAAACTGGCTGACACTGACGGCGGCGGTGCACAAATGCTGCGCAGCTAGTGCCATTCGACGGCCAACATCGCGGTTCCTGGTGTGTCCGCTGTGCGCTGTGCGTGTGATCATTGCTTGTACAGCCCTCTCGCAGTGTCCGGAGCAAGTATGGTGGGTCTGACACACCGGTGTCAATGTGTTCTTTTTTCCATTTCCAGGAGTGTATTAATATTTATTTTCTTTTTCTCTTTAATTGTATATAGGTGTCCTATGTTTGTTTTGTGGACACGTTTCACATCAAAAGCCTTATCTTGAATTTGATAATTGGAACGAGGAACTACGAGGGCAGTTCAATAAGTAATGCAACACATTTTTTTTCTCGGCCAATTTTGGTTGAAAAAACCGGAAATTTCTTGTGGAATATTTTCAAACATTCCCGCTTCGTCTCGTATAGTTTCATTGACTTCCGACAGGTGGCAGCGCTGTACGGAGCTGTTAAAATGGCGTCTGTAACGGATGTGCGTTGCAAACAACGGGCAGTGATCGAGTTTCTTTTGGCGGAAAACCAGGGCATCTCAGATATTCATAGGCGCTTGCAGAATGTCTACGGTGATCTGGCAGTGGACAAAAGCACGGTGAGTGGTTGGGCAAAGCGTGTGTCATCATCGCCGCAAGGTCAAGCAAGACTGTCTGATCTCCCGCGTGCGGGCCGGCCGTGCACAGCTGTGACTCCTGCAATGGCGGAGCGTGCGAACACACTCGTTCGAGATGATCGACGGATCACCATCAAAAAACTCAGTGCTCAACTTGACATCTCTGTTGGTAGTGCTGTCACAATTGTTCACCAGTTGGGAGATTCAAAGGTTTGTTCCCGCTGGGTCCCTCGTTGTCTAACCGAACACCATAAAGAGCAAAGGAGAACCATCTGTGCGGAATTGCTTGCTCGTCATGTGGCTGAGGGTGACAATTTCTTGTCAAAGATTGTTACAGGCGATGAAACATGGGTTCATCACTTCGAACCTGAAACAAAACGGCAATCAATGGAGTGGCGCCACACCCACTCCCCTACCAAGAAAAAGTTTAAAGCCATACCCTCAGCCAGTAAAGTCACGGTTACAGTCTTCTGGGACGCTGAAGGGGTTATTCTGTTCGATGTCCTTCCCCATGGTCAAACTATCAACTCTGAAGTGTATTGTGCTACTCTTCAGAAATTGAAGAAACGACTTCAGCGTGTTCGTAGGCACAAAAATCTGAACGAACTTCTCCTTGTTCATGACAAAGCAAGACCTCACACAAGTCTTCGCACCCGAGAGGAGCTCACAAAACTTCAGTGGACTGTTCTTCCTCATGCACCCTACAGCCCCGATCTCACACCGTCGGATTTCCATATGTTTGGCCCAATGAAGGACGCAATCCGTGGGAGGCACTACGCGGATGATGAAGAAGTTATTGATGCACTACGACGTTGGCTCCGACATCAACCAGTGGAATGGTACCGTGCAGGCATACAGGCCCTCATTTCAAGGTGGCGTAAGGCCGTAGCATTGAATGGAGATTACGTTGGAAAATAGTGTTGTGTAGCTAAAAGATTGGGGAATAACCTGGTGTATTTCAATGCTGAATAAAACAACCCCTGTTTCAGAAAAAAATGTGTTGCATTACTTATTGAAATGCCCTCGTAAGTAACTGACTTGACTGATCTGGGCTTGTAACTTAAACTAAGATGGTCTTGCTGTGCTGGTACTTCGAGCGGCTAAAAGCAAGGGGAAAATATAGCTGTTATTTTTCCCAAGCGCATGCACTTACCGTGTATGATGGCATCCTTTTGGGTGAAATATTCTGAATATTCTGGAGGTAAAATAGTTATCCCCGTTTGGATATCTGCTTTTGCAGCATGGACCACTCCGAGACGTTCAGGAAGAGAGTCAGTAAAGGTGCTGACAGATGTGGAGCTATGCCGACTCCAGTGTTGTGGCCAGTTGCGCTAGGTTTGTGTTGTGTCTAGACAAGACAGTCTAGACACAGGGTGAGGTTACCGAAAGGGCACGCGTCAACTCACGCCGACTGGCGTGAAGTCTGGAACAGGATAAGTTGTGAATGCTATAGAGAAAAGTATGCAGCTTAGGTTATACTTAACTTTTATTCCATCATTGTGGTACATCGCTCTTGATAATACAAATAAGACTCGTTCCGGATAGGGTTAATGGCGCCTTGCTAGGTCGTAGCCATGGACTTAGCTGAAGGCTGTTCTAACTGTCTCTCGGCAAATGAGAGAAAGGCTTCATCAGTGTAGTCGCTAGCAAAGTCGTCGTACAACTGGGGCGAGTGCTAGTCCGTCTTTCTAGACCTGCCATGTGGTGGCGCTCGGTCTGCAAGTACTGACAGTGGCGACACGCGGGTCCGACATGTACTAATGGACCGCGGCCGATTTAAAGCTACCACCTAGCAAGTGTGGTGTCTGGCGGTGACACCACAGTTTCTCGGTTGAGGATCCATGGCACAAACAACCCAACTGAGCCGGTCCCACAGATTCTCGATTGGGTTTAAATCCAGTTGGGGGGGGGGGGGGGGGGTAAATTCATCCTGGTGCGCTTCGAATCACGGACGTACACTGCGAACTGTACGACACATTGCAATGTCCTGCTGGCATATGCCATTATACCAAGGAAAAACAAACTGAATGTAGGGATAGATGAAGTCTCCAAGGATAGATGCATACCTGTGGTTTTCCAGAGTGTCTTTTCCAAGTCCGACGGAATGCACAAGGGACATGAATGGATGCAGGTGATCAGACAGGATGCTTACGTACGTGTCACCCGTCAGAGTCGTATCTAGGCGTATCAGGGGTCCCATATCACTCCGACTGCACACGCCCAACACCATTACAGAGCCTTTACCAGCT
Organism: Schistocerca cancellata; assembly: GCF_023864275.1. Lineage (NCBI taxonomy): Eukaryota > Metazoa > Arthropoda > Insecta > Orthoptera > Acrididae > Schistocerca > Schistocerca cancellata. Next base: position 30,893,849 of record NC_064635.1, on the reverse strand, counting down.
CGAACAGTTCATCTACATCTACATCCATACTCCGCAAGCCACCTGACGGTGTGTGGCGCAGGGTACCTTCAGTACCTCTATCGGTTCTCCCTTCTATTCCAGTCTCGTATTGTTCGTGGAAAGAAGGATTGTCGGTATGCCTCTGTGTGGGCTCTAATCTCTCTGATTTTATCCTCATGGTCTCTTCGCGAGATATACGTAGGAGGGAGCAATATACTGCTTGACTCTTCGGTGAAGGTATGTTCTCGAAACTTTGACAAAAGCCCGTACCGAGCTACTGAGCGTCTCTCCTGCAGAGTCTTCCACTGGAGTTTATCTATCATCTCCGTAACGCTTTCGCGATTACTAAATGATCTTGTAACGAAGCGCGCTGCTCTCCGTTGGATCTTCTCTATGTCTTGTATCAACCCTATCTGGTACGGATCCCACACTGCTGAGCAGTATTCAAGCAGTGGGCGAACAAGCGTACTGTAACCTACTTCCTTTGTTTTCGGATTGCATTTCCCTAGGATTCTTCCAATGAATCTCAGTCTGGCATCTGCTTTACCGACAATCAACATTATATGATCATTCCATTTTAAATCACTCCTAATGCGTACTCCCAGATAATTTATGGTATTAACTGCTTCCAGTTGCTGACCTGCTATTTTGTAGCTAAATGATAAAGGATCTATCTTTCTGTGTATTCGCAGCACATTACACTTGTCTACATTGAGATTCAGTTGCCATTCCCTGCACCATGCGTCAATTCGCTGCAGATCCTCCTGCATTTCAGTACAATTTTCCATTGTTACAACCTCTCGATACACCACAGCATCATCTGCAAAAAGCCTCAGTGAACTTCCGATGTCATCCACCAGGTCATTTATGTATATTGTGAATAGCAACGGTCCTATGACACTCCCCTGCGGCACACCCGAAATTACTCTTACTTCGGAAGACTTCTCTCCATTGAGAATAACATGCTGCGTCCTGTTATCTAGGAACTCCTCAATCCAATCACACAATTGGTCTGATAGTCCATATGCTCTTACTTTGTTCAATAAACGACTGTGGGGAACTGTATCGAACGCCTTGCGGAAGTCAAGAAACACGGCATCTACCTGTGAACCCGTGTCTATGGCCCTCTGAGTCTCGTGGACGAATAGCGCGAGCTGGGTTTCACATGACCGTCTTTTTCGAAACCCATGCTGATTCCTACAGAGTAGATTTCTAGTCTCCAGAAAAGTCATTATACTCGAACACAATACGTGTTCCAAAATTCTACAACTGATCGACGTTAGAGATATAGGTCTATAGTTCTGCACATCTGTTCGACGTCCCTTCTTGAAAACGGGGATGACCTGTGCCCTTTTCCAATCCTTTGGAACGCTACGCTCTTCTAGAGACCTACGGTACACCGCTGCAAGAAGGGGGGCAAGTTCCTTCGCGTACTCTGTGTAAAATTGAACTGGTATCCCATCAGGTCCAGAGGCCTTTCCTCTTTTGAGCGATTTTAATTGTTTCTCTATCCCTCTGTCGTCTATTTCGATATCTACCATTTTGTCATCTGTGCGACAATCTAGAGAAGGAACTACAGTGCAATCTTCCTCTGTGAAACGACTTTGGAAAAAGACATTTAGTATTTCGGCCTTTAGTCTGTCATCCTCTGTTTCAGTACCATTTTGGTCACAGAGTGTCTGGACATTTTGTTTTGATCCACCTACCGCTTTGACATAAGACCAAAATTTCTTAGGATTTTCTGCCAAGTCAGTACATAGAACTTTACTTTCGAATTCATTGAACGCCTCTCGCATAGCTCTCTTCACACTACATTTCGCTTCGCGTAATTTTTGTTTGTCTGCAAGGCTTTGGCTATGTTTATGTTTGCTGTGAAGTTCCCTTTGCTTCCGCAGCAGTTTTCTAACTCGGTTGTTGAACCACGGTGGCTCATTTCCATCTCTTACGATCTTGCTTGGCACATACTCATCTAACGCATATTGTACGATGGTTTTGAACTTTGTCCACTGATCCTCAACACTATCAGTACTTGAGACAAAACTTTTGTGTTGAGCCAACAGGTACTCTGAAATCTGCTTTTTGTCACTTCTTCTAAACAGAAAAATCTTCCTACCCTTTTTAATATTCCTATTTACGGCTGAAATCATCGATGCCGTAACCGCTTTATGATCACTGATTCCCTGTTCTGCGTTAACTTTTTCAAATAGTTCGGGTCTGTTTGTCACCAGAAGGTCTAATATGTTATCGCCACGAGTCGGTTCTCCGTTTAACTGCTCAAGGTAGTTTTCAGATAAAGCACTTAAAAAAATTTCACTGGATTCTTTGTCCCTGCCACCCGTTATGAACGTCTGAGTCTCCCAGTCTATATCCGGCAAATTAAAATCTCCACCCAGAACTATAACATGGTTGGGAAATCTACTCGAAATATTTTCCAAATTATCCTTCAGGTGCTCAGCCACAACAGCTGCTGAGCCAGGGGGCCTATAGAGACATCCAATTACCATGTCTGAGCCTGCTTTAACCGCGACCTTCACCCAAATCATTTCAAATTTCGGATCTCCGTCAATTTCCTTCGATACTATTGCACTTCTTACCGCTATAAACACGCCTCCCCCTTCACTGTTCAGCCTGTCTCTGCGGTATACATTCCAATCTGAGTTTAGGATTTCGTTACTGTTTACGTCTGGTTTCAGCCAACTTTCTGTCCCTAGTACTATATGGGCGTTGTGATCGTTTATTAATGAAAGCAGTTCTGGGACCTTTCTATAGACGCTCCTGCAGTTTACTATTAGCACATTAATATTGTTATTCCCTGTTGCATTTTGCCTACTCCTATCATGCCGCGTCTCAGGAGGCGTCTTGTCGGGCCTAGGGAGGGGATTCTCTAACCTAAAAAACCCCCATGTGCACTCCACACGTCCCTGGTGACATGTCGGGTCCGTGGATTCGTGAGATTCTCTCCACACCCGTACAAGTCCATCCGCTCGATACAATTCGAAACGAGACTCTCTGACCAGGCAACACGTTTCCAGTCATCAACAGGCCAATGTCGGCATTGACGGGCCCAGACGAGGTGTAAAGCTTTGTGTCGTGTAGTCGTCAAGGGCACACGAGTGGGCCTTCGCCTCCGAAAGCCCATATCGATGTTTCGTCGAATGATTCGGATACTGACACTTATTGATGGTCCAGTATTGAAATCTGCAGAAATTTGCGGAAGGGTTACACTTCTGTCGCGTTGAACGTTTCTCTTCAGTCGTCGTTGGTCTCGTTTTTTGCAGGATCTGTTTCCGGTCGCAGCGACGTCGGAGATTTGATGTTTACGGGATACGTGATATTCACGGTATACTCGTGAAACAGTCGTACGGGAAAATCCCCCTTCATTGTTGCCTCTGAGATGGTGTGTCCCATCACTCGCGCAACGATTGTAACACCACGTTCAAACTAACTTAAATCTTGATAACATGCCATTGTAGCAGCACTAAACGATCTAACAACTGCGCCAGACACTTGTTGTCTTATATAGACGTTGCCGACCGCAGCACCGTATTCTGCCTGCTTACATATCTCTGTGTTTAAATACGCATGCCTATACCAGTTTCTTTGGCGCTTCAGTGTAACACGGGGACGAAGTTGATGTCCTAGTTGATCCCACACGTATTCTATTACTAACACAGCAGGGGACCTTAATGGCCGTGGGAATGCTTCAGCACCACGCAGACAGTGCACAGAAACACGTGTATGGACGAGCATTATCCTGTTGGAAAATGACACTGTAAGTAGGCTATGTAAGTAGGCTGTTTAAGTTCTTATATTGGTAACGCCGCCGCCACGTAGCGCTCTCTGTATGAAAATCACTGGCTGTGCTGTGTGCAGTCTGTGGCTAGTTTGCATTGTTGTCTGCCATTGTAGTGTTGGGCAGCTGCAGCTGGATGTGAACAGCGCGTAGCGTTGCGCAGTTGGAGGTGAGCCGCCAGCAGTGGTGGATGTGGGGAGAGAGATGGAGGAGTTTTCAAATTTAAAGACTGGATGTCATGAACTGCTATATACATTGTGACTTTTGAACACTATTGAGGTAAATACATCTATCAAAATATTTCATTTGCTAACTATGTCTATTAGTAGTTAGTGCCTTCCGTAGTTTGAATCTTTTATTTAGCTGGCAGTAGTGGCGCTCGCTGTATTGCAGTAGTTCGAGTAACGAAGATTTTTGGTGAGGTAAGTGATTTGTGAAAGGTACAGGTTAATGTTAGTCAGGGCCATTCCTTTGTAGGGATTTCTGAAAGTCAGATTGCGTTGCGCTAAAAAATATTGTGTGTCAGTTTAAGCACAGTCCTGTATAAATGTTCAAAGGGGACGTTTCAACACCACCACACTGTCACATGAGAGGTAGCACATGAGGATGCAGGATGGCCGTGACGTATTGTTGTGCCACAAGAGCCGGCCGGGGGTGGACGAGCGGTTCTAGGCGCTACAGTCTGGAACCGCGCGACCGCTACGGTCGCAGTCTCGAATCCTGCCTCAGGCATGGATGTATGTGGTGTCCTTAGGTTAGTTAGGTTTAGTTAGTTCTAAGCTCTAGGGGACTGATGACCTCAGAAGTTAAGTCCCATAGTGCTCAGAGCCTTTTAACCATTTTTTTGTGCCACCGGAAGAAAGAGTAAGTGGATTGCTGCCATAGCTGCACGAAACTCGTGGCGATCGGACAGCTCCACACACGCTCCGACACTGCGCAGGGACCAGCAGCGGACCCAACCGACTGCCCCACACGGGGATATCCTCCCTGGTCCGCACCAACCGACCGACTGGACTGCTGGTCCGTCCGCGACTGCTGCTCCGTCGCGACTGCAGTGCTGGCGCGTCTCCGACTCACTTCCAGACACACGACGGCGGAAATACTGGCTCGGACCCTACCGTGCAGAGTAAACACGCCCACTGGAAACGCCTTCCCTGCACCAGGAAAGGACCGAGCCAAGCTCCACAAGATGGTAGTTGAAGGGGCCCAGAACCGCTCGGAAACTAGTTACACGTCGCCCGATGAGACGACCGACCTCTCAGTCAGTACGCCGACAACATTTATGATAACTTGTGAAGGAAATAACGCCGACAATACCCATAACCTGACAAACACATGCATGAAGACTTGAACGATACCCAACAATAACTAAGCACACGCGAAGACAAATCGGGAGTCGATGCGCGCGCGCACATACACACACACACACACACACACACACACACACACACACAGCCGACTCATGAACGATCGGCGAGCCAAAACGCGTCGTCCGGTAGGTCGACCGACCGACGATCCACCAACACCGTGGGCCGGCTCAAGTGAAGCGTGGCGGCAATGGTCGGGCGAGCCGTGTCGACGCAGACCACCTCACAGCTCCAACCCGACTGCACTAGTGCCGCATTGCAACTCCCCGACTGGCAGGTCCGGACTGCGCTCCAGACCCGTTCCAACTGACTGGCAGACCCGAACTCGCTATGTGAACTCCTTACGACAGACAACGGCCGGGAAGTGACAGCAGTCCAGCAAAGATACTACGACAGGGGAAATATCGATACACGCGCACACACACACACACACACACACACACACACACACACACACACACACACACACTCATGAACGATCGGCGAGCCAAAACGCGTCGTCCGGTAGGACGACCGACCGACGATCCACCAAGACCGTGGGCCGGCTCAAGTGAAGCGTGGCATCAATGGTCGGGCGAGCCGTGTCGACGCAGACCACCTCACAGCTCCGACCCGACTGCACTAGTGCCGCATTGCAACTCCCCGACTGGCAGGTCCGGACTGCGCTCCAGACCCGTTACAACTGACTGGCAGACCCAAACTCGCTACGTGAACTCCTTACGACAGACAACGGCCGGGAAGTAATAGCAGTCCAGCAAAGATACTACGAGAGGGGAAATATCGATACGCGCGCGCACACACACACACACACACACACACACACACACACACACACACACACACACACTCATGAATGATCGCGAGCCAAAACGCGTCGTCCGGAAGGACGACCGACCGACGATCCACCAAGACCGTGGGCCGGCTCAAGTGAAGCGTGGCCGCAATGGTCGGGCGAGCCGTGTCGACGCAGACCACCTCACAGCTCCGACCCGACTGCACTAGTGCCGCATTGCACCTCCCCGACTGGCAGGTCCGGACTGCGCTCCAGACCCGTTCCAAATGACTGGCAGACCCGAACTCGCTACGTGAACTCCTTACGACAGACAACGGCCGGGAAGTAATAGCAGTCCAGCAAAGATACTAGGAGAGGGGAAATATCGATACGCGCACACACACACACACACACACACACACACACACACACACACACACACACTCATGAACGATCGGCGAGCCAAAACGCGTCGTCCGGTAGGACGACCGACCGACGATCCACCAAGACCATGGGCCAGCTCAAGTGAAGCAATGGGCCGGGTCAAGTGAAGCGTGGCGGCAATGGTCGGGCGAGCCGTGTCGACGCAGACCACCTCACAGCTCCGACCCGACTGCACTAGTGCCGCATTGCAACTCCCCGACTGGCAGGTCCGGACTGCGGTCCAGACCCGTTCCAACTGACTGGCAGACCCGAACTCACTACGTGAACCCCTACGACAGACAACGGCCGGGTAGTGATAGCAGTCCAGCAAAGATACTACGAGAGGGGAAATATCGATTCGCGAGCGCACACACACACACACACACACACACACACACACACACACACTCATGAACGATCGGCGAGCCAAAACGCGTCGTCCGATAGGACGACCGACCGACGATCCACCAAGTCGGTGGGCCGGCTCAAGTGAAGCGTGGCCGCAATGGTCGGGCGAGCCGTGTCAATGCAGACCACCTCACAGCTCCGACCCGACTGCACTAGTGCCGCATTGCAACTCCCCGACTGGCAGGTCCGGACTGCGCTCCAGACCCGTTCCAACTGACTGGCAGACCCGAACTCGCTATGTGAACTCCTTACGACAGACAACGGCCAGGAAGTGATAGCAGTCCAGCAAAGATACTACGAGAGGGGAAATATCGATACGCGCTTGCACACACACACACACACACACACACACACACACACACACACACACACACACTCATGAACGATCGGCGAGCCAAAACGCGTCGTCCGGTAGGACGACCGACCGACGATCCACCAAGACCATGGGCCGGCTCAAGTGAAGCAATGGGCCGGGTCAAGTGAAGCGTGGCGGCAATGGTCGGGCGAGCCGTGTCGACGCAGACCACCTCACAGCTCCGACCCGACTGCACTAGTGCCGCATTGCAACTCCCCGACTGGCAGGTCCGGACTGCGCTCCAGACCCGTTCCAACTGACTGGCAGACCCGAACTCGCTACGTGAACTCCTTACGACAGACAACGGCCGGGTAGTGATAGCAGTCCAGCAAAGATACTACGAGAGGGGAAATATCGATTCGCGAGCGCACACACACACACACACACACACACACACACACACACACACACACACACACTCATGAACGATCGGCGAGCCAAAACGCGTCGTCTGATAGGACGACCGACCGACGATCCACCAAGTCGGTGGGCCGGCTCAAGTGAAGCGTGGCCGCAATGGTCGGGCGAGCCGTGTCAATGCAGACCACCTCACAGCTCCGACCCGACTGCACTAGTGCCGCATTGCAACTCCCCGACTGGCAGGTCCGGACTGCGCTCCAGACCCGTTCCAACTGACTGGCAGACCCAAACTCGCTACGTGAACTCCTTACGACAGACAACGGCCAGGAAGTGATAGCAGTCCAGCAAAGATACTACGAGAGGGGAAATATCGATACGCGCTTGCACACACACACACACACACACACACACACACACACACACACACACACACTCATGAACGATCGGCGAGCCAAAACGCGTCGTCCGGTAGGACGACCGACCGACGATCCACCAACACCGTGGGCCGGCTCAAGTAAAGCGTGGCGGCAATGGTCGGGCGAGCCGTGTCGACGCAGACCACCTCACAGCTCCGACCCGACTGCACTAGTGCCGCATTGCAACTCCCCGACTGGCAGGTCCGGACTGCGCTCCAGACCCGTTCCAACTGACTGGCAGACCCGAACTCAGTACGTGAACCCCTTACGACAGACAACGGCCGGGAAGTGATAGCAGTCCAGCAAAGATACTACGAGAGGGGAAATATCGATACGCGAGTGCACAAACACACACACACACACACACACACACACACACACACACACACACACTCATGAACGATCGGCGAGCCAAAACGCGTCGTCCGGTAGGATGACCGACCGATGATCCACCAACACCGTGGGCCGGCTCAAGTGAAGCGTGGCGGCAATGGTCGGGCGAGCCGTGTCGACGCAGACCACCTCACAGCTCCGACCCGACTGCACTAGTGCCGCATTGCAACTCCCCGACTGGCAGGTCCGGACTGCGCTCCAGACCCGTTACAACTGACTGGCAGACCCAAACTCGCTACGTGAACTCCTTACGACAGACAACGGCCGGGAAGTAATAGCAGTCCAGCAAAGATACTACGAGAGGGGAAATATCGATACGCGCGCGCACACACACACACACACACACACACACACACACACACACACACACTCATGAATGATCGCGAGCCAAAACGCGTCGTCCGGAAGGACGACCGACCGACGATCCACCAAGACCGTGGGCCGGCTCAAGTGAAGCGTGGCCGCAATGGTCGGGCGAGCCATGTCGACGCAGACCACCTCACAGCTCCGACCCGACTGCACTAGTGCCGCATTGCAACTCCCCGACTGGCAGGTCCGGACTGCGCTCCAGACCCGTTCCAACTGACTGGCAGACCCGAACTCGCTACGTGAACTACTTACGACAGACAACGGCCGGGAAGTAATAGCAGTCCAGCAAAGATACTAGGAGAGGGGAAATATCGATACGCGCGCACACACACACACACACACACACACACACACACACACTCATGAACGATCGGCGAGCCAAAACGCGTCGTCCGATAGGACGACCGACCGACGATCCACCAAGTTGGTGGGCCGGCTCAAGTGAAGCGTGGCCGCAATGGTCGGGCGAGCCGTGTCAATGCAGACCACCTCACAGCTCCGACCCGACTGCACTAGTGCTGCATTGCAACTCCCCGACTGGCAGGTCTGGACTGCGCTCCAGACCCGTTCCAACTGACTGGCAGACCCGAACTCAGTACGTGAACCCCTTACGACAGACAACGGCCGGGAAGTGATAGCAGTCCAGCAAAGATACTACGAGAGGGGAAATATCGATACGCGCTTGCACACACACACACACACACACACACACACACTCATGAACGATCGGCGAGCCAAAACGCGTCGTCCGGTAGGACGACCGACCGACGATCCACCAAGACCATGGGCCGGCTCAAGTGAAGCAATGGGCCGGGTCAAGTGAAGCGTGGCGGCAATGGTCGGGCGAGCCGTGTCGACGCAGACCACCTCACAGCTCCGACCCGACTGCACTAGTGCCGCATTGCAACTCCCCGACTGGCAGGTCCGGACTGCGGTCCAGACCCGTTCCAACTGACTGGCAGACCCGAACTCACTACGTGAACCCCTTACGACAGACAACGGCCGGGTAGTGATAGCAGTCCAGCAAAGATACTACGAGAGGGGAAATATCGATTCGCGAGCGCGCGCACACACACACACACACACACACACACACACACACACACACTCATGAACGATCGGCGAGCCAAAACGCGTCGTCCGGTAGGAAGACCGACCGACGATCCACCAACACCGTGGGCCGGCTCAAGTAAAGCGTGGCGGCAATGGTCGGGCGAGCCGTGTCGACGCAGACCACCTCACAGCTCCGACCCGACTGCACTAGTGCCGCATTGCAACTCCCCGACTGGCAGGTCCGGACTGCGCTCCAGACCCGTTCCAACTGACTGGCAGACCCGAACTCGCTACGTGAACTCCTTACGACAGACAACGGCCAGGAAGTGATAGCAGTCCAGCAAAGATACTACGAGAGGGGAAATATCGATACGCGCTTGCACACACACACACACACACACACACACACACACACTCATGAACGATCGGCGAGCCAAAACGCGTCGTCCGATAGGACGACCGACCGACGATCCACCAAGTCGGTGGGCCGGCTCAAGTGAAGCGTGGCCGCAATGGTCGGGCGAGCCGTGTCAATGCAGACCACCTCACAGCTCCGACCCGACTGCACTAGTGCCGCATTGCAACTCCCCGACTGGCAGGTCCGGACTGCGCTCCAGACCCGTTCCAACTGACTGGCAGACCCGAACTCGCTACGTGAACTCCTTACGACAGACAACGGCCAGGAAGTGATAGCAGTCCAGCAAAGATACTACGAGAGGGGAAATATCGATACGCGCTTGCACACACACACACACACACACACACACACACACACACACACACACACACTCATGAACGATCGGCGAGCCAAAACGCGTCGTCCGGTAGGACGACCGACCGACGATCCACCAAGACCATGGGCCGGCTCAAGTGAAGCAATGGGCCGGGTCAAGTGAAGCGTGGCGGCAATGGTCGGGCGAGCCGTGTCGACGCAGACCACCTCACAGCTCCGACCCGACTGCACTAGTGCCGCATTGCAACTCCCCGACTGGCAGGTCCGGACTGCGCTCCAGACCCGTTCCAACTGACTGGCAGAACCGAACTCACTACGTGAACCCCTACGACAGACAACGGCCGGGTAGTGATAGCAGTCCAGCAAAGATACTACGAGAGGGGAAATATCGATTCGCGAGCGCACACACACACACACACACACACACACACACACACACACACACACACACACACACACACACACTCATGAACGATCGGCGAGCCAAAACGCGTCGTCCGATAGGACGACCGACCGACGATCCACCAAGTCGGTGGGCCGGCTCAAGTGAAGCGTGGCCGCAATGGTCGGGCGAGCCGTGTCAATGCAGACCACCTCACAGCTCCGACCCGACTGCACTAGTGCCGCATTGCAACTCCCCGACTGGCAGGTCCGGACTGCGCTCCAGACCCGTTCCAACTGACTGGCAGACCCGAACTCGCTACGTGAACTCCTTACGACAGACAACGGCCAGGAAGTGATAGCAGTCCAGCAAAGATACTACGAGAGGGGAAATATCGATACGCGCTTGCACACACACACACACACACACACACACACACACACACACTCATGAACGATCGGCGAGCCAAAACGCGTCGTCCGGTAGGACGACCGACCGACGATCCACCAAGACCATGGGCCGGCTCAAGTGAAGCAATGGGCCGGGTCAAGTGAAGCGTGGCGGCAATGGTCGGGCGAGCCGTGTCGACGCAGACCACCTCACAGCTCCGACCCGACTGCACTAGTGCCGCATTGCAACTCCCCGACTGGCAGGTCCGGACTGCGCTCCAGACCCGTTCCAACTGACTGGCAGACCCGAACTCGCTACGTGAACTCCTTACGACAGACAACGGCCGGGTAGTGATAGCAGTCCAGCAAAGATACTACGAGAGGGGAAATATCGATTCGCGAGCGCACACACACACACACACACACACACACACACACACACACACACACACTCATGAACGATCGGCGAGCCAAAACGCGTCGTCCGGTAGGACGACCGACCGACGATCCACCAAGACCATGGGCCGGCTCAAGTGAAGCAATGGGCCGGGTCAAGTGAAGCGTGGCGGCAATGGTCGGGCGAGCCGTGTCGACGCAGACCACCTCACAGCTCCGACCCGACTGCACTAGTGCCGCATTGCAACTCCCCGACTGGCAGGTCCGGACTGCGGTCCAGACCCGTTCCAACTGACTGGCAGACCCGAACTCACTACGTGAACCCCTACGACAGACAACGGCCGGGTAGTGATAGCAGTCCAGCAAAGATACTACGAGAGGGGAAATATCGATTCGCGAGCGCACACACACACACACACACACACACACACACACACACACACTCATGAACGATCGGCGAGCCAAAACGCGTCGTCCGATAGGACGACCGACCGACGATCCACCAAGTCGGTGGGCCGGCTCAAGTGAAGCGTGGCCGCAATGGTCGGGCGAGCCGTGTCAATGCAGACCACCTCACAGCTCCGACCCGACTGCACTAGTGCCGCATTGCAACTCCCCGACTGGCAGGTCCGGACTGCGCTCCAGACCCGTTCCAACTGACTGGCAGACCCGAACTCGCTACGTGAACTCCTTACGACAGACAACGACCAGGAAGTGATAGCAGTCCAGCAAAGATACTACGAGAGGGGAAATATCGATACGCGCTTGCACACACACACACACACACACACACACACACACACACACACACACTCATGAACGATCGGCGAGCCAAAACGCGTCGTCCGGTAGGACGACCGACCGACGATCCACCAAGACCATGGGCCGGCTCAAGTGAAGCAATGGGCCGGGTCAAGTGAAGCGTGGCGGCAATGGTCGGGCGAGCCGTGTCGACGCAGACCACCTCACAGCTCCGACCCGACTGCACTAGTGCCGCATTGCAACTCCCCGACTGGCAGGTCCGGACTGCGCTCCAGACCCGTTCCAACTGACTGGCAGACCCGAACTCGCTACGTGAACTCCTTACGACAGACAACGGCCGGGTAGTGATAGCAGTCCAGCAAAGATACTACGAGAGGGGAAATATCGATTCGCGAGTGCACACACACACACACACACACACACACACACACACACACACACTCATGAACGATCGGCGAGCCAAAACGCGTCGTCTGATAGGACGACCGACCGACGATCCACCAAGTCGGTGGGCCGGCTCAAGTGAAGCGTGGCCGCAATGGTCGGGCGAGCCGTGTCAATGCAGACCACCTCACAGCTCCGACCCGACTGCACTAGTGCCGCATTGCAACTCCCCGACTGGCAGGTCCGGACTGCGCTCCAGACCCGTTCCAACTGACTGGCAGACCCAAACTCGCTACGTGAACTCCTTACGACAGACAACGGCCAGGAAGTGATAGCAGTCCAGCAAAGATACTACGAGAGGGGAAATATCGATACGCGCTTGCACACACACACACACACACACACACACACACACACACACACACACACTCATGAACGATCGGCGAGCCAAAACGCGTCGTCCGGTAGGACGACCGACCGACGATCCACCAACACCGTGGGCCGGCTCAAGTAAAGCGTGGCGGCAATGGTCGGGCGAGCCGTGTCGACGCAGACCACCTCACAGCTCCGACCCGACTGCACTAGTGCCGCATTGCAACTCCCCGACTGGCAGGTCCGGACTGCGCTCCAGACCCGTTCCAACTGACTGGCAGACCCGAACTCAGTACGTGAACCCCTTACGACAGACAACGGCCGGGAAGTGATAGCAGTCCAGAAAAGATACTACGAGAGGGGAAATATCGATACGCGAGTGCACAAACACACACACACACACACACACACACACACACACACACACACACTCATGAACGATCGGCGAGCCAAAACGCGTCGTCCGGTAGGATGACCGACCGATGATCCACCAACACCGTGGGCCGGCTCAAGTGAAGCGTGGCGGCAATGGTCGGGCGAGCCGTGTCGACGCAGACCACCTCACAGCTCCGACCCGACTGCACTAGTGCCGCATTGCAACTCCCCGACTGGCAGGTCCGGACTGCGCTCCAGACCCGTTACAACTGACTGGCAGACCCAAACTCGCTACGTGAACTCCTTACGACAGACAACGGCCGGGAAGTAATAGCAGTCCAGCAAAGATACTACGAGAGGGGAAATATCGATACGCGCGCGCACACACACACACACACACACACACACACACACACACACACACACACTCATGAATGATCGCGAGCCAAAACGCGTCGTCCGGAAGGACGACCGACCGACGATCCACCAAGACCGTGGGCCGGCTCAAGTGAAGCGTGGCCGCAATGGTCGGGCGAGCCGTGTCGACGCAGACCACCTCACAGCTCCGACCCGACTGCACTAGTGCCGCATTGCAACTCCCCGACTGGCAGGTCCGGACTGCGCTCCAGACCCGTTCCAACTGACTGGCAGACCCGAACTCGCTACGTGAACTACTTACGACAGACAACGGCCGGGAAGTAATAGCAGTCCAGCAAAGATACTAGGAGAGGGGAAATATCGATACGCGCGCACACACACACACACACACACACACACACACACACTCATGAACGATCGGCGAGCCAAAACGCGTCGTCCGATAGGACGACCGACCGACGATCCACCAAGTTGGTGGGCCGGCTCAAGTGAAGCGTGGCCGCAATGGTCGGGTGAGCCGTGTCAATGCAGACCACCTCACAGCTCCGACCCGACTGCACTAGTGCTGCATTGCAACTCCCCGACTGGCAGGTCTGGACTGCGCTCCAGACCCGTTCCAACTGACTGGCAGACCCGAACTCAGTACGTGAACCCCTTACGACAGACAACGGCCGGGAAGTGATAGCAGTCCAGCAAAGATACTACGAGAGGGGAAATATCGATACGCGCTTGCACACACACACACACACACACACACACACACACACTCATGAACGATCGGCGAGCCAAAACGCGTCGTCCGATAGGACGACCGACCGACGATCCACCAAGTCGGTGGGCCGGCTCAAGTGAAGCGTGGCCGCAATGGTCGGGCGAGCCGTGTCAATGCAGACCACCTCACAGCTCCGACCCGACTGCACTAGTGCCGCATTGCAACTCCCCGACTGGCAGGTCTGGACTGCGCTCCAGACCCGTTCCAACTGACTGGCAGACCCGAACTCGCTACGTGAACTCCTTACGACAGACAACGGCCAGGAAGTGATAGCAGTCCAGCAAAGATACTACGAGAGGGGAAATATCGATACGCGCTTGCACACACACACACACACACACACACACACACACACACACACACACACACTCATGAACGCTCGGCGAGCCAAAACGCGTCGTCCGGTAGGACGACCGACCGACGATCCACCAAGACCATGGGCCGGCTCAAGTGAAGCAATGGGCCGGGTCAAGTGAAGCGTTGCGGCAATGGTCGGGCGAGCCGTGTCGACGCAGACCACCTCACAGCTCCGACCCGACTGCACTAGTGCCGCATTGCAACTCCCCGACTGGCAGGTCCGGACTGCGGTCCAGACCCGTTCCAACTGACTGGCAGACCCGAACTCACTACGTGAACCCCTTACGACAGACAACGGCCGGGTAGTGATAGCAGTCCAGCAAAGATACTACGAGAGGGGAAATATCGATTCGCGAGCGCGCGCACACACACACACACACACACACACACACACACACACACTCATGAACGATCGGCGAGCCAAAACGCGTCGTCCGGTAGGAAGACCGACCGACGATCCACCAACACCGTGGGCCGGCTCAAGTAAAGCGTGGCGGCAATGGTCGGGCGAGCCGTGTCGACGCAGACCACCTCACAGCTCCGACCCGACTGCACTAGTGCCGCATTGCAACTCCCCGACTGGCAGGTCCGGACTGCGCTCCAGACCCGTTCCAACTGACTGGCAGACCCGAACTCGCTACGTGAACTCCTTACGACAGACAACGGCCAGGAAGTGATAGCAGTCCAGCAAAGATACTACGAGAGGGGAAATATCGATACGCGCTTGCACACACACACACACACACACACACACACACACACTCATGAACGATCGGCGAGCCAAAACGCGTCGTCCGATAGGACGACCGACCGACGATCCACCAAGTCGGTGGGCCGGCTCAAGTGAAGCGTGGCCGCAATGGTCGGGCGAGCCGTGTCAATGCAGACCACCTCACAGCTCCGACCCGACTGCACTAGTGCCGCATTGCAACTCCCCGACTGGCAGGTCCGGACTGCGCTCCAGACCCGTTCCAACTGACTGGCAGACCCGAACTCGCTACGTGAACTCCTTACGACAGACAACGGCCAGGAAGTGATAGCAGTCCAGCAAAGATACTACGAGAGGGGAAATATCGATACGCGCTTGCACACACACACACACACACACACACACACACACACACACACACTCATGAACGATCGGCGAGCCAAAACGCGTCGTCCGGTAGGACGACCGACCGACGATCCACCAAGACCATGGGCCGGCTCAAGTGAAGCAATGGGCCGGGTCAAGTGAAGCGTGGCGGCAATGGTCGGGCGAGCCGTGTCGACGCAGACCACCTCACAGCTCCGACCCGACTGCACTAGTGCCGCATTGCAACTCCCCGACTGGCAGGTCCGGACTGCGCTCCAGACCCGTTCCAACTGACTGGCAGACCCGAACTCGCTACGTGAACTCCTTACGACAGACAACGGCCAGGAAGTGATAGCAGTCCAGCAAAGATACTACGAGAGGGGAAATATCGATTCGCGAGCGCACACACACACACACACACACACACACACACACACACACACACTCATGAACGATCGGCGAGCCAAAACGCGTCGTCCGGTAGGACGACCGACCGACGATCCACCAAGACCATGGGCCGGCTCAAGTGAAGCAATGGGCCGGGTCAAGTGAAGCGTGGCGGCAATGGTCGGGCGAGCCGTGTCGACGCAGACCACCTCACAGCTCCGACCCGACTGCACTAGTGCCGCATTGCAACTCCCCGACTGGCAGGTCCGGACTGCGCTCCAGACCCGTTCCAACTGACTGGCAGACCCGAACTCACTACGTGAACCCCTACGACAGACAACGGCCGGGTAGTGATAGCAGTCCAGCAAAGATACTACGAGAGGGGAAATATCGATTCGCGAGCGCACACACACACACACACACACACACACACACACACACACTCATGAACGATCGGCGAGCCAAAACGCGTCGTCCGATAGGACGACCGACCGACGATCCACCAAGTCGGTGGGCCGGCTCAAGTGAAGCGTGGCCGCAATGGTCGGGCGAGCCGTGTCAATGCAGACCACCTCACAGCTCCGACCCGACTGCACTAGTGCCGCATTGCAACTCCCCGACTGGCAGGTCCGGACTGCGCTCCAGACCCGTTCCAACTGACTGGCAGACCCGAACTCGCTACGTGAACTCCTTACGACAGACAACGGCCAGGAAGTGATAGCAGTCCAGCAAAGATACTACGAGAGGGGAAATATCGATACGCGCTTGCACACACACACACACACACACACACACACACACACACACACACACACACTCATGAACGATCGGCGAGCCAAAACGCGTCGTCCGGTAGGACGACCGACCGACGATCCACCAAGACCATGGGCCGGCTCAAGTGAAGCAATGGGCCGGGTCAAGTGAAGCGTGGCGGCAATGGTCGGGCGAGCCGTGTCGACGCAGACCACCTCACAGCTCCGACCCGACTGCACTAGTGCCGCATTGCAACTCCCCGACTGGCAGGTCCGGACTGCGCTCCAGACCCGTTCCAACTGACTGGCAGACCCGAACTCGCTACGTGAACTCCTTACGACAGACAACGGCCGGGTAGTGATAGCAGTCCAGCAAAGATACTACGAGAGGGGAAATATCGATTCGCGAGCGCACACACACACACACACACACACACACACACACACACACACACACACTCATGAACGATCGGCGAGCCAAAACGCGTCGTCCGATAGGACGACCGACCGACGATCCACCAAGTCGGTGGGCCGGCTCAAGTGAAGCGTGGCCGCAATGGTCGGGCGAGCCGTGTCAATGCAGACCACCTCACAGCTCCGACCCGACTGCACTAGTGCCGCATTGCAACTCCCCGACTGGCAGGTCCGGACTGCGCTCCAGACCCGTTCCAACTGACTGGCAGACCCGAACTCGCTACGTGAACTCCTTACGACAGACAACGGCCAGGAAGTGATAGCAGTCCAGCAAAGATACTACGAGAGGGGAAATATCGATACGCGCTTGCACACACACACACACACACACACACACACACACACACACACACTCATGAACGATCGGCGAGCCAAAACGCGTCGTCCGGTAGGACGACCGACCGACGATCCACCAACACCGTGGGCTGGCTCAAGTAAAGCGTGGCGGCAATGGTCGGGCGAGCCGTGTCGACGCAGACCACCTCACAGCTCCGACCCGACTGCACTAGTGCCGCATTGCAACTCCCCGACTGGCAGGTCCGGACTGCGCTCCAGACCCGTTCCAACTGACTGGCAGACCCGAACTCAGTACGTGAACCCCTTACGACAGACAACGGCCGGGAAGTGATAGCAGTCCAGCAAAGATACTACAAGAGGGGAAATATCGATACGCGAGTGCACAAACACACACACACACACACACACACACACACACACTCATGAACGATCGGCGAGCCAAAACGCGTCGTCCGGTAGGATGACCGACCGATGATCCACCAACACCGTGGGCCGGCTGAAGTGAAGCGTGGCGGCAATGGTCGGGCGAGCCGTGTCGACGCAGACCACCTCACAGCTCCGACCCGACTGCACTAGTGCCGCATTGCAACTCCCCGACTGGCAGGTCCGGACTGCGCTCCAGACCCGTTACAACTGACTGGCAGACCCAAACTCGCTACGTGAACTCCTTACGACAGACAACGGCCGGGAAGTAATAGCAGTCCAGCAAAGATACTACGAGAGGGGAAATATCGATACGCGCGCGCACACACACACACACACACACACACACACACACACACACACACACACACACTCATGAATGATCGCGAGCCAAAACGCGTCGTCCGGAAGGACGACCGACCGACGATCCACCAAGACCGTGGGCCGGCTCAAGTGAAGCGTGGCCGCAATGGTCGGGCGAGCCGTGTCAATGCAGACCACCTCACAGCTCCGACCCGACTGCACTAGTGCCGCATTGCAACTCCCCGACTGGCAGGTCCGGACTGCGCTCCAGACCCGTTCCAACTGACTGGCAGACCCGAACTCGCTACGTGAACTCCTTACGACAGACAACGGCCAGGAAGTGATAGCAGTCCAGCAAAGATACTACGAGAGGGGAAATATCGATACGCGCGCACACACACACACACACACACACACACACACACACACACACACACACACACTCATGAACGATCGGCGAGCCAAAACGCGTCGTCCGATAGGACGACCGACCGACGATCCACCAAGTCGGTGGGCCGGCTCAAGTGAAGCGTGGCCGCAATGGTCGGGCGAGCCGTGTCAATGCAGACCACCTCACAGCTCCGACCCGACTGCACTAGTGCCGCATTGCAACTCCCCGACTGGCAGGTCTGGACTGCGCTCCAGACCCGTTCCAACTGACTGGCAGACCCGAACTCAGTACGTGAACCCCTTACGACAGACAACGGCCGGGAAGTGATAGCAGTCCAGCAAAGATACTACGAGAGGGGAAATATCGATACGCGCTTGCACACACACACACACACACACACTCATGAACGATCGGCGAGCCAAAACGCGTCGTCCGATAGGACGACCGACCGACGATCCACCAAGTCGGTGGGCCGGCTCAAGTGAAGCGTGGCCGCAATGGTCGGGCGAGCCGTGTCAATGCAGACCACCTCACAGCTCCGACCCGACTGCACTAGTGCCGCATTGCAACTCCCCGACTGGCAGGTCTGGACTGCGCTCCAGACCCGTTCCAACTGACTGGCAGACCCGAACTCGCTACGTGAACTCCTTACGACAGACAACGGCCAGGAAGTGATAGCAGTCCAGCAAAGATACTACGAGAGGGGAAATATCGATACGCGCTTGCACACACACACACACACACACACACACACACACACACACACACACACACACACACACTCATGAACGATCGGCGAGCCAAAACGCGTCGTCCGGTAGGACGACCGACCGACGATCCACCAAGACCATGGGCCGGCTCAAGTGAAGCAATGGGCCGGGTCAAGTGAAGCGTGGCGGCAATGGTCGGGCGAGCCGTGTCGACGCAGACCACCTCACAGCTCCGACCCGACTGCACTAGTGCCGCATTGCAACTCCCCG
This sequence comes from Schistocerca cancellata, assembly GCF_023864275.1. Lineage (NCBI taxonomy): Eukaryota > Metazoa > Arthropoda > Insecta > Orthoptera > Acrididae > Schistocerca > Schistocerca cancellata. The sequence goes on along the minus strand of NC_064635.1, from coordinate 30,873,758 downwards.
ACTGGCAGGTCCGGACTGCGGTCCAGACCCGTTCCAACTGACTGGCAGACCCGAACTCACTACGTGAACCCCTTACGACAGACAACGGCCGGGTAGTGATAGCAGTCCAGCAAAGATACTACGAGAGGGGAAATATCGATTCGCGAGCGCGCACACACACACACACACACACACACACACACACACACACACACTCATGAACGATCGGCGAGCCAAAACGCGTCGTCCGGTAGGAAGACCGACCGACGATCCACCAACACCGTGGGCCGGCTCAAGTAAAGCGTGGCGGCAATGGTCGGGCGAGCCGTGTCGACGCAGACCACCTCACAGCTCCGACCCGACTGCACTAGTGCCGCATTGCAACTCCCCGACTGGCAGGTCCGGACTGCGCTCCAGACCCGTTCCAACTGACTGGCAGACCCGAACTCGCTACGTGAACTCCTTACGACAGACAACGGCCAGGAAGTGATAGCAGTCCAGCAAAGATACTACGAGAGGGGAAATATCGATACGCGCTTGCACACACACACACACACACACACACACACACACACACACTCATGAACGATCGGCGAGCCAAAACGCGTCGTCCGATAGGACGACCGACCGATGATCCACCAAGTCGGTGGGCCGGCTCAAGTGAAGCGTGGCCGCAATGGTCGGGCGAGCCGTGTCAATGTAGACCACCTCACAGCTCCGACCCGACTGCACTAGTGCCGCATTGCAACTCCCCGACTGGCAGGTCCGGACTGCGCTCCAGACCCGTTCCAACTGACTGGCAGACCCGAACTCGCTACGTGAACTCCTTACGACAGACAACGGCCAGGAAGTGATAGCAGTCCAGCAAAGATACTACGAGAGGGGAAATATCGATACGCGCTTGCACACACACACACACACACACACACACACACACACACACACACACACTCATGAACGATCGGCGAGCCAAAACGCGTCGTCCGGTAGGACGACCGACCGACGATCCACCAAGACCATGGGCCGGCTCAAGTGAAGCAATGGGCCGGGTCAAGTGAAGCGTGGCGGCAATGGTCGGGCGAGCCGTGTCGACGCAGACCACCTCACAGCTCCGACCCGACTGCACTAGTGCCGCATTGCAACTCCCCGACTGGCAGGTCCGGACTGCGCTCCAGACCCGTTCCAACTGACTGGCAGACCCGAACTCGCTACGTGAACTCCTTACGACAGACAACGGCCAGGAAGTGATAGCAGTCCAGCAAAGATACTACGAGAGGGGAAATATCGATTCGCGAGCGCACACACACACACACACACACACACACACACACACACACACTCATGAACGATCGGCGAGCCAAAACGCGTCGTCCGGTAGGACGACCGACCGACGATCCACCAAGACCATGGGCCGGCTCAAGTGAAGCAATGGGCCGGGTCAAGTGAAGCGTGGCGGCAATGGTCGGGCGAGCCGTGTCGACGCAGACCACCTCACAGCTCCGACCCGACTGCACTAGTGCCGCATTGCAACTCCCCGACTGGCAGGTCCGGACTGCGCTCCAGACCCGTTCCAACTGACTGGCAGACCCGAACTCACTACGTGAACCCCTACGACAGACAACGGCCGGGTAGTGATAGCAGTCCAGCAAAGATACTACGAGAGGGGAAATATCGATTCGCGAGCGCACACACACACACACACACACACACACACACACACACACTCATGAACGATCGGCGAGCCAAAACGCGTCGTCCGATAGGACGACCGACCGACGATCCACCAAGTCGGTGGGCCGGCTCAAGTGAAGCGTGGCCGCAATGGTCGGGCGAGCCGTGTCAATGCAGACCACCTCACAGCTCCGACCCGACTGCACTAGTGCCGCATTGCAACTCCCCGACTGGCAGGTCCGGACTGCGCTCCAGACCCGTTCCAACTGACTGGCAGACCCGAACTCGCTACGTGAACTCCTTACGACAGACAACGGCCAGGAAGTGATAGCAGTCCAGCAAAGATACTACGAGAGGGGAAATATCGATACGCGCTTGCACACACACACACACACACACACACACACACACACACACACACACACTCATGAACGATCGGCGAGCCAAAACGCGTCGTCCGGTAGGACGACCGACCGACGATCCACCAAGACCATGGGCCGGCTCAAGTGAAGCAATGGGCCGGGTCAAGTGAAGCGTGGCGGCAATGGTCGGGCGAGCCGTGTCGACGCAGACCACCTCACAGCTCCGACCCGACTGCACTAGTGCCGCATTGCAACTCCCCGACTGGCAGGTCCGGACTGCGCTCCAGACCCGTTCCAACTGACTGGCAGACCCGAACTCGCTACGTGAACTCCTTACGACAGACAACGGCCGGGTAGTGATAGCAGTCCAGCAAAGATACTACGAGAGGGGAAATATCGATTCGCGAGCGCACACACACACACACACACACACACACACACACACACACACACACACACACTCATGAACGATCGGCGAGCCAAAACGCGTCGTCCGATAGGACGACCGACCGACGATCCACCAAGTCGGTGGGCCGGCTCAAGTGAAGCGTGGCCGCAATGGTCGGGCGAGCCGTGTCAATGCAGACCACCTCACAGCTCCGACCCGACTGCACTAGTGCCGCATTGCAACTCCCCGACTGGCAGGTCCGGACTGCGCTCCAGACCCGTTCCAACTGACTGGCAGACCCGAACTCGCTACGTGAACTCCTTACGACAGACAACGGCCAGGAAGTGATAGCAGTCCAGCAAAGTTACTACGAGAGGGGAAATATCGATACGCGCTTGCACACACACACACACACACACACACACACACTCATGAACGATCGGCGAGCCAAAACGCGTCGTCCGGTAGGACGACCGACCGACGATCCACCAACACCGTGGGCCGGCTCAAGTAAAGCGTGGCGGCAATGGTCGGGCGAGCCGTGTCGACGCAGACCACCTCACAGCTCCGACCCGACTGCACTAGTGCCGCATTGCAACTCCCCGACTGGCAGGTCCGGACTGCGGTCCAGACCCGTTCCAACTGACTGGCAGACCCGAACTCACTACGTGAACCCCTTACGACAGACAACGGCCGGGTAGTGATAGCAGTCCAGCAAAGATACTACGAGAGGGGAAATATCGATTCGCGAGCGCGCACACACACACACACACACACACACACACACACTCATGAACGATCGGCGAGCCAAAACGCGTCGTCCGGTAGGAAGACCGACCGACGATCCACCAACACCGTGGGCCGGCTCAAGTAAAGCGTGGCGGCAATGGTCGGGCGAGCCGTGTCGACGCAGACCACCTCACAGCTCCGACCCGACTGCACTAGTGCCGCATTGCAACTCCCCGACTGGCAGGTCCGGACTGCGCTCCAGACCCGTTCCAACTGACTGGCAGACCCGAACTCGCTACGTGAACTCCTTACGACAGACAACGGCCAGGAAGTGATAGCAGTCCAGCAAAGATACTACGAGAGGGGAAATATCGATACGCGCTTGCACACACACACACACACACACACACACACACACACACACACACACACACACACACACACACTCATGAACGATCGGCGAGCCAAAACGCGTCGTCCGATAGGACGACCGACCGACGATCCACCAAGTCGGTGGGCCGACTCAAGTGAAGCGTGGCCGCAATGGTCGGGCGAGCCGTGTCAATGCAGACCACCTCACAGCTCCGACCCGACTGCACTAGTGCCGCATTGCAACTCCCCGACTGGCAGGTCCGGACTGCGCTCCAGACCCGTTCCAACTGACTGGCAGACCCGAACTCGCTACGTGAACTCCTTACGACAGACAACGGCCAGGAAGTGATAGCAGTCCAGCAAAGATACTACGAGAGGGGAAATATCGATACGCACTTGCACACACACACACACACACACACACACACACACACACACACACACACACTCATGAACGATCGGCGAGCCAAAACGCGTCGTCCGGTAGGACGACCGACCGACGATCCACCAAGACCATGGGCCGGCTCAAGTGAAGCAATGGGCCGGGTCAAGTGAAGCGTGGCGGCAATGGTCGGGCGAGCCGTGTCGACGCAGACCACCTCACAGCTCCGACCCGACTGCACTAGTGCCGCATTGCAACTCCCCGACTGGCAGGTCCGGACTGCGCTCCAGACCCGTTCCAACTGACTGGCAGACCCGAACTCGCTACGTGAACTCCTTACGACAGACAACGGCCGGGTAGTGATAGCAGTCCAGCAAAGATACTACGAGAGGGGAAATATCGATTCGCGAGCGCACACACACACACACACACACACACACACACACACACACACACACTCATGAACGATCGGCGAGCCAAAACGCGTCGTCCGATAGGACGACCGACCGACGATCCACCAAGTCGGTGGGCCGGCTCAAGTGAAGCGTGGCCGCAATGGTCGGGCGAGCCGTGTCAATGCAGACCACCTCACAGCTCCGACCCGACTGCACTAGTGCCGCATTGCAACTCCCCGACTGGCAGGTCCGGACTGCGCTCCAGACCCGTTCCAACTGACTGGCAGACCCGAACTCGCTACGTGAACTCCTTACGACAGACAACGGCCAGGAAGTGATAGCAGTCCAGCAAAGATACTACGAGAGGGGAAATATCGATACGCGCTTGCACACACACACACACACACACACACACACACACTCATGAACGATCGGCGAGCCAAAACGCGTCGTCCGGTAGGACGACCGACCGACGATCCACCAACACCGTGGGCCGGCTCAAGTGAAGCGTGGCCGCAATGGTCGGGCGAGCCGTGTCGACGCAGACCACCTCACAGCTCCGACCCGACTGCACTAGTGCCGCATTGCAACTCCCCGACTGGCAGGTCCGGACTGCGCTCCAGACCCGTTACAACTGACTGGCAGACCCAAACTCGCTACGTGAACTCCTTACGACAGACAACGGCCGGGAAGTAATAGCAGTCCAGCAAAGATACTACGAGAGGGGAAATATCGATACGCGCGCGCACACACACACACACACACACACACACACACACACACACACACACACACACACTCATGAATGATCGCGAGCCAAAACGCGTCGTCCGGAAGGACGACCGACCGACGATCCACCAAGACCGTGGGCCGGCTCAAGTGAAGCGTGGCCGCAATGGTCGGGCGAGCCGTGTCGACGCAGACCACCTCACAGCTCCGACCCGACTGCACTAGTGCCGCATTGCAACTCCCCGACTGGCAGGTCCGGACTGCGCTCCAGACCCGTTCCAACTGACTGGCAGACCCGAACTCGCTACGTGAACTACTTACGACAGACAACGGCCGGGAAGTAATAGCAGTCCAGCAAAGATACAAGGAGAGGGGAAATATCGATACGCGCGCACACACACACACACACACACACACACACACACACACACACACACACACTCATGAACGATCGGCGAGCCAAAACGCGTCGTCCGATAGGACGACCGACCGACGATCCACCAAGTCGGTGGGCCGGCTCAAGTGAAGCGTGGCCGCAATGGTCGGGCGAGCCGTGTCAATGCAGACCACCTCACAGCTCCGACCCGACTGCACTAGTGCCGCATTGCAACTCCCCGACTGGCAGGTCTGGACTGCGCTCCAGACCCGTTCCAACTGACTGGCAGACCCGAACTCGCTACGTGAACTCCTTACGACAGACAACGGCCAGGAAGTGATAGCAGTCCAGCAAAGATACTACGAGAGGGGAAATATCGATACGCGCTTGCACACACACACACACACACACACACACACACACACACACACACACACACACACTCATGAACGATCGGCGAGCCAAAACGCGTCGTCCGGTAGGACGACCGACCGACGATCCACCAAGACCATGGGCCGGCTCAAGTGAAGCAATGGGCCGGGTCAAGTGAAGCGTGGCGGCAATGGTCGGGCGAGCCGTGTCGACGCAGACCACCTCACAGCTCCGACCCGACTGCACTAGTGCCGCATTGCAACTCCCCGACTGGCAGGTCCGGACTGCGGTCCAGACCCGTTCCAACTGACTGGCAGACCCGAACTCACTACGTGAACCCCTTACGACAGACAACGGCCGGGTAGTGATAGCAGTCCAGCAAAGATACTACGAGAGGGGAAATATCGATTCGCGAGCGCGCACACACACACACACACACACACACACACACACACACACACACTCATGAACGATCGGCGAGCCAAAACGCGTCGTCCGGTAGGAAGACCGACCGACGATCCACCAACACCGTGGGCCGGCTCAAGTAAAGCGTGGCGGCAATGGTCGGGCGAGCCGTGTCGACGCAGACCACCTCACAGCTCCGACCCGACTGCACTAGTGCCGCATTGCAACTCCCCGACTGGCAGGTCCGGACTGCGCTCCAGACCCGTTCCAACTGACTGGCAGACCCGAACTCAGTACGTGAACCCCTTACGACAGACAACGGCCGGGAAGTGATAGCAGTCCAGCAAAGATACTACGAGAGGGGAAATATCGATACGCGAGTGCACACACACACACACACACACACACACACACACACACACACACACACTCATGAACGATCGGCGAGCCAAAACGCGTCGTCCGGTAGGACGACCGACCGACGATCCACCAACACCGTGGGCCGGCTCAAGTAAAGCGTGGCCGCAATGGTCGGGCGAGCCGTGTCGACGCAGACCACCTCACAGCTCCGACCCGACTGCACTAGTGCCGCATTGCAACTCCCCGACTGGCAGGTCCGGACTGCGCTCCAGACCCGTTCCAACTGACTGGCAGACCCGAACTCGCTACGTGAACTCCTTACGACAGACAACGGCCGGGAAGTGATAGCAGTCCAGCAAAGATACTACGAGAGGGGAAACATCGAAACGCGCTGCTAACGCCGCTCGCACTCAGGCAAAGCAGTAAATCAGTGACAGTAGTAATTTAAATTAACGTAGTGAGATGTAAGTACGTTAAAAACACGGTGTAAATAAAATACATGATGGCGGGAACACGAGTCTCGCACGGTTCAATGCCCATTGGTGGAATAAAGACTTGCAAAGTTTTCCCGCCATATGATAGTTTTTTTTCCCCCAGCTCAGTAAAATAGTGTTGTTTCTGAGCGCAACGTTAAACAAAAACAGGCAGTCATAGTCAAGTGCACCACTTGTTACCCCCTCTCCAGCTTACGTTTTTGAATGAAAATTGAAATATTTAGGCAGATACTCTTCCGCCCCGACGAGTTCGCTTGTAGTGTCTTTGCTAAACTTGTTCTGCGTGACCTACAGCAATTAAATGTAATAAGGATGGGTTTAGGTATATTTGTGCGCCTGCATAAAATTCCATTGATCCAGGTCTGCGCTCCCCTCTCCCTTTCTATCATTACGTGGCGAAAGTGAACCATGTTAACTAGAGAGTCCAGTTGTGATGATGTATATTCTAACAGATACACGGCTAGTTGTTGAAATGCCATCGGTATTCAATAAATATCAATTAATCTATACCTTCTACTGATTATTTCCTCCCTTCATCTTAAAGAATAGGTGGAAGTCAGTACCACAGACGTATGCTGAGTCATGAAAGTAAATGAAGGGCCGGCCGCGGTGTCCGAGCGGTTCTAGGCGCTTCAGTCCGGAACCGCGCGACTGCTACGGTCGCAGGTTCGAATCCTGCCTCGGGCATGGATGTGTGTGATGTCCTTAGGTTAGTTAGGTTTAAGTAGTTCTAAGTTCTAGGGCACTGATGAACTCAGATGTTAAGTCCCATAGTCCTCAGAGCCATTTGAACCATTTTTGTAAATGAAGGCTCTATGCTGCCTATTAAGCCGTGCATAGGTGCCTTCCGTAGTGATTCTAAAAATATTGAGTTATTCGTTGCGTTCAAATTTTTACCGGTTGGTTAAACCCTCCGGCTATAAATTATTAATAGCCGGCAATAACTCGCAAGTGCCTGTAATTTCGTGGTACACACGAATTTCTCAAACAATTATTACAGAGGATAGAACGAGATTTTCACTCTGCAGCGGAGTGTGCGCTGATATGAAACTTCCTGGCAGATTAAAACTGTGTGCAGGACCGAGACTCGAACTCGGGACCTTTGCCTTTCGCGGGCAAGTGCTCCACCATATGAGCTACCCAAGCACGACTCACGCCCCGTCCTACTTCTGCCAGTATCTTGTCTACTACCTTCCAAACTGCCAGGAAGTTTCATATCAGCGCACACTTCGCTGCAGAGTGAAAATCTCATTCTGGAAACATCACTCAGGCTGTGGCTAAGCCATGTCTCTGCAATATCCTTTCTTTCAGGAGTGCTAGTTCTGCAAGGTTCGCAGGAGAGCTTATGTAAGGTTTGGAAGGAAGGTAGGAGACGAGATACTGGCAGAAGTAAAGCTGTGAGGACGGGGCGTGATTCTTGCTTGGGTAGCTCAGATGGTAGAGCACTTGCTCGCGAAAGGCAAAGGTTCCGAGTTCGAGCCTCGGTCCGGCACACAGTTTTAATCTGCCAGGAAGTTTCATTACTACAGAGGGTAGCTTGGAGTAGTAGTAGCACATGACAAGTGACGGTAATCTCCCTACCAGGTCTGAGTTTTAACATTAACTATGCCACCAGTAGTAGAAGGTTACGTTGCAAGAGTCATCCAGACTAGGGAAGAGCCGCTGTTCTTTGCTAAACACAATGCGACTCCATTCATCAGCAGTCCATGGTTCCTGGTCGTGGTACCCTCCAGAAGCAGTCGTTCGTGTTGTGGTGTTAATGGCAGCCTACGCATGATTGGGACGACCATTCCATACTCTGGCTGTATGGCGATCTTCCCTTGTGGTGGTCGGATGTGGTCGACTGCAATCTTGACACTGGTTATAAAATGGTTCAAATGGCTCTGAGCACTATGGGACTCAACATCTGAGGTTATCAGTCCCCTAGAATTAACTAATTAAACCTAACTAACGTAAGGACATCACACACATCCATGCCTGAGGCAGGATTCGAACCTGCGACCGTAGCATTCACGCGGTTCCGGGCTGAAGTGCCTAGAACCGAACGGCCACAAGGGCTGGCACACTGGGTATACCTGCCCTCACGTTCTCATAAGATGTCGGACGCTGACACTTCCGAATGCCCTTCGAATCTGGGAATTGCGCCGTTGGACCAGCCGGCCTAATTCGAGACGCCCCTTTTAAACTTTGTCAGGTGCTGATAACGCCGACTCACACGAGCACGCGGCAGTTCCGCTTCCTTCGCAGTGATCTCTCAACATCTGATTCTCTTCACACCCCTTCAACACCCTGCCAGACTTGGGAACAACACTAAGCACAAGTAACACCATTGCAACCAGAATCAATTTCTACTCTGCGGAGTGTATACTGATTTGAAACTTCCTGGCAAATTAAAACTGTGTACCGGACCAGGAGTCGAACCTAGGATCTTTTCCTTTCGCAGGCATGTGCTGTACGGACTGAGCTACCCGAGCACGGCTCATACTTTTTAATCCGTCAGCAAGTTTCAGATCAGCGAGCACACCGCTGCAGAGTGAAAATTCCTTCCGGAAACAATCCCTCGAGCTGTGGATAAGTCCTGTCTTCACATTATTCTTTTTACCAGGAGCACCAGTCCAGCAAGACATGCTGGATAACTTGTGTGAGCCGGACCGGAGTGGCCGAGCGGTTAAAGGCGCTACAGTCTGGAACCGCACGACCGCTACGGTCGCAGGTTCGACTCCTGCCTCGGGCATGGATGTGTGTGATGTCCTTAGGTTAGTTAGGTTTAAGTAGTTCTAAGTTCTAGGGGACTTATGACCACAGCAGTTGACTCCCATAGTGCTCAGAGCCATTTGAACCATTGTTGATAACTTGTGTGAAGTTTAGAAGGTAGGAGACGATGTTCTGGAGGCAGTAAAACTGTGAGGCTTGCTCGTAAGTCGTGGTTAGATAGCTCAGTCAGTAAGACACCTTCCCGCCAAAGGCAAAGGTCAGAGTCCCAGCTCAGTGAAACGTTTTTTTTTCTCGGCTAATTTTGGTTGAAAAAATGAGGGATTTCTTGTGGGACATCGTGGAACATTCCTACTTCAGCCCCTGTAGTTTCATAAAGTTCCGATGGATGGCGGCGCTAAAATGGCGTCTCTAGCGGAGGTGCGTCCCAAGCAGGGAGCTGTAATTCATCTTCTTTTGGCAGAAAATCGCTGATAGTCATAGGCACTGACAGTGGACAAAATCACGTTGAGTAGTTTGGCGGACAAGATCGCGCAAACCTTCCGATCTCCAGCGGCCGGACGCAACTGTGACTCCTGCAATGTTGGAACGTGCGGACACTCTCATTCGAAGACTGAGATTTGCACGCCGATACGTCAGCTGGACGCCCACTGGCTGGCGACACGTGGCATTTTCAGACAGATCACGATTTACAGGGTGGTTCAAAAAGAATACCACAACTTTAAAAATGTGTATTTATGAAAGAAACATAATATAACCTTCTGTTGTACATCATTACAAAGAGTATTTAAAGAGGTTTTTTTTCACTCAAAAACAAGTTCAGAGATGTTCAATATGGCCCCCTCCAGACACTCGAGCAATATCAACCCGATACTCCAACTCGTTCCACACTCTCTGTAGCATATCAGGCGTAACAGTTTGGATAGCTGCTGTTATTTCTCGTTTCAAATCATCAATGGTGGCTGGGAGAGGTGGCCGAAACACCATATCCTTAACATACCCCCATAAGAAAAAATCGCAGGGGGTAAGATCAGGGCTTCTTGGAGGCCAATGATGAAGTGCTCTGTCACGGGCTGCCTAGCGGCCGATCCATCGCCTCGGGTAGTTGACGTTCAGGTTTCATAACTAATCTTTTTCGTAGGACTCTCCATACAGTTAATTGTGGAATTTGCAGCTCTCTGCTAGCTCTGCGAGTCGATTTTCCTGGGCTGCGAACAAATGCTTTCTGGATGCGTGCTACATTTTCATCACTCGTTCTCGGCCGTCCAGAACTTTTCCCTTTGCACAAACTGTTTATACCAACGTTTAATACACCACCTATCAGGAGGTTTAACACCATAATTCGTTCGAAATGCACGCTGAACAACTGTCGTCGATTCACTTCTGCGTACTCAATAACACAAAAAGCTTTCTGTTGAGCGGTCGCCATCTTAGCATCAACTGACGCTGACGCCTAGTCAACAGCGCCTCAAGCGAACAAATGTACAACTAAATGAAACTTTATAGCTCCCTTAATTCGCCGACAGGTAGTGCTTAGCTCTGCCTTTTGTCGTTGCAGAGATATAAATTCCTAAAGTTGTGGTATTCTTTTTGAATCACCCTCTATTCTCCATCGGACAGATGGCCTTTGGCGTGTACAGCGTGAAATGTCTGGAAGCAAACACCGTGCCACAAACGTGAGAATGGTCCAGGCCAGAGGCAGGGGCGTCACGTGGTCTGGAGAACGTTTGCGTGGCACTCCTTGGGTGATCTCGTCATTCTGTAAGACACAATGGATCACCACAGGTATGCATCTGCCCTTGGAGACTACATCTATTCCTACATTAAGTTTGTTTTTCCTTGGAATAATCGCCCTGTAACACTATCCAAAACGGCCTTGCTGTTGTGGTACTGTGAATGGCTGAAAGCAAGGTGAAACTACAGCCGTAATTTTTCCAGAGGGCATGCAGCTTTACTGTATGATTAAATGATGATGGCGTCCTCTTGGGTAAAATATTCCGGAGGTAGAATAGTCCCCCATTCGGATCTCCTGGCGGGGACTACTCAAGAGAATGTCGTCATCAGGAGTAAGAAAACTGGCGTTCTACGGGTCGGAGCGTGGAATGTCAGATCCCTTAATCGGGCAGGTAGGTTAGAAAATTTAAAAATGGAAATGGGTAGGTTACAGTTAGATACAGTGGGAATTAGTGAAGTTCGGCTGCAGGAGGAACAAGACTTTTGGTCAGGTGAATACAGGGTTATAAATAAAAAACCAAATAGGGATAATGAATAGGAATATAGGAGTGCGGGTAACCTACTAGAAACAGAATAGTGAACGCATTATTGTGGCCAAGATAGACATGAAGCCCAAACCTACTATAGTAGCACAAGTTTATATGCCAACTAGCTCTGCAGATGATGAAGAAATTGATGAAATATATGATGAGATAAAAGAAATTATTCAGGTAGTGAAGGGAGACGAAAATTTAATAGTCATGGGTGACTGGAATTCGACAGTAGGAAAAGGAAGAGAAGGAAACGTAGAAGGTGAATATGGATTGGGGTTAAGAAATGAAAGAGGAAGCCGCCTGGTAGAATTTTGCACAGAGCATAACTTAACCGTAGCTAACACTTGGTTCAAGAATCATGAAAGAAGGTTGTATACATGGAAGAACCCTGGAGATACTGACAGGATTCAAATAGATTATATAATGGTAAGACAGAGATTTAGGAACCAAGTTTTAAATGGTAAGACATTTCCAGGGGCAATGTGGACTCTGACCACCATCTATTGGTTATGAACTGTAGATTAAAACTGAAGAAACTGCAAAAAGGTGGGAATTTAAGGAGATGGGACCTGGATAGACTGAAAGAATCGGAGGTTGTATAGAGTTTCAGGGAGACCATAAGGGAACGATTGACAGGAAATGGGGGAAAGAAATACAGTAGAAGAAGAATGGGTAGCTTTGAGGAATGAAATATTGAAGGCAGCAGAGGATCAAGTAGGTAAAAAGACGAGACCTAGTAGAATTCCTTGGGTAACAGAAGAGATACTGAATTTAATTGATGGAAGGAGAAAATACAAAAATGTATTAAGTGAAGCAGGCAAATAGGCTATTTACAATTTGTACAGAAATCAGATGGCAGTTAAAGAGTCGAGTGACATGAAACGGAAGCAGTGGTTGGGAAGGGAGTGAGACAGGGTTGTAGCCTCTCCCCGGTGCTATTCAATCTGTATATTGAGCAAGCAGTAAAGGAAACAAAAGAAAAGTTCGGAGTAGGTATTAAAATCCGTGGAGAAGAAATAAAAACTTTGAGGTTCGCCGATGACATTGTAATTCTGTCAGAGACAGCAAAGGACTTGGAAGAGCAGTTGAACGGAATGGACAGTGTCTTGAGAGGAGGGTATAAGATGAACATCAACAAAAGCAAAACGAAGATAATGGAATGTAGTCGAATTAAGTCGGGTGATGCTGAGGGAATTAGATTAGGAAATGAGACACTTAAAGTAGTAAAGGAGTTTTGCTATTTGGGGAGCAAAATAACTGATGATGGTCGAAGTAGAGAGGATATAAAATGTAGACTGGCAATGGCAAGGAAAGCGTTTCTGAAGAAGAGAAATTTGTTTACATCCAGTATTGATTTAAGTGTCAGGAAGTCGTTACTGAAAGTATTTGTATGGAGTGTAGCCATGTATGGAAGTGAAACATGGGCGATAAATAGTTTAGACAAGAAGAGAATAGAAGCTTTCGAAAAGTGGTCCTACAGAAGAATGCTGAAGATTAGATGGGTAGATCACGTAACTAATGAGGAAGTATTGAATAGAATTGGGGAGAAGAAGAGTTTGTGGCACAACTTGACTAGAAGAAGGGATCGATTGGTAGGACATGTTCTGAGGCATCAAGGGATCACCAATTTAGTACTGGAGGGCAGCGTGGAGGGTAAAAATCGTAGAGGGAGACCAAGAGATGAATACACTAAGCAGCTTCAGAAGGATGTAGGTTGCAGTAGGTACTGGGAGATGAAGAAGCTAGCACAGGATAGAGTAGCATGGAGAGCTGCATCAAACCAGTCTCAGGGCTGAAGACCACAACAACAACAACAACAACAACAATGGCATATGCCAGCAGGACATTGCAATGTGTCATACAGTTGCAGTGTACGTCCGTGATTTGAAGCGCACCAGGATGATTTTACCCCCCTCGCCACCTGACTCCCCAGATTTAAACCCAATCGAGGATCTGTGGTACTGGCTCAGTTGGGTTGTTTGCGCCATCGTCCTCAACCGAGAAACCTATCTCAACTGGCCACGACACTGTGGAGTCACCATGGCTCCAAATCCCTGTCAGTATATTCCAGAACCTCAGTGACCCTGAACGTCTCGGAGTGGTCCATTCTGCAAAAGCAGAGATCCAAATGGAGGATAACTATTTTACCTCCAGAATATTTCACCCAGAAGGATGCCATCAAACAATAGAACTGCATGCCCTTGGGAAAAGTAACAGCTATAGTTTTCCCTTGCTTTTAGCTGCTCAATGTACCAGCACAGCAAGGCCATGGTGGTTTAAGTTACAAGCCCAGATCAGTCAAGTCAGTTACACGTCCAGAATTGATACAGAGTGGCTCCAGGAACAATTTTCTGAGTTTAAACACTTACTGGCCATCAAGCTCCCCACACACGAACATCATTGAGCATATCTGGGATGTCTAGCAGCGTACTGTTCAGAAGTGGTCTCCACCCCCTTGTACTCCTACGGATTTATGGACAGCCCTGCAGGATTTATGGTGTCAATTCCAAAGAAAGTGGTTCAAATGGCTCCAGGCACTATGGGACTTAACATCTGAGGTCATCAGTCCCCTAGAGCTTAGAACTACTTAAACCTAACAAACCTAAGAACCTCACACACATCCCTGCCCGAGGCAAGATTCGAACCTGCGATCGTAGCAGCAACGCGGTTCCGGACTGAAGCGCCTAGAAACGCTCGGCCATAGCGGCCGGTTTGGTGTCAATTCCGTTCAGCACTACTTCAGACATTAGTCGAGTCCATGCCAGGTCGTGTTGCGGCACGTCTGTGTGCTCGTGGGAGCCCTACATGTTATTAAGAAGGTGTATCAGTTTCTTTGGTTGTTAAGTGTAGTTTAATCTATCGAACATAATTAAAAATTGAGAAAAATCTGTCAAAGCATAGATCAAGATGTACAAGTCACACTATCCGCCAATTTTAACATGGATCAGAAAATTGAGCTTGGATAAAGAGAGATCTGAGCAGAATACAAACAACAGAGATGCTCTTTGCACTAGGGATCCTATGTAAGCTGAGAAGGGGCAGGGTAAGGAACGAAACAATACGAAACACCCTACAGATCAAGCCTCTAAAAAAATCCTTGGAGAAAAACAGGCTTAATCGGTTTGGCCACATTAGAAGAATCGGATCAGAACGACTTCCGAGAAGTGCTCTGGAATGGACAGCATCTGGAACAACACCGACTGGAAGACCGCGAACGACATGGAGAGACCAGGTGAAGGACGATGTGAACCGAAGAGGACTGTAATGGGAGGACATGCTAAATGATTTGACTGAGGGAAAAAAGAGAAACTCAGAAAAGGTTCTGTGAACGACCTGCATAAGCAGAAACGTTTTATGAAGAAGAAAAAGAATAGAAATCGAGTGACTGATAAAACAAATCAGAAGTCAATATGAGGGTTTTACAAAAACAACAAGAGACATACTGAAGATGACAGATATACGTCCAAACAAGTGCAGGTGAATAATAAGGAAAATTATTGTGTTTTATAGAAAATCGAATTATTAAAAACCACATTTGATTTGCAGATACAAGAAACATGATGATAAGAAGTTACATCAGCAACATGATTACCTGAATAAATTGGAGAAGGTACTTCGCATTTCGTATCTAGACCATCGTTCTCGTCTCGGCTCTGAGTCACACCTTATCTGCTTACCTTGTGCTTAGCTAATGATCTGAGTCACCTGACCGAAAGTTAGATAACGTGAAACTGCACTGTTCTTTACTCTGTATTTTGGAGTAGTTTTCCACCAATGATAAAGACCATTCCACGAGGGCTTCGTTTCTATTTTCGGCACATACACTGACGGAAGTAGCAAGTGTTACACCTTGAACATCTTCACCGAAAGCTACCAAACTATTACTCCGGTATTTCGATGCCAGGAGGCTATGTTGACGTAAGGGACGATGAGAAAGTTTCCGTTAGGAGGCAGTGCAGTCCAGAATCGTCATGCCAATCAAACAAAATCGCCGCGAGCAACGAGGCAATCATATCAACGACGTATCAGGTTGACGATATCCATTTTGCAAAAGACTGCCGCGCGGGATTAGCCGAGCGGTCTGCGGCGCTGCAGTCATGGACTGCGCGGCTGGTCCTGGCGGACGTTCGAGTCCTCCCTCGGGCATGAGTGTGTGTGTTTGTCCTTAGGATACTTTAGGTTAAGTAGTGTGTAACCTTACGGACTAATGACCTTAGCAGTTAAGTCCCCTAAGATTTCACACACATTCGAACATTTTGCAAAAGACTGTGTCCCGCTGCGTTAAGAGGTCCGTAACTACCGCCGACTCTTCAAGGCCTTTTATAAGGAACCAAAGGCGGGATACTCGTATGGTGAGAGACCAGGACTATATGGTGGATACTCGAATGTCTCCCACCTGTGTTACTGCGTTTGCGGTATGGGGGACGTGCATTATCACGAAGCAGCGCAGAACTCGCGGCACCATTCCACAAAGGGGACTTTCGACAGATATGCTAACCCACATACATTCTTCATCATTCTTTGATGGATGTCTGCAGGTTCTTTTCCTTTGGTAACCAAGAAAAGAGTAACAGCACGTTTGTTCTGTTTGGACGCATTCGGTAATAACGTCTCCATAGTGCACATTTTCACCTTTACCACACATACGTCAGAAAGACGCTAATGTCGCACTAATCCCTTGTCTACATGTCAGTGCTTACACACTGCCAGTCAAAAGTTTTCAATCACCTGTCACAACTATGGGCTTTTGGTTCAAACACGGATTTCGTTTTCAATATTCTACCCCTTACCTAGCTTGCATTTATCGTGACTCTCTCGCCCAGCACAAGCGACTGGAAAAAGACGCAGGTGACTCCAGTATATAAGAAGGGTAACTCCACCATTGCCGGTACCAAGTTTGGGTCCTCATTTCGCAAGTGATGAGGAAGGAGGAGGGGGAGGAGTAACACCTCGTTAAAAAGCCTGGGTCCATCTGGGTTCGGATGGTAGTACCCTGTAAGGGCCCCTGCCTAGGGTTACTAGGTGAAACCTGGTCAACTGTCTCAAAGGCAGAAGAGGAAGTTCAGATTCCCAACGGCGGAGAGAGCGGAAGAACTAACTCCAGGACTCACAATCTTGGTTGTATTTTTTGTGGCACACCCAAAATAACTTTCATCAATCATGGAAGTGTGTCCACCCCAGGTGGACTATCCACCGTACGCCAGTACGTCATCAGACATTTGGATTCTGGGGAGTCTGCAACATTGCACAAAGACAAGTCGGAGTGTCTTGGAATCTCATCCAAATTTCAACATAGGCAATCAACGTACCTAGCAACATTCAATGCAAACTCATTGTTGAAAACCGGAAAACTAAAACATCTAACAGATAGGCTAAAGAACCACAAAGTACTCATAACAGCCATTCAAGAAACACGATTCATGGATACAGATACCTTCGATTCCGAAGGTTTTAGGATATACAAACGGAAAGTGGGACCGAGAGTAATGAAAAATGTACCACATCTTGGGACAGCCTTTATAATCAACAAACAAATCTTGAACTCAATAGTTGGCTTTGATTCCCAATCAGAAAGAATCTCAAGTCTTACATTCACAAGCACAAACAAAATCTACACAATTATCAATGCACATGCCCCTATAAACGAGGATAACAGGAAAAACAAAGAAAAAGTGGAGGCGTTTTGTAATCATCAAGACGACATTATTCAGAAAATTCCAGATAAAAACATCATCATTCTTCTTGGAGACTGTAATGCACAGATTGGTAAGGAAAATATCTAAGAAAATAGTTGGAGACTATCTATCCTGCACACAAGAGAACAGACAGAAACGGTGTGAGGCTAATAGACCTCTGCCAAGCACACAATTTAATTCTTAAATCCACAGCTTTCAAGAAACTACCACGAAGACAAAAGACATGATATCCCCAAATCCTAGCCTTGGGGAATTTCAGCTTGATCATGTGGCAATCAAGAAGATTTCTAGCAAAGAAATCATGAATGTTAGGGTACTCAGGGGTGCAAACTTGGATTCAGACCACTACCTTTCTAAAATTAAGGTCAAAGTCATCCCAAAGGGGAAACGCGGCATGAAAAAAATTAAGGGGCGGAAGTACAGCACAGAAAAGATATTAAAATCCGATGAATTCACAAAAGCAACAGAAACCATTCAGACACAAAGTTGGGAGGATATCAAAGAAAACTTCATTACTGCAGTCGAACGGATAGCACCTAACATAAAAAGTAAAAAACATGCCTGGTGGTCGCTGGAATGTGATGCCCTCATTGAAACAAGAAAACAGGCATGGAAAAACTGGCAATCACAGAAAACAGAAGAAAGCAGATTGAATTTCATTGCAGTTAGAAAAGAGGTAGATAAAAATATAAAAAGGATTAAGAGGCCACATGAAAACAAAACTCTCCTCCAAACTGATGAAGAATTTGCTAAAAACAACAGAAGATGCTTTTACAGAACTTTCAAACAAAGGTTATCAAGATACAAAGCACCCACCCTCCATCCAATTTCGAGATGTAAATGAAAGCCTCTATGACGGTGAAGATTTGTCTGATGTGATAGAAGAAGAAACACGAGTCGATTTAGAAGAGATAGGGGATCCAGTATTAGAATCGGAATTTAAAAGAGCTTTGGAGGACTTTCGGTCAAATAAGGCAGAAGGGATAGATAACATTCCATCAGAATTTCTAAAATCATTGGGGGAAGTGGCAACAAAACGACTATTCACGTTGGTGTGTAGAATATATGAGTCTGGCGATATACCATCTGACTTTCGGAAAAGCATCATCCTCACAATTTCGAAGACGGCAAGAGCTGACAAGTGCGAGAATTATCGCACAATCAGCTTAACAGCTCATGCATCGAAGCTGCTTACAAGAATAATATACAGAAGAATGGAAAAGAAAATTGAGAATGCGCTAGGTGACGATCAGTTTGGCTTTAGGAAAAGTAAAGGGACGAGAGAGGCAATTCTGACGTTACGGCTATTAATGGAAACAAGGCTAAAGAAAAATCAAGACACTTTCATAGGATTTGTCGACCTGGAAAAAGCGTTCGACAATATAAAATGGTGCAAGCTGTTCGAGATTCTGAAAAACTTAGGGGTAAGCTATAGGGAGAGACGGGTCATATACAACATGTACAACAACCAAGAGGGAATAATAAGAGTGGACGATCAAGAACGAAGTGCTCGTATTAAGAAGGGTGTAAGACAAGGCTGTAGCCTTTCGCCCCTACTCTTCAATCTGTACATCGAGGAAACAATGATGGAAATAAAAGAAAGGTTCAGGAGTGGAATTAAAATACAAGGTGAAAGGATATCAATGATACGATTCGCTGATGACATTTCTATCCTGAGTGAAAGTGAAGAAGAATTAAATGATCTGCTGAACGGAATGAACAGTCTAATGAGTACACAGTATGGTTTGAGAGTAAATCGGAGAAAGACGAAGGTAATGAGAAGTAGTAGAAATGAGAACAGCGAGAAACTTAACATCAGGATTGATGGTCACGAAGTCAATGAAGTTAAGGAATTCTGCTACCTAGGCAGTAAAATAACCAATGACGAACGGAGCAAGGAGGACATCAAAAGCAGACTCGCTATGGCAAAAAAGGCATTTCTGGCCAAGAGAAGTCTACTAATATCAAATACCGGCCTTACTTTGAGGAAGAAATTTCTGAGGATGTACGTCTGGAGTACAGCATTGTATGGTAGTGAAAGATGGACTGTGGGAAAACCGGAACAGAGGAGAATCGAAGCATTTGAGATGTGGTGCTATAGACGAATGTTGAAAATTAGGTGGACTGATAAGGTAAGGAATGAGGAGGTTCTACGCAGAATCGGAGAGGAAAGGAATATGTGGAAAACACTGATAAGGAGAAGGGACAGGATGATAGGACATCTGCTAAGACATGAGGGAATGACTTCCATGGTACTAGAGGGAGCTGTAGAGGGCAAAAACTGTAGAGGAAGACAGAGATTGGAATACGTCAAGCAAATAATTGAGGACGTAGGTTGCAAGTGCTACTCTGAGATGAAGAGGTTAGCACAGGAAAGGAATTCGTGGCGGGCCGCATCTAACCAGTCAGTAGAGTGAGGAAAAAAAAAAAGGGATATCGCTCACAATAACACGGAAAATTGCAAAATATTAGCAGTCTACTTTGAGAAACTCTTGAATTGTGAACCCATCCTTGAAAAATTTGAATCTATCCCAAATAACCGTGAAAAGCCGGATTCAGAACCAGCGACGACTGAAGAACTACAGAAGGTCGTTTCAGAACTTAAAAACAACGAGGCGTCCGGAGAAAACCAAATAGAGGCCGAACTATGGAAAAAGGCTGACAAAATTGCAGTTACATCCCTTAAGTGTGTTTTTGATCAAATCTGGAAAGAAGAAGAGATCCCCGCAGAATGGAGAACAGCTCTCATCCACCCTGTCCACAAGAAAGGTCTGAAGACAGACTCCGACAATTACAGAGGAATATCACTGCTGGATATAACGTACAAGATTCTTTCTAGAGTCCTTTTGAACAGGACAGAGCCGCAATTGGACCCGCAAATCGGGGAATACCAGGGAGGTTTTAGAAAGGGTAGATCATGTTCGGAACAAATACTAAACCTCAAAGACATTATGGCATACCAAAAATCAAGAGCAAAGACATATGTAATCTACTTAATTGATTTCAAAAAAGCATATGATTCGATTGATAGAGAATCTCTGTTATCAGTCCTGGAAGAAATGGGTTTGGATAAGAAAACAACTAATATTATAAAAACGACCCTTACAAATACATTTTCGAAAGTTAAATTTATGGGCGAATTATCGGAACCATTTGAAATAAAAACGGGAGTGCGACAGGGGGATGGGCTCTCACCGATGCTGTTCAATTGTGCGCTTGAGAAAGTAGCCAGAGAATGGAACACAAATATTGAGAGTGGTGTAAGACTGGGTTGCAGGAAGAAGAACTTTAAAGTAAATTGCATTGCTTTTGCAGATAATATGGCCCTGTTTGCTGAAACAATGGGAGAAGCACGGGAGCATATCCTTCAACTGAAGAAACAAGCAGCTAAAATAGGTCTTCACATCTCCTTTGAAAAAACTAAGATATTGACAAACATCAAGCACACATGTAAATACCTCAAAGTTCAATAACAGAAGATTGAAATAGTAAAAGAGTTCAAATATCTCGGAGAATGGATTAGTTGTAATGTTGGGGAAAGCAAAGCAATGGAATCCAGAAAAAATAAACTTGAATTAGCCTTCCAACTAATAATAAATATATACAACAAAAAATCTCTTTCATGGGGGTCCAAAATTACACATTACAAGCCAGTGATTAAGCCAGAAGCTCTGTATTCAGCAGAAACGCTAAACATGAATTTCAAAGGCCAAATTGAGAAACTTGAGCTAAAGGAAAGAAAAAGTTTAAGAAAAATCATTGGGCCAAAATTTCAGGACAATAAGATTATATACATAAAAAATGAAAGTCTCTGCAAGCAAATTGAAGAAGGAGAATAAATTTTTGTGGTCATCTTCTCAGAATGAATTCCAACAGATTAACTACAAAAATCTTTGACTTTTTCCGCAACCTCAAAACGAAACCCAACTGGATTAAAGAAACTGAGAAAGACCCAGTAAAATTAAAGATTTCAGAAAATTCACTTATTGATCGAACAGCTAGATTAATTACTAAAGATGAAAACATAAGGTTCCAAGACAAATATACACAAAAGTACAAACCCTTCATCTCGGAAGGAGAGAGGAGAAGATCATAAAGAATGAAGAAGTACTGTGACCCTAAGAAAAGAACACACAAAGAAATGATTGATCCAGCGTACCTCAAAGAGGGTGAAACGAAAAAAGAAGATATAAGAAGGGTAAAGGAACGGACCCGCAAAATTACAGACCAATATCCCTAATTTCTGCTTGCTGCAGAATCCTTGAACATATTCTCAGTTCGAACGTAGTAAACTACCTGAGACTGAGAAGCTACGTTCACAAATCAGTATGGTTTTAGCACCGCTCTTGTGAAACTCAGCTTGCCCTTTTCTCACACGATATACTACTAACTACGGATGAAGGGCAACAGGCAGATTCTATATTTCTAGATTTCCGGAAAGCGTGTGACACGGTACCCCATTGCAGTCAGTTAACAAAGGTACGAGCATATGAAATAAATTCACAGATATGTGAGTGACTCGAAGAGTTCTTAAATAATTGAATCCAGTATGTTGTCCTCGACGACGAGTGTTCATCACAGATAAAGGTTCAAAAATGGCTCTGAGCACTATGGGACTTAACATCTGAGGTCATCAGTCCCCTAGACTTAGAACTACTTAAACCTAACCAACCTAAGGACATCACACACATCCATACCCGAGGCAGGATTCGAACATGCGACCGTAGCAGGCGCGTGGTTCCGGACTGAAGTGTCTAGAACCGCTCGGCCATAGCAGCCGGCACAGATAAGGGTATCGTCAGAAATACTTTAGGGAAGTGTGATAGGACCGCTGTTGTTCTCATACATAAATGATTTGGCGGTGGGCAGCAATCTGCAGTTAATTGGTGATGATGCCGTGAGTTACGGTAAGGTCTCAAGGTTGAGTGACTGTAGGAACATACAAAACGACTTAGGCACAATTTCCAGTGGGTGAGATGAATGGCAGCTAGTCCTAAATGTGGAAAAATGGAAGTTAATGCGGATGAGTAGGAAGATCAAGCCTGTAATGATCGGATACAGTATTACTAGTGTCCTGCTTGACACAGTCAAGTCGTTAAAGTATCTGCGTGTAACGTTGCAAAGCGACATGAGGTGGGACGGGCACGTGAGAACTGTGATAGGGAAGGGGAATGGCCGAGCAGTCTAAGGCGCTGCAGTCATGGACTGTGCGGCTGGTCCCGGCGGAGGTTCGAGTCCTCCCTCGGGCATGGGTGTGTGTGTTTGTCCTTAGGATGCTGTAGGTTAAGTAGTGTGTAAGCTTAGGGACTGATGACCTTCGCAATTAAGTCCCATAAGATTTAACACAGATTTGAACATTTTTTTTTGAAGGCGAATGGTCGACTTTGGTTTATTGGGAGAATTTCAGGGAAGAATGCTCCATCTGTAAAGGAGACGCTGGTGGGACCTATTCTGGAGTATTGCTCGAGTGTCTTCCTTTAGACACCGAAACAATTCAGGGGCGGGCTGCTGGGTTCGAACAACATGTAAGTGTTACGGAGATGCTTCAGCAACGCAAATAGAAGTATATATTGAGGTAGTATCTGTTCCCGAAAGAACAGTTACCGTTGATGAC
This sequence comes from Schistocerca cancellata, assembly GCF_023864275.1. Lineage (NCBI taxonomy): Eukaryota > Metazoa > Arthropoda > Insecta > Orthoptera > Acrididae > Schistocerca > Schistocerca cancellata. The sequence goes on along the minus strand of NC_064635.1, from coordinate 30,850,455 downwards.
CAAGCAGCTTCGCTAGAATGAAATGATAATTAAATGGACACCCTAGCTGCAAACAGGCGTTGATATACTTCATTGGGGACATGTTGAAAATGTGTGACCCGATCGGGACTCGAACCGAGGGCACAAAGGATAGTGCGCCTGCAGGGACTTATCCCTTGCACGCTCCCCTGAGACCCACATTCCCAACATGTCCACACCACTACTTTCGTAGTGCGCCTAATAGATGTTTGCCCATCATACTCATTACTCGTGGCAGATTAATCTACCAAGTCCCGTACGAGTTCGGGCCTAGCGTGTGCGTTCACACAAGAAGGCCAATGGCTGGGAAGCCATGTTGCAGCTAGGGTGTCCATTTAATTATCATTTCATCTACCGAAGCTTCATGGTCATCAACAGTAACTGTTCTTTCGGGAACAGATACTACCTTCATATATAGTTAAAATTTGGCTTCCCAGCCATTGACCTTCATGTGCGAATGCACACGCTATGCCCGAACTCGTACGGGACTCGGTAGATTAATCTGCCACGAGTAATGAGTGTGATGGGCAAACATTTATTAGGCGCACTACGAATGTAGTGGTGTGGACATGTTGGGAATGTGCGTCTCACGGGGAGCATGCAAGGGATAAGTCCCTGCAGGCATACTACCCTCTGTGCCCTCGGTGGCTCAGATGGATGGAACGTCTGCCATGTAAGCAGGAGATCCTGGATTCGAGTCCTGGTCGGGGCACACATTTTCAACATGTCCCCAATGAAGTATATCAACGCCTGTTTGCAGCTAGGGTGTCCATTTATTTATCAGCAAACGGAAATCCCTGGAGGGAAGGTGACGTTCTTTTCAATAAACACTGTTGAGAAAATCTAGAGAACCAGCATTTGAAGCTGACCGCTGAACGATTCTACAGCCACCAACGTACATTGTGCATAAGTAGCACGAAGATAAGATACGAGAAATTAGGCCTCATACTGAGATATATAGACAGTCGTTTCTCCCTTGCCCTGTTTGCGACTGGAACAGGAAAGGAAAGTGGTACAGGGTATCCTCTACCACGCATTGTACGGTGGCTTGTGGAGTATCTGTGTAGATGTAGATGTAGAACACTGGGTGCATCTGGTGTGTTTTTGACTGGTTGTTCTATGGAGGAACGCTGACGAGTATCCACAGCATCATGGACTTGCCTTTATCTAAGTCAGTTACATTAAAACAGGCTTCATTCCTTCAGCTGTCTGTGTAGCAATCAGCTCGCATTACTTTACAGTACATTGTGTGCATCTAGCAGTGTGTTTATATAGCTGATCGGGTTCATAGCTTATTACCTCACAATGCGACGGAAGCACAAGAACGGAATTGAAAAACGTGCTGTAGTCGTAGCACGCATTAAGATGCCTGTTCTACACTCATGCTCATAAATTAAGGATAATGCCGATAAATGGTGAAACAACGCTCTGGAGGGCGGTTTGCGGGTTTAAATCACATCGGGGTATGACCATGTAGTGCATTTGACCTGCAGTCGTTGTACAGTGGCGCTGGCAGCAGAGGTGTGTTGATGCACGTCAGAGTACGGTGCTGCGAGTAAGTGTGCAGACGTTTTCAGATGTGCTAATGGTGACTGTGTGTTGAAAATGGCTCGGAGAACCCATATTGATGACGTCATGAGGGGTAGAATACTAAGGCGATTGGAGGCTGGTCAAACGTAGCACGTCGTAGTATGGGCCCTCCGTGTGCCACAAAGTGTGATCTCAAGATTATGGCAACGATTCCAGCACACAGGAAACGTGTCCAGGCCCTACAGTACGGGACGTCCAGAGTGTACAACACCACAAGAGGACCGATATCTCACCATCACTGCCTGCAGAATGCCACGGAGTACTGCAGGTAGCCTTGCTTGGGACCTTACCACAGCCATGGGAACAGTTATCTCCAGACACACAGTCTGCAGATGACTGAACAGACATGGTTTATTTGCCCGGAGACCTGCAAGGTGCATTCCACTGACCCCTGGTCTCACGGGTGCAGTGGGTCCCACCTTCCTCCTGATGGTTGATAACGCACGGCCCCAGCGAGCTGCCATCATGGAGGAGTACCCTGAAACAGGCAAATGGAGTGGCCTGCCTGCCTAAACCCCATCGAGCACGTCTGGGATGCTCTCGGTCGACGTATCGCTGCACGTCTTCAAACCCCTACGACACTTCACGAACTCCAACAGGCACTGGTCCAAGAATGGGAGGCTATACCCAGCAGCTGCTCAACCACCTGATCCAGAGTATGCCAACCCGTTGCGCGGCCTGTGTACGTGTGCATGGTGATCATATCCCGTATTGATGTCGGGGTACATGTGCAGGAAACAGTGGCGTTTTGTAGTATATGTGTTCCGGGACGGTTTTCTCAACTTATCAAGAATACTGTGGACTTACAGATCTGTGTCATGTGTGTTCATTATGTGCCTATGCTATTAACGCCAGTTTTGTGTAGTGCCACGTTGTGTGGCACCACATTCTGCAATTATCCTTAATTTACGAGCATGAGTGTAGTACTCGCAAGAAAATAGCAACAACAGGTGGCATAGCTCAATCTGCAGTAGTATATTCAGGGCAGTGATTAAAGCTAACTGGTACCAATGAAAGCGTTTCGCGATCTGGAATAATCACACACGGAAGTTCAGTTCATATGTGTACAGAGTAAATGTCAGAGGACTTGTAGTACAACTGAAACTCACCACGAAATGAGCAGTGTGTCAGCCGCTCCAATCTCCTTGTCAACAGTGCAATGCCGTCTTCAAGAACAAGACTTAAAGGGCGCATAGTGGCCACAAAATTTTTTTATGCAAACAAAATACAAGGAGGGACCCAAAAGTAACGGGAATTGGCCTGTGGTGGGGAGGGAGAGTGGGGGGGACCCATTGTTAGACAAGGTGTCCATTGCGTCACGCCACCTGAGTCAGTGTGCAAAGCTGTGTCGCTGCGAGTTCATCGGCTCGTTCGTGAGAGTTTTTTTTAGTAAAACAACATTTGGCGAAAACGTGATAGGAGATTGTCGAAAGCAACGCGCGGCTGTGAAATTTGTTTCCTGTTGGGGAAATTGGTCGCGGAAACTATTGTAATGCTTAAGACTGCTTATGGGGATGCTGCCCTAAGCAAAACCAGAGTCTACTAGTTCGCACGTTTTAAAAATGGATAAATATCGACTGAAGACCAACTCCGTTCGGGACGCCACTCAGTGTCAAGAAGTGTCAAAAACGTCGACAAAATCAATGCCCTCAGTCGTGAAGACCGCCAGCGAATCACTTATCAACTCTGTGAGACGTCTGGAATATCATGTAGTTCAATCGAGAGGATTTTATCCAAATAGTTGCACATGAGAAGGGTTGCAGCCAAATTTGCCCCTCGCTTTCTCGGGGAGCTTCGACTTCAGGCATGTTTTGAGCTGCAAAATGAGCTCAAAGAGGACCCTGAATTTTTTTCATAGGTGATGAATCGTGGTGCTATGGATACAACCCCGAAACAAAGCAGCGGAAACAAAGCAGCGATCAAGCCAATGGAAGACAAGTGGCGCACCTCACCCCAGAAAAGCCCGCCAAGTAAATTCAAACAAGACAATGCTCATTTGTTTCTTCGATTGCAGAGGTGTTGTGCACGCAGAGTTCGTTGCCCCAGGTCAAACTGTCAACCAGGAGTTCTACTTGGAGGTTTTGAAAAGATTGTGGGAGAGTACTGGAAGAAAAGGGCAGATCTTAGGCGCAGAGAGGACTGGTTCTTCCATCATGACAATGGGCTGGCCCACACTGTCCTCTCCAAAAAGCAGTTTTTGACCAAAAACGGCATGACACCAACTATCCCCCCACCTCTCCTTTACTCACCGGATGTAACCCCCCTCCCCCCCCGCCCCTGTGATTTCTTTTTGTTTCCCAAAAAGGGACATGAAAGGATAGAGCTTTGCCACTGCGGAGGAGATAAAATAAAAATCGCTCGAAGGTATAACGAACATCACTTATAGAAATGAATTTAAAAAAAATATTTCTGAACAATTGGAGCACCGTTTGAAGAAGTGTGTTGTGGTCAATGGAGAATACTTTGAAGGCGATCAAAATTTGGTGTAAAAATATTAAGAACTAAAGACTTTGACGATTTTTCGTTTTTTTTTTTTTTTTTTTTTGTTTGGTCGCCTCTCAAAAGGTGAAAAGATCGCAATGGGCACATAAAAACTGGAGGATGCATCAGTTGTCCAAGGTGCTGTTCATGAACGAATCTAACTGTAAGATTGAAGTGTTCAGAAGTGATGACCGAATGTTTGTTCGTGGACTTCGTGGAGGACGTATGAATATTCAGTGTGTGACGCCAACGGTGAAACATGGTGGAGGGCCGTTCTGCGGCTATTAAAGTCGGTGTTCTAGTTAAAAGTAATGGAACACACTGTTCAACAATGCAGTTCCATTGACAGGAAACATTGCTTCTGCATTTGCTCTGCAGTAGTGGAATGATCCTAAACTCGCTTCTAATCTGAACAGAGGGTATGTCAGTAGAAGTGAGGTATATGGAGAAATGAAGAATCTGATTCAGCCAAGTCAGTCACCTGACTCAAATCCCATGAACTCAAATGAGATGAACTTGACAGGTCATCTACTCAAAAAAATGGTTCAAGTGGCTCTGAGCACTATGGGACTTAACATCTATGGTCATCAGTCCCCTAGAACATAGAACTACTTAAACCTAACTAACTAAGGACATTACACAATACCCAGTCATCACGAGGCAGAGAAAATCCCTTACCCCGCCAGGAATCGAACCCGGGAACCCGGGCGTGGAAAGCGAGAACGCTACCGCACGACCACGAGCTGCGGACAGGTCATCTACTGTCGAAGATCTATGGAATAGTTTACAGTCGTGTTGTATTGCTATATCTACAAAACAACTACAAAATCTTATCTCCGGTATGCCAAGATTTTGTGCAGTTGTTGAGAGGGCAAGGGGTGGATTGTATGAAGAGGCTAAAAGCTAAAAGTTGTATGATGTGTTTGTACATTGGAATAAAGTGAACAGCTTTTATCATGGGTGATGGAAAACGTTTAACAGGTAGTGTATACCCACATCAGAATAGCACTATGTTGCATGTACGCTGCAGCAACGCCCTCAAATGGATAAATTTTGATCGTCCCTTAGACAAAGCTTATCTTCTAGTTGAACATGTCACCAACATCGAGGAAGATATTAAGTTTGCAGGAATGTAGGTAGTCTGCATATCGTCCACAGGCTTTGATTACTGTCAAAGATGCCATGAAAGTCCACGTGAATGTGCCGCAAAACTGTGAGCATGGATGATGACATACCCAAACATGACAAACATTCCGGTGTAGCAAAAAATGTGATTCTTCTGAACAGGCGACACTGCCCACTGCAGTTATAATAGATGATGCCGTTGGGTCAATATGGGAACACACATGGGCCACCTGCTGTGGAGCTCCATGTTCAACAATGTGTGTTACAGTGTGTGCACTGAAACATTTGTGCGAGCACCAGCAATGTCTTCTCTCATCATATTTGCCACAGATCACCACGACAGCTGCTCATTGATGAGGACTGGAGCACTGTCTGGGGATATTTCAGGTGAGTGTGAAAGAAAATTGATTATACATGCATGATCTGAATTAGCTGTTCTGGATTCAAGGCACTGTCATCAAAGCAGATCTTCACTTTTCATCATCCAAGGACCTCTAATTTCCAAGTTGAAACAGTTATTTTCATTTGGACATAATTACACAGAATGGGGTTTACTGTTTTATTATGCATCTGTTTCTGTAGCTGATTCTGAAGGAGTTATATTGTCATTTGTTTCCATGGGGCTGCATAAATTTATACTAAGCAAATAAAAGTTCTCACACAACATAAGCAATACATAACCTATTTGATTGCTACATGCGCTACTCAGTTTCCCAGTATTCACGTTTGAGACATTTGCCTATTTATTTCCACTACTCTCAGAAAACCTAATGCAATGATCCTAATGTCACAGATGTAACCACATTATACGGTACCACTGGTCTGTAGACCCGGTTTGGGCTGCTTATAACACTAAAGCCTCTCCTTTGCATCCAATTGGTATACAAGAGCTCTACCATGGAAGTTTCATTTATGCAGATCTTTTTGTACTGAAGCTCTTTTTCCCTAGTCATATTGATCTAATTGATCATGTCTGGGAAAGTGGTCTGCTTATTAGATGTAACTGTCCACCTTAATATCGTTTTATCTCCATCAGTAAGTTTACTTTTTCTTCTACTACACTACTGGACATTAAAATTGCTACACCACGAAGATAACGTGCTACAGACGCGAAATTTAACCGACAGGAAGAAGATCCTGTGATTTGCAAATGATTAGCTTTCCAGAGTATTCACACAAGGTTGGCGCCGGTGGTGACACCTACGACGTGCTGACATGAGGAAAGTTTCCAACCGATTTCTCATACACAAACAGCAGTTGACCGGCGTTGCCTGGTGAAACGTTGTTGTGATGCCTCGTGTGAGGAGGAGAAATGCGTACCATCACGTTTCCGACTTTGATAAATGTCGGATTGTCGCCTATCGCGATTGCGGTTTATCGTATCGCGACATTGCTGCTCGCGTTGGTCGAGATCCAATGACTGTTAGCAGAATATGGAATCGGTGGGTTCCGGAGGGTAATACGGAACGCCATGCTGGATCCAAACGACCTCGTATCACTAGCAGTCGACATGACAGGCATCTTATCCGCATGGCTGTAACGTATCATGCAGCCACGTCTCGATCCCTGATTCAACAGATGGGGACGTTTGCAAGACAACAACCATATGCGCGAATAATTCGACGACGTTTGCAGCAGTATGGACTATCAGCTCGGAGACCGTGGCTGCGGTTACCCTTGACGCTGCACCACAGACAGGAGCGCCTGCGATGGTGTACTCAACGGCGAACCTGGGTGCACGAATGGCAAAACGTCATTTTTTCGGATGAATCCAGGTTCTCTTTACAGCATCATGATGGTCGCATCCGTGTTTGGCGACATCGCGGTGAACGCACATTGGAAGCGTGTATTCGTCATCGCCATACTGGCGTATCACCCGGCTTGATGGTATGGGGTGCCACTGGTTACTCGTCTCGGTCACCTCTTGTTCGCATTGACGGCACTTTGAGCAGTGGACGTTACATTTCAAATGTGTTACGACCTGTGGCGCAGCCGTTCATTCTATCCCTGCGAAACCCTACATTTCAGCAGGATAATGCACGACCGCATGTTGCAGGTCCTGTACGGGCCTTTCTGGATACAGAAAATGTTCGACTGCTGCCCTGGCCAGCACATTGTCCAGATCTCTCACCAATTGAAAACGTCTTGTCAATGGTGGCCGAGCGACTGGCTCGTCACAATACGCCAGTCACTACTCTTGGTGAACTGTGGTATCGTGTTGAAGCTGCATGGGCAGCTGTACCTGTACACGCCATCCAAGCTCTATTTGACTCAATGTCCAGGCGTATGAAGGCCGTTATTACGGCCAGAAGTGGTTGTTCTGGGTACTGATTTCTCAGGATCTATGCACCCAGATTGCGTGAAAATGTAATCACATGTCAGTTCTAGTGTAATATATTTGTCCAATGAAGACTCCCTGCATTTCTTCTTGGTGTAGCAATTTTAATGGCCAGTAGTGTATTACGTGTAGTATACAAAGTATTCTCTCATACTCTGTTCACTCTCATGACAGTAATGTAGTAGCTGTAGATACCCCTAGAACAGAAAAAAAGCCGTTCCCACAGATGAAAAATGGTGTGAGTAGATGATGGCTATTGCGTGTGTCTGACCTCACTTGAACTTTTCAGGTGCAGATCACAACACATCATGTCCAATGCGCTCAGCTTTTCGCCATCTTTCGGAGTCTGAGAACTCGAGTCATTGACATGCACATCAGCAACTGGTTGACTAGTGGTTAGTGTCACCGTCTCTAGACGGTAGGACCACAGGTTCGATTTATGGCTGGGTCAGCGATTTCCTTCACTTAGGACTGGCTCTTTGTGCTGTTCCAGGCATTCATTTCATCATGATCAGGCTTGCAAGTAGCCAATGCGACGTCAATTACATTGACCAGTCACGTTAAGGTCACCACCTGCCAATAGCCTGTATAACCACCATTTACAGAGCGGTTCGCTGCAAGACGTGCTGGAAGAGAGGCAGTGAGGATCTGGAAGGTATTGACAGGGATGTGGAACCATGCCAACTCCAATGCCGTGGACAGCTGTGTTAGGTTTCTCCATTGAGAAACCTCGGTGCAAACGGCACGATCGCGGTGGTCTTACAGATTCTCGATTGGGGAGTTTGATGTCCAAGCGAGTACAGGAAACTCATCCTGGTGCTATCGAACAACGCACATATACTGTAAGCTGTGTGGCACATTGAACTGTTCTGCAGATAGATGCCATTTTACCGAGGAAAAACGAATTGCATGTAGGGGTGGACAAGGTCCCCAAATGTAGATCCATACTTGTGTGTGGGGAAGATCAGTTTGGATTCCGTAGAAATATTGGAACACGTGAGGCAATACTGACCTTACGACTTATCTTAGAAGAAAGATTAAGGAAAGGCAAACCTACGTTTCTAGCATTTGTAGACTTAGAGAAAGCTTTTGACAATGTTGACTGGAATACTCTCTTTCATATTCTAACGGTGGCAGGGGTAAAATACAGGGAGCGAAAGGCTATTTACAATTTGTACAGAAACCAGATGGCAGTTATAAGAGTCGAGGGACGTGAAAGGTAATCAGTGGTTGGGAAGGGAGTGAGACAGGGTTGTAGCCTCTCCCCGATGTTATTCAATCTGTATATTGAGCAAGCAGTAAAGGAAACAAAAGAAAAATTCGCAGTAGGTATTAAAATCCATGGAGAAGAAATAAAAACTTTGAGGTTCGCCGATGACATTGTAATTCTGTCAGAGACAGCAAAGGACTTGGAAGAGCAGTTGAATGGAATGGATGATGTCTTGAAGGGAGGATATAAGATGAACATCAACAAAAGCAAAACGAGGATAATGGAATCTAGTCGAATTAAGTCGGGTGATTTTGCGGGTATTAGATTAGGAAATGAGACACTTAAAGTAGTAAAGGAGTTTTGCTATTTGGGGAGCAAAATAACTGATGATGGTCGAAGTAGAGAGGATATAAAATGTAGACTGGCAATGGCAAGGAAAGCGTTTCTCAAGAAGAGAAATTTGTTAACATCGAGTATAGATTTAAGTGTCAGGAAGTCATTTCTGAAAGTATTTGTATGGAGTGTAGCATTGTATGGAAGTGAAACATGGACGGTAAATAGTTTGGACAAGAAGAGAATAGAAGCTTTCGAGATGTGGTGCTACAGAAGAATGCTGAAGATTAGATGGGTAGATCACATAAGTAATGAGGAAGTATTGAATAGGATTGGGGAGAAGAGAAGTTTGTGGCACAACTTGACCAGAAGAAGGGATCGGTTGGTAGGACATGTTCTGAGGCATCAAGGGATCACCAATTTAGTATTGGAGGGCAGCGTGGAGGGTGAAAATCGTAGGGGGAGGCCAAGAGATGAATACACTAAGCAGATTCAGAAGGATGTAGGTTGCAGCAGGTACTGGGAGATGAAGAAGCTTGCACAGGATAGAGTAGCATGGAGAGCTGCATCAAACCAGTCTCAGGACTGAAGACTACAACAACAACAACTTGTGTTGATACAGTGTGCCTTCCAGAATGACAGATCACCCAGGGAATGCCACAAAACTTTCCCTCTGGCCTGGACCTGTGGTGTCACCGCCAGACACCACACTTGCTAGGTGGTAGCCTTTAAATCGGCCGCGGTCCGTTAGTATACGTCGGACCCGCGTGTCGCCACTATCAGTGACTGCAGACCGAGCGTCGCCACACGTCAGGTCTAGAGAGACGTCCTAGCACTCGTCCCAGTTGTACAGCCGACTTTGCTAGCGATGGTTCACTGACAAATTACGCTCTCATTTGCCGAGACGATAGTTAGCATAGCCTTCAGCTACGTCATTTGCTACGACCTAGCAAGGCGCCATTATCATTTGCTATTTATCTTGTGATGCATGTACCGTCAGACCGATGTTCACCAATTATGAATTAAAGTTAAGTATTCCAGTAGTTACTTACGTTCTTTGCTACTATAAATTCCCTTAACTGTTCCAGACCTCACGCCAGCCTGCGTGAGCTTAAACGTGTGCCTTTCGGCTTCCTCTTAGTGGCTTGGCTGTCTTGCCAAGTCACAACAGGACCCTTCCGACATTGTTGCCTTTTTTGTCTTCAAACTTTTGGCGCTGTATACGCCAACAGCCATCTGTCCGATGGAGCATAGAACGTAATTCATCTGAAACAGCCACCTCTCGCCACTCAGTGAACAGTTGCGGTACTGTCGAGCAAATTCCAGTGTTCATCGCTGATGAACAATGGACGGCACGTGTGCATGAACCATGCACATGCTGTGGAGGCATGTACACAGCAATGTCCACTGAACGGTCGTTGAGGGGACACTGTTGGTAGCCCCTTGGTTCATCTGGACGGTTACTTGCTCAACATTTGAGTGTCTACTCGCCCGCACACATCTTCGCAGGCGTTGTTTGCCACTGTCATGTATGGCCCTTTGTGCACCACAGATCCCTCGGCGCCGCCTTTAGACTGCGCCATCTGTGACCACTGCCGCATGCGAACGCTTTACAGATACTTCCACTCTTGGCCAAGAGCAATAATCATGCTCTTTTGGGCCTCAGATAAATCGCTCCATTTCCACATTACGAAAAAGACTGCACCATTTTCTGCGTCTCCTGGACATGCTTCACACACGCTGCATTGCTAGTGCTGCCACCTGTCCATGAGTGGTTACTGCACGCTGACATCGAACATAGGCGATAGGCACAGTAGGATGGGGTCTCCTGGACAGTAACGCTAGACGGTCATTTTATTTCATGGGCACGAGTGTCATAGGAGCTCCACGCTGACAGATAGCTGGCTGTAGTGCGTTGGCTGCGGAAGTAGGGGTTACGAGGTGGACTCAGACAGCTGTACTACACACGCGTTCTTCCAGAAGGACTATGCCATGAGAAGACCATAAGATTATTCGATTGACTCTGATCAATAGGTGGGTGGCTACAAGCTACAAGCACCAAGAACCGGAGGGGACAGATTTCTGGAAGCTAGCCTCAGATGTACAACTGCCATGCCTCTTCGACTGCTGAAACCACAGCATACACGTACAACATAGACTTACACGATGTGGAATCAAAGTGGACTGGGACACTGAGGGGCGTTCTGTGGTGTTCAGCGACGCGTCTCACTTCTGATATTATGGCAGTCTGGTCGATGCCAATGTGTCTGTAGATGATCTGCATCAATCCATGTTGAGTTGGTGGAAGTACATGGCAACAGTACGCCAGTATGCCATCACCCATCGAACTGTCTGCAGCTTACGAAACGGTATCATCAGCTTCTTCTAACGAAAGTGTACGACATCACTAAATACTTCAACCCCTTGTGCAACATCTTCTCCCGAACTGGAAATTTCTCATGGAATTTCAGGGATAAAGGAACAGGCAGAGAACGCGGAAGAATGGGTAACTGCAAGGCAGTATGCTCGCACCATTGTCATTCAACATCTACACTAACGGTCAGCTGTTGCCTGAACGAATCCAAGGTTTTGTCTGTGCTGATGACTGTGCAATCACTGCTCAGATCGACTGTTTTGAAAGGGCTGAACAAACCTTGTCTAAAGTCCTGGAAGATTTAACCATCTTGTGGTGCGCGTACTGTAAGACCTTCGGTACACACACCCTCAGATTATTTGACTCGTCGCTCTAACGAAGTAGGCGAATGTCAGCAATATGTCTCGTGGTCTTATTGTGGCGTGTTTATCTTCTGCCGTTAGGTCATACGACGATAGAAATGCCACTTGCACGCTTAGAGTAGCAGATTGACGGTGACCAACTTTAAACAGAACTTGATTAATTTTCACACACATTTATTAAAATAATAACCAGCATAAAAATTACTTAACTTGGTTCTGGATGCTATTTACAATTGACAATATGAAATTCCTTTGGTCTTGGTACGTTAATCTTATTCTCACATATCTCTGATACTTGACAAAATGTCTATACATTTATCTTCATGGCTATGTACAGGAATATGATAATCTTATTAGGCGCAGACTGAAACTTGACTACAGACTAATGCAGACTAACGCAGACTAATGCAGACTGACTAATCGGAGGTCTGTACACTCGTTATAATATCTCGAGCATTCAGATATCACTGCACGAGTGTGATCCGCGAGGAGAAAAGGTTCTACGTTAGCAGCAATCTCATTGGCTGCGTTACATATTAATACGTGGATCGGCGGAAGCAGAATTTGGCCCGTCTCTAAGACAGCGCCATCTCGTAGTGCGGAGACGGACGAGCGCTGCGCCTGCGCTGTTGTGCTTAGCGGGGCGCGCTCTAGTGGGAAAGTTGTGTACGCGCTGACTACGCGGAACTATGTACACAACACATCTGTTATAACGAAAATCACCTCAAGCCGAATCCTGCCAAAACTCAGACCTATGACTCCGAAATATCCAGAAGTGACTCTGGACTGTACGCTCCCATGTAAGAAACACTGCCTGAACATGAAACAAAGTGTCTGCCAGAAACAATGAAGTACGGAAACTGAGAGGTACCACAAGGGGAGTCCACCCATGCACCTTGAGAACCAGCATGTTAGCGCTGTTACTCCAGTGCTGAATATGCTTGTTTGGCATTGTACAAGTCCAGCTATACCGGAAACATAGATTTGGCACTTAATGCTACCTGTCGCATTATCACAGGTTGCTTAAGACCTAGAGCTGTAGATACCTCCACTGTCTAGCTGGCATAACCCCTCCGGAAATTAGATGTGAGATAGCTGCTAGATGTGGGAAAAGCAAGGCTATGACTTTGGAAGTACACCTTTTATGTGACCAACAGCCAACACATCCTCAGCTCAAATAAAGAAAGAGCTTCTTGCCAACTACTGAAGCTTTTGCAGGAACGCCACAGCATGCAAGGATCGGAAAGTAATGGGGCAAATGTCAACATATGGAGACATTGTTTCTGAAGTAAGAGCTCCGTCGTGGTCATTCAGAGAAGTGGACAACATGGAAGGCTGGTTCGATGTAGCCTGCCATGAATTCATCTCTTCTGCAACCCCCTTCATCTCAGGACATTTAAAGTGCGTTGCCTATCATCGCACCACTTTGAAATGTTATCAAGCTCTGACTAAACATCTATGCAGCTTCTTTTAGACAGTATTTCATTACAGATAACTGCATAATGTGCGAAGAGTCTGAGGTTACTCTTATTATTGGGGTAGAGCCCCTCCACGCCCACACCGGCATGATGGCCAACACAAAAGGTCTACTGCCATCTCTGCATAAGGATTAGTATTCACTAAAGTGAGGTGTCGCAGGATGTGGGTACTGCGATGTTTGCGTACGTCTGGTTAGGATTAACCATTAATACGCGCTCATCTGGAGATAGATTGGTCGAAATCTGACGAAGGGTAGCGGTTTGAAGGGCAGAGGAAAAAAAGTGCCAAGGCAAGAGCCAAGGGAAAAAACCTCTGCGAAAGTTAGGTCGGGCGGCAAGAGCAGTAGCGGTTGTCTTGCTGCCTGCGATAGGTTGTGCAAGGATAGGCTTTGTTAGTAGTGGGTATCATGCATGTCGATACCTTGACGTTGTGCGTTTGTGCTGCTCGGCGGCTGGCGCTGGGTGCTGGTACAGAATCCTCGTTCAGCGTCAGCAACCTGCAACAGTTAGGTTTGTTATCGATCTTGTGTCCGATAGGTCATATACCGGAGGCACAGTGTGAGGGAGTGTTGGCAGATTGTTTGTGCGTCTGTGGGCGAGCTCGTCGGTGTCCCTGCTGTGGCCCGTTGGTCGGCTCTAATAGCAGCTGGTAGTTACCAGTCAGTGTTGCTGATATGCAGGGGCTTGCCGACGTTTGTCGCTGTTTGCGTATGTTAGTTTACGGTAGGTGGCTATGCCCTAGCTAGCAGTGTCTTTGGTCGCTTGTGCTTCCACCTGTGGTTGTGATCGTAGTTTCCCAGAGTGAGGATGAAAGGATTGTTCGAGTGTGTCGAGTTCCTGTATAGTCGTGTGGCGTGTTTTTTGAATACTTCCTTGAGGGTATCAAGGCGGTATTCATGGTGAAGATCCACGGTGCGTGTGTAGCGTGGAGCGTTGCTAATGATTTGTAGCACTTTGTTCTGTATGATCTGTAGGCGGCGCAGTCGTGTAGGAGCTGCATATCCCCAGACTGGAGCTGCGTACGTCATCAGAGGTCTAATCAGTGTCATGTATAAGGACCTCGACACCCTCCTATTCAGTGTGCTTTCCCTGTTGAGCATTGGGTAGAGCTGTTTGAGCCTCGCGAGCGCTCGGTTGGCGACGTATTCGATGTGGTCCCTCCATGTAAGTTTCCGGTCCAGCCAGACACCAAGGTACCTGACTTTCTCTCGGAAACGTATTGGGCGTGTATGTAGTGTTATTGGTCTACAGTGTTGGTGTTTGCGCAGTAGTTTCGGTCTGCGTGTGAACAGAACTGCTTCGCACTTGTCGACGTTTACTTTAATACGCCATCGCTCCAACCAAGGCTCAGCTGTTCTGAGTGCTGCCTGTATTCGTGAATTGATGTTCGACGGCTTCCAGTCTTGCGCGAGGATGGCTGTGTCATCCGCGTAGACGGCTAACGTCGTGTTTTGTGTCGCTGGGAAGTCATTAATGTACAGGTTAAACAAGATGGGCCCTAGGATGCTCCCTTGGGGTACTCCAGCGTAGATACCGTGTTGTGTTGATTGTTTATCCTGCGCGTTAGTGTTGAAACATCTGGTCGTGAGATATGAGTGTATGAGACGTACGAGTCCGTCCGGGAAACCAGCTTCGCTTAGTTTGCGTATGAGTCCGTTGTGCCAGAGACGATCGAAAGCACTTCGATGTCTAGGAACACGGCCCCTGTGGCTTTGTTCATGTTGTAGCCGTGTGTTATATGTTCGACTACGCGGAGGAGTTGTTGTGTTGTCGAGTGGTGATTCCTAAAGCCGAATTGCTCCGGTCTTAGGGTGTCGTTGGCGATGCAATGCCTAGTGATACGTTTTAGTATCACCTTCTCAACAATCTTGCTGAGCGAACACAGCAGACTGATGGGTCGGTAATTTTGTGGGAGGGAGTGGTCTTTCCCTGGCTTCCTGAACATCAGGACCTTGGCCGCCTTCCAAAAGTCAGGGAAGTGTTGGTGTGTCAGGATGGCATTCGTTAAGTGTGTGAGGTATTCTACGGCTTTATCCGTGAACTCCTGGAGGACACGGTTTTGAATGCCGCTCTTAATATTGTCTCCAAGGTCATTAATATACAACATGAACAGCAAGGGTCAATATTTCCTACATATTTGTTCCTTTGCTGAGTCTGCGGAGAATCTCTTCATTCCTTATCTTACCAGTCCATTTAATTTTCAATGCCCTTCTGTTGCACCACATCTCAAACATTTCAATTATCTTCTTCTCCAGTTTACCCTAGGTCGATCATTCAATATCATACACTGCTCTGTTCCGAAGGTGCATTCTCAGAAATTTCTTCCTCAGACTGAGACTGATGTTTGATACAAGGACTTCTCATGGTCAGGAATGCCCTCTTTGTTAATGATAATCTGCTTTTTACGAGATGTTTCAGAGTAGTAATGAGACTGAGAACACTGCAAGCTATTTGGTAATGCTCTGTTGTTCGATTTGTGTAGGCGGGTGCATTTATCCCTTCCAGGTGCTCAGTCCGAGTTTCAACTCCGTACGGCCATCACGTGATTTTTGAGGCACCTTCAGTGAAGTTGTGTTTTTGTCGTGTATTAAGAAGACGGAACACGGGAATTTAGAGCAACGTTACGCCATCAAGTTTTGTGTTGAAGTTAGGAAATCCGCGTATGTGACTTGGAAAAATTGAAACCGGCCTACGGGAACATTATTTTTTAAGATCACAGGTGTTTCGCTGGCGCAGATCATTTTTGGAAAGTCAAGAACACGTTGAAGATGAACCCCATTCAGGGAGACTTTCAAAAACAACGCTTATTTGCTTTTTTTGACAGTTGGGTTATCGTGCATAAATAATTTGTTGCTCCAGGACAAACGATCAACCAAGTGTTTTACAAAGATGCCCTTGAGAGGCTAACGAAAAGTGTGAATCGAGTGAGGCCGGACATTGCAAACAAGTAGACACTTGGAACTTTCAAGAGATTTCCTTCTAATGTGCGTATAAAGTATGATGACATGAAAATAGGAGAAGTTGAGAGTGTAAAATTCTTGGGATTACAACTTTATAATAAATTCAGTTGGAAGCGACATACTAACGAACTGCTAAAGCGCCTAAACAAGTCTGTGTTTACAATGCGAATGATGTCAGACATAGGAAATATAAATATAAAAAACTGGCATATTTTGCTTATTTTCACTCCATTATGTCATATGGTATTGTGTTTTGGGGTAACTACACAAACCGAGAAAAAAATTTAGATTACAGAAGCGTATAATAAGAGTAATGTGTAGTGTAAATTCAAGAACATCATGTCGAAATCTATTCAAAGAATTGGGCATACTAACCACAGCTTGTCAGTATATTTATTCCTTAATGAAGTTTGTTGTAAATAATACATCTCTTTTTCCAACTAACTGCTGAGTATACAGTATCAATACTAGGAATAAGAAGAATGTACATAAAGACTTAAAATCACTTACTCTTGCCCAGAAAGGAGTCCAGTATTCAGCAACGCATTTTTTAAATAAGTTACCAGCAACCATTAAGAGTTTAGTATCAGACAAGCCACAATTTAAACACAATTTAAAAGCATTTTTGGTGGCCAACTCATTCTATTCCATCCACGAGTTTCTCAACAAGTGCAGTAGACCATTTTAATGAAAATGTATTATACTTTAATTTTTGACAATACTTGGTTCTAACAGCCAAGTAACTACCTACTGTGTGAATGATGGATCTCTGGAAAGCAGATGCAAGTCTTAAATCTGTAAAAAGTGGAAGTTAATTTGAAATCTTGTACATAATTTGACTGTTCTTAACTGAGGATCAGTGAAATGAATAACTTACTTTGATTTTTGGTAATACTTGGTTGTAATAGCCAAGTAACTAGTTACTGTGTAAATGATAGATTTAATGAAAGCAGATGTAAGTATTAAACCTGTAAATATTAGAAGTTTAATTTCATGTACATAATTTTACTGTTTATTGACAAAGGATAATTAAAATCAACCCCCCATGAACCATGGACCTTGCCGTTGGTGAGGAGGCTTGCGTGTCTCAGCGATACAGATGGCCGTACCGTAGGTGCAACCACAACAGAGGGGTATCTGTTGAGAGGCCAGACAAACATGTGGTTCCTGAAGAGGGGCAGCAGCCTTTTCAGTAGTTGCAGGGGCAACAGTCTGGATGATTGACTGATCTGGCTTGTAACACTAACCAAAACGGCCTTGCTGTGCTGGTACTGCGAACGGCTGAAATCAAGGGGAAACTACAGCCGTAATTTTTCCCGAGGGCATGCAGCTTTACTGTATGGTTAAATGATGATGGCGTCCTCTTGGGCAAAATATTCCGGAGCTAAAATAGTCCCCCATTCGTATCTCCGGGCGGGGACTACTCAAGAGGATGTCATTATCAGGAGAAAGAAAACTGGCGTCCTACGGATCGGAGCGTGGAATGTCAGATCCCTTAATCGGGCAGGTAGGTTAGAAAATTTAAAAAGGGAAATGGATAGGTTAAAGTTAGATGTAGTGGGAATTAGTGAAGTTCGGTGGCAGGAGGAACAAGACTTCTGGTCAGGTGACTGCTGGGTTATAAACACAAAATCAAATACGGGTAATGCAGGAGTAGGTTTAATAATGAATAGGAAAATAGGAATGCGGGTAAGCTACTACAAACAGCATAGTGAACGCATTATTGTGGCCAAGATAGATACAAAGCCCACGCCTACCACAGCAGTACAAATTTATATGCCGACTAGCTCTGCAGATGACGAAGAAATTGAAGAAATGTGTGATAAAATAAAAGAAATTATTCAGGTAGCGAAGGGAGACGAAAATTTAATAGTCATGGGTGACTGGAATTCGTCAGTAGGAAAAGGGAGAGAAGGAAACGTAGTAGGTGAATATGGATTGGGGCTAAGAAATGAAAGAGAAAGCCGCCTGGTAGAATTTTGCACAGAGCATAACTTAATCATAGCTAACCTTGGTTCAAGAATCATGAAAAAAGGTTGTATACATGGAAGAAGCCTGGAGATACTGACAGGTTTCAGATAGATTATATAATGGTAAGACAGAGATTTAGGAACCAGGTTTTAAATTGTAAGACATTTCCAGGGGCAGATGTGGACTCTGACCACAATCTGTTGGTTATGAACTGTAGATTAAAACTGAAGAAACTGCAAAAAGGTGGGAATTTAAGGAGATGGGACCTGGATAAACTGACTAAACCAGAGGTTGTACAGAGTTTCAGGGAGAGCATAAAGGAACAATTGCCAAGAATGGGGGAAAGAAATACAGTAGAAGAAGAATGGGTAGCTTTGAGAGATTAAGTAGTGAAGGCAGCAGAGGATCAAGTAGGTAAAAAGTCGAGGGCTAGTAGAAATCCTTGTGTAACAGAAGAAATATTGAATTTCATTGATGAAAGGAGAAAATACAAAAATGCAGTAAATGAAGCAGGCGAAAAGGAATATAAACGTCTCAAAAATGAGATCGACAGGAAGTGCAAAATGGCTAAGCAGGGATGGCTAGAGGACAAATGCAAGGATGTTGAGGCTTATCTCACTAGGGGTAAGATAGATACTGCCTACAGGAAAATTAAAGAGATCTTTGGAGAAAAGTCAACCACTTGTATGAATATCAAGAGCTCAGATGGAAACCCAGTTCTAAGCAAAGAAGGGAAAGCAGAAAGGTGGAAGGAGTATATAGAGGGTCTATACAAGGGCGATGTACTTGAGGACAATATTATGGAAATGGAAGAGGATGTAGATGAAGATGAAATGGGAGATATGATACTGCGTGAAGAGTTTGACAGAGCACTGAAAGACCTGAGTCGAAACAAGGCCCCGGGAGTAGACAACATTCCATTAGAACTACTGACAGCCTTGGGAGAGCCAGTCCTGACAAAACTCTACCATCTGGTGAGCAAGATGTATGAGACAGGCGAAATACCCTCAGACTTCAAGAAGAATATAATAATTCCAATCCCAAACAAAGAAGGTGTTGACAGATGTGAAAATTACCGAACTATCAGTTTAATAAGTCACGGCTGCAAAATACTAACGCGAATTCTTTACAGACGAATGGAAAAACTAGTAGAAGCCGACCTTGGGGAAGGTCAGTTTGGATTCCGTAGAAATATTGGAACACGTGAGGCAATACTGACCCTACGACTTATCATAGAAGCTAGATTAAGGAAAGGCAAACCTACGTTTATAGCATTTGTAGGCTTAGAGAAAGCTTTTGACAATGTTGACTGGAATACTCTCTTTCAAATTCTGAAGGTGGCAGGGGTAAAATACAGGGAGCGAAAAGCTATTTACAATTTGTACAGAAACCAGATGGCAGTTATAAGAGTCGAGGGACGTGAAAGGTAATCAGTGGTTGGGAAGGGAGTGAGACAGAGTTGTAACCTCTCCCAGATGTTATTCAATCTCTATATTAAGCAAGCAGTGAAGGAATCAAAAGAAAAATTCGGAGTAGGAATTAAAATCCATGGAGAAGAAATAAAAGCTTTGAGGTTCGCCGATGACATTGTAATTCTGTCAGAGACAGCAAAGGACTTGGAAGAGGAGTTGAACGGAATGGACAGTGTCTTGAAAGGAGGATGTAAGATGAACATCAACAAAAGCAAAACGAGGATAATGGAATGTAGTCGAATTAAGTCGGGTGATGCTGAGGGAATTAGATTGGGAAATGAGACACTTAAAGGAGTTTTGCTATTTGGGGTGCAAAATAACTGATGATGGTCGAAGTAGAGAGGATATAAAATGTAGACTGGCAATGGCAAGGAAAGCGTTTCTGAAGAAGAGAAATTTGTTAACATCGAGAATAGATTTAAGTGTCAGGAAGTCGTTTGTGAAAGTATTTGTATGGAGTGTAGCCATGTATGGAAGTCAAACATGGACGATAAATAGTTTGGACAAGTAGAGAATTGAAGCTTTCGAAATGTGGTGCTACAGAAGATTGCTGAAGATTCGATGGGTAGATCACATAACTAATGAGGACGTACTGAATAGGATTGGGGAAAAGAGAAGTTTGTGGCACAACTTGACTAGAAGAAGGGATCTGTTTGTAGGACATGTTCTGAGGCATCAAGGGATTACCAATTTGGTATTGGAGAGCAGCGTGGAGGGTAAAAATCGGCGACAGGCGAAATACCCTCAGACTCCAAGAAGAATATAATAATTCCAATCCCAAAGAAAGCAGATGTTGACAGATGTGAAAATTACCGAACTATCAGTTTAATAGGTCACGGCTGCAAGAGATGAATACTCCAAACAGATACAGAAGGATTTAGGTTGCAGTAGGTACTGGGAGATGAAGAAGCTTGCACAGGATAAAGAAACATGGAGAGCTGCATCAAACCAGTCTCAGGACTGAAGACCACAACAACAACAACAATTAAAATTAATGAAACTCAAGTCTTTCTAATTACTTTTTTGTAATGTGTTTATCTGACATGTTCCACACTAAGGAGGATCCCCTATTTTGTGGATCTATGAAATGAATAATTAATCTAATCTAACCATCTTCATCATGACAATGCCCCATGTCACACAGCCACTTTCATCAAGGAATTTTGGATCTCATAAGGCATCCCTGTTGCTACACAGCCCCTTGTTCACCTGATCCGAGTCCTTGTGAATTTTTGCTTTTCCAGAAATTGAAAAAAGACTTAAAAGGATGTCATTTTGGGACTCTGGAGAACATTCAGAAGAATGTGACTGACATATAAAAGGTGCCACCAGTTGAAGCCTGCGACCGAGACTGGGAACAACGGTTCCGCCAGTGTATAGCTGCCAAAGGGAGCCGCTTTCATGAGGACAATACTGTCGTCTGAGAAAAATAATAACTTTGGCAGAACAAGAGTCAATCTCGTTACTTTTTTATATTTCTTGTATGTCCTTTTTTCTTCTGACGTGTTGTTTTGCTTCCAAGGTAGCAGAATTCCTTAACTACCTCTACTTCTTAACGCACTGTTTTGATGTTAAGTTTCTCACTAGGCCGATTTCTGCTACTCCTCATTCATTTCACGTTTCTTCGGTTTACTCTCAATCAGTATTCTGTACTCATTAGACCATTCCATTCAGCAAGTCTCACATTCATTGAGGACAGCAATGTCACCAGCAAATATTATGACTGAAGTCCTTTCACCCTGAAGTTTAATGCTACCCTGGAATCTTTCTTTTATTTCCTTCAGTGCTTCTTCGATGTATGAATTGAACAGTAGGGGCGAAAGGCTCCATGCCTGTCTTGTGTTGTTGTTGTGGTCTTCAGTCCTGAGACTGGTTTGATGCAGCTCTCCATGCTACTCTGTCCTGTGCAAGCTTCTTCATCTCCCAGTACCTACTGCAACCTACATCCTTCTGAATCTGCTTAGTGTATTCATCTCTTGGTCTCCCCCTACGATTTTTACCCTCCGCGCTGCCCTCCAATACTAAACTGGCGATCCCTTGATGCCTCAGAACATGTCCTACCAACCGATCCCTTCTTCTAGTCAAGTTGTGCCACAGACTTCTCTTCTCCCCAATCCTATTCAATACTTCCTCATTAGTTACGTGATCTACCCATCTAATCTTCAGCATTCTTCTGTAGCACCACATTTCGAAAGCTTCTATTCTCTTCTTGTCCAAACTATTTACCGTCCATGTTTCACTTCCATACATGGCTACACTCCATACAAATACTTTCAGAAATGACTTCCTGACACTTAAATCTATACTCGATGTTAACAAATTCCTCTTCTTCAGAAACGCTTTCCTTGCCATTGCCAGTCTACATTTTATATCCTCTCTACTTCGACCATCATCAGTTATTTTGCTCCCCAAATAGCAAAACTCATTTACTACTTTATGTGTCTCATTTCCTAATCTAATTCCCTCAGCATCGCCCGACTTAATTCGATTACATTCCATTATCCTCGTTTTGCTTTTGTTGATGTTCATCTTATATCCTCCCTTCAAGACACCATCCATTCCATTCAACTGTTCTTCCAAGTCCTTTGCTGTCTCTGACAGAATTACAATGTCATCGGCGAACCTCAACGTTTTTATTTCTTCTCCATGGATTTTAATACCTACTCCGAATTTTTCTTTTGTTTCCTTTAGTGCTTGTTCAATATACAGATTGAATAACATCGGGGATAGGCTCCATGCCTGTCTTACACCGTTAATAATCTGAGTAGTTCGTTCTTGCTCTCCCACGGGGAAATTGCTCGCACTTGAGATCAGCCGAGTCCAGTAGCCATTTAGGAGGATTAGAGAGAGACCATCCCACTGCCGTCAGGCCGAACAAAAACCCGCTTCCCCTTGCAAACTGGAAATGGCCACAGCGGCTGGAGTGGTGCTCCAGAAGCAGCACACCGGCGCGGCCAGGAAATGATGGTAACAGAGGTGATAACTTAAACTTCGTGAATACAGCCCGTTTCGCACGAGCGACTTTCTGGTCAAAATCGACTGCTCGATGTGTGTGCACCTTTCATGCCTGCTTGTGAATCAGCAGCTAACCACGACAGGAGTGTGTCTATGTCGTCAGTGCTCTAAAGACCTTGCCGAGAGTGGAGTTTTAAATTAGAAAAGGGCGTGCGGTGGCAACTGCTACCGTGGGAAGTTAACGAATTCCGTCCGTGCTCACACCTACTATTGACATGTATCGTTCAATAACACAGGTCTGCGGCATGAAAATTTTTTCAAATTTATGAAGTGATTTTTATAGAGTTTTCAACGCTGATTTCGGGACAAATAGTGAAAAAATTCCATCACGTACAGTTATTTCACAAACTGCTTGTCTAGTTTTAGCTTTTTTCGATATTTCAGCACTCTAATGAGTTTGAATTTTGGTTATTAGGATCTCCGTATACTGTTATTTAGCCGTTTTTATACTAGATATACGTAAAATAAACAGTAATCAGGAGAAACCAACAGTATTTTCATGTCGGTGCCTGCCTGTCGCGCTGCCCCTTCCCCCGCCATCACCAAGCAGTGAGCTTCTGCTACTGTCCTTCAGTTCACAGTACCTCTTCACTCTGTGCTGTTCACTTGTTGTTACTAGTGCTTTAAAGTAGCGACTGTTTTCTTGTGTTGTGCAGTTGTTTTATGGACAATGGACAAAGGCTACTAGAGGATGCATAAACTCGCCAGATTGCTTCTGCTACATTTGTGGTAACTATACCGTTCAAAAGCAACAAAGAAACATTTCCGATTTTGTTGAAAAAATATATTTCGCCTACTTTGGTACAAAGTTAGGCGATTAAAATAAGCCTTGCGCCCCATAGAAAGTTTGTTCAGTGTGTGTTGAAGAACTGAGGCAATGGATTCAACGCAAAAAGCAGTCCTTACGGTTTGGAATACCAATGATTTGGAGGAAGCCCAAAAATCATAGTGATGACTGCTACTTTTGTTCTTGCAACGTACGAGGTTCCAATTTTAAAAACGAAAAGGATATTTCTTACCCTCACATCCAGTCAGCCATTCGCCCTGTTCCTCATGGATCTGAAGTACCAATACCCTCTCCTCCAGGTTCTTTGGATGATACGGATGATCACGAGCCATTGGCTCAGCAAGGTGATAGTGAAGAAGACAGACATTGCTACGAGCCTGGCACAACCGATCCCATTCCATTCTCACAATCTGAACTAAACGCTTTAGTTACAGACCTAGGCCTTTCTAAAGAATCGGCAGAGGTTTTAGGATCTAGATTGAAAGATAAACATCTGTTGGCTCCAGGTACATCCTTTTATTGGTATCGATCGAGGGAAAAGGAGTTTGCATCTTTCTTCTCTCAAGAAAGTGACCTGATGTTTTGTAGTGATGTTCCTGGACTTATGCCACGTTTCAAACTAGAATATGCTCCTCTCTTCTTGACTACTTCTCCGCAAACCATAGTGATGTAAGTGAACAGCAGGGCGAAAGATTCCACCAAGACATCAAAGAAATGGAAAGAAGATATCAAGGAAGATGGAACGTCAACATGATAGCGTACTACTGCTGGATGATAAAAAGAGATGATCCTCAACGAGTCCACAGCCAGAAAAGCAATAAAGAAGCTTCGGCAGAAAGCGAAAGCGTTATTATAAGGACTTATGAGATTAAAGAGAAATGGAATTGTACTGGAAATGTAGTTTAGAACATGATTCTAAATAAAACAAAATTTTATAACGTTGGAAAAAATGTGATAAATTGCTTAAATTTTGTTATTATACCCAAAAATACTCCCTTTCTTTTGAGAAAAAAAGACGATGTGATAGAAAAAAAATGGATTGCATTTTTGAAATCTGCGCTGAAATGTACATAAAAGTCAGTTATCAAATTTCAAACAACTTTCAAAAAATATTTTTTTTTGCAGTCTTGTGTAATTAAAGGGAAAAATTGGTCAGTAGAAAAAAGCGTTTATTTTTACATAACAATACTTTTTCTTCTTTTCAACACAATGCCCTTGAACATTTATGTACTTGTTCCAACGGGCTACAAGCTTTTTTATTCCGGCTGCAAAGAACTCTTTATCTTGATGTTTGAACCAATTTCCCACAAATTTTCTCACGCTCTCTTCATCCTGGAACCGGCCGGCCGGAGTGGCCGTGAGGATCTAGGCGCTACAGTCTGGAGCCGAGAGACCGCTACGGTCGCAGGTTCGAATCCTGCCTCGGGCATGGATGTGTGTGATGTCCTTAGGTTAGTTAGGTTTAATCAGTTCTACGCTCTAGGCGACTTATGATCTCACAAGTTAAGTCGCACAGTGCTCAGAGCTATTTGAACCATTTTTATCCTGGAACCTCTTCCCACGTAATGCCTCCTTCAGTGCACCAAACAAATGGAAATCACTAGATACTAAATCAGGACTGTAAGGCGGATGAGCCAGTACTTCCCAGCCCATTTTGTCGATGGTTTCATTAGTTAGTTGAGCAATATGAGGACGTGCGCTGTCTTGCTGGAGAATCACATCTCTCCTCTGAGATCCACGACGTCTTTCTCTCATGGCTGGCTTCACCTTGTTTAATAGCAAATTCGAGTAGTACTGGCTGTTCATTGTACGCTGCTCTTCGAGATAATCACAAAAAGCTGAGCCTTCATCATCCCCAAACCCTGTCAAGACGACTTTTCCTGCTTATGCTTGAGTTTTGAATTTTTTCTTGACTGGTGAGTCGGTGTCTTTCCACTACATGCTTTGTCTGATTCTGGCTCATAATACTGAACCGAAGTTTCATCACTAGTTAAAATTTTGCTGAGAAAGTGCTCACCTTCTCTTTCATAAAGTTACGTTAGCTATGTACACACTCTCAACCTTGTTTCGTTGTGTTGCTGCGTCAGTTCCTTTGGGACACATCTGTCACATTTTTTGCGGTACTTCAGCTTGTTCAAATGGTTCAAATGGCTCTGAGCACTATGGGACTTAACATCTGAGGTCATCAGTCCCCTAGAACTTAGAACTACTTAAACCTAACTAACCTAAGGACATCACACACATCCATCCCCGAGGCAGAATTCGAACCTGCGACCGTAACGGTCGCGCGGCTCCAGACTGAAGCGCCTAGAACCGCTCGGCCACCAGCGGCCGGCACTTCAGCTTGTAACACATAATGTTAGGAACTGTACCAGTACTAGGTTGGATCTTATCAACTATCATTTCCACAGTCACACGGCGGTCGGCATGGATAATGCCATCAGTTCGACTTTCAAGTGAGGGAGTCGAAACTGCAGCTGGTCGGCCCGAACGGTGTTCGTCAGTCACTGAGTCGTGACCATTTTTGAACTGCTGTACCCACTTCATACATCCTTCACCATAAACTTTAAACATTCTACAGAATACACTATGTGATCAAAAGTATCCGGACACCTGGCTGAAAATGACTTACAAGTTAGTGGCTCCCTCCATCGGTAATGCTGGAATTCAATATGGTGTTGCCCCACCTTTAGCGCTGATGACAGCTACCACTCTCACAGGCAGACGTTCAATCAGGTGCTGGAAGGTTTCTTGAGGAATGGCGGCCCATTCTTCACGGAGTTCTCCACTGATGAGAGGTACCGATGTCGGTCGGTGAGGAATGACACGAAGTCGACGTTACAAAACATCCCAACGGCGTTCTATAGGATTCAAGTCAGGACTCTGTCCAGGCCAGTCGATTATAGGGGTGTTATTGTCGTGTAACCACTCCGCCACAGGCCGTGCATTATGAAGAGGTGCTCGATCGAGTTGAAGGATGCAATCGCCATCCCTGAATTGCCCTTCAACAGTGGGAAGCAAGAAAGTGCTTAAAACATCAGTGTAGGCCTGTGCTGCGATAGTGTCACGCAAAACAACAAGGGATGCAAGCCCCCTCCATGAAAAACACGACTACACCATAACACCACCGTCTCCGAATTTTACTCTTGGCACAACACACGCTGTCAGATTATGTTCACTGGGCATTCACCATACCCACGCCCTGACATCGGGTCGCCACATTGTGTACCGTGATTCATCACTCCAAACAACGTTTTTTCCCCCAGTTCAGTGTTTACGCTCCTTACACCAAACGAGGCGTCCGCCCCGGTAGCTAAGTGGTCAGCGTGACAGACTGTCAATCCTAAGGGCCCGGGTTCGATTCCCGGCTGGGTCGGAGATTTTCTCCGCTCAGGGACTGGGTGTTGTGTTGTCCCAATCATCATCATTTCATCCCCATCGACACGCAGGTCGCCGAAGTGGCGTCAAATCGAAAGACCTGCACCAGGCGAACGGTCTACCCGCGGGAGGCCCTAGCCACACGACATTTCCATTTTTTTACCAAACGAGGCGTCGTTTGGCATTTTCTGGCAGCCGCTCGACCATGAAATCCAAGTTTTCTCGCCTCCCTCCTAACTGTGATACTACTTGCAATGGATCATAATGCAGTTTGGAATTCCTGTGTGATGGTCTGGATAGATGTCTGCCTATTACATATTACGACCCTCTTCAACTGTCGGTCTCTGTCAGTCAACAGACGAGGTCTGCCTGTATGCTTTTGTACTGTACGTGTACCTTCACGTTTCCACTTCACTATCACATCGGAAACAGTGGACCTGGGGATGTTTGGGAGTGTGGAAATCTCGCGTCAGACGTATGACACAAGTGACACCTAATCTCCTGACCACATTCGTAGTGCGCGAGTTCCCCAGAGCACCCCATTCTGCTCTCTCACGATGTCTAATGACTACTGAGGTCGCTGATATGGAGTACCTGCCAGTAGGTGGCAGCACAATGCACCAAATATGAAAAAGTATGCTTTTGCGGGGTATGCGGATACTTTTGATCACATAGTGTATATTCACTGGTTTCCGCCTTCAGCGAGAAAAAAACGTGTAACGGTACATTGTTCTACTAATGTGGACGTTTCCAGCAGACTCGGCATCGTGAAATGTACACTCCTGGAAATTGAAATAAGAACACCGTGAATTCATTGTCCCAGGAAGGGGAAACTTTATTGACACATTCCTGGGGTCAGATACATCACATGATCACACTGACAGAACCACAGGCACATAGACACAGGCAACAGAGCATGCACAATGTCGGCACTAGTACAGTGTATAAACACCTTTCGCAGCAATGCAGGCTGCTATTCTCCCATGGAGACGATCGTAGAGATGCTGGATGTAGTCCTGTGGAACGGCTTGCCATGCCATTTCCACCTGGCGCCTCAGTTGGACCAGCGTTCGTGCTGGACGTGCAGACCGCGTGAGACGACGCTTCATCCAGTCCCAAACATGCTCAATGGGGGACAGATCCGGAGATCTTGCCGGCCAGGGTACTTGACTTACACCTTCTAGAGCACGTTGGGTGGCACAGGATACATGCGGACGTGCATTGTCCTGTTGGAACAGCAAGTTCCCTTGCCGGTCTAGGAATGGTAGAACGATGGGTTCGATGACGGTTTGGATGTACCGTGCACTATTCAGTGTCCCCTCGACGATCACCAGTGGTGTACGGCCAGTGTAGGAGATCGCTCCCCACACCATGATGCCGGGTGTTGGCCCTGTGTGCCTCGGTCGTATGCAGTCCTGATTGTGGCGCTCACCTGCACGGCGCCAAACACGCATACGACCATCATTGGCACCAAGGCAGAAGCGACTCTCATCGCTGAAGACGACACGTCTCCATTCGTCCCTCCATTCACGCCTGTCGCGACACCACTGGAGGCGGGCTGCACGATGTTGGGGCGTGAGCGGAAGACGGCCTAACGGTGTGCGGGACCGTAGCCCAGCTTCACGGAGACGGTTGCGAATGGTCCTCGCCGATACCCCAGGAGCAACAGTGTCCCTAATTTGCTGGGAAGTGGCGGTGCGGTCCCCTACGGCACTGCGTAGGATCCTACGGTCTTGGCGTGCATCCGTGCGTCGCTGCGGTCCGGTCCCAGGTCGACGGGCACGTGCACCTTCCGCCGACCACTGGCGACAACATCGATGTACTGTGGAGACCTCACGCCCCACGTGTTGAGCAATTCGGCGGTACGTCCACCCGGCCTCCCGCATGCCCACTATACGCCCACGCTCAAAGTCCGTCAACTGCACATACGGTTCACGTCCACGCTGTCGCGGCATGCTACCAGTGTTAAAGACTGCGATGGAGCTCCGTATGCCACGGCAAACTGGCTGACACTGACGGCGGCGGTGCACAAATGCTGCGCAGCTAGCGCCATTCGACGGCCAACACCGCGGTTCCTGGTGTGTCCGCTGTGCCGTGCGTGTGATCTTTGCTTGTACAGCCCTCTCGCAGTGTCCGGAGCAGGTATGGTGGGTCTGACACACCGGTGTCAATGTGTTCTTTTTTCCATTTCCAGGAGTGTATTTTTGAGATTATAAACAAAACAATGTTGGTACATCAGCTGATCAGGGCTCTTCCGAGTGATGCCAGCTGAAAGCCATAAAAGTACCGAACTTGCCCTACTAACAGTGTTTTCCGCAGACCATTTTGTCTCTTTAATTATCGGATCATCCTCGTATTTTATGCCTTCCGGTCTTTCTAATCTTTACGGTGCTGTTCACTTTGTTTAATCACACAGTGAAAGTGCCGCACGAAGTCTCGGTATTCTTCCTACTACTGTTCTCCAGCGAGAGAGTGAGAGTGAATGAAAGCGAAAAGATATTTACTTTTTACAAAGGTTCAAATGGCTCTAAGCACTATGGGACTTAACATCTGAGGTCATCAGTTCCCTAGACTTAAAACTACTTAAACCTAACCAACCTAAGGACATCACACACATCCAAGCCCCAGGCAGGATTCGAACCTGCGACCATAGCAGCAGCGAGGTTCCGGACTGAAGCCCCTAGAACCACTCGGCCACAGCGGCCGGCTTTTACAAAGGAAAAACCTTTGTTATGCATAAGTAAGCACGTAAACAGACGAAAGTGTTTTAATGAAAATTGTTTCAACACTGAAAAAGTAAGAGTTATTTCACGAGGAAAATAATTTTAGATATTATTTGGCACCTGTCAGGAAAAGAAGATATGAAGGATAAAGCACAAAGGTGCTTTTTACAGCGTCGTAGATATAGTTTGATTTGTTTGCGAGTATATATTTTCTCGAGAAAATAAATGTGCACGCTCTGAAATCTTTTGACGAAACTTCTACTTTTTGAGTTCTCAGGAGTGTAAAGAATTTACCATACGACCTTTGACAATAAATTCCGTTATGAATTCTGCTTTGACTATTAGTAATCTCTATTTTCATTGCTTTTTCCTACAGTTTGTTACTACGCGGTACAGTCGCATTAATGTCACCGTCTATGTTCGAAGTCAACATGCGGTAACCACTCACAGACAGCAGGTGACAGTACTCGCAGTGGAGGGCACATAAAGAGTGTCCTGGGGGACGCGGAAAACAGTGCTGTCGTAGTACACTACTGGCCATTAAAATTGCTACACCACGAAGATAACGTGCTGCAGACGCGAAATTTAACGGACAGGAAGAAGATGATATGATATGCAAATGATTAGCTTTTCAGACCATTCAGACAAGGTTGGCGCCGGTGGCGACACCTACAACTTGCTGACATTGGGAAAGTTTCCACTCGATTTCTCATACACTAACAGCAGTTGACCGGCGTTTCCTGGTGAAACGTTGCTGTGATGCCTCGTGTAAGGAGGAGAAATGCTTAACATCACGTTTCCGACTTTGATAAAGCTCGGATTGTAGCCTATCGCGGTTGCGGTTTATCGTATCGCGACATTGCTGCTCGCGTTGGTCGAGATCCAATGACTGTTAGCAGAATATGGAATCGGTGGGTTCAGGAGGGTAAGACGGAACGCCGTGCTGGATCTCAACGGCCTCGTATCACTAGCAGTCGAGATCACAGGCATCTTATCCGCATGGCAGTAACGGATCGTGCAGCCACGTCTCGATCCCTGAGTCAACAGATGGGGACGTTTGCAAGACAACAACCATCTGCAAGAACAGTTCGACGACGTTTGCAGCAGCATGGACTATCAACTCGGACACCATGGCTGCGGTTACTCTTGACGCTGCATCACAGACAGGAGCGCCTGCGATGGTGTACTCAACGACGAACCTGGGTGCACCAGTGGCAAAACGTCATTTTTTCGGATTAATCCAGGTTCTGTTTACAGCGTCATGATGGTCGCATCCGTGTTTGGCGACGCCACTGTAAATGCACATTGGATACGTGTATTCGTCATCGCCATACTGGCGTATCACCCGGCGCGATGGTATGTGGTGCCATTGGTCACACGTCTCGGTCACCTCTCGTTCACATTGACGGCACTTTGAACAGTGAACGTTACATTCCAGATGTGTTACGACCCGTGGCTCGCCCCTTCATTCGATCCCTGGGAAACCCTACATTTCAGCAGGATAATGCACGACCGCATGTTGCAGGTCCTGTACGGGCCTTTCAGGATACAGAAAATGTTCGACTGATGCCCTGGCCAGCACATTCTCCAGATCTCTCACCAACTGAAAACGTCT
Source organism: Schistocerca cancellata (assembly GCF_023864275.1). Lineage (NCBI taxonomy): Eukaryota > Metazoa > Arthropoda > Insecta > Orthoptera > Acrididae > Schistocerca > Schistocerca cancellata. The sequence goes on along the minus strand of NC_064635.1, from coordinate 30,819,225 downwards.
GGTCAATGGTGGCCGAGCAACTGGGTCGTCACAATACGCCAGTCACTATCATTGATGAACTGTGGTATCGTGTTGAAGCTGCATGGGCAGCTGTACCTGTACACCACCATCCAAGCTCTGTTTGACTCAATGCCCAGGCGTATCAAGGCCGTCATTACGGCCAGAGGTGGTTGTTCTGGGTACGGAATTCTCAGGATCTATGCACCCAAATTGCGTGAAAATGTAATGACTTGTCATTTCTAGTATAATATATTTGTCCAATGAATACTCGTTTATCATCTGCATTTCTGCTTGGTGTAATAACTTTAATGGCCAGTAGTGTACTAATGCACAAATGAAGTATTTTATGCGACGTAGAAAAGGGCTCGATCATAGGTTTTTGGACCAAGGGTGGACGAATTTCCTAAACAGTTAAGTCTGCACGTGCGCCGCCATATACCATGCATGCGAAAATGACGCCAGCTTTGGTGCACCATGGGCCATAGATGACACGGATGAACGATGGCTGCAGCGATGTGTATGGACGAATAGATGCGCAACTGCAGTGCAACTGACTGCCCAAATGAACCAACAGTGTCTCCTCGACGACAGTTAAATGAACATTGCCGCGTATAGGTCTCCGCAGCTGGCACCTGCTACATTCACGCATGCTAACTGCTGTTCATTGGCAACGAACGCTGGAATTTGCAAGTCAGTAGCGCAACTGGTCGCCCTGTTACATGAATCCCGTTTCGAGCTCCATCGGATAGATGTCCGTTGGCGTGTATGGCGTGAGACGTCTGAAAGCAAGGGGACCAAGCCGGGGTGGGGTGCATTGTGGTCTGGGGAAGATTTTCGTGGCATTTCCTGGGTGTTCTCGTCATTCCTTTATTATTATTATTACCTTTATTACCAATTCTATGTCATTCACCAGCCACAGCTGGACAGACAGCGTCAAGATACAACATTATCAAAATACATGAATACAACTCTACTACGATAGTAATTTAATACTGCAAGACATATTTAAGTTAGAATTTAGATCATAATAATATCACAGCAATAAAATAGATACAAGTATATCATCATCATCATCA